>NC_086449.1:667703851-668976351 GCF_028390025.1 Pseudophryne corroboree | reverse complement strand
CCTAACAAGCCTAGAAAGGCCAGATCATCCAATACCTTCTTTAGAGGAGGAAGGGTTAAGTCCAAGAAACCTGCCGCTGCAGGTTCCCAGGAACAGAAGCCTGCTTCAGGTACCCCAAAGTCCTCCGCATGACGGTGGACTGTACGGCCCAGTGGTGGGGCGTGTGGGAGCGAGACTCCGACAGTTCAGTCATGTCTGAGTATCGTCCGGCCTGGATCCCTGGGTAGTAGATATTGTGTCTCAGCGATACAGGCTGGAATTTCAAGGTCTCCCTCCTCATCGTTTTTTCAAGTCGGCCTTACCAACTCTTTTGGATGACAGCGCAGTGCTTCAAGACGCTGTCCAAAAGCTGGTGGAGGCACAGGTCATTGTGCCAGTGCCACCTCACATGCTGACCAAGGGTTACTATTCGAACCTTTTTGTGTTACCAAAACCGGATGGTTGGGTCAGGCCCATTCTGAACCTAATATCATTGAACCCTTTTCTAAAGGAGTTCAAGTTCAAGATAGAGTCTCTCAGGGTGGTGATATCAGGTCTGGAAGAGGGGGAATTCCTGGTATCACTGGATATCAAGGATGCGTACCTTCACATTCCGATCTGGCTGCCACATCAGGCTTATCTCCGCTTCGCATTGCTGGACTGTCATTTTCAGTTACAGGCTCTGCCATTCGGCCTCTCCACAGCACCGAGGGTGTTTACCAAGGTAATGGCGGAACTGATGATACTACTCTGCAAGCAGGGTGTGAACATCATTCCTTATCTGGACGATCTCCTGATAAAGGCATCGTCCAAGGAGAAGCTGCTGCAGTCCATTGTTCTAACGACGCAACTGCTCCAGAGTCATGGGTGGATTCTGTATGACTAAGCTAAGCGACACAAGTGTGCGGCACAAACACCTGGCCCATCTAGGAGTGGCACTGCAGTTGCAGACAAGATGGCACTATTCAAAAACTAGTCCCCAAATAGCACAAATAGCACAAAGAAGAAAAAGAGGCGCAATGAGGTAGCTGGATGACTAAGCTAAGCAACACAAGTGTGCGGCACAAACAGCTGGCCCATCTAGGAGTGGCACTGCAGTTGCAGATAGGATGGCACTTAAAAAAACTAGGCCTCAAACAGCACATCATGAAAAGAAGTAAAAGAGGTGCAATGAGGTAGCTGTATGACTAAGCTAAGCGACACAAACAATTGGCCCATCTCGAAGTGCCACTGCAGTGTTAGACAGAAGGGCAGATATAAAAAAAGCCCCAAACCGCACATCATGCAAAGATGAAAAAGAGGTGCAATAAGGTAGCGGTATGACAAAGCTAGGCGACACAAGTGTGCGGCACTAACAACATGAGACCTGCTGGAATTTGCCCAGATGTAATAAACGTACAATTTTGGTGGCACAAGAGAGCGTACCCCTAAATTACAGACACACACGGCAAAGCCTGTAAAATTTATTTGGATAATAATAACCCTTTTATTTGGAGCTATTATAATATGCAGCACAGGCAAACCCTGTAAAAATTATTTGTATAATAATATAAGTAATGTATATAACCCTTTTATTTGGAGTAAATAATATACAGCACAGGACACCACCACTGGACTTATGGCAGCACAAGACACCATCACTGGACTGGTGCAGCACAAGACAGCACCACTGGACTGGACTTATACAGCAGTACCCCTGGACCTATACAGCAGTACCCCTGGAGTTGTATGGCAGTGTCAGGCAGGATGACATTTTAAAAAACTAGTCCCCAAACAGCACATGATGCAAAGAAGAAAAAGAGGTGCAAGATGGAATTGACCTTGGGCCCACCCACCCACCCTTATGTTGTAGAAACAGGACATGCACACTTTAACAAACCAATCATTTCAGTGACAGGGTCTGCCACACGACTGTGGCTGAAATGACTGGTTTGTTTGGGCCCCCACCAAAAAAGAAGCAATCAATCTCTCCTTGCACAAACTGGCTCTACAGAGGCAAGATGTCCACCTCATCCACATCCTCCGATTCCTCACCCTTTCACTGTGTACATCCTCCTCCTCACAGAGTAATCATTCGTCCCCACTGGAATCCACCATCTCAGGTCCCTCTGTACTTTCTGGAGGCAATTGCTGGTAAAGGTCTTCCTGGAGGAATTTACAATTAATTTTGATGAACATCATCTTCTCCACGATCGCTGACAAGGTTACCGGCTGTATTAAACACTCTTTCAGGAGTACACACTAGAGGGGGGGCAACTTAGGTAAAATAAAGCCAGTTTGTGCAAGGGCATCCAAATTGCCTCTTTTTTAGAGTTGAGCTGGTTCGGTTCTCTAAGAACCGAACCCTACCGAACTTCACGTGTCAAACACGAGTCCAAGCCAGGCTCGGTTGTTCCCGCCTGACTCGGAAAACCCGAACGAGGCAAAACGTCACCATCCCGCTGTTGGATTCTCGCGAGATTCGGATTCCATATAAAGAGCCGCACGTCGCCGCCATTTTTACTCGTGCATTGTAGAGGGTACGTTCTCTCAGTGTGAAATCTCAGTATCAGTGCTTATTGTTGCTCAGTAATACTAGTACAGTGTCTCTCTTGTGCTGCATCTTGCTGCTGTAGGGTGCTCTGGTAGTAGTGTCCTGTGACTGTGCATCGTTATCATTCCAGTCACAGTGGTATTTGGGGGGGTAATAATTCCAGAGTGCTTTTGTGCTGCTTATAATAATACTAGTACAGTGTCTTGTGCTGCATTGTGCTGCTCAGTGTCAGTTCTCAGTAGTATCATCAGTGCTCAGTATCACTGCTCATTGTCTTCTGGTGCTCAGTAATACTACATTACTAATACTAGTACAGTGTCTTGTGCTAATCATGCTGCTTAGTGTCAGTTCTCCGTAGTATCAGTATCATCAGTGCTCAGTATCATCAGTGCTCAGTATCACTGCCCATTGTCTTCTAGTGCTCAGTAATACTACACTACTAATAGCCTAATACTAGTACGGTGTCTTGTACTGCATCTTGCTGCTGTAGGGTGCTGTGGTAGTGTTCTGTCACTGTGCATAGGTCATCCTCATCATTCCAGTCACAGTGGTATCTGGTATCTATCTAGTGGTATCTAATTCCAGACATTACTGCCGTCTAATTCCAGATATATTACTGGCATATAATTCCACACATTAAAAAATGGAGAACAAAAATTTGGAGGGTAAAATAGGGAAAGATCAATATCCACTTCCACCTAGTGCTGAAGCTGCTGCCACTAGTCATGGCAGAGACGATGAAATGCCATCAACGTCGTCTGCCAAGGCCGATGCCCAATGTCATAGTAGAGCGCATGTAAAATCCAAAAAGCAAAAGTTCATTAAAATTACCCAATAATCTAAATTAAAATCGTCTGAGGAGAAGCGTAAACTTGCCAATATGCCATTTACGACACGGAGTGGCAAGGAACGGCTAAGGCCCTCTCCTATGTTCCTCATGACTAGTGGTTCAGCTTCACATGACGATGGAAGCACTCATCCTCCCGCTAGAAAAATGAAAAGAGTTAAGCTGGCAAAAGCACAGCAAAGAATTGTGCGTTCTAAATCACAAATCCCCAAGGAGAGTCCAAATGTGTCGGCGGGTGCGATGCCTGACCTTCCCAACACTGGACGGGAAGAGGTGGCTCCTTCCACCATTTGCACGCCACCTGCAAGTGCTGGAAGGAGCACCCACAGTCCAGTTCCTGATATTCAAATTGAAGATGTCACTGTTGAAGTACACCAGGATGAGGATATGGGTGTTGCTGGCGCTGAGGAGGAAGTTGACTGAGGATTCTGATGGTGATGTGGTTTGTTTAAGTCAGGCACCCGGGGAGACAGTTGTTGTTCGTGGGATGAATAAGGCCATTGACATGCCAGGTCAAAAAAAAAAAAAAAAATCACCTCTTCGGTGTGAAATTATTTCAACAGAAATGCGGACAACAGGTGTCAAGCCGTGTGTTGCCTTTGTTAAGCCGTAATAAGTAGGGGTAAGGACGTTAACCACCTAGAAATATCCTCCGTTATATGTCACCTGCAGCGCATTCATCAGAAGTCATTGACAAGTTCAAAAACTTTGGGTAACAGCGGAAGCAGTCCACTGACAACTAAATCCCTTCTTCCTCTTGTACCCAAGCTCCATTCTTTCAATGGTGACAGAATCATATGCAGTGACAGTAGACACGTCAGTAATCATTGGCAGGTCCTTCAGTCCGGACCAGATGTCAGCATTCGCTCCTGACTACCCTGCATCACTGCCAGCGGTTGGGCTCGGAAATCTTATCCTTTTCTTTGCAGCCCCAGTTGCGGGAGAAAGTGAAGGAGGAGCTGTTGACGGGTCACATTCCGCTTGAGTTGACAATTTTCTCACCAGCAGGTCTTTGAACCTCTGCAGACTTGTGTCTGCTGGAAAGAGAGATACAACGTAAGCTTTAAACCTAGGATTAAGCACGGTGACCAAAATGTAGTGCTCTGATTTCAACAGATTGGCCACCCTTAAATCCTGGCAAAGCGAATGAAGGGCTCCATCCACAAGTCCCACATACTTTGTGGATTCGCTCCATCTTAGCTGCTCCTTCAATTTCTCCAGCTGATTCTGCAAAAGCCTGATGAGGGGAATGACCTGACTCAAGCTAGCAGTGTCTGAACTGACTTCACATGTGGCAAGTTTGAAGGATTGGAGAACCTTGCACAAGACAGAAATCATTCTCCACTACGCTTGAGTCAGGTGCATTTCCCCTCCTTTGCCTATATCGTAGGTGGATGTGTAGGCTTTAATGACCTTTTGCTGTTCCTCTATCCTCTTAAGCATATAGAGTGTTGAAGTCCACCTCATTACCACCTCTTGCTACAGGTGAGAGGCAGGGCAGGTTCAGGCGTGTTTGATGGTGCTCCAGTCTTCGGCACGCAGTGGCTGAATGCCGAAAGTGGCCCGCAATTTTTCGGGCTACCACCAGCATCTCCTGCACGCCCCTGTAATTTTTCAGAAAATTCTGCACCACCAAATTAATTGTATGTGCAAAACATGGGACGTGCTGGAATTTGCTCAGATGTAATGCACGCACAATATTGGTGGCGTTGTCCAAAATCCCAAATCCCCAGGAGAGTTTAATTGGGGTAAGCCAATGTGCAATGATGTCCCTCAGTTTCCGTAAGAGGTTGTCAGCGCTGTGCCTCATACAGAAAGCGGTGATACAAAGCGTAGCCTGCCTAGGAACAAGTTGGTATTTGCGAGATGCTGCTACTGGTGCCGCTGCTGTTGTTGCTGCAGGAAGAAATACATCTACCCAGTGGGCTGTCACAGTCATATAGTCCTTAGTCTGCCCTGTGCCACTTGTCCACATGTCCGTGGTTAAGTGGACATGGGGTACAACTGCATTTTGTAGGACACTGAGGACACTTTTTCTGAAGTCTCTGTATCGCCTGCCTAGGGAAGTGGAACCTAGGTGGAATTTGATACCGGGGACACAGTATCTGAAACAATTCTCTAAGTCCCACTGAACTAATGGCGGATACCAAACGCACGTCTAACACCAACACAGCTGTCAAGGCCTCAGTTATCCGCTTTGCAAAAGGATGGCTGCTGTCATATTTCATCTTCCTCACAAAGGACTATTGGACAGTCAATTGCTTACTTGAAGTAGTACAAGTTGTCTTCCAACTTCCCCTCTGGGATGACGATCGACTCCCAGCAGCAACAACAGCAGTGGCAGCAACAGCAGGCGTACCACTCAAGGATCCTCCAAAGTAATCCCGGTTAGGAGAGGACTCCTCAGTCTTGCCAGTGGCATGGCCTGCAGGACTACTGATGTTCCTGACTGAGGAGGAAGTTGACGTTGAGGGAGTTGGTGGTGTGGCTTGCAGGAGCTTGGGTACAGGAGGAAGAAGGGATTTAGGTGTCAGTGGACTGCTTATGCTCTTACCAAAAGTTTCACAATTTGACATTGACTTCTGATGAATGCGCTGCAGGTGACGTATAAGGGAGAATGTTCCTAGGTGGTTAACATCCTTACCCCTACTTATTACAGAATGACCGAGGCAACACATGGGTTGACACCTGTTGTCAAGATTTGTGGAGAAATAATTCCACACCGAAGAGGTGGCTTTTTTGGTATTTTGCCCAGGCATCACAATGGGCTTCTTCATCCCTCAAACAAAAGGTGTCTCCCCCGGTGCCTCATTTAAACAAACCACATCACCATCAGAATCCTCATTGTCAACTTCCTCCTCTGCGCCAGCAACATCCTGGTGTACTTCAACAGTGACATCTTCAATTTGAATATCAGAAACTGGACTGTGGGTGCTCCTTCCAGCACTTGCAGGGGGCGTGCAAATGGTGAAAGGAGCCACTTCTTTCTGTCTAGTGTTGGGAAGGTCAGGCATCGCAACCGCCGACACACTTGGACTCTCCTTGGGGATTTGTGATACCATCTCAGAATGCACAGTTCTTTTCTGTGTTTTTCCAGCTTAACTCTTTACATTTTTCTAGCGGGAGGATGAGGGCTTCCATCGTCATGTGAAGCTGAACCACTAGTCATGAACATAGGCCAGGGCCTCAGTCGTTCCTTGCCACTTCGTGTCGTAAATGGCATATTGGCAAGTTTACGTTTCTCCTCAGATTATTTACATTTCTTTTTTCTTAGGTCTTTTTACTGAACTTTGGCTTTTTGGATTTTACATGCCCTCTACTATCACATTGGGCATCAGCCTTGGCAGACATCGATGGCATTTCATCGTCTATGTCATGGCTAGTGGCAGCAGCTTCAGCATTAGGAGTAAGTGGTTCTTGATCTTTCCCTATTTTATCCTCCAAATTTTTGTTCTCCATTATTTTTCTGGAGTTATATAACACAATATATGGCACAGGAATGACTGATGGCTGATGCACAGGACAATACCACTGGTCTAATGCAGGGCAACAGAGCAACACTGTAAGGGACTTGTTGTTGTTGTTGTTGTTGTTATTATTATTATTATACAGTAGCACTGGACATATGGCAGCAGAGTATACCACTGTGACTGCCTGGTCACTGGAATGACTGATGGCTGATTCACAGGACACTACCACTGGTCTGATGCAGGACAACACAGCAACACTGTAAGGGACTTGTTATTATTATACGGCAGCACTGGACATATGGCAGCAGAGTATACCACTGTGACTGGTCACTAGAATGACTGATGGCTGATGCACAGGACACTACCACCGGTCTGATGCAGGGCAACACAGCAACAATGTAAGGGAATTGTTATTATTATACAGCAGCACTGGACATATGAAAGCAGAGTATACCACTGTGACTGGTCACTAGAATGACTGATGGCTGATGCACAGGACACTACCACCGGTCTGATGCAGGGCAACACAGCAACAATGTAAGGGAATTGTTATTATTATACAGCAGCACTGGACATATGAAAGCAGAGTATACCACTGTGACTGCCTGGTCACTGGAATGACTGATGGCTGATGCACAGGACACTACCACTGGACTGATGCAGCACAATACACCACCACTGAACTGATGCAGTACAACACAGCACCACTGTACTGGACTTATACAGCAGCACTGGACATATGGCAGCAAGAGGACACAACCACTGTGACTGGACAAATACAGCACAAGACACGGATACTGAGAGAATGGAGACACATCCTCTCTCTACCCTCTCCAATGCTGGAGAGAAAATTGCGGGGACATGCAGCTTCTTATATGGAATCCAAATCCCGCGAGAATCCGACAGCGGGATGATGACGTTTTGCCTCGTTCTGGTTTCAGAGTCAGGCGGGAAACCCCAAGCCTGACTCGGATCCGGGCTCGAATGGTGAAGTCCGGTACGGTTCAGTTCTCTGAGAACCGAAACCGCTCATCTCTAGTGATTATTACATTAAGCTTTTAACACATGTTATCTACAGGATAACATATCTAAAAGTAACAGCTATCCTTAACTATTGGTTATTGTTCAGCGAAATTCATATACTTCTGCCTGATAGTGACTACCCACTCCTTCCTACTGCTCCTTATCCCTGCATCTGGCCCCAGGGCCTTAACTACCTGTGTGCCAGGTGTGTCTGTCACACAGCGCAGTTGCCCTGAGGGCGCAACGGCCAGCGGCATGTAATGAGTCAAATTGACTCATTAGATCCCGCATCTGCTGTGTGCGCTGTGCGCCGCGCTGTGGAGGAGAGAGCAGCGCAGGGCAGCGGAGAAGGAGGAAGGGGGACTGGAGCCACAGCAGCACAATGTAATTGGTAGTAAGCGCGGCTGCAGCTGTCCCCTCTCCTTCCGTATTAGCTACCCGGCGCTGCTGTGGATGCTGGGATGCGGTTCCTGCATCCCAGCATCCAGGAGAGGGGACAGCTGCAGCGGCTCCAGTCCCCCTCCCTCCTCCTCCCCTGCCTCCGGAGCTGCCAGCACGAGGAGCCTGACTGCCAGCAGGAGAGATGGTAAGTATGGGTGTCATTCCGAGTTGTTCGCTCGTTGACAATTTTCGCTATACTGCAATTAGTCGCTTACTGCAAATGCGCACGGTTCGCAGAGCGCATGCGCTTAATTATCTTACACAAAGTTAGGTATTTTACTCACGGCATAACAAAGCTTTTTCATCGCTATGCTGATCGGAGTGTGATTGACAGGAAGTGGGTGTTTCTGGGTGGAATCTGGCTGTTTTATGGGAGTGTGCGGAAAAACGCAGGCGTTCGAGTTGCAAAACGCAGGAGTGGCTGGAGAAACGGGGGAGTGGTTGGGCAAACACTGGGTGTGTATGTGACGTCAAACCAGGAACGAAAAGGACTGAGCTGGTTGCAAAGGCTGAGTAAGTCTGGGGCTACTCAGAAACTGCTAAGAAATTTCTATTCGCAATTCTGCTAATCTTTCGTTCGCAATTCTGCTAAGATACACTCCCAGAGGGCGGCAGCTTAGCGTGTGCAATGCTGCTAAAAGCAGCTAGCGAGCGAACAACTCAGAATCACCCCCTATATCTCTCTGTCTCTGGGGGTCATTCCGAGTTGTTCGCTCGCTAGCAGATTTTAACAACATTGCTCACGCTAGGCCGTCGCCCTCTGGGAGTGTATCTTAGTTTAGCAGAATTGCGAATGAAAGATTAGCAGAATTGCGAATAGAAAATTCTTAGCAGTTTCTGAGTAGCTCGAGACTTACTCCTACACTGCGATCAGCTCAGCCCGTTTCGTTCCTGGTTTGACGTCACAAACACGCCCTGCGTTCGGCCAGCCACTCCCCCATTTCTCCAGACACTCCCGCGTTTTATCCTAGCACGCCTGCGTTTTTCCGCACACTCCCAGAAAACGGTCAGTTTCCGCCCAGAAACACCCACTTCCTGACAATCACACTCCGATCACTTCAACGATGGCAATTCTTCGTTCGGACGTGGGTAAATCTACTAAGTTTTGAGCTAAAATACTTAGCGCATGCGTACTGCGTACCATGCGCATGCGCATTTTCGCCTTAATCGCTCCGTTGCGAAAATCGGCAATGAGCGAACAACTCGGAATGACCCCCTCTGACCCCCTCTGTCTCTCTCTCTCTCTGTTTCTCTTTGTCTCTCTCTGTCTCTCTCTCTCTCTCTCTGTCACCTTGTCTGCCGTTATGTGTAAAAAGGGGGACTGTGCCTGCCGCAATGTGTAAAAAGGGGGACTGGCTGCCGTTATGTGTAAAAAGGGGGACTGTGCCTGCCGCAATATGTAAAAAGGGGGACTGGCTGACGTTATATGTAAAAAGGGGGACGCTGTCTGCCGCAATGTGTAAAAAGGGGGACTGGCTGCCATTATGTGTAAAAAGGGGACTGTGCCTGCTGCAATGTGTAAAAAGGGGGACTGGCTGCCGTTATGCGTAAAAAGGGGGACCCTGTCTGCCGCAATGTGTAAAAAGGGGTACTGGCTGCCGTTATGTTTAAAAAGGGGGACTGTGCCTGCCGTAATGTGTAAAAAGGGGACGCTGTCTGCCGTAATGTGTAAAAAGGGGACGCTGTCTGCCGTAATGTGTAAAAAGGGGGACTGTCAGCTTTAATGTGCAAAAAGGGGGACTGTCTGCTGTAATGTGTAAAAAGGGGGACTGTCTGCTGTAATGTGTAAAAGGGGCTCTACCTGGTGTAGTAGCGCTACTGTGCAGCGTAATTTGAATAATGGAGACTACTATGCACTGTAGTATGGATTGGTATTATTTTGTGGACACGACCATTCCCCATGAAGCCACGCCCTATATATTTTTTGCGCATCTACGGCGTGCACTGCCCCTATCTTGCATGGGGGGGGGTAAGCGCCAATGCCGTTTCTTGCACACAGCACTAAAATGCCTAGTTACGGCACTGTCTGGCCCCCTCCCCTACCAGGTGCAGCCACACTGTCCTATTGGCCAGTAGGATGACCTAGGTGTTAGCACAGGGACAGGCTCACTCGCCCGTACCTCTCACTTTTGCGCAGGTGGCCCGCAGGCCGCCTTGTGCCCCTCCCCCTTATCAGGCACCGGCACCATTGCTCATACTTTGCCTCCAAAAGCATTCCCCATAGCAAAATGCCTTTGGAATATGAGTCATCTTGTTTTCACTCTAACATGCACTCTTTTCTTAAGCGTACACATGAACGCTTCTACAAATACACCCCAGTGCCTGTGCAAATGCACATGCTGTATATTGGGGGTCATTCCGAGTAGTTCGTTTGTTATTTTTTTTCTCGCAACGGAGCGATTAGTCGCTAATGCGCATGCGCAATGTCCGCAGTGCGACTGCGCCAAGTAAATTTGCTATGCAGTTAGGTATTTTACTCACGGCATTACGAGTTTTTTTCTTCGTTCTGGTGATCGTAATGTGATTGACAGGAAGTGGGTGTTTCTGGGCGGAAACAGGCCGTTTTATGGGAGTGTTTGAAAAAACGCTACCGTTTCTGGGAAAAACGCGGGAGTGGCTGGAGAAACAAGGGAGTGTCTGGGTGAACGCTGGGTGTGTTTGTGACGTCAAACCAGGAATGAAACTGACTGAACTGATCGCAGTTGCCGAGTAAGTGTGGAGCTACTCAGAAACTGCTAAGAAGTGTCTATGCGCAATTCTGCTAATCTTTCGTTCGCAATTTTACTATGCTAAGATTCACTCCCAGTAGGCGGCGGCTTAGCGTGTGCAAAGCTGCTAAAAGCAGCTTGCGAGCGAACAACTCGGAATGAGGGCCATTGTGTGCACACACGTACATATGTTCACCTATGCACACTAGGAATGAGCGGGTTCGGTTCTCAGATCCTGGGGTGATCCGAGCCACATCTTGGATCTCCCTGCCTGCCCCGGATCCCCATTCGAGGCAAAACCTCAGAATCCCGCTGTTGGATTTTGGTTTTGCCTAGGACGCCAGTCCTTATAGTAACCTATGGAAAACCGCTAATTAACCGAGAAAGCCATCTGTCATGGCTCTCAGCCAGTCAGAGAGTCCCCTTAGGTTACAATGGCAAAGATGGATGCCCCCACAGCGCTATTAGCATCTCCGCCTGCGCATTTCGACACCGCCGTCTGCACTGCCAACACTCCCACACTGTGGGGACACTGCCAGTACTCCAGCACTGAGGACACCTTTCGCACTCCCGCACTGCCGGCACTCTTGCACTGAGGACACCTCCGGCACTCTGCACTGTCGACACCGCTGGTACGAGCGCACTGAGGACATTGCTGGCACCCCTGCACTGCCGACACTACTGGCACCACAACACTGAGGACATCTCCTCACTACGACACTGCCAAAACTCCTGCACTGAGGACACTGCCAGCACTCCTGCACTGAGGACACCTCCAGCACTCCTGCACTGCCAACACTGCCGGCACTCCTGCACTGAGGACACCTCCGGCACCTGCACTATTGACAGCGCTGGCACCACCGCACTAAGGACATCGCTGGCAACCCTGCACTGCCGACACTGCTGGTACCACCACACTGAGAACATCTTACTTCCACACAGCAGGCACTGCCAGCACCCCTGCACTGAGGACACTGCTGGCACTCCTGCACTGAGGACACCTTCAGCACTCCCACACTGCTGACACTGCCGGCACCCATGCACTACCGACACTGCTGGAACTCCTGCACTGAGGACAACTCCAGCACACCCGCACTGCCGACACTGCTGACTCTCCTGCACTGAGGACACCTCCAGCATCCTGCACTGTTGACACTGCTGCCACCACTGCACTGCCGAAACTGCCGGCACCACCGCACTGAGGACATCTCCCTACTCCCGCACTGCCAACACTGCCGGCACCCCTGCACTGAGGACACTGCTGGCACTCCTGCACTGAGGAAATCTCCAGCATTACCGCACTGCCGACACTGCCGGCACCCCTGCACTGAGGACACTGCTGGCACTCCTGCACTGAGGACACCTCCAGCACTCCCATACTGCCGGCACCCCTGCACTGAGGATACTGCTGGCACTCCTGTTTGAGGACACCTTCGGTACCCCGCACAGTCGACACTGCCGGCACCACCGCACTCCCACACTTTTGACACTCCTGCACTGAGGACACCTCCGGCACCCTACACTGTCGACACTGCTGGCACCACCACACTGAGGACTCCTACTCACTTCTGCACTGCCGACACTGCTGGCACGCCTGCACTGAGGACACCGCTGGCACTTCTGCATTGAGAACATCTTCAGCACTCCCGCAATGCTGACACTGCCGCCACCCCTGCACTGAGAACACCTCCGGCACCCCACTCTGTCGACACTGCTGGCACCACTGTACTAAGGACATCTCCTCACTCCCGCACTGCCGACACTGCTAGCACCACCGTACTGAGGACATCTCCTCACTCCTGCACTGCCGACACTGCAAGGCACCACCGCACTGAGGACATCTCCCTACTCCCACACTGCCGGCACCCCTGCACTGAGGACACTGCTGGCACTCCTGCACTGAGGACACCTCCAGCATTCCTGCACTGCCTACACTGCCGGCACCCCTGCACTGAGGACACTGCTGGCACTCCTGCACTGAGAACACCTCCAGCATGTCCGCACTGTCAACACTGCCGGCACCCCTGCACTAAGGACATTGCTGGCACTTCTGCTTTTCACTAGATAGATACCAGATACAACTGTCACTGGAATGATGATGACCTATGCACAGTGACAGGACACTACCACAGCACCCTACAGCAGCAAGATGCAGCACAAGACACTGGACTTTTAGTCACCACAATGCAGCACGGACACTGAGCACAGATATTAAGCACTGTTCAGGATACTAGAAGTGACATGGAGCTGCAAGACACAGCAATGGACTACTGTGCTGTACTACTATATACTGGTGGTCACCACAATGCAGCACTGTACTACTATATATACTGGTCACCACAATGCAGCACAGATATTGAGCACTGATCAGGAGAATAGAAGTGACACTGAGCAGCAAGATACAGCAATGGTCTACTGTACTGCACTACTATATACTGGTGGTCACCACAATGCAGCACTGTACTACTATATACTGGTCACAACAATGCAGCAGATATTGAGCACTGATCAGGAAAGTAGAACCGAGTCTGACACGGAGCTGCAAGATACAGCAAAGGACTACTGTACTGTACTACTATAGACTGGTGGTCACCACAATGCAGCACTGTACTACTATATACTGGTGGTCACCACAATGCAGCAGATATTGAGCACTGATCAGGACAATAGAAGTGACACAGAGCAGCAAGATACAGCAATGGTCTACTGCACTGTACTACTATATACTGTTGGTCACCACAATGCAGCACTGTACTACTATATACTGGTCACAACAATGCAGCAGATATTGAGCACTGATCAGGAGAATAGAACTGAGTCTGACACGAAGCTGCAAGATACAGCAAGGGACTACTGTACTGTACTACTATATACTGGTGGTCACCACAATGCAGCACTGTACTACTATATACTGGTGGTCACCACAATGCAGCACAGATATTGAGCACTGATCAGGATACTAGAAGTGACACAGAGCAGCAAGATACAGCAATGGCCTACTGTACTGTACTACTATATACTGGTGGTCACCACAATGCAGCACTGTACTACTATATACTGGTCACAACAATGCAGCAGTTATTGAGCACTGATCAGGAGAATAGAACTGAGTCTGACACAGAGCTGCAAGATACAGCAATGGAATACTGTACTACTATATACTGGTGGTCACCACAATGCAGCACTGTACTATTATATAGTGGTGGTCACCACAATGCAGCAGATATTGAGCACTGATCAGGATACTAGAACTGAGTCTGACACGGACCTGCAAGATACAGCAATGGCCTGCTGTACTGAACTACTATATACTGTTGGTCACCACAATGCAGCACTGTACTACTATATACTAGTCACAACAATGCAGCAGATATTGAGCACTGATCAGAATACTAGAACTGAGTCTGACACGGAGCAGCAAGATACAGCAATGGCCTACTGTACTGTACTACTATATACTGGTGGTCACCACAATGCAGCACTGTACTACTTTATACTGGTCACAACAATGCAGCAGTTATTGAGCACTGATCAGGAGAATAGAACTGAGTCTGACACAGAGCTGCAAGATACAGCAATGGAATACTGTACTACTATATACTGGTGGTCACCACAATGCAGCACTGTACTACTATATACTGGTGATCACCACAATGCAGCAGATATTGAGCACTGATCAGGATACTAGAATTGAGTCTGACACGGAGCTGCAAGATACAGCAATGGAATACTGTACTACTATATACTGGTGGTCACCACAATGCAGCACTGTACTACTATATAGTGGTGGTCACCACAATGCAGCAGATATTGAGCACTGATCAGGATACTAGAATTGAGTCTGACACGGACCTGCAAGATACAGCAATGGCCTACTGTACTGAACTACTATATACTGTTGGTCACCACAATGCAGCACTGTACTACTATATACTAGTCACAACAATGCAGCAGATATTGAGCACTGATCAGAATACTAGAACTGAGTCTGACACGGAGCAGCAAGATACAGCAATGACCTACTGTACTGTACTACTATATACTGGTGGTCACCACAATGCAGCACTGTACTACTATATACTGGTCACAACAATGCAGCAGTTATTGAGCACTGATCAGGAGAATAGAACTGAGTCTGACAGAGCTGCAAGATACAGCAATGGAATACTGTACTACTATATACTGGTGGTCACCACAATGCAGCACTGTACTACTATATACTGGTGATCACCACAATGCAGCAGATATTGAGCACTGATCAGGATACTAGAATTGAGTCTGACATGGAGCTGCAAGATACAGCAATGGTCTACTGTACTGTACTACTATATACTGGTGGTTACCACAATGCAGCACTGTACTACTATGTACTGGTCACAACAATGCAGCAGATATTGAGCACTGATCAGGAGAATAGAACTGAGTCTGACACAGAGCTGCAAGATACAGCAATGGCCTACTGTAACGTACTACTATATACTGGTGGTCACCACAATGCAGCACACTGAGCACATATATTGAGCTTTTCAGGCAATGAACGTAGCCACATCCTCTCCACTCAATCGACAATGCATGAGTGAAAATGGCGGTGATGCGCGGCTCTTTATATGGAATCCGAATCTCGCGAGAATCCAACAGCGGGATGATGACGTTTTTCCCCATTCGGGTTTTGCGTGTTATGTGGGAAGAACCGAGGCTGCCTCGGACCCCTGTAAACCACGTTAAGTTCTGGTGGGGTTCGGATCTTGACAAACTGAACCCGCTCATCTCTAATATATACACTGCTCAAAAAACTAAAGGGAACACTAAAATAACGCATCCTAGATCTTAATGAATGAAATATTCTTATTAAATACTTTGTTCTTTACATAGTTGAATGTGCTGACAACAAAATCATACAAAAATTATCAATGGAAATCAAATTTATTAACCCATGGAGGTCTGGATTTGGAGTCACACTGAAAATTAAAGTGGAAAAACACACTACAGGATGATCCAACTTTGATGTAATGTCCTTAAAACAAGTCAAATTGAGGCTCAGTAGTGTGTGTGGCCTCCACGTACACTACTTTACTGGAGCCTCTCATTATGCTATTTCAAATACACTGCGGCAATAAGGATCTGTAGACATACCAATAAATAAAAATAGTGTATACAGATGCAAACGAACGTGATAAAGCCATAGGCCCTCATTCCGAGTTGTTCGCTCGCAAGCTGCTTTTAGCAGCTTTGCACACGCTAAGCCGCCGCCTACTGGTAGTGAATCTTAGCTTATCAAAATTGCGAACGAAAGATTCGCAATATTGCGAAAAGACTTCTCTGTGCAGTTTCTGAGTAGCTCGAGACTTACTCTTCCAGTGCGATCAGTTCAGTGCTTGTCGTTCCTGGTTTGACGTCACAAACACACCCAGCGTTCGGCCAGACACTCCTCCGTTTCTCCAGCCACTCCCGCATTTTTCCCAGAAACGGTAGCGTTTTTTCAAACACTCCCATAAAACGGCCTGTTTCCGCCCAGAAACACCCACTTCCTGTCAATCACATTACGATCACCAGAACGAAGAAAAAAACTTGTAATGCCGTGAGTAAAATACCTAACTGCATAGCAAATTTACTTGGCGCAGTCGCAGTGCGAACATTGCGCATGCGCAGTTAGCGGAAAATCGCTGCGATGCAAAGAAAATTACCGAGCGAACAACTCGGAATGACCACCATAGTCCATTGACATTAGGGATATATGAGCATCCAAGTCCCGCAGACAAACCAACAAATAAAATGTGTATACAGATGCAAACGAACGTGTTACAGCTATGGTCCATTAATGTTAGTGATATGTGAGCGTCCAAATCCCGTATCCAATACTGCATAAGCAAAACCATTGGGAAGGAATCACTGATTACATTTACACATGAGCTTTTGTATCTGTTATGAGGAGTTGTGTCCAAGCGGTGAAGTGCTTTGCTTCCCATGCTCAGAGTTCCGGGTTCAATTCCCAAAGCGCCAATGCCTTTTTTTCTTATTTTTTTTATCCTGCCACTTTAAGAATTTTTTTTCTATTGTAATATACCTTCACATTCAATAGAATTATGCACACTGGTTCTACATGAATCAGGGCAATGGTGTAGGAGCATCTCATTCCGCTATCTAAAATACACAGCAGCTATGGGGATAAGCGAGCTGTGGGCACCATACAGTACATACTGTGGCAGGCCAGACTCGATCGCAGAGTGGGTTCACAAAATGGCTTCCGCTTGTGATCCTGCACCTCGTAAAAGCACACAGCTATGGAGCGAGTGACAGCATAAGTTTTGAATCAGGGCAATGCTGTAGAAGCATAATATTATGCTATTTCAAATACACTGCGGCAAAGAGGTCCTATAGACAAACCAATAAATAAAAATAGCATATACCGATGCAAAAGAACATGTTAAAGCTATGGTTCATTAAAGTAAGGGTTATGTGAGCGTCCAAGTCCAGTAGCCATTACGGATACAGAACGGGAATGGATCACTGCTTACATTTACACATCAGCCTGTGTATCCATCACCAGGCATTGTGGCCGAGCGGTGAAGTCCCGGGTTCGAATCCCAAAGTGTGAATGCATGTTTCTCTTACGTCCTAGAGGATGCTGGGGACTCCGTAAGGAACATGGGAATAGACGGGCTCCGCAGGAGACATGGGCACTTTAAGAAAGACTTTAGATCTGGTGTGCACTGGATCCTCCCTCTATGCCCCTCCTCCAGACCTCAGTTTGATACTGTGCCCAGAGGAGATGGGTGCACTTCAGTGAGCTCTCCTGAGCTTCCTGACAGAAAGTATATTTGTTAGGTTTTTTATTTTCAGGGAGCCTGCTGGCAACAGACTCACTGCATCGAGGGATTGAGGGGAGAGAAGCAGACCTACTTCTGTGAGTTTCAATGCCCTGCTTCTTAGGCTACTGTACACCATTAGCTTCAGAGGGAATCAGAACACAGGTCTCACCCTGGAGTTCGTCCCGGAGCCGGGCAGCCGTCCTCCTCACAGAGTCGGAAGAAAGAAGCCGGGTGAGTATGAGAAGAAAAAGAAGACTTCAGAGGCGGCAGAAGACTTCATGATCTTCACTGAGGTAACGCACAGCAGTGCGCCATTGCTCCCACACACCTCACACAAGGCAGTCACTGTAAGGGTGCAGGGCGCAGGGGGGGCGCCCTGGGCAGCAATATAAACCTAATTTCTGGCAAGAGAGATATATATACAGCTAGGCACTGTATATATTGATAATGTCGATTATCTTTACAGGAATAATAGCTATACCTTAAACACACCTTAAATACACTTTAAATACACTTTAAACCTTTAGCCGCTGTGGCCGCTATACTTAATTCACTCTACGCACCTTTTACGCTATTTGCGGTCAGATTCCCGTACAGTGTACGGACTGTGCGTACACACGCCGCGCTAACGGTACAAAGTACTCTCAGCGTGTACACACCCAGCGATGCACTTTAAACCTTCACAGTAATGCAATGCAATGATATTTCACTCTAAACCTTATGCATCAATGCAGTGTGATGCTATTACACTTTAAACCTTATGCAGCAATGCAGTGAGATGCTATTACACTTTAAACCTTATGCATCAATGCAGTGTGATGCTATTACACTTTAAACCTTATGCAGCAATGCAGTGTGATGCTATTACACTTTAAACCTTAGCAGGGCAATGAGCACACTACACCAATTGTGATTAACAAAAAGGGAGGTAATCTGCGCACTGGGGTGGTTTTACTGTATGGGATGTGCTGCTAGTCAAAAGGGTGTCGTTGCCCTTTGGTTCAATATGGATATTTGGTTTTCACCTGACTGCGCTCATCCCCTACAGTTTGAGTACTCGTGAAATGATGCAAATGGGAACTTATATAAAGGTGTGTTTTACTTTCACATGTATCAAATATGACACTCAATATAATGAAACAGTGCAGATAAATATTGTGGAACATGAAAAAGGTGGTAATCACAATGTGTGCTCCACGGGGAGCACCTGTTTAACTCAGTCCTTTAATCACTCAAATTGGTGATTAAATCCTTTAGGTTCTTGGCGTGTGTGTTCTGACACAAAGGCCAATGGGCTGGAAAAAATATATATATATATGTAATGATTAAATCTGGCTGTGTTGCTTTAAAAGTCAAATATAGATTTTCCAGTGGAAATGTCTCTAGTCCTGACCGGACTGTGTGGGCTTTAAAAATCTGTCTTTAGTAATTAGATTCATATAGTTGCAGAGGACGGCGTCCCGTACCTCTGTGTGTGGAAGTCAGGTATTCGTGCACTGTCGTTGCGGCCGTACTTGTAAGATGTACAGGTGCGGGGGGCAGCGGGAACCTCCTGGCAGCTCCGGACAGACTCGTCCCTCAGCTGGCGCACCCGCTCTACGGTTCGTCCTGTTAGGGATCTCCCCGTGTGCCTGCGCCGCTCGCTGGGTTGGTCGTGTTCGCGTGGGGGGGAGCTCTGCCGCAGGATCTAAACAGAGCCTGTGGCAGTGTTGCACCTCCCCACAACGGAGTACTCACCTGTGTGGTCCTCCTGCTGCCCGTCCGTCTGTACTGCTTACCGAAGTCTACGCCGTAGGTCCGAGGGTCTCACAGCACTCTCCTGTCCTCCAATGGTTTGATGTCTCTTAGTCGTCTCCTCCAACGCGTTTCAACAGGATCGGTCTTCCTCTGGGAGTCTTTGCAGTGTTCTGATAGTGATGGGTGTTAAAATGGCTTGCGGGCGGGACCAGCATCAGTTTCTCCTTTGTTCCACTGATTTGATTGGTGGTTGAGGTTGTCAGTATTGGATGTTAAATTGGCTTGCGGGCGGGACCAGCATCAGTTCCTCCTTTGTTCCACTGATTTGATTGGTGGTTGAGGTTGTCAGTATTGCAGGGGACAGATCACATGTTCCTGCAATCTGTCCCATTTGTGAGTTTCAGAAACAGGGAAGGTATGAAAACATGGCAATGCAAATGAAATTCTTTTTTTTTTTTTTTGATTGGTGGTTGAGGTTGTCAGTATTGCAGGGGGCAGATCACATGTTCCTGCTATCTGTCCCGTTTGTGAGTTTCAGAAACAGGGAAAGTATGAAAACATGGCAATGCAAATGAAATTCCTTTTTTTTTTTTTTTTTTTTTTGATTGGTGGTTGAGGTTGTTAGTATTGCAGGGGGCAGATCACATGTTCCTGCAATCTGTCCCATTTGTGAGTTTCAGAAACAGGGAAAGTATGAAAACATAGCAATGCAAATGAAATTCCTTTTTTTTTTTTTTTTTTTGATTGGTGGTTGAGGTTGTCAGTATTGCAGGGGGCAGATCATATGTTCCTGCAATCTGTCCCATTTGTGAGTTTCAGAAACAGGGAAAGTATGAAAACATGGCAATGCAAATTAAATTCCCTTTTTTTTAAAAAAAAAAAAAGGTCCATAGTGGTGTTTCTTAATTATTTTTTGTTAGGCATTCGTATTCTCAGACAAATAATACGATTCTGGTTGTGTGTCTGGGTTTCTGAATTTCAGTCATCGGTACCAAGGTGCATTAACCAATGAACATAATATACTTTGGTCATGTAAAATTAAATGAGAATTGCGGTTATTGTATACCAGTGATGGTATGTGGCTTGTTACCATTGCCACATAAAACACATAAGAAATATCCCGACGTAACATCTTCCACAATAGCAAGCTTACCAACAGGCCCTATACCATTTACTCTAACAATAAGATTCACACCATCACTGGTATACAATAACCGCAATTCTCATTTAATTTTACATGACCAAAGTATATTATGTTCATTGGTTAATGCACCTTGGTACCGATGACTGAAATTCAGAAACCCAGACACACAACCAGAATCGTATTATTTGTCTGAGAATACAAATGCCTAACAAAAAATAATTAAGAAACACCACTATGGACCTTTAAAAAAAAAAAAAAAAGGGAATTTCATTTGCATTGCCATGTTTTCATACTTTCCCTGTTTCTGAAACTCACAAATAGGACAGATTGCAGGAACATGTGATCTGCCCCCTGCAATACTAACAACCTCAACCACCAATCAAAAAAAAAAAAAAAAAAAAAAAGGAATTTAATTTGCATTGCCATGTTTTCATACTTTCCCTGTTTCTGAAACTCACAAATGGGACAGATTGCAGGAACATGTGATCTGCCCCCTGCAATACTGACAACCTCAACCACCAATCAAAAAAAAAAAAATTTTCATTTGCATTGCCATGTTTTCATACTGTCCCTGTTTCTGAAACTCACAAATGGGACAGATTGCAGGAACATGTGATCTGTCCCCTGCAATACTGACAACCTCAACCACCAATCAAATCAGTGGAACAAAGGAGGAACTGATGCTGGTCCCGCCCGCAAGCCAATTTAACATCCAATACTGACAACCTCAACCACCAATCAAATCAGTGGAACAAAGGAGGAACTGATGCTGGTCCCGCCCGCAAGCCATTTTAACACCCATCACTATCAGAACACTGCAAAGACTCCCAGAGGAAGACCGATCCGGTTGAAACGCGTTGGAGGAGACGACTAAGAGTCATCAAACCATTGGAGGACAGGAGAGTGCTGTGAGACCCTCGGACCTACGGCGCAGACATCGGTAAGCAGTACAGACGGACGGGCAGCAGGAGGACCACACAGGTGAGTACTCCGTTGTGGGGAGGTGCAACACTGCCACAGGCTCTGTTTAGATCCTGCGGCTGAGCTCCCCCCCACGCGAACACGACCAACCCAGCGAGCGGCGCAGGCACACGGGGAGATCCCTAACAGGACGAACCGGAGAGCGGGTGCGCGAGCTGAGGGACGAGTCTGTCTGGAGCTGCCAGGAGGTTCCCGCTGCCCCCCGCACCTGTACATCTTACAAGTACGGCCGCAACGACAGTGCACGAATACCTGACTTCCACACACAGAAGTACGGGACGCCGTCCTCTGCAACTATATGAATCTAATTACTAAAGACAGATTTTTAAAGCCCACACAGTCCGGTCAGGACTAGAGACATTTCCACTGGAAAATCTATATTTGACTTTTAAAGCAACACAGCCAGATTTAATCATTACATATATATATTTTTTCCAGCCCATTGGCCTTTGTGTCAGAACACACACGCCAAGCAGGGCCGGTGCAAGGTTTATAGGCGCCCTAGGCAAAGCTATACAATACCACCCCTGCCTTCCCCGATACCCTCCCCGCAGCTACATACATACACACTTGACTTTTCAAATTATTATTAGATTTATTTTTAGATTAACAACATAAATTATATCAACAATAAATAACATTGTAACAGTAGTAACATTGGCACTTTTTACAGGGCATGTACTGGAAGAAGTGCAACAATAAATAACACTGTAACAGTAATAACATTAACATTTTATACAGGAAATGTACTGGAAGAAGTGCAACAATAAATAACACTATAGTAGTAACAGTAATAACATTAACACTTTGTACAGGAAATGTACTGGAAACAGTGTAACAATAAATAATACTAAAAGTAATAACATTAACATTTTGTACAGGAAATGTACTAGAAGAAGTGCAACAATAAATAACACTATAGTAGTAACAGTAATAACATTAACATTTTATACAGGAAATGTACTGGAAGAAGTGCAACAATAAATAACACTGTAACAGTAATAACATTAACATTTTATACAGGAAATGTACTGGAAGAAGTGCAACAATAAATAACACTATAGTAGTAACAGTAATAACATTAACACTTTGTACAGGAAATGTACTGGAAACAGTGTAACAATAAATAATACTAACAGTAATAACATTAACATTTTGTACAGGAACTGTAGTGGAAGAAATGCAAAAAAAGATTAGATTTTTACTTTCCGCGCTTTTAATTTAGCAAATTTAGAGACAAGCTCTTTCAGATCCACTTTTTGTGCGATCTCATGTTCTATTGACAAAAGAGAGAGACCAACAAGTCTTTCTTGCATCATGGAAGATCGAATATATGTTTTGATCAACTTTAGCTTGGAAAAGCTTCTCTCGCCACTGGCCACAGACACAGGGAGGGTCAAAAGGATGCGAAGAGCAATACATGTGTTGGGTACAACATCTATCAGCTCATTTTTACATAAAAAGTTAAATACATCTTGTGGAGATGTACACTCTGGAACCCGCCTTGCAATACTTTGTAATTCACTGCATAAATCAGAAGCATCAATATCTTTGGAGTCGCCATGTTGTAAAGCTTGCTCTAACTTGCAACAATCTTCCATAATTTGCTGTGATGTTCTATTCTGTAAACTGTGAACATTATAGAGGAAGCCAAACACAGAACTAATTTGATTCATCTGCGTGAATCTTTCTTCAACTGATTGCACAGCTGTATCAAGCACAGCAAAATAAAAGTTCACTTTGAACTTTTCCTTAGGATTCTGAATAGGCGCATCCTCTGCTTCATATATGAACTGCTTCCTCTTTCTACTAATGCGAACAGGATCTACTTCGAACTGTGCTGGTATCCCAAGTGCCTCCGCAAGTTCACCGGCCTCTTCCAGTACTTTCCCAAACCCTTCATCACTCCTGCAGTCTACAAGAAACTTCTTTGTTTCATTCAGTTGTTTAATGGCATTATGTATGTCAAATTCTTTTGTCTGAAGCTGTTTGCTTGTCATATTGACCTCAAACAATATACCATACCAAACCACTAGAGAAATGACAAACTTGAAATTAGAAATGCCTTTTGCAAGACCTTGTGCCTCTATTCTTGAGGTGTTGCCAGATGCTCCAGTGAGGGTATTGTCATTATAGATTTCAGATAGGGCATCATAAATATCACCAAGCTGAAAGCGAAGAGGCTTCAATGCATCAATTCGACTTTCCCATCTTGTTTCACTCAATGGCTTAACCGTAAGACTAGGCACATGGCACATTAGAACATCCCATCGACGTGTGGATGCTGAGAAGTACACATACACATGTTGTACAAGAGCAAAGAAAGATGTGGCCTCCAAACAACACTTTGCAGCATCGTTCACAACTAAATTCAAAGAATGTGCACTGCAAGGAACAAACAATGCTCTTGGGTTAATATCCATAATTCTTCGTTGCACACCATTTTCCTTCCCTTTCATATTGCTTCCGTTATCATAGCCTTGACCACGTAAATTAGCAACAGGTAATGACATCTCTTCTAGCTGGTGAAGGATAATTTCTGTCATACCAGCACCAGTTGTTTCCTTTAGTGGCAGAAATCCTAAGAAATGTTCTTTAATGCGTACAGGTTCGCAATCATCAGTTAATGAAGCTATGTTCACAAAGCGAAGGATCATGGTCATTTGTTCAACGTGGCTTACATCGGGTGTACAATCAATAATTATAGAAAAATACTTTGCAGCTTGAGCAGATTTAAGAATTTCTTCTTTGATAATGTTGGATAAAAGTTGAATTAGTTCATTCTGTATATCTTTTCCAAGGTAGTGTACATAGGTCTCTTTATCTCTTATTTTACGAATGTGTTCATCCATTACGGGGTCGAACAAAGCAAGATATTCAATAAATTTCAGGAAGTTGCCATTTCCAGCTGTGTGCAGTTTTTCATTGGTTCCACGGAAGGCCAGATTTTGTATACCAAGAACTCTCACTAAAGCAATCAATCGTTCAAGGATTTGCTGCCAGTACTTTTCCTTTTGTTTAATAATGCGTATATGTTCTTCATCAATTGTTTTTTTGTTTTTCAATCGTATTTCAAGCTCCTTCCAGTTTTGAAAATTGACTAAATGTGCATTACTTCTCTCATGTTGTGACAAAATTGCAGTGATGTTCTTCCAATCTTTGGATCCTTTATCAGAGAGAGATGATGGCGGGTTTGTGTAATTACCAAACAACTTGCAACAGAAGCAAAATACAGAGTCATTTGATATAGAATATTGTAGCCACTGACGGTGCCTTAGGTCTCCATTAGGAAGTCTTCTTTTGTAATGATTTGTTAGAAATCTTCTCTTATTGGCATCTTTAGGAAACTTAAACAGCTGAACCTGTTCTGGCCCATGTTCCACCAAAATTTGTCGTAAATTATCATCACACTTTATCCAGGTAGCAGGGTCACTATAGCTGAAGCTGGAGCTACTTTCACTTTGTATCACTTCTTGATCCAGCTGGACTTCACATGGTTCCTCTTCAACATCTTCAGTATGGTCCTCTTCAACATCTTCAGTATGTTCCTCTTCAACATCTTCAGTATGTTCCTCTTCAATATCTTCAGTATGTTCCTCATACTCTTTGTCAGCTTGTGAGGCTGTAGACAAAACTGTTGTCTCTGTTTCAGTCTCAGGTTGAATCTTTGAAGTAGAGCTACCTTCTTTATCCCGATGTTGTGGCCGAAGATACTTAAGAAATGAACCTTCTTGCTTGCCTTGTTCCTTTTCCTTTTCAGCCCTCCGTTTTCGATACTGTGCACCAGATAATTTCTTTTTTCTGTCTGCCATGGTGGAAACCCAACTGAAAAAAAAACCTTTTTGCTGTAGTGTTTTCATAAAGCTATACATAAATAACTCTAGCTCTCTTTGCAAACTAATCAGCTCTTTTGGATTTCAGTGTCATCTGCATATGCATGATACTCAAATCTATCTCTCCTCCCCAGTTTGTCATAATCTGTATTGGTCAGCATCACTGAATGCCTTTCTGCCATATCATCTTGGATGTTATCTCAGTCACCCTAAAACTTAGGGGCCCATTTATCAAACAATATTTGCAGCTATGTCCCCCAAAACACCAGTTTTTCTGGAGATAGCCCCAAATATTATGTATCTCTGCAATGTATATAGGAGGGACCTCTGATTCATTCCTGCTGCGATCCCTCTAATCCCGCCAGCAGTCGCACCCCCATTCCCGATATTGGTCCCCGCAGCTACTGCCATCTGAAGATGGCGGTAGCCCATTGTAGCCTATGGGCTACACATTGCATTTCTAGCTGGCAGAGGTTCCCCCAGTTCTTGTGCAGTCTGAGCTGACCACACATGCGCAAAGCCCCCAGCAGCCATCACAGCACATCTCAGGGACGGGTTCCTTTCAGAGTCCCTGTCCCTGCCTGTACTGGATCATACATCCAGACGATATGTATGATCGCATATTGCAATGCGATTCCAGGTGGTAAGATCCCTTCCAGATCGCTTTCAATATGCGATTTATGATAAATGGTCCCCAAATGCAGCCTACAATGAACCAGGTGTTAGGAGTATAAACATCTGCCATCTTGGTAGTAGTTATCAAGTAGTATTTAGGCTAGCAAGAACTTGTCTGAGCGACTTGCAGAGGAGCTCCAAATCTCTCTCTCTCTATATATATATATATATATGCAAAAGCCCTCACTCACTGACTTCTCTTACTTCCCGATATGTTGGGAAATAGCTAAAATGTAACACAGGTATTCTTCAGGTGGGAAATAGGAAAACTACGTAATTAGAATTTTAATAATGCACGCCGCCTCTCCTGTCTCCTGATTACTTCCTCCCACTCCTATCTCCAAGATTTTTCACGTGCTGCTCCCTTCCTTTGGAATTCTTTACCTCTCCCCCTCAGACTCTCCACCTCTCTACAAAACTTCAAACGGGCTCTCAAGACCCATTTCTTTACCAAACCCAGCCAAATCTCATCCTAACCCCCTGTTCCATGCTCTCTATGTACCCCATCTGTGTCACCCCTGTCTGTCTACCCCTCCCCCTAGAATGTAAGCTCTCACGAGTAGGGCCCTCTTCCCTCATGTGCTCACCCTTTTCTTCTTTAATAATTCTCAACTGCCCAAATCACAGTTTTTGGGCCACCTGGAACTTATCTCTGTCATTTACTGGTGTAGTTATGCTTAGTTACCCTGTACTTGTCCAAAATTTGATTTCAACTGTAAGTCACTGTTTTGATTATGTGCATATGTACTCTGTAATTGGGTGCTGCGGAACCCTTGTGGCGCCATATAAATAAATGATAATAATAATAATAATAATAATAATAAACCTCCTCTAAGGGGATGAAAAGGGGGATGACATAATGACATCATTACCGATGCGTGCCTTGCGTTGCATGAACGGTAACACACAAACGGACAATCAGATCAACATTTGGATTGTACCTCCAGTGTGTAGAATTGAATAAACTACAAAAATGTTCCTGTCACTTTGTACCGTATATGCTATGGTTAAAGTACAAAATCTGTTTTTATTCATGTGCCCGCATGTTTTCAGCACGGCAGTCAATGTTTTTAGGATGGCACGCAGGTGGCTGGCTCAGGCAGTGTCAGCCGCGGAGTGGAGCGAAGAGCAGTGTGTCATTGGTGCCATCCCCACTCGCTTTGCGCATGCTGCACAGTGAGTGGCAGTGGTGGGGAAACGGGGAAACTCCCGTGCGAAGAACAAGTAGAACAGCTAGTATGTATACTGTACACATATATATCATCATCTTATTATTTATTTTTTCATAAGTTCATTTTAATTAGTGATGCATTAAAAGAACATTGCATTCAACATAAAAAAAAATTTAAATTAATAAATCACAGGAAAAATATACATTTATGGTGTGTACACACAGTGAGATATTTTCTTACGATTTTGACTATATAGTCAAAATAGTAAGAAAAGTTAGTGCAGATCGCAAGGTGAAAATCACTTTGCGAGCCCGATTCAATGCAGATACGCGGTCAGCATCGCAAGCCTAGATAGACTGTGCAGGCAAGTCAATTTTGACTATCTCTATAGAAGAGATAGTCAAAATTGACACTTAGCAAAAATCACACATAGGGGTTCATTCAGAGTTGTTCGCTCGCTAGCAGTTTTTAGCAGCCGTGCAAACGCTATGCCACCTCCCACTGGGAGTGTATTTTAGCTTATCAGAAGTGCGAACGAATGTATCGCAGAGCAGCTACAAAGTTTTTTTGGTGCAGTTTCAGAGTAGCTCAAAACCTACTCAGCGCTTACGATCACTTCAGAATGTGTAGTTCCTGTTTTGACGTCACAAACCCACCCAGCGTTCGCCAAGCCACGCCTGCGTTTTTCCTGGAACGCCTGCAATTTTCCAAACACTCCCTGAAAACAGTCAGTTGACACCCAGAAACGCCCACTTCATATCAATCACACTACGGCCACCAGTGCGACTGAAATGCTTTGCTAGACCCTGTGCAAAACGACATCATTCGTTGTGCCCGTACGACGCACGTGCGCATTGCGCCGCATACGCATGTGCAGAACTGCTGTTTTTAAGACTGATGCAGCTAGTGATCAACTCAGAATGACCCCCATAGTCAGTATCGCAAGCACATAATGAGTGTGCTTGCGATACTGACTATGTGCCGACCCAGCCCCTGTCGCATAGTGAGAATCGGGCATAGCCCGCATCTCACCGTGTGTATGGGACTTTATTATTATACAACATTGAAATACTGATAAATGGCTCGATTGGCATTTCCTTTATTTAGAATTATACACTTGATAACAACTATATTGGTATAAGCCATTTTGTCCACAATATATTCCTGAAATAAAATAATAAAGTGAAATTCAATGGCGCTGTGGCGGCTGACAGGGGTGGCGTGGCATTCTCCATCTTCAGCGCTGCCTGCTCTTCTGTACTGCAGGCAACGCTGTCCTGTGCCCGCTGCCTCTCCCTCCGCCTCCAGTGTCCCGGGGGGTGTTTTCCACGCTGATGATTTAACACCGGCATTGTGGGGAAAGGCGGCGGAGATTTGTTGGTGGCTGGATGCGCCCTAGCTCATACTGCGCTGTGTGCAAGGCACACAGCGCACATACCAAGTTACGGCACTACGTAGTACTCTCCTGGCCCTGGGTGTGGGTGACCGTGCTCCTGATTGAGGGGGGGAGCTGGTAACAATATGAAGGAAAGGGGGGGCTGCAACATGTGGGAGCCCAATTGTGGGGGAGGAGGGAGAGGAGAGATGAACCTAGGTACAAGATGCAGGGGTGGGGGGGGGGGGGAGGGAGGGAGAGGAGAGAAGTGGGAGCCTAATAGCTGTGTGGGAGCTTGTAATAAGAAGAGGCAGCAGGGGGGGGGGGGGTGAAGAAATGACCCTAGGTACAAAATGCAGGAGGGGGGAGCAGCGGGAGCCTAATAGCTGTGGGGGAGCTGGTAATGAGAGGCAGCAGCAGAGGGGGGGGGGGAGGGGGGGTTGAAGAAATGACCCTAGGTACAAAATGCAGGAGGGGGAAGGGGGGGGGGGGGGAGCAGCAGGAGCCTAATAGCTGTGGGGGAGCTGGTAATGAGAGGCAGCAGCAGAGGGGGGGGGAGGGGGGGTTGAAGAAATGACCCTAGGTACAAAATGCAGGAGGGGGGGAGCCTAATAGCTGTGTGGGGGAGCTGGTAATGAGAGGCAGCAGCTGAGGGGGGGGGGGGGGGAAGGGGGGGTTGAAGAAATTAACCTAGGTGCAATATTACTAGAGATGCAGGAGGGGGGAGGGGGGGAGCAGCGGGGAGCCTAATAGCTGTGTGGGGGAGCTGGTAATAAGAAGAGGCAGCAGCAGAGGGGGGGCAGGGGGGGGGGGACTTAGCTAGGAACAAGATGCGGGGGGTGGGGGGGGGCTCAGCTGCAGCGGGAGCCCAATAGGGCAGCAGCAGCAGCAGGTTCTGATGAGATGCGGCCGGGATTGCGGGAGGAAGGAGGAGGAGAGGCGCGGATAAAAATTTGCTCGATTTAGAGGGAGAGGCGGCGCCCGATGCTGAGCGGACCAGCGACCAGGCCAGCGGGTGACAGACCCCTTCAGTCTGCTCAGTCACATAACGTGGGACTCAGCTCAGGAGCGCAGGCGGCACTGCAGCAGCAGCAGGTTCTGATGAGATGCGGCCGGGATTGCGGGGGAAAGGGGGGGAGGAGGGAGGGAGGAGGAGGAGAGGCGCGGATTAAAATTTGCTCGATTTAGAGGGAGACTGGAGAGGCGGCGCCCGATGCGGCAGCGGAGCGGACCAGCGACCAGGCCAGCGGGTGACAGACCCCTTCAGTCAGCTCACATAACGTGGGACTCAGCTCAGGAGCGCAGGCGGCACTGCAGCAGCAGCAGGCTGCGCATTATAACTCATTCCTCTGTGGCTCAGCTGTGGGCTATGATCGCAGAGGTGGGGGGGGGGGGCGGCTTCAAGGCATTTACGGCACTAACGGCAGGGTTGAAGAAGAACAAGTAGGGCAGCCTGGGTAGGCACACACAGACACCGTCAACTCACGTTTGAAGGCACTGGCACTGCAGACAGGCAGACGTGGTGGGCCAGGCGCCAACGAGCTGCTCCTCAAAGAATAGGAGGAGTGTGTGTGTTCTCTTTCACTTTCGTTCCGCCCCCCAGTGGTCGCCGCCCATAGGCAGCTGCCTAAAGCTGCCTAGTGGTAGCGCCGGCCCTGGCCCTAGCTCATACTGCGCTGTGTGCAAGGCACACAGCGCACATACCAAGTTACGGCACTACGTAGTACTCTCCTGGCCCTGGGTGTGGGTGACCGTGCTCCTGATTGAGGGGGGGAGCTGGTAACAATATGAAGGAAAGGGGGGGCTGCAACATGTGGGAGCCCAATTGTGGGGGAGGAGGGAGAGGAGAGATGAACCTAGGTACAAGATGCAGGGGTGGGGGGGGGGAGGGAGGGAGAGGAGAGAAGTGGGAGCCTAATAGCTGTGTGGGAGCTTGTAATAAGAAGAGGCAGCAGGGGGGGGGGGTGAAGAAATGACCCTAGGTACAAAATGCAGGAGGGGGGAGGGGGGAGCAGCGGGAGCCTAATAGCTGTGGGGGAGCTGGTAATGAGAGGCAGCAGCAGAGGGGGGGGGGAGGGGGGGTTGAAGAAATGACCCTAGGTACAAAATGCAGGAGGGGGAAGGGGGGGGGGAGCAGCAGGAGCCTAATAGCTGTGGGGGAGCTGGTAATGAGAGGCAGCAGTAGAGGGGGGGGGAGGGGGGGTTGAAGAAATGACCCTAGGTACAAAATGCAGGAGGGGGGGAGCCTAATAGCTGTGTGGGGGAGCTGGTAATGAGAGGCAGCAGCTGAGGGGGGGGAAGGGGGGGTTGAAGAAATTAACCTAGGTGCAAGATTACTAGAGATGCTGGAGGGGGGAGGGGGAGCAGCGGGGAGCCTAATAGCTGTGTGGGGGAGCTGGTAATAAGAAGAGGCAGCAGCAGAGGGGGGGCAGGGGGGAGGGGGGGGACTTAGCTAGGAACAAGATGCAGGGGGGTGGGGGGGGGGCTCAGCTGCAGCGGGAGCCCAATAGGGCAGCAGCAGCAGCAGGTTCTGATGAGATGCGGCCGGGATTGCGGGAGGAAGGAGGAGGAGAGGCGCGGATAAAAATTTGCTCGATTTAGAGGGAGAGGCGGCGCCCGATGCTGAGCGGACCAGCGACCAGGCCAGCGGGTGACAGACCCCTTCAGTCTGCTCAGTCACATAACGTGGGACTCAGCTCAGGAGCGCAGGCGGCACTGCAGCAGCAGCAGGTTCTGATGAGATGCGGCCGGGATTGCGGGGGAAAGGAGGGGATGCGGGGGGGGGGAGGGAGGGAGGAGGAGGAGAGGCGCGGATTAAAATTTGCTCGATTTAGAGGGAGACTGGAGAGGCAGCGCCCGATGCGGCAGCGGAGCGGACCAGCGACCAGGCCAGCGGGTGACAGACCCCTTCAGTCAGCTCACATAACGTGGGACTCAGCTCAGGAGCGCAGGCGGCACTGCAGCAGCAGCAGGCTGCGCATTATAACTCAATCCTCTGTGGCTCAGCTGTGGGCTATGATCGCAGAGGTGGGGGGGGGGGCGGCTTCAAGGCACTTACGGCACTAACGGCAGGGTTGAAGAAGAACAAGTAGGGCAGCCTGGGTAGGCACACACAGACACCGTCAACTCACGTTTGAAGGCACTGGCACTGCAGACAGTCAGACGTGGTGGGCCAGGCGCCAACGAGCTGCTCCTCAAAGAATAGGAGGAGTGTGTGTGTTCTCTTTCACTTTCGTTCCGCCCCCCAGTGGTCGCCGCCCATAGGCAGCTGCCTAAAGCTGCCTAGTGGTAGCGCCGGCCCTGACGCCAAGAACCTAAAGGATTTAATCACCAATTTGAGTGATTAAAGGACTGAGTTAAACAGGTGCTCCCCGTGGAGCACACATTGTGATTACCACCTTTTTCATGTTCCACAATATTTATCTGCACTGTTTCATTATATTGAGTGTCATATTTGATACATGTGAAAGTAAAACACACCTTTATATAAGTACCCATTTGCATCATTTCACGAGTACTCAAACTGTAGGGGATGAGCGCAGTCAGGTGAAAACCAAATATCCAATTGTGATTAACCGCTGGGTTCCGACACCACAGTGCATTATTTCTGAAAGGGGGTTTACAATACAAATTATACACTACAATACAAGACAATATATATAACAGAATAATGGCTACAGTCAATGTACATACGTGAGAATATTCGCTTGCGCTTCCTGGTCCAGTCCTCCGTAATCAAATAGATAACGTTGTGAGTCTTGTGGCTGGCCGGCCTGCAGCGTGCTTTATTTATACAAGTCTTCCAAAAGCAATACAATGGATACTGTTCCCTTTGTCCATTGGACACAGGGTTGCACTTTTACAGTACAGGAGAGGTCATAGGTTGATTTGAAAAGGTAGGCGATGTCTTTCTCAACTGCTCTTGTGGGTGGTCTCCTCTGGATTCCCGCCGCATACATAATATACAGTGAATACAGTTTATATCTATATTCTGCTTCTGCACATAACTATCCGCAGGAACATGCGATCTTCCGCAGACCAACACCGGAATGTTTCCCTTAAAATACCCTACAGCTGGATACCAAATATCACCTTATAACCTTAGTCTGTCCCCTCTTATCCTATAAAGGTGAATCCCTTTGTTCTGCAACCATTTAAACAGCTATAACTTTCTGATGTGGTGCCAGGAGACTATGGGGTATATTTACTAAGGTCCCGATTTTGACCGAGATGCCGTTTTTTCTTCAAAGTGTCATCTCGGTAATTTACTAAGCAAAAATCACGGCAGTGATGAGGGCATTCGTAATATTTTGGAAGTCCTAGGAAAAAATCACGAATCAATACACCATCAGTCAAATACGCCTGCAATTTGGTAGAAATCGGGAATTAACTAAAAAGTGCAAAACACAAACACTGCCGACAATAGCCAAACACTGCCGTGCTAAAATACAAATCGTGAAAAAGTGCTAAAAAAAACCCAGACCTGCTTGTTTTTCAGTGGGAAGGGGGGGGATGTTATAAATTTTTTAAAAAAAATGCGTGGGGTCCCCCCTCCTAAACCAAACCAGCCTCGGGCTCTTTGAGCCGGCCCTGGTTGCAAAAATATGGGAAAAAAATGGACAGGGGTTCCCCCATATTTAAGCAACCAGCACCGGGCTCTGCGCCTGGTCCTGGTTCCAAAAATACGGGGGACAAAAAGCGTAGGGGTCCCCCGTATTTTTGAAACCAGCACCGGGCTCCACTAGCTGGACAGATAATGCCACAGCCGGGGGTCACTTTTATACAGTGCCTTGCGGCCGTGGCATCAAATATCCAACTAGTCACCCCTGGCCGGGGTACCCTGGGGGAGTGGGGACCCCTTCAATCAAGGGGTCCCCCACCCAGCCACCCAAGGGCCAGGGGTGAAGCCCAAGGCTGTCCCCCCCATCCAATGGGCTGCGGATGGGGGGCTGATAGCCTTTGTTCAAAGTGATTGATATTGTTTTAGTAGCAGTACTACAAGTCCCAGCAAGCCTCCCCCGCAAGCTGGTACTTGGAGAACCACAAGTACCAGCATGCGGCGGAAAAATGGGCCCGCTGGTACCTGTAGTACTACTACTAAAAAAATACCCCTATAAAGACAACACACACACACCTTGAAAGTATAACTTTAATACATCCATCCACACCTCCATATACACATACTTACCTAATGTTCCCACGCAGGTCGGTCCTCTTCTCCAGTAGAATCCATGGTGTACCTGTAGAAAAAATTATACTCACATAATCCATGGTTGAAGGCTCCTCTGCTTGTAATCCTTTTGTAATCCACGTACTTGAAAAAATAAAAAAAAAGGACACCCGACCACGAACTGAAAGGGGACCCATGTTTTCACATGGGACCCCTTTCCCCGAATGCCAGAAACCCACTCTGACTGATGTCTAAGTGGGTTTCTTCAGCCAATCAGGGAGCGCCACGTTGTGGCACCCTCCTGATCGTCTGTGTGCTCCTGTACTGTCTGACAGGCGGCACACGGCAGTGTTACAATGTAGCGCCTATGCGCTCCATTGTAACCAATGGTGGGAACTTTCAGGTCAGCGGTTGACCGAAAGTGACCTCACCGCTGACCTGAAAGTTCAGGAGCACACAGCCGATCAGGAGGGTGCCACAACGTGGCTGAAGAAACCCACTTAGACATCAGTCAGATGTAAATTAGTCGTAATCAATTCAAAAAGTTGCATATTTACACTTTCGATGTCATTCGTGATTGAACTTTGACCTCAAATGGGAAAATACGAATCTTAGTAAATTTACCCCTATGTGTACATTGTGCACTATTTGGATTAAATATGTAATGTGTTCTAATGGCCCTCCATACGTACACAAACTCTGTCATAAATACCCATACCATGCGCCGATGCGCAGGACCGTGGGAGCGACCATACGCAAAGTGCGTACATGTGCACGCACTGCAGAACAAGTGCACGCGCAGTGGGCATGTGTGTTCAGTTTATACGTGCTGTGCGTTCTGCAATATTTTTCGACTTTGACAGTCCACCCTTTGGCAGTCACAAATAACTGCCACTTTCTAATAACTAAACATAAAAATATCAATATAATATCTACAGACAATTGGATGGTCGGAGGAGAGTTGTAGTCGGGAAATGTAGTACCTAGTGGGATAGTAAAAAGCATGTATGTATGAATCCATGTCTGAGGGGCATGTATCATTGTGCCGTATATGTTTTAGATAAGCTTCGAGGTATTGCGAAGTATACATTAAATCCTTCTTATCCCGTATTACGGGTCTGTAAGTGGGCCAACAAACACTACCGAGCTCTTTTCGGCTTCTTGTTCCAACAAATGGGGTGCACATTTAGTTGATGATACATGGAGGGGGAACATATGTGAGTGCTAGTATATGTGGATATCACCTGTCGACTATGTGTGTCATTAACTGAAGGTTGTAGAGATGAAGATAAAACACATATCTAAAATACATTCACATAACATTTATATAAACATTCTTGGGTAGGGCTGATGTCTTTTCCGGATGGGTGTATCTGGGCAGAGGGGGAGACAAAGGAAAAACTGGTGAAAGAAAAAGGCAATGGAATTCATTTGCAATCCTTATCATAACACTGTCTCTATGGATGGGTCGTAAATGAAATCTGCTGCTATAACAATGCCCTCGCTCCTTAAACTCATCAAATTTGTGCCGTGCTTGCGACGCATCAGAATTCGAACACACCTAAATATCAAGCCAATAATTATGACGACTCCCAGGATACAAAGGAGAAACTTTCCTACACTCATAATAACATTTTGAGCCCACTCTCGTAACCCTGAGAACCAATTTCGTGGGTTCAACCATGAGACCCAGCCGGTCAGCTCATTACCCACAGCGGTCAGGGTAAGGTTGTGTCTCCTCTGGAACTCCCACTTCAACTGCAAGATATCGTCCATCTTTTGATCGATGATCTCCGTGGGGTCGTTAGTGCTGTTCGTGATATATGTACAGCACTTCACACCATATTGAGTTGCCAGAGTAACACAGTACTCACCCATCACGGCTGTGATATAATTTAAGACCATCTTGTGCTGAATCAGTTCCGTCTTGTAAGCTTGTAACTCCCTTCCCGTATACCTGAAGGTGTTGTCATACATCTCAGTGATATTATCTATCAAGTTCGCTAGCGCATGGATATACCTTTAATTTATAATTCCTCTGGCAGTACGGGTGATGTCTAATGCGAGAAGGAATTGAATCCCGGTGGATTCGTTGATCAAATCAGAGGCTACGTGCTCTGTCCTCTCTATGAGGTGTCTCTTGACGATGTGTTCATAGTGAGTATGAGTATAAGGAGCCTGAGCACTTCGGTGAACATCTTTCATCTTATCATGGGTTATGGTCATGACCTCTGGCAACACTCTTCCAACATAACACAATCCCTCTGAGTTCGGGGCAAGCCACTTATACGCCTTCCTCCCACATATGAAATAGGCATCATCGGGGAGAACATAGGGGACAGAATATGACATTAACATATTACAAACTTTGCAAGTGAAAAACCCAATCCCTAGTTCTCCCTAGTTCTCCCATCTGCTCAGTACAAGTATCAGGCTCAGTGCCGTAACTAGACTTTTTAGCGCTGTGTGCAAGTAACCGCAACTGCGCCCCCCCCCCTGTCATGCTACCTCTCCCCCCTCCCCATCCCTTCCTATAATTCACACACCGCTAGTTACGCCACTGCCAGAGCGGCAACTAGACATTTTGGTGCCCTCTGCCAGAAAGAGAATTGCCCCCCCTCCGTTAGCCGCATTACACTGCATGGTCACATTACACAGCACGGTAGCGTCCGCCAGTTACATTACACAGCACGGTTGCGTCCGCCTGTTACATTACACAGCACGGTAGCGTCCACCAGTTACATTACACCGCACGGTAGCGTCCGCCAGTTACATTACACCGCACGGTAGCGCCTGCAGTCACATTACACCGCACGGTAGCGTCCGCCAGTTACATTACACCGCACGGTAGCGCCTGCAGTCACATTACACCGCACATTAGCGTCCATTAGTTACATTACACCGCACGGTAGCGTCCGCCAGATACATTACAAAGCACGGTAGCACCTGCAGTCACATTACACCGCACATTAGCATCCATTAGTTACATTACACCGCACGGTAGCGTCCGCCAGTTACATTACACAGCACGGTAGCACCTGCAGTCACATTACAACGCACATTAGCGTCCATTAGTTACATTACACCGCACGGCAGCGTTCATTAGTCACATTACACCAGACAGTAATACTCCAAATATATATATATAGTTTTATACCATAGCAGAAAAATATTTACACTAGAGATGAGCGCCTGAAATTTTTCGGGTTTTGTGTTTTGGTTTTGGGTTCGGTTCCGCGGCCGTGTTTTGGGTTCGAACGCGTTTTGGCAAAACCTCACCGAATTATTTTTGTCGGATTCGGGTGTGTTTTGGATTCGGGTGTTTTTTTCCAAAAACACTAAAAAACAGCTTAAATCATAGAATTTGGGGGTCATTTTGATCCCAAAGTATTATTAACCTCAAAAACCATAATTTACACTCATTTTCAGTCTATTCTGAATACCTCACACCTCACAATATTATTTTTAGTCCTAAAATTTGCACCGAGGTCGCTGTGTGAGTAAGATAAGCGACCCTAGTGGCCGACACAAACACCGGGCCCATCTAGGAGTGGCACTGCAGTGTCACGCAGGATGTCCCTTCCAAAAAACCCTCCCCAAACAGCACATGACGCAAAGAAAAAAAGAGGCGCAATGAGGTAGCTGTGTGAGTAAGATTAGCGACCCTAGTGGCCGACACAAACACCGGGCCCATCTAGGAGTGGCACTGCAGTGTCACGCAGGATGGCCCTTCCAAAAAACCCTCCCCAAACAGCACATGACGCAAAGAAAAAAAGAGGCGCAATGAGGTAGCTGACTGTGTGAGTAAGATTAGCGACCCTAGTGGCCGACACAAACACCGGGCCCATCTAGGAGTGGCACTGCAGTGTCACGCAGGATGTCCCTTCCAAAAAACCTGAACCACTAGCCATGAACATAGGCCAGGGCCTCAGCCGTTCCTTGCCACTCCGTGTGGTAAATGGCATATTGGCAAGTTTACGCTTCTCCTCCGACAATTTTATTTTAGGTTTTGGAGTCCTTTTTTTTCTGATATTTGGTGTTTTGGATTTGACATGCTCTGTACTATGACATTGGGCATCGGCCTTGGCAGACGACGTTGCTGGCATTTCATCGTCTCGGCCATGACTAGTGGCAGCAGCTTCAGCACGAGGTGGAAGTGGATCTTGATCTTTCCCTAATTTTGGAACCTCAACTTTTTTGTTCTCCATATTTTATAGGCAGAACTAAAAGGCACCTCAGGTAAACAATGGAGATGGATGGATTGGATACTAGTATACAATTATGGACGGACTGCCACGGTTAGGTGGTATAAAAAAACCACGGTTAGGTGGTATATATTGTAATACAATTATGGATGGACGGACTGCCTGCCGAGTGCCGACACAGAGGTAGCCACAGCCGTGAACTACCGCACTGTACACTGGTTGATAAAGAGATAGTAGTATACTCGTAACAACTAGTATGACTGACTATGACGGTATAAAGAATGAAAAAAAAACCACGGTTAGGTGGTATATATTGTAATACAATTATGGATGGACGGACTGCCTGCCGAGTTCCGACACAGAGGTAGCCACAGCCGTGAACTACCGCACTGTACACTGGTTGATAAAGAGATAGTAGTATACTCGTAACAACTAGTATGACTGACTATGACGGTATAAAGAATGAAAAAAAAACCACGGTTAGGTGGTATATATTATAATACAATTATGGATGGACGGACTGCCTGCCGAGTGCCGACACAGAGGTAGCCACAGCCGTGAACTACCGCACTGTACACTGGTTGATAAAGAGATAGTAGTATACTCGTAACAACTAGTATGACTGACTATGACGGTATAAAGAATGAAAAAAAAAACACGGTTAGGTGGTATATATTATAATACAATTATGGATGGACGGACTGCCTGCCGACTGCCGACACAGAGGTAGCCACAGCCGTGAACTACCGCACTGTACACTGGTTGATAAAGAGATAGTAGTATACTCGTAACAACTAGTATGACACTATGACGGTATAAAGAATGAAAAAAAAACCACGGTTAGGTGGTATATATTATAATACAATTATGGATGGACGGACTGCCTGCCGACTGCCGACACAGAGGTAGCCACAGCCGTGAACTACCGCACTGTACACTGGTTGATAAAGAGATAGTAGTATACTCGTAACAACTAGTATGACACTATGACGGTATAAAGAATGAAAAAAAAACCACGGTTAGGTGGTATATATTATAATAATACAATTATGGATGGACGGACTGCCTGCCGACTGCCGACACAGAGGTAGCCACAGCCGTGAACTACCGCACTGTACACTGGTTGATAAAGAGATAGTAGTATACTCGTAACAACTAGTATGACTATGACGACGGTATAAAGAAAGAAAAAAAAATACCACGGTTAGGTGGTATATAATTATACAATTATGGATGGACGGACTGCCTGCCGAGTGCCGACTGCCGACACAGAGGTAGCCACAGCCGTGAACTACCGCACTGTACTGTGTCTGCTGCTAATATAGACTGGTTGATAAAGAGATAGTATACAACAATATACTACTATACTGGTGGTCAGGCACTGGTCACCACTAGTCACACTGGCAGTGGCACTCCTGCAGCAAAAGTGTGCACTGTTTAATTTTAAATTAATATAATATTATGTACTCCTGGCTCCTGCTATAACAACCTGCAGTGCTCCCCAGTCTCCCCCACAATTATTATAAGCTTTTATACATTGATGTGCAGCACACTGGGCTGAGCTGAGTGCACACAGACTGAGTCACACTGTGTGACTGCTGTGTATCGTTTTTTTCAGGCAGAGAACGGATATAGCAGAGAACGGATATATTAAATAAAAGTTAACTTAACAACAACTGCACTGGTCACTGTGGTAAACTCTGTCTGCACAATCTCTCTCTCTCTCTCTCTCTTCTAATCTATTCTAATGGAGAGGACGCCAGCCACGTCCTCTCCCTATCAATCTCAATGCACGTGTGAAAATGGCGGCGACGCGCGGCTCCTTATATAGAATCCGAGTCTCGCGAGAATCCGACAGCGTCATGATGACGTTCGGGCGCGCTCGGGTTAACCGAGCAAGGCGGGAAGATCCGAGTCGCTCGGACCCGTGAAAAAAAACATGAAGTTCTGGCGGGTTCGGATTCAGAGAAACCGAACCCGCTCATCTCTAATTTACACACAATCTTATGTATTCAATTTACAGGGGACATTACATAAATGTATATGCAGTTTATCTTTTTTTCTTTATTATAGATAAACTACACAGTAGTTTATCTAATAAGTCACTGAGAGAAAGTCCAGAATTTCCAAACACAAGAAAAGTAGTTTGTTGTTGTATTTATGTTGTTTTACTGGAATAAGTAGTAACTAGCAGCACATACCTACAATATAAGGAGCACTTGCACGAGGGGTGGGACGGAATGGAGGGAGAGACTTCACTTGCTGTGATAAGCAGCAGCTGCAGCCGTCGTCTCTCCTGTACCCGGAAGTCAGTGTACAGTGCAGGAGAGCAGGAGGAGGGGGGGCGGAGCAGAGACCAGCAGCACACGGAGGACGGAGAGACTCTCACATACAGATTGCCCAGCTCTGCCTGTGATCTATATTAGCAGCGCTGCCTCCGGCGGGGAAGGAGCCGGGCACAGCGCTACTAATATACTGTACACTACAGCGGGCAGCGCAGCAGCTAATCAGTGTGGATGCTGATGGTGCGCCCACAGCGCGATTGCGCTGTGTGCAATGCCCCCTCAGCACACACCTAGTTACGGCACTGATCAGGCTGGATGATATGAGCACAGTACCCTGGTGATACTTCTCCAACCCACATGGTCTTGCTTCCTCGAGTATACCTATACCGAAAATACCTTCCACTGTTGGCTATTTGGCGTACAAGTTCAGAGTCTATGGGTATCCTATCAGCTCTGCACGAAAAGGCCATTGTCTGGTTATTCCACGTCACTTCCCAATTTCCCGGTTTTCGGTAATTGGAAATATTGAAACACAATAAGGATCTATCTACTAGAGATGAGCGGGTTCGGTTTCTCTGAATCCGAACCCGCCAGAACTTCATGTTTTTTTTCACGGGTCCGAGCGACTCGGATCTTCCCGCCTTGCTCGGTTAACCCGAGCGCGCCCGAACGTCATCATGACGCTGTCGGATTCTCGCGAGGCTCGGATTCTATCGCGAGACTCGGATTCTATATAAGGAGCCGCGCGTCGCCGCCATTTTCACACGTGCATTGAGATTGATAGGGAGAGGACGTGGCTGGCGTCCTCTCCGTTTAGACACTTGATTTACTAATTTTGGGGAGCATTAGGAGTACTCAGTAGTGTACAGTGCAGAGTTTTGCTGATAGTGACCAGTGACCACCACTTTTATTTATAATCCGTTCTCTGCCTGAAAAAAGCGATACACAGCACACAGTGACTCAGTCACATACCATATCTGTGTGCACTGCTCAGGCTCAGGCCAGTGTGCTGCATCATCTATTATCTATATATAATATTATATATCTGTCTGACTGCTCAGCTCACACAGCTTATAATTGTGGGGGAGACTGGGGAGCACTACTGCAGTGCCAGTTATAGGTTATAGCAGGAGCCAGGAGTACATAATATATTATATAGTGAGTGACCACCAGACACACAGTGCAGTTTATTTAATATATCCGTTCTCTGCCTGAAAAAAGCGATACACACAGTGACTCAGTCAGTCACATACCATATCTGTGTGCACTGCTCAGGCTCAGGCCAGTGTGCTGCATCATCTATATATATTATATATCTGTCTGACTGCTCAGCTCACACAGCTTATAATTGTGGGGGAGACTGGGGAGCACTACTGCAGTGCCAGTTATAGGTTATAGCAGGAGCCAGGAGTACATAATATTATATTAAAATTAAACAGTGCACACTTTTGCTGCAGGAGTGCCACTGCCAGTGTGACTAGTGACCAGTGACCTGACCACCAGTATATAATATTAGTAGTATACTATCTCTTTATCAACCAGTCTATATTAGCAGCAGACACAGTACAGTGCGGTAGTTCACGGCTGTGGCTACCTCTGTGTCGGCACTCGGCAGCCCGTCCATAATTGTATATACCACCTAACCGTGGTTTTTTTTTCTTTCTTTATACATACATACTAGTTACGAGTATACTATCTCTTTATCATCCAGTCTATATATTAGCAGCAGACACAGTACAGTGCGGTAGTTCACGGCTGTGGCTACCTCTGTGTCGGCACTCGGCAGCCCGTCCATAATTGTATATACCACCTAACCGTGGTTTTTTTTTCTTTCTTTATACATACATACTAGTTACGAGTATACTATCTCTTTATCAACCAGTCTATATATTAGCAGCAGACACAGTACAGTGCGGTAGTTCACGGCTGTGGCTACCTCTGTGTCGGCACTCGGCAGCCCGTCCATAATTGTATATACCACCTAACCGTGGTTTTTTTTTCTTTCTTTATACATACATACTAGTTACGAGTATACTATCTCTTTATCAACCAGTCTATATATTAGCAGCAGACACAGTACAGTGCGGTAGTTCACGGCTGTGGCTACCTCTGTGTCGGCACTCGGCAGCCCGTCCATAATTGTATATACCACCTAACCGTGGTTTTTTTTTCTTTCTTTATACATACATACTAGTTACGAGTATACTATCTCTTTATCAACCAGTCTATATATTAGCAGCAGACACAGTACAGTGCGGTAGTTCACGGCTGTGGCTACCTCTGTGTCGGCACTCGGCAGCCCGTCCATAATTGTATATACCACCTAACCGTGGTTTTTTTTTCTTTCTTTATACATACATACTAGTTACGAGTATACTATCTCTTTATCAACCAGTCTATATATTAGCAGCAGACACAGTACAGTGCGGTAGTTCACGGCTGTGGTTACCTCTGTGTCGGCACTCGGCAGCCCGTCCATAATTGTATATACCACCTAACCGTGGTTTTTTTTTCTTTCTTTATACATACATACTAGTTACGAGTATACTATCTCTTTATCAACCAGTCTATATATTAGCAGCAGACACAGTACAGTGCGGTAGTTCACGGCTGTGGCTACCTCTGTGTCGGCACTCGGCAGCCCGTCCATAATTGTATACTAGTATCCAATCCATCCATCTCCATTGTTTACCTGAGGTGCCTTTTAGTTGTGCCTATTAAAATATGGAGAACAAAAATGTTGAGGTTCCAAAATTAGGGAAAGATCAAGATCCACTTCCACCTCGTGCTGAAGCTGCTGCCACTAGTCATGGCCGAGACGATGAAATGCCAGCAACGTCGTCTGCCAAGGCCGATGCCCAATGGCATAGTACAGAGCATGTCAAAACCAAAACACCAAATATCAGTAAAAAAAGGACTCCAAAACCTAAAATAAAATTGTCGGAGGAGAAGCGTAAACTTGCCAATATGCCATTTACCACACGGAGTGGCAAGGAACGGCTGAGGCCCTGGCCTATGTTCATGGCTAGTGGTTCAGCTTCACATGAGGATGGAAGCACTCAGCCTCTCGCTAGAAAACTGAAAAGACTCAAGCTGGCAAAAGCACCGCAAAGAACTGTGCGTTCTTTGAAATCCCAAATCCACAAGGAGAGTCCAATTGTGTCGGTTGCGATGCCTGACCTTCCCAACACTGGACGTGAAGAGCATGCGCCTTCCACCATTTGCACGCCCCCTGCAAGTGCTGGAAGGAGCACCCGCAGTCCAGTTCCTGATAGTCAGATTGAAGATGTCAGTGTTGAAGTACACCAGGATGAGGAGGATATGGGTGTTGCTGGCGCTGGGGAGGAAATTGACCAGGAGGATTCTGATGGTGAGGTGGTTTGTTTAAGTCAGGCACCCGGGGAGACACCTGTTGTCCGTGGGAGGAATATGGCCGTTGACATGCCAGGTGAAAATACCAAAAAAATCAGCTCTTCGGTGTGGAGGTATTTCACCAGAAATGCGGACAACAGGTGTCAAGCCGTGTGTTCCCTTTGTCAAGCTGTAATAAGTAGGGGTAAGGACGTTAACCACCTCGGAACATCCTCCCTTATACGTCACCTGCAGCGCATTCATAATAAGTCAGTGACAAGTTCAAAAACTTTGGGTGACAGCGGAAGCAGTCCACTGACCAGTAAATCCCTTCCTCTTGTAACCAAGCTCACGCAAACCACCCCACCAACTCCCTCAGTGTCAATTTCCTCCTTCCCCAGGAATGCCAATAGTCCTGCAGGCCATGTCACGGGCAAGTCTGACGAGTCCTCTCCTGCCTGGGATTCCTCCGATGCATCCTTGCGTGTAACGCCTACTGCTGCTGGCGCTGCTGTTGTTGCCGCTGGGAGTCGATGGTCATCCCAGAGGGGAAGTCGTAAGCCCACTTGTACTACTTCCAGTAAGCAATTGACTGTTCAACAGTCCTTTGCGAGGAAGATGAAATATCACAACAGTCATCCTACTGCAAAGCGGATAACTGAGTCCTTGACAACTATGTTGGTGTTAGACGTGCGTCCGGTATCCGCCGTTAGTTCACAGGGAACTAGACAATTTATTGAGGCAGTGTGCCCCCGTTACCAAATACCATCTAGGTTCCACTTCTCTAGGCAGGCGATACCGAGAATGTACACGGACGTCAGAAAAAGACTCACCAGTCTCCTAAAAAATGCAGTTGTACCCAATGTCCACTTAACCACGGACATGTGGACAAGTGGAGCAGGGCAGGGTCAGGACTATATGACTGTGACAGCCCACTGGGTAGATGTATGGACTCCCGCCGCAAGAACAGCAGCGGCGGCACCAGTAGCAGCATCTCGCAAACGCCAACTCTTTCCTAGGCAGGCTACGCTTTGTATCACCGCTTTCCAGAATACGCACACAGCTGAAAACCTCTTACGGCAACTGAGGAAGATCATCGCGGAATGGCTTACCCCAATTGGACTCTCCTGTGGATTTGTGGCATCGGACAACGCCAGCAATATTGTGTGTGCATTAAATATGGGCAAATTCCAGCACGTCCCATGTTTTGCACATACCTTGAATTTGGTGGTGCAGAATTTTTTTAAAAACGACAGGGGCGTGCAAGAGATGCTGTCGGTGGCCAGAAAAATTGCGGGACACTTTCGGCGTACAGGCACCACGTACAGAAGACTGGAGCACCACCAAAAACTACTGAACCTGCCCTGCCATCATCTGAAGCAAGAAGTGGTAACGAGGTGGAATTCAACCCTCTATATGCTTCAGAGGTTGGAGGAGCAGCAAAAGGCCATTCAAGCCTATACAATTGAGCACGATATAGTAGGTGGAATGCACCTGTCTCAAGTGCAGTGGAGAATGATTTCAACGTTGTGCAAGGTTCTGATGCCCTTTGAACTTGCCCACGTGAAGTCAGTTCAGACACTGCCAGCCTGAGTCAGGTCATTCCCCTCATCAGGCTTTTGCAGAAGAAGCTGGAGGCATTGAAGAAGGAGCTAAAAGGGAGCGATTCCGCTAGGCATGTGGGACTTGTGGATGCAGCCCTTAATTCGCTTAACAAGGATTCACGGGTGGTCAATCTGTTGAAATCAGAGCACTACATTTTGGCCACCGTGCTCGATCCTAGATTTAAAGCCTACCTTGGATCTCTCTTTCCGGCAGACACAGGTCTGCTGGGGTTGAAAGACCTGCTGGTGACAAAATTGTCAAGTCAAGCGGAACGCGACCTGTCAACATCTCCTCCTTCACATTCTCCCGCAACTGGGGGTGCGAGGAAAAGGCTCAGAATTCCGAGCCCACCCGCTGGCGGTGATGCAGGGCAGTCTGGAGCGACTGCTGATGCTGACATCTGGTCCGGACTGAAGGACCTGACAACGATTACGGACATGTCGTCTACTGTCACTGCATATGATTCTCTCAACATTGATAGAATGGTGGAGGATTATATGAGTGACCGCATCCAAGTAGGCACGTCACACAGTCCGTACTTATACTGGCAGGAAAAAGAGGCAATTTGGAGGCCCTTGCACAAACTGGCTTTATTCTACCTAAGTTGCCCTCCCACAAGTGTGTACTCCGAAAGAGTGTTTAGTGCCGCCGCTCACCTTGTCAGCAATCGGCGTACGAGGTTACATCCAGAAAATGTGGAGAAGATGATGTTCATTAAAATGAATTATAATCAATTCCTCCGCGGAGACATTGACCAGCAGCAATTGCCTCCACAAAGTACACAGGGAGCTGAGATGGTGGATTCCAGTGGGGACGAATTGATAATCTGTGAGGAGGGGGATGTACACGGTGATATATCGGAGGGTGAAGATGAGGTGGACATCTTGCCTCTGTAGAGCCAGTTTGTGCAAGGAGAGATTAATTGCTTCTTTTTTGGGGGGGGTCCAAACCAACCCGTCATATCAGTCACAGTCGTGTGGCAGACCCTGTCACTGAAATGATGGGTTGGTTAAAGTGTGCATGTCCTGTTTTGTTTATACAACATAAGGGTGGGTGGGAGGGCCCAAGGACAATTCCATCTTGCACCTCTTTTTTCTTTTCTTTTTCTTTGCATCATGTGCTGATTGGGGAGGGTTTTTTTGGAAGGGACATCCTGCGTGACACTGCAGTGCCACTCCTAGATGGGCCCGGTGTTTGTGTCGGCCACTAGGGTCGCTAATCTTACTCACACAGTCAGCTACCTCATTGCGCCTCTTTTTTTCTTTGCGTCATGTGCTGTTTGGGGAGGGTTTTTTGGAAGGGACATCCTGCGTGACACTGCAGTGCCACTCCTAGATGGGCCCGGTGTTTGTGTCGGCCACTAGGGTCGCTAATCTTACTCACACAGCTACCTCATTGTGCCTCTTTTTTTCTTTGCGTCATGTGCTGTTTGGGGAGGGTTTTTTGGAAGGGCCATCCTGCGTGACACTGCAGTGCCACTCCTAGATGGGCCCGGTGTTTGTGTCGGCCACTAGGGTCGCTAATCTTACTCACACAGCTACCTCATTGCGCCTCTTTTTTTCTTTGCGTCATGTGCTGTTTGGGGAGGGTTTTTTGGAAGGGCCATCCTGCGTGACACTGCAGTGCCACTCCTAGATGGGCCCGGTGTTTGTGTCGGCCACTAGGGTCGCTAATCTTACTCACACAGCTACCTCATTGCGCCTCTTTTTTTCTTTGCGTCATGTGCTGTTTGGGGAGGGTTTTTTGGAAGGGCCATCCTGCGTGACACTGCAGTGCCACTCCTAGATGGGCCCGGTGTTTGTGTCGGCCACTAGGGTCGCTAATCTTACTCACACAGCTACCTCATTGCGCCTCTTTTTTTCTTTGCGTCATGTGCTGTTTGGGGAGGGTTTTTTGGAAGGGCCATCCTGCGTGACACTGCAGTGCCACTCCTAGATGGGCCCGGTGTTTGTGTCGGCCACTAGGGTCGCTAATCTTACTCACACAGCTACCTCATTGCGCCTCTTTTTTTCTTTGCGTCATGTGCTGTTTGGGGAGGGTTTTTTGGAAGGGACATCCTGCGTGACACTGCAGTGCCACTCCTAGATGGGCCCGGTGTTTGTGTCGGCCACTAGGGTCGCTTATCTTACTCACACAGCGACCTCGGTGCAAATTTTAGGACTAAAAATAATATTGTGAGGTGTGAGGTATTCAGAATAGACTGAAAATGAGTGTAAATTATGGTTTTTGAGGTTAATAATACTTTGGGATCAAAATGACCCCCAAATTCTATGATTTAAGCTGTTTTTTAGTGTTTTTTGAAAAAAACACCCGAATCCAAAACACACCCGAATCCGACAAAAATAATTCGGTGAGGTTTTGCCAAAACGCGTTCGAACCCAAAACACGGCCGCGGAACCGAACCCAAAACCAAAACACAAAACCCGAAAAATTTCAGGCGCTCATCTCTACTATCTACATGATACTGGTAGAGCTTCAAACTAGGGGGCCTAGAAATATTGAATTTCTTGTCCACCGGTCTCCCACCCCGTAATTCGGGTACCTCATCCATTGCTAAAGGGTATGGTACTAATCCTGACTTGCTCTGACCTTGAGGTACTTGTGAGCACACCCAGCATTCTGTCTGGTTTAAGACCTTACCCACTAGTGTGTGGTAATCACTCAATGGATGACGGTCCATGTTGATATTAAGGCTGGACTGACATCTCTGGATGCACCCATCCTCGACTATGTTCTCACAATTCTTACAAATGCAATAACCCTTCACAGTGCCTCCAAGCTCCCTGACTACCAGATCGCTTTCTGATACTCGCCTTTGCTCGAGTGATGTGTTGCTCTTGAGATTCTACAAATCCATCCCTGCCATCATAACCCATTCCAGATCCTTTCTCGACCTCTCTAGGACCCTCACCAAAACAGACTGTCCTGGTCAGCAACAGGATTAACAGGAAAACCCGGAACGCAGTCTCTTGGGGTAAGTCCATCTTGTTAAGGGAAGAGAAGGGAAACAAGAAGGGGGAGAAAGAGAAGGAGAGAAGGAGGGTAGTGGGAGATGGAGAAAATAAAAAAAACTGGTGCGACAACCGCCTCTGGTCTTGTTGTTCTCCGCGCTCAGGTGCCGTCTCAACAGTACTGCCTCTCAACCTTCCCGGAACAGACACTACAGTGATACGATGTTCTCTACACTCTGCTCTTTGTCACGGGTTCTTTCCGGGTCAGCTACCTTTCTGTAGGGAACATAAATCTTGCATTTCAATGTGTTTAACTGTTGTGTGAAGTGAACCATCTTTGGAAAGTGAAAAGAGAGGGGAAATAATAAAAATAAAATTTGTCAGATTTGCGTTCACCATCAGGCGGTCACACCATCATGTATATCGGTATCTATGCACAGTCTCCCTTCACCAGTATTCCCATTCTCCACTCTTTGTGCATGGCCAGACACACTGATACTGGTGTCCCTATGCTGGTGAGATATACTGGGTTTGGGCAGAACTCTGAAAAGACCGAGTAGGCATGTGACGTTTGAACTGTAATCCTGTCAGTGAACGTAAGAAATGAAGAGGAAACTTTGAAGACAAATCACAGGGTTTAGTAACAGGTAGGTTTGTAAAGGCAAAGAAAATTTTACAAAGTTTGACATCTGGATTGGGCACTACGGGGAATGATTCCCTAATCGGTCTGTTCCCCTTAAAAAAAATTCTATTTGTGTTATATCTCTACTAGGACTATCCCAGCCATCAATTCAGTGTCTTGTCCATTCTAAGTTCATAGGGTACCCGGTATCTTTGAGATAATTTCCTCTACCTGTGATGGGCATGCATCTAAAACAGTGAAAATGCAACATTAGTCTTCGTGGGTATCTAACATATGTTGTGCTTCCTGGGTGGGAGCGCTCAATGGGGTAAATTTACTAAGATTCGTATTTTCCCGTTTCAGGTCAAAGTTCAATCACGAATGACATCGAAAGTGTAAAACTGCAACTTTTTGAATTTGTTACGATGGATTTACTAAGCTGTCGTATTCGGGTTTTTCTTTTCTTCCGATGTCGATGTCATTCGTGGTTTTTTTTCTATTTTTACGGCAGTGATTAGCAAAACACTGCCGACTTTTTTACAATGAATCTCGGGCGGATCTGTGTGATCCGTGCTGGGTATTTTTTTTGTTTTTGTTTTTTTTAAATTAAACACTGCAAAATATTTAAAAAAAAATTGCGTGGGGTCCCCCCTCCTAAGCATAACCAGCCTCGGGCTCTTTGAGCCGATCCTGGTTGCAGAAATATGGGGGAAAAAATGACAGGGGTTCCCCCATATTTAAGCAACCAGCATCGGGCTCTGCGCCTGGTCCTGGTTCCAAAAATACGGGGGACAAAAAGAGTAGGGGTCCCCCGTATTTTTAAAACCAGCACCGGGCTCCACTAGCTGGACAGATAATGCCACAGCCGGGGGTCACTTTGATATAGTGCCCTGCGGCCGTGGCATCAAAAATCCAACTAGTTACCCCTGGCCGGGGTACCCTGGGGGAGTGGGGACCCCTTCAATCAAGGGGTCCCCCCCCCCCAGCCACCCAAGGGCCAGGGGTGAAGCCCGAGGCTGTCCCCCCCCATCCAATGGGCTGCGGATGGGGAGGCTGATAGCCTTTTGTGATAATGAAAAGATATTGTTTTTAGTAGCAGTACTACAAGTCCCAGCAAGCCTCCCCCGCATGCTGGTACTTGGAGAACCACAAGTACCAGCATGCGGCGGAAAAACGGGCCCGCTGGTACCTGTAGTACTACTACTAAAAAAATACCCAAAAAAACACAAGACACACACACCGTGAAAGTATAATTTTATTACATACATACACACATACATACATACTTACCTTATGTTCCCACGCAGGTCGGTCCTCTTCTCCAGTAGAATCCAAGGGGTACCTGTTGAAGAAATTATACTCACGAGATCCAGGGGCCCAGGGTCCTCAGAGAAATCCTTTGTAATCCACGTACTTGAAAAAAAAAAAAAAACGCTTACCCGAGCCACGCACTAAAAGGGGACCCATGTTTGCACATGGATCCCCTTTTCCCGACTGCCAGAAAACCCACTCTGACTGATGTCTAAGTGGGTTTCCTCAGCCAATCAGGGAGCGCCACGTTGTAGCACTCTCCTGATCGGCTGTGTGCTCCTGTCCTGACTGACAGGCAGCACACGGCAGTGTTACAATGTAGCGCCTATGCGCTCCATTGTAACCAATGGTGGGAACTTTCTGCCCTGCGGTTGACCTAAAGTGACGTCACCGCTGAGCAGAAAGTTCCCAGCATTGGTTACAATGTAGCGCATAGGCGCTACATTGTAACACTGCCGTGTGCCGCCTGTCAGTTAGGACAGGAGCACACAGCCGATCAGGAGAGTGCTACAATGTGGCGCTCCCTGATTGGCTGAGGAAACCCACTTAGACATCAGTCAGAGTGGGTTTTCTGGCAGTCGGGAAAAGGGGATCCATGTGCAAACATGGGTCCCCTTTTAGTGCGTGGCTCGGGTAAGCGTTTTTTTTTTTTTTTTCAAGTACGTGGATTACAAAGGATTTCTCCGAGGACCCTGGGCCCCTGGATCTCGTGAGTATAATTTCTTCAACAGGTACCCCTTGGATTCTACTGGAGAAGAGGACCGACCTGCGTGGGAACATAAGGTAAGTATGTATGTATGTGTGTATGTATGTAATAAAATTATACTTTCACGGTGTGTGTGTCTTGTGTTTTTTTGGGTATTTTTTTAGTAGTAGTACTACAGGTACCAGCGGGCCCGTTTTTCTGCCGCATGCTGGTACTTGTGGTTCTCCAAGTACCAGCATGCGGGGGAGGCTTGCTGGGACTTGTAGTACTGCTACTAAAAACAATATCTTTTCATTATCACAAAAGGCTATCAGCCTCCCCATCCGCAGCCCATTGGATGGGGGGGGACAGCCTCGGGCTTCACCCCTGGCCCTTGGGTGGCTGGGGGGGGGACCTCTTGATTGAAGGGGTCCCCACTCCCCCAGGGTACCCCGGCCAGGGGTGACTAGTTGGATTTTTGATGCCACGGCCGCAGGGCACTATATCAAAGTGACCCCCGGCTGTGGCATTATCTGTCCAGCTAGTGGAGCCCGGTGCTGGTTTTAAAAATACGGGGGACCCCTACTCTTTTTGTCCCCCGTATTTTTGGAACCAGGACCAGGCGCAGAGCCCGATGCTGGTTGCTTAAATATGGGGGAACCCCTGTCAATTTTTTCCCCATATTTCTGCAACCAGGATCGGCTCAAAGAGCCCGAGGCTGGTTATGCTTAGGAGGGGGGACCCCACGCAATTTTTTTTAATAAAATAACAACTTTCCCACCCCTTCCCACTGATATACATGCACGGATCTCATGGATCCCTGCATGCCTATCCAATCACGGAAAAAAAAAGTAGGTCTGTTTTTTTTTAGCACTTTTTTACGAGTTGTAATTTTTCACGGCAGTGTTTGTTTTTTTTTTTTGCTGTGCACTTCTTAGTAAATGACCGAGATTCATACTTAAACAGCCGCGTTTTGACCGATGGTGTATTCATTCGTGATTTTTTTCTTGGACTTCAAAATATTACGAATGCCCTCATCACTGCCGTGATTATTGCTTAGTAAATTACCGAGATGACACTTTGATGAAAAAACGGCATCTCGGTCAAAATCGGGAGCTTAGTAAATTTACCCCAATATGTTTACCATTTCTAACAAAACTCCTGTTAAGTTATTTAGAGGTCACTTCTGCTAGAGAGAGAAGCAGAAGTTTAGAGGCCTCCTCCTAACCCCAGTAAGTTCTGTCAAAAGGGTAAATAAAGTTGCATTTATTCTGTTCTTCCCATTAACCGAATCTGTGTTTTTCTATACTGTATTGTGATTCCTTTCTGTTCCTTGATCCCGTCTATGTGTTTAATAACTTGGCTTGTTTTCTCTGTCTAGGGATCTATATTGGCTATGTGTTCTACTACTCCTACAATCCCTGGCAAAATGCCCTTCCTTCCTACAAGTGTAGCATATCCTAGGTCCTTTCTTACTATCCATGTTTTGGGGTTTAGGTTGATGAGACTTTGGTGTAAGGGCCTGTATTCTTTCAATTCTCAGCCTCTCCTCCTGCAGTTCTCTACGCCTAGCAATATTCGTATGATGTTCAATCGCACATTCTCTAAGACAAGCTACTGTGACCTTTTTCCAACTAGGCAAAGATGTTTGTACTCTGTCCCTCACTGTCTTATTGAGTCCGTCCATTAGCACAGAGACAGCTACCTTCCTGTAATTCGTATCGTTCCCTGTATCTGATACCCCCATGTATCTATCCATTATTTGCAGAGCCCGATGGAAATATTCAGATGTCATTTTATTTTCCCTCTGTTTTATGGAGAAAATTCTTCTCCACTCAGTGGGGAAACACAACTCTAGTTGCCTATTAATTCGTTCTATATTTTCCTGATTGTTTCTGTCAGTCATAGGACTATCCGATGGCAAAAAAAAAAAAAAAGGTTAGAAGAGCCGTCCCGTGCGCAAAACAGCTGCTAGTCAGTGTAACACTTCTAGAGGTATCCCTTTTAACCTCCACCAAGACAAACAGAAGCAAACAACAGATTGAAGTAAACACTTAACCAGCGCTTTTCCTGAATTCCATATGTTGGCTCATTCGCATTAACCCTTTCTCGTTTTCAGGGTATATCAGATATGCAAAGAGAAAAAGGAAGGAATATAGTGTAACATTGTTTTAATTAACACAAAATGGACAAAATGAACAAACAATAATTAAAATTAAAATTGATTCTGGGGTGAATCACAAAATGCAGTGTATGGCATACAAGCTCCTTTATAAGGAGGTAGGCTTATTAAACCACGGGTAATTACCGGATCGGATTGAACTGGGTTTTAAGCAGTTCAAAAGACGCTCAGAACATAGGATCGCATGGTATCCCTCCTTGCAGATTGTCCCGGCTTCCAGTGGAGGAGGTGGCGATTCAATTCGGGATTCACAGGAACATTGCTGGAAGCCGGGACAATCTGCAAGGAGGGATACCATGCGATCCTATGTTCTGAGCGTCTTTTGAACTGCTTAAAACCCAGTTCAATCCGATCCGGTAATTACCCGTGGTTTAATAAGCCTACCTCCTTATAAAGGAGCTTGTATGCCATACACTGCATTTTGTGATTCACCCCAGAATCAATTTTAATTATTGTTTGTTCATTTTGTCCATTTTGTGTTAATTAAAACAATGTTACACTATACTCCTTCCTTTTTCTCTTTGCATATCTGATATACCCTGAAAACGAGAAAGGGTTAATGCGAATGAGCCAACATATGGAATTCTGGAAAAGCGCTGGTTAAGTGTTTACTTCAATCTGTTGTTTGCTTCTATAGGACTATCCGACTCTAGCCTACAATCAGTGGTAAATTTTAGGGTGTCAATATTAGGGGGTAGGCACGCTTTCAAAACTATCTGCCAGTGTGTTTTTGTCGGTTCATACGCATTACCCAGATCTCTGATAAATTTCTGACATCTGGCTAAATGCTTCCGAGGGTCGGGGAATTCTGAAATGATTGATCGCAGCTCATCTCTGGGCCACGGGCAATACATTGCATTATTCCTGGTGAGGACTACTTCCTGACTATCGGTTCCCCCTATCGGGAGTTACTATTTCCAAGACAGGGTGCAATCCTGCCGTTCCGTTCCTAATCTGTTTACTGTGTGGTGTTGTTGTTTCTGTGCAATGAACTGTCTCATACTTACCGGTAGCTGTGACCTCACCAGTTCTTTCATTGGGGAATACTGTTACTGCTCTACCTGGTTGGACAGGTCCCACCTGAGTTTCCTGCAAAATTACTGCTTGGAGGAGAGCTGGAATTTGGCTGGATCCTTCATCTTCTTGTGACCTATAACCTTGAAAAGACGTCAAAACAGGATACATCTTGCAAAAATTAGGGTTAATACATTGTTTTTTGCATACTACTATCATTTACGGATATACCATTGACTGTAGCCATCTCTTCCCCTTCGACCTGTGTCGACACTGGTGTGTTTGTGTTCTCATTCCCGCTAGGTCTTGAACCTGTTTTGCGAATTTGTTCTCTTTGCATATCCCCCTCCTGTTGCCATAATTTTAAACAATCATTATGTCTATACTTTTGTTTTCTGGATTTAAGAAGACATATTCTACTGCTTACATTCTGCAGTACCTCTGGTTCAAAGCTGCCCACCCTAGGGAATGGTTCCCTATCATTGTTAGTCATACATATCCACTAATTGCATAAACCTTCTGTGTGTGAACCATATTTTTCACACATGATTAACCTTGTGGAGCCTTTTGGCCACAATTCTGCCTGAACCCTGTCTAAACGTCTCTTACTTGAGCAACTGGCTCCCATATTTGTGGGTCTCTTCTAATACCTTTTAAAAAATTCCAACAAACACCAAAATACTCAATATAAGTAGACGGTGGAGGTATACCTGAGCGCCTTCCACTCGCTCGTGCCCACGCTGGCCAATACTACCATACACTGTTGATAGCGAAGGCAATGTACCCAGTTTAGGGCTCCTATCAGACCTTACACCGTAATTTCTTTCGGTGGAAGTTCTGTTTGGAATATTTTCCTGAGAGAGGCAGTGAAAATTTCCTCTTCAGTTTCTTTCACTGGAATTGTTTGTAGGGTGAAAAACAGAGAAATTAGATAACTATTTTTCACCCTTTCCAGTGAAGCCCACCAGGGAGATTTTACCGAAGTTATCAAAGAAAAACCCCTTTGTCTATACAATCACGTCTGCGTATGCTCTTCCACAGATGATACAATAATATCACATTGCTCTGTGCAGAACAAACGGATATCTGATGCAATAGATACTAGTTATCTATATGCCCTACGATTGTTGTAGACCACTTAGTACCACTTAGTAGACCACCTCAGAGTTGTATGGGATACCACTCAGTCCACTAAGACCACTTTAGTCCACTCTTAATAACGCAGGGTTGCGAACCCTACAACACCGGATCTCTACTAACCCAGTGTGCACACTTAGACCACTTTAGTCCACCTTGTTCACTTAGTTCTTGGGTTCAGTATCCACTCACTCCTGCATTCGCTCACTCAAATGTACTTTATTTTTCTGTACAGAAAATTATCATTCAGACAAGCAGCTTTACTCCCAGAGGCAATACAGTAAATAAGGGTTTTATACTAAACTTTGCAAGCTGGGCAATCTTGTGTAATTGTAGCGTTGTTACTGTCTCACCTTCAAACTAAACGAACTATTGTGTAATTTGTACTTAGCGACCGTATTCTTACGCAATTTGCATAAACACGCAACCGTGCTTACGCCGCGTGTGCAGTTCCGTACCTTGTCCGAGACACGTGTACAAAATCGTACGTCCGCAATAGCACAAATCATACAATTTCTATAAATGTGAGCAATATAAACTATAATTGCTCACTTAACACGCCATACAGTTTCTTTTCTGTATAAACCTTGATAACTAGGCCAGACTGCGTTTGTGTTTTACACTTACTTCCTTTGTTTATATTACGAATCTAGTAATCTGAATGTTATGGCAACAATGTGGGAGAGTGTGCACAGAGTATGGGTGTACGCTTTTGTTGTGTACGCATTTGGCGACAAAAATAAATTCACAGATTTTAAATAGCTTTTTTTTTTCCTGCTTACCTTACAAGTTCTTACCAGCATCCCTACAAACCATACAGAGCAGACACCATCTAATCAGCAATTAAGTAGGGTTTTCAGTGTATCCTCCAACCAAGAAAAGGATACGTAGGATACCTTCTGTCCACCATTATGCTGATAGATTATGTCTGCTTGTGACCTTTTAAGCAGTAAAAATGTGGAAAATCGGACGATGCCCCCAATTGATAATGTCGATTATCTTTACAGGAATAAAAGCTATACCTTAAACACACCTTAAATACACTTTAAACCTTTAGCCGCTGTGGCCGCTATACTTAATTCACTCTAAGCACCTTTTACGCTATTTGTGGTCAGAGTCCCGTACAGTGTACGGACTTTGCGTACACACGCCGCGCTGACGGTACAAAGTACTCTCAGCGCATACACACCCAGCGATACACTTTAAACCTTCACAGTAATGCAATGCAATGATATTACACTCTAAACCTTATGCATCAATGCAGTGTGATGCTATTACACTTTAAACCTTATGCAGCAATGCAGTGAGATGCTATTACACTTTAAACCTTATGCAGCAATGCAGTGATGCTATTACACTTTAAACCTTAGCAGGGCAATGAGCACACGACACCAATTGTGATTAACCGCTGGGTTCCGACACCACAGTGGATTATTTCTGAAAGGGGGTTTACAATACAAATTATACACTACAATACAAGACAATATATATAACAGAATAATGGCTACAGTCAATGTACATACGTGAGAATATTCGCGTGCGCTTCCTGGTCCAGTCCTCCGTAATCAAATAGATAACGTTGTGAGTCTTGTGGCTGGCCGGCCTGCAGCAGGCTTTATTTATACAAGTCTTCCAAAAGCAATACAATGGATACTGTTCCCTTTGTCCATTAGACACAGGGATGCACTTTTACAGTACAGGAGAGGTCATAGGTTGATTTGAAAAGGTAGGCGATGTCTTTCTCAACTGCTCTTGTGGGTGGTTTCCTCTGGATTCCCACCGCATACATAATATACAGTAAATACAGCTCATATCTATATTCTACTTCTGCACATAACTATCCGCAGGAACATGCGATCTTCCGCAGACCAACACCGGAATGTTTCCCTTAAAATACCCTACAGCTGGATACCAAATATCACCTTATAACCTTAGACTGTCCCCTCTTATCCTGTAAAGGTGAATCCCTTTGTTCTGCAACCATTTAAACAGCTATAACTTTCTGATGTGGTGCCAGGAGACTATGTGTACATTGTGCACTATTTGGATTAAATATGTAATGTGTTCTAATGGCCCTCTATACGTACACAAACTCTGCCGTAAATACCCATACCACGTGCCAATGCGCAGGACCGCGGGAGCGACCATACGCAAAGTGCGTACATGTGCACGCACTGCAGAACAAGTGCACGCGCAGTGGGCATTTGTGTGCAGTTTATACGTGCTGTGTGTTCTGCAATATTTTTTGACTTTGACAATATAAAGAGCCCCCACCAGGTTTTATTATATTTAAGCTGGACAGAAGCCTGCCACCAAGGGGGCGGGGCTTCTCCCTCAGCACTCACCAGCACCATTTTCTCAACAGCACAGCTGAGAGGAAGCTCCCCAGACTCTCCCCTGCTTATCCACTGTGAAAGGGGGTTTCAGAGAAGAGGGGGGGGGGCACATAATTTGCAGCAAATAATAGTATTACAGCGCTACTGGGTAAACACATTGTGTGTTTTTCCTGGGGTATTATCGCTGGGTGTGTGCTGGCATACTCTCTCTCTGTCTCTCCAAAGGGCCTTGTGGGGGAACTGTCTTCAGATAAGAGGATTCCCTGAGTGTGTGGTGTGTCGGTACGTGTGTGTTGACATGTCTGAGGTAAAAGGCTCTTCTAAGGAGGAGATGGAGCAAATGTGTGGGTGGTGTCTCCGTCGACAATGCCGACACCTGACTGGATATGTGGAATTAAGTGCTGAGGTAAATTTATTGCACAAAAGATTAGAGAACAGACAGGGAATCTACCCATGTCTGTCCCTATGTCGCAGGGACCTTCAGAGTCTCAAAACGCCCACTATCCAAAATAATAGACACTGATACCGACATGGAGTCTGACTCCAGTGTCGACTACGATTATGCAAAGTTACAGCCAAAACTGGCAGAAAAGTATTCAATATATGATTATTGTAATAAAAGATGTTTTGCATATCACTGATGACCCATCTGTCCCTGACACGAGGGTACACATGTTTAAGGGGCAGAAAGCTGAGATAACATTTCCCCCCTCTCATGAACCGAATGAATTGTGTGAAAAAGAGCGGGAATCTCCAGACAAGAAACTGCAGTTTCCCAAAAGAATTCTCATGGCGTATCCTTTCCCTGCTAGGGCCAGGATACAATGGGAATCCTCCCCTAGGGTGGACAAGGCGTTGACACGTTTACCCAAAAGGTAGCGCTGACATACCAAGATACAGCTACCCTCAGGGATCCTGCAGATAGCATGCAGAAAAGTACTTTGAAGTCCATTTACACACATTCTGGTACACTACTCAGACCGGCGATTGTGTCGGCAGAGGTTTATAGCGCTGTAGCAGCGTGGACAGATAACTTATCAGCGGAGATTGAAACCCTAGATAAGGATACCATGTTATTGACCCTAGGATATATAAAAGATGCTGTCTTATATATAAGACATGCTCAAAGAGACATTGGTCTACTGGGTTCTAGAGTCAACGCTATGTCGATTTCTGCTAGATGTGTCCTGTGGAACATGCAATGGACAGGTGATGCCGACTAAAAGAGGAATATGGAGGTTTTACCTTACAAGGGTGAGGAATTGTGTGGAGAAGGGCTCTCGGACCTGGTCTCCACAGCTATAGCTGGTAAATCTGATGTTTTGCCTTATATTCCTTTACAGCTTAAGAAAGCACAACATTATCAAATGCAGTCCTTTCGGTCGCAGAAAAACAAGAAAGTACGAGGAGCGTCCTTTCTTACCAGAGGTAAGGGAGCAGGGCACAGCTAGTTCTAAGGAACAGAAGTCCTCCCCGCCCTCTACTAAATCCACTGCATGACGCTGGAGTCCGCCCCAGTGGGAGCACGTCTTCGACTCTTCAGCCACATCTGAATTCATTCACAGGTGGATCCCTGGGCAATAGAAATTGTTTCTCAGGGTTACAAGCTGGAATTCGAAGAGGTGTCTCCTCGCCGGTTTTCCTTATCGGCCCTACCGGCTTCTCCCCCAGATAGGGAGATAATATTAAATACAATTCACACATTGTATCTCCAACAGGTGGTGCTAAAGGTTCCCCTCCTTCAACAAGGAAGGGGATATTACTCAACCTTGGCTGTAGTCCCGAAACCGGACGGTTCGGTCAGACATATTTTAAAATTAAAATCTCTGAACCTATACTTGAAAAGGTTCAAATTCAAGGTGGAATCGCTCAGAGCGATCATCGCCAGCCTGGAAGGGGGGGATTTTATGGTGTATCTCGACATAAAGGTTGCATACCTTCATGTTCCCATTTATCCACCCCATCAGGCGTACCTGAGAATTACGGTACAGTATTGTCATTACCAATTTCAGGGTAATTGGCGGAAATGATGGTGCTCCTACGCAAGCAAGGAGTCACAATTATCCCATACTTGGACGATCTCCTAATAGGGCGAGATCAAAAGAGCAGTTGTTGAACAGCATGTCACTTTCGCTGAAGGTGTCACAGCAACTCGGCTGGATTCTCAATATCCCGAAGTCACAGTTGGTTCCTATGACTCGTCTGCCCTTCTTGGGTATGATTCTGAATATGGACCAGAAATGGGTTTATCTTCCGATAGAGAAGGCCCAGGAACTAATGACTCTGGTAAAAAACCTATTAAAGCCAAAACAGGTGTCAGTGCATCACTGCACTCGGGTCCTGGGAAAGATGGTGGCATCTTACGGGGCCATTCCCTTCGGCAGGTTCCATGCGAGGACTTTCCAATGGGATCTACAGAACAAGTGGTCCGGATCACATCTACAGATGCATCAGTTAATCATCCTGTCCCCTAGGGCCAGGGTGTCTCTCCTATGGTGGCTGCAGAGTGCTCACCTTCTGCAGGGATGCAGGTTCGCCATCCAGGACTGGATTCTGGTAGCAACGCACGCGAGCCTCCGAGGTGGGGGAGAAGTCACACAGGGAAGAAACTTCAAAGGTCTTTGGGTCAAGTCAAAAAACTTGTATTCAATTCAACATCCTGGAGCTGAGGGCCATATACAACGCCCTTCGGCAAGCGGAAACATTGCTTCGCGACCTACCGGTTCTGATCCAGTCAGACAACATCACCGCAGTGGCTTATGTAAACCGCCAAGGCGGCAAAAAGAGCAGAGTGGAAATGGCAGAAGCCACCAGGATTCTCCGCTGGGCGGAAATCATGTATGCGCATTTTCAGCAGTTCATTCTGGGAGTGGACAACTGAGAAGCAGACTTCCTCAGCAAACACGACCTGCATCCAAGAGAGGACTTATTTAGGAAGCCTTCACACAGATTGCAAGTCAGTGGGAGCTGCCACAGATAGACATGATGGCGTCCCGCCTCAACAAGAAGCTACAGAGGTATTGCACCAGGTCAAGAGACCCTCATGCAGTAGCTGTAGATGCCCTAGTGACACCGTGGGTGTTCCATTCGGTCTATGTATTTCCCCCTCTTCCTCTCATACCCAAGGTGTTGAGAATGGTAGGAGGGAGAGGAATGAGAACAATCCTCATTGTTCCAGATTGGCCACGAAGGACCTGGTACCTGGATCTGCAGGAAATGCTCACAGAAGATCAGTGGCTTCTTCCTCTAAGACAGGACCGGTTGCAACAGGGGCCATGTCTATTCCAAAACTTACCGCAGCTGCGTTGGACGGCATGGCGGTTGAACGCCGGATCCTAGCGGATAAGGGTATTCCGGATGAGGTCATTCCTACGCTAATAAAGGCTAGGAAGGAGATGACATCTAAACATTATCACCGTATATGGCGAAAATATGTTTCTTGGTGTGAGGCCAGGAATGCTCCTACGGAAGAATTCCATCTGGGCCGTTTCCTTCACTTCCTGCAAACTGGAGTGAATTTCGGCCTAAAATTAGGAGCTTTTAAGGTTCAGATTTCGGCCTTATTCATTTTCTTTCAAAAGGAATGGGCCTCTCTCCCTGAAGTACAAACTTTTGTGAAGGGAGTACTGCATATTCAGCCTCCTTTTGTACCTCCGGTGACGCCTTGGGACCTTAATGTGGTGTTAAGTTTCATTAAATCACACTAGTTTGAACCACTTAAAACGGTGGAGTTGAAAAATCTCACTTGGAAGGTGGTCATGTTATTAGCCTTGGCTTCGGCTAGGCAAGTGTCGGAATTAGCAGCTTTATCACATAAAAGCCCCTATCTGGTTTTCCATAAGGATAGAGCGGAATTGCGGACCCGTCCTCAATTCCTGCCTGTGGCTACGCGTGACTTGGAGGATCCCGAGTCCCTTGATGTGGTCAGGGCTTTGAAAATTTACGTGGTCAGATCGGCTACAGTCAGAAAAACAGAAGCACTGTTTGTCATGTATGCAACCAACAAGATTGGTGCCCCTGCTTCAAAGCTCGCTGGATCTGTAACAGGATTCAGCAGGCGCATTCTACGGCGGGATTGCCGTTACCTAAATCGGTCAAGGCCCATTCCACTAGGAAGGTGGGCTCTTCTTGGGCGGCTGCCAGAGGGGTCTCGGCGCTACAGCTGTGCCGAGCTACTACTTGGTCGGGTTCAATCTCCTTTGCAAAGTTCTATAAGTTTGATAACCTGGCTGAGGAGGACCTCCTGTTTGCTCAATCGGTGCTGCAGAGTCATCCGCACTCTCCCGCCCGTTTGGGAGCTTTGGTATAATCCCCATGGTCCTTACGGAGTCCCCAGCATCCTCTAGGACGTAAGAGAAAATAAGATTTTAAACCTACCGGTAAATCTTTTTCTCGTAGTCCGTAGAGGATGCTGGGTGCCCGTCCCAAGTGCGGACTACTTCTGCAAGACTTGTATATAGTTATTGCTTAAATAAGGCTTATGTTATAGTCTTATCGGTCTTGGACTGATGCTATGTCATTTTCATACTGTTAACTGGATAGTATATCACAAGTTATACGGTGTGATTGGTGTGCCTGGTATGAATCTTGCCCTTGGATTAACAAAAATCCTTTCCTCGTACTGTCCATCTCCTCTGGGCACAGTTTCTCTAACTGAGGTCTGGAGGAGGGGCATAGAGGGAGGAGCCAGTGCACACCAGATCTAAAGTCTTTCTTAAAGTGCCCATGTCTCCTGTGGAGCCCGTCTATCCCCATGGTCCTTACGGAGTCCCCAGCATCCTCTACGGACTACGAGAAAAAGATTTACCGGTAGGTTTCAAATCTTGTTTTTTTTTCCTGACACTTTAGTAAAAAAATAAAATTCTATTGTAATATACCTTCACATTCAATAGAAACATGCACACAGGTTTTATATGAATCAGGGCAATGCGGCAGGAGTGTCTCATTCCACTATCTAAAATACACAGCGACTATGGGGATAAATGAGTCCTGTCACCAAAGCTGTCTGCTGTACTGTACAGTACATGCATTTGCATCTGGGATGCATTTGTGTGTTTATTAAAAAAAAATCTGTACAGTATACAGTAGTACTGTAAGTGTAGTACAGTACTGTATTTTGAAATTATACACAGAATATATGTGTATTACAGTAGCTATGGGACTTGGACGCTCACATACAGTACAGTATCTCTAACGTCAATGAACTACAGTATTGCTTTAACACATTACTTGTGACTGTATACACTAATTTTATTTATTGATTTGTCAACATCAATGAACTACAGTATTACTTTAACACATTAGTTGCATATGTATACACTATTTTTATATATTGATTTGTCTATGGGACTTGGGTGCTCACATACGGTAACACGGCAATGGACCATTGCTTTAACACGTTCGTTTGCGTCTGTATAAACTATTTTTATTAATGGATTTATTTTTGTTGATTTTTTATTGACTCTTTCCGTCTGACCATTGGTCTGTGTGTACAGTATACAGTAACATTACAGTCATCACTGACCATTTGCCAGAGCTTGTAGATCAATCTGGCGCTATTCGCTCTACAGTACTGGATTAGTGGAGCATTAGCCACCTAGTGGTGATGTGTATTGCATGCTGCATACGTAGTTGTGCCTCAGCGCACCTGTCCTTGCAAAAACTCAACAACCTAAGCTATCGCCTAGGTGTGACTAATCCTACATTTAGGCGGAGAAATTGCAACGATGAGGGAGGCTCCATCTGTATGCTCTTACTGCTGACAAGGATGCCGGTTATATTGGAAAAGGTTTTAAATCTCTCACAATTTTTTTGTTTCATTTCACAGTATCTGTTATTTTTTGCTAATGATGTCTGACATATGGTTACGACTGACACAGGGGTTCGGTAGGCGTGACAAGCAGTCAGGAGACTGACAGTCACCATACCGACACTGGAATCTTGGCTTTCAGATGGCCAGCGGGGGCGAGCGGAAGAAGCCCCTTTGCGGGCTCGCTTCACTCGCCGCACTGCGAACTCTGTGGCGAGCAATATTCCAACTATATGGGTGTTGTGGACACCCACGAGTGGGAATAGTCCTTGATAGTCGGCATGCCGACTGTTGGGACTGCATGCGCGTGGGATTCCAGCATCAGTATTGTGAGCGTCGGTATCTTGACGCAGGCTAGACCTGGTGCTGGCTGCCATCTTTTAGTCTGAGGGGCAATGCAAGCAGGTGGCCCCAGCTTTCTACAAAAAAACAACGTACTATATATATATATATATATATATATATATATATACACAATCATACAAATTCAGCACTCACCTAATGACATTTCAAACTGTAATTCATCTGAATTCAAGGAATGTTAGTTCCAAAATATTGCAATAGTTTGTTAAGCTGACCAGCCCCTTCATGGTCATTCCCTATTCGGCTTTCAAAAATATGAGCATTGCTCTCAGGCATCTTTTGGATTTTAAATGCACAGTATGCTTCTATCATGGGTTTAGGTTCTATCCCACTCTTTTAAAGAGACAGAGCTACACCCAAGTTAATGAACACCTGGGGAATTTTTTAACATTTGACTTACATATTTAAGATAGGGGTGCAAGAAAAAGTGTGACCACAAAAATTTTATATAAACAATAGGCTAGAATCCACAGCACTCATACATCCATGGTGCCAGTGGTATTGTGACCACACCATTTAAATGAAAAAAATCATACAAATTCAGCAGTCACCTAATAACATTACAAACTGTAATTTTTGGTTCCCGGTCACTGTACGGAGAAAACTACACCAAAAAAACATTAAAAACTCATGTTGACCTTTTGACCTATCGACTTAGACCATATCAACCTAGAGACCCTGTCGACCTGGCATCCCTGTCGACCTAGTTACTGCCGAACAATAGTGGTCGACCCAAACATGGTCGACCTAGACACTGTCGACCCTATGAACCACACCCGGCACATCAAGCATCACTAATGGGATGATAATGTACTGTCCCATCCCTGTCACTATGGACCCCCTCACTAAATTATAATGGCAAAATTCCATTTTATTTGATTTATCAGGAGTTTACTAATTGAATATACGCTACAAGTGAATCAAAGTCATGCAAGATTAGATCTCCCATCACTAAACTGAGCAGAATTTATCTTTGTATTATTTAAGATCTTGGGGCCAAGATTTATCAAGACTTGGAGAGTGATAAATAGCACAGTGATAAATGACCAGCCAATCAGCTCCTAACTGTCATTTTTCAAACACAGCCTGTAACATGTAAGTTAGGAACTGATTGGTTGGTACTTTATCACCATGCTGTTTATCACTCTCCAAAGCTTGATAAATGGGGGCCTTAGTTTTACCCACATCATTGTCCCACCTCCGCAGTAGTGTAGTGTATAGATGGAGCCTCGCTCATCTAGGCTTCTCTGCTGCGCCTAGGTACACCAAGGCTTATTAGCATAAGCCTTTCATCTATTGTTCTCAGATGCAATACGGGATGTCCTTAAGAAAGATTATAGGGACTTAGGCCAGAAACTAAAAAAAAGGACATCTAAGGTAATATTCTCTGAAATATTACCAGTGCCACGTGTTGGCCCAGGGAGGCAGAGGGAGATCAGGGAGGTAAATGTGTGGCTTAGAGACTGGTGTAGGAAAGAGGGGTTTGTGTTCTTGGAAAACTGGGTGGACTTCTCAGTCAGGCGAAATCTTTTTTGTTGTGATGGATTGCACCTGAATGAGGAGGGGCTGCGGTGCTGGGGGGAAGGATGGTTAGTAGGTTGGAAGAGCTTTTAAACTAGCAGCCTGTGGGTAGGGTTTAGCTAGAAACTATGGCCCTCATTCCGAGTTGTTCGCTCGCAAGCTGTTTTTAGCAGATTTACTCATGCTAAGCCGCCGCCTACTGGGAGTGAATCTTAGCATCTTAAAATTACGAACGACGTATTCGCAATATTGCGAATACACCTCTCTTAGCAGTTTCTGAGTAGCTCCAGACTTACTCGGCATCTGCGATCAGTTCAGTGCTTGTCGTTCCTGGTTTAACGTCACAAACACACCCAGCGTTCGCCCAGACACTCCTCCGTTTCTCCAGCCACTCCCGCGTTTTTCCCAGAAACGGTAGCGTTTTTTCCCACACGCCCCTAAAACGGCCTGTTTCCGCCCAGAAACACCCACTTCCTGTCAATCACATTACGATCACCAGAACGAAGAAAAAAACGTGAGTAATATTCCTAACTGCATAGCAAATTTACTTGGCGCAGTCGCAGTGCGAACATTGCGCATGCGCACTAAGCGGAAAATCGCTGCGATGCGAAGAAATTTACCGAGCGAACAACTCGGAATGACCACCTATGGGTAATGCAATGAGAATAGTAGGGATGGTAGTAGCGAGTAAAATGGGGGCGGAGAAGGGGGGAGGGAAAGAGCAGCCGGCAAGGGCAAGGGTATTGACATGTGTTCTAAAAAGGGTATTAATATTAACAAAGGTATTGGCAAAATATTAACTAACAAAAATGTTGTGTCATCATTACAGCATATAGAAAATGATGTACAGAGCATAAAGGAAAATTATTATGTCAGGGCATATGGACGGAAACATTGAGTTGATCAAAGAGAAGAGTAAGGTGGGCAGTATTAAGTATGGTGGGGGTGGAGAGGGAGCAAGAAGGACAGTCAGTAAGAGTAACTCTGGGGACACACTAGTAAACCATGATAGGTTATCTTTAAAAAAACAAACGGACAAGGGAACCGCTTAACTAAAATATATGCTTGCAAATGCAAGAAGTCTAGCAGGTAAAATGGGGAAATATGAATTGTGAGCATCAAAGGCTGAGTATGACATTATAGGTATTACGGAAACTTGGTGGGACGACTCTCACGACTGGGTTGCAAACTTGGAGGGGTATTCTCTTTTCAGGAGGGACAGGGCAAGCAAAAGAGGGGGAGGTGTATGCCTGGGTGGTATTCAGTATGCCGACTGACGGGATCCCGGTGCATAGTATACCGGCGCCGGAATCCCGACAGCCGGCATACGGACACTTATTCTCCCGGCATACGGACCCCCACGACCCCCCTGGAGGGAGAATAAAATAGCGTGGTGCGCATAGCGCGCCACGGTGCCCGTAGCATGGCGAGCGCAGCGAGCCCGCAAGCGGCTCATTTACGCTCGCCACACTGTCGGTAAGCCGGCGGTCGGGCTCCCGGCACCGGTATGCTGGTCGCCGGAAGCCCGACCGCCGGCATACCATAGTGAACCCGTATGTCTTTATGTTAAACCATCTCTTAAACCATACAGTACTTATAGGAGGTTATTTATGAGGGGACTGGCGATAATGTGAAGTCACTAAGGGTCAGGCTTGGACTGGGCCGCCGGGGAGCCAGTGAAACCACCGGTAGGCCCTACTGATTAGTAGACATGCCCTCTTTTGCGAGAGGGCGGAGAATACGGCGCCAGCGCCATTTACTATAGCCAGGGCAAGGTCGCTGCATTGTTTGATCCGGCTCTAGGCTCTATCAGTTAGCCCTGCAGGAGCAGCATTAGTAATGATTCCGCTACTGCTGTAATCAGCGTGATTATGTCAGCAGGGGTGGTGGAGGATTCCAGCTGCAGCCGCTCCGTGGCCCTGCAGAGAGGCGGCGGCTGCACTGAGAACACTCCCAGAATCAGTGCGGTGGCAGCAGTATTGTGGGGAGGAGTGCTGTCCAGTGAGGTGCACATAGGAGAGGAGTCGGGCAGCAGTGTCTGTTGTGGTGCAGCAGCAGCAGCAAGAATCAGTGGGGAGGAGCCAATCTGCATGTGCTCCATGCACAGAAGTCAGAAGAGCCAGAAACTGAAGAAAATAAGAAGGTGGAACTAGGGAGCTTCAGCCACACCGAGCAATGTAACATGTGAAAAGCATGTGTGAGAGTAAGTACAGAGTAAATGTGTTAAATAGTTGCCTGTGTCACATCCACCTACCTACCTGCTGACAGGGTCACGTCCACCTATCTGTCTGATTATTGCATTACATCCAACTACCTGTCTTTCTGCCTGCATCCCTATACCTATCTGTCTGCATCACATCCACCTACCTGTCTGCCCAACTGTGTCACACACACCTATCTATCTGCCCAACTGCATCACATCTACCTACTGCCTGTCAGCGTCGCATCCACCTACTGCCTGTCTTTCCGCGTTACATCCACCTACCTGTCTGCATCACATCCACCTACTGCCTGTCTGTCGCATCGCATCCACCTACTGCCTGTCTTTCCACGTTACATCCACCTACCTGTCTGTCTGTCTGCATCACATGCACCTACTGCCTGTCTGTCTGCGTCACATCCACCTATTGCCTGTCTGTCTGCATCACATCCACCTACCTGCCTGCTGGCTGGGTCACATCCATCTGTCTGTCTGACTGCGTCACATCTACCTACTGCCTGTCTATCTGCGTCACAATCACCTACTGCCTGTCTGTCTGCATCACATCCACCTACCTGCCTGCTGACTGGGTCACATCCATCTTCCTGTCTATCTGCGTCACATCTACCTACTGCCTGTCTATCTGCGTCACATCCACCTACCTGCCTGCTGACTGGGTCACATCCACATAACTGTCTGACTGCGTCACATCCACCTACAGCCTGTCTATCTGCGTCACAATCACCTACTGCCTGTCTCTTTGCATCACAACCACCTACCTGTCTGCCCAACTGTATTACATCCACCTACCTGTCTGCCCGACTGCGTCACATCCACCTACTACATGTCTGTCTGCGTCACATCCACCTACTTGTCCTCCTGACTGCGTCATATCCACCTACTGCCTGTCAGATACGGCTACTTGAGTGACCTTCCATCACAGAGCATCTACCTACTATCCCTGGACAACTTCTTTAAAGGCTATCCTAGCCGCCAGCAGCCTGATACAAACACCCGTGCACTATCTGAGCCCACAACGGATTCTCCAGCTGCACTGCCTGGGAAGCCCAGACAGTGCATCACACGGCGGCTCACAGCGGCACAGCTTCCGGCAGCGCCTGTATCCAGACGGTAGATGCTAGAATCAAGTGGGCTAAGGGACCTTTTCCGTAAGGGGGAGGAGTTACGACACAAGGGGGAGAAGCTAGGCCAGCGGGATAGTTCCTCTACTATCCACGCCACCAACTATTACCTTTAGTAATCAGGTGGCGAGCGAAGCGGAGCGGAGCAAGCCACCGAGACCGAAGCGTGGCGAGCGAAGCGAGCCCGCGAGGGTACTTTTCGGGTACCCTGTTCGCCCGTAGCTCCTCCCCCTGGTGACGTGTCTCCTCCCCTAGATATGTCAGAAGGTCCCTTCTCCCACTCCGAAATAGAATCAACCGTATCCAGACGGCGGCTTATCAGGTCCTGGTGCCCAGACCGCGTAATATACGGCGGTTCATAGCGGCACAGTGTCCGGCAGCGCCTGCATCCAGACGGTGGCTTTTCAACTCCAGGTGCCCTCAGACTATACAAGGGTTCAGCCTTGTGGCGAGACCCTGACCGTACAGGACCCTCTAGTCTCACGGCAGGAGACTTATCTACGGGACCCCGCAGTTCTGCAGCACGGCTACTAGTTCACCTTTGAACATAACAGGTACTTTAATCTGTCAATTTATGACCATTTATTTCCCTTGGCTGCTGGATATTAATACATCTTTGGAAACAGAGTGAGTTCAACAGCTTTAATTATCAAATAGGTTGGCCAGCCTGAAAATTTTACTTAATATCAATCAAGTTTCTGCAAATTGAAAAAACAAATATTTGACATTCTTCAATACAAAGTATCATATCAAGTTACTGTATAGTAGTGTGATACAATCTCTGATTATTATTCGAGCCTCTTGAAATTGAGGTATCGATATGGACATTGGTAGATGTATAATTTAATTGATTGTTCCATTTAATGGTAAACAAAATGTGGTCATTCTGAGGATATGTTTTATGTTTTATGTTTATTAATTGAAGTATTAAACCTTTTAATTTTAATTAATTTATACTCATCCTTTTTGCGCACTTATTGGTAATTGTCCTGTTGTTTGTATCTTCTATTGAGGGGTTGTCAATTTCCCCTCTTTTCCAATATATGCAGCATTAGGGAATTCCCCAGGATTTAAAGGTACGGGCGCCTTTTTCTTCTTCTACTGCTTGTCTGTCTGCGTCACATCCACCTACCTGTCTGCTGACTGGGTCAAATCCACCTATCCATCTGATTATTGCATTACATCCAACTACCTGTCTTTCTGCCTGCATCCCTATACCTATCTGTCTGTATAACATCCACCTACCTGTATGCCCAACTGTGTCACATCCACCTACTGCCTGTCTGTGTCACAACCACTTACCTGTCTACCCAACTATGTCACATCCACCTATCTATCTGCTCAACTGCATCACATCTACCTACTGCTTGTCAGCGTCGCATCCACCTACTGCCTGTCTTTCTGCGTTACATCCACCTACCTGTCTGTCTGCATCACATCCACCTACTGCCTGTCTGTCTGCGTCACATCCACCTACCTGCCTGCTGACTGGGTCACATCCACCTGTCTGTCTGACTGCGTCACATCCACCTACTGCCTGTCTGTCTGCATCACAACCACCTACTGCCTGTCTGCATCACAACCACCTACCTGTCTGCCCGACTGTATCACATCCACCTACCTGTCTGCCCGACTGCGTCACATCCACCTACTACCTGTCTGTCTGTGTCACATCCACCTACTTGTCCGCCTGACTGCGTCACATCAACTCAAACCGATGTGGCTTAACAAGAAGGTTAAGGTAGAAATAGATAAAAAGAAGCATGCTTTCAAAGCATTTAAATGGAAAGGAGGAGTCATTCAAGTATTACAAGGAATGCAATAAAAAATGCAAAATAGCAATAAGAGCAGCTAAAATGGAAAAAGAAAAGCAAATCGCTATAGAGAGTAAAACCATTCCTAAAAAGTTTTTTTAAATACATAAACAGTAAAATGTTAAAAAAGGAGAACATAGGTCCAATAAAAGATGAATTTGGAGTATTGATAAATGATGACGAAATAAAAGCGGAAATACTGAACAAATGTTTTTCATCAGTGTTCACCAGAGAAGAACTGATGATGGGAGTAGTGCATAACGATAGTGACAGTAATGATTTGTGGTTAGATACTTGTTTAAGTGAAGAAGTAGTCCGGGAGAGACTAAGCAAAATTAAGATTAATAAATCATCTGGTCCTGATGGACTTCACCCGAGGGTTCTTATGGAGCTTAGGTCACAACTAGAAAGACCCCTATACTTGATTTTCAATAGTTCAATTAGATCAGATATGGTACCGAAGGATTGGCATAAAGCTGAGGTAGTGCCATTATTTAAAAAGGAATCCAAAAATCATCCGGGTAACTACAGACCGGTTACTTTGACGTCTATAGTGGGGAAAATATTGGAAGGAATTCTAAGGGACAGCATACAGGAATATCTACAGACAGCAATGATTATTAGCAAGAACCACCATGGGTTTGTGAGGGACAGATCATGTCAAACTAACTTAATTAGCTTCTACGAGGAAGTGAGCAATAATCTTGACCAGGGAAAAGCAGTGGATGTGGTCTACTTAGATTTTGCAAAAGCCTTCGATACAGTGCCTCAGAGGAGACTGATCACCAAATTAAAGGAGCTTGGCCTAGGAAAAACTGTTTGCACATGGATAAGTAACTGGTTGGATAACAGGGTACAGCGAGTAGGTGTCAACGGGAAGTCCTCAAGCTGGACCCCAGTAATCAGCGGGTCCGTACTCGGGCCACTACTGTTCAACATATTTATCAATGACCTAGAAATAGGCCTGGAAAGCACAGTGTCAATCTTTGCAGATGATACTAAACTGTGTAGGGTAATTAATTCGGAAATAGATGTGGAGTCTCTGAAGAATGATTTATCAAAACTTGAAATCTGGGCGTCTAAATGGAGAATGAAGTTCAATATAGAAAAATGCAAGGTTATGCATTTCGGAACTAAAATCAAACCTGCATCCTACATATTAAATGGGGAAAGTCTACGGGGTAACAGTATTGGAAAAAGATTTGGGGGTACTCATTGATAATAGGCTTAATAACCGTACACAATGTCAAAGCGCAGTAAAAAAAGGCAAGTAAGGTGCTAGCATGCATTAAACCGGGAATGGAGACAAGGGACGAGGATGTAATCCTGCCACTGTACAAATCATTAGTACGTCTGCACCTGGAATATTGTGCTCAGTTTTGGGCACCACTGTATAAAAAAGATATTGGTGAACGCGAAAGGGTTCAAAGGTGAGCTACTAAATTGATTATAGGGCTAGAGGGACTGGATTACGAGGAAAGGCTTACTAGGTTGAATATGTATACACTGGAAAAGAGGCATCTAAGAGGAGACATTATTAATATCTTCAAATATGTAAAGGGGCACTACAAAGAGTTATCAGAGGAATTATTTATTAAAAGAACACAGTTTAGGACACGTGGGCACGCACTGCGGCTGGAGGATAGAAAATTCCGTACGCAACGGAGGAAAGGGTTCTTCACTGTTAGGGCAATAAGGATTTGGAATCCCCTGCCAGGAAAGGTGGTAATGGTGGACTCTGTAAATGCATTTTAAAAAGGATTGGATAAATTTCTGAATTAAAATTATGTCCAAGGTTATAACATTTAAAATATTGACGTTGTTAACGGGTGTAGCATGATTTATAGTTGTTAACTAGTCATAAAGCATTACTTCAGCAGGTACATTGTAACCAACTCAACTTAATACAGGTTGAACACGATGGGCATTTTGCCTCTATTCAACCTCAATTACTATGTTACTACAGTATGTTACTATGTAATACAATACAGAGAGAACAATACAGCGGGGGATTAAGTCATTACAGCAGGGGATAAAGTCCCACTGCCCTGGCTCAGTTAATCCTATTAAAGGGATAGATGAGGAGGGCTCCATCTGTAGTTACAATATTTAGTGGCTCACTATTGATGAGTAACCATAGGTACATACAGTATCGTGCTATTTCTCCTAGGTACATACAGTATCGTGCTATTTCTCCTAGGTACATACAGTATCGTGCTATTTCTCCTAGGTACATACAGTATCGTGCTATTTCTCCTGCCAATACAGTGCCATTGACAGTGCACACAAGTTGCAAAGAGAACCACCTGAAATCCACTTCCACTCTTGATATTTTGAGTTCAAACGTATCCTTTCTACTCTTGGATACTAATACATTCGATCAAGATAAATTATTTTTATTGTTTTTGTCACTACAGTATTTGGTTTTTCTCCTTTGGATTTCTTGGTGCCCACTTATTCTGTTATTATGATATACAGTATATTGTTATAGCACAACATTTATATTTTTAAGTTACAGTATAAAAATAGTATATTTCTCTGTGTTATCATTGCATAGTTCAGTGCTGCTTAGATGTGTTAACAGGTGTGGATCATAGGTTCGACCACACTTAGGTCGACAGTAAGTAGGTCAACATGGTTTCTAGATCGACATGGTGTCTAGGCCGGTGTCTAGGCCGACATGTACAAGGTTGACACGACAGAAGGTCAACATGAGTTTTTTTTTGGGTGTCGTTTTCTCCGTAGAGTGACCAGGAACCCTAATTAGTACCGTGTCTTCAGGCAAGGTGCCTCGCTCCGCTACTGCTGCACTTGGCACAGGTTACCATTCCCAATTGTAGTCCACGTGGATCGTAAAGCACGAAAAAGTAAAAAAAAATGAATTTAAAAAAAATGACCTTCTGTCATGTTGATCTAGAACATGTCGACCTAGAGACCATGTCGACCTACTTACTGTCGACCAATAGTGGTCGACCTAGACAATGTAGACCTAAGTGGGGTCGACCTAGAGACCGGATACCATATTAACAAATCCTGATTTTAAGCCCAGTACCCACGGGCCGATGTAGGAGAGATGTGTGCTGAGCGAGCCGCTCAGCACACATCTCTCCCGCCGCTCAGCACAGCACGATCTGTGCTGAGCATGCAGGGGGAGACGGGGGGGCCGCTCACTTCACCCAGCGGGTGAAATGAGCGACCCGCTAGATTGGCCTGCACCAGCAGGCCAATCTAGCACCAGCGATAGTGATGCACGGGGCTGCGCGTCGCTATCGCTGTATGGGGTACACACGGAGCGATCCTGCTTAAATTCTAAGCAATCTGGTCAGATTGCTTAGAATATCGCTCAGTGAGTACCCCCCTTTAAAGACACAACTGCAGATAAAAATAATTGGATATACTGTATTGAAAAAGGTAAACCTTGATATTATTGTAACATTTAAATTTCATAAAGCAATTTTATGTCTTTTACAGAGTTTTGACACTGATAATATTATTTGCACAATACCTACGAAATATAACACTTGTTTTGCCTTACTACAAATTTGGACATGGAATAAGAACTTACAAATTGCAAGTTTTCAAAATGTTTCCGGTAAGTAATAAATCAACTAAATCAGTAAACAGGATGTAGTCATAATGTCGACAGAGAAAATGTCTATGGAATTATTGTACAAAGGCAAGCATGCCATGCCACAGAGTTGCTGGTAGGGCATGATAAAACTGTGGCAGGACATGCTAGTATGTGCAGTATCACAACAGCTTGATTGTCAAAGGTTGCTACTAGGAGGAAGTGGTTCTTGATCTTTCCCTATTTTATCCTCCAAATTTTTGTTCTCCATTATTTTTCTGGAGTTATATAACAATATGCGATACCTCTACACAACACAGGGCAAACCCTGTGAAAATGATTTGGATTAAATATTAATAACCCCTTTATTTGGAGTAAATAATATACAGCATAGGAAAGCACCACTGAATTTATATGGCAGCACCACTGGACTGGACTCATACAGCAGTACCACTGGACATATAAGACAGTATCACTGGACTGGATTTATACGCCAGTACCACTGGACTTATACGGTAGGATCACTGGACTGGACTTATACGTCAGTACCACTGGAATTATACAGCAGGATCACTGGAATTATATGGCAGGATCACTGGAATTATACAGCAGGATCACTGGAATTATACGGCAGGATCACTGGAATTATACGACAGTACCGCTACAGTATCAATGGACATATACGGCAGTATCACTGGACATATACGGCAGGATCACTGGACTGGACTTATACGCCAGTACCACTGGAACTATAAGGCAGGATCACTGGATTTATATGGCAGGATCACTGGATTTTTACGACAGTACCGCTGGACATATACGGCAGTACCGCTGGTCATATACGGCAGTATCAATGGACATATACGGCAGTATCACTGGACTGGATTTATATGCCACTACTACTGGAATTATTCAGCAGGATCACTGGATTTATACAGCAGGATCACTGGATTTATATGGCAGTTCCACTGGACTGGATTTATACGGCAGTACAGCTAGACATATACGGCAGTACCGCTGGACATATACGGCAGTAGCAATGGACATATACAGCAGTATCACTGGACTGGATTTATATGCCAGTATTACTGGAATAATACTGCAGGATTACTGGATTTATACGGCAGGATCACTGGATTTATACGGCAGTACCGCTGGACTTATACGGCAGGGTCACTGGATTTATACTGCAGTACCGCTGGACATACAGTATACGGCAGTATCAATGAACATATACGGCAGGATCACTGGACATATACGAAAGTACCACTGGACATATACGGCAGCACAGGGACAACACCACTGGACTTATGCAGGACAACAGAGCACCACTGCAATGGACTGGACTTATACAGCTAAACTGGGCATATGGCAGCAGAGGACACGACCACTGTGACTGGACTGATGCAGCACAACACAGCACCACTGGACAGTACTGGACATATGGCAGCAGAGGACACAACCACTGTGACTGGACAGAGGCAGCACAAGACACAGACACTGAGGAAACTGAGGACGTAGACACGTCCTCTCTCTACACTCTCCAATGCTGGAGTGAAAATGGCGGCAACGCGCGGCTCCTTATATGGAATCCAAACCCCGCGAGAATCCGATAGCGGGATGATGACGTTTTGCCTCGTACTGGCTTTCCGAGTCAGGCAAGAAGTCCGAGCCTGACTCAGATCTGGGCTCATGACGTGAAGTCCGGTAGGATTTGGTTCTCTGAGAACCAAACCCGCTCATCTATAGTTCTAAGATGGTATCACAAATCTCCAAGGCGAGTCCAAGTCTGTCGACTGTTGCGATGCCTGACCTTCCTAACACTGGACGGGAAGAGGTGGCTCCTTCCACCATTTGCATGCCCCCTGCAAGTGTTGGAAGGAGCACTCACAGTCCAGTTTCTGATATTCAAATTGAAGATGTCACTGTTGAAGTACACCAGGATGAGGATATGGGTGTTGCTGGTGCTGAGGAGGAAGTTGACGAGGAGGATTCTGATGGTGATGTAGTTTGTTTAAATCAGGCACCGGGGGAGACACCTGTTGTCCGTGGGATGAAGAAGCCTATTGTGATGGCTGGGCAAAATACTAAAAAAGCCACCTCTTCGGTGTAGAATTATTTCTCCACATACTCTATCTGTACAACGGGTGTCAAGCCGTGTGTTGCCTCTGTCAATCTGTAACAAGTAGGGGTAAGGACGTTAACCACCTAGGAACATCCTCCCTTACCTGCAGCGCATTCATCAGAAGTCAGTGTCAAGTTGTGAAACTTTGGGTAAGAGCGTAAGCTGTCCACTGACACCTAAATCCCTTCTTGTACCCAAGCTCCTGCAAGCCACACCGCCAACTCCCTCAACGTCAACTTCCTCCTCAGTCAGGAACGTCAGTAGTCCTGCAGGTTATGTAACTGGCAAGACTGAGGAGTCCTCTCCTAACCTGGATTCCTCCGGAGGATCCTTGAGTGGTAGGCCTGCTGTTGCTGCCGCTACTGTTGTTGCTGCTGGGAGTCGATAGTCATCCCAGAGGGGAAGTCAGAAGACCACTTGTACTACAAGCAATTGACTGTCCAACAGTCCTTTGTGAGGAAGATGAAATATGACAGCAGTCATCCTTTTGCAAAGCAGATAACTGAGGCCTTGACAGCTATGTTGGTGTTAGACGTGCATACGGTATCCGCCATTAGTTCAGCGGGACTTATAAAATTGTTTGAGGTAGTGTGTCCCCGGTACCAAATCCCATTTAGGTTCCACTTAACTAGGCAGGCGATATCAAGTATGTACAGAGACGTCAGAAAAACCGTCCTCAGTGTCCTAAAAAATGCAGTTAACCACGGACATGTGGACAAGTGGAACAGGGCAGACTAAGGCCTATATGACTGTGACAGCCCACTGGGTAGATGTATGGCCTCCCAAAGCAACAACAGCAGCAGCAACAGTAGCAGCATCTTGCAAACGCCAACTCGTTCCTAGTCAGGCTACGCTATGTATCACCGCTTTCCGTAAGAAGCACACCGCTGACAACCTCTTACGGAAACTGAGGGGCATCATCGCACAATGGCTTACCCCAATTAAACTCTCCTGGGGATTCGTGATATCGGACAACGCCACCAATATTGTGCGTGCATTACATTTGGGCAAATTCCAGCACGTGGCGTCCCTTCCCCCTAGAGATTGCAAAAAAACAAGGAAACAACCGAAAAGAGTTTCCTACTCTAACCTGGGCTGCACGGATATCTGAACATACAAGTAACCATTACAGGGAGCGCAGAGCACACCCCCAGCTATACAAATTCCAGCACGTCCCATATTTTGCACATACAATTAATTTGATGGGGCAGAATTTTTTGAAAAATGACAGGGGCGTGCAGGAGATGCTGTCGGTGGCCCGCAAAATTGCAGGCCACTTTCGGCATTCAGCCACTGCGTGCTGAAGACTGGAGCGCCATCAAACACTCCTGAACCTGCCCTGCCATCACCTGAAGCAAGAGGTGGAATTCAACACTCTATATGCTTCAGAAGATGGAGGAGCAGCAAAAGGCCATTCAAGCCTATACATCCACCTACAATATAGACAAAGGAGGGGGAATGCACCTGACTCAAGCGCAGTGGAGAATAATTTCTGTCTTGTGCAAGGTTCTCCAACCCTTCAAACTTGCCACACGTGAAGTCAGTTCAGACACTGCCAGTTTGAGTCAGGTCATTCCCCTCATAAGGCTTTTGCAGAAGCAGCTGGAGAAATTAAAGGAGGAGCTAAGACTGAGCGATTCCGCAAAGTATGTGGGACTTGTGGATGGAGCCCTTCATTCGCTTTGCCAGGATTCAAGGGTGGTCAATCTGCTGAAATCAGAGCACCACATTTTGGCCACCTTGCTCGATCCTAGGTTTAAAGCATACGTTGTATCTCTCTTTCCAGCAGACACAAGTCTGCAGAGGTTCAAAGACCTGCTGGTGAGAAAATTGTCAATTCAAGTGGAACATGACCCGTCCACAGCTCATTTACTTTCTCACGCAACTGGGGCTGTGAGGAAAAGGATAAGATTTCCGAGCCCACCCGCTGTCAGTGATGCAGGGCAGTCAAGAACGAGTACTGACATCTGGTCATGACTTAAGGACCTGCCAACGATTACTGACATGTCTACTGTCACTGCATATGATTCTGTCACCATTGAAAGAATGGTGGAGGATTATATGAGTGACAGCATCCATGTCAGACAGTCCGTACGTATACTGGCAGGATAAAGAGGCAATTCGGATTCCCTTGCACAAACTGGCTTTATTTTACCTAAGTTGCCCCTCCTCTAGTGTGTACTCCAAAAGAGTGTTTAGTGCAGCCGGTAACCTTGTCAGCGATCATTGAGAAGATGATGTTCTTCAAAATGATTTATAAATTCCTCCGGGAAAACCTTTACCAGCAATTGCCTCCAGAAAGCACACAGGGTCCTTTGATGGTGGATTCCAGTGGGGACAAATTAATACTCTGTGAGGAGGATGTACACAGTGAAAGGGGTGAGGAATCGGACGATGAGGAGGAGGTGGACATCTTGCCTCTGTAATGCCAGTTTGTGCAAGGAGAGATTGATTGCTTCTTTTTTGGTGGGGGCCCAAACAAACCAGTCATTTCAGCCACAGTCGTGTGGCAGACCCTATTGCTGAAATGATTGTTAAAGTGTGCATGTCCTATTTTTACAACATAAGGGTGGGTGGAATTATCCTTGGGTGGGTGAGAGGTCCCAACGAAAATTCCATCTTGCACCTCTTTTTCTTCTTTGCATCATGTGCTGTTTGGGGACTAGTTTTTTAAAGTGCCATCCTGTCTGACACTGCCGTACAACTCCAGGAGTACTGCCGTATAAGTTCAGGTGTACTGCCATAAGTCCAGTGGTGGTGTCCTGTGCTGTATATTATTTACTCCAAATAAAAGGGTTATATACATTACTTATATTATTATCCAAATCATTTTTACAGGGTTTGCCCTGTGTGGTGTAGGGGTACGCTCGCCTGTGCTGCATATTATTATAAAAGCTCCAAATAAAAGGGTTATTATCCAAATTATTTTTACAGGCTTTGCCATGTGTGTGTTTGGTTTAGGGGTACGCTCTCCTGTGCCACCAATATTATGCGTGTATTACATCTGGGCAAATTCCAGCATGTCCCAGGTTGTTTGTGACGCACACTTGTGTCGCTTAGCTTAGTCATACAGCTACCTCATTGCACCTCTTTTTCTTCTTCGCATGATGTGCTATTTGGAGCCTAGTTTTTTTAAGTGCCACCAACTGCAGTGCCACTTCTAGATGGGCCAGGTGTTTGTGCCGCACACTTGTGTCACTTAGCTTAGTCATCCAGCGACCTCGGTGCAACCTTTTAGGCCTAAACACAATATTGTGAGGTGTGAGGTGTTCAGAATAGACTGGAAATGAGTGGAAATTAATATTATTGAGGTTAATAATACCATAGGATCAAAATTCAGTGATTTTAGCCAATCCAAAACCAAAGCAAAAGCGGGGAAATAGAACCAAAACCAAAACACAAAACACAAAACATATGGTATTCCTATCTGTATGACTTTACTTGCCCCCCGCACCTGCTTATCTGTTACCTTCTTGGCTGTTGTATAGCCAAGTATACCTGGCCAATAAAGCTGATTCTGATTCGGATGTGCTGCTGTTAGTGATGCAGGGATGTGTTGCTGTCAGTGAGGCAGGGATGTGCTGCTGTCAGTGATGTGCTGCTGTCAGTGAGTCAGGGATGTGCTGCTGTCAGTGAGTCAGGGATGTGTTGCTGTCAGTGAGGCAGGGATGTGCTGCTGTCAGTGATGTGCTGCTGTCAGTGAAGCAGTGATGTGCTGCTGTCAGTGAGTCAGGGATGTGCTGCTGTCAGTGAGGCAGGGATGTGTTGCTGTCAGTGAGGCAGGGATGTGCTGCTGTCAGTGATGTGCTGCTGTCAGTGAAGCAGTGATGTGCTGCTGTCAGTGAAGCAGGGATGTGCTGCTGTCAGTGAACTAGTGATGTGCTGCTCAGTGAGGCACTGACTCAAAGTATAAATAAATAAATAATAATTACCAAGTAACCAGGGTGCCATGACTTGATCATGTCTTCATTACTCTCTATTAACTAAGGGGCACTGGTATTCAGACATACTGTATGTTTTGCATCAACAATAGGGCTGGTGCAATTATTGTATGGACTGATATGAATGCAAGCATAGGGATAGGGGCAGTCTGACCATAGAGTTTAATGCTACTCAGCATGTGTATGTATATACAGTGCTTACAGTGGTCCTAGAGAGGTGGTGGAACTCAACCACCCTCCCCCCGGCGCCCATGTAATAAAGGTATTACGTGCCAAGGGACGTGGTCACATAATAGTAATAATGTCCACAGTAGTAGCACCCCTAATACACATAATGTCCACAGTAGTAGCATGCTGTAATACATACAGTATAATGCCCAAAGCAGTAGTGTTCCTTATACAATGCCCACGGTAGTAGTGCTCCTTATGAAATGTCCACCTTACTGGTAGTGCCCACAGTGGTAGTGCCCCTTATATAGAGCCCATAGTAGTGGTGCCCCTTATACAATGCCCCCAGTAGTAGTGTCCCTTATGTCCCCAGGAGCGATGCCCCTTATGAAGTGCCTCCTTTACAATGCCCTCATTAGTAATGCCCCATTAGTAATGTCCTTAATGGTAAAGCTCCTGTGTAGTATTGCCCCCAGTAGTAATGTCTCCTGTAGTAATGCCCCCAGTCATTTATCCCCAGTAGTTATGCCCCTAGTGGTAATGCCCCTGCAGTTATGACCCTAGTAGTTTACCCACCTTTAGTTTAGCCTCCCAGTGGTAATACCCCCAGTAGTTTAGCCCCTGTAGTTTAGCCCTCATGTAGTTTGCCCCATGTAGTTTAGCCCTCATTTAGTTTGCCCCATGTAGTTTAGCCCCCCTGTAGTTTAGCCCCCAGTGGTAATTTCCCCCTGTAGTTTAGCCTCTGGAGTTATGCCCCCAGTAGTTTAGCCCCCCAGTAGTATAGCCACTGTAGTTTAGCCCCATGTAGATTCCCCCCAGTAGTTAGCCCCCGTTAGTAATGCCCCCCACTAGTTTAGCCCCCAAGTAGTAATGCCCCCAATAGTTTAGCCCCTGTAGTTATGCCCCCAGTAGCTTTGCCCCTGTAGTTATGCCTCTAGTAGTTTAGTCCCCAGTAGTTTAGCCCCCTTGTAGTTTAGCCCTCATTAGTAATGCCCCCCAGTAGTTGGCCCCCTTGTAGTTTAGCCCCCAAATAGTAATGCCCCCAGTAGTTTAGCCCCTGTAGTTATGCCCCCAGTAGTTTAGCCCCTGTACTTTAACCCCCTTGTAGTTACCACCCTTGTAGTTTAGCCCCCAGTAGTAATGCCCTCCTGTAGTTTGCCCCCTTGTAGTTTAGCCCCCAAGTAGTAATGCCCCAAGGAGTAATGCACCCAGTAGTTTAGCCCTTGTAATTATGCCCTCAGTAGTTTAGCCCCCCTGAAGTTTGCCCCTTTGAAGTTTGCCGCCAGTAGTAATGCCCCCAAGTAGTATTAGTCCCTGAAGTTGTGCCCCCAGTAGGAATGCCCCCCTGTAGTTTGCCCCCTTGTAGTTTGCCCCCAGTAGCTTGCCCCCCATAGTTAGCCCCCTTGTAGTTTGCCCCCTTATAATTTGCCCCCTTGTAGCTTGCCCCCATTAGCTTGCCCCCAGTAGTTTGCCCCTTGTAGTTTGCCCATTGTAGTTTGCCTCCTTGTTTGCCCCCTTGTAGTTTACCCCCAGTAGAAGCACTGTTAATACACTCACACATATAAAAAAAACCAACAAAAAGAACACCATACTCACCAAGCCCCGCTCCTGGGTCCGAGCGCTGCAGTCCTTGCGGTTTCCGCTCCTCGGCACTAAGGGAGAGACGTCATGACGTCTGTCCCATAGCGCACTTTGACAGAGTCGGGAGCCAGAAGCTGGAGCTCAGTAGTGAGCTCCTGCTGCCGGCTTCCGCTGTGGAGAGGGACCCGGGCGTCCGCTGGTAACACAATCTCAGCGGGTACCTGGCATTTCCCTGTGGCGTCGGACACACATCGGGTTAGATGAGCCAGAGGAGGCGAAACTGCGTTCCGTCTCCAAGTGAAACTGACAGAACGCAGTTCCGCCCCATTCTGGCTCACTTTAACCCCTGTGTATTTATGCATTTAAGCCTGATTCGGGGACTGATTCAGTGATGGATGCAATGCCGATTTTGTACAGAGTAAAGCGACTTTAACACTGTGCTTGTGCCACAATGGTTTTGCGTTAACAGACATTGGGGGTGATTCAGACCTGGTCGCTGGGCTGCTAAATTTGTTGTGCTGCATTAAGATAGTCGCCGCTCAAGGGGAGTGTATATTTGCCATGCAAGTGTGCGATTGCATGTGTACGCCCAGCTGCAAAAAAACCTCAGTCAGCGGACAGCTGCAAATCCGTTCGCACCTCACTCACCATTGAATGATTTTTCCAGTGTGTGCAGTCTGTGCGCAGCCCAGGACTTACTCCTACAGTGCGATGAGAACAGGCTGATCAGGTCCAGAGCTGATGTCACATAACATCCCTGAAAATGTGTCACAACTGAGGGCCTGAGCTGACGGGAGGCAGCCTCAGTTGTAGGGGCTGAGATGTACCGGAACCTGGGAGGTTGTATCAGACCCCTGGACATGTAAGTAACATGAATAATAACTGCCCGAAGGCGTGACCACGACAACTTGGATAAAAGTCAATGATGTTTATTATGACAACTCCGCAACACAGCAGCAGTAAAAGAAAACGTAAAAGTCAGCAAAGAATAAATACAGTTCCTGGGTACTACAGGATGGCAGGAGCCACAGGGCACTGGTAGTGTGAGATAGTTCTTATGATCTTCTAGATGGAAAGTCCTTACCAGGCCCGACTGTAGCAATGGAGATAACCCAGGATTGTGCCAGCTGGTGTTCCAGGAAAAGCTGGGTTGCTGAAGATAAAACAGCTGCTGTGGATACTGGCTGGAACCAGACTGTTGTTAGCACGGAGTGGATACTGGCTGGAACCAGTTAAATAATAAATGAACTTGGGAGCGATGAAATATGAACTGAAATGTAGAACTTGAGAGCGGAGAAATAATAATACCGGTGGAGAGTGGTAAAGTGTAGAAAGGACACCGGCCCTTTAAGGGAAGCTGTACTCTGCTGGAAGCTGAGCTGGAAGCAGGTAATGTTGTAGCTGGAAACAGATGAATCCACAATGGATTGGAGAGTCAGGCTACACCGCAGGTGGAATGCTGGTGCGGGTCTCTATGGTGGAAGTCTTGAGACAGGAGCTGGAACCTGGAAGACAATCACAGGAGAGAGACAAACAGGAACTAGGTTTGACAACCAAAGCACTGACGCCTTCCTTGCTCAGGCACAGTGTATTTATACCTGCAGCAAGGAAGGGATTGGCTAGGCAATTATGCAGATTATCAATACTGAGAACAGATTGGTGGAAATGATCAGCTGACAGAATCCAAGATGGCTGCGCCCATGCAGACACTTGGAGGGAAGTTTGGTTTGTAATCCATGTGGTAATGAAAACAGTAATGGCGGCGCCGGCCACCGGAGACAGGAGGCGCCAGGCTGACAGATGCACATCCAACCACGCGGACACAGCGGAGGCCGCGGCTGACGTAATCGCCACTCAGACACTCTGCATGCAGAAGTTCAGGGACGGCGGCGGAGGCCGCGGGAGACGCCATGCCAGGTGTAATATGGCGTTTACTGTGACAGCGTCCCAGAGTGACAGGAGAGGATACAGGAATGTACACATCAGGATAACAGATGGGATCCGGTCCTGGAGCGCTGAGCCAGCCTTAGGAGGCATCTGATGGGTAAGAAATGGCGTCCAGATACCCGGATCGTGACAGCACCCCCCCCTTTAGGAGTGGCCCCAGGACACTTCTTTGGCTTTTGAGGAAACTTGGAATGGAATCTCCGGACCAAGGCAGGAGCATGGACATCAGAAGCATTGGTCCATGAACGTTCCTCAGGACCATAACCCTTCCAGTCAATAAGATATTGTAGTTGACCGTAACGGTGACGTGAGTCCAGGATCTTGGCCACTTCATACTCAACGCCTCGTTGAGTTTGGACTTTCGGAGTTGGAGGAAGTGAGGAATGAAACCGATTCAAGATCAGCGGTTTCAACAGGGAAACATGGAATGTCCTGGGTATTTTTAAGAAGGGAGGCAACTGGAGTCTGTAAGCAACAGGATTGATGACTTGTTCAATCTTGAAAGGACCGATATAGCGAGGTGCAAACTTCATACTGGGAACTCTTAACCTCAAATTCTTCGTGGATAACCATACCCGATCACCCACCTTGAGAGCAGGAACTGCTCGACGCTTCTTATCCGCAAACTTCTTGTACCTGAACGATGCCTTGAGCAGAGCTGATCGTACGCTCTTCCAGATATTGGCAAACTGATGCAAGGTGATATCCACTGTGGGAACAGAAGTTGCTGGAAGCGGTTGGAACTCAGGGACTTTAGGGTGGAATCCAAAGTTCGTGAAGAATGGTGTTGAAGCAGATGAAGAATGATACTGGTTGTTATGACAGAACTCGGCCCAGGGAAGTAATTGAACCCAGTCATCTTGAGAGGAGGACACATAGATGCGGAGGAAGGCCTCCAAGTCCTGATTCACCCTCTCGGTTAGACCATTGGTCTGAGGATGGTAAGCCGTGGAAAACTTTAGCTTGACTTGGAGGACTTGACATAAACTTCGCCAGAATTTGGCTGTGAATTGAACTCCTCGATCTGAGATAATTTCTTCAGGAAGACCGTGGAGTCGGAAGATCTCTAGTATGAATACTTGAGCCAACTTGGAAGCTGACGGAAGACCGATGAGAGGAATGAAGTGTGCCATCTTGGTGAACCGGTCAACTACCACCCAGATGGTATTGAACTTGTTGCACATGGGTAAGTCTGTAATGAAATCCATCGACAAGTGGGTCCATGGTCGACGGGGAACGGATAGTGGAACCAGTTGCCCCGCAGGCGACTGGCGGGATACTTTATGTTGGGCACACTTTGGGCAAGATGCAATAAACTCCAAGACGTCCTTTTTCAGAGTTGGCCACCAATAGGACCTAGAGATAAACTCCAGGGTTTTTTGGATACCTGTATGTCCGGCAAAACGGGAAGCATGGGCCCAATGCATGAGCTTCTTCCTTAGCATCGGCTTCACAAAACTTTTCCCTGATGGGGGCGTAGAGTCCATCCCTACCGTGGAGAATGCCAACGGATTTATAATAGGATGCTTGTCTGAAGACTCTGACTCATTTTCTTGCTCCCATGAGCGGGAAAGGGCATCGGCCTTGCGATTCTGAGAGCCCGGACAGAACTGGAGTTTAAAGTCGAACCTGGAAAAGAAAAGTGCCCATCTGGCCTGACGAGGGTTGAGACATTGTGCGCCCTTCAGGTATAAAAGGTTCTTGTGGTCTGTAAGTATGGTGATTGAATGAGAAGCTCCCTCCAACAGATACCTCCACTCTTCTAGAGCGAGCTTGATGGCTAGCAACTCCTGGTCGCCAATGGCATAGTTGCGCTCAGCTGGGGAGAACTTCCGGGAGAAGAAACTGCAAGGGTGTAAATGGCCATCTTTAGCCCTCTGAGATAACACCGCTCCTACTCCAATGGAGGAGGCATCCACCTCTAAGATGAAAGGAGAGTCGATGTCAGGCTGTTTCAGAACAGGCGCAGAGATGAACCTTTGTTTTAAAAGATGAAATGCTTGCATGGCTTCTTCAGACCACTTGGACGGGTTAGCACCCTTCTTAGTGAAAGCAGTAATAGGCGCCACAATGGTGGAAAAGTCTTGTATAAACTTTCGGTAATAGTTGGCGAACCCTAAGAACCTCTGGACCCCTTTGAGGGTTAAGGGTACCGGCCAATTTTGGATTGCTTGTAGTTTCTCAGGATCCATCTCTAGTCCGGAACCGGACACAATGTACCCTAGAAACGGAATGGACTTGACTTCAAAGACGCATTTTTCTAATTTGCAATAGAGATGATTGACACGGAGACGGGACAGAACCTCTTTAACCCAAAAACGATGTTCCTCTAAATCGTTGGCAAAAATGAGGATATCGTCTAGATAGACCACGACATGACGGTATAGAATGTCTCTGAAGATCTCATTGACAAAATGCTGGAAGACAGCTGGAGCATTGCTCAATCCGAAGGGCATGACGAGGTACTCATAATGTCCGTCACGGGTGTTAAAGGCGGTCTTCCACTCGTCACCCTCACGGATCCGGATGAGATTGTATGCACCTCGCAAGTCCAGCTTTGTAAAGATGGTAGCTCCGCTAACTCTGTCAAAGAGCTCAGTAATCAGGGGTAAAGGATAACGGTTCTTGATGGTAATGTCGTTCAAACCTCTGTAGTCGATGCACGGCCGCAGACCACCATCTTTCTTTTTTACAAAAAAGAAGCCTGCGCCGGCTGGAGAAGAAGAAGGTCGAATGAACCCCTTTGCTAGGTTCTCTTTAATATATTCCTCCATAGAATGCGTCTCAGGCAGAGACAACGGATAAGTTCGGCCTCGAGGTGGAACCTTCCCTGGAACGAGATCAATCGGACAGTCCCATTCTCTATGAGGAGGAAGGATATCAGCAGAAGCTTTACTGAACACATCCGTGAAATCTTGATATGGAGGAGGTGGAACATCAGACGACCTGGGGGAGGAAGAACAGACAGGCAATACTTTAAACAAACATGTCTCAGCACAGGAGGAACCCCATGCCAGGATTTGCGTAGTCGTCCAATCAATTGTAGGATTGTGAAGACGGAGCCATGGAAGGCCCAGGACCACAGGATGTGTGGCTCTTGGAATCACTAAAAAAGAAATAAGTTCGGAATGAAGAACTCCCACTCTCAGACGAACTGGTAGAGTCCTTAAAGAAATAACTGCATCAAAAATTTTGCTGCCATCCACGGCAGTTAAAGAAATGGACGAAGGAAGTCTCTCGGTGGGTAGGGACCACCGTTTAACATAGGCTTCGGTAATAAAGTTCCCAGCTGCTCCGGAATCAAGGAGGGCAATGACGTTCCGATAACGTTGAGCAACTTGAAGCGAGACTGGGAGATTACAATCTTGAGGAGATGGAGAGGAGATCATTACTCCTAGCCGGCCCTCTCCTTGGCGAGCTAGGATTTGGAGTTTCCCGGACGTTTGGGACAGGCATTAATGGTGTGAGACGGAGCTGCACAATAGAGACAGAGAAACTCGGAGAGACGTCTTCGGCGCTCAGCAGGAGTTAAACGGGAACGGCCAAGTTGCATGGGCTCATCTTTAGATGGTGACAGTTGACGAGGAGGAGGAGCAGAAGATTTTGGAGCAGATGATCTTCCACGCTCAGTTGCTCTCTCTCTGAAACGTAAATCAACTTTCGTGCAGAGTGAGATTAGCTCATCTAACTTAGAAGGTAAGTCTCTGGTAGCTAACTCATCTTTAATACGCTCAGATAAGCCTTGCCAGAATGCAGCATACAGGGCCTCGTCGTTCCATGCCAGTTCGGATGCCAGGATCTGGAACTGTATCAGATATTGTCCTACAGTACGTGACCCCTGGCGTAAACGGAGAATCTCGGATGAAGCTGAGGTTACCCGGCCTGGCTCGTCGAAGATGCGCCTGAATGTTGACACGAAGGCAGTGTAGGAAGATAGCAGGGTGTCGGACCTCTCCCATAACGGTGATGCCCAATCAAGGGCTGAGCCACTGAGAAGAGAAATAATGTAGGCAATTTTTGTACGGTCACTGGGAAAATTGCTAGGTTGTAGCTCAAACTGAATCTCACACTGGTTGAGAAATCCCCCGCAGAATCTTGGAGATCCGTCAAATTTTGCTGGTGTTGGAAGATGAAGACGTGGAGCAGAAATGGGTAAGGTGGGTGGGGTTATAGCTGGAGTCACTGTGGTTGACGCACCAGACGCGCCTGATCCACGGAGAGTTGTCTGAATCCTATCCAGCCGAGTAGAGAGATCCTGGAGACAGCGGATGATGTGGCCCTGTGCAGCCTCCTGATGTTCTAGTCGGGCTGCCAGTTCTTGCATCGGCCTGGCCGCTTGATCCTGGTCTCCGGCTGGATTCATTAGGTCAGTGCTTACTGTTACAACTGAGGGCCTGAGCTGACGGGAGGCAGCCTCAGTTGTAGGGGCTGAGATGTACCGGAACCTGGGAGGTTGTATCAGACCCCTGGACATGTAAGTAACATGAATAATAACTGCCCGAAGGCGTGACCACGACAACTTGGATAAAAGTCAATGATGTTTATTATGACAACTCCGCAACACAGCAGCAGTAAAAGAAAACGTAAAAGTCAGCAAAGAATAAATACAGTTCCTGGGTACTACAGGATGGCAGGAGCCACAGGGCACTGGTAGTGTGAGATAGTTCTTATGATCTTCTAGATGGAAAGTCCTTACCAGGCCCGACTGTAGCAATGGAGATAACCCAGGATTGTGCCAGCTGGTGTTCCAGGAAAAGCTGGGTTGCTGAAGATAAAACAGCTGCTGTGGATACTGGCTGGAACCAGACTGTTGTTAGCACGGAGTGGATACTGGCTGGAACCAGTTAAATAATAAATGAACTTGGGAGCGATGAAATATGAACTGAAATGTAGAACTTGAGAGCGGAGAAATAATAATACCGGTGGAGAGTGGTAAAGTGTAGAAAGGACACCGGCCCTTTAAGGGAAGCTGTACTCTGCTGGAAGCTGAGCTGGAAGCAGGTAATGTTGTAGCTGGAAACAGATGAATCCACAATGGATTGGAGAGTCAGGCTACACCGCAGGTGGAATGCTGGTGCGGGTCTCTATGGTGGAAGTCTTGAGACAGGAGCTGGAACCTGGAAGACAATCACAGGAGAGAGACAAACAGGAACTAGGTTTGACAACCAAAGCACTGACGCCTTCCTTGCTCAGGCACAGTGTATTTATACCTGCAGCAAGGAAGGGATTGGCTAGGCAATTATGCAGATTATCAATACTGAGAACAGATTGGTGGAAATGATCAGCTGACAGAATCCAAGATGGCTGCGCCCATGCAGACACTTGGAGGGAAGTTTGGTTTGTAATCCATGTGGTAATGAAAACAGTAATGGCGGCGCCGGCCACCGGAGACAGGAGGCGCCAGGCTGACAGATGCACATCCAACCACGCGGACACAGCGGAGGCCGCGGCTGACGTAATCGCCACTCAGACACTCTGCATGCAGAAGTTCAGGGACGGCGGCGGAGGCCGCGGGAGACGCCATGCCAGGTGTAATATGGCGTTTACTGTGACAGCGTCCCAGAGTGACAGGAGAGGATACAGGAATGTACACATCAGGATAACAGATGGGATCCGGTCCTGGAGCGCTGAGCCAGCCTTAGGAGGCATCTGATGGGTAAGAAATGGCGTCCAGATACCCGGATCGTGACAAAATGCTTGGGAACACCTGCATTTTCAATGACACTCCCAGAAAATGGTCAGTTACCACCCACAAATGTCCTCTTCCTGTCAATCACCTTGCGAATGGCTGTGCAATCTAAATTTTCGCACCAGCCTGTCACTGTCTGGTGATGCCTGTTGTTCTTTGCCATTGTGGTGCATACGCATGTGCAGTCTATTGCTGATCGCCAGCTGTGCGAAAATGCACAACAGTGATCAAGTCTAAATTACCCAAGGATGTAATGGGAGCCAATAATACTACCTGGGAAATTATTGCAACACATCGGACAATACAAATGTGTGTCTATTTTCTGGCTTCTGTGCTTCAGATCAGAGTTGTCACGGTATTTAGACTAGAAAAAGTCCAATATTTTTAGACCAACTGGAAAGAGTTTTAAATGCATGTGCATAATTGTTGGACCTTCCAGAATGCATTTTTTTAGTTTAGGAGGTCCACAGTGTAAGAGAATGTCACCCATTGGCCCAAAAAGTTGCATGATTGAAGCATTATACACCTTATATAAACCCCACACCCTCCATTTTGTCCTTTGAAAGGTTGTCATATTTTGTAGAGGAGCAGGTGGTTTAAGAGTGAGAAGGTAGCAGTGATTGGCATTTTCTGATTATGCATGGTATCCAGTCAAGTAGGTAGAGAGTGGAGGAGGAGGCTGGTACAGTAAGAGGAGGATACCATTTCCCAGCAGCAGCTTGTGTCTGACATAGAAGTAGTAGAGCAGGAGGAGGTGCAGGCAACTTGTGTGGAGGACACTGAGGAGGAGGAGGATGAAGAGGATGGAACATCAGCACATGGCAGGAACAGGGCCATACGCAGTGCAAGGTATTCATTTGAGGAGAACTGTTCCATGTCATGGTGCAGATGTACCCACGCCTTCTGGGTGCCCAGGTGTACAGGACTCCTGCATCCCAGCAGAAGGCCATGTGGAGGTTGATCCAGTACGCAATCAATGCAGTCCGCTCAAGAGTCTATAGACAGAAGGAGGACGAGACCCACAGCAGCCACAACCACTACACGGCATTTGTGGAGGAGTTCAAACAGATCATGCCTCCGGAGGTCCTCCCAGGAGTGCATATAGTAGACACGGACTGCCCTATGTCCCCACCTCATCCTGGTAAGTAAATGGAAAAATGTTCCCTTTTAAGTGTAACAACCTAAAACAGTGTCAAGTGTGTCAATTTCCTCCTTAGACAGGAACGCCAATAGTCCTGCAGGCCATGTCACTGGCAAGTCTGACGAGTCCTCTCCTGACTGGGATTCTGCCTATGGATCCTTCAGTGTAACGCCTACTGCTGCTGGCGCTGCTGTTGTTGCTGCTGGGAGTCGATCATCATCCCAGAGGGGAAGTCGGAAGACCACTTGTACTACTTCCAGTAAGCAATTGACTGTCCAACAGTCCTTTGCGAGGAAGATGAAATATCACAGCAGTCATCCTGTTGCAAAGCGGATAACTCAGGCCTTGGCAGCTGGGTTGGTGTTAGACGTGCGTCCGGTATCAGGCGTTATTTCATAGGGACTTAGAGAATTTCTTGAGGTAGTGTGTCCCCGGTACCAAATACCATCTAGGTCCCACTTCTCTATGCAGGCGATACCGAGAATGTACACAGACGTCAGAAAAAGACTCACCAGTGTCCTAAAAAATGCAGTTGTACCCAATGTCCACTTAACCACGGACATGTGGACAAGTGTAGCAGGGCAGACTCAGGACTATATGACTGTTACAGCCCACTGGGTAGATGTATTTCCTCCCGCAGCAACAACAGCAGCGGCACCAGTAGCAGCATCTTGCAAACGCCAACTCGTTCCTAGGCAGGCTACGCTTTGTATCACCGCTTTCCATAAGAGGCACACAGCTGACAACCTCTTACGGAAACTGAGGAACATCATCGCAGATTGGCTTACCTAAATTGGACTCTCCTGGGGATTTGTGGCATCGGACAACACCACCAATATTGTGCGTGCATTACATCTGGGCAAATTCCAGCACGTCCCATGTTTTGCACATACATTGAATTTGGTGGTGCAGAATTTTTTTTAAAACGACAGGGACGTGCAAGAGATGCTGGGCCACTTTCGGCATTCAGCCACCGCGTGCCGAAGACTGGAGCGCCAGCACCATCATCTGAAGCAAGAGGTGATAACGAGGTGGAATTCAACCCTCTATATGCTTCAGAGGATGGAGGAGCAGCAAAAGGCCATTCAAGCCTATACATCTGCCTACGATATAGGCAAAGGAGGGGGAATGCACCTGACTCAAGCACAGTGGACAATGATTTCAACGTTGTGCAAGGTTCTGCAACCCTTTCAACTTGCCACGCGTGAAGTCAGTTCAGACACTGCTAGCCTGAGTCAGGTCATTCCCCTCATCAGGCTTTTGCAGAAGCAGCTGGAGAGATTGAAGGAGGAGCTAAAATGGAGCGATTCCACTAGGTATGTGGGACTTCTGGATGGAGCCTTTCATTCGCTTAACCAGGATTCACGGGTGGTCTATCTGTTGAAATCAGATCACAACATTTTGGCCACCGTGCTCGATCCTAGGTTTAAAGCCTACATTGTATCTTTCTGGCAGACACAAGTCTGCAGAGGTTCAAAGACCTGCTGGTGAGACACTTGTCAACTCAAGCGGAACATGACCCGTCAACAGCTCCTTCTTCACATTCTCCTGCAACTGGGGCTGTGAGGAAAAGGTTAAGAATTCCGAGCCCACCCGCTGGCGGTGATGCAGGGCAGTCTGGAGCGAGAGCTCACATCTGGTCTGGACTGAAGGACCTGCCAACGATTACTGACATGTTGTCTACTTTCACTGCATATGATTCTGTCACCATTGAAAGAATGGTGGAGGATTATATGAGTGACAGCATCCAAGTAGGCACGGCAGACAGTCCGTATGTATACTGGCAGGAAAAAAAGAGGAATTTGGAGGCCTTTGCAAAAACTGGCTTTATTTTACCTAAGTTGCCCCCCCTTCCCCCCCCTCCTCCAGTGTGTACTCCGAAAGAGTGTTTAGTGCAGCCGGTCACCTTGTCAGCGATCGGCGTACGAGGTTACTTCCACAAAATGTGGAGAAGATGATGTTCATCAAAATGAATGAATTTCTCTGTGGAGACGTTCACCATCAATTGCCTCCAGAAAGTACACAGGGACCTGAGATGGTGGATTCCAGTGGGGACGAATTAATACTCTGTGAGGAGGGGGATGTACACAGTGAAAGGAGTGAGGAATCGGAGGATAAGGATGAGGTGGACATCTTGCCTCTGTAGAGCCAGTTTGTGCAAGGAGAGATTGATTGCTTCTTTTTTTGGTGGGGGCCAAAACCAACCAGTCATTTCAGCCACAGTCATGTGGCAGACCCTGTGACTGAACTGATGGGTTTGTTAAAGTGTGCATGTCCTGTTTACACAACAAAAGGGTGGGTGGGAGGGCCCAAGGACAATTCCATTGTGCACCTCTTTTTTTAATTTTATTTATCTTTGCATCATGTGATGTTTGGGGCGAATTTTTTTAAGTGCCATCCTGTCTGACACTGCAGTGCCACTCCTAGATGGGCCAGGTGTTTGTGCCGCCCACTTGGGTCGCTTAGCTTAGTCATCCAGCGAAGTTTAGGACTAAAAATAATATTGTGAGGTGTGAGGTGTTCAGAATAGACTGGAAATGAGTGGAAATTATGGTTTTGAGGTTAATAATACTATAGAATCAAAATTACCCCCAAATTCTATGATTTAAGCCATGGGTCTTCAAACTGCTGCCCTCCAGCTGCTGTGAAACTACACATCCCAGCATGCCCTGCCACAGTTTTGCTATAAAGGTATGCTAAAACTAAGGCAGAGCATGCTGGGATGTGTAGTTCCACAGCAGCTGGAGGGCCGCAGTTTGAAGACCCATGATTTAAGCTGTTTTTGAGGGTTTTTTTTTTTTAAAACACCCGAATCCAACAAAATAATTTCAGGGAGGTTTTGCCAAAACGCGTCCGAATCCAAAACACGGCCGCGGAACCAAATCCAAGACCAAAACACAAAACCCGAAAAATTTTCTGTGCACATCTCTAGCAAAAACATGATTTAGTGAGTAAATTTTTCCTAATGGCTTAATTTGATATGATGTCCTTTTACACATAGTGTACATGTATAAATGTGTCCTTACATCTTTGCTGCAGTCAGGCTAAACAGATGCAAGGGTCATCTTTTTACACATTTAACCCCAGAAAATGTGTCTTCGCTGCAAATGTGTATACTAAGTCGTGCAAGCAGATCAAGCTGAATCCAATAATATATGGCATGCCGGTATTCTGTGTATAATTGAGACTGTGTCATCATCAGAAGCGTAACTAGGGTAGGGTGAGTGGGGCACGTGCCCTGGGCACCTTGGCTGGCCCAGCAGAGGGGGGCGCCGCCGGCAGCCAGGGCATCATGCCCATTCGCCTCGTCATGCCACAATGTGAGGGAAGTAGAGCGCAGCGTCTCTCCCTCCCCTTAATGTCCTCACCGCCGCTGCCGTGCGGCGCTGCCAGCAGCACTGCGCGTGTGAGGTCTCCGGTGGCGTTAGCCAATCAGATCTTGCGGACCGGCTCCTGATTAGCTGCCGTCTGCGAGCTCTGATTGGCTAACGAACAGGCGCCACATAGCGCCACATAGCCATAGCCACCGCCGGAGCCGCCACTGGAGACCACATAGCCGCCGCCACATAGCCGCTGCTGGAGCGTTGAGGAGCAGGCGAGGCGCTGCGCTCTCCTCCACTCACATAGCACAGAGGGAAGGAAGTGGTGAGTGATGGGGGGGGGGCGGTTGGGGGGTCTTATATCTGGCACTGTGGGGCAATGTAACTGGCACTGTGGGGCATGTAACTGACACTGTGGGGCATGTAACTGGCACTGTGGGGCATGTAACTGGCACTGTGGGGCATGTAACTGGCACTGTGGGGCATGTATCTGGCACTGTGGGGCAATGTAACTGGCACTGTGGGGCAATGTAACTGGCACTGTGGGGCAATGTAACTGGCACTGTGGGTCATGTATCTGGGATGTGGGGCATGTATCTGGCACTGTGGGGCACGTATGGCACTGTGGGGCATTGTAACTGTCACTGTGGGGCATTGTATCTGGCGCTGTGGGGCAATATGTATCTGGCACTGTGGGCCGCTGTATCTGTCACTGTGTATCTGGCACTGTGGGGCACTGTGTATCTGGCACTGTGGGGCAATTGTGTATCTGGCACTGTGTAAAAAGGGGACTCTGCATGCGTACTGTGCAAAAATTTAATGAAGGTGTGCTAAGAGATGACACAAGGGGTAGGTGATAGTGTGCTGAAAGGCGACACGGGGTAGGTGATAGTCATGTTGGCACGCCCCATTTTCAGTGACCACACCCTTTTTTTGGGGGGTGGGATTTTGCGCCACTCTTTATCTTGCCCTGGGCTCTGAAAATCCTAGTTACGCCTCTGGTCATCATCCTAATCCTAAAACAGAAACACTGTACATTTTGGGGGTCAATCCGACCTGATCGCATGCTGCCATTTTTCGCAGCGCAGTGATCAGGTCAGAAATGCATATGCAATGCACTGCACAGGCGCGTCGTACGAGTGCAAAGCGTGTCGTTGCACACGGGTGTAGCGAGGGTGGCTCCAGTGGAGCACGAGCTCCAGGCACCAAACAAGTTAGAGGGCGCAGATGAGGCGCACACTGACTCGGACTCAGAGACTAGGTAAGGAACAGGTCAGGCCAGTGGTGACAGTAGCTGACACTGACATCCAGCACATGCCATAGCTCTGCCCACCCACATGTCTCACTGTCTGCTTGTAGCTGTGCAGCCGGGTTACTTTTGTCCTGCAGCCTTCACTGCTGCAGCACCTTACTCTGCCCTGGATGCTGTAGCACCTCTCTCTGCCCCGAATGCTGTAGCACCTCTCTCTGCCGCGGCTGCTGCAGCACCTTTCTGCCCCGGCTGCTGCAGCACCTCTTTCTGCCTTGGCTGCTGCAGACCTCTCTCTGCCCCAGGTGTTGCAGCACTCCTCCCTGCCCCGGCTGCTACGGCTGCAACATAACATGTATAAGCGTCTCTACTGTGTGGTGTAACGTGACTAACGGAAACTACTGTGCAGTGTAATGTGAATTGGCACTATTTTGTGGTCACATCCCTTCCCCATGAAGCCACGAACCTATATATTTGTTGTGTGCCTGGGGATGCACTGTCCCAGTTTTAAACTTGGCGGGGGGCGAGGGGGGGGGGGGGGTGCCCAGGGGAAACTTTCACTATGAGCTATACAAGTTCTAGAACTGAACCTGTGACCAATTTCGGATTTTTTAATATTTTTTCTTTTCAAATATGACATTCCACCAGATGTTGGGCAGGCACCCAATCCAGTACAGGGGAGGGGGCATACCTTTGCTCCGGGCACCATGGCACTTAGCTACACCTCTGGTTGCACAGCAATGCATTCTACGACAAATCCGTTCGCACGGGCGATCGCAAGGAGATTGACAGGAAGGAGGCGTTTCTGGGTGTCAACAGACCGTTTTCCGGTAGTGGTTTGAGAAATGCAGGCGTGTCCAGACGTTTGCAGGGCGGGTGTCTGACGTCAATTCTGGCAGGCAGAAGTGATCGCAGCGGCAGAGTAATTTCTGAGCTACACAGAAACTGCACAAATTGTGTTTGCATCTCTCAGCTGAAAAAGCGATCGCACCCTTGCACAGCAAATGTACACTCCCCAGTGGGCGGCGACTATGCTTTTGCACGGCTGCAAAAAGTAGCTAGTGAGCGATCAACTCGGAATGACCCCCAATGTGCAGATACACTTGCAATTATACACAGAATATAAGCATGCTACATAGTATTGGATTCAGCTAGATCTTCTTGAGCAACTTAGTACATTTACAGTATATGCCTCTAACACACAGTACTTGGAGAAAATAATTAGGGATGAGTGGTTTGGATTGCTTGGAATCTGCTCCGAACAATGGGGATCCAAGCTCATCAGATCCAAGCTCATCAGATCCCACATCTAGGCCAAACGTCATCCTCCCACTGTCGGATTCTCGCTGGACTTGGATTCCATATAAGGTGCCGCATCTGGGACTCAGCACCATTTCACTCAATGCACGCTGCTGTTTGCTGCGTTATACTCTGCTGTTTTGGCTGTCCTGTGTCACAGACTCCAAACTTCACTAAGTGGCTTTGCAGTATTAGTGACAGTGTATATAGGGGCATGCTGCACACTGTGCTATACTCGGCTGTTTAGGCTGTGAGGTGTCCAGAGACTCCAGACTTCACTGTGCCGTATACTAACAGTGTATATAGAGGCATGCTGCACTCTGCTCTATACTCTGCTGTTTAGGCTGTGCTGTGTCTAGACTCCAGATACTCCAGACTTCACTAAGTGGCTGTGCAGTATTAGTGACAGTTATATAGGGGCATGCTACATGGTGCACTATACTCTGCTGTTTAGGTTGTGCTGTGTCCAGACTCCGGAGAATCCAGATTTCATGAAGTGGATGTGCTGTATTAGTGATAGTGTATATAGGGGCATGCTGCATGCTGCAGTGTGTTGCATTGTACTCTGTTGTATTGACTGTGCTTTACTCAAGTGCGCTTTGTTCACATGCATCTATAATCCCTTTGATCGGTGGAGTTCGAACCAAGCTGCAAGTTTAAAAATAGAAGAATAATAAATAGATACAGTATCTATTTTTTTTGTACTGGTTGGAAGGTGCGCTTTACTCAAGTGTGCTTTGTTCACGTGCACCTATAAGCCATGTGATCCACGCAGTTCGAACAAAGCTGCAAGTCTAAAAATAGAAAAATAAAATATATATATAATATATCTAATGTTGGGGGCGTGGCTTGGCTGGCAGGCGAGGTGGCTGTATAAACAGGGAGCTCCTGCCTTCCTGCTTATAAAGTCGCCTTTTTACGGCTACCTGGCAAGGTTTCAAGACCCATATTAGTTACCCCACCCCTATCTTGCTGCCCGAGAGTAGTGGGAACCAGCTGCGGAGCCTGGAGACAGTAATCTCTGTCTCTGCAGGTTGCGGCCCTCCCATCATTACGAAGCTGGGACCTCAAGTGGTGGATATTGCCGGACCGGGGCCGGAGTGATGAGACAGCGCTCCACATGATGCCCGCACACTTAGGTCTCCTAGCCTGGGACTTGTCTCCTGCACCCGTATAGTGTAACGCCCGGCCTGTCAGCTGCTCCAGAGCTTGGGGACACGGCCTGTCGAGCTCCTTCCATCCTGAGATCTCTGCACAGTGGCCATCTTGGATTCAGTGGAGAGAGAAGTGTGGCAGCCTACACACTGCAACAGAGGTGCTTTGAGGGTCAGTGGACATAATATTGGCTGTCTTGTGTCACAGCACCATTCTCCGCAGCAGTGTCTACCTTAAGTGTGACTTTAGTTGTTGGCTGGGGGTGAGTACAGCAAAGGCAAGCTTCAATGGAAATCACTACCTGCAATCTACTTTACTACTCTCTATAGCTGCCCACAGCACCTCATTTTACAGTGCCCTTATTATTATTGCACCACATTGCTTGGCTAAGGACCACTGACTCATAACTGTATGCAGTGCACTCTCTTATATATGGGACATTGCTCTACCGCAATTACAATAAAAGGCAGGATCTCCCCAACATCTATCATTTCTGTTTGGTGGCAGAGGGCGTTATTATAGGTCTTCCATTACACATATTTCAGTGGCCTCCGAATCCATCAGCCATATACCACTTGATAGCATACACCAGGGGTGTTAAACTCAAATTCATCGGGGGCCGCATCAGCAGTTTGGTCCCCATCAAAGGGCCGGTTGTATCTGTAGGTCTATCCAAAATTTAACGCTCCACCTGCCTTATATGTGCCCAGCCATCTGCCCCCTTTTAAAGTGCCCAGCCATGTGCCCCCTTTTAAAGTGCCCAGCCATGTGCCCCCTTTTATAGTGCCCAGCCATGTGCCCCTTTTTATAGTGCACAGGTCCCCATTTTACACATTGCGGCAGGCACAGGTCCCCATTTTACACATTGCGGCAGGCACAGGTCCCCATTTTACACATAGCGGCAGGTACAGGTCCCCATTTTACACATTGTGGCAGGCACAGGTCCCCATTTTACACATAGCGGCAGGTACAGGTCCCCATTTTACACATTGTGGCAGGCACAGGTCCCCATTTTACACATTGTGGCAGGCACAGGTCCCCATTTTACACATAGCGGCAGGTACAGGTCCCCATTTTACACATTGTGGCAGGCACAGGTCCCCATTTTACACATTGTGGCAGGCACAGGTCCCCATTTTACACATTGTGGCAGGCACAGGTCCCCATTTTACACATAGCGGCAGGTACAGGTCCCCATTTTACACATTGTGGCAGGCACAGGTCCCCATTTTACACATTGTGGCAGGCACAGGTCCCCATTTTACACATTGTGGCAGGCACAGGTCCCCATTTTACACATTGTGGCAGGCACAGGTCCCCATTTTACACATTGTGGCAGGCACAGGTCCCCATTTTACACATTGTGGCAGGCACAGGTCCCCATTTTACACATTGTGGCAGGCACAGGTCCCCATTTTACACATTGCGGCAGGTGGTGGAAGGAGGGAGAGAGAGAGAAAGAGAGGAAGGGAGAGGGGCTGACTTACATTTGAAGCGGTTCTCGCCGCTCTTCAGCCGCCTCTCCCTCCTCGTCTGCGCGGCTCCCTTCTCCCTCCTCCGACGGGGTTTCGTTGAATGACGCGTTTGCGCCGTGACGTCACGACGCAATCGCGTCATTCCGCGAAACCCCGCCCCCCCCGAGCTGGGCACTCGGGAGAAGGGGGTTTCATGGCGGCGGCACCGCGGGCCATCAGACGAGGTCTGGCGGGCCGGATTTGGCCCGCGGGCCTTGTCTTTGACACCCCTGGCATACACCATTCAACCCACTCTTTCCCCATAATATGAAAAAAAGAATTTGGATAGAAACAAAATGCACTTTAAGAGGTAAAAGCTGCCCACAAACAGTGGTTTTTAGGGTGACACCAACACCCTAGATATAGACACCACACCAAAAAACTTTAACCACTGTATACATAGTAGAGATGAGCGCCTGAAATTTTTCGGGTTTTGTGTTTTGGTTTTGGGTTCGGTTCCGCGGCCGTGTTTTGGGTTCGACCGCGTTTTGGCAAAACCTCACCGAATTTTTTTTGTCGGATTCGGGTGTGTTTTGGATTCGGGTGTTTTTTTCAAAAAACCCTAAAAAACAGCTTAAATCATAGAATTCGGGGGTCATTTTGATCCCATATTATTATTAACCTCAAAAACCATAATTTCCACTCATTTTCAGTCTATTCTGAATACCTCACACCTCACAATATTATTTTTAGTCCTAAAATTTGCACCGAGGTCGCTGGATGACTAAGCTAAGCGAGCCTAGTGGCCGACACAAACACCTGGCCCATCTAGGAGTGGCACTGCAGTGTCACGCAGGATGGCCCTTCCAAAAAACACTCCCCAAACAGCACATGACGCAAAGAAAAAAAGAGGCGCAATGAGGTAGCTGTGTGAGTAAGATTAGCGACCCTAGTGGCCGACACAAACACCGGGCCCATCTAGGAGTGGCACTGCAGTGTCACGCAGGATGTCCCTTCCAAAAAACCCTCCCCAAACAGCACATGACGCAAAGAAAAATAAAAGAAAAAAGAGGTGCAAGATGGAATTGTCCTTGGGCCCTCCCACCCACCCTTATGTTGTATAAACAGGACATGCACTCTTTAACCAACCCATCATTTCAGTGACAGGGTCTGCCACACGACTGTGACTGATATGACGGGTTGGTTTGGACCCCCACCAAAAAAGAAGCAATTTTAATCTCTCCTTGCACAAACTGGCTCTACAGAGGCAAGATGTCCACCTCATCATCATCCTCCGATATATCACCGTGTACATCCCCCTCCTCACAGATTATCAATTCGTCCCCACTGGAATCCACCATCTCAGCTCCCTGTGTACTTTGTGGAAGCAATTGCTGCTGGTCAATGTCTCCGCGGAGGAATTGATTATAATTCATTTTAATGAACATCATCTTCTCCACATTTTCTGGATGTAACCTCGTACGCCGATTGCTGACAAGGTGAGCGGCGGCACTAAACACTCTTTCGGAGTACACACTTGTGGGAGGGCAACTTAGGTAGAATAAAGCCAGTTTGTGCAAGGGCCTCCAAATTGCCTCTTTTTCCTGCCAGTATAAGTACGGACTGTGTGACGTGCTTACTTGGATGCGGTCACTCATATAATCCTCCACCATTCTATCAATGTTGAGAGAATCATATGCAGTGACAGTAGACGACATGTCCGTAATCGTTGTCAGGTCCTTCAGTCCGGACCAGATGTCAGCATCAGCAGTCGCTCCAGACTGCCCTGCATCACCGCCAGCGGGTGGGCTCGGAATTCTGAGCCTTTTCCTCGCACCCCCAGTTGCGGGAGAATGTGAAGGAGGAGATGTTGACAGGTCGCGTTCCGCTTGACTTGACAATTTTGTCACCAGCAGGTCTTTGCACCCCAGCAGACTTGTGTCTGCCGGAAAGAGAGATCCAAGGTAGGTTTTAAATCTAGGATCGAGCACGGTGGCCAAAATGTAGTGCTCTGATTTCAACAGATTGACCACCCGTGAATCCTTGTTAAGCGAATTAAGGGCTGCATCCACAAGTCCCACATGCCTAGCGGAATCGCTCCCTTTTAGCTCCTTCTTCAATGCCTCCAGCTTCTTCTGCAAAAGCCTGATGAGGGGAATGACCTGTCTCAGGCTGGCAGTGTCTGAACTGACTTCACGTGTGGCAAGTTCAAAGGGCATCAGAACCTTGCACAACGTTGAAATCATTCTCCACTGCGCTTGAGACAGGTGCATTCCACCTCCTATATCGTGCTCAATTGTATAGGCTTGAATGGCCTTTTGCTGCTCCTCCAACCTCTGAAGCATATAGAGGGTTGAATTCCACCTCGTTACCACTTCTTGCTTCAGATGATGGCAGGGCAGGTTCAGTAGTTTTTGGTGGTGCTCCAGTCTTCTGTACGTGGTGCCTGTACGCCGAAAGTGTCCCGCAATTCTTCTGGCCACCGACAGCATCTCTTGCACGCCCCTGTCGTTTTTTAAAAAATTCTGCACCACCAAATTCAAGGTATGTGCAAAACATGGGACGTGCTGGAATTTGCCCATATTTAATGCACACACAATATTGCTGGCGTTGTCCGATGCCACAAATCCACAGGAGAGTCCAATTGGGGTAAGCCATTCTGCGATGATCTTCCTCAGTTGCCGTAAGAGGTTTTCAGCTGTGTGCGTATTCTGGAAAGCGGTGATACAAAGCGTAGCCTGCCTAGGAAAGAGTTGGCGTTTGCGAGATGCTGCTACTGGTGCCGCCGCTGCTGTTCTTGCGGCGGGAGTCCATACATCTACCCAGTGGGCTGTCACAGTCATATAGTCCTGACCCTGCCCTGCTCCACTTGTCCACATGTCCGTGGTTAAGTGGACATTGGGTACAACTGCATTTTTTAGGACACTGGTGAGTCTTTTTCTGACGTCCGTGTACATTCTCGGTATCGCCTGCCTACAGAAGTGGAACCTAGATGGTATTTGGTAACGGGGGCACACTGCCTCAATAAATTGTCTAGTTCCCTGTGAACTAACGGCGGATACCGGACGCACGTCTAACACCAACATAGTTGTCAAGGACTCAGTTATCCGCTTTGCAACAGGATGACTGCTGTGATATTTCATCTTCCTCGCAAAGGACTGTTGGACAGTCAATTGCTTACTGGAAGTAGTACAAGTGGGCTTACGACTTCCCCTCTGGGATGACCATCGACTCCCAGCAGCAACAACAGCAGCGCCAGCAGCAGTAGGCGTTACACGCAAGGATGCATCGGAGGAATCCCAGGCAGGAGAGGACTCGTCAGAATTGCCAGTGACATGGCCTGCAGGACTATTGGCATTCCTGGGGAAGGAGGAAATTGACACTGAGGGAGTTGGTGGGGTGGTTTGCGTGAGCTTGGTTACAAGAGGAAGGGATTTACTGGTCAGTGGACTGCTTCTGCTGTCGGCCCAAGTTTTTGAACTTGTCACTGACTTATTATGAATGCGCTGCAGGTGACGTATAAGGGAGGATGTTCCGAGGTGGTTAACGTCCTTACCCCTACTTATTACAGCTTGACAAAGGGAACACACGGCTTGACACCTGTTGTCCGCATTTCTGGTGAAATACTTCCACACCGAAGAGCTGATTTTTTTGGTATTTTCACCAGGCATGTCAACGGCCCTATTCCTCCCATGGACAACAGGTGTCTCCCCGGGTGCCTGACTTAAACAAACCACCTCACCATCAGAATCCTCCTGGTCAATTTCCTCCCCAGCGCCAGCAACACCCATATCCTCCTCATCCTGGTGTACTTCAACACTGACATCTTCAATCTGACTATCAGGAACTGGACTGCGGGTGCTCCTTCCAGCACTTGCAGGGGGCGTGCAAATGGTGGAAGGCGCATGCTCTTCACGTCCAGTGTTGGGAAGGTCAGGCATCGCAACCGACACAATTGGACTCTCCTTGTGGATTTGGGATTTCGAAGAACGCACAGATCTTTGCGGTGCTACTGCTTTTGCCAGCTTGAGTCTTTTCATTTTTCTAGCGAGAGGCTGAGTGCCTCCATCCTCATGTGAAGCTGAACCACTAGCCATGAACATAGGCCAGGGCCTCAGCCGTTCCTTGCCACTCCGTGTGGTAAATGGCATATTGGCAAGTTTACGCTTCTCCTCCGACAATTTTATTTTAGGTTTTGGAGTCCTTTTTTTACTGATATTTGGTGTTTTGGATTTGACATGCTCTGTACTATGACATTGGGCATCGGCCTTGGCAGACGACGTTGCTGGCATTTCATCGTCTCGGCCATGACTAGTGGCAGCAGCTTCAGCACGAGGTGGAAGTGGATCTTGATCTTTCCCTAATTTTGGAACCTCAACATTTTTGTTCTCCATATTTTAATAGGCACAACTAAAAGGCACCTCAGGTTAACAATGGAGATGGATGGATACTAGTATACAATTATGGATGGACTGCCGAGTGCCGACACAGAGGTAGCTACAGCCGTGGACTACCGTACTGTACTGTGTCTGCTGCTAATATAGACTGGTTGATAAAGAGATGTAGTAGTAGTATGTATGTATAAAGAAGAAAGAAAAAAAACCACGGGTAGGTGGTATACAATTATGGACTGACTGCCCAGTGCCGACACAGAGGTAGCTACAGCCGTGGACTACCGTACTGTACTGTGTCTGCTGCTAATATAGACTGGTTGATAAAGAGATGTAGTAGTAGTATGTATGTATAAAGAAGAAAGAAAAAAAAACCACGGGTAGGTGGTATACAATTATGGACGGACTGCCCAGTGCCGACACAGAGGTAGCTACAGCCGTGGACTACCGTACTGTACTGTGTCTGCTGCTAATATAGACTGGTTGATAAAGAGATGTAGTAGTAGTAGTATGTATGTATAAAGAAGAAAGAAAAAAAAACCACGGGTAGGTGGTATACAATTATGGACGGACTGCCGAGTGCCGACACAGAGGTAGCTACAGCCGTGGACTACCGTACTGTACTGTGTCTGCTGCTAATATAGACTGGTTGATAAAGAGATGTAGTAGTAGTATGTATGTATGTATAAAGAAGAAAGAAAAAAAAAAACACGGGTAGGTGGTATACAATTATGGACGGACTGCCCAGTGCCGGCACAGAGGTAGCTACAGCCGTGGACTACCGTACTGTACTGTGTCTGCTGCTAATATAGACTGGTTGATAAAGAGATGTAGTAGTAGTAGTAGTATGTATGTATAAAGAAGAAAGAAAAAAAAACCACGGGTAGGTGGTATACAATTATGGACGGACTGCCGAGTGCCGACACAGAGGTAGCTACAGCCGTGGACTACCGTACTGTACTGTGTCTGCTGCTAATATAGACTGGTTGATAAAGAGATGTAGTAGTAGTATGTATGTATAAAGAAGAAAGAAAAAAAAACCACGGGTAGGTGGTATACAATTATGGACGGACTGCCGAGTGCCGACACAGAGGTAGCTACAGCCGTGAACTACCGTACTGTGTCTGCTGCGACTGGATGATAAATAATGATATAAAAATATATATATATCACTACTGCAGCCGGACAGGTATATATTATATAATGACGGACCTGCTGGACACTGTCTGTCAGCAGAATGAGTTTTTTATAGAATAAAAAAAAAAACACCACACAAGTGAAGTCACACGACGAGTGTTTAACTTTTTCAGGCAATCACAATATAGTATACTATACTACTAACTATACTGGTGGTCAGTGTGGTCAGGTCACTGGTCAGTCACACTGGCAGTGGCACTCCTGCAGCAAAAGTGTGCACTGTTTAATTTTAATAATAATATGTACTCCTGGCTCCTGCTATAACCTATAACTGGCACTGCAGTGCTCCCCAGTCTCCCCCACAATTATAAGATGTGTGAGCTGAGCACAGTCAGATACGAGTGTTTAACTTTTTCAGGCAATCACAATATAGTATACTATACTACTAACTATACTGGTGGTCAGTGTGGTCAGGTCACTGGTCAGTCACACTGGCAGTGGCACTCCTGCAGCAAAAGTGTGCACTGTTTAATTTTAATAATAATATGTGCTCCTGCTATAACCTATAACTGGCACTGCAGTGCTCCCCAGTCTCCCCCACAATTATAAGATGTGTGAGCTGAGCACAGTCAGATATATACATAGATGATGCAGCACACTGGGCTGAGCAGTGCACACAGATATGGTATGTGACTGAGTCACTGTGTATCGTTTTTTTCAGGCAGAGAACGGATATATTAAATAAAACTGCACTGTCTGGTGGTCACTGTGGTCAGTCACTAGTAAACTCTGCACTCTCTACAGTTCTACAGTACTCCTAAGCTCCAGTAAATCAGGTCAATCTCTCTCTCTCTCTCTTCTAATCTAAATGGAGAGGACGCCAGCCACGTCCTCTCCCTATCAATCTCAATGCACGTGTGAAAATGGTGGCGACGCGCGGCTCCTTATATAGAATCCGAGTCTCGCGAGAATCCGACAGCGTCATGATGACGTTCGGGCGCGCTCGGGTTAACCGAGCAAGGCGGGAAGATCCGAGTCGCTCGGACCCGTGAAAAAAAACATGAAGTTCGTGCGGGTTCGGATTCAGAGAAACCGAACCCGCTCATCTCTAATACATAGGCGCTACAATACCATAGAATTGTTTTTCTATTGTCCCTTATGGATTTGATAACTCGCACAATTTATACCCACAATTTTCATGAATGTCCCTTTAAAATAGAAACAAACATACAATAGTGCAGATGGTATTAACTTATTAAAATTTGGGCAATAGAAGGATGGCTTGGACTCCTACCAGACAAGACAGTCTACACAAAGTAGACAAGCAAGCAAAAAGTAGACAAGCAAGCAATGGGGTGGAACGGTCAATGCCAGTCAAGCAATCTTCCTTATATCTCATATTCCTCCAATTTATAAAAAATGGGGAAAAGAACTCCACATAGTGTTACACTGTATTTATTTACATAAAATTGTTTAAAACAGTTAAAAGAAAAACACTGGGTTATAAATGGACTCTTACCGAGGATCTAGGTTTACAAGAAAAAGTAGACATATATCGCAAGTGTCAAGTATCAACAGACGTCCCTGGATCAGTGGTCACCACACCGGATATGAGTCCAGATAAATCCCCACGTGCTCCTCACCAATGCGTTTCAATACCACACAGAGTATCTTTTTCAAGGTAAGAGGAGCCAGGTAGCAAATACCAATATTTATACCCCCAACAATCAGGTGGAGATTCCAATTAATATAGCCTAATACCAGACATGGAGTACCTAATCCATCTAAATTGCTATCTACAAACAAACAATACAACAATCCTTTTGTCCATGTATTGAAGAGTCCTGCTGATCCAGCTGACAATAATCGCGACACATTATATCCGATTACGGAAGTAGCAGCTCCGCTTTGCATTCCAAATGCCGTCACTTCCGGTCACGTGTGCGTTCCAAGTATCGTCACTTCCGGTGACGTACTTCCGCCCGGCGGTACTTCTCTTGATATTCTTTCAATGATAGAGGTTATAACGCAGTAGACATCTTATTGGAGTCTCTTAATAAATAACAATGGGCGGCCATATTATAGGGGACCAAAAAGAACATAAAAACAAATGTCAATAATTAGGTCATCAAAATATTAACAATCATAAAAACACAAAACATGGAATTTAGATGAGAACTATGCAAACCCATCAAAGGAACCACTTGACCTTAAAATCTTTATTGAGGCCATGTGGCATTAAAGTTTTCAAATTATATATAATTTCCATTTCAATCCGCGCCAGTTTTGTAGCTCAATCCTGGCTTCTCACACTTTTATTAACTTTTTTCAAGCCATAAAAATTCTTTATATGTTTGACATTGCACTGATGTATTTCTTTAGAGTGAGGAGAAAGGGCATGCGTTTCCAAGCCCTTATAGAGATTCCGTAAATGCTCACTGATTCTTATTAGAGATGAGCGGGTTCGGTTTCTCTGAATCCGAACCCGCCAGAACTTCATGTTTTTTTTCACGGGTCCGAGCGACTCGGATCTTCCCGCCTTGCTCGGTTAACCCGAGCGCGCCCGAACGTCATCATGACGCTGTCGGATTCTCGCGAGGCTCGGATTCTATCGCGAGACTCGGATTCTATATAAGGAGCCGCGCGTCGCCGCCATTTTCACACGTGCATTGAGATTGATAGGGAGAGGACGTGGCTGGCGTCCTCTCCGTTTAGAATTAGAATAGATTAGAGAGACACTTGATTTACTAATTTTGGGGAGCATTAGGAGTACTCAGTAGTGTACAGTGCAGAGTTTTGCTGATAGTGACCAGTGACCACCACTTTTATTTATAATCCGTTCTCTGCCTGAAAAAAGCGATACACAGCACACAGTGACTCAGTCACATACCATATCTGTGTGCACTGCTCAGGCTCAGGCCAGTGTGCTGCATCATCTATTATCTATATATAATATTATATATATCTGTCTGACTGCTCAGTTCACACAGCTTATAATTGTGGGGGAGACTGGGGAGCACTACTGCAGTGCCAGTTATAGGTTATAGCAGGAGCCAGGAGTACATAATATAATCCGTTCTCTGCCTGAAAAAAGCGATACACAGCACACAGTGACTCAGTCACATACCATATCTGTGTGCACTGCTCAGGCTCAGGCCAGTGTGCTGCATCATCTATTATCTATATATAATATTATATATATCTGTCTGACTGCTCAGCTCACACAGCTTATAATTGTGGGGGAGACTGGGGAGCACTACTGCAGTGCCAGTTATAGGTTATAGCAGGAGCCAGGAGTACATAATATATTATATAGTGAGTGACCACCAGACACACAGTGCAGTTTATTTAATATATCCGTTCTCTGCCTGAAAAAAGCGATACACACAGTGACTCAGTCAGTCACATACCATATCTGTGTGCACTGCTCAGGCTCAGGCCAGTGTGCTGCATAATCTATATATATTATATATCTGTCTGACTGCTCAGCTCACACAGCTTATAATTGTGGGGGAGACTGGGGAGCACTACTGCAGTGCCAGTTATAGGTTATAGCAGGAGCCAGGAGTACATAATATTATATTAAAATTAAACAGTGCACACTTTTGCTGCAGGAGTGCCACTGCCAGTGTGACTAGTGACCAGTGACCTGACCACCAGTATATAATATTAGTAGTATACTATCTCTTTATCAACCAGTCTATATTAGCAGCAGACACAGTACAGTGCGGTAGTTCACGGCTGTGGCTACCTCTGTGTCGGCACTCGGCAGCCCGTCCATAATTGTATATACCAGTGACCTAACCGTGGTTTTTTTTTCTTTCTTTATACATACATACTAGTTACGAGTATACTATCTCTTTATCAACCAGTCTATATATTAGCAGCAGACACAGTACAGTGCGGTAGTTCACGGCTGTGGCTACCTCTGTGTCGGCACTCGGCAGCCCGTCCATAATTGTATATACCACCTAACCGTGGTTTTTTTTTCTTTCTTTATACATACATACTAGTTACGAGTATACTATCTCTTTATCAACCAGTCTATATATTAGCAGCAGACACAGTACAGTGCGGTAGTTCACGGCTGTGGCTACCTCTGTGTCGGCACTCGGCAGCCCGTCCATAATTGTATATACCACCTAACCGTGGTTTTTTTTTCTTTCTTTATACATACATACTAGTTACGAGTATACTATCTCTTTATCAACCAGTCTATATATTAGCAGCAGACACAGTACAGTGCGGTAGTTCACGGCTGTGGCTACCTCTGTGTCGGCACTCGGCAGCCCGTCCATAATTGTATATACCACCTAACCGTGGTTTTTTTTTTCTTTCTTTATACATACATACTAGTTACGAGTATACTATCTCTTTATCAACCAGTCTATATATTAGCAGCAGACACAGTACAGTGCGGTAGTTCACGGCTGTGGCTACCTCTGTGTCGGCACTCGGCAGCCCGTCCATAATTGTATATACCACCTAACCGTGGTTTTTTTTTCTTTCTTTATACATACATACTAGTTACGAGTATACTATCTCTTTATCAACCAGTCTATATATTAGCAGCAGACACAGTACAGTGCGGTAGTTCACGGCTGTGGCTACCTCTGTGTCGGCACTCGGCAGCCCGTCCATAATTGTATATACCACCTAACCGTGGTTTTTTTTTCTTTCTTTATACATACATACTAGTTACGAGTATACTATCTCTTTATCAACCAGTCTATATATTAGCAGCAGACACAGTACAGTAGTTCACGGCTGTGGCTACCTCTGTGTCGGCACTCGGCAGCCCGTCCATAATTGTATATACCACCTAACCGTGGTTTTTTTTTCTTTCTTTATACATACATACTAGTTACGAGTATACTATCTCTTTATCAACCAGTCTATATATTAGCAGCAGACACAGTACAGTGCGGTAGTTCACGGCTGTGGCTACCTCTGTGTCGGCACTCGGCAGCCCGTCCATAATTGTATACTAGTATCCAATCCATCCATCTCCATTGTTTACCTGAGGTGCCTTTTAGTTGTGCCTATTAAAATATGGAGAACAAAAATGTTGAGGTTCCAAAATTAGGGAAAGATCAAGATCCACTTCCACCTCGTGCTGAAGATGCTGCCACTAGTCATGGCCGAGACGATGAAATGCCAGCAACGTCGTCTGCCAAGGCCGATGCCCAATGGCATAGTACAGAGCATGTCAAAACCAAAACACCAAATATCAGTAAAAAAAGGACTCCAAAACCTAAAATAAAATTGTCGGAGGAGAAGCGTAAACTTGCCAATATGCCATTTACCACACGGAGTGGCAAGGAACGGCTGAGGCCCTGGCCTATGTTCATGGCTAGTGGTTCAGCTTCACATGAGGATGGAAGCACTCAGCCTCTCGCTAGAAAACTGAAAAGACTCAAGCTGGCAAAAGCACCGCAAAGAACTGTGCGTTCTTTGAAATCCCAAATCCACAAGGAGAGTCCAATTGTGTCGGTTGCGATGTCTGACCTTCCCAACACTGGACGTGAAGAGCATGCGCCTTCCACCATTTGCACGCCCCCTGCAAGTGCTGGAAGGAGCACCCGCAGTCCAGTTCCTGATAGTCAGATTGAAGATGTCAGTGTTGAAGTACACCAGGATGAGGAGGATATGGGTGTTGCTGGCGCTGGGGAGGAAATTGACCAGGAGGATTCTGATGGTGAGGTGGTTTGTTTAAGTCAGGCACCCGGGGAGACACCTGTTGTCCGTGGGAGGAATATGGCCGTTGACATGCCAGGTGAAAATACCAAAAAAATCAGCTCTTCGGTGTGGAGGTATTTCACCAGAAATGCGGACAACAGGTGTCAAGCCGTGTGTTCCCTTTGTCAAGCTGTAATAAGTAGGGGTAAGGACGTTAACCACCTCGGAACATCCTCCCTTATACGTCACCTGCAGCGCATTCATAATAAGTCAGTGACAAGTTCAAAAACTTTGGGTGACAGCGGAAGCAGTCCACTGACCAGTAAATCCCTTCCTCTTGTAACCAAGCTCACGCAAACCACCCCACCAACTCCCTCAGTGTCAATTTCCTCCTTCCCCAGGAATGCCAATAGTCCTGCAGGCCATGTCACTGGCAATTCTGACGAGTCCTCTCCTGCCTGGGATTCCTCCGATGCATCCTTGCGTGTAACGCCTACTGCTGCTGGCGCTGCTGTTGTTGCCGCTGGGAGTCGATGGTCATCCCAGAGGGGAAGTCGTAAGCCCACTTGTACTACTTCCAGTAAGCAATTGACTGTTCAACAGTCCTTTGCGAGGAAGATGAAATATCACAGCAGTCATCCTACTGCAAAGCGGATAACTGAGTCCTTGACAACTATGTTGGTGTTAGACGTGCGTCCGGTATCCGCCGTTAGTTCACAGGGAACTAGACAATTTATTGAGGCAGTGTGCCCCCGTTACCAAATACCATCTAGGTTCCACTTCTCTAGGCAGGCGATACCGAGAATGTACACGGACGTCAGAAAAAGACTCACCAGTGTCCTAAAAAATGCAGTTGTACCCAATGTCCACTTAACCACGGACATGTGGACAAGTGGAGCAGGGCAGGGTCAGGACTATATGACTGTGACAGCCCACTGGGTAGATGTATGGACTCCCGCCGCAAGAACAGCAGCGGCGGCACCAGTAGCAGCATCTCGCAAACGCCAACTCTTTCCTAGGCAGGCTACGCTTTGTATCACCGCTTTCCAGAATACGCACACAGCTGAAAACCTCTTACGGCAACTGAGGAAGATCATCGCGGAATGGCTTACCCCAATTGGACTCTCCTGTGGATTTGTGGCATCGGACAACGCCAGCAATATTGTGTGTGCATTAAATATGGGCAAATTCCAGCACGTCCCATGTTTTGCACATACCTTGAATTTGGTGGTGCAGAATTTTTTAAAAAACGACAGGGGCGTGCAAGAGATGCTGTCGGTGGCCAGAAAAATTGCGGGACACTTTCGGCGTACAGGCACCACGTACAGAAGACTGGAGCACCACCAAAAACTACTGAACCTGCCCTGCCATCATCTGAAGCAAGAAGTGGTAACGAGGTGGAATTCAACCCTCTATATGCTTCAGAGGTTGGAGGAGCAGCAAAAGGCCATTCAAGCCTATACAATTGAGCACGATATAGTAGGTGGAATGCACCTGTCTCAAGTGCAGTGGAGAATGATTTCAACGTTGTGCAAGGTTCTGATGCCCTTTGAACTTGCCACACGTGAAGTCAGTTCAGACACTGCCAGCCTGAGTCAGGTCATTCCCCTCATCAGGCTTTTGCAGAAGAAGCTGGAGGCATTGAAGAAGGAGCTAAAAGGGAGCGATTCCGCTAGGCATGTGGGACTTGTGGATGCAGCCCTTAATTCGCTTAACAAGGATTCACGGGTGGTCAATCTGTTGAAATCAGAGCACTACATTTTGGCCACCGTGCTCGATCCTAGATTTAAAGCCTACCTTGGATCTCTCTTTCCGGCAGACACAGGTCTGCTGGGGTTGAAAGACCTGCTGGTGACAAAATTGTCAAGTCAAGCGGAACGCGACCTGTCAACATCTCCTCCTTCACATTCTCCCGCAACTGGGGGTGCGAGGAAAAGGCTCAGAATTCCGAGCCCACCCGCTGGCGGTGATGCAGGGCAGTCTGGAGCGACTGCTGATGCTGACATCTGGTCCGGACTGAAGGACCTGACAACGATTACGGACATGTCGTCTACTGTCACTGCATATGATTCTCTCAACATTGATAGAATGGTGGAGGATTATATGAGTGACCGCATCCAAGTAGGCACGTCACACAGTCCGTACTTATACTGGCAGGAAAAAGAGGCAATTTGGAGGCCCTTGCACAAACTGGCTTTATTCTACCTAAGTTGCCCTCCCACAAGTGTGTACTCCGAAAGAGTGTTTAGTGCCGCCGCTCACCTTGTCAGCAATCGGCGTACGAGGTTACATCCAGAAAATGTGGAGAAGATGATGTTCATTAAAATGAATTATAATCAATTCCTCCGCGGAGACATTGACCAGCAGCAATTGCCTCCACAAAGTACACAGGGAGCTGAGATGGTGGATTCCAGTGGGGACGAATTGATAATCTGTGAGGAGGGGGATGTACACGGTGATATATCGGAGGGTGAAGATGAGGTGGACATCTTGCCTCTGTAGAGCCAGTTTGTGCAAGGAGAGATTAATTGCTTCTTTTTTGGGGGGGGTCCAAACCAACCCGTCATATCAGTCACAGTCGTGTGGCAGACCCTGTCACTGAAATGATGGGTTGGTTAAAGTGTGCATGTCCTGTTTTGTTTATACAACATAAGGGTGGGTGGGAGGGCCCAAGGACAATTCCATCTTGCACCTCTTTTTTCTTTTCTTTTTCTTTGCATCATGTGCTGATTGGGGAGGGTTTTTTGGAAGGGACATCCTGCGTGACACTGCAGTGCCACTCCTAGATGGGCCCGGTGTTTGTGTCGGCCACTAGGGTCGCTAATCTTACTCACACAGTCAGCTACCTCATTGCGCCTCTTTTTTTCTTTGCGCCATGTGCTGTTTGGGGAGGGTTTTTTGGAAGGGACATCCTGCGTGACACTGCAGTGCCACTCCTAGATGGGCCCGGTGTTTGTGTCGGCCACTAGGGTCGCTAATCTTACTCACACAGTCAGCTACCTCATTGCGCCTCTTTTTTTCTTTGCGTCATGTGCTGTTTGGGGAGGGTTTTTTGGAAGGGCCATCCTGCGTGACACTGCAGTGCCACTCCTAGATGTGCCCGGTGTTTGTGTCGGCCACTAGGGTCGCTAATCTTACTCACACAGCTACCTCATTGCGCCTCTTTTTTTCTTTGCGTCATGTGCTGTTTGGGGAGGGTTTTTTGGAAGGGCCATCCTGCGTGACACTGCAGTGCCACTCCTAGATGGGCCCGGTGTTTGTGTCGGCCACTAGGGTCGCTAATCTTACTCACACAGCTACCTCATTGCGCCTCTTTTTTTCTTTGCGTCGTGCTGTTTGGGGAGGGTTTTTTGGAAGGGACATCCTGCGTGACACTGCAGTGCCACTCCTAGATGGGCCCGGTGTTTGTGTCGGCCACTAGGGTCGCTAATCTTACTCACACAGTCAGCTACCTCATTGCGCCTCTTTTTTTCTTTGCGTCATGTGCTGTTTGGGGAGGGTTTTTTGGAAGGGCCATCCTGCGTGACACTGCAGTGCCACTCCTAGATGGGCCCGGTGTTTGTGTCGGCCACTAGGGTCGCTAATCTTACTCACACAGCTACCTCATTGCGCCTCTTTTTTTCTTTGCGTCATGTGCTGTTTGGGGAGGTTTTTTTGGAAGGGCCATCCTGCGTGACACTGCAGTGCCACTCCTAGATGGGCCCGGTGTTTGTGTCGGCCACTAGGGTCGCTAATCTTACTCACACAGCTACCTCATTGCGCCTCTTTTTTTCTTTGCGTCATGTGCTGTTTGGGGAGGGTTTTTTGGAAGGGACATCCTGCGTGACACTGCAGTGCCACTCCTAGATGGGCCCGGTGTTTGTGTCGGCCACTAGGGTCGCTTATCTTACTCACACAGCGACCTCGGTGCAAATTTTAGGACTAAAAATAATATTGTGAGGTGTGAGGTATTCAGAATAGACTGAAAATGAGTGTAAATTATGGTTTTTGAGGTTAATAATACTTTGGGATCAAAATGACCCCCAAATTCTATGATTTAAGCTGTTTTTTAGTGTTTTTGGAAAAAAACACCCGAATCCAAAACACACCCGAATCCGACAAAAAAAATTCGGTGAGGTTTTGCCAAAACGCGTTCGAACCCAAAACACGGCCGCGGAACCGAACCCAAAACCAAAACACAAAACCCGAAAAATTTCAGGCGCTCATCTCTAATTCTTATTTTTAACGGACGACTGGTGCGTCCGATATAAAATGTATTGCAACTGCATTCTATTGCATATATAACATTGCTTGAATGACAAGTTATGAAATCTCTGATGGAGTGCCTTTTCCCATTCAACATCACCTCAACCTTCTTATTACCAAAACTATTAGGAACGGCTTTGCATCCTGCACGTATACCACACCGATGGAACCCTTCAGTTAGGGTTATAATTTTTTTAGGGGATCCTACATGTAAGCTTTTTACTAACTTATTTTTAAGATTTGGTGCTTTTCTAAATATACAGATGGGTTCTTTAGATAAATCTTCTCCTATAACTGGGTTCTGTAACAACAGAGACCAGTGTTTTCTCAAAAAAAAAATTTAATAAAATGATGCTGAGAAGAAAGAATTGTAGTAAATGCCCATTTGTATTCCTCTATATTATGCTTTTCTCTCCTATTATTATATGATAGGTATGATATGATACCCTTAATGATGTCCTCTCTTTTTAATTCCCTACTTTAGCTACAACCATGTATACAACTCAAAAAATTACTACTCATTTCTTCCACTTGAGTGGAAAAAACTACTTCATCAGTACAATTCTTTATTTTCCCTCTGAAATTGACCATATGGTATGGTTTTCAGCCAGTTCTCATGATGATAACTCTGTCTATCTATGTAGTTCTGGAATCTGTCGGCTTTACAAAAAATGTAGTTTTGATCCGCCCTTCTTCTATATATATTGTTAGATCTAAGAAATGTACTTCTTGTGAACTAATATAAAAAGAGAGGCCTATATTTTGATCATTTTCTTTAAGGTAAGTGCAAAAGTAATCCAACCCTTCTCTGTCTCCCCTCCAAACAAAAAATATATCATCTATACACCTATGTAATGACACCAGGCCACCCCATATGGGTTGTTGGCCCAAATGGACCTTTGTTCCCAACAACCCATAAAGATGTTAGCATAACTAGGGGCGAACCTGCTGCCCATCGCAGTGCCCCTTTTCTGTAGAAAAAAATTGGTCCTTAAAAATAAAATAATTGTTTGAGAGGATACCCTCTAATAAACTTAAACTTTTTATAGCCTCCTTTTCTATTCTTGTCAAATTGTGTTTAATGCTCTATTGAATATCGATGAAAACATCAAATTGATAAAAGTTTTTGGAGGGGTCATAGTTAGAAAGGGACTTAAATATGCCCCCTCCACAAAAAATGTATCAATTTGATGTTTTCGTCAATATTCAAAAATTCACAAGGAAACTTACATTAAAGAATTTTTTTAAACTAAAGTCAAATGTGGAGGCAGTTGATTAGATAAATACAGAAAATACCCCATATAAACCTGAATCATCCTTTTTTGATGAAAAAAATCAAATTGATTAATTTTTTGTGGAGGGGGCATATTTAAGTCCCTTTCTAAATATGACCCCTCCACAAAATTTAATTAATTTGATGTTTTCATCGATATTCAAAAGAGCATTACACACAATTTGACAAGAATAGAAAAGGAGGCTATAAAAAGTTTCAGTTTATTAGAGGGTATCCATTTTATCCTCTCAAACAATTATTTTATTTTTAAGGATCAATTTTTTTCTACAGAAAAGGGGCACCACCATGGGCACCAGGTTCGCCCTCAGTTATGCTAACATCTTTATGGGTTGTTGAGAACACAGGTCCATTTGGGCCAACAACCCATTTGGGGTGGGCCTGGTGTCATGGCATAGGTATATAGATGATATATTTTTTGTTTGGAGGGGAGACAGAGAAGGGTTGGATTACTTTTGCACTTACCTTAATGAAAATGATCAAAATATAGGCCTCTCTTTTGATATTAGTACACAAGAAGTACATTTCTTAGATCTAACAATATATATAGAAGAAGGGCAGGTCAAAACAAAAAAATATGTAAAGCCAACAAATTCCAGAACCTACATAGATAGACAAAGTTGTCATCATGAGAACTGGTTGAAAACCATACCGTATGGTTAATTTCAGAGGATAAAAAAGAATTGTACTGAAGATGTTTTTTTCCACTCAAGTGGAAGAAATAAGTGGTAATTTTTTGGGTTGTAGCTAACCAAAGGAAGAGGTATCCACGCTCCTGGCTAAAGTGAGGAAATTATAAAGAAAGGACATCATTAAGAAGCATAATAGGAAAGAAAAGAATAATATAGAGGAATACAAATGGACATTTACTACAAATTTTTCTTCTCAGCATCATTTTATTACATTTGTTTTGAGAAAACACTGGTCTCTGTAGTTAGAGGACCCAGTTATAGGAGAAGACCCCATCTGTATATTTAGAAAAGCACCAAATCTTAAAAATAAGTTAGTAAAAAGCTTACATGTAGGATCCCCTAACAAAAATATAACCTTAACTGAAGGGTTCCATCGGTGTGGTATACAGTATGTGCAGGATGCAAAGCCGTTCCTAATAGTTTTGGTAATAAGAAGGTTGAGGTGATGTTGAATGGGAAAAGGCACTCCATCAGAGATTTCATAACTTGTCATTCAAGTAATGTTATATATGCAATAGAATGCAGTTGCAATAAATTTTATATCGGACGCACCAGTCGTCCGTTAAAAATAAGGATCAGTGAGCATTTACGAAATCTCCATAAGGGCTTGGAAATGCATGCCCTTTCTCATCACTTTAAAGAAATACATCGGTGCAATGTCAAACATATAAATAATTTTTATGGCTTGAAAAAAGTTAAGAAAAGTGTGAGAAGCCAGGCTTGAGCTACAAAACTGGTGCGGATTGAAATGGAAATTATATATAATTTGAAAACTTTAATTCCACATGGCCTCAATATAGATTTTGAGGTCAAGTGGTTCCTTTGATGGGTTTGCATAGTTCTCATTCAACATCACTCTCATCTTAATTCCATGTTTTGTGTTTTTTGATTGTTAATATTTTGATGACCTTATTATTGCTATTTGGTTTTATGTTCTTTTTGGTCCCCGATAATATGGCCGCCCATTGTTATTTATTATGAGATTCCAATAAGATGTCTACTGCATTATAACCTCTATCATTGAAAGAATATCAAGAGAAGTACTGCTGGGCGGAAGTACGTCACTGGAAGTGACAATACTTGGAACGCACACGTGACCGGAAGTGACAGCATTTGGAAAGCAAAGTAGAGCCGCTACTTCCGGTATCGGATATAATGTGCTGCAATTATTGTCAGCTGGATCAGCGGGATTCTTCAATCATGGACAAAAGGATTGTTGTATTGTTTGTTTGTAGATAGCTGTTTAGATGGATTAGGTACTCCATGTCTGGTATTAGGCTATATTAATTGGAATCTCCACTTGATTGTTGGGGTACAAATATCGGTATTTACTACATGGCTCCTCATACCTTGAAAAAGATACTCTGTGTGGTATTGAAACGCGTTGGTGAGGAGCACGTGGGGATTTATCTGGACTCATATCCGGTGTGGTGACCACTGATCCAGGGATGTCTGTTGATACTTGACACTTGCGATATATGTCTACTTTTTCTTGTAGACATAGATCCTTGGTGAGAGTCCATTTATAACCCAGTGTTTGTCTTTTAACTGTTTTAAACATTTTTTTGTAAATAAATACAGTGTAACACTATGTGGAGTTCTTTTCCCAATTTTTTATAAATTGGAGGAATATGGGAGATATAAGGAAGATTGCTTGACTGGCATTGACTGCTCCACCCCATTGCTTGCTTGTCTACTTTGTGTAGACCATCTTGTCTCGTAGGAGTCCAAACCATCCTTCTATTGCCCAAATTTGAATAAGTTAATACCATCTGCACTACTACATGTTTGTTTCTATTTTAAAGGGACATTCATGAAAATTGCGGGTATAAATTGTGTGAGTTATCAAATCCATAAGGAACAATAGAAAAACAATTCTATGGTATTGTAGCGCCTATGTACAGATGTGTCCACATACATCTTTGCTGTATCCCGCCATGTATGGCATGGTTTTGTCTGCCATAAACTCAGAGATTTAGCCATGCCTTGTGATTTTTCTTAATTTGCATCTTTAATATGTTAATTTATTAATTTTCTGTTATGGCAAACAAAAAAAATTAAATTCATCCACTCGCTACTCGTGGAAAATAGCTTAGCCGTGTTTTGCATGTTGTGCCAAATTGGTAAAAAAGCAAAGATGTAAGTGGACACATCTGTATACAGTGGTTAAAAATTTTTGGTGTGCTTTCCCCATAATGTTCACATTGTTGTTGCTGCTGGACAGACCATCATATGTGGCCCATTGCATTAAAGTACAACTTGGAGTGTTGATTTTGCCCTTCACCTGTTATAGCTCCATTAACTATCTGTTCCTCATGACTGCTAGTGTTATTGATTTATTCTGTTAATAGTGAAACTGACGTGGAGGAATACATGTCGATTCATATCTAGATCCCAGCATCCATATCGCTGTTAACAGTCAATACTGATATAGCACCTGTGTTATTTGATACACTTCCTCCTGAAGCTACAATATCAGCCCAAAACCCTGTGTCTCTCTCTACAAAGTTTTTGCTTGCACCTTTTCGTCCTTTGTGAGTGCCTTAGGAAATACAATGCTCAAATTCTAGCTCCTCCGAAGTCCGTGATGCGAGCCCAAAGCTGTTATATGGCCTGCCTGGGCCACTGTCCTAACCCAATACTCTATCTGAAGATTGTGTCTCCTTTTATTTGTCCCTTATTCCAGTTTTTTCACTCCTCTCCATTCATTTTTTCATTATGTCGCAGAAAAACAAGAGGGCTTCACAAGTTTTTTGGATCAAAATCGAAGGGCTCTCAGAATCCTGCTACATCCTCGGGCTCTACTTCTCCTTGCTCATCAGAATTAGGTATATATCCTCAGATTCATGTGGTCATGACGACTCTGTTGGAGGGAGTTTAATCTGCATTTAAACAAGAACTCTCTAACGCTATTACTGAATTCAAGATGGACCTTACAGCTCTTGGTACCCGGACAGATACTTTGGAATTAAAAGTGGACAATCTTTGCTGCTCTCAACATCATCTCGATACAGAACTTACAAGACAGCACAAGGAGGTGGAGGCACTTAAGGAACGGCAGGAGGATCAGGAGAATCGTTCTCATCAAAACAATCTGCAAATCTGCAACATGGCGGAGTCAGTCCTTGGCCCTTCCCTGCCGTCATTTTTTAAAGACTTTTTCAAACTTCTAGTGCCAGATCTTACAGAAGGGGATTGTCTCTGTGATAGAGCTCATAGAGCACTTCATGCAAAACCCTCCCCCCACTCAACCACCCAGAGACGTTATTGTTCGTCTTCATTATTTCCGCTCAAAAGAAAGAGTCCTGTCGTCCATCCAAGACTCTTGTTCAAAGGCATGCAATTACAAGTTTTTCAGAATTTAGCTCCCTCTACCATCCAAAGAAGATGGGACCTTCAACCTGTAACTAGGATCTTACAACAGCATCAGATCCGGTTCAGATGGGGATTCCCCTTTCTGCTTCAAGTTTCAGTTAATAACTCTACCCATGCTTTTAAAACGTTAACTCAAGGACAAGAGCTCTTGGCTAAGCTTGATCTTCTCCCAACATCATCTGCGGTTGGAGCTACAGCCTCACCTCCTAAATTGCAACGTTTCCAACCTCCTTTGCCTGACTGGACAAGGGTAACCCGATATCTGTTGGTTGATGGAGACCTAGCCCTTCATCTTAGTTTATTTTTTTCACACACACTTGTCTGTTGTATTGTTCTTTAGAGTTTGGATTTTCATATATATATTATGTACACGATGTAACTTTACGTCAGTTTCTCTCTCCCCTTTCTCCACCTCCCCCTCTTGCCTCCTACCCTCCCCATCTTTCTCTTTTCTCCCGACCCTTATTTTTTCCTCCCTATTTTCCCTTCCCACTTGATTTGACAGTTTTATATTTTTTGTATTGAATTATATAACTCAGCATTGTTGCCGAAGCCAAGTTAAATTTTCATGGTCCAGGTGGTCTTCACTATATTGCATAGTCCCTCAGTTCACACACCCCCTCCCCCTGTATTCCCTTATTGATGTTACAATTGTTTATTATGCTGATCTCTTTTGTTGTGGTCCTTGATAGGGACCCACGACTTCAAGGATTTTACCAATATGGGTTCTTTTTTTCTCTTGCTCTCTTCTCTACTCTTTTTTTTCTTGTGGCTGTTTTCTACTTTCTTTCTTCTTTTTTCTCTCCCTTCTTTTGGGGTGGCCTCCACTGGGCTCATATTGTGCCTCATCAGGTTATAATATGCTATACATTGCGCACCTTTTGTTAATGGTTTAAACTCCCCTAGGAAGCGTACCGTGCTCTTAGGAGCCTGTAGGAGAGAAAAAGCCGACATTGCCTTTCTCCAAGAAAAGCACCTCACTGGTCTACATACCCAGTTTATGGGTAGGTGGTTTTATCAGTCTTTCTTCACCTCGGCGACTTCTAAAAAATGTGGTGTGACCATTTTAATACACCGTAACATCCCGTTTGTCCACACTAAAACTGTGATAGATCCTGAAGGGCGATTTTTTATGGTGATAGGCACCCTCCGCTCTGTGACTTTCACAATAGTCTCAGTTTATGCTCCCATCCAAGACCAAGCCCTGTTCTTTGATTACCTGTCTAAGCGCTTGGACAAGGAGGCGCAGGGTCATATTATTATGTGTAGCGATTGTAATACAATCATTGACCCATTGTTAGATAGAACCAGTCCTCCTCCTCATGCTTCTTCTTCGACGTCCCTCCCTTGGTCCCCTCGTACCCTTATTGCTTCCTTAAAACAACATGGCCTTTGTGATACCTGGCGGTTGTAACATCCTCACACGAAAGACTTTACCCACTTTTCGGTGCAGCACCAACACTATTCTAGGATCGATATGATTCATGTTTCCTCTACCCTCATTCCACTGATTACTGATACAGGCATCACTCCACTGACGTGGGGAGATCACGCAGTTACTTTTCTTATTATATGTGTATAGCAGCGCTAAATTATATACAATTATGCTGTGATAAAAATTCAAAGAATTTATTTAAACATGTAAAACTTTAAAATGCTTTAAACCCCGTACAATTATGCATGGCCACCCACTACCATTTGTTCCAATAAATATAGACAGTTCTTGGAAAAAGCTGTAGTGATCTTCTAAAGCGCTTATAGTTTTATAGATAATGTGACTAAGGTCATGTGACCGAGATGCGTTCCAACCTCCGGATCCGGAAGTATCATGTGCACTTATTAATCATGGATAACTTTTCGTGAAAGGAAATAAATCCCCAAATACAAAAGATTCTCACCAGATGAACGATATGAATTAATTTCATAAATGTGAAAAGCTCAGCATTAGTTATAATACTACTAAGCACATTTAAAGTAAGTTTATTGAACCAGTCTCCTCCGTGTCCGGGAGGTTTGGAATGCATTTGCGGGTCACGGGCCGAAAGTCACGTGACCACAATGCGCTCCGGACACCGGAACCGGAAGTGCTGAGTGTGACTGCAAACTCGGGATGATTCCTCCCGATAAGAAAAATCTTCTGGTATGAAAAGCTCTCCATTAAATAAATGACATAAGTGAAGGTCACCTATGGGAGAAACTCATTATTAGTTTTAATGCTATAAAGCAAGTTTAAAATAGGTCTAAAATTTAAGACCGGAAATGACGTGCATTTATATGCGTCTTACCAACAGGAAATAGGAAATGCTGTATGATAAATTATCCAACATTTCCTGATAAAAATAACAAAAACTATTGTTTAGAATTGCACGATTAAGTTTGCTAATAAGTCAGGTCTGCCTCCTATCAATTTTAAAGTATGTTTTTTATGAATTTGTTTGTAATTTTTTGTAATTGCTTAACATCAGGTGCTTTCAATATACCAATCGTAGAAGGTATAAATATGCTCATGAGTGAATCAGACACATTTCCTTTTGCAAAGCTGTCAGAGAACAGTGAAACGCGTCAGGAGAAGAACCCCTATACCCCCGTCAGCAGGATCCCCGCTTTTTACAGCACACAAAATTCCTATTAGACATCATCTTGGTTTTTACTACCATATCTACCTTGGACACCACATTGCTACTGTGAGGACATCCCACTCCCAGAATAAATAGGCTGAGGACAGCAACTCTCCTCCAGCGGTCACAAATTGGTACCGTTACCTATAAAACTATAAACGCTTTAGTAGATCACTACAGCTTTTTCCAAGAACTGTTCATATTTATTGGAACAAATGATAGCAGGTGGCCCTGCATAATTGTACGGGGTTTAAAGGAGTCCTGAGCATATACATATGTATGTTTGAAATTTTAAAGTTTTACATGTTTAAATAAATTCTTCTAATTTTTATCACAGTATAATTGTATATCATTTAGCGCTGCTATACACATATATATTCCATATATATTATGTGATCTGCTTTTCTGGTAACACTATATAAGAATTGACTACGCTTTACTAGCAGCTGCTATTGGAAATTTAACCCATACAAGCGCAGAAGTTTCTTGCCTTATTGTTGACTCCCTTCGTGCACTTTTCTTATTATAGATAATATACCGCTCACCACTTAGAAGATATAAATGGCATCTAGATGACTCGCTTTTGCAACATCCCTCTGCATCGGCTGAAATATGGCTGGCAATTACCTGTTATTTCACAGAAAATACATCTCCTGATATCTCCCTAAGTGTTCTCTGGGAGGCTCACAAAGCCACTTTTAGTAAAATCGTTGGTAATCAAGAAAAAAGCTGCGCTGGAGGTCCAGTCACTTGAATCACAAATTGCCACCCTATTGACTCAACATAAAATATCCCCCTGTGCTTCTCTGCTCTCTCAAATCGAATCCCTACAAGGTCAACTTAATACCCTCCTCTCTAACCATGCAGCGCTAATCCTACAGAAACTCCAGCAGCGCTTTTACGATAAAGTAGATAAAATTGACACCTTACTGGCCAATAAACTGCATCGTAAACAAGTGCAAGGTTCAATAGACAAATTATATTCGCCGCAACGTGATTCTTATACGTATGATCCCGAAGTGATGACTGAAGACTTTAGGACTTTTTATAACTCCCTTAATAATCTGTCAGATCTCCCCTCTTCCACTGGAGTTGAGGGAGTACACTCATACTTGTCTAATTCCCCCCTGCCCACTCTTTCAGACGTCCAGTTGGATGCACTTAATTGTCGGATCTCTGATGAAGAGACAGTAGCTGCTATTCATTCTATGCACACATCTGCTGCCCTGGCCCCTGACGGGTTTACTGCTCAATATTATAAATTGTTTGCAAAGGAGCTGGCCCTGCATGTTTCCTCATTATTTAATGATTTCATGGACAGCGCTTCTTTTCTGCCAGAGGCAACCCGGGCTGATATAGTGGTAATCCTGAAACCTGACAGAGACCCAACCAGATGCTCTAATTATAGACCAATTTCGTTATTGAACGTGGACTTGAAGATTTCTGAAATCTTTTTAGCTAATCATTTGGCCCCCCTGTTGCCTGTCCTGGTCCACCCAGATCAGGTTGGGGTTATACCAGGACGTCAGGCGTCGAACAATACCAGAAGAGCCATCAATTTAATTTATTCCATTCAAAAGCGGAAATCTCCCTCCCTTATTTTGGCTCTTGATGCAGAAAAAGGCCTTTGACCGTATTTCCTGGTCATTTTGTTTTCACTGTCCTTGGTAAAATGGGATTCTTTGGTAAATTTTTGGATGGAGTCAAAGCACTTTATCACTCCCCGTCGGCCCAGGTTTTGGTTAACGGTGTAGCATCCGCTAGTTTTGGGATTGCCAATGGCACCAGGCAGGGTTGTCACTCTCACCTCTAATATTTGTGTTGGTCATGGAGCCTCTGGCAGCAAAGTTTCACATTAATGCAGCTATTAACGGAATAACTATGGGCACCTCGGAGTACAAATTTGCATTATATGCTGACGATGTCCTGATTTCCCTTACTGTGTGTCCCCGAAACGTCACCTGTTGTTTCCATTAAACACTTCACGGCGTGGAGTTTGTTCAACATTGCTTGCAAGTCTGTGAGTGCCACCTGATTTTTCTTACTGTATGTGGGTGGACTAGCATGTCCACAAGGAAGGGCACCTCAGCCAGTTACTAGGAGGAGTGCCGGGGCAAATTCTGGATATATATATATATATACATATATATATATATATATATATATATTTTTTTTTTTTTTTTTAATGGTTGGATGGTGCACTTATAAACCCTGTGATCCATGCAGTTGGAACCGAGCTGCAGGTATAAAAATAGAAAAAACAAATCTACAGATGGAGCCTCCATTATCTTTACTGGCTGAGGCGTTAGTCGCGATCAGGCTTACGCAGCGTGCCTGGGCGCAAGAAGGCTTGTCTTGTCAAAGGGAGGCGCACAGAGCATTTGGCGTTACCTTTGAGTGTAATACCTGCGATCAGCCACCAGATGTCACTTTTTAAAATTGTGCATGCTTGTGGTCTCCATTAAAATACAATACTGAACTATAGCGTAAGAACTACTTTACTGGTGCGTCTCATTACGCTGCAATATGCTACAGTATGTTATACAGTATATTACAGTATATACAGTACAGACATAAATAGTACAGTATATACAGACGCAAAAGAACATGATAAAGCCACAGTAAAGTCCATTGACATTAGGAGAATGTGATCGTCCAAGTCCCGCAGACAACTTAACAAAAAAAATAGTAGGGTATACAAACACAAATGAACGTGTTACAGGTACAGTATGGTCTATTGATGTTAGGGATATGTGAGCGTCCAAATCCCGTAGCCATTACCGCATAATCAAAACCATTGGGCATATGCGTCTGTCATGCGGCAACGTGTCTGGGTGTCCAGTCACTGGCTCCATAGCTTAGGGCCTCCAAGAGGCGCAGGTTCAAGGGCGGCAGCCACTTTGTCAACTTCCACTTTGTCAACTTGCAATGCGATTGAGTCTGGTGTATCATAATGTGCATAGAGCTTGCTTATCTCTATTGTTCCTGTGTAATATCACTAGTGTATTGAGACGCTCCTTCAGCATTGCCCTAATTCTTGCAAAACTGATGCCATCGCTGGGTCCATAGCTGAGGTCTTAAATAACATAAAATTTATAAATTGTCAGGAAAACGCACTGTGATAATCGAACCCGGGACGCTTAGCATGGGAAGCGGCACACTTCACCACTCGGGCACGACGCTTCATGATAGATAAACAAGCTCACTGTAAGCAGTGATCCCTTGCCATTGGTCTTTGTGTATGCCGTTACGGAACTTGGATGCTCATATTGCAGAACACATTACATACTTTTACGTCAATGAACTACATTATTGCTTTAACACATTAGTTGCGTCTGTATACAATTGCTTTGTCTACGAAGCTTGGACGCTCACATACAGTAACACAGCAATGGATAAGTGTTTTAACACGTTTGTTTGCGTCTGTATAAACTATTTTTTTTATTGACTCTCTCCGTCTGGAGTATGTAGTTGTGCCTCAACGCGCCTGTCTATGCATAAACTCAGCAACCTAAGTTATCGCCTAGGTGCGACTAAACCTCCGTTTAGGTGGAGAAATGGCAAAGATAAGGGAGGCTCCATCTGTATACAGGTTGAGTATCCCTTATCCAAAATGCTTGGGACCAGAGGTATTTTGGATATGGGATTTTTCCGTATTTTGGAATAATTAGATACCATAATGAGATATCATGGTGATTGGACCTAAATCTAAGCACAGAATGCATTTATGTTACATATACACTTTATACAAACAGCCGGAAGGTAATTTTAGCATATATTTTTTATAACATTTTATAACATTGTGCATTAAACAAAGTGTGTCTACAGTCACACAATTCATTTGTTTCATATACACCTTATATACACACAGCCTAAAGGTCATTTAATACAATATTATTAAGAACTTTGTGTATTAAACAAAGTTTGTGTACATTAAGCCATCAAAAAACAAAGGTTTCACTATCTCACTCTCACTCCAAAAAGTCCGTATTTCGGAATATTCCGTATTTCGGAATATTTGGATATGGGATACTCAACCTGTATAATATATCTATTGTTTTTGTACTGGTAGGTTGGTGCGCTTATAAGCCCTGTGATCCATGCAGTTGGAACTGAGCTGCAGGTCTAAAAATAGAAAATTAAAATATATATAATATATCTATTGTTTTTTTACTGGTTGGTTGGTGCACTTTAGTCAAGTGAATTTTGCACACATGCATCTATAAGCCCTGTGATCCGCAGAGTCATTTGCAACTTGACAAATGGATAACTAGCAGTTTAGAGAAGAGCAACCAAATACTAGTGCAGCTGCTGCTGCCACCAGTCACGATGATGTTGCTAGTCCAGCAATGTCATCTACTAAAGCTGATGCTCAAGGGCATAGTGGGTCTAACTCAGGAAATCTAAAATAAAAAATCCAATATACAGATGGAACCATCTTTATCTTGGCCTTTAATAGGATTAACTGTATCCCCTGCTGTAATAACTTAATCCCCTAGTGTATTGTTCTCTGCTGCCGGTTATAGGTTCAAGTTCCTGTTTGTACCTGGTCTCGGTCCTTGTCCTGTGGTTGTGAACTGAGTCTGTGCAGTTAGTGCGGTCTGCTCCAGTTGCCAAGCTTGCTATCGCTGTACACAGTGAAATACTGCTCTGAAGCCAGTCTCAGTGTTTATGGATCTCTGCTCCCCATCAGGGGGTTCTATTCCAGCTCCAGTTTCCGGGCTTCTTCAGAATCCATAACATACAGTTTTAGCTAAATCCTGGGATTTTGCATTCGTTTTTTTCAGACACTGAGTTACCTCTTGTATTTTATTATTTATATTGCTGCATATCCATTGATATTTAGTTGCTTATATCATCCTGCGCATTGTTTCACTTATAATCAATTGATATTCAGTTGCTTATATCACCCTGTGCATTGTTGAATTCATATACAGTTTATATTTAGTTGCTTAAACCACCTTGTGCATTGTTGCATTTGCATACATTTAAATGCTTATTTCACTTTGTGCATAGTGCAGCTTGATCCAGTATTATCTGCCCTACTTCTCATCCAGTGAGCTTCTCTCTAATTTCTGTTTTTGCCCTTGCCCAGCCTCCTAAAGTCGCCTTGTCCTTCAATAAGACCTGAGGGCATCTGAGTACTGGGTGGACCTAATTCACCTGGGATAGGCAGCTGCTATAGGTAAAGCCTAGTACTGCAGGAGGCTAGAAGACTACTGGGCAAGTGTAACATTATAACTGGCCAAAAAGGTTAGTGCTCCAGGATGGAAGCTAGTCAGCAAAATCTTGCCCTATTATTTGCTTAACAAATACATAACTAAACACATCATCTGCAGGAACTTTCTCTTCGAGTTGATTCCCAGGAGGAGTCAAAGAGAACTGTTTCCTCTTCTGCACTAGTGTTAAAAGAACCTAAGGTAAATCTGCCTGATAGGTTCTCAGGGGATTGTAGCCAATACTTTAACTTTAGGGAGAGTTGTAAGCTTTATTTCCGGCTCAGACCACAGTCGTCCGGTTCTGAGGCTCAATGAGTTGTTATAATCTCACTTTTACAAGGCGATCCCAGACTTGGGCCTTCGGTCTGAAGTCCAACAGTCCAGCCCTTCGCTCTGTTGATGCTTTCTTTAATGCCTTGGGTATTCTTTATGATGATCTGGATAAGACAGGATCAGCAGAAGCTAATTTGAGATCCCGAAACAGGGTAGCAGAACTGCAGAGATGTACTGTACTGAAGTCTGCAGGTTTGCTAATCACTCTGATTGGAATGATCCAGCACTTCGTAGCCAATTTAGGCTCGGCTTGTTGGACCAGATCAAGGACTATTTAGTTCAGTATCCAGCTCCAGAGACCCTGGATGACTTAATGCAATTAGCCATTCGTGTAGACAGATATATTCGGGAGTGCCGCCTAGATAAAGAGTTACCACCTGTGCCATCCTTTATGGTCTGCCCGGAGGTTTCTGAAAGCACGAGGAACCATTGCAGATCGGAGCAGGACGGTTGTCTACTCAGGAAAGAGCTTGATGGCACTCTCTGGGCCTATGTCTATATTGTCGTGGCACGGGACATGTGGTCAATACCTGTCCTGAGAGACTGGGAAACTCCAAGGCCTGAAAGGCTCTGGGAGAATTCTCTCGAGCTTCTCATCTCTTTTTCCCAGTAATTCAATCTTGTTGCCTGTTAAAGTTTGTTATGGAGATCTGACGGTAAGGATTAATGCCTTTATGATAGAGGGGCTGCTGGGAATTTTTTTGATTTATAATTCTCTAAAGCCATCCAAATTCTGTTACAACATCTTCCCTCTGCCATTACAGTCTGTGGTTTGGATGGGAATCCCCTTCCCTGAGGACAAGTGGCATTTCAGACTCTATTAGTGGACCTTTCGGTTGGAGCCACTCACTCTGAGAGGTGTCTCTTCTAGTTATTCATAGTTCTATTACTCATTTAGTGTTAGGGTTACCCTGGCTTAGGGATCATAATCCCATTATTAATTGGAATACTGGAGAGATCCTATGTTGGGGCAACAAGTGCTCATTTGGATGCATCCAGCTCCCAGGATGACTGGTTTAACCTAATCTCCCGGGTTTACCTGCCCACTACCATGACTTTGCAGATGTTTTCTCTAAGAAAGAAGCAGATACTCTTCTTCCTCACAGGCCATATGACTGTGCCATAGATTTGATCCCCAATGCTAAGTTACCGAAAGGAAGACCTTACTCTTTATCCCTACCAGAGTTCAAGGCCATGGATGAGTACATCGAAGAAAGCCTCAAAAAGGGCTTTAGTAGACCATCGAAGTCCCCAGAAGGGGCAGGGTTTTTCTTTGCCAGTAAAAAGGACGGTTTGTTGCATCCCTGTATAGACTTCTGGGAGTTCAACTGAATTACCATTAAAAACTTGTACACTCTACCACTCATCTCCATTCTCTTTGACCAACACCACTCCACAACCATATTTTTTAAGGTTGACCTTCATGGGGCATATCATTTAATTTGGATAACAGCGGGGGACGAATGGAAATTTGCCTTCAATACCCATTCAGGTCATTACAAGTATCTGGTGATGCCATTTGGTTTGTCCAATTCCCCCGCTGTAAATCAAGACCTCATCAATTATGTTTTGTGAGAGTTCCTGGGTAGTTTTGTTGTTGTTTACCTGGATGACATTTTGATCTACTCTAAATGTGTCAAGGAGCATCATATTCATGTGAGGTCAGTTCTGAGAAAACTCAGGGAACATCATATTTTTGCCAAGTTGGAAAAATGCAAATTTGACATCCAGAAGGTTTCCTTCCTGGCGTATATTATCTCTCCTGATGGATTTCAAATGGATCCAACAAAGGCCAAGTAGTTTTAGATTGAGTTCAGCCCACCAATCTGAAGGAAATGAAGTGGTTCCTGGGCTTTGCTAATTACTATAGATTTATTCCTTCCTTTTCTTCTATAGTGGCTTCCATTGTAGCATTGACCAGGAAAGGAGCGAATACCACGTATTGGTCTCCTGAAGCTAAGCAGGCTTTTCAGAGACTTAAGAAAGCTTTCACATTGGCTCATGTTCTGTCTCATCCTAATCCAGATCTCCCATTCATTGTTGAGGTAGGCGCCTCTGAAGTTGTCATTGAAGCCATTCTGTCACAGCAAAGTAAACGAGACAGTAAACTTCACCCATGCGCCTATTATTCCCGAAAGTTCTCTTCGGCTGAGGTGAATTATGATGTATCCAATTATATCTAAGGCCATTTCTTTTAAACCAATAGGGTCTGATCCAGGTTCCTCTACGTTTGTGTCCCAAAGGAAGAAGATTTGGGAAAAGGTTTGGCAAGCAGTTGCTTCCACCTCTGCTCACTAAAAATATTTTTCTCTGACGTCCTAAGTGGATGCTGGGGACTCCGTCAGGACCATGAGGATTAGCGGCTCCGCAGGAGACAGGGCACAAAACTAAAGCTTTAGGATCAGGTGGTGTGTACTGGCTCCTCCCCCTATGACCCTCCTCCAAGCCTCAGTTAGGTTTTTGTGCCCGTCCGAGCAGGGTGCAATCTAGGTGGCTCTCTTAAGGAGCTGCTTAGAAAAAGTTTTTAGGTTTCTTATTTTCAGTGAGTCCTGCTGGCAACAGGCTCACTGCATCGAGGGACTTAGGGGAGAGAAGTTCAACTCACCTGCGTGCAGGATGGATTGACTTCTTAGGCTACTGGACACCATTAGCTCCAGAGGGAGTCGGAACACAGGTCTCACCCTGGGGTTCGTCCCGGAGCCGCGCCGCCGACCCCCCTTGCAGATGCTGAAGATTGAAGGTCCAGAAACCGGCGGCAGAAGGCTTTTCAGTCTTCATGAAGGTAGCGCACAGCACTGCAGCTGTGCGCCATTGTTGTCACACACTTCACACCAACGGTCATGGAGGGTGCAGGGCGTTGCTGGGGGCGCCCTGGGCAGCAATGTATAATACCTTATTCTGGCTAAAAATACATCACATATAGCCCCTGGAGGCTATATGGATGTATTTAACCCCTGCCAGGTCTCAGAAAAACGGGAGAAGAAGCCCGCTGAAAAAGGGGCGGGGCCTATTCTCCTCAGCACACAGAGCCATTTTCCCTCACAGAAAGGCTGGTGGGAAGGCTCCCAGGCTCTCCCCTGCACTGCACTACAGAAACAGGGTTAAAACAGAGAGGGGGGGCACTTATTTGGCGATATGTATATATATATTAAAATGCTATAAGGGAAAAACACTTATATAAAGGTTGTCCCTGTATAATATAGCGTTTTTGGTGTGTGCTGGCAAACTCTCCCTCTGTCTCCCCAAAGGGCTAGTGGGGTCCTGTCCTCTATCAGAGCATTCCCTATGTGTGTGCTGTGTGTCGGTACTTGTGTGTCGACATGTATGAGGACGATGTTGGTGAGGAGGCGGAGCAATTGCCGGTAATGGTGATGTCACTCTCTAGGGAGTCGACACCGGAATGGATGGCTTATTTAAGGAATTACTTGATAATGTCAACACGCTGCAAGGTCGGTTGACGACATGAGATGGCCGGCAAACCAATTAGTACCTGTCCAGGCGTCTAAAACACCGTCAGGGGCGTTAAAACGTCCTTTTACCTCAGTCGGTCGACACAGACACAGACACGGACACTGACTCCAGTGTCGACGGTGAAGAAACAAACGTATTTTCCTTTAGGGCCACACGTTACTTGTTAAGGGCAATGAAGGAGATGTTACATATTTCTGATACTACAAGTACCACAAAAAAGGGTATTATGTGGAGTGTGAAAAAACTACATGTGGTTTTTCCTGAATCAGATAAATTAAATGAAGTGTGTGATGATGCGTGGGTTTCCCCCGATAGAAAATTATTGGCGGTATACCCTTTCCCGCCAGAAGTTATGGCGCGTTGGGAAACACACCTTAGGGTGGATAAGGCGCTCACACGCTTATAAAAACAAGTGGCGTTACCGTCTCCAGATACGGATGCCCTCAAGGAGCCAACTGATAGGAGGTTGGAAAATATCCTAAAAAGTATATACACACATACTGGTGTTATACTGCGACCAGCGATCGCCTCAGCCTGGATGGGCAGCGCTGGGGTGGCTTGGTCGGATTCCCTGACTGGAAATATTGATACCCTTGACAGGGACAGTATTTTATTGACTATAGAGCATTTAAAAGATGCATTTCTATATATGCGAAACTCTGGCATCAAGAGTAAGTGCGATGTCCATATCTGCCAGACGATGTTTATGGACACGACAGTGGTCAGGTGATGCAGATTCCAAACGGCACATGGAAGTATTGCCGTATAAAGGGGAGGAGTTATTTGGGGTCGGTCCATCGGACCTGGTGGCCACAGCAACAGCTAGAAAATCCACCTTTTTTACCCCAAGTCACATCTCAGCAGAAAAAGACATAGTCTTTTCAGCCTCAGTCCTTTCGTCCCCATAATATCTGCCCAGGGATAGAGGTAAGGGAAGAAGACTGCAGCAGGCAGCCCATTCCCAGGAACAGAAGCCTTCCACCGCTTCTGCCAAGTCCTCAGCATGACGCTGGGGCCGTACAAACAGGTGCGGTGGGGGGGTCGTCTCAAGAGTTTCAGCACGCAGTGGGCTCACTCGCAAGTGGACCCCTGGATCCTACAAGTAGTATCCCAGGGGTACAGATTGGAAATTCGAGACGTCTCCTCCTCGCAGGTTCCTGAAGTTTGCTTTACCAACGTCTACCTCCGACAGGGAGGCAGTATTGGAAACAATTCACAAGCTGTATTCCCAGCAGGTGATAATCAAAGTACCCCTCCTACAACAAGTAAAGGGGTATTATTCCACACTATATTGTGGTACTGAAGCCAGACGGCTCGGTGAGACCTATTCTAAATGGAGTCACTCAGAGCAGTGATAGCGAACCAGGAAGAAGGGGACTATATGGTGTCCCTGGACATCAAGGATGCTTACCTCCATGTCCAAATTTGCCCTTCTCACAAAGGGTACCTCAGGTTCGTGGTACAAAACTGTCACTATCAGTTTCAGACGCTGCCGTTTGGATTGTCCACGGCACCCCGGGTCTTTACCAAGGTAATGGCCGAAATGATGATTCTTCTTCAAAGAAAAGGCGTCTTAATTATCCCTTACTTGGACGATCTCCTGATAAGGGCAAGGTCCAGAGAACAGTTGGAGGTCTGAGTAGCACTATCTCAAGTAGTTCTACGACAGCACGGGTGGATTCTAAATATTCCAAAATCGCAGCTGTCTCTGACGACACGTCTGCTGTCCCTAGGGATGATTCTGGACACAGTCCAGAAAAAGGTGTTTCTCCCGGAGGAGAAAGCCAGGGAGTTATCCGAGCTAGTCAGGAACCTCCAAAACCCAGGAAAAGTGTCAGTGCATCATTGCACAAGGGTCCTGGGAAAAATGGTGGCTTCTTACGAAGCGATTCCATTCGGCAGATTTCACGCAAGAACTTTTCAGTGGGATCTGCTGGACAAATGGTCCGGATCGCATCTTCAGATGCATCAGCGGATAACCCTGTCTCCAAGGACAAGGGTGTCTCTTCTGTGGTGGCTGCAGAGTGCTCATCTACTAAAGTGCCACAGTTATGCATTCAGGACTGGGTCCTGGTGACCACGGATTCCAGCTTGAAAGGCTGGGGAGCAGTCACACAGGGAAAAAATTTCCAGGGAGTGTGATCAAGTCTGGGGACTTCTCTCCGCATAAATATACTGGAGCTAAGAGCAATTTACAATGCTCTAAGCTTAGCAAGACCTCTGCTTCAAGGTCAGCCGGTATTGATCCAGTGGGACAACATCACGGCAGTCGCCCACGTAAACAGACAGGGCGGCACAAGAAGCAGGAGGACAATGGCAGAAACTGCAAGGATTCTTCGCTGGGCGGAAAATCATGTGATAGCACTGTCAGCAGTTTTCATTCCGGGAGTGGACAACTGGGAAGCAGACTTCCTCAGCACGACCTCCACCCGGGAGAGTGGGGACTTAATCGAGAAGTTGTTTCCACATGATTGTGCACCGTTGGGAAAGACCAAAGGTGGACATGATGGCGTCCCGCCTGAACAAAAAACTGGACAGGTATTGCGCCAGGTCAAGAGACCCTCAGGAAATAGCTGTGGACGTTCTGGTAACACCATGGGTGTACCAGTCGGTGTATGTGTTCCCTCCTCTGCTTCTCATACCAAAGGTACTGAGAATTATAAGACGTAGAGGAGTAAGAACTATACTCGTGGCTCCGGATGGGCCAAGAAGGACTTGGTACCCGGAACTTCATGAGATGCTCACAGAGGACTCAGGGCCTCTGCCGATAAGAAGGGACTTGCTTCAGCAAGTACCATGTCTGTTCCAAGACTTACCGCGGGTGCGTTTGACGGCATGGCGGTTGAACGCCGGATCCTAAGGGAAAAAAGGCATTCCGGAAGAGGTCATTCCTACCCTGGTCAAAGCCAGGAAGGAGGTGACCGCACAACATTATCACCACATGTGGCGAAAATATGTTGCGTGGTGTGAGGCCAGGAAGGCCCCACGAAGAAATTTCAACTCGGTCGATTCCTGCATTTCCTGCAAACAGGAGTGTCTATGGGCCTCAAATTGGGGTCCATTAAGGTTCAAATTTCGGCCCTGTCGATTTTCTTCCAGAAAGAATTGGCTTCAGTTCCTGAAGTCCAGAAATTTGACAAGGGAGTACTGCATATACAACCCCCTTTTGTGCCTCCAGTGGCACTGTGGGATCTCAACGTAGTCCTGGGATTCCTCAAATCACGTTGGTTTAAACCGCTCAAATCTGTGGATTTGAAATATCTCACATGGAAAGTGACCATGATGTTGGCCCTGGCCTCGGCCAGGCGAGTGTCAGAATTGGCGGCTTTGTCTCACAAAAGCCCATATCTGATTGTCCATTCGGACAGGGCAGAGCTGCGGACTCGTCCCCAGTTTCTCCCTAAGGTGGTGTCAGCGTTTCATCTGAACCAGCTTATTGTGGTACCTGCGGCTAATAGAGACTTGGAGGACTCCAAGTTGCTAGATGTTGTCAGGGCCCTGAAAATATAGATTTCCAGGACGGCTGGAGTCAGGAAAACTGACTTGCTGTTATCCTGTATGCACCCAAAAAACTGGGTGCTCTTGCTTCTAAGCAGACGATTGCTAGTTGAATGTGTAGTACAATTCAGCTTGCACATTCTGTGGCAGGACTGCCACAGCCAAAATATATAAATGCCCATTCCACAAGGAAGGGGGCTCATCTTGGGCGACTGCCCGAGGGGTCTCGGCTTTACAACTTTGCCGAGCTGCTACTTGGTCAGGGGCACACCCTGGCTGAGGAGGACCTGGAGTTCTCTCACTCGGTGCTGCAGAGTCATCCGCACTTTCCCGCCCGTTTGGGAGCTTTGGTATAATCCCCATGGTCCTGACGGAGTCCCCAGCATCCACTTAGGACGTCAGAGAAAATAAGATTTTACTTACCGATAAATCTATTTCTCGTAGTCCGTAGTGGATGCTGGGCGCCCATCCCAAGTGCGGATTGTCTGAAATACTTGTACATAGTTATTGTTACAAAAAAAAAAAAATCGGGTTGTTATTGTTGTGAGCCGTCTGTTCAGAGGCTCCTACGTTTGTCATACTGTTAACTGGGTTTAGATCACAAGTTATACGGTGTGATTGGTGTAGCTGGTATGAGTCTTACCCGGGATTCAATATCCTTCCTTATTGTGTACGCTCGTCCGGGCACAGTATCCTAACTGAGGCTTGGAGGAGGGTCATAGGGGGAGGAGCCAGTACACACCACCTGATCCTAAAGCTTTAGTTTTGTGCCCTGTCTCCTGCGGAGCCGCTAATCCCCATGGTCCTGACGGAGTCCCCAGCATCCACTACGGACTACGAGAAATAGATTTATCGGTAAGTAAAATCTTATTTTATGATTGGAGTAGGAGACCATGTAACTTCAAGCGAGGAGATTTGGTGTGGTTATCTACCAAGAACATCAAATTACATCAACCTTCTCAGAAATTGGGACCTCGCTTTATTGGACTATTCCAAATTATCCAACAAGTCAACCCTGTTGCTTTTCGTCTTCCATTGCCTAGTCCACTTAAGATCAACAATACTTTCCATTGCTCTCTTTTGAAACTTATGGTCATCTGAAGGGTGTTCGGCCTATGAGACCAGCCCCAGTTATCATTCAAGGTCAAAAAGAGTTGTGGTAGACTTGATCTTAGATTCGAAACAAGATAAAAACCAAGTCCTTTTTCTTGTTCATTGGAAAGGTTATGGTCCTGAAGAGAGAACTTGGGTTCCTGATAAACAACTCCATACTCCAATCCTGAAAAAAGCTTTCTTTAAAGAGTTTCTGTTAGGATCTCCTGCTCTGTGCTGCCACGTCGCCATGGCAACCGGGAGGCAAGTGTTAGCGAAGTAACCTGAGCGCAGCTGATACTCCGGTCCGGGTTTTTACTGTGTAGTGGTTACAGGCTCTGTGCACGGCAGGGAATCCGGCGCTGGTTTTGTGCTCACAGTCTGTGAGGTCTAGGTGGGGCGTGGACAGCACCTGCTATATAAACCATCCTCTCAGGCTAGGCAAATGCTGCTGAATCTTTGTTTGTTAGTCAGTTCCAGAGAGTTAGCTAGTACTGTGTGACTTTGTATTTACTTGTTGCTTACTGCGAATAGGCCTTGGTATTCGGTACTTCATTCTGCCAATCCGGACCTAGCAGTAAGACTGGAGTCATTTGTTTGACCTGCTGGGGTTCTTTTGCTATTCTGTGAACCCAGCAGGTTTGCGGCTGTACTCTCAGACCTGCTTGCTTAATCCTCCCTCACTGTGCAGGGCGTCCAGGTGTCAGTTTAGTGGCAGTAAGCTGAACCTGTGCCCTGCAAGGGGGGGTTAGGATTGTGGATACTCTCCTTGTGTCTATATTTCTATCCCTGACCAAGGAGTTTATTCCCACACCCGTTGGTAACCCTTTGGGGGGTTTTCTGTTGCTCTTAGCAACATCATTTCAGGTGCTCCACATGTTAAATCACTACACCTCGCTTCATTGTCCGCTCTATTCCATCTGAGCATTCCTGACACTAGGGAGACACCCAATTCCTGAGCCTTTGGGCTTCTCCGTTCACTTTGTGTTTATTAGTTATTCCATCACCTCCTGTGTATGTTATGTTATACTGTCTGTGAGTTCGTTTGCTTCGTTTCCCTCTCTGTTCATACACCGGTATACTCCTGTTAGCACTGGTGTGCGTAACATATTCAGCAGCCCTACTCCTGTTGAAATTTTGTGGGAATATGGAGCATACCCCTCAAAATACTTTGCAACAGGTGGTCGATCAGGTGCAGGTCCTGACTCGACAATTTAATGAGATGTCCATTAAAATGAACACTCCGCAGGCCGCTAGCGGAGCTCCCGCAGCAGCAGCAGCAAGTTCAGGGGTTAAGGAGCTGAAAGTAAATCTCCCGGATCGTTTTTCTGGAGATCGCTCGCAGTTCTTTTGTTTCAAGGAGAGCTGTAAGCTATATTTCAGGCTTAGGCCCCAGTCTTCTGGGTCGGAGATTCAGCGGGTGGGCATGGTGATTTCCTTGCTACAAGGAGACCCACAGGTCTGGGCATATGGGTAACAGCCTGACTGTCCGTCGCTTAAAAGTGTTGATGCTTTTTTTACGGCACTGGGCATTTTGTATGATGACCCTGACAAGATGGCTTCAGCCGAGGCTCAGATTACGGTTCTTAAGCAAGGGCGACGGCCAGCTGAGGTTTATAGTACGGAGTTTCGGAGGTTGGCTCATGATACCTAGTGGAATGACCCAGCCCTGAGAAACCAGTACCGAAGGGGCCTTTCTGACCAGATAAAAGACCAACTGGTACAATGGGTGGTAGTCATGTGACCGCCGGTCAGCTGACCGACAGTCACATGACCTCCTCCGTGAGCCCAACGGCTCACTATCCCGATGGTCGGCATGCCGACCAACAGGGACTATTTCCACTCGTGGGTGTCCACGACACCCATAGAGTGGGAATAGAACCCGTGGCGACCGCAGGTCGCCACCGAGCCCGCAGCGTGGCGAGCGCAGCGTGGCGAGCGCAGCGAGCAGGCAAGGGGCTTGCTGCACTCGCCCCTCCCCGCCGGGATCCCGGCGTCGGTATGCTGCCGGGATCCCGGCGTCGGTAAGGTGACCGGCGGTCAGGAGACCGCCGGTCACCCGTACTACACCCGGTACAATATCCCTCGCCTGATAGCTTAGATAAGCTCATGCAGTTATCCATCCAGGTGGATAGACGGCTGAGAGAGCGTAGGCTTGAAAGGGAGACCGCAGTTTCCTTTTTTCCCAAGGGAACCTCAGACTCTGAGGAATATTCCGAGGAGCCTATGCAGATTGGGGCTACCCGCCTCTCCTCGCGTGAGAAGACGCGGAGGAGACAGCAGGGTTTGTGTTTGTACTGTGGGAATAAAGGTCATGTTGTAGTATCATGCCCAGAAAAAAACGGAAAACTTCAGGGCCTGAGGGTGATGGGAAATATCCTGTCAGGCCAGAAGTCAGAATTTCCCAAAAAGACTTTTCTCATTCCGGTGACTTTGGAGATCCTCGGTCAAACTGTCAAGACTGAGGCCTTTGTTGACAGTGGGGCCGATGGGGTTTTCATGGACCGTCAATTTGCCCTGGAACACTCTGTTCCCTCAGTACCTTTGGCATCAGAGATTGAGATCTGTGGGTTAAACGGGGAACCATTGTCCCAGGGTAAAATTACCTCCTGCACCAGCCAAATTCCTTTGTTTATTGGAGCCACACACTCTGAAAAATTGTCTTTTTATGTGACTGTCTGTTCTTTTGCCCCATTGGTTTTGGGGTTACCCAGGTTAAGGGCCCAAAACCCTCAATTTGACTGGGTCTCTGGGGAGATTCTTAGTTGGGGTAGTGATTGTTTCAGGAGTTGCTTGAGCCTTCCAGTCAGGCTCTCGCAGCTAAGTTTGCCAGGATTGCCAGGATGTTATGCAGATTTTGCGGATGTGTTCTCCAAAAAAGTTGCGGAGGTACTACCTCCCCATCGCCCCTATGACTGTGCCATTGATTTGTTGCCGGATGCTTAGCTTCCCAAGAGCAGGTTGTACTCCCTGTCACGTCCTGAGACTCAGGCTATGGCAGAGTACATTCAGGAGAACTTGGCTAAGGGATTTATCAGACCCTCACAGTCCCCAGTTAAGTCGGGGTTCTTCTTCATGGGTAAAAAGGACGGTTCGTTGCGTCCCTGCATCGACTTCAGGGAATTGAACCGTATCACGATTAAAAACTCGTACCCACTGCCTCTCATTTCGGTTTTGTTTGACCAGCTTCGTACTGCCACCATTTTTTCTAAGATTGACCTACGCGGTGCTTACAATCTAATCCGAATAAGAGAGGGGGATGAATGGAAGACTGCCTTTAATACCCACTCAGGGCATTATGAATATTTGGTGATGCCTTTTGGGCTCTCTAATGCCCCGGCAGTCTTCCAGGAATTCATGAACGATGTGCTCAGGGAATATTTGGATAGATTCTTAGTTGTTTATCTAGATGACATCCTAATCTTCTCTCATTCCCTGGAGGAACATCGGAAGCATGTACGCTTAGTCCTCCAGAAACTCAGAGACCATCAGCTTGGGGCGAAGCTGGAGAAGTGCGAGTTTGAAGTCCAGCAAATCGCATTTCTAGGGTATATTATCTCCTCAGAAGGTTTCCAAATGGAGGGTTCTAAGGTACAGGCAGTCCTGGATTGGGTGCAACCCACCAGTTTGAAGGCGCTTCAGCGTTTTCTGGGCTTTGCGAATTTTTATAGACGGTTTATCGCTGGATTTTCGTCTATAGTGGCCCCCTTGGTGGCACTCACTAAGAAAGGGGCGGATGTTGCTCACTGGTCTTGTGAGGCCAAAGCGGCCTTTGCCCGTCTCAAAAGGGCAGTTGTCTCGGCCAAGGTGCTGTGACACCCAGATCCAGAGCGTCCTTTTGTGGTAGAGGTGGATGCCTCTGAGATGGGTATTGGGGCAGTGCTCTCTCAGATGGGGGTGACTGATAATCGCCTTCATCCCTGTGCTTACTTTTCCCGTAAATTTTCGTCTGCCGAGATGAATTATGATGTGGGTAACCGGGAATTGTTGGCTATAAAGGATGCACTCGGGGAGTGGAGACACTGGCTTGAGGGGGCTAAGTTTGTGGTCTCAATTCTCACCGACCATAAGAATCTGGCATATTTAGAGTCAGCGAAGCGGCTCAATGCCAGGCAGGCACGATGGGCTTTGTTTTTTGCTCGCTTTAATTTTTTGATAACATATCGCCCTGGGTCAAAAAACATCAAGGCTGATGCGCTCTCGCAGAGTTTTGCTCCAGTTCAAGAGACCACCGGGGAGCCATTGCCCATTGTGTCCCCATCATGTATTAAAGTGGGCATTACCCAGGACCTCTTGTCATTAGTCTTTAGAGCACAGGAGCAGGCTCCTCCAGACCTTCCGGTAGGTCTCTTGTTTGTGCCTCCTAGGTTAAGACAGCGAGTGTTCCTGGAATTCCATGCCAAGAGGTCGGCAGGGCATCCGGGTATTGCCAGAACTCGGGAGTTGCTGTCTAGGGCGGTGTGGTGGCCCTCGGTGGCTAGGGATGTGGATCAGTGGGTTCGGGCATGTGACGTTTGTGCCCGAAATAAAACTCCTAGAGGGGTTCCTGTCGGCCCATTACATCCACTCTCTATTCCGTCTAAGCCATGGACCCACATTTCCATGGATTTTGTGGTGGACTTGCCCAAATCCTCGGGGATGACAGCCATTTGGGTTGTCGTTGACAGGTTTTCGAAGATGGCGCATTTCGTTCCACTGGTTGGGTTGCCATCGGCCAGACGCCTGTCTGAGTTATTTATGCAGCATGTTGTGCGCCTCCACGGGTTGCCACTTGATGTGGTCTCTGACCGTGGATCCCAGTTTGTGGCCAAATTCTGGAGGGCATTTTGTTCTGATCTCCAGATTTCTGTGAGCTTGTCGTCAGGCTACCATCCACAGTCTAATGGGCAGACTGAGAGGGTGAACCAGTCCTTGGAGCAGTTCCTCAGGTGTTATGTCTCCAAGTGTCATACTGACTGGGTTGCTCATCTGTCCATGGCGGAGTTTGCCTATAACGCGGCTCACTCTGCTACAGGGATCTCTCCCTTCCTTTGTGTGTATGGGTATCATCCTAAGGCCAATTCTTTTGACCCCCTGGATTCCACGCCTGGTGGTTCCTCTGTTGTTTCGGTCCTTAGGGGTATTTGGAGGAAAGTGAAGAAAGCCCTTGTGTCTGTGTCATTAGTGACCAAAAGGGTTTTTGATAAGTGGAGAAGACCCTGCAGCTTCAAATTAGGAGACTTCGTCTGGTTGTCCACCAAGAATTTGAAGTTGAGACAGCCATCTCATAAGTTAGGCCCCCAAGTCATCGGCCCTTATAAGATCACCAGGGTTATCAATCCGGTGGCATTTCAGTTAGATCTGCCCCGTTCATTGGGTATCAATAAAACATTTAATTGTTCCCTTTTAAAACTGGAGGTTAGTAATCCTTCTTCCAGTGGAAGACCTTCTCCTCTTCTGATACGGGGTCAGAGGGAGTTTGTGGTTGAAAGGGTTCTTGACTCCAAGATGGTTCGGGGTCGGCTGTCATTTTTGGTGCACTGGAAGGGGTATGGCCCAGAGGAGCGGTCGTGGGTGCGCAGTTGTGATCTTCATGCCCCCAGACTGATACGCTCTTTCTTCTCGCAGTTCCCCGATAAACCCGGTGGTAGGGGTTCTTTGACCCCTCGTCAGAGGGGGGGTACTGTTAGGATCTCCTGCTCTGTGCTGCCACGTCGCCATGGCAACCGGGAGGCAAGTGTTAGCGAAGTAACCTGAGCGCAGCTGATACTCCGGTCCGGGTTTTTACTGTGTAGTGGTTACAGGCTCTGTGCACGGCAGGGAATCCGGCGCTGGTTTTGTGCTCACAGTCTGTGAGGTCTGAGTGGGGCGTGGACAGCACCTGCTATATAAACCATCCTCTCAGGCTAGGCAAATGCTGCTGAATCTTTGTTTGAGAGTCAGTTCCAGAGAGTTAGCTAGTACTGTGTGACTTTGTATTTACTTGTTGCTTACTGCGAATAGGCCTTGGGATTCGGTACTTCATTCTGCCAATCCGGACCTAGCAGTAAGACTGGAGTCATTTGTTTGACCTGCTGGGGTTCTTTTGCTATTCTGTGAACCCAGCAGGTTTGCGGCTGTACTCTCAGACCTGCTTGCTTAATCCTCCCTCACTGTGTAGGGCGTCCAGGTGTCAGTTTAGTGGCAGTAAGCTGAACCTGTGCCCTGCAAGTGGGGGTTAGGATTGTGGATACTCTCCTTGTGTCTATATTTCTATCTCTGACCAAGGAGTTTATTCCCACACCCGTTGGTAACCCTTTGGGGTTTTTTCTGTTGCTCTTAGCAACATCATTTCAGGTGCTCCACATGTTAAATCACTACACCTCGCTTCATTGTCCGCTCTATTCCATCTGTGCATTCCTGACACTAGGGAGACACCCAATTCCTGAGCCTTTGGGCTTCTCCGTTCACTTTGTGTTTATTAGTTATTCCATCACCTCCTGTGTATGTTATGTAATACTGTCTGTGAGTTCGTTTGCTTCGTTTCCCTCTCTGTTCATACACCGGTATACTCCTGTTAGCACCGGTGTGCGTAACATTTTCCACCAGAAATCCGTGTCTGCAGCCAGACCTCCTATAATGCACCTCACTGCCCCTGTGTACTGTTCCTCTGTGTTTTCCGAGACCCTGTGAATACTTTTTAATTATTAAAAACTTTTATGTGGATTACCTAGCCTGATGTGGAAAGATGATCTTTTAAAAGAAACTGCCATATGAACGTGGGATCAAAAGCTCATGTAAGTGCTTTTTCTCAAGTGTATTTACCATTGTATACATGTCTATGCTACCCAGTGTTTGGGTCCAGCCCTAAAGATACCTTTCAGAGTCTGCGGGTGAGAACCCGAATGTAAGTTCGATTCCATTGGTTACGGTGTGTTAGACTACAACTTTTCCAGAGAAAGTTTTTTCCTAAGGAAAGACTTTAATTCAGCATACAGCACCATGCACACTCAATACAATTTTTTCGTTATAGTTTAGGAAACTGATTAGGGTGCTTCCTGAGTATAAAGGGCTGCAGTATTGTGGTAGCACAGGTGTAACAATTTGCTTCTGATCCATGGCTGAGTAAGTCCTGTTTGTGCAGCTCTGCTACACATGCAAATGCACAACTGCACATCGAAAACCCACTCCTCCTGTAGGCAGTGACTATCTGATTGCAGGGCTGCAAAAATTGCTGCGCAGAGATCAGATATGAATTAACCCCTCAGTCTCAGTGTCTCTGCCCCCCTTCAGGGGGTTCTGTTCCAGTTTCTGGGCTTCTTCAGAATCCACATCCGACAGTTTAAGCTAAATCCTGTTATTTTGCATTAGTTATGAATTACCTCTTGTATTTGAATATTTATATCATCCTGTGCATTGTTGCATATCCATTGATATTTAGTTGCTTATATCATCCTGTGCATTGCTGCATTTATAATCAATTGATATTCAGTTGTGAATATTACCCTGTGCATTGTTGCATTCATATACAGTTTATATTTAGTTACTTAAACCACCTTGTTCATTGTTGCATTCGCATACATTCAAATGCTTATTTCAGTTTGTCATACCTCCCAACAATTTAAATGAGAGAAGTGGGATTCCCTCGTGCATGCATAACCTGAAAGGGGGTGTGGCCTATCAAAAAGGGGCATGGCCTCGTGGCAGTGCAACGATTGCGATCTATGCCCCATTAACAGTCACTTTGGGGGCATGCCCAGCGCTCTGTGAGCTGCTGGCATGCCCCCTCTCCCTCTGTCACCTGTGAATAGACGCTGTGCACATGCATCTGTGTACTGGGTGGACCTAATTCACCTGGGAAAGGCGGCTGCTATAGGTGAAGCCTAGTATTGCAGTAGGCTAGAAGACTGCTGGGCAAGCATAACAGGGGATATGTGTGTACTACTATCTGACACTGAGGATGAGTATGTTGATGATGTTTTTTTGTGTAAATCAGCCACTAGTGGCTGCAATTCTTGCCTGTGAATAAAAAGAAAGCCATTGTGATGCCTGAGTGTGGGATTATTTTTACCCAAATCCTGACAATGTTTCTGAAGGCATGTGCTCCATTTGTGAGGCCAAAGTTAGTAGAGGTAGGAACATTAGCTAATTAGGCCCCATGTTATGTCATTTGCTGAGAATTTATGAAATTTATTGCACAAGATTATAACGTAATTAATACCCTTATCATCAGCCTACTCATTAGGGATCAGAGGTAGTCCTTCAAAAACATTGTTTTGTGGGGGCCCAAACAAAGCAAGCACTTCAGCCACAAAAGTGTCAGTCCCAGTCGATGAAGTACTTGGCTTCTTAAACTGTGCATGTCCTTTTTAATATCCAACATAAGTGTGGGAGGGAGGGCCCAAAGACATTTCCATATTGCACCAACTTTCATTTCTGCCACTGTTATGTGGCAATGTTTCACAGATGTGCTAGAAACTGACGTGTTTTTGTTGCTTCTCTGTTGCTTAGTAACCAACCAGGTAGCTGCAGCCATTGCACAATAATAGTGAAAACAATATTGTAAGCTTTGAGGTGGTCAAAATTGACTGGAAATCACTGAAAAATAATGTTTTTGAAGTTAATAATACTCTAAAAAAAAAAAAAAGGTCCACATTAACTGACTTTAGCTTTTTTTGTCAATTTAAAAAAAAAAAATCTAAATTAAAAAACTGTCACAGAGGTTTGGCAAATCCAAATCCAAAGCTGGATGATGAATCAGAGCCAAATCCAGCAAAAATGGTTTGGTGCACATCTCTATAAACAATGATTAAATGAAAAATGACATGTACAGTGTGTGGAGTTTTTGGAAATTACATACAGAATATAGCTATCACATATCATTGGATTTAGTTGGATCTGCTAGTGTGACTTAGTACATTTATATGCCTCTAACACACATTTCCTGGGGGAAATAATGTAAAAATTACATGTAAAGTACGTGGAGCATTTTTACAGACCAAAGTCTGTTGTTTTTTTAGTGTCAAAATGTATTGTACAGTGTTTATTTCATGCAAATGTATTTGAATAGTTTTCTTATACTATAATTGATTTCCAACAAGATTTAGAGCTGTTTTGTGTCTGACTTGCAATATCGGACTCCATTATATCGGCTGAGTTGTATACTAACATGGGCAAGACATTTGGATCCGGCTTTTTATCGGGCACTCTACTTTAGAGCCAAAAGCATCTGAAAAATCCTGTTTGCTGTAGCTAATACATAAGGCGACTTTGCAAAATGTCCGAGATTTGTGGCTATAGCGGCAAACATTGGACATTTTGCCATTATCAGCTGCCATTACATCCTGGCCATAGTGACAATTTGTTCGCTAAGTAATTGACAGTCATGAATCATATAGAGAGGAAAGGGGAAAGTGCTAATTAAAACACAGGTGTGTTGCATCTATTTTTGGGGTGTGATTCAGTCTGCATCTGTAATCCCATATGCACTATGGGGGTAATTCCAAGTTGATCGCAGCAGGAAATTTTTTAGCAGTTGGGCAAAACCATGTGCACTGCAGGGGGGGCAGATATAACATTTGCAGAGAGAGTTAGATTTGGGTGGGTTATATTGTTTCTGTGCAGGGTAAATACTGGCTGCTTTATTTTTACACTGCAATTTAGATTGCAGATTGAACTCACCACACCCAAATCTCTCTCTCTCTGCACATGTTATATCTGCCTCCCCTGCAGTGCACATGGTTTTGCCCAACTGCTAAAAAATTTCCTGCTGCGATCAACTTGGAATTACCCCCATAGTGCATATGGGATTACAGATGCAGACTGAATCACACCCCAAAAATAAATGCAACACACCTGTGTTTTAATCAGCACTTTCCCCTTTCCTTCAAGCAATCTAGCCAAAGCTAATTATATTATGCATTACTGGAAATATGAAATATAAAAATAAATCCTAGAGCATCTGGGAAACACTTAAACAATACAGAGTAGAATAACCTAATTTCCCTACCACAAACAGGCATACACAGAGTACTTACGGTCAGTAAATCATAGTGTCTCATAACATGCCTGCTGTCTGTTTCCCCAGGTAGTGAGACCCTGAGTAAAGCTCTGACTTGCCTTATATCAGGCTCTTACAGCTGCAGTTCTAATTCGCCTGCACACAGACTGAAGACCCAATATGGGCCTAATGGATGGAGCCCAATCTCTCTCTCCATCCATACCACCAGGAATCCTTAACTGCCTTTTACTAAAGCACAAACTCTAACCAAGTATGTTTTGCAGAAACAGACATTTACCTGGGGATTAAATAGAATAGGTCAGAAACCTGGGACAAATATATTTATAACTTTATCAGTATCATCAATATGATCAAGTACCATTTATCACAAGTAGAAATGGCTCCAGTGTCTTCCAGTGACCATGCTGTGTGACAATAGGACAATTTGGATGGTAAATGATTGACAGATGGTTGTTTCTTTGTACACAAGTATCGGATCATAGACACTATTTATGGGCATATCAATACAAATCCCAGCAGCTGCGACATTTGCATATTTTCATAAATCCACTGTGTACAAACTTGCAACTGTGACAGTGTGTGTACATCTCTGAATCAGGACCTTGCAGCAGATATATTAGACACCTCCCCCTACTTCTGGCAAACTAAAGAAATTAAGGGAGTGGAGACAACTATGACACTAACAAGATGTAAGATGTTATAATATGACAGCCAATTTACAGATTTGTTACTTCTATTTTCAGATTATCATGGCAATTATGTTTGCCTGGTTGCTGTGTTATATTTTGACACTGACTGATGTGTTTCCACCACAAAGTACAGCATATGGATATAATGCAAGAACTGATGCAAGAGGGGAAATAATGTCTAGCTCTCCATGGTTCCGTTTTCCATACCCATGTATGTATCTTTCTTGTTCTTTATTTTATTTTGCACTATTGCTTATGTGTGGTACCCTAGGGTGACAGTGTGGGCAGATAATTTAGCAATAGCTGGTATCTTACAGTAGAGACAGGCTGGCAATTCCAGTGGATCTTCATTTCTCCCTGCAATGACAACACTGTCATTCTCCTGAAATTGTTGCAGAAAGGCTAGGCCAGAACACAGCAAAATGTCTTAACATTACAATCTTGATTAGCAAACTAGACTGGCAAATTTAATAAAGGGAACAAGAGAATGTAGGTCCAGGGATAAGGTAGGCAGAAAATTATTATCGGCATACAAATTAAATGGTCTTCACACAAAAAATAAGTAGCAAACAAGTAGAAAATAGTTATAATATGCAAATGACATTCAATATGACACAAATTAGATCATAAATACATTTCTTAACTTCTGCTGCTGCATAGAAAATGCAATTTCTCAATCACTTGAACACATTATACTCTGCATATAAACAGCTAACAAGTAAACCATGTAGACACAAAATCTCTCGGAGGAAGATTTTGGCAAGTTTGATAGCAGATGGCAGACCAGTAAGAGGAATGAAATTAGCCATATTGGAAAACCTGTCCACTATGACCCAGATGGTATTGCAACCCTGAGAGGTGGGAAGTTCGGAAATTAAGTCCATTGAGATGTGGGACAATGTATGAGTAGGGACAGACAACAGCTGGGAATACCTGACTAGCGCCTGTCAAGTGAACTTGTGCTGAGCACATTTGGTCCACAATGAGATGATGTCTCAGATATTGGTTTTCTTACTGGGACACCAATAGATTCTTTTAAGAAATGTATAAGTCTTAAGTACCCCTGGATGTCAAGAGAACTGGGAAGTATGCACAAGTTGATAATTTCTTACGTAAGTCTGGAGGTACAAGGAGGAGGACACCAATAAAGCTGCATAGCAGCAAAAGTGACTTGATCAATAACTGGATGCTCTTTGTGGGAATTTAACACTTCATCTGAAACTATGGATCGAGAAAGAGCATCAGCTTTTGTATTCTAGGAATCTGGCCTGAAGGAGATTTTGAAGTTGAACATAGAAAAAAATAATGCCCAATGGGCCTACTGTGGATTTAGACATTAGGCTTACTTGAAATAGATCTGTGCAGATGGTTACTGGGAATTTGGCTGCTCCCTCAAAGAGATGTATCTCCATTCTTCTACTGCAGATGTGTCCTTGCTTCAGTCATGGTAAAAAGCCCTTGAAGTCGTGCCATGCCGTGGCGGGACTCAGAAGCTCCAAGTGGCTTTTTTTGTGTTTTTTCTACAAAAATGCATCTTAGACGCAAAGTTATGTAATAGGACACACAAGCAGCTTCTGCTGATCAAAATTATATGCAGCATGCCTATATTCTGTATGTAATTGCGGCTCTATCTACATCCGAAATGCCACGTTACAGTGTTTACCAGGAAAACTCTATAGCATAGCATTTTTTATGCAAATACAGTCACACACAGAATATAGGCATGCTGCATATCATTTGAATCAGCAGAATCTGCTTGTGTGTCCTATTACATTACTTTGTATCTAATCGTAAATAAATGCAAAAAAAGACACTTTGTGCTACCGAGTTACATGGCAATCACGTGTTATGTGTAACGCAACTTTTAATAGCTAATAGTTCCTGATCACTGATGGAGTAATTTTTCTCTGTCAGAGAGAATTTCTTTGAGAAGAAGCCACAAGGCTGTAATTTTCCATAGTCCAAGTTTTGTGAGAGAACTGCTCCCACTCCACCAGTAGAAGCATCTACTTCCAGAATAAATAGTTTACTGGTATCTGGCAAAAGCAGAACTGGGGCAGAGATGAAAGCTTGCAAAAAACAAAATTACCAAGGTAATTTGTCCGGCGCTGTTAAGAAGATATGCTTATCCTTTTAGCTGCTGTTTTAAGGGGATAGTTAGTCCCTGAGTGGATAATAGATTAGAAATATACACAGCGCTATCAAAAACTGGATATGGAAAATTAATAATCACAATTTATTATAAAACATTGTTGCAACAAATAAATTCATATATAAAAAAAGACATTTCTTTATCAGTAAAAAAAGTCAAAAATAGGGCAGGCACAGCAATTTTGTTTGGTAAATTACCACACGAGGAAGCCGGGTAGGTTACACTGGTACGAGTCCTTGGAATGGTAGCCACAGTCCTAGGGTGCAGTTTTCAGTGCAAGCAGGTGAGGTCCAAATGCAAAGGCAGATCTTTTTAGTGTTTGCTCCGGACTGAAATGAACCAGGTTCTGAGGAGCCGTACACCACTGGAATTACTCTTGACACCTGGAAACCAGCCTAGAAGTCCACCAGCAAATTGGGAAAAGCAGCAGAAGTCCACAAGGCGCAATAAGATCCAGCTTTCAAACAGGACTCATTTCAGTCCGGAGCAAACACTAAAAAGATCTGCCTTTGCATTTGGACCTCACCTGCTAGCACTGAAAACTGCACCCTAGGACTGTGGCTACCATTCCAAGGACTCGTACCAGTGTAACCTACCCGGCTTCCTCGTGTGGTAATTTACCAAACAAAATTGCTGTGCCTGCCCTATTTTTGACTTTTTTTACTGATAAAGAAATGTCTTTTTTTATATATGAATTTATTTGTTGCAACAATGTTTTATAATAAATTGTGATTATTAATTTTCCATATCCAGTTTTTGATAGCGCTGTGTATATTTCTAATCTAGAGATGAAAGCTTGCTTGGTAAACTGGAAAGCAGACAGCTTCATCTGGCCATTGCTCTGGGTTTGTTTCTTTTCGGGAAAGGGCTGTGATTGGAGCTACTAGGGTTGAAAACCCCCTGATAAATTTTCTGCAATAGTTTTCAAACCCTAAGAATCTTTAATGCCCTTTAGAGATGTTGGAAGGGTCCAGTTCAGGATGGATTCAAGCTCTACTGGATCCATTTGGAAATCTTCTCCAGAAATTATATAACCTAGGAATGGAATTGCTGGAACCTCGAAAGTACACTTAGATAATTTAGCATAAAGATGGTTGGCACAAAATGCTGGAGTACTTCACTGACTTGCTGACGATGAGCTGTTAGGTCATGGGAAAAGACGAGGATGTCATTGAGGTATACAACTAATTGGTATAACAAATCCCTGAAGATTTAATTCACAAAATGTTTGAATACTGCTGGAGCATTGCTTAGCTCAAATGGCAAGGCCAGGTATATACAGTGGCCATCTCTAGTACTGAAGTTTTCCATTCATCACCTTCATGGATTCTCATTAAATTATATGTTTCCCGCAAGTCTAGTTTCATGAAGATTGTGGTTCTTCTGCCACTATCAAACAGCTCTGTAATAAATGGAACCATTCTTGATAGTTTTATCATTGAGTCCTCATTAAAAAATAGAAGCTGGCCCAGCTGGGGAGGAGGATGGTTGAATGTATACTTTGTGAAAATTTTCTCTAACCCCTTCAGTGGTATGCCCGGAAATCTTCCAGTGTAGCCAGCGCTGTCATTGCGACAGCGCCTGGGAATCAGCATAAGCTATTATGGAGTTAAGCCCGCCCCCGGACTCCTATTGGCTGGGGGGCGTGCTTAACAGTGTAATAGCTTATGCTGATTTCCGGGCGCCGCCATGTGCCCGGGAATCAGCGCTGATGCGGGCACTCCATGTGAGTAATCCCTACAGGCAATCCCTGCCTGCTCACCCTCTCCTTGCACTTTTAACCCCTGCACTTTCATGTATTTAAAAACACACCATAAGAGGTGTGTATTTTATAAATACAGGTTGAGTATCCCTTATCCAAAATGCTTGGGACCAGAGGTATTTTGGATATGGGATTTTTCCGTATTTTGGAATAATTGCATACTATAATGAAGTATCATGGCGATGGGACCTAAGTCTAAGCACAGAATGTATTTATGTTACATATACACCTTATACACACAGCCTGAAGGTCATTTTAGCCAATATTTGTAGTAACTTTGTGCATTAAACAAAGTGTGTCTACATTCACACAATTCATTTGTTTCATATACACCTTATACACACAGCCTGAAGGTCATTTAATACAATATTTTTTAATAACTTTGTGTATTAAACAAAGTTTGTGTACATTGAGCCATCAAAAAACAAAGGTTTCACTATCTCACTCTCACTCAAAAAAGTCCGTATTTCGGAATATTCCGTATTTCGGAACATTTGGATATGGGATACTCAACCTGTATAGTAGTGGTTTTAGGTGTATAAAATAACTGTTTATGATGCTGGTGAAGCCCGCAGGTGTTCCCTCCTCCCTCCTGCACCCCCCCCCCCCCCCCCCCGCTGCACTGCATGATTTTAAAAACACACCATGGGAGGTGTGTATTTAAAAAAACAAAACACACCACTGAAGGGGTTAATGTTCTGTATTCAGATATTGCCTGTGCTCGGAAATTGATAGAGGATATTTCTCACCTTTGGAAGGTGATTTCCCAGGGATGAGATCTGAATCTAGACAGTCCCATTCACAATGCTGTGGTTACTCATTTGCAGCTTGCTCACTGAACACATCTGAGAAGTCCTTGTAGGAATCTGGTAATTCTGGCTGTGAACTGGAAGAATGCAGAGGCATGACATGATGGAGACAGGATTGTAAGCAATAAAGACTCCAGGCAGTAGGCTGTAAAGTCAGTCAATCTTCGGATTGTGAAGTTGCATTCATGGTAAACCTAGGACTATATCATGTGTGGCACTTGGAATTACAAGGATTTAAATCTTTTCAGAATGTAATACTCCAATATGCAAGGTTACAGATAAAGCAGTAGCGTAACTACTGCCCACACAGACCCCACCGCGGTATGGGGGTGCAGCCACTTTAGAGTTTGAGTGACAAACCTGGGCCTGGCCGACAGACAGATATGCCACCAAATTAGATTGAGGTGAAGGTGGAGCTCCACTGCCTCTGGTAACGTATGTATATGTGTGTGGGAAGGTAGGTATGCCCACCACATGGTGCTGCGTGGAGACAGAGAGGAGAGACAGAGGCTGTCAGGACAGTCTGAGCTGCTGCTGCGGCGGTGGTCCCATGACTCCCACCACATGGCCCCAGGAAGAAATCGTCATGTTGGTGAGTTGGTAAGACTCTGACTGTCACTGACTGCTAAACACAGAATGTCTCAGTCTGTCTTATCTACTGTACTATGCCTTATTATTATAGGCAGGCCCTGCTTTCTGTGTTTATAACTGTGGTGGTACAGGGGCGAGGAATCTGGGCATATAACAATACAATTTTACATAGACTTGTCCAAAAATTGCATGAAGGCCGGCTGACATAGTAATAAATACACTGCTCAAAAAAATAAAGGGAACACTAAAATAACACATCCTAGATCTGAATGAATGAAATATTCTTATTAAATACTTTTTTTTTTACATAGTTGAATGTGCTGACAACAAAATCACACAAAAATTATCAATGGAAATCAAATTTATTAACCCATGGAGGTCTGGATTTGGAGTCACACTCAAAATTAAAGTGAAAAAACACACTACAGGCTGATCCAACTTTGATGTAAAGTCCTTAAAACAAGTCAAAATGAGGCTCAGTAGTGTCTGTGGCCTCCACGTGGCTGTATGACCTCCCTACAATGCCTGGGCATGCTCCTGATGAGGTGGCGGATGGTCTCCTGAGAGATCTCCTCCCAGACCTGGACTAAAGCATCCCCCAACTCCTGGACAGTCTGTGGTGCAACGTGGCGTTGGTGGATGGAGCGAGACATGATGTCCCAGATGTGCTCAATTAGATTCAGGTCTGGGGAACGGGCGGGAAGGTCCATAGCATCTATGCCTTCGTCTTGCAGGAACTGCTGACACACTCCAGCCACATGAGGTCTAGCATTGTCTTGCATTAGGAGGAACCCAGGGCCAACAGCACCAGCATATGGTCTCACAAGGGGTCTGAGGATCTCATCTCGGTACCTAATGGCAGTCAGGCTACCTCTGGCGAGCACATGGAGGGCTGTGCGGCCCCCCAAAGAAATGCCACCCCACACCATTACTGATCCACTGCCAAACCAGTCATGCTGGAGGATGTTGCAGGCAGCAGAACGTTCTCCTTGGCTCCTCCAGACTCTGTCACGTCTGTCACATGTGCTCAGTGAGAACCTGCTTTCATCTGTGAAGAGCACAGGGCGCCAATGGCGAATTTGCCAATCTTGGTGTTCTCTGGCAAATGCCAAATGTCCCTCACGGTGTTGGGCTGTAAGCACAACCCCCACCTGTAGACGTCGGGCCCTCATACCACCCTCATGGAGTATGTTTCTGATCGTTTGAGTAGACGCATGCACATTTGTGGCTTGCTGGAGGTCATTTTGCAGGGCTCCGGCAGTGCTCCCCCTGTTCCTCCTTGCACAAAGGCGGACGTAGCAGTCCTGCTGCTGGGTTGTTGCCCTCCTACGGCCTCCTCCACATCTCCTGATGTACTGGCCTGTCTCCTGGTAGCTCCTCCATGCTCTGGACACTACGCTGACAGACACAGCAAACCTTGCCACAGCTCGCATTGATGTGCCATCCTGGATGAGCTGTACTACCTGAGCCACTTGTGTGGGTTGTAGACTCCGTCTCATGCTACCAGTAGAGTGAAAGCACCGCCAGCTTTCAAAAGTGACCAAAACATCAGCCAGAAAGCATAGGAGCTAAGAAGTGGTCTGTGGTCACCACCTGCAGAACAACTCCTTTATTGGGGGTGTCTTGCTAATTGCCTATAATTTCCACCTGTTGTCTATTCCATTTGCACAACAGCATGTGAAATTGATTGTCAATCAGTGTTGCTTCCTAAGTGGACAGTTTGATTTCACAGAAGTGTGATTGACTTGGAGTTACAGTGTGTTGTTTAAGTGTTCCCTTTATTTTTTTGAGCAGTGTATAATAGTAATTTACTAGATGTATCATACGCCTAGTAACTTACTATTATATTTAATACTTTGTCAGCAAGCCTTCACGCAAATTTTGGACAAGTCTATGTACAATTAGATACCAAGATTCCACGCCCCTGCACCATATAGCACTTATCACCTAAAGCTGGCCATACACAGTGTAACGAACATGACATACTTGGCAACGAGCATGAAACCCCTGGCAATGAGCATGGGTCCCAGAGCATGAGACCCCTGGCAACTAGCATTGAACACAGAGCATGAAACCCCTGTCAATGAACAAGAAACACAGAGCATGAAACCCCTGTCAATGAACAAGAAACCCAGAACATGAAACCCCTGCAATGAGCAAGTAATTTTAAGGTAATTAGAAAGCTTACTGTGACATAATGTGTAATGGACATTGTGGTGTGTGGCATAATGTATCATGGGCATTGTGATGTGTGGCATAATATGTCACGGGCATTGCGATCTGCGGCATAATGTATCACGGGCATTATGGTGTGTGGCATAAAGTATCATGCGCATTATGGTGTGTGGCATAATGTGTAATGGGCATTACAGTGTGTGTTGTATAATGTGTCATGGGCATTACGGTGTGTTGTATAATGTTTCACGGGCAATAAGGAGTGTGGCATAAAGTGTAAGGGGCATTGTGGTGTGTGGCATAATGTAATGGGCATTACGTTTTGTGGCATAATGTGTAAGGGGCATTATGGTGTGTGGCATAATGTATCACAGGCATTACAGTGTGTGGCATAATGTGTAATGGGCATTATGGTGTGTAGTATAATGTGTCACGGACATTACAATGTGTGATATAATGTGTTATGGGCACTAATGTGTGTGACATAATGTCTTAGGTGCATTAAGGAGGTAAAAGGACAAATAATGTAAGGGGTATGAATCAGTATTTTTTTTCCTGTGGTGGCCAATGTCTGGGCGTGCCAAACCGAGGTATAAGGTAGACTTTTCCTGCAAAGCAACGCTTCTTGCAGTGAGGTCACACCCCTTTTTGGAGGAAGGGGGGGCACCAGCAACTATTTTGGCTTGGGGGAGCAAAATTTCTAGTCAAGGAAACAAGTTGGTGCAAAGTTTTAACTGGTAGTCCCAATTCTTGAACTACAGCGAATGTGAGAAAGTTGCTGGCAGCACCAGAATCTATGAGTGTAGACAAGAACCTGGATCAATGGGCGGACTCTAAGGTAGCAGGCAGAATACAATCTAAACTTGGAAAAGGATTCTGTAATATCCAAAACAAGTTATGTTCTTGAGTTTTCCAGATGCATACGATTGGACAATAACTTAGCTTTCTCATTGTCTTCTTGAGCATTCTTCATGAGTGAGATGAGACCAGATTATTTGCATAGCCTCTTCAGAGGATGTAGGCAGAGAAGAAGCATGAGGAACTAGCCAAGCTCAATAACTCTTGAACCTTTCATTGGCTTGCGGATGAATATGGAGATCAATTTTGATACACAGGAAAATAAGGTCATCCAGCTTAACTGGAAGATCACGAGTTGCCTGCTCATCTTTTAAAATGTCTGAAAGTCCATTCCAAAAAGCTGCTATTAATGCCTCATACCATACCGACACCATTTCATATGTCTCAGTGGTTCCAGTCCACACTGCTCTAGTCTAGAACCAGCATTCCAGCTTGTACTTGTAGCCAGTATGCTACCTGCTTCCAGTTAGGAGTTCAGGTCAAAGACATTTGCTCTTTAATAATTTCTTACATTCATTCACATCTTTGGGCCAACCACCACTAGAGCATCAACAATTCTCCTAAGGATCCAATCACATACTGCCCACATCACTCTTTTTTCCATGAGTACTTTGGTTTCTTCTGGACTCGGGATAGATTCTGGCACAGGCTCAGTAGAGTGTGCTTTTATTCAATGACAGAACAAAATGCAGCATCCCCGGACTGAAACTGGCAGACTCCCCGAGATCTACACAGCAATGTGAACCACAGCATCTGTAGCAGTAAACAGTGGGTTTGGCACGGGAACAGTGCTGAACTGTGACAGTACCCACATCTTTTATGAGGCCTCTGGACACTTCTTGGCTTTGTGAGGGTACCTAGAATGAAACCTGGAATCAGACCTGGAGTATGTCCATAACCTTTCAAGTCAATAAGATACTGGAGATGACCAAAATGACAGTGGGAATCCAAGATTTTCTCTATTTCAAACTCCACTCCTCACTTGCTTTTGAAAGAGCGGTCTGGAAAAGGTTCAATTTAAATGGTCTCAAAAGAGATATGTGAAAGGAGTTTGAAATATGAAGCAAGGGAGGTAGTTCTAATTTGTAAGACATGGGATTGATGACTCATTCCACTGGCAAAGGTCCTATGAAGTATGGTGCGATTTTCATAGAAGGAACTTTAAGTCTTAGGTTGCGAATAGATCTCAGGATCTCCTGATTTTGTACCAAGAAGATACCTTCATTAAAGTGGTATGCACCTCCTTCCAAATCCTGAGAAATTGTTGAAGTGTGGTTTTTGCATTGACAGTTAGCAATGACTGAAATTCAGAAGCTTGTGGATGAAAGGCATTGTACACTGCAAGGAAAGGCATTGAATTAGAGGAAGAGTGATATTGATTGTTGTGGGTGAATTCTGTCCAGGGAAAAGTTCAGTCCAGTTATTCTGCAAAGAAAAAAAAACATAAAATCATAGAAGTCTCCAGGTCTTGAATTCCTCTTTTAGTCTCACCATTAGTTTGATACAATGAGGAAAATTTTAACTTTAATTGATGAGCTGAGCATATGGATCTCCAGACATTTGCTACAAATTGCACTCCAGGATCAGAGATGATTTCTATTGGTAGATCTTGAAGTCTGAATATTTCTGTTTAAACAGCTGGGATAACCAAAGAGTAGAAGGCAGTCCAGTAGAGGTACAAAATAAGCCATCATCTTCAAGCTGGTGACAGAGTGTGTCTCTCTACACGAAAAATGGTCAAAAATAACCCATATGGTATTGTAACCATTAGATTAGATTAAAGGTCTGTAATGATCTTGGCAGAAAGAAACTTTCATGAAAAAAAACACACAAGGGTGAAGTTTTTCATCCTTTGAGAGTGACATCAGGTTGCTACAAGACTGGTGCAAAAATACAGTAAAGTCTTGTCTAAGAAGCGGAAAGGCGGAACAAATCTCCAGCAGTGACGTGTGGTGGGTTAGGCAGAGCCTTTCCTGTCATACTAACATTTGCAACAGAATTTTGACTGTATAAAGTATATAGCCTGGAGTACTGCATGTTACTTCCTGATCAGGCGACTCTGCAGAGAACTCTCCAATCAGGTAGTGTTTCCCAGACATGTGATCCCTTCAGCCTATCACCAGAGAGCAAGGGGTATATTTTCCAGCTTCAAGCACTGTGAAGATGTCGGTGCTTTGTTGTCCTCAAGCCTGTAGAGAGCTACTGCAATCTCCTGCTTAAAGAGTGCAATTACCAACTTCAGCACTTCCTGACTCCTATCTCCAGGAAACATGCACCGCTGGTTAACTCATCTCCAGGATATCTGGAAACCTGCTTTGCTGGATATCTAAACTCCAGGATATCTGCAAACCTGCACTGTTGGTTATTTCATCTCCAGAATATCTGCAAGACTGCACCGCCGGTTATCCTATCTCCAGTATACCTGCAAACCTGCACCACTGGTCAATACAATCTCCAGTATATCTGCAAGCCTGCATCACTGAGTATCCTATCCAGCAATCCAGATGGTTCAGTCCCAGATTCCAGCTATCCAACTTCCAGCTATCCTGAACTGCTGGTTCAATCCCAGCTTTCAGCTATCCAGCTAACCTGTACTGCTGGTTCAATCCCAGCTTCCAGCTATCCTGAACTGCTGGTTCACTCCCAGCTTCCAGCTATCCAGCTATCCTGAACTGCTGGTTCAATCCCAGCTTCCAGCTATCCTGTACTGCTGGTTCAATCCCAGCTTCCAGCTAACCTGTACTGCTGGTTCAATCCCAGCTTCCAGCTATCCTGTACTGCTGGTTCAATCCCAGCTTCCAGTTATCAATCTCTACCACAAGTGTTACGCAACTTTCATTGCACTGGTATCCCCAGTGTTCTAGTTCCACGTTGTTGTACAAACACCTGTGGCCAGCCATAGACTTTAGCCGAACCTGCCACGCCTGTATGAGCATGTCATACAGTATATCAAGCCCGCACTATTCCGTCCTCAGGACTCCAGCCAACTAGCTACTACACCTCGTCCAGTTCCACAAGTACCAACAACCGCGACATTGTAATGGCAGTGTATAAACTCCTTGTTTACAGTGAAAACATCAATGAATTCCTTGTACAGTAAAGGAAACCATTTTGGTATGAAGACCCCAAAAGAGCAGAGAGGAATAACTCGTTATAGACAATTTTTGAAGCAGGACAGACCACAGGAATTGATCTGTAATGTTGACCAATGCAACTGAAGCTATGGTTCTGAAGCCAAGAGAGACCAAGCAGAGCCGGCCCTAGCCAATTTGATTCCCTAGGCAAGATTTTGGCTGGTGCCCCCTAGCACCACCACTAGTTCTGCCTTTGATCCTGCACCCCTTTCCCAGCACCATCAACCCTCACCCACAACAGTCCTTATTTTGGTGATCCTACCCCCTGTATTTTAAATAGGAAAAGTGTGCACATTCGGCGCACAGCCCAAAAAGGAGTGTGTTTTTGCTGGCAAGGGGCATGGTCGCACAATAATATCCCCAGTTCAAATTTTGCCACACAGTACTGCAACTGTATTCACATTTTACCATGCGATAGTGTCCCTTATTCACGTTATATCACACAGTAGTACCACTTTACCTTATAAACGTTTCTCCTCACAGAAGTGCCCCTTATTCACACCACATCACACTGAATTGCTCTTTATTCACATTAGACCACACAGTAGTGCTCTTTCTATATGTTACACCACACAGTAGAGCACCTTATACACATAATGCCAAATTAGTAATGCATGTATACACATAATACCACACAGTAATGTCCCTTACACATATGACACACATTATTAATGTCCTTATAAACATAATGCGCCTTACACATTATGCCAATCTTTATTAATGCCCTTATATACATAATGTCCCTTACACATACTGTATGACGCACATTATTAATGCCCTTATAGCTTATACACATAATGACATACATAATGTCCCTTACACATATGACGCACATTACTAATGCATTTATACACATGACACACATAATGTCCCTTACACATATGCAGCACATTATTAATGCACTTATAGACATAATGACACACATAGTGTCCCTTACACATTTGCTGCACATTATTAATGTGTTTATACACGACACGCATAATGCCCCTTACCATAACTCCCAACATTTGAAGTCCACGAAGAGGGACTTCTGAGTGTGCGAAGCGCCCATGCGCCTGAAAAGGGGCCTATGGATGCCGAACACTATTGCACAACCAACCCACTCATACACACAGACAGCACTCACACGGCCGCTAACACTGTGACCTCTGCCTTTGCTTGGATATAGATGTGTCCTCATAAGTCTTACCTCAATGAACCATGCAGCAAGGAGATACCTGGTGGTAGTCAGCTGACAGCTCTGCTAACGCCGGGCACCTTTTTTTGATGAAAATGCAACTTATTTGCATTGCTATGTGGCTAGGATGCACAAGCAGCTTCTGCTGATTAAAATGATGCGCAGCATGCCTATATACTGTTTGCGACTGTGGCTGTATCTGCATACGAAATACTACACACACAGAATATAGGCATGCCTCATATCATTTTAATCAGTAGTAGCAGCTGGTGCCCCTAGGCATACCAAATGCCCTAGGCATTTGCCTAGTTTGCCTATGCCTAGGGCCGGCTCGGAGACTAAGGACTAAAATGGGAAGCCTAAAAAATGATTAAGAAGGACCGCACTTCAGAATTTAGAACTTCTTCTCAGAGTTTAAGAAGTAGAGTCTGATCAGTCACAACTTCATCTGAAATTTGTCTGCCATCGACTGCTGTAAGAGTAATTGGACACGATAAGGCATCTGTAAATAATTTATACTTCTAGGCATAATTGAGAGTAATAAAGTGGATGGTTCAAAATCACGGTGAGGGAATAATCAGATTTTTTTGGAGAATTGGTGGGGGCTTCCCAGACAAAGAGAACAGGATTTAACTTGATGACCAGCAGCTCCATAATAAAGACAAAGCTTTTCTTGGTGGCACCTCTGCCATTCCTCAGAAGTAAGATGGAATCATTTAATTTGCTGAGGGAAGACTAGGACAAGGTCCAAAATTATCACTATTTCTCTGTTCCACAGCACACTCTCTGTAGCACAAATCTACTTTTTTGCAGAGTGAAATGAAATCATCTAACTTGAAAGGAGTACGTAGCTAGATCATCTTTGATCTTGACAATGGGGGTCATTCCAAGTTGATCGCTCGCTAGCAGTTTTTAGCAGCCATGCAAACGCTATGCCGCCTCCCAGTGGGAGTGTATTTTAGATTAGCAGATGTGTGAAAGAAAGGATCTCAGAGCGGCTACAAAGTTTTTTTGTGCAGTTTCTGAGTAGCTCCAAACTTACTCAGCGCTTGCGATCACTTCAGACTGTTCAGTTCCTGTTTTGTCGTCATCACCTAGCCACACCTACATTTCTCCTGGCACGCCTGTGTTTTTCCAAACACTCCCTGAAAACGGTCAGTTGCCACCCAGAAACGCCCACTTCATGTCAATCACTCTGTGGCAGCCAATGCAACTGAAAAGCATCGCTAGACCCTGTGTGAAACTACAATAGTTCGCTGCGCATGCGCATTGCGCTGCATACGCGTGCACAGTAGTGCTGATTTTTTTTGCCTCATCGTTGCACAGCGAACGAATGCAGCTAGCATGACCTCGGAATGACCCCCAATGTCAGAATGCTGCAATTACTGCATCTTTGTTCCAGAGTAACTCTGAAGCCAAACTTTGAACTTGAAAAACTTATTGACCTATGGTTCTGGTTTCTTAGTGTAACCATAAAATGTCTACTAAGGCCGAAGTTGTTCTTCCTGGCTTTTCGAAAACCACTGGTACTGAAAACAAGACTGGGACCAGTGGCACTGGGAACCCGACTGGAACTGGTGATGCTGAGAACTGGTCTGGAACTGGTGGTATTGAGAACAAGACTGGGACTGGTGGCACTGAGAATCGAACTGGAACCAGTGGCACTTAGAAGCAGACTGGAACTGGAGATGCTCAGAACTGGTTTGGACTTGGTGGTATTGAGACCCAGTAGCTCGCAAGCTCTGTCCATGCATGCGATAATTGATACGTCCGTGTGGTGTAATCAATTATCGCAGTGCGGATTTGGGCGATTTTATCGCCTCACATCCGCATCTTTGGATGCGGCTGGTGATAAATAGGCCCCTTCGATACAGTGGGGCAGATGTATTAAGCCTGGAGAAGGCATAAAGAAGTGATAAAGTGATGATAAGCGCAAGGTGATAACGCACCAGCCAATCAGCTCCAATATGTAAATTGACAGTTATGAGCTTATTGGCTGGTGCGTTACCACCTTGCACTTATCGCCGCTTTATCACTTCTTTATGCTACTGTATATCCAGGCTTAATACATTTGCCCCAGTGTCCATAGTTTAATCTAAGAGGCTCCTTTGTAAAAGACCCTAACATTATACTGATGTACAATAGCAGTTCTTAATGCAATTTAGGTTCATATTGGATATTGTTAGAATAACCCATCCAAAGTTCATCCTTTGTATCTTACAGGAGAATGCAAGGAAACCATGTACATTGTACACCTCACTGATCTCATTATTTAGGTCAAAAGTAAATACATTTAAAAGATTCCTTATACTACAGTATAACATTACTGTAGTAGTACTACTGTAATACCAGTGGCATATCTATAATGGGTGCAGTGTGTGCGTTGCACACGGGCCCCGGAGTCCAGAAGGGGCCCACACCGCACACACTGCACCCATTTCTCCTCACGCTTATTGCAATCAGTGAGTGGAATATCCTCACACACATAATCCATTTATGGCTATGGAAAGCACCTATGCTCAGGATACATTGTAACTGATCCTAGTTACTATTTCCATAAAAACTCTAACAGTTGCCGTTCCTTTAGCTTCATTGATGGTCATTCCGAGTTGTTCGCTCGCAAGCTGCTTTTAGCAGCTTTGCACACGCTAAGCCGCCGCCCTCTGGGAGTGAATCTTAGCTTATCAAAATTGCGAACGAAAGATTAGCAAAATAGCGAATAGACACTTCTTAGCAGTTTCTGAGTAGCTCCAGACTTACTCGGCATCTGCGATCAGTTCAGTGCTTGTCGTTCCTGGTTTGACGTCACAAACACACCCAGCGTTCTCCCAGACACTCCTCCGTTTCTCCAGCCACTCCCGCGTTTTTCCCAGAAACGGTAGCGTTTTTTCGCACACACCCATAAAACGGCCTGTTTCCGCCCAGAAACACCCACTTCCTGTCAATCACATTACGATCACCAGAACGAAGAAAAAACCTTGTAATGCCGTGAGTAAAATACCTAACTGCATAGCAAATTTACTTGGTGCAGTCGCACTGCGGGCATTGCGCATGCGCATTAGCGACTAATCGCTCCGTTGCGAGAAAAAAATACAGAGCGAACAACTCGGAATGACCCCCATTATTTGCTTGCATATCAAACCACTGAATTACCAAAATAGGTAATCAGTTACCATTTTACACGGCTCTGGTCGAGTGTTATCAGCTAATGATTATTTAAGTGTCTAAAGAATATTATATCCAGGTTTTTACTCTTTTTGTCTTAAAGAAGTATATTAATAAATCTTTTTAGAAACGTCAGCTCTCTATTTGTATCTTTGTTCCCATTTCCATTGTGCAGCCATTTTTTATTTATTTACCCATTTCTCCTATACTTACCTTTCCGGAGTCCATCGCTGACTGTGTGTGGGCCCCTCCTCTCCTGTAGCCGTCACCGCTGCTGCTAGCGCACTGAGCACTAGAGACTCTGGCACAGTGCCAGAGTCTACAGTGCATCTGCTGGACTCCAAAAAAATGGTGCAGCGGCCATTTTTCGGAGTCTTGCACATGTGCTGTAGACTCTGGCACTGTGCCAGAGTCTACAGCGCTCAGAGCGCTAGCAGCAGCGGTGACGGCTATGAGAGAGGAGGAGGCCTACACACGGAGTCTGCACACGGGTCCCCTCCTCTCTAAAGATGCCCCTGTGTAATACTACAGTATAACTTTACTGTAATATTACAATATTATTATTTATTATATAATAATATTATATAATACTATTACAATAGTATTAGCAAGAAAAAGCATATTCTATTTTAGGTGCAATTTCTTAACATTGAATTATGGGCCTAATTCAAGGTTGAGCACAATAGCCAACGGAATCACACTGCTGCGCTCAGATAACCACTCCCCGAACTGTTATTTAAAAAACCCATTCCCAAACTGTGTCTGTAGACGCAATGTTGCGTATTTCACTATTTCATGTGCTATGCGGCAAGCATCGGCACCATCGATGGACTCACCCTATGCTGTGTAACTCTGACCCTGCCTGTTGACTGCGTCTCCATAGACCTCTGTTATGGCTTCTGGCACTCCCATAAAATGCTCCTGACACGCCTCCATTTTTCACCAGACACTCCTGCATTTTAGCCACTCCCAGTAAACACCAAGTTACCACCCACAAACGGGGGCTTCCAGTCAATCACTAGAATCTGAAACTGCGAATGGCACATTTTTGTTATTTCATGCTTAAAATACCGTTGCACATGCGCCGTGCTTCTTTGACACATGCACAGTAGATCGATAATCATAAACCGCGAACCCATCTGCATTTGCGTCTAACCTTGAATCGGGCCCTATATTATTGTCAGGGCCGAAACTGGGGGGGGGGGGGGGGGCTAGGGGGTCACGTGCCCCGGGTGCTGGGCTGTAGGGGGCGCTACTGAGCCCAGTTCTTGTGTAACAATAGCTTCCGCTGGCTCCCCGACAGCAACTGACCTGCTGTAGGGAGCCAGCAGCACTAGACGCGGCTCCCTGGGCTTCCGGGATGCGGACGCCGGCACATCGCGCGTGTGACGTCATGACGTCGCACATGCATGTGACGTCACATGCGCGCACCTGGCTAGAGAGAGGACGGAGCCGAAGGCGGTAGTCTCTGGCGCCGCGGCTGCATCTATCTTTCTTAACTAGCAAACCCTGCATGCGCACCAAAAAAGTAGGTGCGTGCTGCGGCTACCTCCACACCAGAGTATCAGCAATGGGGGCCGGGGCTAACATGCTAAAAGCCTGCCTGGCTGCAGAGTACGATATACACTGTGACTGGCTCACTGACATTTCAAAAAAAAATAAATGTTAAACCAGTATCCCACATTTATATATATATATATATATATTAATATATATATATATATATATATATATATATATATATATATATATATACCGTATATACTCGAGTATAAGTCGACCCGAATATAAGCCGAGGCACCTAATTCTACCACAAAAACCTGGGAAAACTTATTGACTCGAGTATAAGCCTAGGGTGGGAAATGCAGCTCTAGCCGTACACAGCCCTCAGTGCCAGATATGCCCTCATAGTGCCAGATATGCCCCCACAGTGCTGCCAGATATGCCCCCACAGTGCTGCCAGATATGCCCCCACAGTGCTGCCAGATATGCCCCCACAGTGCTGCCAGATATGCCCCCACAGTGCTGCCAGATATGCCCCCACAGTGCTGCCAGATATGCCCCCACAGTGCTGCCAGATATGCCCCCACAGTGCTGCCAGTTATGCCCCCACAGTGCTGCCAGTTATGCCCCCACAGTGCTGCCAGATATGCCCCCACAGTGCTGCCAGATATGCCCCCACAGTGCTGCCAGATATGCCCCCACAGTGCTGCCAGATATGCCCCCACAGTGCTGCCAGATATGCCCCCACAGTGCTGCCAGATATGCCCCCACAGTGCTGCCAGATATGCCCCCACAGTGCTGCCAGATATGCCCCCACAGTGCTGCCAGTTATGCCCCCACAGTGCTGCCAGATATGCCCCCACAGTGCTGCCAGATATGCCCCCACAGTGCTGCCAGTTATGCCCCCACAGTGCTGCCAGTTATGCCCCCACAGTGCTGCCAGATATGCCCCCACAGTGCTGCCAGATATGCCCCCACAGTGCTGCCAGATACGTTCCCTCCCCAAGTGCCAGGTATGCCCCACAGTGCTGTTACTTACCCCTCCGTCGATCCCGCGCTGTCTTCTGGAGGGACACGAAGCACACAGCGTGCGCGGCTCTCCTGTGTCCCTCCTGCATCTTCGGCGGCCGCGGCGGGTCTATTATAGGAAGTGCCGGTTCGTGATCAGAGGTCACGAACGGGTATTTCCTGTAATAGAACCGCCGCTGCTGCCGCCGGAGATGCAGGAGGGACACAGGAGCGCCGCGCGCTGTGCGCTCCATGTCCCTCCTTCACACTGCTCTGCCTCTGCCTGCACTGACTCGAGTATAAGCCGAGGTGGCTTTTTCAGCACAAAAAAAAGTGCTGAAAAAGTCGGCTTATACTCGAGTATATACGGTATATTTATTTATTAATAATATATATATATATATATATATATATATATATATATATATATACACTAGGTGATTCATCGCGCCCTACGGGCGCTCTTCACACCGTCGTAAAGGGCTACGCCCCTGTGCGCTGAGGGATGATGGAGGGGGCAGGGGGTGTTGGGCTTGTTGGAGTTGTGGGTGTGTGTGGCAGGGGGATTGGGGAGGGTATGTCCGAGGCTGGCATAGGTGGTGGAGTTCCATATGGGGTGTGTGGATGGTGAAGGGTATGGGGGGCTTTGTAGTGTTCATGGGAGGGGTGTTGAGCAGGGTAGGGGGAGGCTGATGGTTTGTTGAGGTTTCGTGTGAGCTGCAGGGGTGGTGTATTTGCATAAGCTGTGTGTCAAGTATGGGACTACAGTGTTTGGTGGATGTTATTTTGAGGTGTTGTGGGTGTTGGGCAGGGGTATGTTGTGTGGATGTGGGGTAAAAGTGTACATGGTATGTTGTTTATATGTGAAAGGGGGTGGGTGTAGTGAGGTGGAGGTGTGTGTGTTGGCGTTGCCCTGGGATTGAGGTATTGACTGTTTGTGGGGAGGGTTGTTGTAGGTGGTGCGTGTGGTGGATGTTTGATTGTAAAATGGCCTTATGGATGGGGATGTTGGTGCAGAGGTGGTGGTATAAATGGCGTATGTGGATGTTGGGAGTGGTGGAGGGTTGGCAGTGGGGGGTATGACATTTTTGAAGGGGGAACGGATGTGCTGTGTGTGAGGGAGGAACATGTGGTGTGTAGGTGGGTTGAGAGGGAGTGTTGCGTTTGGCAGGGTGTGCATAGGTGCTTAGGGGGTTTTGTGGGTGTGGTGGGGAGGTTAGATGGGTTAGGGATTGAGGATGTATGTGTTAGGGAGTGTGAGGTTTGGCTTTGGATTGTTGATGGTGGTGAAGGTAATGCGTTTGGTGTGGTGGTGTGTGTGAGTGTTAGTAGGTTTGGCCTGTGGCCCTGTAAGATGCTGGGGAGGGTGAATGAGTATGTATGGGCTGAACCGTGGATGGTGGCCGGTGACTGCGTATACAGGGGCAAGGGGTAAGGGATGGTGTAGGTGGTGTAGTACTTGTTGCATTTGTGTTTGTGCGGTACACGGGGACAGGGGTGGGTGTTGGAACGTGGCATGGGTGGGGGAGTTGCACATGGGGAGTGTGGTGGGATGATGGAGGGTATTTGGGGTGGGCTGCTGTAAGGAAGGGGGGGTGCGGAGTGAGTTAGGGGGATGGTGCATGGGGTAATGGTTGGGTGGTGTATGTGTGGACGGTGGATGTTAGGTATGGGGTTAGCTTGTTTGGGGGATGTGCTTGTGAGGTGCAGCTGATGTGGTGGAGGTGGGTGAGGTGGAGTTGCGGGTGGGGTTGTTTTGAGGGGTAGGGGTTTTTGGGTGGTTGTGTTTTATGATGTAGGTAGCGATAGCATGCAGAGAGGGATGGTGTTGTGTGCAGTGCATGTCGAAGATGGTTTTATGTGAAAGGGTCGTGTGGATGGGGGTGATGTTTTAGAGTGGTGGGTGGAAATGTGGTGTGTACATGATGTGAGTGGTGAAGGGTTTGCTATGGGGGGGATGGCAATCAGGGTGGGTGAAGGCAAAGTGTGTGTGAGGGAGAAAGGGCTGGTGGACAGGTAGGTTGAGAGGGGGTGCAGGGTGTGGCAAAGCCATGTGCAAGGTGGTGTTGGTGGGGGGGGGTTTAGGGAGTATGCTGAACTGTTATTGTGGGATCTGGGGTGCGTTTGGAGGGTGCGTCTATTGTGTTTTTGTGGGAGCGGTGGGTGGATTGTTTATGTGTGTGGCAAGGTGAAGAGGATGTGGTGTTAGGGTGTTTGTTGGGGGCAGAGGTGTGTTGTGTTAGCAGATGTTGGAATTGGCGTATTAGTGGCTTTAGGCTATGGGGGTAGTGTTGTGGGGTAGATGGTGTTTTGATGGTTTGACCGAATTAGTTGGGTGCAGAGGGAAGGAGGTGGGTGCGCGATAGGGTTAAGGCGGTGTGTGGATGGATTGTGGAGGGTGTTGAAGGGAATGTGTGTGGTGGAGTGTTTTTTGTGAAGGGTACGTAGTTTGGGGTGTGGTTTGCTGAAATGCTGTGGGTAATGATTTATGGTCCTTGGGCAAGTGTGTGGAGAGGGGTCACTGCCTGTATATGTTTTTGCGTAGGGGTGAGGGATGGGGGTGGTGATAGGAGGTGTAGTGTGGGATGGAGTTAGGTGGCAGGGGGATGGAGGAGGGGGTTTGAAGTTGGCATGGGTGGAGGAGGTCCACATAGGATGGGTGGTTGGATGGTGGAGGGTTTTTGTGGGGTTTGTGGTGTGTGCATGGGAGGGGAGGGGAGGGGGTGGCAGGATTAGTCAGATGGGTAAGGTTGTGCAGTGGTTGTGTTGGATGGGTGTTGTATTTGTGGTGGCTGGGTGGGCGGTATGGGTGTATTGCGGTTGTGGGATGGGCTTGCGGTGTGCGCGGTGGTGTTGGCCAGGTGGTTGCGTAGGTGTGGGTTTGCTTGTTAAATGCAGTGTTGTGTGTGTTAGGGTTGTTTCCCCTAGTGGTGTGAAGGCAATGGGGGAATGGGTGGTTGTTGTTGTTGTTGGGTGGTGGTGTAGCAAAGATGGGTAAGGTGTTTTGTGTGTGTGTTGGGGGGAGGGGAAAGGGAAGTGGAGGGTGCGTGCGTGTTGTTAGGTGTGGATGGTGAGTGTGTGTGTGTGGAGGGGGGGGGAGAGGAAAAAGGGGGGAAGAGGAAAAAGGGGGGGAAGAGGAAAAAGGGGGGAAGAGGAAAAAGGGGGGAAGAGGAAAAAGGGGGGAAGAGGAAAAAGGGGGGGGGGAGGGGGGGAGGCAGTGGAGGGTGCGTGCATGTTAGGAGTGTGGAGTGTGAATGTGTGCGTGGGGGGGAGTAGAGGGTGCGGGCGTGTTGTTAGGAGTGTGGAGGGTGAGTGTGTGCGTGTGTAGGGGGGAGGGGACAGGCGTGTGGAGGGTGTGTGTGTAGGGGGGAGGGGAAAGTGAAGTGGAGGGTGCGGGCGTGTTGGTAGGAGTGTGGAGGGTGAGAGTGTGTGTGTGTTGGGGGAAGGGGAAAGTGAAGTGGAGGGTGCGGGCATGTTGGTAGGAGTGTGGAGGGTGAGTGAGTGTGTGTGTGTGTGTGTGTGTGTGTGTGTGTGGGGGGGGGGGGGGGAGGGAAGTGGAGGGTGCGGGCATGTTGGTAGGAGTGTGGAGGGTGAGTGTGTGTGTGTGTGTGTAGGGGGGGGGGAAGGGAAGTGGAGGGTGCGTGCGTGTGGGTAGGAAGGTGAGTGTGTGTGTGTGTTGGGGGAAGGGGAAAGGGAAGTGGAGGGTACGGGCGTGTTGGTAGGAGTGTGGAGGGTGAGTGTGTGTGTGTGTGTTGGAGGGAGGGGAAAGGGAAGTGGAGGGTACGGGCGTGTTGGTAGGAGTGTGGAGGGTGAGTGTGTGTTGGAGGGAGGGGAAAGGGAAGTGGAGGGTGCGTGCGCATTGTTAGAAGTGTGAGTGTGTGTGTAAGGTAGAAGTGGTTGCAGTGTATGTGGTGATAGGTGTTGGTATATGTGGGGCCATGAGGCTGCTACTTGTTTCCCCCCTTGTGATGGACGGGGTGCACCTGGTGGGATGGTTGATATGGGCAGTGGTGGATCTTGCCACGGGCAAGCAGGACTTTTGCCCGGGGCGCCGCCTTCCGGAGGGCGCCGGCGCCATCCGGAGGGCGCCGCACCATGGCAAGATCCTCCACTGTCAGTGTGCGCCCCCGCTGTGCCCCCCCTCCCGCTGTGAGAAGGGAACCAGACGCTAAGCGTCTGGTTTCCCTTCGTGGCGCTGGTCCTCCCCCGCTCTGAAGGGAATCAGACGCTAAGCGTCTAGTTTCCCTTCATGGAGAGGACCTTTGGTGTGCGGTGCGCGATGACGTCATCGCGCACCGCACAGCATTGTGGCATAGACGCTAGGGGTCATAATTGACCTCTAGCGCTTATGCTGTGCTATGGGAGAGACGTCATGACTGACGTCTCTCCCATAGATCCGAGGAGAAGAGCGGCGCCGGTCTGCAGGGTCTGGAAACAGGAGCGGGGTACAGTAAGTATACTTTTTTTTTTCCCCAGCGGCGCTACAAATGGGGGGCGTGACTGACCACGCCCCCATGTTAAGCCACGCCCCTAAATTTTGCCCGGGGCGCCGAAAGGGCAAGAACCGGCCCTGATATGGGGGGCACGCCGTATGTGAGTGGGTGGGTGAGGGCGTTGTCTGCAGAACACGGAGTAACACTAACACAGGCCATAGCTGTACATGCGGCATCACCCTGACAGCACGCCGCACCTGACTGTACCAGCGTTATCTCTATTGCCGCTGCTGCCTCCGACCCGGCGACCCCGCTGGATGTTTGGAAACAGATTCGTCGGGTCGGAGGCAGCAGCGGGGAGAGAGATATAACGCTGGTACAGAGTCAGGTGCGGCGTGCTGTCAGGGTGATGCCGCATGTACAGCTATGGCCAGTGTTTCTGTTACTCCGGGTTGCGGACGGCGGGTCCCAGGCAGCGTGTCAGTGGCTGCATGTGGGAACAGGCGACGGGCTGGTGCGGAGGGAGGGGTGCGGGTGTCAGTGGGCTCCCGGGCAGTGTGTCCCGTCTGTGCCATCGGGTGCTCCCCCCAGCTCTGCTCCCCCCACCGCCGGCCCTGTTCGCCGGGTCATACAGCCGAAGTGGCCTCCGCTCCCCCCCCCCGCCGGCCAGTGTGTGCAGCGGTAGTGGGGAGGGGGGGAGCGATGTGTGCGGGCTGGGTGTTAGCCGTCAGTGTGTGGCCGCGGCTGCACTCTTACAGATGGTAGGGGATGTTAGCGGCGGCCTCGGTAGCGGGTGAGTGTCCCGCCGTGGTGGGGAAGGTGGGTGTGTTAGGTGGTGGTTGGTGTTTGCAGGGGAGGTGTGGGGTGAGGATGTCTGGGTGTCCATACGTACCTTGCAGTGTGGGGCGTCAGTGCACTGCTGGAAATGGTCTGTTGAATCTGTGGCTGGTGGTCCCTTGTGTGGTGTGCTGACACTGAGCAGCTATTGGCCTGTCCAAGTCCGCCCAGGTCTGTGACTCCACCCAGCGTTAGAAATGTAGCCACAGAGTCACAGGGCTAATATATAGGAGATAAATATATGTATATATTATATATTTATATATATATTTATGAATAATATATATATATATATATATATATATATATATTATTTATAATATATATATACAGTATGTGTATATATGTATATGCATATATATATATATATATGTCTATTTTTGTATATATATATATATATATATATATATATATATAATTTATATAAAATAAGATTTTAATACTACCGGTAAATCTTTTTCTCCTAGTCTGTAGAGGATGCTGGGGACTCCGTAAGGACCATGGGGCATAGATGGGCTCCTCCGCAGGAGACATGGGCACTCTAAAGACTTTAGAATGGGTGTGCACTGGTTCCTCCCTCTATGCCCCTCCTCCAGATCTCAGTTAGAGAAACTGTGCCCAGAAGAGACGGACAGTACGATGAAAGGATTTTTGTTAATCTAAGGGCAAGATTCATACCAGCCCACACCATCCACACCGTATAACATGGAATATACGAACCAGTTAACAGTATGAAACAAAATAGCATCAGCCCGAGACTGATCTCAACTATAATATAACCCTTATGAAAGCAACAACTATATACAAGCCTTGCAGAAATAGTCTGCACTCTACGGACTAGGAGAAAAAGAATTACCGATAGGTTTAAAATGTTATTTTCTCTTACGTCCTAGAGGATGCTGGCGACTCCGTAAGGACCATGGGGATTATACCAAAGCTCCAGACTGGGCGGGAGAGTGCGGATGACTCTGCAGCACCAATTGAGCAAACAGGAGGTCCTCATCAGCCAGGGTATCAAACTTGTAGAATTTTGCAAAAGTGTTTGAACCCGACCAAGTAGCTGCTCGGCACAGCTGTAATGCCGAGACGCCTCGGGCAGCCGCCCAAGAAGAGCCCACCTTCCTCGTGGAATGGGCCTTTACCGAATTTGGTACCGGCAATCCAGCCGTAGCATGAGCTTGCTGAATCATGTTACAGATCCAGCGGGCAATAGTCTGCTTAGAAGGAGGGGCGCCAACCTTGTTGGCTGCATACAGGACAAACAATGCCTCTGTTTTCCTAATCAGAGCCGTTCTGGCTACATAAACTTTTAAGGCCCTGACTACATCAAGAGACTTGGAATCATCCAAGTCCCCCGTAGTCACAGGCACCACAATAGGTTGGTTCATATGAAACGATGAAACCACTTTGGGCAGAGTTCTCAACTCTGCTCTATCCACATGGAAAATCAGATAGGGGATTTTGTGAGACAAAGCCGCCAATTCTGACACCCGCCTCGCAGATGCCAAGGCTAACAACATGACCACTTTCCAAGTGAGAAATTTCAACTCAACTGTTTGAAGAGGTTCAAACCAGTGTGACTTAATGAACTGTAACACCACGTTTAGGTCCCATGGTGCCACTGGGGGCACAAAAGTAGGCTGGATATGCAGCACTCCCTTTACGAAAGTCTGGTCTTCTGGGAGAGAAGCCAATTCCTTCTGAAAGAATATAGATAGGGCCGAAATCTGTACCTTAATGGAGCCTAACTTCTGGCCTATATCCACTCCTGTCTGTAAAAAGTGGAGAAAACGGCCCAGGTGGAAATCTTCCGTAGGAGCATTCTTGGCTACACACCAAGAAACATACTTCCTCCAGATACGGTGATAATGTTTCGCCGTCACCTCCTTCCTAGCCCTTATCAGAGTAGGGATGACTTCCTCTGGAATACCTTTTCCAGCTAGGATTCGGTGTTCAACCGCCATGGCGTCAAACGTAACCGCGGTAAGTCTTGGAACACGCAGGGCCCCTGCTGTAACAGGTCCTCCCTGAGAGGAAAAGGCCATGGATCTTCTGTGAGCATCTCCTGAAGATCTGAATATCAGGCCCTTCGAGGCCAATCTGGAACAATGAGTATTGTCTGCACTTTTTTTCTTCTTATGATTCTCAATATTTTGGAGATGAGAGGAAGTGGAGGGAATACATAGACCGACTGAAACACCCATGGTGTCACCAGGGCATCTACCGCTACTGCCTGAGGGTCCCTTGACCTGGCACAATACCTCCGAAGCTTCTTGTTGAGGCGTGACGCCATCATGTCTATTTGAGGAAGTCCCCAAAGACTTGTTATCTCTGCAAAAACTTCTTGATGAAGTCCCCACTCTCCTGGATGGAGATCGTGTCTGCTGAGGAAGTCTGCTTCCCAGTTGTCCACTCCCGGAATGAAGAATGCTGATATAGCGCTTACATGATTTTCCGCCCAACGCAGAATCCGTGTGGCTTCCGCCATTGCCACTCTGCTCTTTGTCCCGCCTTGGTGGTTTACATGAGCCACGGCTGTGACGTTGTGTGATTGAATCAGAACAGGTAGTTTACGAAGAAGATTCTCCGCTTGTCGTAGGCCGTTGTATATGGCCCTTAATTCCAGTATGTTGATGTGTAGACAAGCCTCCTGGCTTGACCATGTTCCCTGAAAATTCTTCCTTGTGTGACTGCTCCCCATCCTCGGAGGCTCGCGTCCGTGGTCACCAGAAACCAGTCTTGAATGCCGAACCTACGACCCTCAAGAAGATGAGCACTCTGCAGCCACCACAGGAGAGACACCCTGACCCTGGGAGACAGGCTTATTTCTGATGAATTTGAAGATGGGACTCGGACCACTTGTCCAGAAGGTCCCACTGAAATGTCCTTGCATGAAACCTGCCGAAGGGGATGGCCTCGTAGGTTGCCACCATTTTTCCCAGTACTCTAGTGCATTGATGGACTGACACACTTTTCGGTTTTAACAGGTCTCTGACCATGTTCTGGAGTTCCTGGGCTTTTTCCATCGGGAGAAAAACCCTCTTTTGTTCCGTGTCCAGAATTATGCCTAAGAAAGATAGCCGAGTCGTTGGAGCCAACTGTGCCTTTGGTAGATTCAGAATCCAGCCACGTTGCTGCAGTACTCTCAGGGAGAGCGACACACTTTTCAGCAACTGATCTCTCAATCTCGCTTTTATCAGGAGATCGTCCAAGTACGGGATAATTGTGACTCCCTGCCTGCGCAGGAGCACCATCATTTCAGCCATTACCTTGGTGAAAATTCTCGGGGCCGTGGAAAGCCCAAACGGCAACGTCTGAAACTGGTAATGACAGTCCTGTACAGCGAATTTCAGGTACGCCTGATGAGGGGGATATATAAGGACATGAAGGTATGCATCATTTATGTCTAGTGACACCATAAAATCCCCCCCTTCCAGGCTGGAGATAACCGCCCGGAGCGATTCCATCTTGAATTTGAACTTTTTCAAGTACAGGTTTAGGGATTTTAAATTTAGAATGGGTCTGACCGAGCCATCCGGTTTCAGGACCACAAATAGGGTTGAATAGTATCCCTTCCCCTGTTGAAGTAGGGGAACCTCGACAACCACTTGTTGTTGACACAGTTTTTGGATTGCAGCTAAAACTATCTCCCTTTCTGAGGAAGAAGCTGGTAAAGCCGATTTGAAAAACCGGCGAGGAGGCACGTCTTCGAATTCCAGCTTGTAGCCTTGGGATACAATTTCCATTGCCCAAGGATCCACGTCTGACTGAACCCAGACGTGGCTAAAGAGTCGAAGACGTGCCCCCACTGGCGCGGACTCCCTCAGAGGAGCCCCAGCGTCATGCGGTGGATTTAGTAGAAGCCCGGGAGGACTTCTGCTCTTGGGAACTAGCCATAGCAGGCATTCTTTTCCCTCTACCCTTACTTCTGTCGAGGAAGGAAGACCCCTGACCTCTTCTAGACTTATGCGACCGAAAGGACTGCATCTGATATTGTGGTGTTTTCTTTTGCTGTGGGGGAACATAAGGTAAAAAAGTAGATTTACCCACGGTAGCTGTGGAAACCAGGTCCACGAGACCTTCCCCAAATAAAACCTCACCCTTGTAAGGCAAAACTTCCATATGCCTCTTTGAGTCGGCATCACCCGTCCATTGGCGGGTCCACAGGGCTCGCCTAGCAGAAATCGCCATGGCGTTGGCTCTCGAACCTAGCAGCCCAACATCTCTCTGAGCGTCTGTCATATATAAGACTGCGTCTCTAATGTGAGCTAAGGTCAATAAAATGGTATCCCTATCTAGGGTATCAATGTCAGCTGCAAAGGTATCTACCCAAGCTGCTACAGCGCTACAAACCCAAGCTGACGCTATTGCCGGTCTGAGTAAGGCACCCGTATGCGTATAAATTGATTTTAGGGTATTCTCCTGTCTGCGATCAGCAGGATCCTTGAGGGCTGCCGTGTCTGGGGATGGTAGCGCCACCTTTTTGGACAAGCGTGTTAAAGCCTTGTCCACCTTGGGTGAGGAATCCCACCGTAACCTGTCCTGTGCCGGGAAAGGATACGCCATAAGAATTCTCTTGGGAATCTGCAGTTTCTTGTCTGGAGTATCCCAAGCTTTTTCATATAACTCATTCAGTTCATGAAATGGGGGAAAAGTTACCTCAGGTTTCTTTTCTTTAAACATGCATACCCTCGTGTCAGGGACAGAGGGGTCTTCTGTGATATGCAAAACATCTTTTATTGCAATAATCATATAACGAATACTTTTGGCCACCCTTGGGTGTAACCTCGCATCATCGTAGTCGACACTGGAGTCAGAATCCGTGTCGGTATCAGTGTCTGCTACCTGGGACAGGGGACGTTTCTGAGACCCAGAAGGGCCCTGTGACACAGTCAAAGCCATGGATTGACTCCCTGTTTTATCTCTGGACTCTGCCTTGTCCAATCTCTTATGTAATAAAGACACATTTGCATTTAAAACATTCCACATATCCAACCAATCAGGTGTTGGCGTTGCAGACGGAGACACCACAATCATCTGCTCCACCTCCTCCATAGAAGAGCCTTCCACTTCAGACATGCCGACACACACGTACCGACACCCCCACACACTCAGGGATATATCTATAAGGAGACAGTCCCCCAATAAGGCCCTTTGGAGAGACAGAGAGAGAGTATGCCAGCACACACCCAGCGCCACCGGACACTGGAATAAAATCCCAGTCAGTACAGCGCTTTTATAGAGATATGTATATATAATTACTAACTGCGCCAATTAATGTGCCCCCCCCCCCTCTGTTTTGCCCTCTGGAACCGTGTTCAGCAGGGGAGAGTCCAGGGAGCCAGCTTCTCTGCAGTGTGCTGTGGAGAAAATGGCTCTGGTTAGTGCTGGAGGATCAAGCCCTGCCCCCTCAGCGGTGGGCTTTGGTCCCACTCAAATTGTTTATACTGGCGGTTTTTTTTTAATATACCGCCTCTGCAGTATATGATGCCTATGCCAGTGTCTCTTGAGGTTAATATTGCTGCCCAGGGCGCCCCCTGCGCCCTGTACCCTTACAGTGCCCGCTGTGTGTGTATGTGTGGGAGCAATGGCGCACAGCATTACCTTAGGGAAGATCTGAAGTCTTCTGCCGCCTTTGAAGTCTTCTTTTCTTCTCAATACTCACCCGGCTTCTATCTTCCGGATCTGTGAGGAGGACGGCGGCGCGACTCCGGGACGAACAGCGAGGGTGAGACCTGCGTTCCGACCCTCTGGAGCTAATGGTGTCCAGTAGCCTAAGAAGCAGAGCCTATCATTTAAGTAGGTCTGCTTCTCTCCCCTCAGTCCCACAATGCAGGGAGCCTGTTGCCAGCAGTGCTCCCTGAAAATAAAAAAACCTAACAAAAAGTATTTTTCAGAGAAACTCAGTAGAGCTCCCCTGCAGTGCACCCAGTCTCCTCTGGGCACAGGATCTAACTGAGGTCTGAAGGAGGGGCATAGAGGGAGGAGCCAGTACACACCCATTCTAAAGTCTTTAGAGCAGGGCTGGCCAAACCGGTCCTCGAGATCTACCAACAGTTCATGTTTTCCAGGTCTCCTGGAGATCTGTAGAATTGTCAGTTAGGAATGAATGCAGCACATCTTAATTAGCAATGACTACACCTGTGCACCAGCTAGGTGGCCTGGAAAATGTGAACTGTTGGTAGATCTCGAGGACCGGTTTGGCCAGCCCTGCTTTAGAGTGTCCATGTCTCCTGCGGAGCCCGTCTATACCCCATGGTCCTTACGGAGTCCCCAGCTACCTCTAGGACGTAAGAGAAATATATATATATATATATATATATATATCAGAAATGGTGGATAAGATACTTTAGAGCGACCAATGGTGTCAATAAATATTATTGAGGAAGTCCAGATAGGACGAAACGCGTTGGGGATACCTACCTCCTCTTAAGCTAAGATTTGATTTTTTACCTATATTTGATCTTATTAATCGATAATATATATATATTCTTTTATAAATTGAGTCCTCATAGCCCTTACCATATATATACATTTTTTTAACATATTTTTATATATACTGGTGACATTTTTGTACTGACTTTTTTATCTCTGACCGTGAAATTTTTATACATATTTTTATTGTGGTTTTTCTTTTTCTTTTACTGGTGCAAGTGTTATTGTGATTAAAATCTACCTTTTTTAACTTTTACCCTCCTATTATAATATTTATTGACACCATTGGTCGCTCTAAAGTATCTTATCCACCATTTCTGAGATTACTTGTAAAACACCTTACCAGTGTTTTTTACTTAAGACATGAGCTGACGCCCTTAATATATTGAAGGGAGTGTACTTTTTAGGAGTATTTATATCTATTCTGGTCCATATACTAGTACAAATTGTTATCGCTAATTGGCGCTGCTTAGCTTCCTCCTTTTCACATATATATATATATATATATATATATATAGAAATACAAAGGGGGACGGCACTCAGAGGATTTTTAGAAAGACTTGTATTCAGATAGAAAACATACTGATATCAGTATGTTTTCTATCTGAATACAAGTCTTTCTAAAAATCCTCTGAGTGCCGTCCCCCTTTGTATTTCTGTATGCTGCATGGTCCCGTCTAGCTCCGCCCCTTATTCCCATCTAGCTCCGCCTCCTCTGGCTCCCGCCCGGCCACTGAATGTCACACAGAGGAGGGAAGCGGGAGAGGAGGCTTTGTGCTGCTGGCGCCGAGGGGGAGAAGAGGTTTTGTGCTGCCGGCGCCGCTGCGTGTGTGACAGCAGCCGGCAGCAGCAGCAGGGATAGCAGCAGCAGCTCAGCACAGGGATTCAGAGCAGGGAGAACGCCTCTCCTTCCTGGTGCCTCCCTGCACTGCATCCCTTTGTTGAGCGGCTAGCGCCGGGCACTGACACTGACACTGCACAGCACTCTCACCAATTATATTGATTCAGCCGGTCAGTCAGTTGTCCCAATGCGCTGCATTACAGGGAAGTAGACGCACTAAATAAACTACAGCTCCCAGCAGCCCTTAGTGCCGAAGCATTCCGGCCCTTAGGGCTGCGGGAGCTGTAGTTTATTGAGTGCATCTTCTTCCCTGTAATACTGCGCATTTGGACACCGGCACTAACAATAGTGACTGGCTGCTTGGCTGCTGTGCGAGTCTCCGGGAGACCCACTGCCAAAGGGAGGACAGCAGCTTAGCTGCTGACAGGAGGAGAAGCAGGAGAAGCATTAACGCCTCTCCCCCATTCACAGCACCTCCAGGCCCCATTTGTGGCACCCCCACACACACCCTCCAGCATCCGCAGTACTTCCGGATCCCCTCTCCCACCCGCCCCTCCCGCTGCACCACTGCATCCGCTCCTCCCCCACCCAGGGCACCCCCGCACCTGCTCCTCCCCCACCCGCGGTGGCTCTGAACGCATAGGCAAACGCAGGGGGTATTTCTGGTTGCCTGGACCTTTTCCTGACCACTTATCTTATTTATATTGTTTAAATATGTTTGATACTGCCTATACTATAGACAATCTATAGCGTTAAATATTAATACTGTATTCCATACAGTATCAAATGTAAGAAAAGTACCAATGTTCAGGGTCATTACTAGGTTCTTCTACCGCTCCCCCAGACTCCTGCACTTGCTCCGCAGAGTGGGAGATTATGGATTGCATTTGGAAACCCCGCTCTAGAAATCCTGCATTTGCCACTGGACCCCCACCCACGGCACCCATGCACCCTCCCCATCCGCGGCACCATCACACCAGCCCTTCCCCATCCCGTGGCACCCCTGGATCTCATTCGCATCTTCCCCGCACCCGCCACTACCCGAACCAAAGCACCTACTAGGTGATTCATCAGGCCCTGCGTGCGCTGTTCACGCCATTGCAAGGGGCTTCAACCCCTTAACCATTGCATGCCCTTTATCCGTGCAATATTTAACCACTCACACAACTATGATTGGAGGTAATACTCCATATAATAAAAATATTGCACGCCACAAGGGTGTGCAAGGGTTAAGGGAGCGTAGCCCCTTACGACGGTGTGAAGAGCGCCTATAGGACGTGATGAATCCCCTAGTATTTATATAATATAATTAGTTAATATACCAAAAAAAGTAAATTTTATTTTAGGAGCAGTTTGTTAATATTGAATTTTATTATTTTATTGTTCAACTCTGTCTCTACTCAAAATTGTTTCTGACTCCATAGCCCTGCCAAAAACAAAATCAAAAGACCACTCATTTGCTATTTAATATCCTGTAGCTGTATCCTAGAATTCCTTTTTCTACCATTGCACTGAGATAAAAGTGAGGGATATAGTATAGTATATAATGTTTTTAAATAAGCTCTAATCCAGTGGTCGAAGTGGGGCGGTATGGTATATCGCCACTTCTTCCACTGACCCGGAAATGAGCCCAGAAAGTGCAGCAGGAGGCGAGGGAAGTGGCATCCTGCTGCACATGGTGCTCCCCGTCCCTGCGCGGCGGCCGGCGGCTATGTAGAGCGCTAACCAGCCACTCGCCGCTCCCGCTCACCAGCCACCCGCCGTCCCCGCTCACCAGCCGCTCCCGCTCACCAGCCGCCCGGCGCCAGCTCACTGCTGCCAGCAACATTTAAGGTAATGTTCCCCTGCTGTCACCTCTCTCCCTGCTGTCCCTGTCGTCACTGTCCCTGTCGTCACCCTCCCTGTCGTCACTGTCTCTCCCTGTCGTCCCTGTCGTCACTGTCGTCACTCTCCCTGTCGTCACTGTCGTCACTCTCCCTGTCGGCACTCTCGTCACTCTCCCTGTTGTCACTCTCTCCCTGTCGTCACTCTCTCCCTGTCATCACTCTCTCTCCCCCTGTCTCTCCCCCTGCCTCTCTCCCTGTCGTCACTGTCTCTCTCTGTCGTCACTCTCTCTGTCATCACTCTCCCTGTCATCACTGTCATCACTCTCACTGTCGTCACTCTCACTGTCGTCACTATCTCCCTGTCGTCACTCTCTCTCCCCCTGTTTCTCTCCCTGTCGCCACTCTCTCTCCCCCTGTCTCTCTCCCTGTCGTCATTCTCTCCCTGTTGTCACTGACGTCACTCTCTCCCTGTCGTCTCACTCTCTCCCTGTCGTCTCTCTCTCTCTCCCCCTGTCTCTCTCTGTCGTCACTGTCTCTCTCTGTCGTCACTCTCTCTCCCTGTCGTCACTCTTGTCACTCTCACTGTCGTCACTCTCACTGTCATCACTCTCATTGTCGTCACTTTCTCTCCCCCTGTCGTCACTCTCCCTGTCGTCACTCTCTCCATGTCGTCACTCTCTCCCTGTTGTCACTCTCTCCCCCTGTCTCTCCCCCTGTCGTCACTGTCTCTCCGTCGTCACTCTCCCTGTCGTCACTCTCTCTCCCTGTCTCTCTCCCTGTGGTCACTGTCTCTCTCCCTGTGGTCACTGTCTCTCTCCCTGTCGTCACTCTGGCTGTCCCTGCTGTCAAAATTTCAGCTCATTCAGTGTGCTACAATGTAAATTCCGGCTCATTTAGTGTGCTACAAGGTGAATTTTGGCTCATTCAGTGTGCTACAAGGTGAATTTCGGCTCATTCAGTGTGTTACAATGTGAATTTCGGCTCATTCAGTGTGCTACAAGGTGAATTTCGGCTCATTCAGTGTGCTACAATGTGAATTTCGGCTCATTCAGTGTGCTACAAGGTGAATTTCGGCTCATACCATGTGCTATAATGTGAATTCCGGCTCGTTCAGTGTGCTACAATGTGAATTTCGGCTCATTCAGTGTGCTACAATGTGAATTTTGGCTCATTCAGTGTGCTACAAAGTGAATTTCGTCTCATTTAGTGTGCTACAAGGTGAATTTCGGCTCATTCAGTGTGCTACAAGGTGAATTTCTACTCATTCATTGTGCTATAATATGAATTCCGTCTCATTCAGTGTGCTACAATGTGAATTTCGGCTCATTCAGTGTGCTACAATGTGAATTTCGGCTCATTCAGTGCGCTACAATGTGAATTCCGGCTCATTCAGTGTGCTACAATGTGAATTCCGGCTCATTCAGTGTGCTACAGTGTGAATTTCGGCTCATACCGTGTGCTACAAGGTGAATTTTGGCTCATACCGTGTGCTACAAGGTGAATTTCGGCTCATTCAGTGTGCTACAATGTGAATTTCGGCTCATTCAGTGTGCTATAATGTGAATTTCAGCTCATTCAGTGTGCTATAATGTGAAAGGTGCACCAGTACTAGATAGTATAAGGGGTTCCACTACACGGGACATGCCCCTTTTGGGTGACCACACCCCCTTTTGGGTGATCACGCCCCCTTTTCTGGAGCGCGCGTGCATGATTACATCCTTGACTTTTGCATACCCCCACTTCAAAATTTCCACTTCGACCACTGCTCTAATCACATAAAAGACACATAAAAGATAATGGCCCTCATTCCGAGCTGTTCGCTCGCTAGCTGCTTTTAGCAGCATTGCACACGCTAGGCCGCCGCCCTCTGGGAGTGTATCTTAGTTTAGCAGAATAGCGAACTAAAGATTATCAGAACTGCTACTAAATAATTTGCTGCAGTTTCTGAGTAGCTCCAGACCTACTCCTAGACTGCGATCACCTCAGTCCGTTTATTTCCTGGTTTGACGTCACAAACACGCCCTGCGTTCGACCAGCCACTCCCCCGTTTCACCAGCCACTCCTGCGTTTTAACCTGGCACGCCTACGTTTTTTAGCACACTCCCTGAAAACGGCCAGTTTCCGCCCAGAAACACCCACTTCCTGTCAATCACACCACGATCACTCGAGCGATGAAAAAACGTTGCTCGAGATTGTGTAAATCTACAAAGTTTTGTGTGAAAGTACTTAGCGCATGCACGCTGCGTACCATGCGCATTCGCATTTTTGCCATTTTTTAACTTAATCGTTGCACTGCGAAAATCGGCAGCGAGCGAACAACTCGGAATGACCACCAATGCCAATACATTCAATAATAAAAAAATAGAGATGTGCAGCGGGCACTTTTCGTGTTTTGGTTTTGGATCTTGATACCTGCTCGTGTTTTGGATCTGATTGGTTTTGCCAAAACCACCCTTTTGGGTTTTGGTTTTGGATCTGGATGATTTTTTTTAAAAACCATAAAAACAGCTAAAATCACGGAATTTGGGGGTCATTTTGATCCTACAGTATTATTAACCTCAATAATATTAATTTCCACTCATTTCCAGTCTATTCTGAACACCTCACACCTCACAATTTTGTTTTTAGGCCAAAAGGCCAAAAGGTTTCACTGAGGTAGCTGGATGACTTTGCTAAGCATCACAAGTGTGCGGCAAAAACACGTGGCCCATCTAGGAGTGGCATTGTAGTGTCAGACAGGATGGCACTTTTCAAAAACTAGGCCGCAAACAGCACATCATGCAAAGAAGAAAAAAAAGTGCAATGAGGTAGCTGTATGACTAAGCTAAGCGACACAAGTGTGCGGCACAAACACCTGACCCATCTAGAAGTGGCATGCAGTGGCTGAATGTTGAAAGTGGCCCGCAAAATTTTTCGGACCACTGACAGCATATCCTGCACGCCCCTGTCATTTCTCAAAAAATTCTGCACCACCAAATTAATTGTATGTGCAAAACATGGGCCCTCATTCCGAGTCATTCGCTTGGTATTTTTCATCGCATCGCAGTGAAATTCCGCTTAGTGCGCATGCGCAATATTCGCACTGCGACTGCGCCAAGTATCTTTGCTATGAAGAAAGTATTTTTACTCACGGCTTTTTCATCGCTCCGGCGATCGTAATGTGATTGACAGGAAATGGGTGTTACTGGGCGGAAACACGGCGTTTTATGGGCGTGTGGCTGAAAACGCTACCGTTTCCGGAAAAAACGCAGGAGTGGCCGGAGAAACGGGGGAGTGGTTGGGCGAACGCTGGGTGTGTTTGTGACGTCAAACCAGGAACGACAAGCACTGAACTGATCGCACAGGCAGAGTAAGTCTGGAGCTACTCTAAAACTGCTAAGTAGTTTGTGATCGCAATATTGCGAATACATCGGTCGCAATTTTAAGATGCTAAGATACACTCCCAGTAGGCGGCGGCTTAGCGTGTGTAACTCTGCTAAATTCGCCTTGCGACCGATCAACTCGGAATGAGGGCCATGGGATGTGCTGGAATTTGCCCAGATGTAATACACGCACAATATTGGTGGCAGAGGAGAATGTACCCCTAAACCACACACACACACACACACACACACACACACACACACACACACACACACACACGGCAAAGCCTGTAAAAAATGTTTGGATATTAATAACCCTTTTATTTGGAGTTATAATAATATGCAGCACAGACGAGAGTACCCCTACACCACACAGGGCAAACTTTAATAATAACAATATAACTCCTTAATTTGGAGTTATTATTATAATAACAATATGCAGCACAGGAGAGCCTACCCAGGGCCAGTTTTAGACCTTGTGGCACCCAGGTTGGAAGTTTCCTGTGACTCCCCCCCCCCCCCCACGGTAGAGGCACGTGGTCAAAAATAGGGGTGTGGCTTCTTCATAGTGAAGGGGCATGGCCACAGTTATCCCCTGTACTTGTGCCACCCTGTAGCTGTGCCCCCAGTAGTTGTGCCCCCAGTAGATGTACCCCCAGCAGCTGTGCCCCCTGTAGCTGTACACTCAGCAGCTGTTCCCCCTGTAGCTGTGCCCCCAGTAGATTTACCCCCAGTTGATTTGCCCCCAGTAGCTGTGCCCCCCGTAGCAGTGCCCCCTGTAGTAGTGCCCCCAGTAGCTATGCCCCCAATGAATTTGCCCCAGTAGCTGTTTTCCCGTAGCAGTGTCCTCCGTAGTAGTGCCCCCAGTATGTGCCCCCTGCAGTTGTGCCCCCAGTAGTTGTGCTACCTTTAGTAGTGCCGCTTGCAAGCAAGATAAACAAACAAAAAACAGTACTTACCAGCCCTACTCCTGCTTCCGGACTGCTGCCGCTGCTGTCTCCTCTCTATGGGAGAGACGTCATGACGTATCTCCCATAGCAGCGCCGTACTGACACTAGGGGTCAATTATGACCTCTAGCATCAGTCATCGATGCTGGCTGCAGCGGGCGCCCACACAGCCCACGGCACCTGATGCAACCGGGGAGAGGGGGGATCAGGAGTAGCGGCTCTTGCCACGGCGGCGCCATATTTTGTCAGTCCCGGGCCCCACAATTTCTGATGGCAGCCCTGCCCAGAGGTAAGTAGTGGGGTTAGGGTTATGCTTTGGGGGAGGGTTAGGCTGCAGAGGTGGGACAGGTTAGGCTGGGAGGTTAGGCTGCAGGAGTTTACAGTTAGGGTTAGGCTGCAGGAGGGAGAGGTTGAGGAAGGCTGCAGGAGGGGTGGGTAAGGGTTAGGATCAGGGCCATCTTAACAGTAGTGTAGTCCCCTGGGCAAAGCAATGCACTGGGGCTCCTACTCATCCTGCAGCGGTAGAGGTAGAAGGTGCTATCATCGGCAGCTCTGATGTCCTATGGGCGGTAGGGGGTGTTCTATCTTCTGCTCAGCATGTAGGACCTGGAGCAGCCATGTCTGCTAATTCCTCTTTTACTTCACAGATGGTGAGAGATGGGGCGGGAGGGAGAACATTAAACTATAGTAGGGTCATTGGGCTGAATGAAGGGGCCACGATACATTACTTGCACGGTGGTAGGACAGGGTTTAATACACAGGGGAGGGGTGGATAGTGGAGTCGACTTAATAATCATAATTTTCCAGTGGGAGCACAGCTTGCATGACTGCAGATATCTGCATTTCCTGAAAATAGATTTCTTAGATTTCAATGGGTTAAAACTCTCCTCCTGCACAAAACTTTAAAGAACATAAATATGGTTTACAGCAAGCTTTTCCTCTCCCTCCAGCTCAAATAGTTGGCATGTCAGATGGCATAGATACAGTATTGTTATGAATATGGTTACATTACACTCCATCTTCTTCACCAGCTTATACTTAAGGTACAATAACAAATGCAGTTTGCAATTCACACATACAGGTCTACCTGGCCCTTCGCTGGCTGGTGTATGTAGTTCTCTAGCATATTTCTCACTGCTCTCGGTACAGTTTTAATGGAGGACAAACCCTACACAAGTGCATTACTACAGTCTGTCTATCTCTGCTCCCTAAGTGCCAGTAATATACAGATAGTCACACACATCTGCCTCTCTTTGTTTTCTTTCTCCTACACAGAGGACTGCAGTATACAGACTTCTGTTTACTAGACATGTTTACACTAGGCTAGGCATGTTTACACTGGAAAAAATTAGATTAAGAGGGGACATGATTAACATTTACAAATATATAAGGGGTCAATACAGATTTGTTTTTGGCAAGATAATCACAAAGGACATGTGGACACCCGCTTAGGTTAGAGGAAAGGAGATTTTGCACCCAGAGCTGGAACGGGTTCTTCACAGTAAGGGCAATACGTATTTGGAATTCCCTGCCTGAGAGATTAGTAATGGCGGACCCGGTCATTACTTTTAAGAATGGGCTAGATAATTTCCTAATGGATAAGGATATACAGGGTTATGGTTGATAAATCATGTACTATAATAATAAAAAAATAAAAAAAGGAGTATTTTAGTTCATGGCTAAACATTCACCACAGTTAAAATTAGTTCTAAAAATATAATAGTGTAGGAGATCACTAACAGGTTGAACTCGATGGACAAATTGTCTTTTTTCAACCTCAGAAACTATGTTACATTTACAGAAAAGACACTCGCAGCTGCAGCCCACTCCCTTCCTACAGGAATGGCTCCTCTATAGCCCCACTGCCTTAACACTGGCAAACCCCTCTAATGGCTGCTGGGGGCTTTCATGTGTAGTGGACTCCTGTTCCAGCTTAACAGTAAAGCTCTTTGTCATTTGTGGACTCCTATTCCTCTCTCTCTGCAATATATCTACAACTCTTACCCTCTCCTGGGAATTGCATAGTGGAGCTCTCCCAGGGCTGCTCTTACTGCAGGGTTCTGGCTGTAGATTCTCTCCTTGTCCAGCTCTTATTCCAGGTCTCTTTCCAAACCTCTCTCTAGGTCTGTCTCTAGACCTTTCTCCTTGGGAATTAGATGGGCATCATGCAGCCACCAATTATTATTATTATTATTATTATTATTATTATTATTATCCTTTATTTATATGGCGCCACAAGGGATCCACAGTGTCCATTATACAGTACATAATCAAATGAGCAAACAAAAAAACAGCACTTACAGTTCAAGACAATATAGGACAGGTATAGAAAACCCGGGGTTAGGTGCCATCAAAGGGAGTGTGGAGTATAAGATAGTGTAAGTAAGAAAATGAAAGGCCACCAGGGCCCTCCCTACTGTCCCGCCGGGGGATCAAAGGAGCTACCTCCCTTCTCCCAGCACAAAGATGTGTCTACCAAAGGCGAGAAACCTCTACCCTTTATAGGCTAAGGTTTGACTCTGCCTTTAATGATTATTCCAACTTAGTACACCCCTTTTTTTGGGTCCCACAATTTGTCCATGCCCTTTTCTCTGCAAAAATCCTGCCAGGGTCTCCTACATGCAGTATCTGCAATAGGCAGCTGCGTTTAACACTGAAAGGGGTGTGATTCTATTAACATCCACTAATTTTTTTTCTGCATAATGTTTATAATAAATTGTTTAGAGCTTTATATATGTTGCCATTCTATATATAATTAATAATATATTTTTTGTCCCAGGTCAATGGGGATTACCTACAGTTACTGTTGCTGGTGTTTTAGGGATGTTCAGTGCTACTTTGGCTGGAATAATTGAATCCATGGGTGATTATTATGCTTGTGCTAGATTATCAGGTGCACCCCCTCCGCCAATTCATGCTATTAACAGGTACAGTATATATTTATGTGTATAGTGATTATCATAATCCTTCTGAGAATGAACACCAACTGTAAAGACAAATGTTTTGGTTTGCTGAACTCTGTACTACTTAAAAATAGCAGGCAAGATATTATGAGAGATCATGTGCGGCTCACAGGTGGATGTGCAAACAGGAGACAGTCACAGCAGAACTAAGAGGCAGGCACATAAACTGCTGTAGATTACTGGAGCAAATTTCAGCAGGCTGAGAGCTTGAACACACTGCAAATTTCTATAATCAACGAAGTGCAGCTGGATCCTACACTGAGCTGGGATGAAGGTAATAAGTTAGATCTTGAACTACTGAAATTTAGCTGATTAGGTGCACAGGGAAATCAGGTTAAATCTGCGGCTTAGAAAACATGTAGGAAGGAAATCTAGCAATTTAGAAAAATGAAAAATTTAAAAAAAGTGACTTTGAGTACTGGAAGGAATTATATAGGAGCTGCAGATCATAGATTGGTTGCCAGATTCAACTGATAGAAAGAAGCATTCAGACTGGAGCAGATGCGATCAGACAAGATCCAATATGGTAACGTCCATGCATCAGCTCACAGAACAAGTAAAACAATAAAACCTGACCTGCAGGGCCAGTAGCTAAGGTTAGTCACATGATCAAGTTCCAGAGCGTGACACTCTCTACCTTGTTCAATACCATTCCCAATCCACATCCTGAAGCATCTGTCTGTACTAGAAACTCTCAGTGAAAGTCAGGGATGACTAATACAGGGAATTGGGAGAAGATGGTGTTTAACTGGGTGAATGCTTGCTCATATTCAGGATTCAATAACAATTCTTTGGTATATTTGTGTGTGTCAGATGATTTAGGGGTTTGGCAGTGGTGCTGTACTGGGAAACAAATTTGTGGCAATAGCCAGCTATCCCCATTAAATCCCGTACTTGCTTCTGGGTGGAAGGATGAGTCCACTGCAAAATAGCTTCAACCTCGGTTGGCTCGAGACAATTTTCCCCTCTCACTGGGGGCGGGATGTATTAAGATACATTGCCGCCCCTCACCGCGCATCGCAGTGATGTTGATCGCATATGTACTAACATATGCGATCAATATCGCAATGCAGTGACAGAGGCCCCCCACGATACCTGTGAGGTGGTCTGCGGGGGGGTCTCCGTCATCTCCCTGGGCTCTCCAGACTTCTCCCACGCTGGGAAGCAGCAGCAAGCTGCCCCCGGCGCCTCCTCCTTCCCCCTGCAGCCGGAAGGACCTCCGGCTGCGTCGCTAGGGGGAGGAGGAGACTACCTTCCGGGACCAGGGCTGCCTGGAGGAAGGTATGCCAGGGGGAGAGGGGTTGGCATCTGCGGCAGTCGGCGGTCGGCGATAAGAAGCCCATAGGCTTCTATAGGGTATCGCCATCTAGAGATGCCGATACCCTGGATGGTGAAAAAATGGCGGTGGGGTCTTAGTGGTAAAACCCGCGAAAATGGGGGTTTTACCACATTTTTCCTTTAGTACATCCCGCCCGTAGTGTTCCATATATTGTTCAACTATCATCCCTAATTGGCACTTATGTGGCTGGATGGTGTGGCCTGCCGAGTTTAATCTCCATAAAATGTATTGTACGTTCACTAAATATTCTTCCCTGCTCTTGCTAAAGATGTTGATGTTACCTAAATAGATTTATTTGAGGGTCACTTCTATAATACCGTAAGTGATTATGACCCTTGGAACATTTCAGACTTATTAGTTGGCTCAGTGTAATATTTAATTCAGATACATTTCAGTTTCACTATTTTCTCCTTGTACAGAATGTTTCCATTGTCTGAAAGGCCCAGAACAGAGAATAAAAAATCAAGATCTAGCACGCTGTCACAAAGCAGCTTGTAAAACGATTGTCACCCCTATAAATATCAAAAGAACAACAAGTAGTGAAACTAGCACTAGTATATGCAATTAATAATTTATTGGATATATTAATTGTTTATATTGTACTAGCGCTGGTTCCAGAACAGAGAAGAATGTACTCCCAAAATTACACTGTGCAGTTTTACTTCCTAATAGAGATGTGCAGTTTGGTTTCCAAGGAAACCGAAACCACCCGAACCTCCAGTTTCCAAGTAGTTCTGAGCACTAGCTCAGAATTTCCCACCAGGCTAAGATCCAAAAACAAAACAAAATGCCATCCTCTCAGCATCAGATCTCGTGTGTTTTGGATTCAATATAAGTCCATACCTTGTGATTATGGCACCCTTTCACACAGAAGGCTAGATGCATCATCGCTTGGAAAGTGATAAAATGGAGAGTGAAAAAGTGGCAGCCAATCAGGTCCTAACTACCATGTCACAGGCTGTGTTTGAAAAATGGCAGTTAGGAGCTGATTGGCTGGTACTTTTTCACTCTCAATTTTTTCACTTTCCAAGCGGTGACACATCTGCCCAGAATGCTATACGGAGAGGGTGTGGGTCAGGCTGCATTGTGATTAAGGGCTACTGTTACTGTAATTAAGAGTTGTAGTATACTGTGTCATACTCAGTGTCATCAGTAAACTAGGGCTGTGGGCTGCAGCACTGTATGTGACTGTGTCTGACATTGGGCTGTGGGATTCAGTGTAAGGGCTGTGGACCAGAGGCGTCACCAGGTGTGGTGACACCCGGTGCGCACCCCTGATGTACTGCCGCGATCGCGGCAAAAAAGGGGGCGTGGCCTTACAGCTAGGGGGCGTGGCTTCGCGGGGATACCGGGATCGTCACTCTGGGGGCGTGCCCAGCATCTCCGGAGATGCTGGGCTTCCCCCAGAGACGGTCTCAGTGTGCTGTCGGCTCCTCTGCTATGACAGGAGCCGGGTGCTGTAACGGAATTTCACACTGCATCACCTGGCTCCTGTCACTGCGGAGGAGCTGACATTTGGTGTCACCCCCTCCAGGTGTCACACCCGGGTGCGGGCCGCACCCCCCGCACCCGCCTTGTGACGCCACTGCTGTGGACTACTGTGTCAGTGTCATTATCATCATTATCAGTGATCTAGGATTGTGGGCTGCAGCACTGTGCGTGACTATGTCAAACTCATACCACTTACAGACAGAAAAATCTCAATCCCAGGTTTTTCCCAGTTTTGTGAAACCCGGAAAAACCTGGGTTACAGCTCCTAACCCGCTTTCACACAGCACATTTAACCCGGATTATTCCTGGGTCGACTCCTTTCAGACAGAACCCGTGGCAGCCCTGCAATAGACTTGTGTGTCATAAGAAATGGACTGTTTTTATGACACACAGAGATGAGGTCATGAAAAGTGGGTGGTGACTGCTCACAGCATTGCTATAACCATGGCCGACGAGTTACTGCTGAGTAACCCTGAGCTCTTGCTGTTTTTTGCTGTTTCACACAGCAAATGAGAGCCTGATGCAGCTGCTTGCACTGTGCTACCTGGCACAGTCTTATGCCAAGTGGAGAAGGGAGCAATTTCTGGCAGAGAGGGCTAATACTCAACGCCAATATTTGCGCAGGAGGAGAGCCCTGATTTTGGGCAGCATTACATCTACCCTGATATTTACCAGCGCACCTAATCAATCGTTGTGGACCAGGGACTGCAGGCATGGACAAGCTTTCTGGGCGACCGTGGAAGATTATCAGCCAGAGCAGTGGATGGCATACTTTCGGATGTCGCATGCTACATTTCACTACCTGCTGGAACTTCTCACTCCAGCACTCACCAGGGGAAACACCAACTACCACAAGACCATTGAGCCATGCAGGAGACTGGTGATTGTGTTGTGGTGGTATGCAACCCCAGGGGAATACCGCACTATCTCCTGCTTGTTCTGTGTTGTCATATCGACGGTGTGTGTGCTAGTGCGGGAAGTGACTCAGGCATTGCTGGAAACCCTTTACCACCGCTTCATCTCCTTACCGCAAGGTGACTGGCTGGATGATACCATAAAAGGTTTCCTGCGACTTAAATATCCCCAGTGTGCTGGAACCATAGATGGGACCCACATACCCATTATTGCCCTCAGAAACAACCCAGCCGATTACTACAACCGAAAAGGCTGGCGCGCCATCATCCTGCAGGCTGTAGTGAACCATAAGTATTGGTAAGTAGTATGGTGTGTTTTAATGTGAGTCATATGCTGAGACCATGATGTGTATTGTTAAACACAGCTAATACGTATACTGTTCAATTTCACAGATGTCTTTGTCGGCTGACCGGGTCGTGCTCACAACTCCCGGGTACTTGGCAACTCTGAATTGTTCCAGATGGCAGAGGAGAACCAACATGGCTGGTTGTTCCCTAGAGAGGTAGATATATCTCTTTTGATGGGTTATACTTTTCACAGCAGAATAATAATACAATAGATGGCAATCATTGGTATAGGTCCGGCCTCTTACGTTGTGTAGCAGGGGTGTTAAACTATAGCTGCTGTGGAACTAAACCTCCCAGCATGCCCCTGCCACAAATTTTCTATTTGGGGGTGCTGCAACTGTGGCATGGCATGCTGGCATGTGTAGTTCCACAACAGCTGGAGGAATGCAAGTTTGACACCCCTGTTTTGTTTCACCATGGAATATTTGTTGTGACCCCGAAGGTGGGTATGGATGGATGGAGGGTAGGGTTTGGCTGTGGAAAGGGAGGGTTAGGCAGTAGCGGAGTGGTGGGAGGGTTTAGGATACTTATCTCACCCATGTCAGGATAAGATTGTTGGTATTCCTAATTATTCCCTGTACTTTCCTGAACATTATGTGTGCCACCTATACTATACAGTATATTAATATTTTTTTCCCATTACAGAAATCAAAGTTTGTTGATGGGGTGGAGATCCCGCCCGGTGCACCTTATTGGAGATGTTGCATACCATTTGAGGCGATGGCTCATCAAGGGCTTCACACAGCATCTCCTACTCTCTCTGGAACAAGTGAATTTCACCCACACTCTCAGCTCAGCCAGAATGGTGGTGGAGAATGCCTTTGGGAGACTGAAGGGGCACTGACGGTGTCTAATAAAGTGCAATGGCATTGCCATCACCCTGGTGCCGGATGTGGTTGCTGCTTGCTGTATCCTCCACAACTTTTGTGAGATACAGAAGGAATACTTTTTGCCAGAGTGGAATGTTGTGGACTCTGAACTGTGCGATACTCCGGTGGAAGCAGCAGCCTACGAGGGGGAGATAAGTAGTGGCAGTGCTGAGGAAATCTGCAACACCCTCACTGCGAACTTAACTAATATGACGCAGGACACAAGATATGTTGCAAAAAAGTTTTGTTTTTATTATTTTTGGGGGGAAAAATTGGCCTTTTTGTTTCTGAAAAGTTATGTACATGTTAGTTACCTCACATGTATCATTTTAAATATAACATCTTTACAGTTTAAAATGCTTCTTGAATTTTTTAACATAAATAGGTGATAATGTGTGTAGACATTAGATACATAAATAGAAGGCATAATGTGTGTAGGTAACGGGCAGGTATGGGCCGTGCATGTGACAGGCCTGTACAGTGCTGAATACACATGAACATTTTCAAAAAGACAAAAGACGAAGAATAAAGATTATTTGCCACTGTAGGCACATAAATAGAGGGCATAATGTGTGTACATTCAGCCTAACATATACCCCCATCTGTAGAAGTGGCTGAGGTAATGGCCAGGTATGGGCCGTACACTTGACAGGCCTGTAAAGTGCTTAATACACATGAACAATTTCAAAAAGACAAAAGCCAAAGAATAACGATTATTTACAACTGTCTGTAAGAAGTGCTGCCCAGTGGACGGTTATGAGTAGTGCCATCTGGATAAGTATACACAGTGCCATGTGGAGTATTATTCCCTGTGCCATCTGGATAACTATGCACAGTGCCATGTGGAGTATTATTCCCTGTACCATCTGGATAACGTGCCATGTGGAGGATTATTCACTGTGCCATCTGGACTATTATGCACAGTGGCATGTGGACTGCTATGCACTGTACCAGCAGGACTGGTCCAGGGTCGGACTGGCCCACAGGGGTACCAGGGAAACCACCGGTAGGCCCCACTGCCTGAGAGACCACTCCTTCCTCTAGGGATCAGGTTCCAGACTGTGCACTTGTATTATACATGGTAGATATGTTGCTTTACACTGCACTAGACTATTGTGGATTTCAAGCCTCTGTGGAGGCTGGCCACACCCACTTTGTAGGCTGGCCACACCCCTACGTGTGGGCCCCTATAACTGCATTCCCCCGGTGGGCCCTTCATGCCCCAGTCCGACACTGGACTGGTCTGCTTATTGGCATGTAGACTGCTACGCGCAGGTCCATGTGAAAAATGATTCCCTGTGCCATCTAGATAACTATGCACTGCGCCATAGTGAGTATTATTCCCTGTGCCATCTGGACTATTATGCACAGTGCCTTGTGGAGGAGCATCAGGTGGATTTGAAGTGTTTGTTTCCATAAACTGCATGCCTCTGCTATGATGCTGGTAGTTGGACAAATGGCCCTCAGAATAGTGAGGAGGATACACTGGATAAGGGTGTGGAGGGTGCGGATTGTGTAATCTAGACACCAGACCGTTAAGAAAGGACATCTGTGCCTCTCTGTTTCCCTAGAAATGCGTTCATGCATACCCACAAGTTGCGTGAGAAATTAATTTTGTAACTCTTTCTCGTTGTCAAAAAAGCGTTGGAGTCGGGCATCCTCCTGTGCCTGCATTTCAGCATCGGAATCTCGCAGCTGACTAACCAGGATTCTTGTCATTATGCGCGTAGCTTACTCCATGTTTGAAGTTTTTTTCTTCCATTTAGGTACGTCAAAGACTAGAAATGGAGGTAAAAAAACTAATTTAAGGCCTTCTTTCTCTTGCGCACTAGCTACACACTGCAACATATACATTTTGAGTATCGGTCAAGACAAAGATATCATGTGTGAGTTATGGAAGTGCGCAATTGTACAAACACTGCATGCTATGTACAATGTATCCTTTCTAAAGGATAATTTGTGCTATTAGCGTGCAGGTGTGTACAGGCCTATGATGTTGTTAGCAGTCGTTATTACTCATAAATGGTGCAACAGCTAATGTGACCTTCTAATATTGTTGAAATACATGACAGTCAGGAACTGAATGTGTAACACAGCATTTAAAAATAATAACAGGTGCAAACAACATCATTGTGGAATATGGCCCATACTATATACTGGATTTTAAATAAACAAAAATCTTAAGTGTGTGTAAAATAAAACAAAAACAACTTACTGTTCCTACGCAACTTTAGGGTCTCAGTCTGCGCAGAAGTCGGTGTCCCAGCCGGAGTCCCTCTGCTGCTTCCACTGGCATCAACCTCGATAGTATTGGTGACTGGGTCCCCCACGGCAGCCATCGGATCGGTGTCGCTGATCTTAGTGATGTCATCAAACAGCATTGGTGGCGTCAGTGGGATGGATTGGCTGTTCTCCGGGGTAGCACTTCATGAGGACGCACAACTGGACGATGAAATGGCAATGCGATTAACCAGTTCAGAATTGCCAAATACTTAATTGCACTGATTGTAGTAAAGCCACTCCATTCTAGCAGCACCACATTTCCTCCTGTTGTGGTCGTGAACTTTGTTGTAATACTTTCTGAGAGCTTTCAATTTATTCACTACCTGCTGCTGTGTGCGCTCAATGCCCCTTGAGGTAAGGATCTTGGCAATGTTGGTGTACACTGTGGCATCCTTCACTGTCCCAGTGATTTGCTTCTGGATCTCCCCTCTAACAGAAAGCAACTCCCTGATCTCTTCCTCCTTCCAGTGCGCCATGCTGTCTCTCTCTGTCTTCCCTACAGCACAGTTGTGACCTCAGACGCCAGCGTCAGTGCCACACCCATTCAGCCAATCAGAGAGACCCTGCTGCTCAGCCAAACGCCAGCTCAGCCAATAAGCGCTGTTAACCGTGACCCGTTTCTAAAATACTGGGTCGGATCCTTTCAGACAGCCGGCAACCCGTGTACGAACCGGGAAAAACCCAGGTAGAAACCTGGGTCGAAGTCCTGGGAATTCAGCCCCGGTTTACCCCTTTCAGACAGAAAAAAATCCTTGGTCGACCCTTCCCGTGCTGGGAAATTACTGGGTTCTTTTCTCTGTCTGAAAGTGGTATCAGTGTTATCAGTGAAGGGCTGTTGGCTGCAGCACTCGGACTGTGTCAGTGTTAGGAAAATCATCATTATAAAACAAAATGTGTGTGTTCGAGGCACTGTACTTCAAAAATAATGTTCAGTACAGGTATCACCGTTACTTACAGCAGTGTTAAAAAAAAAAGGTGTTTGTTGTTATTCAGGCACTGTACCGTACTTAAAAAAACATTCAACAAAGGAGGATACACACGTAGAGATGTGTGCTTAAATTCTAAGCAATCTGATTAGAATGCTTAGAAATAAACACACATCGCTCCGTGTGTATAGCCCATAGGGATAGCTATCGCTGACTCTAGATTTGTCGTGCATGCAAGACAAATCTGGTCAGATCGCTCACTTCATCGCTCAGCACACATCTCTGGCACAAATCTCTATGTGTGTACCCCCCTTTAGCACCAACATTACCAGTGACACAGAGAGGAAGGGGGTGCGGGCAGGGGCATAGGGAGGGCAGTTGCTGTGGAGCGCAAGCTCCAGGCGCCAGAAAATTCAGAGGGCGCCTGGCATTGGCGCCGTCCGGTAGCATGAAGCCTCCTCTCCCCCCTCCCCTGTCAAAGTGCAGTGTGTGTGCGCACGCAGCGGACCTAAAAGGGGGCAGAGCTACATGGGAAAATGGGCGGGGCTACACGGGACCAGACTGCAGCCTGCAAAACAGGAGGATGACATGCTGCAGCTCCCGCCTGCCAGATTTCCTTAGGTAAGTGGATGAGATTGAGTGAGTGAGTGAAAATGTGTGTGTGTGTGTGTGTGTGTGTGTATACAGTATCTGTGTACTGCTAGAGGGGGCATTATGTGCGCTGTCCCTTTGTAAAGTATGGGAAGGCGTACATTTATAGTTTTCAGGGGGGGAGGCGCTTAACACCCTAGCACCATCCCTGCACGCCGCACTACCTTTGTAGCCTTGCACTGGCATTTCCAAGACGCGGCCTGGGATGGCAGCAGCAGTGAGACAGAGCAGCACGCACAGCAGGGTTCTGACTGGCTGTACCTGCTTAGCTCCAGTCACCCAGGCGGCTGCATAGGAGGAGGCTCCAGCTCCATAGGAGAGGCAGGCGATGCAGTATGTAAGTTGGGAGAGACCTGAATGCGGTGAGAAAGCTTCTCCCTTCACACACACCAGCTGGGGGACGAGATGGGGGAGTGGTCATATTAGAGGCAGGCTGCAGCACAGTACTTCATATTCAGATATAGCTAAGAGGTCTGTAGTGTCCCAAATTCACCGGATGGGATGCAGTTATAATGCCGGCTGTCAGGATTCCGGAGATCAGGAGACCGACGCCAGAATCTCGACAGCAAACATTTTACTGGTGGTCGGTATCCGAAACCCGCCCGTAATTCCCACTCGGGCCCGAAGTGTGGCGAGCGGACTCGCTGCCGGTATACCAGCAGGCGGGATGCCACAGTCGGTATACTGACAGCCGACATCCCATCTGCTGGTATATCATACCGCACCTCACCAGACACCCAGCTTACTACTTTCATACGTATTGCACTGCAGCCATAGACCAGTATATAGGTGATTTTTTTTTTCTATAGGGGACATTGTGTGAGTGCTTTTCTTTTCCCCTCTGTAGAGGCTATTGTGTTTTTTTCCCGTGGGGTTCAATGCTTTTTTCCCTGTCGGAAACTATGTGAAACTATGTGTTTGTGTGTATAAAGGGGGGGGGGGGGGCGCCGTGACGTGAGCTTGCTCCGGGAGCAAAGGCTCCACGCTACACCTCTGGGGGCGGGTACTAAGTACTTGGGCCCAGGCTGCTGGAGGGGCTGGGTCTGCCTACGACCCTCCCTGAATATACTTACTTCTGGTAGTGCTGGGCAGCGCCATCTTCCAGGTGACAACTTCGGGAAGATGGCTGCGGTACATTGAAAGAAAAGATTCTTTGCTCTGTAGTGCACATGCGCCATCTTCCAAGATGGCACCACCAGCCGAGGAGGAGGGACCCGCTTCTGATCAAGCAAGGTAGGAAGCAGGTGCCCTTCCCCATGCCCTACCTGCCCCCTCCCCCATTTAAGAAATGGCACCTCCTGTGGAGAGCACAGGGCTGCAATAAATACTTATTTCTTGCAGGGGTGTAGACATGTCCCCAATTTAGCCCATGCCCCTGTTACATTACCAAGGACCAACATGGCTCTCCACGCCTCTGACCATTACTAATAGTGTTATGAGTCATATAGTTTATTAAACTGCCATCCTTTCCACCATTGTTGTGTGGCAATGTTTCATAGAAGTGATAAAAGTGACATGTACTAAGCAGTGATAAAAGTGGGGAAGTGAGCCAGTGGAGAAGTTGTCCATGGCAACCAAACAGCTGCTCTGTATACTTTTATAGTATGCAAATTATAAATGTTACGTCAATGCTGATTGGTTGCCGTGGGCAACTTCTCCACTGGCTCACTTCTCCACTTTTATAACTGCTTAGTAGATGTCCCCATAGTCTTTTAAACTGCTGTGTGTTGTTTGTTGCATGGTTTTGCCAGCCAGCCTTTGGCCTATATTGGTGAACAGCATTGTGAGCTGTTAGGTGGTCAAAATTGTCTGTGGAAATTAATTTTAATAATGTAGGAACAATAACAGTACCAAATAACATGATTTTACAGATACAAATACAGACTCAAAACATGTGAGGGTGGATTTTCAAACGAAAACATGAAGATGAATCCAAAAACAAAACATAGCGGTCAGCGCAAATCTCTGACCCCTGATGTATTGAGTGAGCCCCAAGATGGCTTCCTTACCTTTTTACATCCTCCTGCACATCTCCACAAAACAGCTTAAATGCTGCACAACTGACTTCATAAGCATCAAAGATATCCAAGGACTTACCTTTATTTTGTACAGCCCTATGTGGACAGCTCTCCAAAATCAATGGATTGCATTCCTGCACTGAGATTCACATTGGATTGAAACCTCTGCCTCTTCCACTAGGACTCAGACTTTCCCTACAGCTGCAGTGATCATCTCCCGATCAAGGTACAGTACCATGGAAAACAAACTACCTTTAGCTCCATACAATTCCTCCCTTGGACATCAGTTACCTACTGTATGCTCTTGTTCAGCAAGTAACTCTGACCTCTTGCATTAATAATCTATAATACAGTATCCCCAGCCACTGAATTTCTGGATGTCTTCATTTGAAAACATAGCGACCTAGCTTATTCCCAAGACACATGTTATCTCTATGCTTGCAAGGAATATCCATTTCAAAAGGGGGTCTCATGCTCGGGTTTCACACCTACATAGTAGGAATGGCTTCTAACTAGAGATGAGCGGGTTCGGTTTCTCTGAATCCGAACCCGCCAGAACTTCATGTTTTTTTTCACGGGTCCGAGCGACTCGGATCTTCCCGCCTTGCTCGGTTAACCCGAGCGCGCCCGAACGTCATCATGACGCTGTCGGATTCTCGCGAGGCTCGGATTCTATCGCGAGACTCGGATTCTATATAAGGAGCCGCGCGTCGCCGCCATTTTCACACGTGCATTGAGATTGATAGGGAGAGGACGTGGCTGGCGTCCTCTCCATTTAGATTATAAGAGACTGAGAGAGATTTACTGGAGCTGACTAGGAGGAGTACTGTTACTGTAGAAGTGTAGAGACTGAGTGGAGAGAGTTTACTAGTGAGGACAGTGCAGTTTACTTTATAATCCGTTCTCTGCCTGAAAAAAGCGATACACAGCACACAGTGACTCAGTCACATACCATATCTGTGTGCACTGCTCAGGCTCAGGCCAGTGTGCTGCATCATCTATTATCTATATATAATATTATATATATCTGTCTGACTGCTCAGCTCACACAGCTTATAATTGTGGGGGAGACTGGGGAGCACTACTGCAGTGCCAGTTATAGGTTATAGCAGGAGCCAGGAGTACATAATATATTATATAGTGAGTGACCACCAGACACACAGTGCAGTTTATTTAATATATCCGTTCTCTGCCTGAAAAAAGCGATACACACAGTGACTCAGTCAGTCACATACCATATCTGTGTGCACTGCTCAGGCTCAGGCCAGTGTGCTGCATCATCTATTATCTATATATAATATTATATATATCTGTCTGACTGCTCAGCTCACACAGCTTATAATTGTGGGGGAGACTGGGGAGCACTACTGCAGTGCCAGTTATAGGTTATAGCAGGAGCCAGGAGTACATAATATATTATATAGTGAGTGACCACCAGACACACAGTGCAGTTTATTTAATATATCCGTTCTCTGCCTGAAAAAAGCGATACACACAGTGACTCAGTCAGTCACATACCATATCTGTGTGCACTGCTCAGGCTCAGGCCAGTGTGCTGCATCATCTATTATCTATATATAATATTATATATATCTGTCTGACTGCTCAGCTCACACAGCTTATAATTGAGGGGGAGACTGGGGAGCACTACTGCAGTGCCAGTTATAGGTTATAGCAGGAGCCAGGAGTACATAATATATTATATAGTGAGTGACCACCAGACACACAGTGCAGTTTATTTAATATATCCGTTCTCTGCCTGAAAAAAGCGATACACACAGTGACTCAGTCAGTCACATACCATATCTGTGTGCACTGCTCAGGCTCAGGCCAGTGTGCTGCATCATCTATTGTCTATATATAATATTATATATATCTGTCTGACTGCTCAGCTCACACAGCTTATAATTGTGGGGGAGACTGGGGAGCACTACTGCAGTGCCAGTTATAGGTTATAGCAGGACCCAGGAGTACATAATATATTATATAGTGAGTGACCACCAGACACACAGTGCAGTTTATTTAATATATCCGTTCTCTGCCTGAAAAAAGCGATACACACAGTGACTCAGTCAGTCACATACCATATCTGTGTGCACTGCTCAGGCTCAGGCCAGTGTGCTGCATCATCTATTATCTATATATAATATTATATATATCTGTCTGACTGCTCAGCTCACACAGCTTATAATTGTGGGGGAGACTGGGGAGCACTACTGCAGTGCCAGTTATAGGTTATAGCAGGAGCCAGGAGTACATAATATATTGTATAGTGAGTGACCACCAGACACACAGTGCAGTTTATTTAATATATCCGTTCCCTGCCTGAAAAAAGCGATACACACAGTGACTCAGTCAGTCACATACCATATCTGTGTGCACTGCTCAGGCTCAGGCCAGTGTGCTGCATCATCTATTATCTATATATAATATTATATATATCTGTCTGACTGCTCAGCTCACACAGCTTATAATTGTGGGGGAGACTGGGGAGCACTACTGCAGTGCCAGTTATAGGTTATAGCAGGAGCCAGGAGTACATATTATATTAAAATTAAACAGTGCACACTTTTGCTGCAGGAGTGCCACTGCCAGTGTGACTGACCAGTGACCTGACCACACTGACCACCAGTATAGTTAGTAGTATACTTATATTGTGATTGCCTGAAAAAGTTAAACACTCGTCGTGTGACTTCACTTGTGTGTTTTTTTTTTTTATTCTATAAAAATAAAACTCATTCTGCTGACAGACAGTGTCCAGCAGGTCCGTCATTATATAATATATAATATATACCTGTCCGGCTGCAGTAGTGATATATATATATTTTTTATATCATTTATCATCCAGTCGCAGCAGACACAGTACGGTAGTTCACGGCTGTGGCTACCTCTGTGTCTCTGCACTCGGCAGGCAGTCCGTCCATAATTGTAATACCACCTAACCGTGGATTTTTTTCATTCTTCTTTATACATACATAGTTACATAGACATCTTCTCTTTATCAACCAGTCTATATTAGCTGCAGACACAGTACAGTACGGTAGTTCACGGCTGTGGCTACCTCTGTGTCTGCACTCGGCAGGCAGTCCGTCCATAATTGTATACCACCTAACCGTGGTTTTTTTTCATTCTTCTTTATACATACATAGTTACATAGACATCTTCTCTTTATCAACCAGTCTATATTAGCTGCAGACACAGTACAGTACGGTAGTTCACGGCTGTGGCTACCTCTGTGTCTGCAGTCGGCAGGCAGTCCATAATTGTATACTAGTATCCATCTCCATTGTTTACCTGAGGTGCCTTTTAGTTGTGCCTATTAAAATATGGAGAACAAAAATGTTGAGGTTCCAAAATTAGGGAAAGATCAAGATCCACTTCCACCTCGTGCTGAAGCTGCTGCCACTAGTCATGGCCGAGACGATGAAATGCCAGCAACGTCGTCTGCCAAGGCCGATGCCCAATGTCATAGTACAGAGCATGTCAAATCCAAAACACCAAATATCAGAAAAAAAAGGACTCCAAAACCTAAAATAAAATTGTCGGAGGAGAAGCGTAAACTTGCCAATATGCCATTTACCACACGGAGTGGCAAGGAACGGCTGAGGCCCTGGCCTATGTTCATGGCTAGTGGTTCAGCTTCACATGAGGATGGAAGCACTCAGCCTCTCGCTAGAAAAATGAAAAGACTCAAGCTGGCAAAAGCAGCACAGCAAAGAACTGTGCATTCTTCGAAATCCCAAATCCACAAGGAGAGTCCAATTGTGTCGGTTGCGATGCCTGACCTTCCCAACACTGGACGTGAAGAGCATGCGCCTTCCACCATTTGCACGCCCCCTGCAAGTGCTGGAAGGAGCACCCGCAGTCCAGTTCCTGATAGTCAGATTGAAGATGTCAGTGTTGAAGTACACCAGGATGAGGAGGATATGGGTGTTGCTGGCGCTGGGGAGGAAATTGACCAGGAGGATTCTGATGGTGAGGTGGTTTGTTTAAGTCAGGCACCCGGGGAGACACCTGTTGTCCGTGGGAGGAATATGGCCGTTGACATGCCAGGTGAAAATACCAAAAAAATCAGCTCTTCGGTTTGGAGGTATTTCACCAGAAATGCGGACAACAGGTGTCAAGCCGTGTGTTCCCTTTGTCAAGCTGTAATAAGTAGGGGTAAGGACGTTAACCACCTCGGAACATCCTCCCTTATACGTCACCTGCAGCGCATTCATAATAAGTCAGTGACAAGTTCAAAAACTTTGGGTGACAGCGGAAGCAGTCCACTGACCAGTAAATCCCTTCCTCTTGTAACCAAGCTCACGCAAACCACCCCACCAACTCCCTCAGTGTCAATTTCCTCCTTCCCCAGGAATGCCAATAGTCCTGCAGGCCATGTCACTGGCAATTCTGACGAGTCCTCTCCTGCCTGGGATTCCTCCGATGCATCCTTGCGTGTAACGCCTACTGCTGCTGGCGCTGCTGTTGTTGCCGCTGGGAGTCGATGGTCATCCCAGAGGGGAAGTCGTAAGCCCACTTGTACTACTTCCAGTAAGCAATTGACTGTTCAACAGTCCTTTGCGAGGAAGATGAAATATCACAGCAGTCATCCTACTGCAAAGCGGATAACTGAGGCCTTGACAACTATGTTGGTGTTAGACGTGCGTCCGGTATCCGCCGTTAGTTCACAGGGAACTAGACAATTTATTGAGGCAGTGTGCCCCCGTTACCAAATACCATCTAGGTTCCACTTCTCTAGGCAGGCGATACCGAGAATGTACACGGACGTCAGAAAAAGACTCACCAGTGTCCTAAAAAATGCAGTTGTACCCAATGTCCACTTAACCACGGACATGTGGACAAGTGGAGCAGGGCAGGGTCAGGACTATATGACTGTGACAGCCCACTGGGTAGATGTATGGACTCCCGCCGCAAGAACAGCAGCGGCGGCACCAGTAGCAGCATCTCGCAAACGCCAACTCTTTCCTAGGCAGGCTACGCTTTGTATCACCGCTTTCCAGAATACGCACACAGCTGAAAACCTCTTACGGCAACTGAGGAAGATCATCGCGGAATGGCTTACCCCAATTGGACTCTCCTGTGGATTTGTGGCATCGGACAACGCCAGCAATATTGTGTGTGCATTAAATATGGGCAAATTCCAGCACGTCCCATGTTTTGCACATACCTTGAATTTGGTGGTGCAGAATTTTTTAAAAAACGACAGGGGCGTGCAAGAGATGCTGTCGGTGGCCAGAAAAATTGCGGGACACTTTCGGCGTACAGGCACCACGTACAGAAGACTGGAGCACCACCAAAAACTACTGAACCTGCCCTGCCATCATCTGAAGCAAGAAGTGGTAACGAGGTGGAATTCAACCCTCTATATGCTTCAGAGGTTGGAGGAGCAGCAAAAGGCCATTCAAGCCTATACAATTGAGCACGATATAGGAGGTGGAATGCACCTGTCTCAAGTGCAGTGGAGAATGATTTCAACGTTGTGCAAGGTTCTGATGCCCTTTGAACTTGCCACACGTGAAGTCAGTTCAGACACTGCCAGCCTGAGTCAGGTCATTCCCCTCATCAGGCTTTTGCAGAAGAAGCTGGAGGCATTGAAGAAGGAGCTAAAAGGGAGCGATTCCGCTAGGCATGTGGGACTTGTGGATGCAGCCCTTAATTCGCTTAACAAGGATTCACGGGTGGTCAATCTGTTGAAATCAGAGCACTACATTTTGGCCACCGTGCTCGATCCTAGATTTAAAGCCTACCTTGGATCTCTCTTTCCGGCAGACACAAGTCTGCTGTGGTGCAAAGACCTGCTGGTGACAAAATTGTCAAGTCAAGCGGAACGCGACCTGTCAACATCTCCTCCTTCACATTCTCCCGCAACTGGGGGTGCGAGGAAAAGGCTCAGAATTCCGAGCCCACCCGCTGGCGGTGATGCAGGGCAGTCTGGAGCGACTGCTGATGCTGACATCTGGTCCGGACTGAAGGACCTGACAACGATTACGGACATGTCGTCTACTGTCACTGCATATGATTCTCTCAACATTGATAGAATGGTGGAGGATTATATGAGTGACCGCATCCAAGTAGGCACGTCACACAGTCCGTACTTATACTGGCAGGAAAAAGAGGCAATTTGGAGGCCCTTGCACAAACTGGCTTTATTCTACCTAAGTTGCCCTCCCACAAGTGTGTACTCCGAAAGAGTGTTTAGTGCCGCCGCTCACCTTGTCAGCAATCGGCGTACGAGGTTACATCCAGAAAATGTGGAGAAGATGATGTTCATTAAAATGAATTATAATCAATTCCTCCGCGGAGACATTGACCAGCAGCAATTGCCTCCACAAAGTACACAGGGAGCTGAGATGGTGGATTCCAGTGGGGACGAATTGATAATCTGTGAGGAGGGGGATGTACACGGTGATATATCGGAGGGTGAAGATGAGGTGGACATCTTGCCTCTGTAGAGCCAGTTTGTGCAAGGAGAGATTAATTGCTTCTTTTTTGGGGGGGGTCCAAACCAACCCGTCATATCAGTCACAGTCGTGTGGCAGACCCTGTCACTGAAATGATGGGTTGGTTAAAGTGTGCATGTCCTGTTTTGTTTATACAACATAAGGGTGGGTGGGAGGGCCCAAGGACAATTCCATCTTGCACCTCTTTTTTCTTTTCTTTTTCTTTGCATCATGTGCTGATTGGGGAGGGTTTTTTGGAAGGGACATCCTGCGTGACACTGCAGTGCCACTCCTAGATGGGCCCGGTGTTTGTGTCGGCCACTAGGGTCGCTAATCTTACTCACACAGTCAGCTACCTCATTGCGCCTCTTTTTTTCTTTGCGTCATGTGCTGTTTGGGGAGGGTTTTTCGGAAGGGACATCCTGCGTGACACTGCAGTGCCACTCCTAGATGGGCCCGGTGTTTGTGTCGGCCACTAGGGTCGCTAATCTTACTCACACAGCTACCTCATTGCGTCTCTTTTTTTCTTTGCGTCATGTGCTGTTTGGGGAGGGTTTTTTGGAAGGGCCATCCTGCGTGACACTGCAGTGCCACACCAAGATGGGCCCGGTGTTTGTGTCGGCCACTAGGGTCGCTAATCTTACTCACACAGCTACCTCATTGCGCCTCTTTTTTTCTTTGCGTCATGTGCTGTTTGGGGAGGGTTTTTTGGAAGGGACATCCTGCGTGACACTGCAGTGCCACTCCTAGATGGGCCCGGTGTTTGTGTCGGCCACTAGGGTCGCTTATCTTACTCACACAGCGACCTCGGTGCAAATTTTAGGACTAAAAATAATATTGTGAGGTGTGAGGTATTCAGAATAGACTGAAAATGAGTGTAAATTATGGTTTTTGAGGTTAATAATACTTTGGGATCAAAATGACCCCCAAATTCTATGATTTAAGCTGTTTTTTAGTGTTTTTTGAAAAAAACACCCGAATCCAAAACACACCCGAATCCGACAAAAAAAATTCGGTGAGGTTTTGCCAAAACGCGTTCGAACCCAAAACACGGCCGCGGAACCGAACCCAAAACCAAAACACAAAACCCGAAAAATTTCAGGCGCTCATCTCTACTTCTAACACTTTACCACAAGCCTGCTTTTTTCTGGAATAACTTGTTTGACTAAAGCAGCAAATGAAAAGAAAAGTTACAGTACCTGTAGTTTATTTAATTAACCCTTGTTCAAAGTACAAGAGAAGCAACTGGATGTAGCAATTGCAGATATAAATCAGACTCTGATTAAAAAACTGTTTAATCTTCTCTCATCATCAAATGCAATTCATACTTGTTCTGCCATTGATGACCCAATGTGTTTGTACCCCTCCAGCTTTATACCTTCACTCCGCACACCACGAGAGGCAGTTCCTATTAATCCAGCACAGGCTTGCATTCTTAAATCCGTTGGCATTTTCAAAAAAACTCACCAGGGCAGTCAGGCAGGGCCGGTTCAAGGGCGCAGAGCGCCCCGGGCAGGAAATGGGGCGTGGCCTAATACAGGGGGCGTGGTCAATTACGCCCCCTGTACATTAAAAGCGCCGCTTGAATGCTGAGCGGTGCGCGATGATGTCATCGCGCACCGCACAGCAAAAGGTCCTCTCCACGAAGGGAAACTAGACGCTATGAGTCTAGTTCCCTTCGTAGAGAGGACCTTTGCTGTGCGGTGCGCGATGACGTCATCGCGCACCGCTCAGCAAAGTTACTCTCCAGGAAGGGAAACTAGACGCATAGCGTCTAGTTCCCTTCAGGAGGCGGACGGGGACGGGGATCGGGACGGGGACGGCAGCGGAGGCGGACAGGGACACAGCGGGCAGCAGTGGCGGATCTTGCCACGGTGCGGCGCCCTCCGGAAGGCGGCGCCCCGGGCAAAAGTCCTGCTTGCCCGTGGCAAGATCCGCCACTGCAGTCAGGGGAAGTGAGGCAGAAAAACTCTTATCCCTTGTAGCCACCTAAGTACCTTGTCTTCAGGCTCACCAGTTTCAAATTGGAGACAAATAGAAGTGGTACCCAACAGATGGCCCTGTGCTTTGAAGTACAGATCTGTAAACTCTCGCTCTGTGAATGACATCCCCAGTGCCAACACACTCAACATAAAGAAAAATGCAGGCCCTCTGGTATGCCCAATCAGGTCTGTCCTTTGTAATGCCAGATCTATAAGAAACAAGACTGCTACAATGGGATGCGGTTATGTTACTGGCAATTGGGATCCTGGCGGTCAGCATGCTGATGCCGGGATCCTGAATGCTAAAAATGACGGCTTTCGGAATGCCGACCCACAGGGTCTATTCCCACTCGTTGGTGTCAACGATACCCATACAGTAGGAATAGAACCTGTGGTTAGCACAGCGAGCCGTCGAGCCCACAAGGGGCTTTGTTGCACACATCTTCCCTGTCGGCATTCTGCTGCTCCCGGGATCCCGGCAGCCACCTTAACATACCCAACCTGACACAATTGCTGACCTTATCGAATCTTCAGATCTAGCCTGTATTACAGAGACTTGACTGGATGAAAAATGTGACGCTTATCTTCGAAGCTGCACTGCCAACAAATGATTCTGTCATTCACAACCCCAGACTGGACCACAGGGGAGGCGGGGTGGCCATCTGCTTTATAAAAGCACTTAAACTTAGAGTCTGTCCAATGGAAATTACGTACTCATTTGAGTGCATCACTGCCCGGAGTTCTACAGAACTAGGTGTCAGAGTAATTCTCACTTACCGCCCCCCTGAAGATGGAAAGCTATTTCTACAAGATTTTGCAAATATTGTTGCTGGACTAGTTTTGGAGCACCAAAGATGGCTCATCTTCAGGGATTTCAGTGCATGGGTCGATAATGAGCTCTCACACCTTGGCCAAGATCTCATGTGCACAATGAATCACTGGGGCTGACACAAGTCATTCCCTCTGCTACACATAAAAGTGTCCAGACTCTTTAGCTTGTCTTCTAGATTGGATTAGAAGTCTCTGACCTAAAAATAAACCCAATCACATGGTCATACCACCATTCAATATGGTTCTCAGTTGCAACCCCTCAAAATAGATCTTTGCCCAAGGAATTGACAAGGTATCGTCCAAGGAGGGATTTGACTCCTTAGGCTTTTGCAGCTAACTTGGGCCTCTCAGGAATAATGGGGTCCTGTGAAGATGCTTGTTTCCTAGTCTATTATTATAACAGGGATGTGACAGCTGCAATGGATACTATTGCCCATATACGACCTTCATTTGACAAATGTATTCGTGATCTTAAGAAAAGAGGTCATAGACTTGAAAGATGATGGAGGAAGACAAACCTGGTAGAGAAGAGAAAAGAAATTTGTCAGAGCGCACTAGAATAAAAATATAATAGATTTTTATTTTCAATTAAAACATATATCAACATTAACACCCAGTCCACCTCTGTAAACAGTCAGGAAATATTATCTTCCTTATACAAGTTATTACCATGTTAAAATAATGTAATACATCATGATGAAAACAGAATTGTGAAACTATGGTGGTCATTCCGAGTTGATCGTTTGTTATTTTTTTTTCGCAACAGAGCGATTAGTCGCTAATGCACATGCGCAATGTCCGCAGTGCGACTGCGCCAAGTAAATTTGCTATGTAGTTAGGAATTTTACTCACGGCATTACGAGGTTTTTTCTTCGTTCTGGTGATCATAATGTGATTGACAGGAAGTGGGTGTTTCTGGGCGGAAACTGGCCGTTTTATGGGTGTGTGTGAAAAAACGCTACCGTTTCTGGGAAAAACGCGGGAGTGTCTGAAGAAACGGGGGAGTGTCTGGGCGAACGCTGGGTGTGTTTGTGACGTCAAACCAGGAACGAAACTGACTGAACTGATCGCAGATGCCGAGTAAGTGTGGAGCTACTCAGAAACTGCTAAGAAGTGTCTATTCGCAATTCTGCTAATCTTTCGTTCGCAATTTTGATAAGATAAGATTCACGCCCAGTAGGCGGCGGCTTAGCGTGTGCAAAGCTGCTAAAAGCAGCTTGCGAGCGAACAACTCGGAATGAGGGCCTATAAACGATACCATGAATTCAAATGGATCTCTTTTGGCTTGCCTCCCACAGCTATTCAGCTGATTTAATCAATTAGAGCTCCTTTGTTTTAGGCTGCCATTTTTAGATATATTTTCCTGGATGTATTCACAGATCAAATTATATATCCACCATGGAAATAAAATTAGCTCCAGCAGTATATAAAAAAGCGCAGTGTATCAGCTTTAACTGGAAAGCAATTAAGCATAGATCAAGTCTCCTCTGCTGCAGCTCACACTTTGTAGTGGCTGCTTGTATTCCCCTCCTTGCAAATGGGAATGACTTTATAATGTTCAAAAAGAGTTTTACGTTTGGCCAGACCGCAAATTACCTGTATGAATGGTTTTTAAAAACAGTCTCACTACTCTGCCTATTTTGAATTTGCTTAGACAGTCCTCCCGACTATTGGTGCTTGCTCCTTTTTATGCAGTCATCTCCAGGGGTTACTCGCACAAAACTGGCAGTTAGGTGTCCTGCTGTAGTGTGGATCCAAGATTTTACAATTGACGCATTTCGCTGCCTGCCCTAGGTATCAGCGGCTTCTTCAAAAGGATAAATGTTATCTAATCAAACATATTGGAAAATATCAATCAACAATCACCCACAAGAAAATAGAGTTCCTTTCAAATGAGGTCATGGCAGCAAAAAAAAAAAGCCCAGCTCAGCTTTTACATACAGTGGAGATGCTTTGCAAACCAGCATGTCTGCAGCCTGACCAGTCAAGATGCAATGATTTTGCTAAATTCTTTGCAGATAAAGTATCCACCATCCGGGCTGGAATCCCCACAGTGACACCAAAGGAGTACCAATCTAGCAAGCCTGTCAATGTAAGCCAGCTGTATTCAAGGAACAGCTTTGACCAAGTGGAAGTACAAAACATTGCTGAAATTACCCGAATGTTGTGTCCCTCAACCTGTGGTCTGGACCCTGCTTCAACCAAGCATCTATCAGGGTGTATGGAAATAATCGGTCCTGTATTTGCAAAAATAGTTAAATGCTCTTTGCAGAAAGACATTTTCCTGAACCACTAAAGGAAGCAATAGTCAGACCACTTCTTAAAATATCTAAGTTAGACCCTGACTGCATGAACAACTACAGGCCAGTATCACATCTTCCTTTTCTAGGAAAAGTTATTGAAAAGTGGTTGCAACTCAACTAGAAACCCGCCTGTCAACCCATTACATTTATGATCCATTCCAGTCAGGATTCAGGAGAAGACATAGCACTGAAAAAGCCCTGTATTAGGTGTTTAATGATGTACTAATGGCAAGAGACAGAGGTAGTCACCTCTGTTCAATCTTAATCCTTCTGGATCTCTCTGCAGCATTTGACACCATAGACCATGGGATTCCAATTAAGCATCTGAAGAATTTCTGTGGTCTGAATGGCACAGTTCTTAGTTGGTTCAAATCATTTCTCGCTGGCCGGCCACAGAGAGTTTCATCTGGAGTATACTCTTCACCACCAGTGCCATTGACTTGTGGTATTCCACAGGGTTCTATACTATCTGTCATACTTTCTGCAGTATACATGCTACCACTGGGTGAAATAATCAGATGTCATGGCCTGGTCTACCACTGCTATGCAGATGCTACACAACTGTACCTGTCCTTTGCTCCGAGTACAGGTAACCCAATAACAACCCTAAATGGCTGCCTAGCTAAGCTCCAGGTCAGGATGAGTGCCAGTTGTCTGAGACTAAACCTTGATAAAACAGAAGTCCTGATGATAGGTCACAGGACAAGACTGCAGCATAGCCAACTGACAGGACTTACACTTGGGGGTTTAGAACTACAAAACACTGACCATGTGTGGGATCTTGGTTTTGTCCTGGATAGTAGCCTGACACTTAAACATCAGGTGTCAGCCACAATCAAATCTTCATTCTTTCATATGAGGAACATAGCCAGAATCAAGCACTTAATTCCCTCAGAAGACCTGCCTAAACTCGTACATGTGTTTGTATTATCATGCCTAGACTATTGCAATGCCCTCTACCTTGGTCTCCCAGTAAAAGAATTGCACCGCTTACAGATGGTACAAAATGCACTGCCAGGCTATTAACCAACTAGCCCCATTCCAGCCAAGACTGGCTTACTCACTTTTAAAGCCCTACATGACCAGGACCCAAAGTACTTGATTCAGCTTCTGAATCCTTACTTTCCCACTTGATTACTATGATCTGTAGATGAAGAACTACTAACTGTACCTAGAGTCTTCCGGAATTCATCTGGGGGTCAAGCTTTAAACTTTGTGGCTTCGACTCTATGGAATTCTCCTCCCCGCACAGTGCGAGAAGCCTCTACTCTAGACTCCTTCAACAATAGACTAAACGCTTATCTATTAATCCAGCATTTCACTAATATCTACTGTTAAGCTTGTTTCGTATTTTGAGCTGTAAAGACAATTGTAAAGCACTTTGAGTCCTATTAGGAGAAAAGTGCTATGTTGTTGTTGTTGTTGTTGTTGTTGTTGTTGTTGTTGTTGTTATTATTATTACTTCCTAATGCAGATTTTCTTATTGGAATGTTTATTTAAAATTTACCCATAAAACAGGTATTTTTCAAAGTCAGAAATTATCAGACATCAGAATCAAGTGATATGTTGATCAGCTCCATCCAAAGCCACACTGAATATATTGTTTTATTTTGCAATTAGTAGAAATAGGGTCCAGCTCATGACTTCACGTCTAGCAGCCTCTATCAGCATTCTAGGTCTGCTAGCGTTGGGCTTTGTTTTTGCATTGCACAAAGATATACAGTACAAGTGTTGCATAACAAATTAATAAGCACAGTCCCCTGATGCATCCTAGCCACATTGTATTGTGACTAAGGGCCCAAATTCAGACATGATTGTAGCAACAAATTTGTTAGTACTGTATATGGACAAAACCATGGGCCTAATTCAGACACTCTATATAATACAAATGGGGGATATACAACCTTGGGCGCTTCAAATAATAGACATAAAGTTCTTATATGTAAAATGCATTTCTTTTTGCTAGATGCTTTTGTATCTCTCTCTTGATCCACTCCGTGCTTGACTTCCACTCAAAATGATGAGATATATAAAGGAAGTTTTTAAACAAAAGAAAAAAATATAGTGTGATACAGTTTCATACACAATATTTTATATAAACATGATTTCTACTTAAAAAGTGCTTTGTGTTCAATTCTAGCAGATTTTTACAGCATACATAAAAAGGCGTATCAGCCGTAGTTAATATATAAGCAAGAGGGAGCGTACCACACTCACTATAGACAAAAGATGAATCAAGCTCATAAAGGTATCTTTAGCCGGAAAAAATCAGCGTACCAAACTCACAATGTCACTGGAAGTTGTGAAGCATATCAAGGTATCTTTCACATGTTCCCCCTGCACCTCTTCAGGTTACTTAGGCCTTGTCGTCGAACTCATACATAGAAAAGGGGAACAAGAGATATCCAATGTGTAGTACAATCGGTCATAAATATTAGGAATTAATTTTCCAAAATATAGCCGTGCGTACTTTTTATTCCCAGCTAAATGTTGCCACTATGCAATGCTGATATAGACGTACCCGACTTACTAGAAATCGGGAAAATACAGGCACATCAAGGTATCTTTTGGAATTTTCTAGATCGTAATTATAATTTGCGTACCCCAACTCACAATGTTGTTTCTGTTGTTAAAACACATCAAGGTATCTTTTTCCTGGTAGCTTTTACCCAGATGGTCCTGGCCAGAGTTTTTATTTATATATTCCAAAAAAAGGTAATGTCCAACATTACGTGTTAAAAGAAAAAAGTTTTATTGTACAAAACCCCAAACAGGTGGGGAAAAACCAATTGGTTATTAAAAACACAGGATACACTCCAAAAAAATTTACATGTATGGATGGATAAAAAATGATACAAAGACCAAAGTACAAAACTTAAAAAAGACTTAGATGGAAAACCACAACCATCCAGACTAATCTCTGAGGTAATTTATTCAAAATGTTTTTAAGACGAAAAAAAAATACCTTTTTCCAGAGTTAGTATTGTGTGCTGAGATGGTGTGGAAAAAATGCTGGCTGTTCACACTCCTTCTGTCGTCAATGCATTTTGGTCACCAACTGACCTTTATCAAGACATGGGTGGAGTGTGAAACACCCAGTATTTAAACTATGAACAGCCAATCATCATCAGGAGGAAATGATCTCATATCATACAATTGCATAACATTGATAAACATCTCTTTTTACAACTGATGCATAAAGCTTAAAATAAATTTCTATAATATATAAATACACCATGTTTACAGCAAGAAATATTAAACAAAGCATTTCATCACACTTATCATAAATGTAATCGCAATTATAAGGAATTGTAACAGTCCGTTGCCATGGCTACATCCGGCCTCAATACTGGAACCAGGATTTAAAACCGCAAAGTCTTTATGTTCTATGCTCATTTATACTGTGATCCCGTCATCCCATTAGCCACTTAAATATAAGGAGAGAGGAGTTTAGCTGTAGATTCACGCCGCTGTCCGGACTAGACTGTTACTATGGTAACCAAATCCGGAAGTGCGGCGTCACTTCCTACCAGACGGACGCCGCACTTCTGGATTTGGTTACCATAGTAACAGTCTAGTCCGGACAGCGGCATTATATCAAAGCATTGAGCTAAAATGTCCTATGAGTCAATATAACTTAAAGTCCTGACAGCCCCTATGACAATCTTCCTCCAATAAGAATATATTAGACTCCCCTAATAACTTCGACATTCTTAGGAGGTAATCCAACCATTTTTAAATTCCTCAATTGTACTAGTATATATTAGAGATGTGCGCCATAACATTTTTGTTGGATTTGGATTTGGCTCTGATTCGTTGTCTGGTTTTGGATTTGGATTTTTATTCAAATATTGACAAAAAATTCTATAATCTCATAATTTGGCTCTTTTTTGTTCCTATAGTATTTTTAACCTCAATAACATTAATTTACAGTCATTCCATTACATTTTGACTACCTCACAGCTCACAATATTGTTTTCACCAATATTGGCCAAAGTCTGGTTACTAAGTGACAGAGCAGCAGCACAAATATACGTGTTAGGGTCTCCTGCCCTGTGCTGCCATGTCGTCATGGCAACCGGGAGACAAGTGCTAGCGGAGTAACCTGAGCGCAGCTGATACTCCGGTTCGGGTCTTTTGCTGTGCAGTGGTTACAGGCATGGGATCCGGTGCTGGTTTTTGTGCTCACAGTCTGTGAGGTCTGAGGGGGGCGTGGACAGCACCTGCTTTATAAGGCCTCTTCTCAGGTTAAGCAGATGCTGCTGAATCTTTGTTGGTTAGTCAGTTCCTGAAAGTTAGCCAGTACTGTGTAGCTTTGTATTTTGTTGTTGCTTACTGCAAATAGGCCTGGGCATTTGGTACTACACTCTGCCAATCCAGACCTAGCAGTAAGACTGGAGTCAGTCGTTTAGCCTGCTGAGGTTCTTTTGCTATTCTGTGAACCCAGCAGGTTTGTGGCTGTACTTTCAGACCTGCCTGCATAATCCTCTCTCACTGTGCAGGGCGTCCATGTGTCAGTTTAGTGGCAGTAAGCTGAACCTGGGCCCTGCAAGTGAGAATTAGGATTGTGGAGACTCTCCTTGTGTCTATTATTCCATCTCTGACCAAGGAGTTTACTGCCACACCCGTTGGTAACCCTTTAGGGTTTTGCTGTTGCACTTAGCAACAGCATTTCGGGTTCTCTACGTATTAAAACACAACATCTTGCTTTTTCCATCTGAGCATTTCTAATACTAGGGAGACACCCAGTTTCTTAGCCTCTGGGCTTCTCTGTTCACTCTGTGTTGGTTTTGTTACCCTATCACCTTCTGTGTACGTTATGTCATATTTCCCAGTCTGTCTGTGAGTTCATTTGTTTTGCATCCCTCTCTGTTCAGACACCAGTACATTCCTGCAGGCACTGGTGTGTATAACAGTTCAAACACCAGTACATTCCTGCAGGCACTGGTGTGCATAACAATACGGTAGTTTATACCACATCTATGAAACATTTCCACACACTTCATGGCTGACAGGGCTTATATATTCACGTGAACAAAGTGCACTAGAGTAAAGTGCACCAACCAGTACAAACTATATATTATATACATATATATATATATATATATATATATACACATAAATATTGTACTTTTTAAACTTGCAGCTAGGTTCAAACTGCGTGAATCACAGGGATTATAGATGCATGTGAACAAAGCACAGTTGAGTAAAGCACACAAACCAGTACAAAAACAGTGGATATATTATATATTTTTTTATTTTTAAACTTGCAGCTAGGTTCAAACTGCATGGATCACAGGCCTTATAAATGTACGTGATCAAAGCACACTTGAGTAAATTGCACCAGCCAATGCACGTGAACAAAGCACACTAGAGTAAAGCGCATCAACCAGTACAAACAATAGATATATATTTTATTTTTTATTTTTCTATTTTTAAAACTAACAACTTGATTCAAACTGCATGGATCACAGGATTTGTAGATACACATGAATAAAGCACATAAGGGTAAAGCACACCAAACAGTACAATTTCCAGCAGAGTACAGCGCAGCATACAGCAGTGTGCCCTCTATACACACAGTTGCAGATCTTGCTACGGGCAAGCAGGATGGCACCACTGCCGTGGCAAGATCCGTTACTGGTGCCGTTGCTGTGGAGTGCTGTACGGTGCTGTGCAGTGCGCACCACACTGCATTGTGGGAGCGGCACATAGATGCTAGAAGTCATAATTGACCTCTAGTATCTATGTGGTGCTATGGGAGAGACGTCGTGACATCTCTCCCATAGATCCGAGGAGCGGCGCCAGCAGCCGGAGATGGAGGTCAGCAGCGGTCAGGAAACAGGAGCGGGGGTTGTAAGTATTAATTAACTAATTTATTTATTATTTTCTACTCTACAGGAGGCACGGTGCTGGGGCAATTCTACAGGGGGCACAGTACTGGGGGCAATTCTACAGGGGGCACAGTACTGGGGGCAATTCTACAGGGGGCACAGTACGGGGGACAGTTCTACAGGGGGCACAGTACTGGGGGCAATTCTACAGGGGGCACAGTACTGGGGGCAATACTACTGTGGGCACAGCTACAGGGGGCATAACTGACCACGCCCCTTCTCCGTGAAACCACACCCCTATTTTTCACCCGGGGTACCACTAGGTCTAGATCCGGCCCTGTATACAGTCACTATATAGAGCACATCCACTTGTGAGTCTGGAGTCTCTGGACACAGCACAGCCAATACAGCAGAGTACAGTGCAACACACAGCAGTGTGCAGCTTGCCCTTATATACATAGTCACTATACTGCACAGCCAAAATTAGTCTGGAGTCTCTGGATGGACATAGCAGAGTATAGCCTGGCATGCCTCTATTTACAGTCACTATACTGCACAGCCACCATCAATCTGGAGTCTCTGTATGGACACAGTCAGCCAAAACAGTAGAGAATATCGCAGTGTGCCCCTATATACAGTCACTATACTGGACAGCCACACTTAGTCTGGAGACCCTGGATGGACACAGCATGACCTAAACAGCAGAGTATAGCAAAGCAGTAATCATCATGCATTGAGTGAAATGGCACAGAGTCCCGGCCATAGCACCTTATATGGAATACAAGTGCCGCAAGAATCCCATTTGGCCTCGATGTGGGATCCAAGTCTGGCAGGAACCCCCGACCCGCATCTACAATGTTCGCAGCAGCTTGGATTCCAAGCAATCTAAACTGCTTATCTGTAGTATATATTAGTGAAAATGTTCATTGACTCCACCACAATGACCATCTAATCTGCAATTTTAAAGATCCTTTATCCAGTTGAGTGTAGGGTAAAGTGCCTTTACTGTAATTCCATCTGGACATTCTTGGCAGGTATGTATTCCTTAGATTGAAGACATTTCATCACTAAGTGGACTAAATTGTGGCCATGGCTGATCAGTAAAGTAGAAACAGTTGCACGCTAACTTAACATGGTCATTTGTGTTTTCTTATTTAAAGTTGGCTTTTTGACAAACATTGCAGTCGAAACCGTTTATTTTACTCAGAACACAGTTAGGATGGCCTTAATAATATCTGGTGAAGTAATATTTGCAGAAATATCTGTTACATTTTATTTAACTGTTTTATCTACAGGTTTTGTAAGCTACAGTATTCGCCGGTGTTTATATGTTTACTCTTTGAGTCGTTTATCTGTTCCGACACTTTCAAGGATGTTCTGCGAACTTCAAACAATACACTATAGGACGGATTCACAACTGAGGGGCTAATTCAGAGATGGACAGTAAAAGCACAGAAGACGCAGCTGCCGTCATTGTAGATCGTAGCGCAATCAGTCACAGCATCAGCTATCTGAGTAACCCTAAGGTTACTCAGAATATCCACCTTATCTCTGCTGTCAAGGCCAGTAAATCTATGTTGGAAGATGCAGACACTAGCCTCGGCACAAAGTGGAGGTTATGCTCCTCCATTTTGGATTAAAAATTTCCCCCATTGCTATCGCCTGCAAGCACTATAAGGTGTGGTTTAGGAGGCACTGCAACTGTCATCACAGAAGCAGATACACAGGGATGTTCATAAACCATTGGAGTTGTGTCATAGTTGCCTACCCTCCCTCATTCTGCAGGAGACTCCCTGAAATAGTAGCAATCTCCCTCACTCCCTGAATGGTCCCTCAATCTCCCTGAAAAAAAAAAACATAGATACATACATTTTAATGGTATCATCAGTGCCATTTCCCTATATTGGTTATAAGGCTCAATGATCCCTATGGCTACATGCATTTTAAAGGTTTCTTGTGGCCCCTTACAGTATATGGAACCTCTTGTAAAACACAATACACAAACAAATCTGCAAAATATAAGTCGTTTCTTCAACAAGTAGATCTTACTAACTTTGGGGCTCATTTACATTTGGATGTAAGTCATTTTCATGACACGCCTCTCAGATGTAGCAGTACGCGCCCGCACTAGGTTCCGGTATAAAAGATAGTTTCTAGTTAGACAGTCAAGAGATAGACACCATATGTTAGACAGACATTAGGTCGACAGGGTCAAAAGGTCGACATGAAAAAGGTAGACAGTACAAAATGTCGACAGGGTCAAAAGGTCGACATGAAAATGGTCGACATGAAAAAGGTAGACACCATGTTTTTTGCATTTTTGTGGTTTGTGTGGATAGTTTTGTCATCTGGGACCCCCAATTGTAGAAAGGCATACGCTCGCCACGCTTCAGGCACGGTGGCTCGCTGCGCTCGCCACAAGGTTTATAACCAACTCTATGCCGACATGGATAGAGAAAGTATGAAATAGTCCAAAAACATGTTACATTTAAAAAAAAATTGTCCACCTTTTTTATGTTGACCATTTTCATGCCGACCTTTTGACCTGTCGACCTTTTGTACTGTCTACCTTTTTCATGTCGACCTTTTGACACTGACGACCTTTTGACCCTGTCAACCTAATGTATGTCTAACATATGGTGTCTATCTATTGACTGTCTAACTAGACACTGTCTATCAACCGGATACCCCCGCACTGATAGGTGTTACTTTCACAATCTCCCTGAAATGCTTTTTCAAAAGTAGGCAAGTATGGGTTGTGTACATCTCTGAATTAGGCCCATAGAGCAAAGCAAAAAAAAAAAAAAGGAATTTTGCACCTTGGAAAAGCCATGTTGCAGTGCAGGTGGGGCAGATTTAGAACATGCAGAGAGGTGTTGGGAGTGGATTTCTGGTAGAATTGCATTCTACTGTTTTATTTAATCCTAACCCATTGGGGAATCAGACTTTAGAACACAATGAAGATTGGTTTCCCATCAATGGGGGTAATTCCAAGTTGATCGCAGCAGGAAATTTTTTAGCAGTTGGGCAAAAACCATGGGGGTAATTCCAAGTTGATCGCAGCAGGATTTTTGTCAGCAATTGGGCAAAACCATGTGCACTGCAGGGGAGGGAGATATAACATGTGCAGTGAGAGTTAGATTTGGGTGGGGTGTGTTCAATCTGCAATATAATTTGCAGTGTAAAAATAAAGCAGCCAGTATTTACCCTGCACAGAAACAAAATAACCCATCCAAATCTTACTCTCTCTACAAATGTTATATCTGCCTCCCCTGCAGTGCACATGGTTTTGCCCAATTGCTATCAAAAATCCTGCTGCGATCAATTTGGAATTACCCCCCATGTGCGCTGCAGGGGGGCAGATATAACATTTGCAGAGAGAGTTAGATTTTATTTTTACACTGCAATTTAGATTGCAGATTGAACACACCACACCCAAATCTAACTCTCTCTGCACATGTTATATCTGTCCCCCCTGCAGTGCACATGGTTTTGCCCAATTGCTAACAAACTTGAAGCTGCGATCAACTCAAAATTACCCCCAATGTTTTTAACTTTTAACAATGTTTTTAGCAGATTCAGAGCCGCACACAATGCAAATGAGCAATTATGCAGAGTGGGCTTGATTTCAATTTGTAGTTTATTGCAGAGCTCCACGGAAGTGCAGCAGCAAATAGCGTCCAACTCTGAATCAGGCCCATATTCCACAGAGCTTTACTGAGAATATTTCAGTCATCCACAACAGCCTCTGCCACAGTGGAACTTATCATTTATATTTCCTATTACATGGGTACACCCACAATAGGGTACATTTTTGTCAGAAGACCCCAATGCTTGGAGAAAGTAAAGGTGCCTACACACTACAATAATTTTAGGGAAGACAGAACGATTTAGAGGCATCTTAATGATAAATCATTCAGAAAAGTGCAAATCGTTTAGTCGGGAAGTGGTTAACATACCACCAGTCGGGATCCCGGCAATCACAATACAGACGCTTGAATCCCAAGTGTGGAAATGCAGATGCCGGAATCCCGACGACACAGGCTATTCTTCCTCTGTGTGTCCAAACACCTATAGGGGGAGAATATAACCTGTGGCGAGTGCAGCTAGCCACCGTGCCCGCAGTGTGGTGAGCGCAGCAAGCCCACAAGGGCTTTATGGCGCTTGCCCTGCTGCCGGCATAATTGTGGCTGGGATGCCGCCAATATATCATACTGAATCCGTACAGTGGGAGTAATTTCAAGTTGATCGCAGCAGGAAATTTTTTAGCATTTGGGCAAAACCATGTGCACTGCAGGGGGGGGGGGGCAGATATAACATGTGCAGAGAGAGTTAGATTTGGGTGGGTTATATTGTTTTTGTGCAGGGTAAATACTGGCTGCTTTATTTTTACACTGCAATTTAGATTGCAGATTGAACTCACCACACCGAAATCTTATCTCTCTGCACATGTTATATCTGCCTCTCCTGCAGTGCACATGGTTTTGCCCAATTGCTAACAAAATTGCTGCTGCGATCAACTCAGAATTAGGCCCTGTGTTCCTGAACACTAACGATCCAATGCACGGTCCCGTGGGTTGTTTGCTGTAACTTCAGATCTTCCCTGCTGCAGGGAAGTTTTCGAACAGAACGAGCAATTTTTTACAAATCGTTTGTGGTTTTTCACATCCAATGTAGATACATTGTCCAATCAGCATCCAATCAGTTGTTCTAGTGTGTGGGCACCTTAAGGATAACTGTGCTGTCCAGTGCAAGAATTCAGCATAACACTAGATTCAGCAGCAATGTATTCTGATGCAATGCCTTACAAGTAATATGTTTTTTTTTATTTCAGAGGAATATGTATTGAAGGAATTTGCTGTGTTATTGCTGGATTACTTGGAACTGGAAATGGTTCTACTTCATCAAGTCCAAATATAGGCGTCTTGGGAATTACTAAGGTAAAGTCTTTATTTGAGTTGTACTAACTGTGAAAAACAGGGAAGTTTACCCCAGTCTCTTATAAAAGAGACTAATGCTTTCTGTGAGAGTCTGCAGACTCATATTAAAGATAGGGTTAATTCCCCACATATCACTGCACACAGAACACAGATACACAGGTGGAGCCCATGGGTACAGCTGTATAAGTCTAGCTGTACTGCCGTATAAGTCCAGCGGTACAGCAGTACAAGTCCAGTGGTGCTGCCGTACAAGTCCAGCGGTGCTGCCGTACAAGTCCAGTGGTGCTTCCATAAAAATAAGTCGAGCGGTGCTGCCGTATAAGTCCAGCGGTACAGCCGTAAAAGCCCAGTGGTGCTGCCGTATAAGTCCAGCGGTACAGCCGTATAAGTCCAGCGGTACAGCCGTAGACTAGCGGGGCAGTACGGATGGTGTAATGGTTAGCATTACTGCCTCACAGCACTGAGGTCATGGGTTCGATTCCCGCCATGGCCCTAACTGTGTGGAGTTTGTATATTCTCCCCGTACTTGCGTGGGTTTCCTCCGGGTACTCCGGTTTCCTCCCACAATCCAAAAATATACTGGTAGGTTAATTGGCTCCCAACAAAAATTAACACTAGTATGAATGTGTGTGTGTACATGTGATAGGGAATATAGAATGTAAGCTCCACTGGGGCAGGGACTGATGTGAATGGGCAAATATTCTCTGTACAGCGCTGCGGAATATGTGTGCGCTATATAAATAACTGGTAATAAATAAATAAATAAATAGTGGTGCTGTCATGTGCTGCAGTGCCATAACTAGGCATTTTAGCGCTGTGTGCAAAAAACGACATTGGCGCCCCCCCCCCCCCCCCTCCCCATGCAAGATAGGGGCAGTGGCTTCATGGGGAAGGGCGTGGCCACAAAATAACAGCAATTCATACTACGGTGCACAGTAGTCTCCATTATTCAAATTACGCTGCACAGTAGTGCCACTACACCAGGTAGAGCCCCTTTTATACATTACAGCAGACAGCATCCCCCTTTTTACACATTACAGCATACAGTCCCCCTTTTTACACATTGCGGCAGCCAGTCCCTCTTTTTACACATTGCGGCAGCCAGTCCCCCTTTTTACACATTGCGGCAGCCAGGCCCCATTTTTACACATTGCGGTAGCCAGTCCCCCTTTTTACACATTGTGGCAACCAGTCCCCCTTTTTACACATTGCGGCAGCCAGGCCCCCTTTTTACACATTGCGGCAGACGGTGTCCCCCAGAGAGAGAGAGAGAGAGAGATATACTTACCTTCTCCCCGCTGACAGGCTCCTCGTGCTGGCATCTCCCTCTGTGCAGTGTGCAGGCATCGGACAAGGAGGGAGGGGACTGGAGCCGCAGCAGCGCTATGTCATTGGTAGTAAGCGCCGCTGCAGCATCCCCCTCTCCTTCCGTATTGGTTGCCTGTCATAGTAGAGGGCATGTAAAATCCAAAAAGCCAAAGTTCAGTAAAATGACCCCAAAAAATTAATTTAAATCGTCTGTGGAGCAAAGTAAACTTGCCAATATGCCATTTACGACACGGAGTGGCAAGGAACAGCTAAGACCCTGGCCTATGTTTATGACTGGTGGTTCAGCCTCACATGATGGAAGCCCTCATCTTCCCACTAGATGAAAAGAGTTACGCTGGTAAAAGCACAGCAAAGAACTGTGCGTTCTAAGATGGTATCAAAAATCCCCAAGGAGAGTTCAAGTGTGTCAGCGGTTGCGATGCCTGACCTTCCCAACACTGGATGGGAAGAGGTGGCTCCTTCCACCATTTGCACACCCTCTGCAAGTGCTGGAATGAGCACTCACAGTCCAGTTTCTGATATTCAATTTGAAGATGTCACTGTTAAAGTACTACAGGATGAGGATATGGGTGTATCTGGTGCTGAGGAGAAAGTTAACGAGGAGGATTCTGATGGTGATGTGGTTTGTTTAAATTGTGCACTGGGGGAGACAGTTGTTGTCCGTGGGATGAATAAGCCCATCGTTATGCCTGGGCATAAGACCAAAAATTCCACCTCTTCGGTCTGGATTTATTTCTATCCAAATCCGGACAACTATTTTCTTGCCATATGTACCTTATGTAAAGGTGTAATAAATAGGGGTAAGGACGTTAACCACCTAGGAAAATCATCCCTTATACATCACCTGCAGTGCATTCATAAAAAGTCACTGTCAAGTTCAGAAACTGTGGCTAAGACCTTAAGCAGTCCAGGGACACCTAAATCCCTTTGTCCTGTTGTATCCAATTGCCTGCAAACCACACCATCAACTCCCTTCTCATCCATTTCCTCCTCAATTGGATCGGAAGTAGTCCTGCAGGCCATGTCACTGGAATAATTGACTCCTATCCGGGATTCCTCCGGAGGATCCTGCATTGCTATGTGTCAGCATTCGGAGTCTTACCTCCAGTTCTGGTCCCTGCGGCCTTCCTGTTAGCCGGCTGGTGTGGCTACGGCGGATAGGAGCTGCAGCAGTGAGGTCCTCCGGTGTGGCTGCCGGGCGTCTGGAGGTTGGGGTCCAGGTCCTGGGAAGCAGAGCATGGCAGCCGAAGGTGTCTGTTTCCAAGTGTCCTGTTGGTGGAGTGCGGCGTCTGGGAGGCTGAGACCAGAGATAGTGGCTGTGTGCTGGTTCCACATGTGTCCTCTGTGTAAGGAGCCACCATGTTTGAGACCAAGCCAAGTCAATAGGTATCCCAGTTCACGTCCAGCCAATCCAGGCTGTTTCCCCTTATATAAAGGGGTGGATGCTTAGCTATGGCGCCAGTGCTTCAAGTTACTTGCTGCTGTAAGGTGCTCAAGCTCTGTGCTCCCAGGTTAACCCCTGGTATTCTGGTTCTGTGGAGGCTGCCCGGTGGTCAGTTCTGTTATTACAGTCCTTTGCTTCCAGTCCACCTGCCCTTGTGGTTTAACTGCTGGGTCCTCTATCTGGTAGAGGTTCTCCATTTGCTGTCAGTGCTCACAGTGATCATCTCTTCAACATCGTTCTTCAAGTCATCTCGTCATTCAGTGTCCTTTAGCATCATTTACAAATCACAAGTCATCTCATCATTTGGTGTTCTTCAGCATCATTTACAAATCACAAGTAATCTCATTCTGTGTTGTTCAGCATTGTTTACAAATCACAACTCATCTCCTCATTCTGTGTTATTCAGCATTGTTCACAAATCACAAGTCACTTCTTCATTCAGTATTCTTCAGCACTGTCTACAAGTCACAAACATTTTGTTCTTCAGAACTCACTCGGACTCATCTCCTAGTTGTGGTGTATTATTGAAGTCTCATTAAAACTGAATTAATCTTCCTTCAGTGTATCGTTCTCATTCATTGCCATCATTGCTTACCCCTCTTCATCTTCGGGCCAACTCTACAATCCATGAGTAAGAACTATATTCAGCCACCTCGTTTCCTTCCTTTGCCGAAAGCTGCTCCCTCAGTCAATTGTCAGTCGTCAGATCCTCAACTCAAGCTGAACGTGACACTACGCCTACTGCTGCCGCTGCTGCTGTTGCTGCTGTGAGTCATTCATCATCCCGGAGAGGAAGTTAAAAACACCACTACTTCTCTCATTAAGTAATTGACCATCCAACAGTCCTTTGCGAGGAGGATGAAGTATGACAGCAGTCATCCTGTTGCAAAGCGGATAACTGAGACATTGACAGCTATGATGGTGTTAGAGGTGCATCCGGTATCCGCCATTAGTGCAGTGGGATTAAGACAATTGATGGAGGTAGTGTGTCTCTGGTACCAAATCCCGTCTAAATTCCACTTCACTAAGCAGACGATGCCAAGAATGTACACAGACGTCAGAAAAAGTGTCCTCAGTGTACAGAAAAATGCACTTGTACCCACTGTCCACTTAACCATGGACATGTGGACAAGTGGAACAGAGCAGACTAAGGACTATATAACCGTGACAGCCCACTGGGTAGATGTATCGCCTTGCACAGCAACAACAGCAGCGGCACCAGTAGCAGCATCTCAGAAACGCCAGCTCATTCCAAGGCAGGCTACACTGTGTATCACCGGTTTCAGTAAGAGGCACATCGCCGACAATCTCTTAGAGAAAATGAGGGAAATCGTCGCCCAATGGCTTACCCCACTTAGACTTTCCTGGGGATTTGTGATATCAGACAACACCACCAATATTGTGCAGTCATTAAATCAGGGCAAATTCCAGCATGCCCCATGTTTTGCTCACACCAGAAATTTGGTGGTGCAGCATTTTTTGAGAAATGACAGGGCCATGCAGGAGAAGCTTTCGGTGGCCCGAAAAATTTTGGCCCACTTTCGCCATTCAACGACTGCGTGCCGAAGTCTGGAGTGCCAGCAAACACTCTTGAACCTGCCCTGCCATCACCTGAAGCAAGAGGTAGTAACGCAGTGGAACTCAACCCTCTATATGCTTTGGAGGATGGAGGAGCAGCAAAAGGCCATTCATGCCTATACATCCACATGTGAGATAGGCAAAGGAGGGGGTATGCACCTGACTCAAGCACAGTGGAGATTGATTTCTGTGTTGTGCAAGGTTCTCCAACCCTTTGAACTTGCCACACGTGAAGTCAGTTCAGATGCTGCCAGCTTGAGTCAGGTCATTCCCCTCATCAGGCTTTTGCAGAAACAGCTGGAGAAAGTGAACGATGAGCTAAGACGGAGCGATTCCGCTCAGTATGTGGGACTTGTGGATGAAGCCCTTCATTTGCGTGCCAGGATACGAGGGTGGTCAATCTGTTGAAATCAGAGCACTACATTTTGGCCACTGTGCTCGATCCTAGGTTTAAAGCCTACGTGGTGTCTCTCTTTCCAGCAGACACAAACCTGCAGAAATGCAAAGACCTGCTGGTGAAAACACTGTCAGCTGAAGTGGAACATGACATGGCAACAGCTCCTTCTTCATTTTCCTCTAGGAAACAACTTAGATATCCGATTCCTAACCAACACGCTGGTGGTGATGTAGGGCAGGCAGCTTTGGACATCTGGTCTGTACTGAAGGACCTGCTAACAATTTCTGACATGTCTACTGTCACTGCATATGATGCTGTCACCATTGAAAGAATGTTGGAGGATTACATCGGTGACAGCATACTGCATCACCAACAGCGGGTTGGTTAGGAATCGGATATCTAAGTTGTTCCCTGGTCAGACAGTCCGTACCTGTACTGGCAGGAAAAAGAGGCAATTTGGAGGACCCTGTACAAAATGGCTCTATTTTACCTAAGTTGCCTTCCACCCCTCCAGTGTGTACTCCGAAAGAAGTTTTTAGTGCAGCCAGTAACTTTGTCAGCGATAAGCGTAGGAGGTTACTTGCACACAATGTGGAGAAGATGATGTTCATCAAAATAACTTATCAATTCTTCTGGGAAGACCAGCCTCCAGAAAGTACAGAGGGACCTGCGGTGGTGGATTCCAGCACGGACAAATAAATACTCGGTGAGGGTGAGGATTTACACAACACTGAAGGGGGTTAGGAATCAGTCGATGAGGATGAGGACGACATCTTGCCTCTGTAGAGCCAGTTTGTGCAGGGACAGATTAATTGCCAGCTTGTTTTGTAGGGGCTCAATCGAACCAATCATTTCAGCCACAGTCATGTGGTGGACCCTGGCGCTGAAAAGATTGCTTTGTTAAAGTGTGCGTGTCCTGTTTATACAACATAAGGGTGGGTGGGAGGGCCAGGAGGGCCCAAGGACAATTCCAGCGTGCACCTCTTTTCTTTGCATTTATATGCTCTTTGGAGCATTGCCAGCTTGTTTTGTGGGGGTCCAAATGAACCAATCATTTCAGCCACAGTCGTGTGGCAGACCCTGGCACCGAAATGATTACTTTGTTAAAGTGTGCGTGTCCTGTTTATACAACATAAGGATGGGTGGGAGGGTCCAAGGACAATTCCATCTTGCACCTCTTTTTTTTCTTTGCATTATGTTATCTTTGTGGCCTAGTTTTTCAAACTGCCATCCTGTCTGCCACTGCAGTGCCACTCCTAGATTGGCCATGTGTTTGTGCCGCTTACCATAGTCATCCAGCTACCTTGATGCAACCTTTTGGCCTAAAAACAATACTGTGAGGTGTTCAGAATAGACTGAAAATGAGTGGAATGAATGTTATTGAGGTTAATAATAGCACAGGAACAAAAGAACAAATAAATTCTGTGATTTTAGCTGTTTTTATGCTTTTTTCCCAAAAAATACAGGGCGTTATTCAGACCCGATCGCTGCTGTGCATTTTCGCACAGCAGCAATCTGGTCTGAAGTGCACATGCGCAGGTGCTGCAGTGCGCCGGCGCATGGCTGACAGAGGGTGACAGATGGCTGACAGATGGGTGGGGGGCCTGGCACTGCGCCATTTGACCGCCGTTTTGTGGACGCGGTCCGGCCAACGCAGGAATGGACGGACTGTGCCGGGCCGCATCGGCTGCGTGATGTCAAACGCAGCCGCTGTGACCAAGGCAGTGACAAGTGTGATGCTTTTGTGCTTCTGCAGGGGGTGGTCGGCCCTGCAAAATTTTGAAGGGCTGCAATCAGGTCTGAATTAGGCCCACAGATCCAAAACCCACAAGGGTGGTTTTGGCAAAACCAATCCAGATACAAAACACGAAAAAAGATCCAGATCAATAACCAAAACACAAAACACGAAAAGTGGACGGTGCACAACCCTAATATATATATATATATATATATATATATATATATATATATTTATTAGAGATGTGCACCGGAAATGTTTCGTGTTTTGGTTTTGGATTCGGTTCCGCGGCCGTGTTTTGGATTCGGACGCGTTTTAGCAAATCCTCCCTAGAAATTTTTTGTCGGATTCGGGTGTGTTTTGGATTCAGGTGTTTTTTTTTCAAAAACCCCTCAAAAACAGCTTAAATCATAGAATTTGGGGGTAAATTTGATCCTCTAGTATTATTAACCTCAATAGCCATAATTTACACTCATTTCCAGTCTATTCTGGACACCTCACACCTCATAATATTATTTTTAGTCCTAAAATTTGCACCGAGGTCGCTGGATGACTAAGCTAAGCGACCCAAGTGGGCGGCACAAACACCTGGCCCATCTAGGAGTGGCACTGCAGTGTCAGATAGGATGGCACTTAAAAATTGGCCCCAAACATCACATGATGCAAAGATAAATAAAAAAAAAGAGGTGCAAGATGGAATTGTCCTTGGGCCCTCCCACCCACCCTTATGTTGTATAAACAGGACATGCACACTTAACAAACCCATAATTTCTCTAACGTCCTAAGTGGATGCTGGGGACTCCGTAAGGACCATGGGGAATAGCGGCTCCGCAGGAGACTGGGCACAAAAGTAAAGCTTTAGAACTACCTGGTGTGCACTGGCTCCTCCCCCTATGACCCTCCTCCAAGCCTCAGTTAGGATACTGTGCCCGGACGAGCGTACACAATAAGGAAGGATTTTGAATCCCGGGTAAGACTCATACCAGCCACACGTTACATGATTGAGGCAATGAAAAATGTTTTACACATTTCTGATAATACGAGTACCACCAAAAAGGGGTATTATGTTCGGTGAGGAAAAACTACCTGTAGTTTTCCTGAATCTGAGAAATTAAATGAGGTGTGTGATGATGCGTGGGTTTCCCCCGATAACAACTGATAATTTCTAAAATGTTATTGGCATTATATCCTTTCCCGCCAGAGGTTAGGGTGAGTTGGGAAACACCCCCTAGGGTGGATAAAGCGCTCACACGCTTGTAAGGGCTCTACCCTCTCCTGAGATGGCCGCCCTTAAGGATCCTGCTGATAGAAAGCAGGAGGGTATCCTAAAATGTATTTACACACATACTGGTGTTATACTGCGACCAGCAATCGCCTCAGCCTGGATGTGCAGTGCTGGGTTGGCGTGGTCGGATTCCCTGACTGAAAATATTGATACCCTACATAGGGACAGTATATTTTTGCCTATAGAGCATTTAAAAGATGCATTTCTATATATGCGTGATGCACAGCGGAATATTTGCCGACTGGCATCAAGTCTAAGTGCGTGTCCATTTCTACCAGTAGAGGGTTATGGACACGACAGTGGTCAGGTGATACGGATTTCAAACGGCATTTGGAAGTATTGCCTTATTAAGGGGAGGAGTTATTTGGGGTCGGTCTTTCAGACCTGGTGGCCACGGCAACAGCTGGGAAATCCACGTTTGTACCCCAGGTCGCCTCTCAACATGAGAAGACGCCGTATTATCAGGCGCAGTCTTTTCGTGGACAAGCGGGCAAAAGGTTCCTCATTTCTGCCCCGTGACAGAGGGATAGGAAAAAAGGCTGCAGAAATCAGCCAGTTCCCAGGAACAGAAACCCTCTCCCGCCTCTGCCAAGCCCTCAGTATGACGCTGGGGCTTTACAAGCAGAATCAGGCACGGTGGGGGGCCCGTCTCAATGAATTTCAGCGCGCAGTGGGCTCACTCGCAAGTAGACCCCTGGATCCTTCAGGTGATATCTCAGGGGTACAAATTGGAATTCGAGACGTCTCCCCCTCGCCGTTTCCTAAAGTCGGCTTTACCGATGTCTCCTTCTGACAGGGAGACAGTTTTGGAAGCCATTCACAAGCTGTATTCCCAGCAGGTGATAATCAAGGTACCCCTCCTGCAACAGGGAACGGGGTATTATTCCACACGGTTGTGGTACCGAAGCCGGACGGCTCGGTGAGACCGATTCTAAATCTAAAATCTTTGAACACTTACATACAGAGGTTCAAATTCAAGATTGAGTCACTCAGAGCAGTGATTGCGAACCTGGAAGAAGGGGACTACATGATGTCTCGGGACATCAAGGATGCTTACCTTCATGTCCAAATTTACCCTTCTCACCAAGGGTACCTCAGGTTTATGGTACAGAACTGTCACTATCAGTTCAGACGCTGCCGTATGGATGGTCCACGGCACCCCGGGTCTTTACCAAGGTAATGGCCGAAATGATGATATTCCTTCGAAGGAAGGGAATTTTAGTTATCCCTTACTTGGACGATTCCCTGATAAGGGTAAGATCCAGGGAACAGTTGGAGGTCGGTGTAGCACTATCTCAGGTAGTGTTGCGGCAGCACGATTGGATTCTCAATATTCCAAAATCGCAGCTGGTTCCGACGACTCGTCTTCTGTTCCTAGGGATGATCCTGGACACAGTCCAGAAAAAGGTGTTTCTCCCGGAGGAGAAAGCCAGGGAGTTATCCGAGCTAGTCAGGAACCTCCTAAAACCGAGCCAAGTCTCAGTGCATCAATGCACAAGGGTTCTGGGTAAAATGGTGGCTTCCTACGAAGCAATCCCATTCGGCAGATTCCACGCAAGAACTTTCCAGTGGGACCTGCTGGACAAATGGTCCGGGTCGCATCTTCAGATGCATCAGCGGATAACCCTGTCACCAAGAACAAGGGTGTCCCTCCTGTGGTGGTTGCAGAGTGCTCATCTTCTAGAGGGCTGCAGATTCGGCATTCAGGACTGGGTCCTGGTGACCACGGATGCCAGCCTGCGAGGCTGGGGAGCAGTCACACAGGGAAGGAATTTCCAGGGCTTATGGTCAAGCCTGGAGACATCAGTTCACATAAATATCCTGAAGCTAAGGGCCATTTACAATGCTCTAAGCTTAGCAAGACCTCTGCTTCAAGGTCAGCCGGTGTTGATCCAGTCGGACAACATCACGGCAGTCACCCACGTAAACAGACAGGGTGGCACAAGAAGCAGGAGGGCAATGGCAGAAGCTGCAAGGATTCTTCGCTGGGCGGAAAATCATGTGATAGCACTGTCAGCAATTCCGGGAGTGGACAACTGGGAAGCAGACTTCCTCAGCAGACACGACCTCCACCCGGGAGAGTGGGGACTTCACCCAGAAGTCTTCCACATGATTATAAACCGTTGGGAAAAACTCGACAGGTATTGCGCCAGGTCAAGGGACCCTCAGGCAATAGCTGTAGACGCTCTGGTAACACCGTGGGTGTACCAGTCAGTGTATGTGTTCCCTCATCTGCCTCTCATACCCAAGGTACTGAGATTGATAAGATGGAGAGGAGTAAGCACTATATTCGTGGCTCCGGATTGGCCAAGAAGGACTTGGTAACCGGAACTTCAAGAGATGCTCACGGAGGATCCGTGGACTCTACCTCTAAGAAGGGACCTGCTCCAGCAAGGACCCTGTCTGTTCCAAGACTTACCGCGACTGCGTTTGACGGCATGGCGGTTGAACGCCGGATCCTGAAGGAAAAAAGGCATTCCGGGTGAAGTCATCCCTATCCTGACCAGGAAGGATGTAACCGCAAAACATTATCACCGCATTTGGCGAAAATATGTTGCGTGGTGCGAGGCCAGTAAGGCCCGACGGAGGAAATTCAACTGGGTCGATTCCTATATTTCCTGCAAACAGGAGTGTCTATGGGCCTGAAATTGGGGTCCATTAAGGTTCAAATTTCGGCCCTGTCAATTTTCTTCCAAAAAGAACTAGCTTCAGTCCCTGAAGTTCAGACGTTGTAAAAGGGGTACTGCATATACAGCCTCCTTTTGTGCCTCCAGTGGCACCTTGGGATCTCAATGTAGGTTTTGGGTTCCAAAAAGTCACATTGGTTTGAACCACTTAAATCTGTGGAGTTAAAATATCTCACATGGAAAGTGGTCATGCTGTTGGCCCTGGCCTGGGCCAGGCGCGTGTCAGAATTGGCGGCTTTATCCTGTAAAAGCCCTTATCTGATTTTCCATTCGGACAGGGCGGAATTGAGGACTCGTCCTCAGTTTCTCCCTAAGGTGGTTTCAGCGTTTCACCTGAACCAACCTATTGTGGTGCCTGCGGCTACTAGGGACTTGGAGGACTCCAAGTTGCTAGACGTTGTCAGGGCCCTGAAAATATATATTTCCAGGACGGCTGGAGTCAGAAAATCTGACTCGCTGTTTATCCTGTATGCACCCAACAAGCTGGGTGCTCCTGCTTCTAAGCAGACTATTGCTCGTTGGATTTGTAGTACAATTCAGCTTGCACATTCTGTGGCATGCCTGCCACAGCCAAAAATCTGTAAATGCCCACTCCACAAGGAAGATGGGCTCATCTTGGGCGGCTGCCCGAGGGGTCTCGGCTTTACAACTTTGCCGAGCAGCTACTTGGTCAGGAGCAAATACGTTTGTAAAATTCTACAAAATTGATACCCTGGCTGAGGAGGACCTGGAGTTCTCTCATTTGGTGCTGCAGAGTCATCCGCACTCTCCCGCCCATTTGGGAGCTTTGGTATAATCCCCATGGTCCTTACGGAGTCCCCAGCATCCACTTAGGACGTTAGAGAAAATATGAATTTACTTACCGATAATTCTATTTCTCGTAGTCCGTAGTGGATGCTGGGCGCCCATCCCAAGTGCGGATTGTCTGCAATACTGGTACATAGTTATTGTTACCAAAAAATCGGGTTATTGCTGTAGTGAGCCATCTTTTCTAGAGGCTCCTCTGTTATCATGCTGTTAACTGGGTTTAGATCACGAGTTGTACGGTGTGATTGGTGTGGCTGGTATGAGTCTTACCCGGGATTCAAAATCCTTCCTTATTGTGTACGCTCGTCCGGGCACAGTATCCTAACTGAGGCTTGGAGGAGGGTCATAGGGGGAGGAGCCAGTGCACACCAGGTAGTTCTAAAGCTTTACTTTTGTGCCCAGTCTCCTGCGGAGCCGCTATTCCCCATGGTCCTTACGGAGTCCCCAGCATCCACTACGGACTACGAGAAATAGAATTATCGGTAAGTAAATTCTTATTTTCAGCCACAGGGTCTGCCACACGACTGTGGCTGAAATGACTGGTTGGTTTGGGCCCCCACCAAAAAAAGAAGCAATCAATCTCACTTTGCTCAAACTGGCTCTACAGAGGCAAGATGTCGACCTCATCATCATCCTCCGATTCCTCACCCCTTTCACTGTGTACATCTCACTCTTCACAGAGTATTAATTCGTCCCCACTGGAATCCACCATCTCAGGTCCCTCTGTACTTTCTGGATGCAATTGCTGGTGAATGTCTCCACGGAGGAATTGATTATAATTCATTTTTATGAGCATCATCTTCTCCACATTTTGTTGAAGTAACCTTGTACACCGATCGCTGACTAGGTGACCGGCTGCACTAAACACTCTTTCGGAGTACACACTGGAGGGGGGGCAACTTAGGTAAAATAAAGCCAGGTTTTGCAAGGGCCTCCAAATTGCCTCTTTTTCCTGCCAGTATATGTACGGACTGTCTGACGTGCCTACTTGGATGCTGTCACTCATATAATCCTCCACCATTCTTTCAATGGTGAGAGAATCATATGCAGTGACAGTAGACGACATGCCATTAATCGTTGGCAGGTCCTTCAGTCCAGACCAGATGTCAGCACTCGCTCCAGACTGCGCTGCATCACCGCCAGCGGGTGGGCTCGGAATTTTTAGCCTTTTTCTGGCAGCTCCAGTGGCGGTAGAAAGTGAAGGAGGAGCTGTTGGCGGGTCACGTTCCGCTTGACTTGACAAGTGTCTCACCAGCAGGTCTTTGAACATCTGCAGACTTGTGTCTGCCGGAAAGAGAGATACAACATAGGCTTTAAACCTAGGATCGAGCACGGTGGCCAAAATATAGTGCTCTGATTTCAACAGATTGACCACCCGTGAATCCTGGTTAAGCGAATGAAGGGCTCCATCCACAAGTCCCACATGCCTAGCGGAGTTGCTCCATTTTAGCTCCTCCTTCAATCTCTCCAGCTGCTTCTGCAAAAGCCTGATGAGGGGAATGACCTGACTTAGGCTGGCAGTGTCTGAACTGACTTCACGTGTGGCAAGTTTAAAGGGTTGGAGAACCTTGCACAACGTTGAAATCTTTCTCCACTGCGCTTGAGTCAGGTGCATTCCTGACTCAATTGTATAGTGCTCAATTGTATAGGCTTGAATGGCCTTTTGCTGCTCCTCCATCCTCTGAAGCATATAGATGGTTGAATTCCCTCTCGTTACCACCTCTTGCTTCAGCTGATGGCGGGGCATGTTCAGGAGTGTTTGCAGGTGCTCCAGTCTTCGGCACACGGTGGCTGAATGCCAAAAGTGGCCGGCAATTCTTCGGGCCACCGACAGCATCTCCATTACGCCCCTGTCATTTTTTAAAAAATTCTGCACCACCAAATTCATTGTATGTGCAAAACATGGGACGTGCTGGAATTTGCCCACATATAATGCACGTACAATATTGGTGGCGTTGTCTGATGTCACAAATCCCCAGGAGAGTCCAATTGGTGTAAGCCATTCTGCGATGATGTTCCTCAGTTTCTGTAAGAGGTTGTCAGCTGTGTGCCTCTTAAGGAAGGTGGTGATACAAAGCGTAGCCTGCCTAGGAACGAGTTGGCATTTGCGAGATGCTGCTACTGGTGCCGCTGCTGTTGTTGCAGCAGGAGGCAATACTTCTACCCAGTGGGCTGTCATAGTCATATAGTCCTTAGTCTGCCCTACTCCACATGTCCGTGGTTAAGTGGACACTGGGTACAACTGCATTTTTTAGGACACTGGTGACTCTTTTTCTGACGTCTGTGTACATTCTCGGTATCGCCTGCCTAGAGAAGTGGAACCTAGATGATATTTGGTACCAGGGACACAGTACCTCAAGAAATTCTCTAAATCCCTGTGAACTAACGGCGGATACCAGACGCACGTCTAACACCAACATAGTTGTCAAGGCCTGATTTATCCACTTTGCAACAGCGTGACTGCTGTGATATTTCATCTTCCTCACAAAGGACTGTTGGACAGTCAATTGCTTACTGGAAGTAGTACAAGTGGTCTTCCGACTTCCCCTCTGGGATGACGATCAACTCCCAGCAGCAACAGCAGCAGCGCCAGCAGTAGTAGGCATTACACTCAAGGATCCATTGGAGGAATCCCAGTTAGGAGAGGACTCGTCAGACTTGCCAGTGACATGGCCTGCAGGACTATTGGCGGAAATTGACACTGAGAGAGTTGGTGGGGTGGTTTGCAGGAGCTTGGGTACAAGAGGAAGAAGGGATTTAGTTATCAGTGGACTGCTTCCGCTGTCACCCAAAGTTTTTGAACTTGTCAATGACTTCTGATGAATGCACTCCAGGTGACGTATAAGGGAGGATGTTCCTAGGTGGTTAACGTCCTTACCCCTACTTATTACAACTTGACAAAGGCAACACACGGCTTTACACCTGTTTCCCGCTTTTCTGTTAAAATAATTCCACACCGAAGAGGTGAATTTTTTGTATTTTGACCAGTCATGTCAATGGCCATATTCATCCCATGGACAACAGGTGTCTCCCTGGATGCCTGACTTAAACAAACCACCTCACCATCAGAATCCTCCTCGTCAATTTCCTCCTCAGGGCCAGCAACACCCATATCCTCATCCTGGTGTACTTCAACAGTGACATCTTCAATTTGAATATCAGGAACTGGACTGTGGGTGCTCCTTCCAGCACTTGCAGGGGCGTTCAAATGGTGGAAGGAGCCAGCTCTTCCCGTCCAGTGTTGGGAAGGTCAGGCATCGCAACCGACACAATTGGACTCTCCTTGGGGATTTGTGATTTAGAAGAACGCACAGTTTTTTGTCGTGCTCTTGCCAGCTTAACTCTTTTCATTTTTCTAGCTGGAGGATGAGTACTTCCATCCTCATGTGAAGTTGAACCACTAGCCATGAACATAGGCCATGGTTTCAGCCGTTCCTTGCCACTCCGTGTCGTAAATGGCATATTGGCAAGTTTACGCTTCCCTCAGACGCTTTTAATTTAGATTTTTGGGTCATCATTTTACTGAACTTTTGCTTTTTGGATTTTACATGCTCTCTCCTATGACATTGGGCATCAGCCTTGGCAGACGACATTTATGGCATTTCATCGTCTCTGCCATGACTAGTGGCAGCAGCTTCAGCACTAGGTGGAAGTGGATCTTGATATTTCCCTATTTTACCCTCCACATTTTTGTTCTCCATTTTTTAATTTGTGGAATTATATGCCAGTAATATATCTGGAATTAGACGGCAGTAATGTCTGGAATTAGATACGACTATAGATACCAGATACCACTGTGACTGGAATGATGATGACCTATGCACAGTGACAGGACACTACCACAGCACCCTACATCAGCAAGATGCAGCACAAGACACTGGACTTCTAGTCACCACAATGCAGCCCTGACACTGAGCACAGATATTGAGCGCTGATCAGGATACTAGAAGTGACACAGAGCAGCAAGATACAGCAATGGCCAACTGTACTGTACTACTATATACTGGTTGTCACCACAATGCAGCACTGTACTACTATATACTGGTCACAACAATGCAGCACAGATATTGAGCACTGATCCTGATACTAGAACTGAGTCTGACACGGAGTTGCAAGATACATCAATGGCCTATTGTACTGTACTACTATATACTGGTGGTCACCACAATGCAGCACTGTACTACTATATACTAGTGGTCACCACAATGCAGAACAGATATTGAGCACTGATCAGAATAGAAGTGACACAGAGCAGCAAGATACAGCAATGTCCTACTGTACTGTACTACTATATACTGGTGGTAACCACAATGCAGCACTGTACTACTATATACTGGTCACAAAAATGCAGCACAGATATTGAGCACTGATCAGGATACTAGAACTGAGTCTGACACGGAGCTGCAAGATACAGCAATGGCCTACTGTACTGCACTACTATATACTGGTGGTCACCACAATGCAGCACTGTACTACTATATACTGGTGGTCACCACAATGCAGCACAGATATTGAGCACTGATCAGGATACTAGAAGTGACACAGAGCAGCTGTTAGCTGCGGCGGGTCTCGCCGGCACCCGGCCGTTGCTTGGCAACGGGGCCGGCGCGTCATGTCCGCCGTGCCTCCTCCTGCTTCCCACACAGCGCCTGGCAACGGAAGACGCTGTGCGCAGTGAGCCGCCAGGCCCTTGGCAATGGGGACACCAGAGGCGGACGGCGTTCCCCGTTGCCATGTAATTTGTAATCCACCTGTCAGCTCTGGGTCGTGCAGCATGGCAGCTGCATGACATCAGTAATTTAGGTTCTCTGCAGCTATTGGAGGGCTCCCTGTTATATTCTCCCTCAGTGCCTGACACAGACGCCGGTGATAGCTTCTGCTGAGCTGCTTCCTGAATTGGCGTGTTCCTGTCCATAAGTCCTGTGGTATTGCCTGTTCCTGATCCAGTTATCCTGTGTCTTGGCGTCCTCTGGTCTGTTGTTGGAATTCTACCTGCCCTCCAGTTCTGTGAACCTGTGTCTGCGGCTTTGGGGGTTCTTGTCCGTCTACCTGCATTTATACGGGTTTCATGAGTAACGGCCTTGCCGCATCTTACGGCCTTGGCCGTAGCTTCTTGTTATATTTTGCTTTGAATTTTGCAGAGGGTTCTGCATGTGCTGTCGTCGCCGGTACACAACAATATTGTGTCGGCGTGTGGACAGCATTGCCTATGTTGTAGTTTGTTCTGGCGGCTGTGCCGCGTATATTTCCTTTGAGTTCTGTAGCACCCCTAACTGGTTATTTCCATCTTTAGTTAGAGGTTCCCCTTGTTATCAACTCATCTCAGTTTACGCCTGGTCTCCAACGAAGACCGGGGGGCATCAGAGTTGGGCAGACCTAATCCGCCCTTCAAACGCGGCTGCCTTGGGCCCAAGCAAACATAGTCTCGCAGGCGTAGACTGACCATGTAGGCGAGACAACGGAGTCAGGGCTGTGTAGGGTTTGCTGCTGGGCTCCATTTCCATTGCAGCATTACGTTCCTGTGATCGGGGCTTGCCCACCCTGAGTACAGAGTACAGTGAACGTAATATTATCACCTGCCACCAAACAAAAAAAACAAAAAAAAGTTTTAGACTGATATTTAAAATTAGGGTGGCCTTGAAATTTTGTCCTCATGACAAAATTTGGACAAAATCCCAGCCAGGTCTTGGCCAATCAGATCCAGGAGCTCACTCAGATGGTGCAGGATCTTACTGTTCGGGTGAGGTCGCAGGAAGATCTTTTGCGAGCCTCTCCGAGTATGTCCCCAGAACCTAAAATGAACCTTCCTGATCGCTTTTCGGGTAACCGGAAAGATTTCTTTAATTTCAGAGAAGGCTGTAAACTTTATTTTCATTTAAGGCCCCGGTCTTCAGTTACTGAGTCCCAGTGGGTGGGTATAGTGATGTCCTTACTTCAAGGGGAACCGCAAACATGGGCCTTTGGACTAAGACCCGATGACGCAGCCTTACTCACAGTAGATGCTTTTTTTCAAATCATTAGGCCTTTTGTATGATGATCCTGACAGGGAAGCATCGGCTGAAAATCACTTACGTGCGTTAAAACAGGGTAAAAATCTCGCTGAGGCATACTATACTGAGTTTCGCCGTTGGTCGAACGACTGTGGCTTGAATGATCCTGCCCTGCGCAGTCAGTTTCGCCTCGGTCTGTCAGAAGTAATCAAGGATAGTCTCATTCAGTATACAGCTCCGGAGACGTTGGATAAGCTCATGGAGCTTGCTATTAAGATTGATCCGAGAGCGGAGAGCTGAAAGAGGGGCTAGTTTCAGGTCTGGTCCTTGTGTATATGCTCTCCCTGAGGACGTCTAGGAGCCCATGCAAGTGGGTCTTTCTCGATTGTCTTCAGAAGAAAGAGCCAGAAGGCTAAATTTAGGACTCTGTTTATATTGTAGTGGCAAGGGACATGTTGCACGTACCTGCCCGAATAAACAGGGAAACGCTCTGACCAAGTGAATAATGAGGGGGTTCACTTGGGTCTGCAGTAAGTCTCCTCACATGATTCCTTGCTAGTGCCTGTTAAAATTTCCTCGGGAAGCCTTAGTTCATCCGTTTCAGCCTTCATTGATAGTGGAGCTGCCGGGAACTTTATGGATCTTGCTTGGGCTCAGGCTCTGGGAGTTCCGCAGCTTCAACTTGATAGACCAATTACTATGCACAGGCTAGACGGTGGTCCACACTCTAACGGGCTAATTACCCATCAGACCCCACCAGTACAATTAACAGTGGAGGTATTACATTCTGAAAGGATTGAGTTCCTGCTTACTCATTGTCCGTCTGTGCCTGTGGTTTTAGGTAGAGATGAGCGCCGGAAATTTTTCGGGTTTTGTGTTTTGGTTTTGGGTTCGGTTCCGCGGCCGTGTTTTGGGTTCGACCGCGTTTTGGCAAAACCTCACCGAATTTTTTTTGTCGGATTCGGGTGTGTTTTGGATTCGGGTGTTTTTTTAAAAAAACCCTAAAAAACAGCTTAAATCATAGAATTTGGGGGTAATTTTGATCCCAAAGTATTATTAACCTCAAAAAACATAATTTACACTCATTTTCAGCCTATTCTGAACACATCACACCTCACAATATTATTTTTAGTCCTAAAATTTGCACCGAGGTCGCTGTGTGAGTAAGATAAGCGACCCTAGTGGCCGACACAAACACCGGGCCCATCTAGGAGTGGCACTGCAGTGTCACGCAGGATGGCCCTTCCAAAAAACCCTCCCCAAACAGCACATGACGCAAAGAAAAAAAGAGGCGCAATGAGGTAGCTGACTGTGTGAGTAAGATTAGCGACCCTAGTGGCCGACACAAACACCGGGCACATCTAGGAGTGGCACTGCAGTGTCACGCAGGATGTCCCTTCCAAAAAACCCTCCCCAAACAGCACATGACGCAAAGAAAAAAAGAGGCGCAATGAGGTAGCTGTGTGAGTAAGATTAGCGACCCTAGTGGCCGACACAAACACCGGGCCCATCTAGGAGTGGCACTGCAGTGTCACGCAGGATGTCCCTTCCAAAAAACCCTCCCCAATCAGCACATGATGCAAAGAAAAAGAAAAGAAAAAAGAGGTGCAAGATGGAATTATCCTTGGGCCCTCCCACCCACCCTTATGTTGTATAAACAAAACAGGACATGCACACTTTAACCAACCCATCATTTCAGTGACAGGGTCTGCCACACGACTGTGACTGATATGACGGGTTGGTTTGGACCCCCCCCAAAAAAGAAGCAATTAATCTCTCCTTGCACAAACTGGCTCTACAGAGGCAAGATGTCCACCTCATCTTCACCCTCCGATATATCACCGTGTACATCCCCCTCCTCACAGATTATCAATTCGTCCCCACTGGAATCCACCATCTCAGCTCCCTGTGTACTTTGTGGAGGCAATTGCTGCTGGTCAATGTCTCCGCGGAGGAATTGATTATAATTCATTTTAATGAACATCATCTTCTCCACATTTTCTGGATGTAACCTCGTACGCCGATTGCTGACAAGGTGAGCGGCGGCACTAAACACTCTTTCGGAGTACACACTTGTGGGAGGGCAACTTAGGTAGAATAAAGCCAGTTTGTGCAAGGGCCTCCAAATTGCCTCTTTTTCCTGCCAGTATAAGTACGGACTGTGTGACGTGCCTACTTGGATGCGGTCACTCATATAATCCTCCACCATTCTATCAATGTTGAGAGAATCATATGCAGTGACAGTAGACGACATGTCCGTAATCGTTGTCAGGTCCTTCAGTCCGGACCAGATGTCAGCATCAGCAGTCGCTCCAGACTGCCCTGCATCACCGCCAGCGGGTGGGCTCGGAATTCTGAGCCTTTTCCTCGCACCCCCAGTTGCGGGAGAATGTGAAGGAGGAGATGTTGACAGGTCGCGTTCCGCTTGACTTGACAATTTTGTCACCAGCAGGTCTTTCAACCCCAGCAGACCTGTGTCTGCCGGAAAGAGAGATCCAAGGTAGGCTTTAAATCTAGGATCGAGCACGGTGGCCAAAATGTAGTGCTCTGATTTCAACAGATTGACCACCCGTGAATCCTTGTTAAGCGAATTAAGGGCTGCATCCACAAGTCCCACATGCCTAGCGGAATCGCTCCGTGTTAGCTCCTTCTTCAATGCCTCCAGCTTCTTCTGCAAAAGCCTGATGAGGGGAATGACCTGACTCAGGCTGGCAGTGTCTGAACTGACTTCACGTGTGGCAAGTTCAAAGGGCATCAGAACCTTGCACAACGTTGAAATCATTCTCCACTGCACTTGAGACAGGTGCATTCCACCTACTATATCGTGCTCAATTGTATAGGCTTGAATGGCCTTTTGCTGCTCCTCCAACCTCTGAAGCATATAGAGGGTTGAATTCCACCTCGTTACCACTTCTTGCTTCAGATGATGGCAGGGCAGGTTCAGTAGTTTTTGGTGGTGCTCCAGTTTTCTGTACGTGGTGCCTGTACGCCGAAAGTGTCCCGCAATTCTTCTGGCCACCGACAGCATCTCTTGCACGCCCCTGTCGTTTTTTAAAAAATTCTGCACCACCAAATTCAAGGTATGTGCAAAACATGGGACGTGCTGGAATTGGCCCAGATTTAATGCACACACAATATTGCTGGCGTTGTCCGATGCCACAAATCCACAGGAGAGTCCAATTGGGGTAAGCCATTCCGCGATGATCTTCCTCAGTTGCCGTAAGAGGTTTTCAGCTGTGTGCGTATTCTGGAAAGCGGTGATACAAAGCGTAGCCTGCCTAGGAAAGAGTTGGCGTTTGCGAGATGCTGCTACTGGTGCCGCCGCTGCTGTTCTTGCGGCGGGAGTCCATACATCTACCCAGTGGGCTGTCACAGTCATATAGTCCTGACCCTGCCCTGCTCCACTTGTCCACATGTCCGTGGTTAAGTGGACATTGGGTACAGCTGCATTTTTTAGGACACTGGTGACTCTTTTTCTGAGGTCTGTGTACATTTTCGGTATCGCCTGCCTAGAGAAATGGAACCTAGATGGTATTTGGTACCGGGGACACAGTACCTCCAACAAGTCTCTAGTTGGCTCTGCAGTAATGATGGATACCGGAACCACGTTTCTCACCACCCAGGATGCCAAGGCCTCAGTTATCCGCTTTGCAGTAGGATGACTGCTGTGATATTTCATCTTCCTCGCAAAGGACTGTTGAACAGTCAATTGCTTACTGGAAGTAGTACAAGTGGGCTTACGACTTCCCCTCTGGGATGACCATCGACTCCCAGCGGCAACAACAGCAGCGCCAGCAGCAGTAGGCGTTACACGCAAGGATGCATCGGAGGAATCCCAGGCAGGAGAGGACTCGTCAGACTTGCCAGTGACATGGCCTGCAGGACTATTGGCATTCCTGGGGAAGGAGGAAATTGACACTGAGGGAGTTGGTGGGGTGGTTTGCGTGAGCTTGGTTACAAGAGGAAGGGATTTACTGGTCAGTGGACTGCTTCCGCTGTCACCCAAAGTTTTTGAACTTGTCACTGACTTATTATGAATGCGCTGCAGGTGACGTATAAGGGAGGATGTTCCGAGGTGGTTAACGTCCTTACCCCTACTTATTACAGCTTGACAAAGGGAACACACGGCTTGACACCTGTTGTCCGCATTTCTGGTGAAATACCTCCACACCGAAGAGCTGATTTTTTTGGTATTTTCACCTGGCATGTCAACGGCCATATTCCTCCCACGGACAACAGGTGTCTCCCCGGGTGCCTGACTTAAACAAACCACCTCACCATCAGAATCCTCCTGGTCAATTTCCTCCCCAGCGCCAGCAACACCCATATCCTCCTCATCCTGGTGTACTTCAACACTGACATCTTCAATCTGACTATCAGGAACTGGACTGCGGGTGCTCCTTCCAGCACTTGCAGGGGGCATGCAAATAGTGGAAGGCGCATGCTCTTCACGTCCAGTGTTGGGAAGGTCAGGCATCGCAAACGACACAATTGGACTCTCCTTGTGGATTTGGGATTTCAAAGAACGCACAGTTCTTTGCGGTGCTTTTGCCAGCTTGAGTCTTTTCAGTTTTCTAGCGAGAGGCTGAGTGCTTCCATCCTCATGTGAAGCTGAACCACTAGCCATGAACATAGGCCAGGGCCTCAGCCGTTCCTTGCCACTCCGTGTGGTAAATGGCATATTGGCAAGTTTACGCTTCTCCTCCGACAATTTTATTTTAGGTTTTGGAGTCCTTTTTTTTCTGATATTTGGTGTTTTGGATTTGACATGCTCTGTACTATGACATTGGGCATCGGCCTTGGCAGACGACGTTGCTGGCATTTCATCGTCTCGGCCATGACTAGTGGCAGCAGCTTCAGCACGAGGTGGAAGTGGATCTTGATCTTTCCCTAATTTTGGAACCTCAACTTTTTTGTTCTCCATATTTTATAGGCAGAACTAAAAGGCACCTCAGGTAAACAATGGAGATGGATGGATTGGATACTAGTATACAATTATGGACGGACTGCCACGGTTAGGTGGTATAAAAAAACCACGGTTAGGTGGTATATATTATAATAATAATACAATTATGGATGGACGGACTGCCTGCCGACTGCCGACACAGAGGTAGCCACAGCCGTGAACTACCGCACTGTACACTGGTTGATAAAGAGATAGTAGTATACTCGTAACAACTAGTATGACACTATGACGACGGTATAAAGAATGAAAAAAAAACCACGGTTAGGTGGTATATATTATAATAATAATACAATTATGGATGGACGGACTGCCTGCCGACTGCCGACACTGAGGTAGCCACAGCCGTGAACTACCGCACTGTACACTGGTTGATAAAGAGATAGTAGTATACTCGTAACAACTAGTATGACACTATGACGACGGTATAAAGAATGAAAAAAAAACCACGGTTAGGTGGTATATATTATAATAATAATACAATTATGGATGGACGGACTGCCTGCCGACTGCCGACACAGAGGTAGCCACAGCCGTGAACTACCGCACTGTACACTGGTTGATAAAGAGATAGTAGTATACTCGTAACAACTAGTATGACACTATGACGACGGTATAAAGAATGAAAAAAAAACCACGGTTAGGTGGTATATATTATAATAATAATACAATTATGGATGGACGGACTGCCTGCCGACTGCCGACACAGAGGTAGCCACAGCCGTGAACTACCGCACTGTACACTGGTTGATAAAGAGATAGTAGTATACTCGTAACAACTAGTATGACACTATGACGACGGTATAAAGAATGAAAAAAAAACCACGGTTAGGTGGTATATATTATAATAATAATACAATTATGGATGGACGGACTGCCTGCCGACTGCCGACACAGAGGTAGCCACAGCCGTGAACTACCGCACTGTACACTGGTTGATAAAGAGATAGTAGTATACTCGTAACAACTAGTATGACACTATGACGACGGTATAAAGAATGAAAAAAAAACCACGGTTAGGTGGTATATATTATAATAATAATACAATTATGGATGGACGGACTGCCTGCCGACTGCCGACACAGAGGTAGCCACAGCCGTGAACTACCGCACTGTACACTGGTTGATAAAGAGATAGTAGTATACTCGTAACAACTAGTATGACACTATGACGACGGTATAAAGAATGAAAAAAAAACCACGGTTAGGTGGTATATATTATAATAATAATACAATTATGGATGGACGGACTGCCTGCCGACTGCCGACACAGAGGTAGCCACAGCCGTGAACTACCGCACTGTACACTGGTTGATAAAGAGATAGTAGTATACTCGTAACAACTAGTATGACACTATGACGGTATAAAGAATGAAAAAAAAACCACGGTTAGGTGGTATATATTATAATAATAATACAATTATGGATGGACGGACTGCCTGCCGACTGCCGACACAGAGGTAGCCACAGCCGTGAACTACCGCACTGTACACTGGTTGATAAAGAGATAGTAGTATACTCGTAACAATTAGGATGACACTATGACGGTATAAAGAATGAAAAAAAAACCACGGTTAGGTGGTAGGTATATAATAATAAATAATACAATTCTGGTCGGACGGACTGCCTGCCGTGTGCCGACACAGAGGTAGCCACAGCCGTGAACTACCGCACTGTACACTGGTTGATAAAGAGATAGTAGTATACTCGTAACAATTAGGATGACACTATGACGGTATAAAGAATGAAAAAAAAACCACGGTTAGGTGGTAGGTATATAATAATAAATAATACAATTCTGGTCGGACGGACTGCCTGCCGTGTGCCGACACAGAGGTAGCCACAGCCGTGAACTACCGCACTGTACACTGGTTGATAAAGAGATAGTAGTATACTCGTAACAATTAGGATGACACTATGACGGTATAAAGAATGAAAATAAAACCACGGTTAGGTGGTAGGTATATAATAATAAATAATACAATTCTGGTCGGACGGACTGCCTGCCGTGTGCCGACACAGAGGTAGCCACAGCCGTGAACTACCGCACTGTACACTGGTTGATAAAGAGATAGTAGTATACTCGTAACAATTAGGATGACACTATGACGGTATAAAGAATGAAAAAAAAACCACGGTTAGGTGGTAGGTATATAATAATAAATAATACAATTCTGGTCGGACGGACTGCCTGCCGTGTGCCGACACAGAGGTAGCCACAGCCGTGAACTACCGCACTGTACACTGGTTGATAAAGAGATAGTAGTATACTCGTAACAATTAGGATGACACTATGACGGTATAAAGAATGAAAAAAAAACCACGGTTAGGTGGTAGGTATATAATAATAAATAATACAATTCTGGTCGGACGGACTGCCTGCCGTGTGCCGACACAGAGGTAGCCACAGCCGTGAACTACCGCACTGTACTGTGTCTGCTGCTAATATAGACTGGTTGATATTTAAAGAGATATTAGTAGTATACAACAATACTATACTGGTGGTCAGGCACTGGTCACCACTCCTGCAGCAAAAGTGTGCACTGTTAATTAATATAATTGTACTCCTGGCTCCTGCTAACAACCTGCAGTGCTCCCCAGTCTCCCCCACAATTAATTATAAGCTTTTAATTTATACATTGATGACTGTGCAGCACACTGGGCTGAGCTGAGTGCACACAGACTGAGTCACACTGTGTGACTGACTGTGCTGTGTATCGTTTTTTTTTTCAGGCAGAGAACGGATATAGCAGAGAGAAGTGAACGGATATATTATATTAAATAAAAGTTAACTAGCTGCTGCACTGGTCACTGACTGTGGTAAACTAACTCTGTCTGCGACTCTGCACAATCTCTCTCTATCTAATCTATCTATCTCTATTCTAATGGAGAGGACGCCAGACACGTCCTCTCCCTATCAATCTCAATGCACGAGTGAAAATGGCGGCGACGCGCGGCTCCTTATATAGAATCCGAGTCTCGCGATAGAATCCGAGCCTCGCGAGAATCCGACAGCGTCATGATGACGTTCGGGCGCGCTCGGGTTAACCGAGCAAGGCGGGAAGATCCGAGTCGCTCGGACCCGTGGAAAAAAAAGTGAAGTTCGTGCGGGTTCGGATTCAAAGAAACCGAACCCGCTCATCTCTAGTTTTAGGTCACCCCTGGCTCGTCCTTCATAATCCAACCATAGATTGGCAGTCTGGGGAGATTTCTCGGTGGGGTTCCTATTGTACTAAGGGATGTATTTCTCGTCCGGTCCGGGTTGCGGCCGCCACTCCGGAACTCTTACCTTCAGTATATTAGGACTTTGGTGATGTTTTCTCCAAGGTTAATGCAGATATCCTGCCACCCCACCGGTCTTATGACTGCTCTATTGACCTTTTTCCCGGTGCCACTCTGCCTAAAGGGAGACTTTATGCTTTATCTGGTCCTGAGACAAAGGCTATGGATGATTATGTACAGGAAAGCCTGAAAAAAAGGGTTTATTAGGCCCTCGAAATCTCCTTTAAGTGCAGGGTTTTTCTTTGTTTAAAAGAAAGACGGATCCTTAAGGCTGTGCATAGACTACCGGGCCCTGAATAAAATCTCTGTTAAGAACACCTACCCCTTACCTTTAATTTCCGTGCTGTTTGATCAGCTCCGCACGGGAATGATTTTTTCTAAGATCGATCTCAGAGAAGCATATAACCTCATCCGAATAAGGTCTGGGGATGAGTGGAAGACAGCCTTTAATACTCTGTCCGGACATTATGAATATCCTGTGATGACGTTCGGTCTGTCTAACGCTCCCGCGTTGTTTCAGTATCTAATTAACAATGTCCTCCGCGGCTTTCTGGGAAATTTCGTAGTCGTTTATTTGGATGACATTTTAATTTACTCGGAGTCTCCTGAACAGCATGTTGTCCTTGTGCGGCAAGTGCTTCAAAGGTTACGGGAGAACTATTTGTATGCTAAATTGGAGAAGTGTGATTTCCACATCACTGAGGTGTCCTTTTTTGGATATATTATTTCTCCAAAGGGGTTTTTCATGGAGCCAACGAAACTCCAGGCTATCTTAAATTAGACACGACCCACCAATTTAAAGGCTATCCAGAGATTTTTGGGTTTCGCAAATTATTATAGACGTTTTATTCATTACTTTTCCGATTTGGTCGCTCCTATAGTGGTGTTAACTAGAAAGGGAGCTATTCCTTATAGCTGGTCACCTCAAGCCGAATCTGCCTTCCAGGCTCTGAAACAGGCCTTTGTCTCGTCTTTTGTCCTCAGACACTCCAACACAGATCTTCCTTTTATCGTCGAGGTGGACGCCTCAGAGGTTGGAGTGGGAGCCATCCTTTCTCAAGAAGTCCCCAAGTCTCGGGAGCTACACCCTTACGCCTTCATGTACATGAAGAAATTCTCATCTGCTGAATCCAACTATGATGTTGGTAATCGGGAAGTGCTGGCAGTCAAATGGGCCTTTGAGGAGTGGAGGCACTGGCTTGAAGGAGCAAAGCATACCATTTCGGTACTCACTGATCATAAGAATTTACAATATATTGAATCTGCAAAGCGGCTAAATTCTCGGCAGGCGCGTTGGGCGCTGTTTTTACATGGTTTAAGTTCATCATCACCTACAGGCCCGGTTCTAAAAACACCAAAGCCGATGCCCTGTCATGCTGATTTCTTCCGGCTCATCGTAAACATTATTCCGCAACTCCCATTATCCCAACATCTGTCATCCTAGCTGGCCTCGCACAAGATTTATTCACACAGCTTACTCAGCTTCAGCAACAGGCTCCCAGTAATTTGCCTGTTGGTCGTCTCCTTGTTCCCGAGTTCTTGAGAAGAAATGTCCTCACGGAGTTTCATGATAATAAGGTTGCTGGTCATCCTGGAGTTACTAAAACCCTGGAGTTGATCTCCCGCTCGGTGTGGTGGCCTAATCTTTCTAAGGATGTTAAGGAGTTTGTTCTTTCTTGTCAAGATTGTGCTAAGCACAAAGTGTCCCGATCCTTACCTGTTGGGCAGCTCATGCCTCTTGCAATTCCACTCAGGCCATGGTCACACATTTCCATGGATTTTGTGGTAGGCCTTCCTCTTTCTTCTGGGTTTCAGGTCATTTGGGTAGTCGTGGACCGTTTTAGCAAGATGGCCCACTTCATTGCCTTACCCCGATTACCGTCCGCTCAAGTTTTGTCATTTTTGTTTCTCCGTCATGTTTTTAGGCTTCATGGATTACCCGTGGATATAGTCTCGGACCGAGGACCACAGTTTATTGACCGTTTTTGGAAATGTTTTTGTGCCTCGTTAAACATGAAACTCTGTTTAACCTCTGGATACCATCCACAGTCTAATGGGCAGACGGAACGTGTTAATCAGTCACTAAAGCAATATTTACGTCTTTATACTGCCAAACTTCAGAACGATTGGTCAGATTATCTTCCTCTGGCCGAGTTTGCATACAATAACTCTTACCATTCATCTACCAAGGTGTCTCCGTTCTTTTCGGTTCTGGGTTTTCACCCTAGAGCCAATTCTTTTTCTCCTCATTATTCAACTTGGGCCTACATTCATTGGTCCATTTCATATAAAAAAGATTAATCCAGTGGTTTTTCGACTACAGTTGCCAAAGTCACTTAAAATCTCCAACACCTTCCATTGTTCTCTGTTGAAACCATATGTGCTTTCCAGGAAATTTCCTCGGAAGGTAAATTTCCTCGGAAGGTTTTCCAGGGTAGACCTCCGGTGGATGTTCAGGGCCAACAAGAATTAATAGTGGAGAAGTTGTTGTATTCAAAATTTTCTCGGGGTCTGCTTTATTTTCTGGTCCATTGGAAAGGGTACGGCCAAGAGGAGAGGTCTTGGGTCCAGGACAAGGATTTGCATGCCCCTAGACTAAAGAGGATGTTCTTTCGAGAATTTCCCCATAAACCCGGGGGTAGGGGTTCTTTAATCCCTCCTCAAGGGGGGGGGGGTACTGTTAGCCGCGGTGGGTCTCGCCGGCGCCCGGCCGTTGCTTCCCGCACAGCACCTGGCAACGGAGGACGCTGTGCTCAGTGAGCCGCCGGGTCCTTGGCAACGGGGACGCCAGAGGCGGACGGCGTTCCCCTTTGTCATATAATTTGTAATCCACCTGTCAGCTCTGGGTCGTGCAGCAGGGCAGCTGCATGACATCAGTAATTTAGGTTCTCTGCAGCTATTGGAGGGCTCCCTGTTATATTCTCCCTCAGTGCCTGACACAGACGCCGGTAATAGCTTCTGCGGAGCTGCTTCCTGCCTTGGCGTGTTCCTGTCCATAAGTCCTGTAGTGTTGCCTGTTCCTGATCCAGTTATCCTGTGTCTTGACGTCCTCTGGTCTGTTGTCGGAATTCTACCTGCCCTCCAGTTCTGTGAACCTGTGTCTGCGGCTTTGAGGCTTCTTGTCTGTCTACCTGTATTTATACGGGTTTCGTGAGTAGCGGCCTTGCCGCATCTTACGGCCTTGGCCGTAGCTTCATGTTATATTTCTCATACGTCCTAGAGGATGCTGGGGACGACATCAAGACCATGGGGTATAGACGGGATCCGCAGGAGACATAGGCACTCTAAAGACTTTTCATTGGGTGTGAACTGGCTCCTCCCTCTATGCCCCTCCTCCAGACCTCAGTTTTAGAAATGTGCCCAGGACGACTGGATGCACTCTGAGGAGCTCTACTGGAGTTTCTCTGAAAAGACTTATGTTAGGTTTTTATTTTCAGGGAGATCTGCTGGCATCAGACTCCCTGCTTCGTGGGACTGAGGGGGCAGAAGTAGGAACCAACTTCCTAAAGAGTTTCATGGCTCTGCTTCTGGCTGACAGGACACCATTAGCTCCTGAAGGGAACTGAACGCTAGCCGTGCCTAGATGCTCACTCCCACAGCACGCCGTCACCCCCCTCACAGAGCCAGAAGTCAGAAGACAGGTGAGTGTTAGAAGACAGATTTTCAATCAAGAAAGTGACGGCTAAAGGTACCGCGCGGCTGGCGGGAGCGCAGTGTGCCATGTTGCCCACACATACACAGGCACTGCAGGGTGCAGGGCGCTTTGGGGGGTGCCCTTTGCAGCATGAAACCTATGGAAACTGGCATAAATAAGGGGCATAAGTTGCTGAGGCACAGTCCTACCCCCACCAGTATAAAAAAATGACCTCATAAAAGCTGAGGAGAAACACACCATTGAAGAGTGGAGCTTCCTCCTCAGTCAGCCAGCACACTGCTCAGCGCCATTTTCTCTCTCTCCTCAGGCTGCAGAGACAAGGCTGGACCTCCTCCACTACTGAACAAGTATCAGGGGGCAAAACAGGGGGGGGGGGGGGCACAGTGAATTTGGTGTTATATAATTGTGTGATTAACATTATAAAAGCGCTGAATGTCAGTGGGCATTTTGTGTTCACAGACATTGTGTTACTGGCGCTGGGTTGTGAGCTGGCAAATCCCATCTGTGTCCCTCTGACAGATTTTACTGTGGGTCTGTCCCCCTATAAGTCCCGTAGTGTCTGTGGTGTGGTTCTGGACGTGTGTGACATGTCTGTGGCAGGGAACTCTGTGGAGACATGTTAGGGACACAGAGTTGTAATATGACACCAAGAGCCTGGCTGGGTGAAAGATTATATGATAGTGTGAATCATATCAGTAAGAGGTTGAAAATGAAAATAATCTGTTGAAGATGTGATTTTTAATAGTTCTGCCTTTCATCCACAGGGACCTTTCTGGGTCACATACAAATTTGCACAAGTAGTACAAACTGATACCGACACGGACTCTGATTCCTGTGTCAACACTAGTGATTCCAGGGGAATTGGTCCTAAGTTAGCAAAAAAAGCATTCAAAACATGTTTTAGCTATAAAGGAGGTGTTAGAAGTTACGAAGCCCCCTCTTTTACCACAAGGAGAGGGTTTACTTTAGTAAAGAAGTGATGTAATTTTCCCTCCACCTCTGGTCTGATTTAACCTGAAAAGAAATTTCAGATTCCCAAAAGGAATTCAGGCAGCTTACCTTTTTCCAAAAAAGGTGGGAGTCACCCCGCATTTTAGACAGGGCCCTGTCATAAAAGAGAAAAGGTGTTTCTCCCTGCGCCTGGAATGGCTTCACTTAAGGAGCCGACAGACCGCAAGTGAGTGAGGTGATTTATTGATGTGGCCAACGGGACACTACTCAGGCCTACCATTGTCTGTGAGTGGGTGAGTAGTGCTATTGAAAAGTGGTCAGAAAACTTGTCATTAGACATTGACACAATAGATGGAGACAAGATACTCCTAACGTTAGGTCATATCAAAGACGCTGCTGCGTACATACTAGAATCCATGAAATATATTGGTTTCTTGGGATCAAAAACCGCTACCATGGCAGTATCGGCTCGGAGGGCGTTGTGGATTTGCCAGTGGAATGCTGATGTAGATTCCAAAATAAAATATGGAGGCTCTCCCGTATAAAGGTGAGGCCTTGTTTGGTGATGGGCTGAATGCATTAGTCTCGGCGGCTACCGCAGGTAAGTCGACATTCTTGCCTTATGCTCCTACACTGGCGAAAAAGACACATCACTCTCACATACAGTCCTTTCAGCCCAACAAATACAAAAAGGCCAAAGGTCTCCCCCTTTTTTTGCAGGTAGGGGAAGGGGAAAAGGAAAGAAATCCTGAGCAGAAGTCCACCCCTGCTTCTGCCAAATCTGCAGCATAACGCTGAGGCTCACTTGCGGGAGTCCGCTCAGGTGGGAGCACGTCTGAAACTTTTCAGCCATATCTGGATTCAATCTGGCTTGGACCCATGGGTCTTACAAATAGTGTTCCATGGGTACAAACTAGAGTTTCAAGACGTCCATCCATGCCGATTTTTCAAATCAACCTTGATAGCTTCTCTTCCGGGAAGAGAGGCAGTAACAACGGCAATTAAAAAATTATGTCAGGATCAGGTCATTGTCCTGGTACCCTTGGCACAGTAAGGAGAAGGTTTTTTTATTCAAGCCTCTTCGTAGTTCCGAAGCCGGATAGCTCGGTCAGACCGATTTTAAACCTGAAAATCTGAATCTCTACCTGAAAAGGTTCAAGTTCAAGATGGAATCCCTGAGGGTAGTGATTTCCAGTCTGGAAGAGGTTGACTTCATGGTGTCAGTAGACATAAAAGATGCTTACTTGCATGTTCCCATTTATCCTCCTCACCAAGCTTATCTGAGATTTGCAGTATAGGATTGCCATTACCAGTTTCAGATGTTGCCGTTCGGACTCTCCACGGCACCGAGCGTATTCACCAAGGTGATGGTGGAGATGATGGTCATCCTTTGTTAAAAAGGAGTCAATATAATTCCTTATTTGGACGATCTCCTGATAAAAGAGAGATCCAGGGAACAGTTGGTGCAGAACATCGCACTCTCCCTATCAATACTCCAACAACACGGTTGGATCATGAATTTTCCAAAGTCGCAGTTGGAACCGACGACAAGGTTGTCCTTTTTAGGGATGATTCTGGACACAGAAGTACGGAGAGTTTTTTTTCCAGTGGAAAAGGCTCTGGAAATCCAGAAAATGGTCAAACAAATATTGAAACCAACAAGCGTGTTGATCCATCAATGCATTCGGTTGTTGGGGAAAATGGTAGCGGCCTACGAGGCCAAACAGTTTGGCTGATTTCATGCCAGAGTATTCCAGTGGGACCTGTTGGACAAGTGGTCCGGATGCCACCTACACATACAGCGGAAAATAATCCTGTCCCCCAAAGCCAGGATTTCGCTCCTGTGGTGGCTACACAGTTCTCACCTACTAGAGGGACGCAGGTTTGGAATTCACAACTGGGTCCTAATAACCACAGATGCAAGTCTCCGAGGCTGGAGAGCTGTGACACAGGGGGAAAGCTTCCAAGGAAAATGGTCAAGTCAGGAAGCCTGCCTTCACATAAACGTTCTGGAATTGAGAGCCATTTACAGCGGCCTTCTACAAGCGGTACATCTTCAAGATCCCATGCAGATCCAGTCGGACAATGTAACAGCAGTCGCGTACATAAACAGGCAAGGCGGAACGAAAAGCAGAGCGGCAATGGCAGAGGTGACAAAGATTCTCCTCTGGGCACATGTTAGAGCTCTGTCAGCAATTTTCATTCCGGGAGTGGACAACTGGGAAGAAGACTTCCTCAGCAGACATGATCTCCATCCAGGAGAGTGGGGCCTCCACCAGTAAGTCTTCGCAGAGGTGACGAGTCTTTGGGGAGTTCCTCAAGTAGACATGATGGCATCTCGTCTAAACAAGAAGCTTCAGAGATATTGTTCATGGTCGAGAGACCCTCAAGCAATGGCAGTGGATACACTGGTGACCCAGTGGGTGTTTCGGTCAGTATATGTTTTCCCTCCACTTCCACTGATTCCAAAAGTTCTCAAAATAATAATAAGAACAAGAGTTTGAGCAATCTTCATTGCCCCAGACTGGCCAAGGAGGGCTTGGTATCCAGATCTTCAGGAGTTGCTCATAGAAGATCCTCGGCCTCTTCCTCCTCGAGAGGACCTACTACAGCAGGGGCCATGTGTGTATCAAGACTTACAGCGGCTATGTTTGACGGCATGGCTGTTGAGCATCGGATCCTAGCCCGAAAGGGTATTCCCAAGGAAGTCATCCCCACTCTTATTCAGGCCAGGAAAGGAGTAACGTCTAAACCAGAGGTTCTCAAACTCGGTCCTCGGGGGCCCACACAGTGCATGTTTTGCAGGTCTCCTCACAGAATCGCAAGTGAAATAATTAGCTCCACCTGTGGACCTTTTAAAATGTGTCAGTGAGTAATTAATACACCTGTGCACCTGCTGGGTTACCTGCAAAACATGCACTGTGTGGGCTCCCGAGGACCGAGTTTGAGAACCTCTGGTCTAAACATTACCACCGTATTTGGAGAAAATATGTGTCTTGGTGTCAATCCAAGAAGGCTCCTACTGAAGAGTTTGAGTTGGGACGTTTTCTCCATTTTCTGCAGGCTGGTGTGGATGCGGGCCTTAGATTGGGGTCAATCAAGGTCCAGATTTCGGCTTTATAAGTTTTCTTTCAAAAACAATTGGCCTCCTTCCCAGAAGTTCAGGCGTTCGTGAAAGGGGTTCTGTACATCCAGCCTCCATTTGTGCCTCCAGTGGCACCATGGGACCTTAATGTGGTGTTGCAGTTCCTTCAGTCGGGTTGGTTTGAGCCTCTACAAGAAATAGAGTTGAAGTTTCTCACTTGGAAAGTGCTGATGCTTTTGGCGTTGGCATCTGCAAAGTGGGTGTCTGAATTGGGGGCCTTGTCCCGCAAGAGCTCTTACCTGATCTTCCATGAAGATAGGGCAGAGTTGAGAACTCGTCAACATTTTCTTCCAAAAGTGGTTTCCGCTTTCCACATAAACCAACCTATTGTGGCGCCAGTTGCTACTGACAGGTTCGCTGAGTCAAAGTCTCTAGATGTGGTTAGAGCTTTGAAGATTTATGTAGTTGGAACAGCTCGAATACGGAAAACAGAGGTTTTGTTTGTCTTGTATACTCCCAACAAGATTGGGTGTCCTGCTTCCAAACAGACTATTGCGCGCTGGATCAGAGGTACGATTCAGCAAGCTCATTCTACGGCTGGATTGCCGTTACCGATGTCGGTGAATGCCCATTCTACTAGGAAGGTGGGCTCCTCCTGGGCAGCTGCCCGAGGGGTCTCGGCATTACAACTTTGCCGAGCAGCAACTTTGTCAGGGTCAAACACATTTGCTAAGTTCTAGAAGTTTGACACCTTGGCCGATGAGGACCTGAAGTTCGATCAATCGGTGTTGCAGGGTCATCCGCACTCTCCCGCCCGTACTGGAGCTTTGGTATAGACCCCATGGTCTTGATGTCGTCCCCAGCATCCTCTAGGACGTATGAGAAAATAGGATTTTGATAACCTATCGGTAAATCCTTTTCTCCTAGTCCGTAGAGGATGCTGGGCGCCCGTCCCAGTGCGTACTTTACCTGCAGTTTAGTTATTACAGTTACACAAGTTGTGTTATCTTGGTTTCAGCATGTTGCTGCAATTCGCTCATGCCTGTTGGCGTGTGTTATGTTGAATGCCATGTGTGCGGCAGGGTTGAGGGTGTGAGTTGGTAGATATATCACCACTAGTTAAGTAATTCCTTTCCTCGAAATGTCAGTCTCCCTGGGCACACTTCCTACAACTGAGGTCTGGAGGAGGGGCATAGAGGGAGGAGCCAGTTCACACCCAATGAAAAGTCTTTAGAGTGCACATGTCTCCTGCGGATCCCATCTATACCCCATGGTCTTGATGTCGTCCCCAGCATCCTCTACGGACTAGGAGAAAAGGATTTACCGGTAGGTTATCAAAATCCTATTTTTGCTTTGGATTTTGCAGGGGGTTCTGCATGTGCTGTCGTCGCCAGTACACAACAATATTGTGTTAGCAGGTGGACAACTTTGTTGTAGTTTGTTCTGGCGGCTGTGCCGTGCATATTTCCTTTGAGTTCTGTAGCACCCCTAACTGGTTATTTCCATCTTTAGTTAGATGTTCCCCTTGTTATCGCCCCGTCTCAGTTTACGCCTTGTCTCCAACTAAGACCGGGGGGCATCGAAGTTGGGCAGACCTAATCCACCCTTCAAACGCGGCTGCCGTGAGCCCAAGCAAACATTGTCTTGCAGGCGTAGACTGACAACGTAGGCGAGACAACGGAGTCAGGGCTGTGTAGGGGTTGCTGCTGGGCTCCGTTTCCATTGCAGCATTACGTTCCTGTGCTCGGGGCTTGCCCACCCTGAGTACCGAGTACAGTGAACGTAACAGCAGCAAGATACAGCAATGGCCTACTGTACTGTACTACTATATACTGGTGGTCACCACAATGCAGCACTGTACTACTATATACTGGTCACAACAATGCAGCACAGATATTGAGCACTGATCAGGATACTAGAGCTGAGTCTGACACGGAGCTACAAGATACAGCAATGGCCTACTGTACTGTACTACTATATACTGGTGGTCACCACAATGCAGCACTGTACTACTATATACTAGTGGTCACCACAATGCAGCACAGATATTGAGCACTGATCAGGATACTAGAAGTGACACAGAGCAGCAAGCTACAGCAATGGCCTACTGTACTGTACTACTATATACTGGTGGTCACCACAATGCAGCACTTTACTACTATATACTGGTCACAACAATGCAGCACAGATATTGAGCACTGATCAGGATACTAGAACTGAGTCTGAAATGGAGCTGCAAGATACAGCAATGGCCTACTGTACTGTACTACTATATACTGGTGATCACCACAATGCAGCACACTGTGCACAGATATTGAGCTTTTCAGGCAGAGAACGTAGCCACGTCCTCTCCACTAAATCTACAGTGTACGAGTGAAAATGGCGGCAACGCGCGGTTCTTTATATGGAAAACAAATCTCGCAAGAATCCAACAGTGGGATTATGACGTTCGGCCTTGTTCGGGTTAACCGAGCAAGGCAGGAAGAAACGAGGCTGCCTCGGACTCGTGAAAACCACATAAAGTTTGGGGGGGTTTGGATCTCGACGAACCGAACCCGCTCATCTCTACACACTTGCTGTTTGTATACCACCAATGCACACACACAGCGTTCATACCACCATCACACGCACACACAGCGTGCATACCACCATCACACACACACACACAGCGTGCATACCATCATCACTCACACAGCGTGCATACCACCATCATACACACAGCGTGCATACCACCATTACACACACAGTGCAAGCATACCACCATCACACACAGCGCATGCATACTACCATTACACACACACAGCATGCATACCACCAACACACACACAGAGTGCATAACACCATTAAACACACACAGCGTGCATACCATGATTACACACACACACAGCGTGCATACCACCATCACACACACACAGCGTGCATACCACCATCACACACACAGCATGCATACCACCATTACACAAACACAGCGTGCATACCACCATCACACACAATGTGCATACCATCATTACACGCACACAGCGTGCATACCACCATTACACACATAGCGTTTATATCCACCATCACACACACAGCATGCATACCACCATCACACACACACACACACACACAGTGTTCATACCCCCGTTACACACACACAGCGTGCATACCACCATTACACACACATAGCATGCATACCACCATCACACCCACAGCGGGCATACCACCATCACACACAATGTGCATGCCACCATTACACACAACATGCATACCACCATTACACACACAATGTGCATACCACCATTACACACACAGCATGCATACCACCATTACACATAAAGTATGCCTAACACCATCACACACACAGCGTGCATACCACCATTACACACACACAGCATGCATACCACCATTACACACACACAGCGTGCATACCACCATCACACACAGAGCATGCATTCCACCATAAAACACACAGCGTCCATACCACCATCACACACACACAGCATGCATACCACCATTACACACACACAGCGTGCATACCACCATCACACACACAGCATGCATTCCACCATCAAACACACAGCGTCCATACCACCATCACACACACACAGCGTGCGTACTACCATCAGACACAACTGGAATACCACCATTACACACATGCTGTGTGCATAATACCATTACACACACAGAGCGTGCATACCACCATTACACACACACACAGCGTGCATACCATCATCACACACAGCATGCATACCATCATCTCACACATACAGCGTGCATACCACCATCACACACATACAGCGTGCATACCACCATCACACACACACAGCGTGCATATCACCATCACACACACAAAGCATGCATACCACCATCACACACACAGCATGCATACCACCATCACACACACAGCGTGCATACCACCATTACACACACACAGCATAGCAAGCATACCACCATCACACGCACACAGCATGCATACCACCATCACACACACAAAGCATGAATACCACCATCACACACACAGCATGCATACCACCATCACACACACAGCGTGCATACCACCATTACACACACACAGCATAGCGGTGGTCATTCCGAGTTGTTTGCTCAGTAATTTTTTTCGCATTGCAGCGATTTTCTGCTTATTGCGCATGTGCAATGTTCGCACTGCGACTGCGCCAAGTAAATTTGCTATGAAGATTGGTATTTTACTCACGGCATTACAAAGTTTTTTCTTCGTACTGGAGATCGGAGTGTGATTGACAGGAAGTGGGTGTTTCTGGGCGGAAACTGTCCGTTTTATGGGAGTGTGTGAAAAAACGCTACCGTTTCTGGGAAAAACGCGGGAGTGGCTGGAGAAACGGAGGACTGTCTGGGCGAACGCTGGGTGTGTTTGTGACGTCAAACCAGGAACGACAAGCACTGAACTGATCGCACTGGAAGAGTAAGTCTCGAGCTACTCAGAAACTGCAAAGAAATTTCTATTCGCAATTTTGAGAACCTTTCGTTCGCAATTTTGATAAGCTAAGATTCACTCCCAGTAGGCGGCGGCTTAGCGTGTGCAATGCTGCTAAAAGCAGCTTGCGAGCGAACAACTCGGAATCACCCCCAGCGTGCATACCACCATCACATACACACAGCGTGCATACCACCATTACACACACACAGTGCGCATACCACCATTTCACACACACACACACACACACACACAGCGTGCATACCACCATCTCACACACACAGCGTACATACCACCATCTCACGCACACAGCGTGCATACCACCATCACACACACACAGCATTGCGTGCATACCACCATCACACACACACAGCATGCGTACCACCCTCACACACACACAGCGTGCATACCACCATCACACACACACAGCGTGTATACCACCATCACACACAGCGTGCATACCACTATCACACACACAGCGTGCATACCATATCACACACACACAGCATGCGTACCACCCTCACACACACACAGCGTGCATACCACCATCACACACACACAGCGTGTATACCACCATCACACACAGCGTGCATACCACTATCACACACACAGCGTGCATACCATATCACACACACACAGCATGCATACCACCAGCACACACAATATGCATACCACCATTACACACACACACAGCGTGCATACCACCATTACACACAAAGAGTGTGCATACCACCATTTCACACACACAGCGTGCATACCACCATTACACACACAGAGCGTGCATACCACCATTTCACACACACACAGCGTGCATAATACCACCATTACACACACAGAGTGTGCATACCACCATTTCACACACACAGCGTGCATACCACCATTACACACACAGAGCGTGCATACCACCATTTCACACACACACAGCGTGCATAATACCACCATTACACACAGAGAGTGTGCATACCACCATTTCACACACACAGCGTGCATACCACCATTACACACACAGAGTGTGCATACCACCATTTCACACACACAGCGTGCATACCACCATTACACACACAGAGCGTGCATACCACCATTTCACACACACACAGCATGCATACCACCATCACACACACAGGGTGCATACTAGAGATGAGCGCCGGAAATTTTTCGGGTTTTGTGTTTTGGTTTTGGGTTCGGTTCCGCGGCCGTGTTTTGGGTTCGACCGCGTTTTGGCAAAACCTCACCGAATTTTTTTTGTCGGATTCGGGTGTGTTTTGGATTCGGGTGTTTTTTTCAAAAAACCCTAAAAAACAGCTTAAATCATAGAATTTGGGGGTCATTTTGATCCCAAAGTATTATTAACCTCAAAAACCATAATTTACACTCATTTTCAGTCTATTCTGAATACCTCACACCTCACAATATTATTTTTAGTCCTAAAATTTGCACCGAGGTCGCTGTGTGAGTAAGATAAGCGACCCTAGTGGCCGACACAAACACCGGGCCCATCTAGGAGTGGCACTGCAGTGTCACGCAGGATGTCCCTTGCAAAAAACCCTCCCCAAACAGCACATGACGCAAAGAAAAAAAGAGGCGCAATGAGGTAGCTGTGTGAGTAAGATAAGCGACCCTAGTGGCCGACACAAACACCGGGCCCATCTAGGAGTGGCACTGCAGTGTCACGCAGGATGTCCCTTCCAAAAAACCCTCCCCAAACAGCACATGACGCAAAGAAAAAAAGAGGCGCAATGAGGTAGCTGACTGTGTGAGTAAGATAAGCGACCCTAGTGGCCGACACAAACACCGGGCCCATCTAGGAGTGGCACTGCAGTGTCACGCAGGATGGCCCTTCCAAAAAACCCTCCCCAAACAGCACATGACGCAAAGAAAAAAAGAGGCGCAATGAGGTAGCTGACTGTGTGAGTAAGATAAGCGACCCTAGTGGCCGACACAAACACCGGGCCCATCTAGGAGTGGCACTGCAGTGTCACGCAGGATGGCCCTTCCAAAAAACCCTCCCCAAACAGCACATGACGCAAAGAAAAAAAGAGGCGCAATGAGGTAGCTGACTGTGTGAGTAAGATAAGCGACCCTAGTGGCCGACACAAACACCGGGCCCATCTAGGAGTGGCACTGCAGTGTCACGCAGGATGGCCCTTCCAAAAAACCCTCCCCAAACAGCACATGACGCAAAGAAAAAAAGAGGCGCAATGAGGTAGCTGACTGTGTGAGTAAGATAAGCGACCCTAGTGGCCGACACAAACACCGGGCCCATCTAGGAGTGGCACTGCAGTGTCACGCAGGATGGCCCTTCCAAAAAACCCTCCCCAAACAGCACATGACGCAAAGAAAAATAGAGGCGCAATGAGGTAGCTGACTGTGTGAGTAAGATAAGCGACCCTAGTGGCCGACACAAACACCGGGCCCATCTAGGAGTGGCACTGCAGTGTCACGCAGGATGGCCCTTCCAAAAAACCCTCCCCAAACAGCACATGACGCAAAGAAAAAAAGAGGCGCAATGAGGTAGCTGACTGTGTGAGTAAGATAAGCGACCCTAGTGGCCGACACAAACACCGGGCCCATCTAGGAGTGGCACTGCAGTGTCACGCAGGATGGCCCTTCCAAAAAACCCTCCCCAAACAGCACATGACGCAAAGAAAAATAAAAGAAAAAAGAGGTGCAAGATGGAATTGTCCTTGGGCCCTCCCACCCACCCTTATGTTGTATAAACAGGACATGCACACTTTAACCAACCCATCATTTCAGTGACAGGGTCTGCCACACGACTGTGACTGATATGACGGGTTGGTTTGGACCCCCCCCCAAAAAAGAAGCAATTAATCTCTCCTTGCACAAACTGGCTCTACAGAGGCAAGATGTCCACCTCATCATCATCCTCCGATATATCACCGTGTACATCCCCCTCCTCACAGATTATCAATTCGTCCCCACTGGAATCCACCATCTCAGCTCCCTGTGTACTTTGTGGAGGCAATTGCTGCTGGTCAATGTCACCTCGTACGCCGATTGCTGACAAGGTGAGCGGCGGCACTAAACACTCTTTCGGAGTACACACTTGTGGGAGGGCAACTTAGGTAGAATAAAGCCAGTTTGTGCAAGGGCCTCCAAATTGCCTCTTTCTCCTGCCAGTATAAGTACGGACTGTGTGACGTGCCTACTTGGATGCGGTCACTCATATAATCCTCCACCATTCTTTCAATGTTGAGAGAATCATATGCAGTGACAGTAGACGACATGTCCGTAATCGTTGTCAGGTCCTTCAGTCCGGACCAGATGTCAGCATCAGCAGTCGCTCCAGACTGCCCTGCATCACCGCCAGCGGGTGGGCTCGGAATTCTGAGCCTTTTCCTCGCACCCCCAGTTGCGGGAGAATGTGAAGGAGGAGATGTTGACAGGTCGCGTTCCGCTTGACTTGACAATTTTCTCACCAGCAGGTCTTTCAACCCCAGCAGACTTGTGTCTGCCGGAAAGAGAGATCCAAGGTAGGTTTTAAATCTAGGATCGAGCACGGTGGCCAAAATGTAGTGCTCTGATTTCAACAGATTGACCACCCGTGAATCCTTGTTAAGCGAATTAAGGGCTCCATCCACAAGTCCCACATGCCTAGCGGAATCGCTCCGTGTTAGCTCCTCCTTCAATGTCTCCAGCTTCTTCTGCAAAAGCCTGATGAGGGGAATGACCTGACTCAGGCTGGCAGTGTCTGAACTGACTTCACGTGTGGCAAGTTCAAAGGGCATCAGAACCTTGCACAACGTTGAAATCATTCTCCACTGCACTTGAGACAGGTGCATTCCACCTCCTATATCGTGCTCAATTGTATAGGCTTGAATGGCCTTTTGCTGCTCCTCCAACCTCTGAAGCATATAGAGGGTTGAATTCCACCTGTTACCACTTCTTGCTTCAGATGATGGCAGGGCAGGTTCAGTCGTTTTTGGTGGTGCTCCAGTCTTCTGTACGTGGTGCCTGTACGCCTAAAGTGTCCCGCAATTCTTCTGGCCACCGACAGCATCTCTTGCACGCCCCTGTCGTTTTTTAAAAAATTCTGCACCACCAAATTCAAGGTATGTGCAAAACATGGGACGTGCTGGAATTTGCCCATATTTAATGCACACACAATATTGCTGGCGTTGTCCGATGCCACAAATCCACAGGAGAGTCCAATTGGGGTAAGCCATTCTGCGATGATCTTCCTCAGTTGCCCTTAAGAGGTTTTTAGCTGTGTGCGTATTCTGGAAAGCGGTGATACAAAGCGTAGCCTGCCTAGGAAAGAGTTGGCGTTTGCGAGATGCTGCTACTGGTGCCGCCGCTGCTGTTCTTGCGGCGGGAGTCCATACATCTACCCAGTGGGCTGTCACAGTCATATAGTCCTGACCCTGCCCTGCTCCACTTGTCCACATGTCCGTGGTTAAGTGGACATTGGGTACAACTGCATTTTTTAGGACACTGGTGAGTCTTTTTCTGACGTCCGTGTACATTCTCGGTATCGCCTGCCTACAGAAGTGGAACCTAGATGGTATTTGGTAACGGGGGCACACTGCCTCAATAAATTGTCTAGTTCCCTGTGAACTAACGGCGGATACCGGACGCACGTCTAACACCAACATAGTTGTCAAGGCCTCAGTTATCCGCTTTGCAGCAGGATGACTGCTGTGATATTTCATCTTCCTCGCAAAGGACTGTTGGACAGTCAATTGCTTACTGGAAGTAGTACAAGTGGGCTTACGACTTCCCCTCTGGGATGACCATCGACTCCCAGCAGCAACAACAGCAGCGCCAGCAGCAGTAGGCGTTACACGCAAGGATGCATCGGAGGAATCCCAGGCAGGAGAGGACTCGTCAGAATTGCCAGTGACATGGCCTGCAGGACTATTGGCATTCCTGGGGAAGGAGGAAATTGACACTGAGGGAGTTGGTGAGGTGGTTTGCGTGAGCTTGGTTACAAGAGGAAGGGATTTACTGGTCAGTGGACTGCTTCCGCTGTCGCCCAAAGTTTTTGAACTTGTCACTGACTTATTATGAATGCGCTGCAGGTGACGTATAAGGGAGGACGTTCCGAGGTGGTTAACGTCCTTACCCCTACTTATTACAGCTTGACAAAGGGAACACACGGCTTGACAAATGTTGTCCGCATTTCTGGTGAAATACTTCCACACCGAAGAGCTGATTTTTTTGGTATTTTCACCAGGCATGTCAACGGCCATATTCCTCCCACGGACAACAGGTGTCTCCCCGGGTGCCTGACTTAAACAAACCACCTCACCATCAGAATCCTCCTGGTCAATTTCCTCCCCAGCGCCAGCAACACCCATATCCTCCTCATCCTGGTGAACTTCAACACTGACATCTTCAATCTGACTATCAGGAACTGGACTGCGGGTGCTCCTTCCAGCACTTGCAGGGGGCGTGCAAATGGTGGAAGGCGCATGCTCTTCACGTCCAGTGTTGGGAAGGTCAGGCATCGCAACCGACACAATTGGACTCTCCTTGTGGATTTGGGATTTCGAAGAACGCACAGTTCTTTGCGGTGCTTTTGCCAGCTTGAGTCTTTTCAGTTTTCTAGCGAGAGGCTGAGTGCTTCCATCCTCATGTGAAGCTGAACCACTAGCCATGAACATAGGCCAGGGCCTCAGCCGTTCCTTGCCACTCCGTGTGGTAAATGGCATATTGGCAAGTTTACGCTTCTCCTCCGACAATTTTATTTTAGGTTTTGGAGTCCTTTTTTTACTGATATTTGGTGTTTTGGATTTGACATGCTCTGTACTATGACATTGGGCATCGGCCTTGGCAGAGGACGTTGCTGGCATTTCATCGTCTCGGCCATGACTAGTGGCAGCAGCTTCAGCACGAGGTGGAAGTGGATCTTGATCTTTCCCTAATTTTGGAACCTCAACATTTTTGTTCTCCATATTTTAATAGGCACAACTAAAAGGCACCTCAGGTAAACAATGGAGATGGATGGATACTAGTATACAATTATGGATGGACTGCCGAGTGCCGACACAGAGGTAGCTACAGCCGTAGACTATTGTACTGTACTGTGTCTGCTGCTAATATAGACTGGATGATAATGAGATGTAGTATGTATGTATAAAGAAGAAAGAAAAAAAAACCACGGGTAGGTGGTATACAATTATGGATGGACTGCCGAGTGCCGACACAGAGATAGCTACAGCCGTGGACTACTGTACTGTGTCTGCTGCTAATATAGACTGGTTGATAAAGAGATGTAGTATGTATGTATAAAGAAGAAAGAAAAAAAAACCACGGGTAGGTGGTATACAATTATGGATGGACTGCCGAGTGCCGACACAGAGGTAGCTACAGCCGTGGACTACCGTACTGTGTCTGCTGCTAATATAGACTGGTTGATAATGAGATGTAGTATGTATAAAGAAGAAAGAAAAAAAAACACGGGTAGGTGGTATACAATTATGGACGGACTGCCGAGTGCCGACACAGAGGTAGCTACAGCCGTGGACTACCGTACTGTGTCTGCTGCTAATATAGACTGGTTGATAATGAGATGTAGTATGTATAAAGAAGAAAGAAAAAAAAAACCACGGGTAGGTGGTATACAATTATGGATGGACTGCCGAGTGCCGACACAGAGGTAGCTACAGCCGTGGACTACTGTACTGTGTCTGCTGCTAATATAGACTGGTTGATAAAGAGATGTAGTATGTATGTATAAAGAAGAAAGAAAAAAAAACCACGGGTAGGTGGTATACAATTATGGACGGACTGCCGAGTGCCGACACAGAGGTAGCTACAGCCGTGGACTACCGTACTGTACTGTGTCTGCTGCTAATATAGACTGGTTGATAAAGAGATGTAGTATGTATGTATAAAGAAGAAAGAAAAAAAAACCACGGGTAGAAGGTATACAATTATGGATGGACTGCCGAGTGCCGACACAGAGGTAGCTACAGCCGTGGACTACTGTACTGTGTCTGCTGCTAACATAGACTGGTTGATAAAGAGATGTAGTATGTATGTATAAAGAAGAAAGAAAAAAAAAACCACGGGTAGGTGGTATACAATTATGGACGGACTGCCGAGTGCCGACACAGAGGTAGCTACAGCCGTGGACTACCGTACTGTACTGTGTCTGCTGCTAATATAGGCTGGTTGATAAAGAGATGTAGTATGTATGTATAAAGAAGAAAGAAAAAAAAAACACGGGTAGGTGGTATACAATTATGGATGGACTGCCGAGTGCCGACACAGAGGTAGCTACAGCCGTGGACTACTGTACTGTGTCTGCTGCTAATATAGACTGGTTGATAAAGAGATGTAGTATGTATGTATAAAGAAGAAAGAAAAAAAAAACACGGGTAGGTGGTATACAATTATGGACGGACTGCCGAGTGCCGACACAGAGGTAGCTACAGCCGTGGACTACCGTACTGTACTGTGTCTGCTGCTAATATAGACTGGTTGATAAAGAGATGTAGTATGTATGTATAAAGAAGAAAGAAAAAAAAACCACGGGTAGGTGGTATACAATTATGGATGGACTGCCGAGTGCCGACACAGAGGTAGCTACAGCCGTGGACTACTGTACTGTGTCTGCTGCTAATATAGACTGGTTGATAAAGAGATGTAGTATGTATGTATAAAGAAGAAAGAAAAAAAAACCACGGGTAGGTGGTATACAATTATGGATGGACTGCCGAGTGCCGACACAGATGTAGCTACAGCCGTGAACTACCGTACTGTGTCTGCTGCGACTGGATGATAAATAATGATATAAAAAATATATATATATATCACTACTGCAGCCGGACAGGTATATATTATATAATGACGGACCTGCTGGACATTGTCTGTCAGCAGAATGAGTTTTTTATAGAATAAAAAAAAAAAACACCACACAAGTCACACGACGAGTGTTTAACTTTTTCAGGCAATCACAATATAGTATACTACTAACTATACTGGTGGTCAGTGTGGTCAGGTCACTGGTCAGTCACACTGGCAGTGGCACTCCTGCAGCAAAAGTGTGCACTGTTTAATTTTAATAATATGTACTCCTGGCTCCTGCTATAACCTATAACTGGCACTGCTCCCCAGTCTCCCCCACAATTATAAGCTGTGTGAGCACAGTCAGATATATACATAGATGATGCAGCACACTGGGCTGAGCAGTGCACACAGATATGGTATGTGACTGAGTCACTGTGTATCGTTTTTTTCAGGCAGAGAACGGATTATATTAAATAAAACTGCACTGTCTGGTGGTCACTGTGGTCAGTCACTACTAAACTCTGCACTCTCTACAGTACTCCTAAGCTCCAGTAAATCAAGTGTCTCTGTCTCAAATCAATCTCACTCTCTCTCTTCTAATCTAAATGGAGAGGACGCCAGCCACGTCCTCTCCCTATCAATCTCAATGCACGTGTGAAAATGGCGGCGATGCGCGGCTCCTTATATAGAATCCGAGTCTCGCGAGAATCCGACAGCGTCATGATGACGTTCGGGCGCGCTCGGGTTAACCGAGCAAGGCGGGAAGATCCGAGTCGCTCGGACCCGTGAAAAAAAACATGAAGTTCGGGCGGGTTCGGATTCCGAGGAACCGAACCCGCTCATCTCTAGTGCATACCACCATTACACACACACAGCGTGCATACCACCATTACATACACACAGCGTGCACACCACCATTACACACACAGCATGCATACCATTACACACACATACATCACACACACAGCACAGCGTGCATACCACCATCACACACACACACACACACACACACACAGCATAGCGTGCATACCACCATCACACACACACAGCATAGAGTACATACCACCATCACACACACACACAGCATAGCGTTCATACCACCATCACACACATACAGCATGGCGTGCATACCACCATCACACACACAGCATACTCACTTTTGCCGCAGAGGATCATTATCATGATGACACAGATGGAGTACAGGACGGTGCTGCAGCTGTTTATTCTGGGGATGTTGGGGGGGGACATGTAGTACTCCCGGCAGCAGGGTCTTGCAGCTGTTCCCCAGTAAGCACAGCGACATCACCAAATAGGTGGCTCCCACTGCTCCTCTTCTTACAGGCTCTTGTGTCTCTGGCTCCGCGGCTGCACGGCCTATGTCGGTTGGGGGCGAGGGTGCAGAATGGTGGAGAGCAGACCGTGGGGAGGGAGAGAGCAGTGGAAGGGCGGGTGAGAAGAGAGAGCAAGGGGGTGTAGGACGGGGAGAGCAGAGCAGGGGAAAGGAAAGAGGGGTGCAGGACAGGGAAAGCATAGCGAGGGGGGCTTTAAGAGAGCAAGCAAGAAGGTGGCTCAGAACAGAGAAAGGGCAGCAGCTTTTTTTCATGTTTCACCTTCTGTCATAGAACTACATCTTGACTGCGTGGCAGACCAGGATCCATGCAGTCTGGATGTAGCGCTGGTTGATGGTGAGCTGCCCGGAGCTGTTCTGTACTGTGCCTGGCGCATAGAGAGGAGAGGCAGAGAACTTGGAGAGCAGACCGGGGGGTGCGAGGGGGGATCGGGGTGCTCTTGCTGCTTGGTGAACAGGCGGAGGAGGAGGATGGGGGCCCGGAGTCTGGCTGCTGTGCCAAGAGTGCAAGCCCCTGATGATGTGGCCCAGGGCCAAGCAGTGCTTGCAGTCTGGCCTATCCGAGAGGGGGGGCGGTTGTTAGTTGCTGGTAGGTGGTGCTGGTAAGCCTGGCCTGGGGGTAGGTAGTGATTGCTGCGGCGCTTGGGGTTCCCTCAGTGTGGCTTGCTGTCTTATTTGCTGTGTAGGACACCACTGGGGGAGTTCTGTTGGCTGAAGTTGGGCAAGGGGCTCCGCCATGAGTGGTTTATAGTTACTAATGGGAACAGCTGCCGATGTCCTAAGGAGGCGGGTGGCCTACTGCATCCGTGGTGGCCAGCATTCTGGTAATGAGTGCCAGTTGGGGGTACATCGCAGAGAGCAGAGTGCGGGGCACTGGAGGATGGGGAGGATGTAATTTTCTTGCCCCGTGTCCAATGCCCTGCAACAAAAAAATATTGCAGGTTGCTTACGACGTTTCAAGGCATACAGTAGTAGCCTTTTCCTCAGGTAAGAATAACCCTGTGCAGTGAAAAAAACAAGTGATAAAGAACGTTTTTTCACTGCACAGGGTTATTCTTACCTGAGAAAAAGGCTACTATACCTTGAAACGTCGTAAGCAACCTGCAATATTTTTTTGTTGTTATGAACACGCTTGTTCTTTTTTTCACCATGATTTGAATACAAGTTTCAATAAGACCTTGGAGTGCCGCCTCTTTTTCCTTTGCTGCTAACACCTGAGCCACAGGTGGGGAAGGATTTGCTACTATATATATATATATATATATATATATATATATATACATAAATTCCTATTGACATAGGAAAGGATGGCACTCCACTGACTTTTCTTTAAAGATGATGATTTTAATTGCCATCAACGTTTCAAGACTTAAACGGTCTTTTTTTCAAGGTGCTTAAAAAAAATAGGATTTTAATTACCTACCGGTAAATCCTTTTCTTGTAGTCCGTAGAGGATGCTGGGGTCCAATTTAGTGCCATGGGGCAAAGACGAGTCCTTTGGGAGCCACTGGAACTTTAAGAGTTTAAAAGTGTGGGCTGGCTCCTCCCTCTGTGCCCCCCCACCAGACTCAGTCTAGAAACTGTGCCCGAGGAGACGGACATACTTCGAAAGAAGGAAATACACAGATGGTGGTGAGATTTACACCAGCTCACACATAACAAATAAGGAAAGCCAAGCTAACCAACTTGGAACGAGTCAGCAACGGCTGAACCAACAAACGTAACCAAGTAACAATGCAATGTCTACGGACTATGAGAAAAGTATTTACTGGTGGGTAATTAAAATCCTATTTTCTCTTATGTCCTTGAGGATGCTGGAGTCCAATTTAATACCGTGGGGATGTATCAAAGCTCCCAGTATGGGAGGGAGAGTGCTGACGTTCCTGCAGAACAGATTGACCAAACTTTAGGTCCTCAAAGACCAAAGTATCGAACTTGTAGAACTTAGCAAACGCATTCGACCCTGACCAAGTAGCCGCTCGGCAAAGCTGAATAGCTGAGACACCCTGGGCAGCCACCCAGGAACAACCCACTTTACGGGTAGAGTGGGCCTGAACAGATTTTGGACATGCCAAACCTGCCGTAGAATAAGCATGCAGGATAGTGAGCCTGATCCAGAGAGAAATTGTCTGCTTAGAAGCAGGACACCCAATCCTTGTTGGGATCAGAAAGGACAAATAGTGCGTCCGACTTCCTGTGACGAGCAGTTCTCTTCACATATATTTTCAAAGCCCGCACAACATCCAGGGACCTTGAGGTAATCGAGGTGTCAGTAGCCACTGGCACCATAATAGGTTGGTTGATATGAAAAGCCAACACAACTTTGGAAGAAATTGCTGACACGTTCTGATTTCAGCCCTATCCTCATGGAAAACCAAATGCCCCTAATTCAGACACAGCAGATGCCAATGCCAATAGTGTGACTGCCTTCCAGGTAAGAAACTTTACGTCCACCTCCTGCAAAGGTTCGAACCAATCCGATTGCAGGAACTGCAGCACCACATTAAGATACCAAGGTGCCGTTGGAGGTACAAAGGGTGGTTGGATGTGCAAAACTCCTTTCAAGAATGTCTGAACCTCAGGAAGAGCAGCCAATTGTTTCTGGAAGAAAATGGACAAGGCTGAAATTTGGACCTTAATGGAGCGCAAGCGTAGGCCTTCTTCCATACCAGCTTGTAGAAAGAGGAGAAAACGTCCCAGTTGAAACTCCACCGTAGGAAACTTCTTGGATTCACACCAAGACACATATTTTTTCCAAATCCAATGGTAATGTTTAGACGTTACCCCCTTCCTAGCTTGGATCAGAGTAGGAATGACCTTGTTCAGAATGCCCTTCCGAGCTAAGATCTGGTGTTCAACTTCCATGCCATCAAACGTAGCCGCGGTAAGTCTTGATAGGCGAACAGCCCCTGTAGTAGAAGGTCCTCTCCGAAGAGGAAGAGGCCTCGGATCCTCAAGCAGTAATGTCAGAAGATCCACATACCAAGCCCTTCTGGATCAGTCTGGAGCAATGAGGATCGCCGGAACTCTTGTTCTTTTGATTAGTTTGAGAATCCTTGGGATGAGTGGAAGTGGAGGGAACACGTACACCGGATGGAACACCCATGGAGATACCAGGGCGTCCACCGCCACTGCTTGCGGGTCTCGTAACCTGGAACAGTACCGCTGAAGCTTCTTGTTGAGGCGAGAGGCCATCAAGTCTATTTGAGGTACACCCCATCAGTTTGTTACCTCTGCGAATACCTCCGGATGGAGGCCCCATTTTCCTGGATGGAGATTGTGTCTGCTGAGGAAGTCTGCTTCCCAGTTGTCCACTCCCGGAATGAAGATTGCTGACAGCGCCAGCGCGTGCCGTTCTGCCCAGAGTAGGATTCTTGTTACCTCTGACATCGCAGCCCTGCTCTTCGTTCCGCCCAACCTGTTTATGTAGGACACCGCTGTGACGTTGTCCGACTGAACCTGAATGGCTTGATCTTGTAGAAGATGCGCCGCTTGTAGAAGGCCGTTGTATATGGCACTTAGTTCCAGAATGTTTATTGGAAGGACAGATTCCTGACTTGACCACTTTCCTTGGAAGTTTTCCCCCTGGGTGACTGCTCACCAACCTCTGAGGCTTGCATCCGTGCTTAGATTAATCCAATTCTGAATCCCGAACCTGCAACCCTCGAGTAGGTGAGAAGTTTGCAGCCACCAGAGGAGTGAAATTCTGTCTTTCAGCAACAGGCGTATCCACTGGTGCATGTGAAGATGAGATTCCAACCACTTGTCCAGGAGATCCACTAGGAAGACCCATGCATGGAATCTTCCGTACTGTAGAGCCTCGTAGGAGGCTACCATCTTTCCCAAAAGGCGAATGCACTGATGAACCGATACTCGGGTTGGCTTCAAGACATCCCGGACCATTGATTGGATCACCAACGCTTTCTCCAGTGGTAGAAACACCCTCTGCACTTTCATGTCGAGTATCATCCCCAGGAAGGGCAGTTTCCTTTTCGGTTCCAAATGTGACTTTGGAAGGTTCAGGATCCACCCATGATCCTCGAGTAGTTGAGGTGAGAGAGCAATTTTCTGCAACAGATCAGCAGATCGTCCGGATATGGAATTATGTTCACTCCCTGCTTGCGGATGAGGAGCATCATCTCCACCATGACCTTGGTGAACACCATCGGTGCTGTGGAGAGGCCAAATGGCAATGTCTGGAACTGATAGTGACAGACCTGTAGTGCAAACCGTAGATAGGCCTGGTGAGGCAGCCAGATTGGAATGTGAAGGTATGCATCCTTGATATCCAGGGATACTAGGAATTCCCCCTCCTCCAGACCTGAGATCACCACTCTTAGAGACTCCATCTTGAATTGGAAAACCCTCAAGTAGGGGTTCAATTACTTCAGGTTCAATATAGGCCTTACCGAACCGTCTGGTTTCAGTACCACAAACAGGTTTGAGTAATAACCCTTGGTTTTTAGGTGAGGTGGTACTGGAACAATGACATTTGTTCGTACCAATTTTTGAATGGCTTCCTGTAGGATAGCACTTTCTGTTGAAACTGGTAAGCCTGATTTGAAGAATCTGTGAGGTGGAAGTTCCTGAAACTCCAGTCTGTACCCCTGGGCAACAATATCTGTCACCCAGGGGTCTAGGCATGATGATGCCCAAACGTGACTGAAATCTTTTAGTCTCGCTCCCACCTGCCTGGTCTCCAGGCTGGGAGGTCCACCGTCATGCTGAAGATTTGGAGGAAGCAGAACCTGGTTTCTGTTCCTGGAACCTGTTGGTGAAGGTTTTCTGGATTCTCCCCGACCTCCTCTGAAGAAGGTGGGGGTTTAATTTTTTTACATTTTGCGGTCCGAAAGGACTGCAGTGTAGGCATAGGATAAGATTTCCTAGCCGTTGCTGCAACGGAGGGAAGAAATGTCTACTTACCCCCAGTCGCCGTGGAAATCCACGCATCCAATGCGTCCCCAAATAGTGCCTGACCTGTGAAGGGCAGGTTCTCGACACTTTTCTTGGATTCTGCATCCGCAGTCCATTGGCGTAGCCAGAGGCCTCTGCGTGCCGCCACTGCCATATAAGTATCCCTTGCATTAAACAGGCCAATGCATAGCGAGATTAAGGGGGGATGCAGGGCTTACTGTACCCCAGGCCCCCCTTTGTAAGGGGGCCCCCCAGCCAGAGCACACTAACATCTCTAGCTTTCCCTCTTAAGCAGCAGCAGAACCAGCAGCCAGAATGCGAGCAGGACAGTATGCAGTGCAGGCAAAGACACAGGAATATCATGTTTTATGAGCTACTGACAGAGCTATTTGACCAGAGGAGAGATAGGAGGGCGGAGAAAGCTGTAAGTGACACAGGGATCCCAGCTTCTCCTCCTCCCCACCTGGGTGTCTGAGTCCTGTTTAAACTGTTATGCAACTAAAACATTTGGGTCTAGAGATAGAAACACACACAGAGTCCTGTCCCAGTGTGTAAGTAATACAGAGGCTGCTGCTATTTTTGCATGTGACGAGATAAATTATTTTATTTTTCTATTTGTATTTTAAGGAGAAGTTGCCTTTGTTCCACAACAAGAAAAGTTTATAAAATAATTGTCTTTCAATTAGGTGGAGCCATAAACATTACCCAAGCATTATTAAACTATTAGTTAAAACTAATATACACCATTGGTTTCAATTGAATATACACAATCTATACCTCCCACCATGACCTTTTCCAGGAGGGTCAAAACGCTCTCAACCCTGACTTCCTTCTTAATTTATGATTACAATCACCTGTGTTGAAATTAGAGATGAGCGGGTTCGGTTTCTCTGAATCCGAACCCGCCAGAACTTCATGTTTTTTTTCACGGGTCCGAGCGACTCGGATCTTCCCGCCTTGCTCGGTTAACCCGAGCGCGCCCGAACGTCATCATGACGCTGTCGGATTCTCGCGAGGCTCGGATTCTATCGCGAGACTCGGATTCTATATAAGGAGCCGCGCGTCGCCGCCATTTTCACACGTGCATTGAGATTGATAGGGAGAGGACGTGGCTGGCGTCCTCTCCATTTAGATTATAAGAGACTGAGAGAGATTTACTGGAGCTGACTAGGAGGAGTACTGTTACTGTAGAAGTGTAGAGACTGAGTGGAGAGAGTTTACTAGTGAGGACAGTGCAGTTTACTTTATAATCCGTTCTCTGCCTGAAAAAAGCGATACACAGCACACAGTGACTCAGTCACATACCATATCTGTGTGCACTGCTCAGGCTCAGGCCAGTGTGCTGCATCATCTATTATCTATATATAATATTATATATATCTGTCTGACTGCTCAGCTCACACAGCTTATAATTGTGGGGGAGACTGGGGAGCACTACTGCAGTGCCAGTTATAGGTTATAGCAGGAGCCAGGAGTACATAATATATTATATAGTGAGTGACCACCAGACACACAGTGCAGTTTATTTAATATATCCGTTCTCTGCCTGAAAAAAGCGATACACACAGTGACTCAGTCAGTCACATACCATATCTGTGTGCACTGCTCAGGCTCAGGCCAGTGTGCTGCATCATCTATTATCTATATATAATATTATATATATCTGTCTGACTGCTCAGCTCACACAGCTTATAATTGTGGGGGAGACTGGGGAGCACTACTGCAGTGCCAGTTATAGGTTATAGCAGGAGCCAGGAGTACATAATATATTATATAGTGAGTGACCACCAGACACACAGTGCAGTTTATTTAATATATCCGTTCTCTGCCTGAAAAAAGCGATACACACAGTGACTCAGTCAGTCACATACCATATCTGTGTGCACTGCTCAGGCTCAGGCCAGTGTGCTGCATCATCTATTATCTATATATAATATTATATATATCTGTCTGACTGCTCAGCTCACACAGCTTATAATTGTGGGGGAGACTGGGGAGCACTACTGCAGTGCCAGTTATAGGTTATAGCAGGAGCCAGGAGTACATAATATATTATATAGTGAGTGACCACCAGACACACAGTGCAGTTTATTTAATATATCCGTTCTCTGCCTGAAAAAGCGATACACACAGTGACTCAGTCAGTCACATACCATATCTGTGTGCACTGCTCAGGCTCAGGCCAGTGTGCTGCATCATCTATTATCTATATATAATATTATATATATCTGTCTGACTGCTCAGCTCACACAGCTTATAATTGTGGGGGAGACTGGGGAGCACTACTGCAGTGCCAGTTATAGGTTATAGCAGGAGCCAGGAGTACATAATATATTATATAGTGAGTGACCACCAGACACACAGTGCAGTTTATTTAATATATCCGTTCTCTGCCTGAAAAAAGCGATACACACAGTGACTCAGTCAGTCACATACCATATCTGTGTGCACTGCTCAGGCTCAGGCCAGTGTGCTGCATCATCTATATATATTATATATCTGTCTGACTGCTCAGCTCACACAGCTTATAATTGTGGGGGAGACTGGGGAGCACTACTGCAGTGCCAGTTATAGGTTATAGCAGGAGCCAGGAGTACATATTATATTAAAATTAAACAGTGCACACTTTTGCTGCAGGAGTGCCACTGCCAGTGTGACTGACCAGTGACCTGACCACACTGACCACCAGTATAGTTAGTAGTATACTTATATTGTGATTGCCTGAAAAAGTTAAACACTCGTCGTGTGACTTCACTTGTGTGTTTTTTTTTTTTTTATTCTATAAAAATAAAACTCATTCTGCTGACAGACAGTGTCCAGCAGGTCCGTCATTATATAATATATAATAAATACCTGTCCGGCTGCAGTAGTGATATATATATATTTTTTATATCATTTATCATCCAGTCGCAGCAGACACAGTACGGTAGTTCACGGCTGTGGCTACCTCTGTGTCTCTGCACTCGGCAGGCAGTCCGTCCATAATTGTAATACCACCTAACCGTGGATTTTTTTCATTCTTCTTTATACATACATAGTTACATAGACATCTTCTCTTTATCAACCAGTCTATATTAGCTGCAGACACAGTACAGTACGGTAGTTCACGGCTGTGGCTACCTCTGTGTCTGCACTCGGCAGGCAGTCCGTCCATAATTGTATACCACCTAACCGTGGATTTTTTTCAGTCTTCTTTATACATACATAGTTACATAGACATCTTCTCTTTATCAACCAGTCTATATTAGCTGCAGACACAGTACAGTACGGTAGTTCACGGCTGTGGCTACCTCTGTGTCTGCAGTCGGCAGGCAGTCCATAATTGTATACTAGTATCCATCTCCATTGTTTACCTGAGGTGCCTTTTAGTTGTGCCTATTAAAATATGGAGAACAAAAATGTTGAGGTTCCAAAATTAGGGAAAGATCAAGATCCACTTCCACCTCGTGCTGAAGCTGCTGCCACTAGTCATGGCCGAGACGATGAAATGCCAGCAACGTCGTCTGCCAAGGCCGATGCCCAATGTCATAGTACAGAGCATGTCAAATCCAAAACACCAAATATCAGAAAAAAAAGGACTCCAAAACCTAAAATAAAATTGTCGGAGGAGAAGCGTAAACTTGCCAATATGCCATTTACCACACGGAGTGGCAAGGAACGGCTGAGGCCCTGGCCTATGTTCATGGCTAGTGGTTCAGCTTCACATGAGGATGGAAGCACTCAGCCTCTCGCTAGAAAAATGAAAAGACTCAAGCTGGCAAAAGCAGCACAGCAAAGAACTGTGCATTCTTCGAAATCCCAAATCCACAAGGAGAGTCCAATTGTGTCGGTTGCGATGCCTGACCTTCCCAACACTGGACGTGAAGAGCATGCGCCTTCCACCATTTGCACGCCCCCTGCAAGTGCTGGAAGGAGCACCCGCAGTCCAGTTCCTGATAGTCAGATTGAAGATGTCAGTGTTGAAGTACACCAGGATGAGGAGGATATGGGTGTTGCTGGCGCTGGGGAGGAAATTGACCAGGAGGATTCTGATGGTGAGGTGGTTTGTTTAAGTCAGGCACCCGGGGAGACACCTGTTGTCCGTGGGAGGAATATGGCCGTTGACATGCCAGGTGAAAATACCAAAAAAATTAGCTCTTCGGTGTGGAGGTATTTCACCAGAAATGCGGACAACAGGTGTCAAGCCGTGTGTTCCCTTTGTCAAGCTGTAATAAGTAGGGGTAAGGACGTTAACCACCTCGGAACATCCTCCCTTATACGTCACCTGCAGCGCATTCATAATAAGTCAGTGACAAGTTCAAAAACTTTGGGTGACAGCGGAAGCAGTCCACTGACCAGTAAATCCCTTCCTCTTGTAACCAAGCTCACGCAAACCACCCCACCAACTCCCTCAGTGTCAATTTCCTCCTTCCCCAGGAATGCCAATAGTCCTGCAGGCCATGTCACTGGCAATTCTGACGAGTCCTCTCCTGCCTGGGATTCCTCCGATGCATCCTTGCGTGTAATGCCTACTGCTGCTGGCGCTGCTGTTGTTGCCGCTGGGAGTCGATGGTCATCCCAGAGGGGAAGTCGTAAGCCCACTTGTACTACTTCCAGTAAGCAATTGACTGTTCAACAGTCCTTTGCGAGGAAGATGACATATCACAGCAGTCATCCTACTGCAAAGCGGATAACTGAGGCCTTGGCATCCTGGGTGGTGAGAAACGTGGTTCCGGTATCCATCATTACTGCAGAGCCAACTAGAGACTTGTTGGAGGTACTGTGTCCCCGGTACCAAATACCATCTAGGTTCCATTTCTCTAGGCAGGCGATACCGAAAATGTACACAGACCTCAGAAAAAGAGTCACCAGTGTCCTAAAAAATGCAGCTGTACCCAATGTCCACTTAACCACGGACATGTGGACAAGTGGAGCAGGGCAGGGTCAGGACTATATGACTGTGACAGCCCACTGGGTAGATGTATGGACTCCCGCCGCAAGAACAGCAGCGGCGGCACCAGTAGCAGCATCTCGCAAACGCCAACTCTTTCCTAGGCAGGCTACGCTTTGTATCACCGCTTTCCAGAATACGCACACAGCTAAAAACCTCTTACGGCAACTGAGGAAGATCATCGCGGAATGGCTTACCCCAATTGGACTCTCCTGTGGATTTGTGGCATCGGACAACGCCAGCAATATTGTGTGTGCATTAAATATGGGCAAATTCCAGCACGTCCCATGTTTTGCACATACCTTGAATTTGGTGGTGCAGAATTTTTTAAAAAACGACAGGGGCGTGCAAGAGATGCTGTCGGTGGCCAGAAGAATTGCGGGACACTTTCGGCGTACAGGCACCACGTACAGAAGACTGGAGCACCACCAAAAACTACTGAACCTGCCCTGCCATCATCTGAAGCAAGAAGTGGTAACGAGGTGGAATTCAACCCTCTATATGCTTCAGAGGTTGGAGGAGCAGCAAAAGGCCATTCAAGCCTATACAATTGAGCACGATATAGGAGGTGGAATGCACCTGTCTCAAGTGCAGTGGAGAATGATTTCAACGTTGTGCAAGGTTCTGATGCCCTTTGAACTTGCCACACGTGAAGTCAGTTCAGACACTGCCAGCCTGAGTCAGGTCATTCCCCTCATCAGGCTTTTGCAGAAGAAGCTGGAGGCATTGAAGAAGGAGCTAAAAGGGAGCGATTCCGCTAGGCATGTGGGACTTGTGGATGCAGCCCTTAATTCGCTTAACAAGGATTCACGGGTGGTCAATCTGTTGAAATCAGAGCACTACATTTTGGCCACCGTGCTCGATCCTAGATTTAAAGCCTACCTTGGATCTCTCTTTCCGGCAGACACAAGTCTGCTGGGGTTGAAAGACCTGCTGGTGACAAAATTGTCAAGTCAAGCGGAACGCGACCTGTCAACATCTCCTCCTTCACATTCTCCCGCAACTGGGGGTGCGAGGAAAAGGCTCAGAATTCCGAGCCCACCCGCTGGCGGTGATGCAGGGCAGTCTGGAGCGACTGCTGATGCTGACATCTGGTCCGGACTGAAGGACCTGACAACGATTACGGACATGTCGTCTACTGTCACTGCATATGATTCTCTCAACATTGATAGAATGGTGGAGGATTATATGAGTGACCGCATCCAAGTAGGCACGTCACACAGTCCGTACTTATACTGGCAGGAAAAAGAGGCAATTTGGAGGCCCTTGCACAAACTGGCTTTATTCTACCTAAGTTGCCCTCCCACAAGTGTGTACTCCGAAAGAGTGTTTAGTGCCGCCGCTCACCTTGTCAGCAATCGGCGTACGAGGTTACATCCAGAAAATGTGGAGAAGATGATGTTCATTAAAATGAATTATAATCAATTCCTCCGCGGAGACATTGACCAGCAGCAATTGCCTCCACAAAGTACACAGGGAGCTGAGATGGTGGATTCCAGTGGGGACGAATTGATAATCTGTGAGGAGGGGGATGTACACGGTGATATATCGGAGGGTGAAGATGAGGTGGACATCTTGCCTCTGTAGAGCCAGTTTGTGCAAGGAGAGATTAATTGCTTCTTTTTTGGGGGGGGTCCAAACCAACCCGTCATATCAGTCACAGTCGTGTGGCAGACCCTGTCACTGAAATGATGGGTTGGTTAAAGTGTGCATGTCCTGTTTTGTTTATACAACATAAGGGTGGGTGGGAGGGCCCAAGGACAATTCCATCTTGCACCTCTTTTTTCTTTTCTTTTTCTTTGCATCATGTGCTGATTGGGGAGGGTTTTTTGGAAGGGACATCCTGCGTGACACTGCAGTGCCACTCCTAGATGGGCCCGGTGTTTGTGTCGGCCACTAGGGTCGCTAATCTTACTCACACAGTCAGCTACCTCATTGCGCCTCTTTTTTTCTTTGCGTCATGTGCTGTTTGGGGAGGGTTTTTTGGAAGGGACATCCTGCGTGACACTGCAGTGCCACTCCTAGATGGGCCCGGTGTTTGTGTCGGCCACTAGGGTCGCTAATCTTACTCACACAGCTACCTCATTGCGCCTCTTTTTTTCTTTGCGTCATGTGCTGTTTGGGGAGGGTTTTTTGGAAGGGCCATCCTGCGTGACACTGCAGTGCCACTCCTAGATGGGCCCGGTGTTTGTGTCGGCCACTAGGGTCGCTAATCTTACTCACACAGCTACCTCATTGCGCCTCTTTTTTTCTTTGCGTCATGTGCTGTTTGGGGAGGGTTTTTTGGAAGGGACATCCTGCGTGACACTGCAGTGCCACTCCTAGATGGGCCCGGTGTTTGTGTCGGCCACTAGGGTCGCTTATCTTACTCACACAGCGACCTCGGTGCAAATTTTAGGACTAAAAATAATATTGTGAGGTGTGAGGTATTCAGAATAGACTGAAAATGAGTGTAAATTATGGTTTTTGAGGTTAATAATACTTTGGGATCAAAATGACCCCCAAATTCTATGATTTAAGCTGTTTTTTAGTGTTTTTTGAAAAAAACACCCGAATCCAAAACACACCCGAATCCGACAAAAAAAATTCGGGGAGGTTTTGCCAAAACGCGTTCGAACCCAAAACACGGCCGCGGAACCGAGCCCAAAACCAAAACACAAAACCCGAAAAATTTCAGGCGCTCATCTCTAGTTGAAATACCTTTCTTATCAATTAAATAGTTAAGCACAGTGACGCCAATTGTATATTAAGTGGGAAGTCCAGGTAGAGAGTATTTTGTCCCTCCTGGAATGGGACATGTCAGGAAGTATGCACAATTGCACAATTTAGTATTCATCCCCAACCTTCCATCGGGGCCCTCAAGTCTTAAGTGCCCCGGGCACCCCCAAGGCTTTTCAGGGAAAGGGAAAGCAATGAGAATTCTCTTAGGGATCTGGAATTTTTTCTCTGAGTTTTCCCAGGATTTTTCAAACAAGGAGTTTAACTCTTTAGAAGCAGGGAAGGTAAGCGAGGATTTTTTAATTACTGTAAAATAAGATTCCTCTTCCTGCTCAGGTACCTTCTCAGTAATATGCAAAACCTCCCTAATGGCTTCAATCTTGAGTTGCACCCCTTTATGAATCTCCCCCCTGCATATCCCCATCACCGTCCCCTGTATCAGAGTCGGTATCAGTGTCAGCTTGCATTAACTGGGCAAGTGTACGCTTTTGCGGGTATGTAGGTGGGCTCTTAGACGAAGTAGTGGGAGCTGAATACTTCAAACCCTCTACAGATTTTCTCAAAAACTGCGTCTCTTTCTCAGTACGTGACATCCTAGTTGAAATCTGGGATATCATTCCCCTTATAGAATCTACCCATGGGGGTTCGGATTCAGAAGGCTGAGACAGCACATTGCAGTCCTGAGTACATGTAATAGACTCCTCAGAAGATAAACACTCAGCAGCACAGACATGGTAATGTGGATATACACACACACACACACACATAGAAAAATGTCAGATACAGTTTCCCTCAGAGTACCTTCAGAGAGTCACAGAGTATAAGGAGCCAGCCACACAGCGCCCCTGTAGGCAATTATTATGATAAAAGATCGGCGCTGACTAACTACCCTGAATAGGGTAATTAGTACTAGTATCACACTCCCCCCCCCCCCCCCCCGTCTATAACACCCTGGTACCGCAGAGGTATAGCTGGAGTGATGTGGAGGGCAGCGCTCCCTGTCAGTGTCTCTTTCCTATGATCTGCAGGGAGAAAATGGCGCTGGTGAGTGCTGGATCCACTCTGAGAGGAAGCCCCACCCCTTGTAATGGTGCACGGCTTCCCGCACTAATTGTTTATACTAGCCTGAGGTTTTTACAGTGCTAACAGCGGGATCAGCCCCTGTTAGCTGCGTGACCAGTATAGGGTATTCCGCGCTGGATCAGGACGACCCTCAAAGTGCCTACAATGCTACTGTTGCTGAGCCTTCCTGGAGCACAGCCTGTTGGCGCTGTGCTCATACCCTTGTGCGGGCACACCCGGCGGCGACCTGCTAACCGGGACACCAGCGCTGTACTCACCACTCTTCTTACATCTGGCTTTGTTAGGGCGTGGCGGCAGTGCTGCGGGAGTGAGCGGTCACCTCGTGGGCTTACGATCAACACCCTCAGGAGCTCAGTGTCCAGTCAGCGGAGTAGAGGACCATTAACTCTTCAGGAAGTTGAATCCTACTCCCCCGTCCTATGTCCCACAAGCAGGGAGGCTGTTGTTAATAAACTCTAGAAAAAAAGAAAACTAGAAAAACTCCTAGTAATTCCCCTAGGTGTGACCGGCTGCTAAGAGGGGCATAGAGGGAGGAGCCAGCCCTCACTATTAAACTAAAAGTGCCAGTGGCTCCCAAAGGACCCGTCTATACCCCATGGTACTAAATTGGACCCCAGCATCCTCTAGGACGCAAGAGAAATACAAATTGAAAAGTGCTTACCTTAAATACCAGTGAGAAGTGAAAGATCCTCCCGTGTAGCCCGCCTTCTGGATGCCGCACATCTGGTCCGTTGCGTCATTTCCCATGGGACCTAGTGGGTCCACTAGCATTGTGGGATCGTTGCCATATTAACGTGACGTGGACCCGTTGTAGCTCAAATGGCTATCTGGTAACCTAGCAACTGGCGTCAGCTGTTTTAGATGTCACTCGTCCCTGCAGGGGTGATCTATAATGTAAAGTGCACAGATTAGAACATGAAGATAAAGGGCAGGGAGAAGTGGTACTGGAGAGGTGGTGGAACTCATTTACGCTGTGTCTGTCCAACAGACACAGCATGTGTGAGTACCAGGAGTTGTGGGCTGTAAATGGAGGAGGACCATGGATCCACCAGTAGCTGAGGAAGAAGGAGGTGGCTGCAGCTCATCAGCAGCACTAGTGCCACCTTTATCATCTATTGATGTAGGTGATGGGGCATGTTTTTTCTGTTGGAATTACTGTGCAGGGCAATGGAGGTGGTGGAACTAGTTCCCCCTACCATTACAGGTGGTGGAACTCGGTTCCACCTCGTTCCCCCCCACTTTAAGCCCTGATAAAGGGCACCAGAGCACAATGAAAATAAAGAATAGTATACATAACAATACAATCCTAATAAGCTGTATGGCTAGCATAATAAAAAAAACATCTATATTATTAACTATAGGAATGCATTCCAAGCTATTTTGTCATTTAGACCTTTCCAATTTATGGTGTCCAACGTATATATCCATCTGGATTCCAATTTCAAAAGTCTCTTTGCTCAGTCCCCGCCACGTACATTATCAGGTACATGGGGGGTCATTCCGAGTTGTTCGCTCGGTAAAAATCTTCGCATCGCAGCGATTTTCCGCTTAATGCGCATGCGCGATGTCCGCACTGCGACTGCGCCAAGTAAATTTGCTATGCAGTTAGGATTTTTACTCACGGCTTTTTCTTCGTTCTGGCGATCGTAATGTGATTGACAGGAAATGGGTGTTACTGGGCGGAAACAGGCCGTTTCATGGGCGTGTGGGGAAAAACGCTACCGTTTCCGGAAAAAACGCAGGAGTGGCCGGAGAAACGGGGGAGTGTCTGAGCGAACGCTGGGTGTGTTTGTGACGTCAAACCAGGAACGACAAGCACGGAACTGATCGCAGATGCCGAGTAAGTCTAAAGCTACTCAGAAACTGCTACGAGGTGTGTAATCGCAATATTGCGAATACATCGTTCGCAATTTTAAGATGCTAAGATTCACTCCCAGTAGGCGGCGGCTTAGCATGAGCAAATCTGCTAAAATCCGCTTGCGAGCGAACAACTCGGAATGACCCCCCATGGTCTATTATCTTATATCTTAAAGTCGACATCTGATGTTTTGCTTCCCTGAAGTGGCGAGCTACAGGTTGTTCAGGGGCTTTAATCTTGTGTTCTAATGATGCTTTAATGGCGGATCTGTGTTGCGCAATAAGTTCTTTGTCCAACGTAACTTAAGCCGCATGGGCAAGCAATGAGGTATCTGACGAACTTAGTTGTGCTTGCTACTGCATGTCTAAGTTTGTGTTTTTTTCCGGAGTGGGGATGATTAAAAGTGTTCCCTGTCTCTATATAGCGAAACATGTTGTACATGATATGCACCTATGGCATCCCGTTTTTTATGAGTGATATTAGAGGATGCCTGAAGCATAGGAGTGATGGCCCTCATTCCGAGTTGTTCGCTCGGTAAATTTCTTCGCATCGCAGCGATTTTCCGCTTAGTGCGCATGCGCAATGTCCGCACTGCGACTGCGTCAAGTAAATTTGCTATGCAGTTAGGAATTTTACTCACGGTTTTTTCTTCATTCTGGTGATCGTAATGTGATTGACAGGAAGTGGGTGTTTCTGGGCGGAAACTAGCCGTTTTATGGGAGTGTGTGAAAAAACGCTACCGTTTCTGGAAAAAACGCGGGAGTGGCTGGAGAAACGGAGGAGTGTCTGGGCGAACGCTGGGTGTGTTTGTGACGTCAAACCAGGAACGACAAGCACTGAACTGATCGCAGATGCCGAGTAAGTCTCGAGTTACTCAGAAACTGCACAGAGATGTCTTATCGCAATATTGCAAATCTTTCGTTCGCAATTTTAAGAAGCTAAGATTCACTCCCAGTAGGCGGCAGCTTAGCGTGTGCAAAGCTGCTAAAAGCAGCTTGCGAGCGAACAACTCGGAATGACCCCCGATGTCGCTTTTCATAAGGATGTCTTTGAGGTTTCTTCCTCTCTTATAGCAAGTCATTTTGACAAAATTGACAATCGGTGTCCGTGCTTACTTTGGGCCATAGGGCCCTAGTGGCTCTCGGCACTACTGAAGTGCCAAGTGTAAATTCTGTGCGTTTTGCTTTTGGTGGAAGAAATAGCAAGTAATTGATCATGCTTCATCTTAAGCACATCCTTTTTCTGTTGGTGCATTTTTGTACAATAAGATCCACTTGTGGATCGACCTCCTCTGGGTTGCTAGTTATGCGAGCTACAAGCATCATTTGCGACCTGACTAATCCTTTCTTCAAGGCGGGGGGGGGGGGGTTGAAAGCTGTTGGATATTAACAGTGTATTGCGGTCAGTGCTTTTGCTGTACACAATGTTGAAATTCTTGAATTCTGTATACTAATTGTGACATACAGAAAGCTGACCTCCTCAACACTGTAGTTGTAAGTGAATTTAATTGGTGTATTTTGGGAATTGATGTCCATAATCAGTTTTATTAGCCTGTCCTCGCCTCCCTTCCATAGAAGAAACAGATTGTCGATATATCTCGTATACCAGATTATTTGATTCACAATTTCCTGGTTGGACCCCCATAGTGTTTGTCATATGTGTACCAATTTTCTTGTACATTGCTGCAGGCATTCCAGAGCTATGCTGTCTGCTGAAATACTCAGTGCTGCTGCCTCACCCCTAAGGGTGCTAGGGGTGTCTTCCTCCCACAGTGTTTGTTGCCAGATTGTAAGGCATATGTGTACCAATTTTTGAGTACATTGCTCGAGCAATTCCAGAGTTATGCTGTCTCCTGATATACTCTGTGCTGCTGTCTGCCCCCCTAGGGGTGCTAGGGATTTCAAATTGTCTTAGTTGCCTCCGCCATGTTTTAATAAGCTTGTTTGTGAAATTTCACGATCTTCGCTTGTAAACTGTGGATTTATATAGAAGGACAGAAGGACAAATTTTCATTTTTATATATTAGATATATAGTTTGGTTTTATTTTATTTTTTTCTCCATCTCCATAAGGGCAAAGGGGAAAGCTAGGCATTTTCATACTTTTTATTCTCTTTTTTTTATTTTTCTCATACGTCCTAGAGGATGCTGGGGTACATCAAGAACCATGGGGTATAGACGGGATCCACAGGAGACATGGGCACTTTAAGACTTTCAAAGGGGTGTGAACTGGCTCCTCCCTCTATGCCCTTCCTCCAGACTCCAGTTTAGAATCTGTGCCCAGGCAGACTGGATGCACACTGAGGAGCTCTACTGAGTTTCTCTGAAAAGACTTTATGTTAGGTTTTTTATGTTCAGGGAGAACTGCTGGCAACAGTCTCCATGCATCGTGGGACTTAGGGGAGAGAAGTCAGACCTACTTCTGTGAGTTTAAAGGCTCTGCTTCTTTGGCTACAGGACACCATTAGCTCCTGAGGGTTGATCACTAGGTACGCCTAGGGGCTCATTCCAAGAGCCGGCCGTCACCCCCCTTGCAGAGCCAGAAGTCAGAAGACAGGTGAGTAGAAGAAGATCAGAAGACTTCAGTGACGGCTTTAAGGTACCGCACAGCGGCCGCGCTGTGCGCCATGCTCCCACATTCAGCGGCACTACAGGGTGCAGGGCGGGGTGGGGGGGGGGCACCCTGAGCAGCATTCTAACCTCAAATAACTAACTGGTAAGACTGGACTAAGTGCCAGGGCAATGTCCGGACCCCCGCCAGTATAAAAATGTTTTAAAAAAGAGCGGGTCTGAAGCGCGCCAGTATGGGGGCGGGGCTTAGCCCTCACAGCACACAGCCCGGCGCCATTTTCTCTACACAAGGCTGCAGAGACGCTGGTCCTTCCTCACACTGCTGTACAAGTAACAGGGTGAAAAACAGGGGGGGCACAGTGATTTTGGTGCATTATATTAACTTATAAAAGTGCTGCAGGTCTGGGACATTGTCTGTAGTGTTTTCAGACCGGGTTTAGGCGTTGGGGTGTGAGCTGGCAATATCTCCCTCTGTGTCTCTCTGACAGGCTTTACTCTAGGTCTGTCCCCTATAGGCCCAGTGTATCTGCGTGTGGTGGGTGCACGTGTGTTGGTATGTCTGAGGCGGAGTGCTCTTCCCAGGAGGAGACTATGTTAGGGATACAAACGGCTGTGGGAGTGACCCTGTCGGCACTGCCGACACCGGATTGTGTGAATGTTTTGAGTGCTTTGAATGCAAATGTGGCTCTGATTAATAAAAGATTGGATAAATCTGAGTCTCAGAACCAGGCTTGGAAGAAATCCGTAGAGGATGTGTTGTTTCAAGTCCAGACCCCTTCGGGGTCACAAAAACGTTCATTTGCCCAGCTGGCAGACACGGATACCTACACGGACACTGACTCAAGTGTCGACTATAGTGATGCCAGATTAGCTCCAAAACTGGCAAAGAGCATTCAGTACATGATTGTGGCTATAAAAGATGTATTGCATATCACTGAGGACCCTACTGTTCCTGATACTAGGGTCTGTATGTATAAAGGGAAGAAACCTGAGGTAACATTTCCTCCCTCTCATGAAGTGAATGCGCTTTGTGAAAAGGTTTTGGAAAGTCCTGACAAAAAGTTTCAGATTCCCGAAAGGATTGTAGTGACGTATCCATTTCCCTCTGGGGATAGGGAAAAATGGGAGTCACCCCCCATTGTGGACAAAGCTTTATCACGGCTGTCCAAAAAGGTGGCTCTTCCGTCCCCTGACACGGCAGCTCTAAAGGATCCTGCGGATCGTGGGCAGGAAAATACATTGAAATCCATTTATATCACCACGGGTACGCTACTCAGACCAGCCATTGCATCTGCGTGGGTGAGTAGTGCTATCGAAAAATGGGCAGGTAACTTGTCATCTGAAATGGATACCCTGGATAGGGATAGCATTCTTCTGACACTAGGTCAAATCAGGGATGCTGCAGTCTACCTAAAGGAAGCTGCGAGAAATATTGGCCTCTTGGGATCACGGGCCAATGCCATGGCAGTCTCAGCTAGGAGAGCATTGTGGATTCATCAATGGAATGCTGATGCTGACTCTAAGAAAGCTATGGAGTCTCTACCGTATATAGGTGGTGTATTGTTTGGTGACGGCCTCGCTGAGTTGGTATCTACGGCTACCGTGGGTAAGTCATCATTTTTACCTTATGTGCCTGCACCACAAAAGAAAGCACACCACTATCAGATGCAGTCCTTTCGAACCAATAAATACAGAAAAGGCAGAGGGTCTTCCTTCCTTGCTACTAGAGGAAAGGGAAAGGGTAAACAATCACCGGCCTTGGCCAGTTCCCAGGAGCAGAAGTCCTCCCAGGCTTCTGCCAACTCCACCGCATGACGCTGGGGCTCCTCTGCGGGAGTCCGCACCAGTGGGGGCACGTCTCAGGCTCTTCAGTCAGTTCTGGGCTCATTCGGGCCTGGACCCATGGGTTTTAGAAATAGTGTCCCAAGGGTACAAACTGGAGTTTCAAGACGTCCTCCCTCACCGATTTTTCAAATCAGCCTTACCAGCTTCTCTTCCAGACAGGGAAGTGGTATGCGCCGCAATACAAAAATTGTGTCACAATCAAGTCATTGTCAGGGTTCCCCCATTGCAACAGGGAGAAGGCTTTTACTCGAGCCTGTTCGTGGTCCCAAAGCCAGACGGCTCAGTCAGACCAATCCTGAACCTCAAATCCCTCAATTTCTACCTGAGAAAATTCAAATTCAAGATGGAATCTCTCCGGGCTGTAATCTCCAGTCTGGAGGAGGGGGATTTTATGGTGTCGGTAGACATAAAGGATGCCTACTTACATGTTCCCATATATCCTCCACATCAGGCTTACCTGAGGTTTGCAGTTCAGGATTGTCATTACCAATTTCAGACGTTGCCGTTTCGTCTGTCCACGGCTCCGAGGGTTTTCACCAAAGTAATGGCCGGAATGATGATTCTCCTGCGCAAACAAGGAGTCACAATTATCCCATACTTGGACGATCTCCTGATAGAGGCGAGATCCAGGGACCAATTACTGCAGAACATTACGCTCTCCCTGACAATTCTGCAGCAATATGGTTGGCTCCTAAACTTGCCAAAATCGCAGTTGGTTCCGACCAGACGGATGTCGTTTTTGGGAATGATTCTGGACACAGAATTACAGAGAGTTTTTCTTCCAGTGGAAAAGGCTCTGGAAATTCAGAACCTGGTCAAACAAATTCTGAAACCAGCAAGAGTATCGATCCATCAATGCACTCAGTTGCTGAGGAAGATGTTGGCGGCCTACGAGGCCATTCAGTTTGGCAGATTCCATGCCAGAGTGTTTCAGTGGGACCTATTGGACAAGTGGTCCGGGTCCCATCTGCACATGCACCGAAGGATAACCCTGTCCTCCAAGACCAGAATCTCACTCCTGTGGTGGCTGCACAACTCTCACCTCCTAGAGGGACACAGGTTTGGGGTCCAGGACTGGATCGTAGTGACCACGGATACGAGTCTCCGAGGCTGGGGAGCAGTCACGCAGGGGGAAATCTTCCAGGGAAAATGGTCAAGCCAGGAAATGTGTCTACACATAAACGTTCTGGAGTTAAAGGCTATTCACAACGGCCTTCTGCAAGCGGAACATCTTCGTTGCAGTCGGCCCATCTTGATTCAGTCGGACAACATAACAGCAGTAGCGTACATAAACCGCCAGGGTGGATCAAAGAGCAGAGCGGCAATGGCAGAGGCCACAAAGGTGCTACGTTGGGTGGAAAGGCATACAAGCGCTCTATCAGCGATCTTCATTCCAGGAGTGGACAACTGGGAAGCAGACTTCCTCAGCAGACACGATCTCCATCCAGGAGAGTGGGGTCTTCATCAAGAGGTCTTTACAGAAGTGACAAGTCTTTGGGGAATTCCTCAAATAGACATGATGGTGTCTCGCCTCAACAAGAAACTTCAGAGATATTGTTCCAGGTCGAGAGACCCTCAAGCAATAGCAGTAGACGCCCTAGTGACACTGTGGGTGTTTTGGTCGGTGTACGCATTTCCTCCGCTTCCACTCATTCCAAAAGTGATAAAGATCATAAGAAGAACAAAGGTTCAAGCGATCCTCATTGTTCCAGATTGGCCAAGGAGGGCTTGGTATCCAGATCTTCAGGAATTACTCATAGGAGATCCCCGGCCTCTTCCTCTGAGGGAGGATCTGTTACAGCAGGGGCCGTGCGTGTTCCAAGACTTACCGCAACTTCGTTTGACAGCTTGGAGGTTGAACGCCGGATCCTAGCCTGAAAGGGTATTCCCAAGGAAGTCATCCCTACTCTTATTCAGACCAGGAAAGGAGTAACATCTAAACATTACCACTGTATTTGGAGAAAATACGTGTCTTGGTGTGAATCCAAGAAAGCTCCTACGGAAGAATTTCAGTTAGGACGTTTTCTCCATTTTCTACAAGTGTGGTTGCGGGCCTAAAGTTGGGCTCAATTAAAGTTCAAATTTCGACTTTATCGGTTTTCTTCCAAAAACAATTGGCCTCACTTCCAGAAGTTCAAACCTTCGTGAAAGGCGTATTGCACATCCAACCTCCTTTTGTGCCCCCTGTGGCACCATGGGATCTTAACGTGGTGTTGCAGTTCCTTCAATCTCATTGGTTTGAATCTTTACAGGAGGTAGAGTTGAAATTCCTTACTTGGAAAGTGGTCATGCTGTTGGCCTTGGCATCCGCAAGGCGGGTGTCTGAATTGGCGGCCTTGTCTCACAAGAGCCCTTATTTGATCTTCCATGAAGATAGAGCAGAATTGAGGACTCGTCAGCAGTTTCTGCCGAAAGTGATTTCATCGTTCCACTTGAACCAACCTATTGTGGTGCCAGTGGCTACTGATGCCTTGCTGGAATCGAAGCTTCTCGATGTAGTAAGAGCTTTGAAAATTTATGTCGCCAGAACGGCTAAGTTTAGGAAAACAGAGGCTCTGTTTGTCTTGTATACTCACAATAAAATTGGGGCTCCTGCTTCCAAGCAGACAAGCAGACTATTGCGCGCTGGATCTGTCATACAATTCAGCAGGCTCATTCTACGGCTGGATTGCCGTTACCGAAATCGGTGAAGGCCCATTCTACCAGGAAGGTGGGCTCGTCCTGGGCGGCTGCCCGAGGGGTCTCGGCATTACAACTTTGCCGAGCAGCTACTTGGTCGGGTTCAAACACCTTTGCGAAGTTCTACAAGTTTGATACCCTGGCTAATGAGGACCTCATGTTTGGTCAATCGGTGCTGCAGAGTTATCCGCACTATCCCGCCAGTTCTAGAGCTTTGGTATAAAGCCCATGGTTCTTGATGTGAGCCCCGGCATCTTCTAGGACGTATGAGAAAATAGGATTTTAATACCTACCGGTAAATCCTTTTCTCTTAGTCCGTAGAGGATGCTGGGCGCCCGTCCCAGTGCGTACTGTATCTGCAGTTATTAGTTGTGATTACACACATGTTGTGTTACGTTTATAGGGGGTAATTCCAAGTTGATCGCAGCAGGATATTTTTTAGCAGTTGGGCAAAACCATGTGCACTGCAGGCGGGGCAGATATAACATTTGCAGAGAGAGTTAGATTTGGGTGGGTTATTTTGTTTCTGTGCAGGGTAAATACTGTCTGCTTTATTTTTACACTGCAATTTAGATTGCAGATTGAACTCACCACACCCAAATTTTACTCTCTCTGCGCATGTTATATCTGCCCCCCCTGCAGTGCACATGGTTTTGCCCAACTGCTAAAAAATTTCCTGCTGCGATCAACTTGGAATTACCCCCATAGTCAGCCTGATGTTATTCATGCCGTTGACTTGCGTTGTGTTAAATGCCATGTCGTACGGCGTGCTTGAGGTGTGAGCTGGTATGTATCTCACCTTAGTTTAATAATAAATCCTTTTCCTCTAAATGTCCGTCTCCCTGGAGTCTGGAGGAGGGGCATAGAGGGAAGAGCCAGTTCACACCCCTTTGAAAGTCTTAAAGTGTCCATGTCTCCTGTGGATCCCGTCTATACCCCATGGTTCTTGATGTGACCCCAGCATCCTCTACGGACTAAGAGAAAAGGATTTACCGGTAGGTATTCAAATCCTATTATTTGGGCTACAGATGAAGAGAAAAATAAAACAACAACCCATACATTAATACATAAAATCACACACCTAAACACATACACGCACACATACATTCACTTACATACATACATACATACATACATATAATCACACTCCTGTATAAATACATATGGGTTGGGGCTGTTTCACCAATGGTCGGCACCCATGACACAGGGATCCCAGCCATAAAATGGCAGTGGCAGGAGGGGGGAGGGATGAGCACAACGAAGTTCTATTCCCACGAGTGGCAATAGTACCTGTTAGACGGCATGCCGACTGTCAGGATGTTCAGGGGGCGGGATGTAGATGCCGGTATTGCGACCACCGGTCACATAACATAACATAACTACATCCATACATATATAGTGACACGTATACATACAGTGACACACAAGCACACATACAGATATGTAGTCACACACCTATTCACATACAGTCACACGCAAGCACACATTCATACACACATATATAGTAGTCACACACACACACATGCAGTGCCCCTTCCCATACTCACTATTTAGGGTGTACTACTACTCTTTCTCTCCTCTTTTCCATGCTGCTGGCTGACTGGCATGGCACTGTGGTAGTCATTAGTCATTCCGAGTCGAACCTTTAGCAGCCGTGGGAACGCATTGTCGCCGCCCACGGGGGAGTGTATTTTCGCTTTGCAAGTGTGCGATCCTATTTTGCAGCCGAGCAGTACAAAAACATTTTGTGCAAAACAGGACTAGCCCTGTAGTTACTTGTGCGATCCTGTGCGATGATTCTAGCGACGGAGGTCCCGGAATTGAAGTCAGATACCCGCCCTGCAAACGTCTGATCACGCCTGCGTTTTCCCTACCACTCCCAGAAAATGGTCAGTTGACACCCATAAATGCCCTGTTCCTGTCAATCTCCTTGCGATCGGCTGTGCGAATGGATTCGTCGCTAGAAGCATTGCACAGCAACGATACTGTTTGTACCCGTACGACGCGTGTGCACATTGCGGTGCATACGCATGCACAGTTTTGCCGGTTTTTTACTCTATCACTGCGCTGCGAAAATCGGTAGCGAGCGATCAACTCAGAATATCCCCCTGTGTACAGTGCCATTTAGTCCCGCCCCCTTTTCAGTCCTCAGGATGCTTCTTACCAGAGCAGCTGTGCACTGTCTGCAATTATTAAATGCCAGTGCATTTAATCATTGGAGGGAGGGAGGGGGGTAACTTGTAGCGTGGAGGCAGGGAGGTAACTTGTCCCCTGTGCTCACACTTTAATCCTGCTCTGCCGATCACATGCTGCACAGATTAAACTGAAAGTAAACTACAGCTCCCGGCAGCAAGGGCTGCTGGGAGTTGTAGTTTATTTGCAGTTTCATCTCAGTGATGTGGTGCTCAGCTTCTTCATAGGCGCCACTGGCTCTAAGCGACCGCTGCCACATAGGGAGGGGGGCGTTAGCGGGTATTAAAGTGCCAGTCTCTCCGCATTCTCCAATCCAGCGCCCAGGTCACATGCCTCCATAGCCCCCCTTCCCCCTAGTTGCGGCCATGGCAGAGAACAAAAATGTCTAAGTTATGGTTCTGTTAATGAGTATCTGCTATGTGGTGATGGGTGTTGCTGGCTGCTGCTGTGATCTGTAGTGATGGGCGCGATGCTGGGAGAGGGGTACTGGGTCAGAGGCAGAACTAGCAGTGGTACTAGGGAGCGCCAGCCAAAATCTTGCCTCATCAAATTGGTTAGGGCCAGCTCTGGTCATAGGTGACTTTAATAGTACCTCAGTCCTTTTGATTTCACCATCTGTGCTGAACCAGCATTCAGGTTATTAGGGTCTGTTGCGATTGGAATATGACCATGTCATACTTGCCTACTTTTGAAAAAGCATTTCAGGGAGACTGTGAAAGTAACACCTATCAGCGCGGGCGCGTACTGCTACATTGGAGAGGCGTGTCATGAAAATGACTTACATCCAAATGTAAATGAGCCCCAAAGTTAGTAAGATGTATTTGTTGAAAAAAAGACACTGATATTTTGCAGGATTTGTTCGTGTATTGTGTTTTACAAGAGCTTCCATATACTGTAAGTGGCCATAGGGATCATTGTGCCTTATTATAACCAATGCAAGGAAATGGCACTAATGATCCCATTTGAATGTATGTAGCTCTGATTTCTTTTCCATTATGTAATAGCTACATAATGGGGTTAAGGAACTTAAGGTGCAATCAGGGAGATTGATGGATTTTTCAGGGAGTGAGGGAGATTGCTTCTATTTCAGGGAGTCTCCTGCAGAATGAGGGAGGATAGGCAACTATGGACCTTGCAAACAATAGCATTCATTTTCTGAATTCATTTGATTTCTAGGCCTGACTTAGAAATCACAGTGCTTGTGACTGGCTCATTATAGTGTTCATTTGAGGCCACATTACAGGGCATATTTATCACAATCCGCAAGTGTAATGCAGTTGTGATGAGATAATATACAGTAAATGGAGATGGAATTACCTACTGGGATTATGGGGGTCATTCCGAGTTTTTTGCTCGTTGCTGATTTTCGCTATACTGCGATTAGTCGATTAATGCGCATGCACAAGGTTCGCAGAGCGCATGCGCTTTGTTATTTTACACAAAAGTTAGGTATTTTACTCACGGCATAACAAAGCTTTTTCATCGCTGTGCTGATCGTAGTGTGATTGACAGGAAGTGGGTGTTTCTGGGCGGAAACTGGCCGTTTTATGGGAGTGTGTGGAAAAACGCAGGCGTTCGAGTTGCAAAACGCAGGAGTTGCTGGAGAAACGGGGGAGTGGTTGGGCAAACGCTGGGTGTGTTTGTGACGTCAAACCAGGAACGAAAGGACTGAGCTGGTCGCAATGGCTGAGTAAGTCTGGAGCTACTCAGAAACTGCTAAGAAATTTCTATTCGCAATTCTGTTAATCTTTCGTTCACAATTCTGCTAAGCTAAGATACACTCCCAGAGGGCGGCGGCTTAGCGTGTGCAATGCTGCTAAAAGCAGCTAGCGAGCGAACAACTCGGAATCACCCCCTATGCTTCTCACTCTGGAGCTTGGTAAATGAGTCAATGGAGGGTTCACAGCAGATAATGTAATAACAAATAATCTAATTGATATGGAACCCTCTGTATCAGTGGTGTAACTAGAAATTTTGCTCCCCAAAGCCAAAAAAGTTTCCTGCACCCCCACCCCCCTAATTGCAATTAGAAAAGTAAATAAATCAGAAAAGGGGGAATGGCCTCTCTACAAGGGGCATGGTATTGCAGCAAAAGACTACTTTATACCCCAGTTTTGAAACCTGCATAACACTGGCCACCACGGGTGGAAAAAATCCTTATTCATGCCCTTTACATTATTTGTAATTTTTCTCCTTATAGTAATGGCCCTTACACATTATGCCACACACCGTAATGCCCGGCAAATTATACCACACACCATAATGCCCATTACACAATATGCCACACAGCCTAATACCTGACACATTATACCACACACTGTAATGCCCATGATACATTATGCCACACACCACAATGACCCCGACAGAATATACCACACACCACAATGCCCGTGACACAGTATGCCACACACCGCAATACCTGTTATATATTATGGCTAGTGATGAGCGGGTTCGGTTTCTCGGAAACCGAACCCCCCCGAACTTCACCCTTTTTACACGGGTCCGAGGCATACTCGGATTCTCCCGTATGGCTCGGTTAACCCGAGCGCGCCCGAACGTCATCATCCCGCTGTCGGATTCTCGCGAGATTCGGATTCTATATAAGTAGCTGCGCGTCGCCACCATTTTCACTCGTGCATTGGAAATGTTAGGGAGAGGACGTGGCTGGCGTCCTCTCCGTGTATTGTTGATGCAAATATTTGTGCTTGCTTTACTTATTGCTTAATTGTGGGGACTGGGGAGCAGCTGTATATTAATATAGGAATAGTACAGTGCAGAGTTTTGCTGATCAGTGACCACCAGTTTTATCCGTTCTCTGCATGAAAAAAACGCTCCTTATCTGTGCTCAGTGTGCTGCATATATCTGTGCTCACACTGCTTAATTGTGGGGACTGGGGAGCAGCTGTATTATATAGCAGGAGTACAGTGCAGAGTTTTGCTGACAGTGACCACCAGTATACGTTGTCTGCCTGAAAAACACTCCATATCTGTGCTCAGTGTGCTGCTTTATTGTGGGGACTGGGGACCACCAGTATAATATTATATAGGAGGAGTACAGTGCAGAGTTTTGCTGACCAGTGACCACCAGTATACGTTGTCTGCCTGAAAAACACTCCATATTTGTGCTGCATTGTAGACAGTATATAGTAGGAGTACAGTGCATAATTTTGCTGACCACCAGTATATAATATATAGGAGTACGGTACAGAAGGCCACTGCTGTACCTACCTCTGTGTCGTCAAGTATACTATCCATCCATACCTGTGGTGCATTTCAGTTTTGCACAGTTTGCTGACCACCAGTATATAATATATAGCATTACGGTACAGTAGGCCACTGCTGTACCTACCTCTGTGTTGTCAAGTATACTATCCATCCATACCTGTGGTGCATTTCAGTTTTGCACAGTTTGCTGATCACCAGTATATAATATATAGGAGCATGGTACAGAAGGCCACTGCTGTACCTACCTCTGTGTCGTCAAGTATACTATCCATCCATACCTGTGGTGCATTTCAGTTTTGCACAGTTTGCTGACCACCAGTATATAATATAGCATTACGGTACAGTAGGCCACTGCTGTACCTACCTCTGTGTCATCAAGTATACTATCCATCTAGATTCTATACCTGTGGTGCATTTCAGTTGTGCAGTTTGCTGACACAGTGACCACCAGCATATATAGCAGTACGGTACGGAAGGCCACTGCTGTACCTACCTCTGTGTCATCAAGTATACTATCCATCTACATTCTATACCTGTGGTGCATTTTAGTTTTGCAGTTTGCTGACACAGTGACCACCAGTATACTATATATAGCAGTACGGTACGAAAGGCCACTGCTGTACCTACCTCTGTGTCGTCATTAAGTATACTATCCATCTACATTCTATACCTGTGGTGCATTTTAGTTTTGCAGTTTGCTGACACAGTGACCACCAGTATACTATATATAGCAGTACGGTACGGTACGGAATGGTGGAGGATTATATGAGTGACCGCATCCAAGTAGGCACGTCAGACAGTCCGTACGTATACTTGCAGGAAAAAGAGGCAATTTGGAGGCCCTTGCACAAACTGGCTTTATTCTACCTAAGTTGCCCTCCCTCCAGTGTGTACTCCGAAAGAGTGTTTAGTGCAGCCGCTCACCTTGTCAGCAATTGGCGTACGAGGTTATCCAGAAAATGGGGAGAAGATGATGCTCATCAAAATTAATTATAATCAATACCTCCGTGGAGACATTCACCAGCAGCAATTGCCTCCAGAAAGTACACAGGGACCTGAGATGGTGGATTCCAGTGGGGACGAATTAATAATCTGTAAGGAGGGGGATGTACACAGTGAAAGGGGTGAGGAATCGGAGGATGATGATGAGGTGGACATCTTGCCTCTGTAGAGCCAGTTTGTGCAAGGAGAGATTGATTGCTTCTTTTTTTGGTGGGGGCCCAAACCAACCAGTAATTTCAGTCACAGTCGTGTGGCAGACCCTGTCGCTGAAATGATGGGTTCGTTAAAGTGTGCATGTCCTGTTTATACAACATAAGGGTGGGTGGGAGAGCCCAAGGACAATTCCATCTTGCACCTCTTTTTTTTTTCATTTTTCTTTGCATCATGTGCTGTTTGGGGACTATTTATTTGAAGTGCCATCCTGTCTGACACTGCAATGCCACTCCTAGATGGGCCAGGTGTTTGTGTCGGCCACTTGTGTCGCTTAGCTTAGCCATCCAGCGACCTCTGTGCAAATTTTAGGACTAAAAATAATATTGTGAGGTGTGAGGTGTTCAGAATAGACTGAAAATGAGTGTAAATTATGGTTATTGAGGTTAATAATACTATGGGATCAAAATTACCCCCAAATTCTATGATTTAAGCTGTTTTTGAGGGTTTTTTTGTAAGAAAAACCCAAATCCAAAACACCCGAATCCAACAAAATTTTTCAGGGAGGTTTTGCCAAAACGCGTCCGAATCCAAAACACGGCCGCGGAACCGAATCCAAAACCAAAACACAAAACCCGAAAAATGTCCGGTGCACATCACTAATTATGGCACACACTGCAATGCCCGTGATACATTAAATTTTCTAATTACTTTTAAATTACCTGCTCGTTACCATGGGTTTCATGCACTGGTATCCATGCTCGTTGCCTGGGGTTTCATGGTCTTGGTTCCATTCTCATTGCTAGTGGTGTATAATGCTTGTTGCCAGGGGTTTTCATGCTCTGGGTGTCAATACTGGGAGATGGAGCTATGATCACTACTGTGGGAGGGTACAAGCTGTTCCCCACTCTAAGAGAAGGGAAGGATCCATATAAACACAACCTGCTGGTCCCCACAAATCAGATGCCTGCCCCTAAATACGGAACCCTGGGCACCCTGTTATATTGATCACCTATACACATAACAGCGGGGTGTTGGATAATCATGGTACAGAAACAAGAGGGGTGCATAATGATTTGTACTGCGCTCCAGTATAGTCCTGTACCACAGTGCTACCAGTCAGACTACTGTCAGTATCCCTACACAAACTTTCTATATCCATTAGACCTCCCCACTCCCAATATTTATATCCCCAGGTCACTCAACACTGCTATATTTATAACCCCACCATCCAAGCATTACATTCCTGCACAGCCCCTAGCATCCCAGATCCCTATATGACAAGTATATACTGTCCAACAAATTATTGTGGCTCCTGGGGACTCCAGTACTTCCAAATAACCAGTCTATTCCATGCCTGACCACACATTCACAATCCTGCACAGTGACTCAGAGGACCCTAGTAATCGAGGTCTCACTTATAGCCGGTATATACTGTCTGCCTACAGCACCTCACATCCCCAGCCTACTCCATGCCAACACACACATTCACATTTCTGCGCAGAGACCCCTAGCACCCCAGCTCTGAATTCCAGATCATTTTCTGGCACAGCGATTGGCCCTGCGACCCATGGTACTTGGTAACCAGAACCCCAGCTCCCACCTATAACCAACACATTTGTGTCCAACTCAGCCGAGTTTGACCCCTCGGGCCCCTGCATCTCCCTCTACCAGTCACACACACACACACACACACACACACACACACACACACACACACACACACACACACACACACACGTAATAGCAGCAGACATCATGTTGGCCCTCATGGCCCCCAGCAGCTGTACACACCTTAATGAACTGGATGGTGGCCATGGAATTGCCCACCCCACTTGCTCCTCCTACCACCACTTGCCAGTGCTTGTCTTGCACAAGCCGTCCTTCCAGCCGACCATACCCGGGATGGGAGTCCCTGCACCGTGCCATGATACAATGGCTGCCTGAGGAAGAGCCGGTCCTAACCATTTTGATGTCCTAGGAAAGATTTTGTCTGGTGCCACCCAGCAGCACCTCTAACCCAGTACCCATCTCCCACCACAGCACCCATCACCCAACAATACAGATCACAGCAGCAGCCATCTGGGGGAGCAGAAAGAAAGATAGTGTGAGAGAGAGAGAGAAGGGGATGAGAGGGTAGAGAGAAGGGGTGCGGGTGAGGGGGAGATAGCTAAAGAAAGAGAGAAAGAGGTGAGAGTGGGTGTGAGAGAGAAAGAGAGAGAGGTGAGACAGACAGCAGGGTAGAGAAAGCAGTGTGAGAGAGAGGCGAGAGGGGGAGAAAGAGAAAGAGAGAGATGAGACAGAGAGGGGGAGTAGGAGAGATGGTTGAGAGAGGGCGGACAGGTGTAAGAGAGAGAGAGGGGATGGAGATGAGAGAGAGGGAAAGAGAAAGAAAAAGTGTGAAATAAAGAGAGAGCAAAAGAAATAGAGGGAGGGACGGAGAAGAAAGAGGGTTCGAGAGAATGAAAGAGAAAGAAAGAGAGCGGGAGGGAGAAAGAGAGAGACAGAGAGGGAGAGTGAGAGAGGGTTGAGAGAAAGAGGCAGGGGAAAGAGAGAGGGAGTAAAAAAAAGAATGCGAGAGAGTTTAGACGGGGTTAGAGAGAGAGGGAAACGGAGGGGAGAGAAAGAAAGAAAGAGTGTTGAGGGAAGAGAGATAGCAGGGGAGAGAGAGAGGGAAGAGAAAAAGAGAGAGAAAGAAAGAAAGAAAGAAAGAAAGAAAGAAAGAAAGAAAGAAAGAAAGAAAGAAAGAAAGAAAGAAGAAAGAAAGTGAGGGAGGGTGGGGGAGAGACAGAGAAAAAAAAAGAGAGGTGAGACAGAGAGGGGAGCAGAGAGAGAGAGGGGGTACAGGAGGCACTGTGGCTGTTCCCCTACCACCTGTACAAGCATTACTGTGTACCTTGGGCCACCCTTCTCATCAGTGCCGGCAGAAGCAGGTCCCCCTTTCAGCGCCGGCAGCAGCAGGTTCCCTCCTCTCGTTTTTGTAGGATCATGACGTCGGTCAACAGCAGCGTCAGAGAGAGGAAGACAGTTCAGGGGATGGGCTGAATTGGCTGGACCGCCTCCTCCTGCTAGTACTGCACTGACAGTGGTGCTTCATGCCCCTTCATTGTACCACACTGCCGCAGGTGTTTGTTTTAAAAAAGTTGTAGAAACAACATGGGGGTTGGAACGGGCCCAGGTGTCTAATCCCCCACATCCCCTTCCGGATTCGACAGTGCCTCCAGTCGCCACACACACACACACACACACACACACACACACACACACACACACACGCACACACACGCACACACACACACACAGCCTGTTCCATCCCAGTCACACACCCCCCCCCCCCGCCCCACACACACATGAACACAGCCTGCATACCCTCCAACATTCTACACATAAATATCGGTACAAAGTAGAAAAGGGGGCGTGGTCACCGGTAAAGGGGCGTGGTCACGTCCCTTTTCCTATACTTTCAATGGAAGCTTGGAGAGCCAAAAATCGGTACAGAGCATAAAAAAAGGTACTGTACCTGCTAAAAAGGTACAGTTGAAGGGTATGAGCCTGTCCTATCCACTCACCACACACACACACTCACACACACACACACACACACTCACACACTCACACACACACACACACACACACACACACACACACACACACAGCCTTTTCCCCCCAGTCACGCCCACCACACACACACAGCCTGTCCTCTACAGTCACTGCACACACACACAGTCACCACAGGTCCAGGTCCCCACAGAGTGAGCAGGCGTGGGACGGGTAACACACAGACGACCGCCAGGCCCTAGGAAAACTTAAAGAAAACCCTGGAGGCGGAGCTGGGCCGGGAGTGGAGGAGGCGGCAGGACAGTGGCACTGTAATCAGAATCTGCTCAGCACAAGCGGCAGCAGAAGTCAGGTACCTGCAGACGCAGCCCTCAAAACTGCTGATGCCCAAGGAGGTGCTAGGCTTGGCATCAGGGCCGGTTCTAGACCTTGTGGCGCCCAGGGCGAAAGGTTCCTTTGGCGCCCGGCGTCCCCCTCAACAGGCGAAACAGGGTTAGTGCGTGCTGCAGGCACGCATCAAAAAGTAGGGGCATGGCTTCATGGAGAAGGGACGTGGTCAGTTATGCCCCCATAGCTGTGCCCTCAGTAGTTGTGCCCCCAGTACTGTGCACTCAGTAGTTGTGCCCCCTGTAGCAGTGCCCTCAATAGTTGTGCCCCCAGTACTGTGCCCCCTGTAGCTGTGCCCTTAGTAGTTGTGCCCCCAGTACTGTGCCTCCTGTAGCTGTGCCCTCAGTAGTTGTGCCCCCAGTACTGTGCCCTCTGTAGCTGTACCCTCAGTAGTTGTGCCCCCAGTACTGTGACCCCTGTAGTGTGCCGCTTACAAAAATAAATAAATAAATACTCACCATACCCACTCCTGCTACCCGACCGCTGCCGCCCTCCGTCTCCGGCCACTAGCGCCACTCCTCGGATCTATGGGAGAGAGGTCTCTCCCGTAGCACCGCATAGACACTACAGCCCTATACTCATAAACAGCCCTATACTGGCTCAACTAGGACTCTAAACTTTATCAAAGCAAATTTTGAAAAGATGAGGGTATTTTTCAGGGATATTGAATGGGAAGGTTTGTTTTTAGGAAAAAATACTACGGAGAAATGGGAGGTACTAAAATTCCTGCTAGCTAAAAATACACTCAAATGTATTCCTATGAGTAGCAAAAAAAGGAATAAAAATAATAAACCGATGTGGCTTAACAAAAAGATTAAGGAACTTATGGGCAAGAAAAGGCGAGCATTTAAAAAATACAAATCTGACGGGGAAGCAGAGTCATTTCAGCACTATAAGGGATGTAACAAAATTTGCAAAAAGGAAATAAGAGCGGCTAAAGTAGAAACTGAAAATCTAGTAGCAAAGGAAAGCAAAGCGAATCCCAAAAAATTCTTTAAATACATTAATAGCAAGAGATTAAAGAAGGAGAGTATAGGCCCTTTAAAAGACAAGTTGGGAGTCTTAAGCAAAAATGATAATGACATAGCGGACACACTAAATGAGTTTTTTTCAACAGTATTCACTAGAGAGGACCCATTTCAGGGACTGACACACAATCTCAATAATTAGAATATCCCACTGATAGGTACTTATTAAGCGAGGAAGTAGTCTGTGACCGATTAAAACATTTAAAGATTAATAAATCACCAGGGCCCGATGGTATTCACCCAAGGGTTCTAATGGAGCTTCACTCTGAACTGGCAAACCCGCTATCTTTGATCTTTAAGGATTCAGTTATATCAGGTATGGTTCCCAAAGACTGGCGTATAGCGGAAGTAGTGCCTATATTCAAAAAGGAAAGTAAAGCTGAACCAGGTAATTATAGACCAGTTAGTCTTACATCTATAGCGGGGAAAGTATTGGAAGGTATTCTAAGAGATAGTATTCAGAAGTTCCTTGAAGTCAATAAGGTCATTAAAAGGAATCAACATGGGTTTATGAAGGACAGATCCTGTCAAACCAACTTACTTGGCTTTTATGAAACAGTAAGCGCAAACCTAGATCAGGGAAAAGACGTGGATGTAATCTTTTTAGACTTTGCCAAAGCGTTCGATACTGTACCACACATGAGACTTATCTACAAGCTACAAGAATCAGGGCTAGGAAGCACAATATGCACTTGGGTCAAAAACTGGTTAGATAATAGGGAGCAGCGCGTTGTGGTTAATGGATCTTTTTCAACTTGGACTGAAGTGCTAAGTGGTGTGCCGCAAGGCTCAGTATTAGGACCGCTGTTGTTCAATATTTTCATTAACGACCTAACAGAAGGTCTAGAGAGCATAGTGTCAATTTTTGCAGATGATACCAAATTGTGTAAAGCTATAAATACAGAGGAGGATGCAGAGTCTCTTCAGAACGACTTAGTTAAATTAGAAGCATGGACAGCCAAATGGAGAATGCGCTTCAACACAGACAAGTGTAAGGTAATGCACTGTGGTAACAAGAACAAAAATTACACCTACCTACTAAATGGGGTAAAATTAGGGGATTCTGTACTGGAAAAGGACTTAGGTGTCCTCATAGATAGCAAGCTAAGCAGTAGTACCCAAAGTAGGACTGCAGCAAAGAAGGCTAATAAGATATTAGCATGCATAAAACGGGGTATTGATGCTAGGGACGAGAGTATTATACTCCCGTTATATAAATCACTAGTGAGGCCACACCTTGAATACTGTGTACAATTCTGGGCACCGTACTACAAAAAGGATATCCTGGAGCTTGAAAAGGTACAGAGGAGGGCGACCAAACTAATTAAGGGCATGGAGACGATGGAATACAAGGAAAGGCTTGAAAGACTAGGCATGTTTACATTGGAAAAGCGGAGACTAAGAGGGGATATGATCAACATCTACAAATATATAAGGGGACAATACACAGAGCTTGCGCGGGACCTGTTTTTGGTTAGATCAACACAGAGGACTCGTGGACACTCGCTCAGGTTAGAGGAGATTCCGCACAATACGGCGTAAAGGCTTTTTCACGGTAAGGACAATACGTGTTTGGAATTCCCTGCCCGAGGGAGTTGTAATGGCGGAATCTGTCAACACCTTTAAGAATGGGTTAGATAAATTCCTAATGGATAAGGATATCCAGGGGTATGGTGCATAGTCATGCATTATAGTTACTATAAATAGGGATAAAATGCAATGGCTGACAGCAGCATCAGTCAGAAATTTTAGTCAAATCATCATGCATAGGAGACCACAAATAGGTTGAACTCGATGGACAATTGTCTTTATTCAACCTCAGATACTATGTTACTATGTTACTAAAGGTCAATTATGAGCTCTAGCATATATGGCCGCCCCCACAATGCACCAGCAGCAGATCTTACCACGGTGGCGGCGCCCTCGGGGCAACGGCGCCCTGGGCTAAAGTCCTACTTGCCCGTGGCAAAATCCGCTACTGCTTGGCATGCCAAATGCCCTAGGGCCTACGCATTTGTCTATGGCCGGGGCCAGCTCTGAGGGTGCCGCTGGACAGCTCTGCTGGTGGGGGCGGGTCCTCTGCAGGTTTGCTAATAGTGCAGCGTATTAGGGAGAAGAGGTGGGAGGAGGGCGATTGGCATACACACCAAGCCACCCCCCCATATGCCGGCGCACAGGTGACAGAGGTGTGCGCTGGATGCCGGTACCCGGCCTGCTGTCAGCACAGTGATTTGACAGCTGCTGGGTGCTGGAATTCTTCAGTCAGACAAATGCAATCACACATGCCACAATGCAATACTCCTGTTGAAGGACTGTAGCGGTAAATCCGCTACTGGGCAGCGCGCCCGCAGCCCTGCGCCTCCAAGCCTCCGCATTGTCTGCGGGGCTGTAGTTACGCAACTGCTCTGTATACATCCTGGGTATACTGACATTTAGTGTGTATCTCCCACATGTTTTGAGGTACAGGTATATACATTATTTAAAAAATATGCTTGTGTGATCAATAAAGCATTTGTTCTGGTCAGCTAAGTTTCAACATTTTAAGCATTTTTTAATTGTACTTTTTATTTCAAAAATATATTTCAAAATTGTAAATCAAAATTATGAGATTTTGCTAAAGACTACATAATTCAATTGTTTTTTTTCTCTTGTTTTATATTCCAGGTTGGCAGTAGAAGAGTTGTACAATATGGTGCTGGAATCATGATTATTTTAGGAACAGTTGGAAAATTTACTGCTCTGTTTGCCTCTATTCCAGATCCCATACTTGGTGGAATGTTTTGTACACTATTTGGTAAGAATACATTTATACAGTATTTAGCAATAATAACTGGTAAGTGCTGTGTACCCTATCCTGTTGATATCTAACTCTGCCTATAAGTTTGGCTAACTCCCTGTTGTAGACTTTCCAAAGCCTCTGTCCGTGTCTCTTGTCAAACTTCAGAATCCATATTTATATATATATGCAATAAAACCAAGTGGTGATTAAAATGTATTTAACCACATTAGCGTATGCATCCACATTGGACCCAATGTGCACGGTTTTAAATAATAGAAAAACCTTCAAACACTCAGAAAACTAGAAAAGAGAGTAAGTTAGTAACTCACTGTCAACTTCCTTGAACTGCCCTCATCCAGAGAATTAGAAGCTGCAAGCAAGCAATGGCATAACTAAGTTGGGGGCAAAGCAAGCAGGGCATGTGCCCTGGGTGCCAGGTTGAGACCGCCCCCCTGCATGGACAATTACTGTAACAGAGTGAAATAGAAATGCCACCTGTCTCACTGGACTCTGAAGCTACTGGTTATGCTACAGCAAGCGCACTCGTGCTGTGATGATGTGCAGCAAGTAACTACTCAAAAATTATAAGTTCTAGCAGCCCCTGCCATCCAGTATCAGACTGTAGTATAAAGGAGGCCTGCTGCAACTATTACAGGACCAGTTGTTCTGGATGGAAGATAAAGAGTCCTGCTGGCAGGTGTCAATTTGCCCGTGAGAAGAGGAGGCGTGGGAGTGGAAGCAAGTGGGAGTCACGGTGTGTTAAACTAAAGAGAGTGATCAGAGCAATCAGGACCACCTGCTGCTCACCCCCACTATGTGTACAATTCTGCAACATTCTTATCAGGGACAGAAGAACCACATTCAATTCCATGGGTTAAATATCTTGCTGCATTCTCCTGCTTTGACTCTCTCTGTCTCTATGCCATCACCCCCATTCCTCCTGTCTCTCACTCTTATCTCCTTATCACTTCTCTTTCTCTGCTATCTCCTCTTATTCCTTCTCTTTTCTCTCTCCCCCATTTCTCCCTGTACTTTTTCTCTCCCATTCCCCCCTATTTCTCCTCCCCCCCATTCCTTACAATTTTTTCTCTCTCTCTCTCCCATTTCCCCCTACTACTTCTCTCTCTCTCTCTCTCTCTCTCTCTCTCTCTCCCTCCCCCCCCCATTTCATATATATGTTATGAAAAACTAGATCCTTGGACATGCAAGATGCTGTAGAGAGCTCCACCAAATGAGTTTGAACTTGCAAGGTGCCATGGAGTACTTCTGAAATAGTTGGGAATGTAGCTGCCTTGGACTTGTTTGAAGTCGAGGGAAGAACCAGTTCTATTAGGGTGGGACTCCTACAGCCTTCAAGAGGTGTTTCACCATTAGCAACACCCCGCTGTTACCTTAGTGCTGGTTGGGCACAATGGTACTTAGGGGGTCCCTCCAGCTCACCCAATAGACTGGAGGTCCAAGATAGCACAGGATAAAAACAGAAGAGAGAGATAACGGCAGTATCTTGGTAGCAAAGACATAACTAGATGAGACTTTGGAACCACTGGGTCCTATGTGATCCTCCCACAGCAGAGGTTGCTCTGAGGTAGAGTAGGACGTTGGCAGATGCAGTTAGACAGTATGTATGTATGTATGTATGGCTCTGCCATATGGGGGAACAGCAGTCTGGCCAGATATATTAGAGCCGAAGTTGCTTGACCTTGCAGGACATCAGCAGGCAGGTCAGGTATGCAGGATTGGCTGAAGCTTGCCTAGCAGTATGTCAGCAGACAGGACTGGTATGCAGGATTGGGTAAAGCTTAGTCTTGTGGAATGTAAGAAACCAAACCCAATGTACTGGATTAACTGTAGGCTTGGCTTTGTCGATTATTTACTGTCAGACCAGGTATGCAGGATTGGTCTGAGCTTGGCCTTGATGGACGTTAACAAACAGACCAAGTGTGCAGGATTGGCTGAAGCAGGGACCTGAGGAGTGTTAGCAGACAGACCTGGCATGCAGAATAGTCCAAATCTTGGCCTTGAGAGATGTTTGCAGACTGACCTGGCGTGTAGGATTTACTAAAGCAAACCTTGCAGGATATTTGCTGACAGACAAAGTTTGCAGGATGAGCTGTAACGTGTATTTGCAGAATATAACTGACATACCAGGTTTGCAGTTTAGACTGAAGTAGACAAAGGGGGCCAGGAAGATCTGGATTCTGGGAGATATACAGATGGAGCCTTTTTAATTGTTGCCTTTAATAGGATTAATTGAGCCAGGGCAGTTGGATTTAATCCCCTGCTGTGATGACTTAATCCCTTGCTGTGTTGTGCTATCTGTATTGTATTGCAGCTGAGAACAATAGATGAAAGGCGCAGCAGATAAGGCAAGATAATCGTGGCTCGATCTGTACGGGAGGAGAGCCATTCCAGAAATCCGCTGGGACAAGCCCCCTCCAAATTACACATTTTGTGCAGCTGGAGCACTGCACGTTCCCTCTGAAGAACCACTACTCCCCACAGCCACCCGGGACTAGCACTGAGACTAGCACTGAGCCTTCTCTCTTTCCAATTTCCCCCTATACTCTCTCTCTCTCTCTCTCTCTTATTTCATCATATTCATTAATTCTCTCTCCCATTTCTCCCTATTCTTCCTCTATCTCCCGTCTCCCCATATTCAGCATATTCATCTTCCCTCCCATTATCCACTATTCTTCCTCTTTCTCTCTCCTATTTTTCCTCTCTCTCTCACTTACACACATTTCTGCGTATTCTCTCTCTCTCTCTCTCTCTCTCACACACACACACACACACACACACACACACACACACACACACACACACACACACACACACACCTCCCTCTATTCCACCATCTTCTTTTTCTCTTGTTTTCCCCTATTCCTGTCTCTCTCCCACACAACTACTCCTGTTCATCCTCTCTTTCCCATTACACCCTGTTTCTCCCTTATCTCTCTCCCATTTCCCCATATTCCTTCTCTCTCACACACACATCTCCCTATTCTCCCCCCCCCTTTCTCTCTCTCTCTCTCTCTCTGACACACACACACACACACACACACACACACACACACACACTCACACATCTCACTCTATTCCTCCTCTTTCTCCCTATTCCTCTGTTACTCTCTCAAACATCTCTGCATTCATACTGTATTTATCCTCTCTCGCACTTACCCCTATTCCTTCTCTCTCTCGCTTTCTCTCCCATTTCACAGATTATTTTCTATCCCCAGTTTCCCAATATTCAGCCTCTCTTCCATTTCCAACTATTCCTCCTCTCTCTCTCTCTCTCTCTCTCTCTCTCTCTCTCTCTCTCTCTCTCTCTCTCTCTCTCCCATTTACCCCCAATTCATTCTCTATCTCACCCTCTCTCCCATTTCCCCATATTCATCCTCTCTCTCCCATTTCCTACTGTTCCTCCTCTTTCTCTCTCACATTTCATCCTATTCTTCCTCTCTCACTCTTACATCTTCCAGTTGGTCCTTCTCTTTCTCTATCTTGTTTCCCCCTATTCTTCCTCTCTCTCATGTTTTCTCCTAGCCCTCCTCAATCTCCAGTCTCTCCATATTCATTATCTCTCTCCCATTTCCCACTATTCCTCCTCTTTCTCTCTCATTTCCCCCTATTCTTCCTTGCTCTCTCTCATCCATCTACCCATATTCCTCTTCTCTCTCTCTGATCTCCCCTTGTTCCAGCTTTCTCTCTCCTGCCTAATCCTACTGTTTTTCTCTCCAATTTCCCTCTATTCAAAACAAGTAGAAGATAATTTCTTTGCTTTTTTTATGTTTTTATTCAAAAAGACAGCTAAGCACTTGTCACAGGCACGACAGGTACATTCCAAAGTGGTACAGTATAGTGCAGCGAATAATCGCAAGATAGGGTACAATCAATAAAATAACAATCCATAGGTAGGAGAGAAGTGCAAAATTCAAGAGGCATGTTGACATGGAGCCATAAAAGTAATACATATACAATAATCAAGTATAGTGAATAAACTAAACAGAATTCAGTATTAGTTAAAATGGGGGGGGTAGGGGGGGGCCTTATCCCGAATCTCCAAATTATACCAAGTGGTTAATCTAACAGCTTTCTGTACCAACTCTTTGGTCGAAGGTGATAAGGTGAGTAAGTATAGTAGCCGGGTGTAATATGTTTTGCCGGCGGTCGGGTTTCCGGCGGCCAGCATACCAGCGCCGGGACCGAACTCCCAGCATGCAACAGCGGGGCGAGCGCAAATGAGCCCCTTGTGCCCAAGCATATAACATTGTATCAACGGCTTATGGGCATACTGAAAATCAAATCTGCATATTCAACCGATGTATGGCGATGAAGGGAAGTGTTTCATAAACACCCCACCAACTGATACTGACATCTTGTTTTGGATATAAGGAATCAATAAACTGCACTGATAGGGATTGTCCCATATACATATCTAATCTGCTGAGAATAACACTAGATCCGGTACTTATGAATATCGGATAAGCAGCTAGAAGTAACATATATTTAACAATAGAATCCAGGGACAATACCTAGCTAATGCAGTGATATAGGATTGGTCCTATGGATGAGTAAAGACAAAAGGAATTTGGCTACACCAGATTATTCACACGTGGTAAGGCCACAGACGGACCCGCTGGGCACACATTCATATGAATAAGACAGTAATTAAGACGGCCATATTATCTGGCAAATTCCACTGCACTCACTGTTAGTTTATGATCTATGGTGGTCATTCCGAGCTGATCGCAGCCAGCAACTTGTTGCTGCTGGTGCGATCAACTAATCTCTGCCTACGGGGGGGAGTGTATTTTAGCTTAGCAGGGCTGTGATCGCTTGTGCAGCCCTGCTTCGCTAAAAAAGCTTTGTACAGTTGAAGTGTAAGGCTGGAGCTACTTACCTTGTGCGACGGATCCAGCGATGTTCCTCCCAGCTTTGACGTCAGACATCTGCCCTCCGTTTGCCTGGACACGCCTGCATTCGGATGACCACTCCCCGAAAACGGCATCCAACGGTGAGTATCCGCCCCGAGACGCCTCTCCGCTTTCAATCTTCATGCGATCGGTGCTGCGTCTTCTTTTTTCACTGTGCACGTTGTTGCCCAGCGACGGACGTATTGCGCACGCCGCGATGCGCAGTTCCGACCCGTACACACCGCAGAGAAGAACCGCTGTGTGCGAACGTGTCGGAATGACCCCTTATATGCAGAAGAATGGAATACACCATTTGACCACTGAATACTGTAATTCAAGAAATAAAGTAACATAAACAGCAAGGGCAGTGTTCTATCATTAAACAACAGATTGTTACAATAACACAAAGATACATTGAAATGTGATAATTTTTATTGTAACAGGTTTTCTCTAACGTCCTAGTGGATGCTGGGGACTCCGTCAGGACCATGGGGATTAACGGCTCCGCAGGAGACAGGGCACAAAAATAAAGATTTAGGATCAGGTGGTGTGCACTGGCTCCTCCCCCTATGACCCTCCTCCAAGCCTCAGTTAGGTTTTTGTGCCCGTCCGAGCAGGGTGCAATCTAGGTGGCTCTCCTAAAGAGCTGCTTAGAAAAAGTTTTTAGGTTTATTATTTTCAGTGAGTCCTGCTGGCAACAGGCTCACTGCATCGAGGGACTTGCGTGCAGGATGGATTGGCTTCTTAGGCTACTGGACACCATTAGCTCCAGAGGGATCGAACACAGGCCCAGCCATGGAGTCCGGTCCCGGAGCCGCGCCGCCGACCCCCCTTGCAGATGCCGAAGATGGAAGAGGTCCAGAAGCAGGCGGAAGAAGACTTTTCAGTCTTCCTGAGGTAGCGCACAGCACTGCAGCTGTGCGCCATTGTTGTCAGCACACTTCACACAGCGGTCACGGAGGGTGCAGGGCGCTGGGGGGGCGCCCTGGGCAGCAATGTATAATACCTTTTTATGGCTAAAAAATACATCACATATAGCCCTTGAGGCTATATGGATGTATTTAACCCCTGCCAGATCTCACAAACTCCGGAGAAGAGCCCGCCGAAATAGGGGGCGGGGCTTATTCTCCTCAGCACACAGCGCCATTTTCCTGCTCAGCTCCGCTGTGAGGAAGGCTCCCAGGACTCTCCCTGCACTGCACTACAGAAACAGGGTAAAACAGAGAGGGGGGGCACTTTTTTTGGCGATATTACTATATTAAGCTGCTATAAGGATACAACACTTATATAGGGTTGTTCCCATATATATTATAGCGCTTGGGTGTGTGCTGGCAAACTCTCCCTCTGTCTCCCCAAAGGGCTAGTGGGGTCCTGTCTTCAATAGAGCATTCCCTGTGTGTCTGCTGTGTGTCGGTACGTGTGTGTCGACATGTATGAGGACGATGTTGGTGTGGAGGCAGAGCAATTGCCGGTAATGGTGATGTCACCCCCCAGGGAGTCGACACCGGAATGGATGGCTTTGTTTATGGAATTACGTGATAATGTCAGCACATTACAAAAATCAGTTGACGACATGAGACGGCCGGAAAACCAGTTAGTACCTGCCCAGGCGTCTCAGACACCGTCAGGGGCTGTAAAACGCCCTTTACCTCAGTCGGTCGACACAGACCCAGACACGGACACTGAATCTAGTGTCGACGGTGAAGAAACAAACGTATTTTCCAGTAGGGCCACACGTTATATGATCACGGCAATGAAGGAGGCTTTGCATATCTCTGATACTACAAGTACCACAAAAAGGGGTATTATGTGGGGGGTGAAAAAACTACCTGTAGTTTTTCCTGAATCAGAGGAATTGAATGATGTATGTGATGAAGCGTGGGTTAACCCAGATAGAAAAGTGCTAATTTCAAAAAAGTTATTGGCATTATACCCTTTCCCGCCAGAGGTTAGGACGCGCTGGGAAACACCCCCTAAGGTGGATAAGGCGCTCACACGCTTATCAAAACAAGTGGCGTTACCGTCTCCTGATACGGCCGCCCTCAAGGATCCAGCTGATAGGAGGCTGGAAACTACCCTAAAAAGTATATACACACATACTGGTGTTATACTGCGACCAGCCATCGCCTCAGCCTGGATGTGCAGTGCTGGGGTGGTCTGGTCGGATTCCCTGACTGAAAATATTGATACCCTGGATAGGGACAGTATTTTACAGACTTTAGAGCAATTAAAGGATGCTTTTCTTTATATGCGAGATGCTCAGAGGGATATTTGCACTCTGGCATCGAGAGTAAGTGCGATGTCCATATCTGCCAGAAGAAGTTTATGGACACGACAGTGGTCAGGTGATGCGGATTCCAAACGGCATATGGAAGTATTGCCGTATAAAGGGGAGGAATTATTTGGCGTCGGTCTATCGGATCTGGTGGCCACGGCAACTGCCGGGAAATCCACCTTTTTACCTCAGACCCCCTCCCAACAGAAAAAGACACCGTCTTTTCAGCCGCAGTCCTTTCGGTCCTATAAGAAGCGGGCAAAAGGACAGTCATATCTGCCCCGAGGCAGAGGAAAGGGTAAGAGAGGGCAGCAAGCAGCTCCTTCCCAGGAACAGAAGCCCTCCGCGGGTTCTGCAAAGCCCTCAGCATGACGCTGGGGCTTTACAAGCGGACTCAGGAACGGTGGGGGGTCGACTCAAGAATTTCAGCGCGCAGTGGGCTTGCTCACAGGTGGACCCCTGGATCCTGCAGGTAGTATCTCAGGGTTACAGGTTGGAATTCGAGAAGTCTCCCCCTCGCCGGTTCCTAAAGTCTGCTTTGCCAACGTCTCCCTCAGACAGGGCGACGGTATTGGAAGCCATTCACAAGCTGTTTTCTCAGCAGGTGATAGTCAAGGTACCCCTCCTACAACAGGAAAAGGGGTATTACTCCACACTATTTGTGGTACCGAAGCCGGACGGCTCGGTAAGACCTATTCTAAATCTGAAATCTTTGAACCTGTACATACAAAAATTCAAGTTCAAGATGGAATCACTCAGAGCAGTGATAGCGAATCTGGAAGAAGGGGACTTTATGGTGTCCCTGGACATAAAAGATGCTTACCTGCATGTCCCAATTTGCCCTTCACATCAAGGGTACCTCAGGTTCGTGGTGCAAAACTGTCATTATCAGTTTCAGACGCTGCCGTTTGGATTGTCCACGGCACCTCGGGTCTTTACCAAGGTAATGGCCGAAATGATGATTCTTCTGCGAAGAAGAGGCATATTAATTATCCCTTACTTGGACGATCTCCTGATAAGGGCAAGGTCCAGAGAACAGCTGGAGGACGGAGTAGCACTAACCCAAGTAGTGCTGCAACAACACGGGTGGATTCTGAATTTTCCAAAATCTCAGTTGACCCCGACAACACGTCTGCTGTTCCTGGGAATGATTCTGGACACGGTTCAGAAAAAGGTGTTTCTTCCGGAGGAGAAAGCCAAGGAGTTATCCGAACTTGTCAGGAACCTCCTAAAACCAGGAAAAGTGTCTGTGCATCAATGCACAAGAGTCCTGGGAAAGATGGTGGCTTCTTACGAAGCAATCCCATTCGGCAGATTCCACGCACGAACTTTTCAGTGGGATCTGCTGGACAAATGGTCCGGATCGCATCTGCAGATGCATCAGCGGATAACCTTATCGCCACGGACAAGGGTGTCTCTTCTGTGGTGGTTGCAGAGTGCTCATCTGTTAGAAGGCCGCAGATTCGGCATACAGGACTGGGTCCTGGTGACCACGGATGCCAGTCTGAGAGGCTGGGGAGCGGTCACACAGGGAAGAAACTTCCAGGGAGTATGGTCAAGCCTGGAGATGTCTCTTCACATAAATATACTGGAGCTAAGAGCGATTTACAATGCTCTAAGCCTGGCAAAACCCCTGCTTCAGGGTCAGCCGGTGTTGATCCAGTCGGACAACATCACGGCAGTCACCCACGTAAACAGACAGGGCGGCACAAGAAGCAGGAGAGCAATGGCAGAAGCTGCAAGGATTCTTCGCTGGGCGGAAGATCATGTGATAGCACTGTCAGCAGTGTTCATTCCGGGAGTGGACAACTGGGAAGCAGACTTCCTCAGCAGACACGATCTACACCCGGGAGAGTGGGGACTTCATCCAGAAGTCTTCCACATGATTGTGAACCGTTGGGAAAAACCAAAGGTGGATATGATGGCGTCTCGCCTCAACAAAAAACTGGACAGGTATTGCGCCAGGTCAAGAGACCCTCAGGCAATAGCTGTGGACGCTCTGGTAACACCGTGGGTGTTCCAGTCAGTGTATGTGTTTCCTCCTCTGCCTCTCATACCCAAAGTACTGAGAATTATACGGCAAAGGGGAGTAAGAACGATACTCGTGGCTCCGGATTGGCCAAGAAGAATTTGGTACCCGGAACTTCAGGAGATGCTCACGGAAAATCCGTGGCCTCTACCTCTAAGACGGGACCTGATTCAGCAGGGACCGTGTCTATTCCAAGACTTACCGCGGCTGCGTTTGACGGCGTGGCGGTTGAACGCCGAATTCTAAGGGAAAGAGGCATTCCAGAAGAGGTCATTCCTACACTGGTTAAAGCCAGGAAGGAGGTGACTGCACAACATTATCACCGCATTTGGAGAAAATATGTTGCGTGGTGTGAGGCCAGGAAGGCCCCCACGGAGGAATTTCAATTGGGTCGATTCCTACATTTCCTGCAAACAGGATTGTCTATGGGCCTCAAGTTGGGGTCCATTAAGGTTCAAATTTCGGCCCTGTCGATTTTCTTCCAGAAAGAATTGGCTTCAGTTCCTGAAGTCCAGACTTTTGTAAAAGGAGTACTACATATACAGCCCCCGGTTGTGCCCCCAGTGGCTCCGTGGGACCTTAATGTAGTTTTGGATTTTCTCAAATCCCATTGGTTTGAGCCACTCAAATCGGCGGATTTGAAATATCTTACATGGAAAGTAACCATGCTACTGGCCCTGGCTTCAGCCAGGAGAGTGTCAGAATTGGCGGCTTTATCGTATAAAAGCCCATATCTGATTTTCCATTCGGACAGGGCAGAACTGCGGACGCGTCCTCATTTTCTGCCTAAGGTGGTGTCAGCGTTTCACCTGAACCAGCCTATTGTGGTGCCTGCGGCTACTAGCGATTTGGAGGATTCCAAGTTGCTGGACGTTGTCAGGGCATTGAAAATATATATTTCAAGGACGGCTGGAGTCAGAAAATCTGACTCGCTGTTTATACTGTATGCACCCAACAAGCTGGGTGCTCCTGCTTCTAAGCAGACGATTGCTCGTTGGATTTGTAGCACAATTCAACTTGCACATTCTGTGGCAGGCCTGCCACAGCCTAAATCTGTCAAGGCCCATTCCACAAGGAAGGTGGGCTCATCCTGGGCGGCTGCCCGAGGGGTCTCGGCATTACAACTCTGCCGAGCAGCTACGTGGTCAGGGGAGAACACGTTTGTAAAATTCTACAAATTTGATACCCTGGCTAAAGAGGACCTGGAGTTCTCTCATTCGGTGCTGCAGAGTCATCCGCACTCTCCCGCCCGTTTGGGAGCTTTGGTATAATCCCCATGGTCCTGACGGAGTCCCCAGCATCCACTAGGACGTTAGAGAAAATAAGATTTTACTTACCGATAAATCTATTTCTCGTAGTCCGTAGTGGATGCTGGGCGCCCATCCCAAGTGCGGATTGTCTGCAATACTTGTACATAGTTATTGTTACAAAAAAATCGGGTTGTTCTTGTTGTGAGCCGTCTGTTCAGAGGCTCCTACGTTGTCATACTGTTAACTGAGTTCAGATCACTAGTTGTACGGTGTGATTGGTGTGGCTGGTATGAGTCTTACCCGGGATTCAAAATCCTTCCTTATTGTGTACGCTCGTCCGGGCACAGTATCCTAACTGAGGCTTGGAGGAGGGTCATAGGGGGAGGAGCCAGTGCACACCACCTGATCCTAAAGCTTTATTTTTGTGCCCTGTCTCCTGCGGAGCCGCTAATCCCCATGGTCCTGACGGAGTCCCCAGCATCCACTACGGACTACGAGAAATAGATTTATCAGTAAGTAAAATCTTATTATAAATTGTATCAGTGTGTTATATCCAGACTCCAGTTTAAGAAAACTATAGGAAGAAGGAAATTAAACAGAGATATTAATTGGATTATACAAACAAAATTATATACATTGCAGCGGGGACTATAAAGCCTTTATTAGAGGAATCATCCTCAGACTCAAGCATAACAGTCTCTGTCAAAAAATTTAATATGATTTTAATACACTTTCTTTATTTCTATAGTCACACTATTCATTTTAATATTTCATATTGGCTGATGAAATACTTCTGCATTTAAACTGATGCTAATAAAAGATATGTTTTAAATATTATTTGTAAGGTTCTCATGCACCCAGAATACAGCTTCTGTTTTTCTGTGTGTTAGTGTTATATTGTTTAGGCTATGGGTAGTACTCTCTAATCTGTTTGATTATTGGTACATATAGGCCACAGAAAATAAATGAGAAAAGGGAAAGAGAACAATCTGTATTATTATTGGTTACTGGTGCGAGAATTTCCTATTTTTGGGCTTTAGATTCCACGTCTAGAAAACATTCAGACCAATCCATTTGGTATAAATACAGAAGGTGAGGAGTCATAAGGGAAAAGGTGACAGGTTCAGACGTAATCCATTGTGATAGAATAGTTTTTTTTTCATACAGCGGCGACCCTCGCTAGTATAAAGACGGTTAACTTTAGAGATAGGGGAAGAAGTGGAAGAAGGATAATGATTCCATAAAGCCCAGGCCATGTGAACCATGAAATAAATGTGTAATTCGTCATTAATATATGATTGCACGTTATTCCAAAATGATGGTACCAAATGACATGACCATATACAGAGGATGATATCAGCCTCGGGCAGAGAGCACTTAAAAAAGTTGGAATTATCGGAAGCACCAGTCAAAAAATGAAGTCTAGGGGTATAGTAGCAGTTTGTAATTCATCTCTGCATAAGAAGCAGAAACCAGTTGCCTATTCAGTGTAATGCAGGATGTAATAATAGTTTTCAAGGGGATATCTGGAAATGTGACTGACCATTTGGCCATGCTTGTAGTGAGAAGTGGGAAAGGTGGAACCATGTCTATGCCGTAATATTGAATCCAACACATTAGACTTATTAGCAATAGTAAATTGGGATAACAGTTTAGTGACATAGCTATAAGTTTGAAAATATACAAACAATGGGAAGTGTATGCCAAGGAAACATTCTTTAAATAGGGATAAGGAAAGTATAGAGGTGCAGTCCTTATCCAAAAACTAGTATATCAATCTTAATCCCTGGAGGTGCCAAGACTTAATCACGCCATCCGACTCACCATGTTGAAAATCACAGTTATTAAGTAGCAGGAGAAACAAGGTTTGAGAAGGAGAAAGAGCATGTCTTTTCTTCAATAAACACCAAGCAAAACAAGGAGTATTAAGTTAGTCCTAATCATGAGGGGAATAGAAGTGAGAGATCTACATGTATGTAATAGAGCTACTAAATTACAGTCGGGGCTAAATGCTTGATCCAGGGAAGTGTCAATATAAGTGTAACCTCCTCCTATCCAGTCCAGAGCAAATCTATAATTTGATGACAAGGCATAATCTTGTATGCAGGGTAAATTATTTCCACCTAGGGGCAGCGATTGTTTCAGTTTGAACTAGAGATGTGCACTTGAAATTTTTCGGGTTTTGTGTTTTGGTTTTGGGTTCGGTTCCGCGGCCGTGTTTTGGGTTCGACCGCGTTTTGGCAAAACCTCACCAAATTTTTTTTGTCGGATTCGGGTGTGTTTTGGATTCGGGTGTTTTTTTCAAAAAACACTAAAAAACAGCTTAAATCATAGAATTTGGGGGTCATTTTGATCCCAAAGTATTATTAACCTCAAAAACCATAATTTCCACTCATTTTCAGTCTATTCTGAATACCTCACACCTCACAATATTATTTTTAGTCCTAAAATTTGCACCGAGGTCGCTGGATGACTAAGCTAAGCGACCCTAGTGGCCGACACAAACACCTGGCCCATCTAGGAGTGGCACTGCAGTGTCACGCAGGATGGCCCTTCCAAAAAACACTCCCCAAACAGCACATGACGCAAAGAAAAAAAGAGGCGCAATGAGGTAGCTGTGTGAGTAAGATAAGCGACCCTAGTGGCCGACACAAACACCTGGCCCATCTAGGAGTGGCACTGCAGTGTCACGCAGGATGGCCCTTCCAAAAAACACTCCCCAAACAGCACATGACGCAAAGAAAAAAAGAGGCGCAATGAGGTAGCTGTGTGAGTAAGATAAGCGACCCTAGTGGCCGACACAAACACCGGGCCCATCTAGGAGTGGCACTGCAGTGTCACGCAGGATGGCCCTTCCAAAAAACACTCCCCAAACAGCACATGACGCAAAGAAAAAAAGAGGCGCAATGAGGTAGCTGTGTGAGTAAGATAAGCGACCCTAGTGGCCGACACAAACACCTGGCCCATCTAGGAGTGGCACTGCAGTGTCACGCAGGATGGCCCTTCCAAAAAACACTCCCCAAACAGCACATGACGCAAAGAAAAAAAGAGGCGCAATGAGGTAGCTGTGTGAGTAAGATAAGCGACCCTAGTGGCCGACACAAACACCTGGCCCATCTAGGAGTGGCACTGCAGTGTCACGCAGGATGGCCCTTCCAAAAAACACTCCCCAAACAGCACATGACGCAAAGACAAAAAGAGGCGCAATGAGGTAGCTGTGTGAGTAAGATAAGCGACCCTAGTGGCCGACACAAACACCTGGCCCATCTAGGAGTGGCACTGCAGTGTCACGCAGGATGGCCCTTCCAAAAAACACTCCCCAAACAGCACATGACGCAAAGAAAAAAAGAGGCGCAATGAGGTAGCTGTGTGAGTAAGATAAGCGACCCTAGTGGCCGACACAAACACCTGGCCCATCTAGGAGTGGCACTGCAGTGTCACGCAGGATGGCCCTTCCAAAAAACACTCCCCAAACAGCACATGACGCAAAGAAAAAAAGAGGCGCACTGAGGTAGCTGTGTGAGTAAGATAAGCGACCCTAGTGGCCGACACAAACACCTGGCCCATCTAGGAGTGGCACTGCAGTGTCACGCAGGATGGCCCTTCCAAAAAACACTCCCCAAACAGCACATGACGCAAAGAAAAAAAGAGGCACAATGAGGTAGCTGTGTGAGTAAGATAAGCGACCCTAGTGGCCGACACAAACACCTGGCCCATCTAGGAGTGGCACTGCAGTGTCACGCAGGATGGCCCTTCCAAAAAACACTCCCCAAACAGCACATGACGCAAAGAAAAAAAGAGGCGCAATGAGGTAGCTGTGTGAGTAAGATAAGCGACCCTAGTGGCCGACACAAACACCTGGCCCATCTAGGAGTGGCACTGCAGTGTCACGCAGGATGGCCCTTCCAAAAAACACTCCCCAAACAGCACATGACGCAAAGAAAAAAAGAGGCGCAATGAGGTAGCTGTGTGAGTAAGATAAGCGACCCTAGTGGCCGACACAAACACCTGGCCCATCTAGGAGTGGCACTGCAGGATGGCCCTTCCAAAAAACACTCCCCAAACAGCACATGACGCAAAGAAAAAAAGAGGCGCAATGAGGTAGCTGTGTGAGTAAGATAAGCGACCCTAGTGGCCGACACAAACACCTGGCCCATCTAGGAGTGGCACTGCAGTGTCACGCAGGATGGCCCTTCCAAAAAACACTCCCCAAACAGCACATGACGCAAAGAAAAAAAGAGGCGCAATGAGGTAGCTGTGTGAGTAAGATAAGCGACCCTAGTGGCCGACACAAACACCTGGCCCATCTAGGAGTGGCACTGCAGTGTCACGCAGGATGGCCCTTCCAAAAAACACTCCCCAAACAGCACATGACGCAAAGAAAAATTAAAGAAAAAAGAGGTGCAAGATGGAATTGTCCTTGGGCCCTCCCACCCACCCTTATGTTGTATAAATAGGACATGCACACTTTAACCAACCCATCATTTCAGTGACAGGGTCTGCCACACGACTGTGACTGAAATGACGGGTTGGTTTGGACCCCCACCTAAAAAGAAGCAATTAATCTCTCCTTGCACAAACTGGCTCTACAGAGGCAAGATGTCCACCTCATCATCATCCTCCGATATATCACCGTGTACATCCCCCTCCTCACAGATTATCAATTCGTCCCCACTGGAATCCACCATCTCAGCTCCCTGTGTACTTTGTGGAGGCAATTGCTGCTGGTCAATGTCTCCACGGAGGAATTGATTATAATTCATTTTAATGAACATCATCTTCTCCACATTTTCTGGAAGTAACCTCGTACGCCGATTGCTGACAAGGTGAGCGGCGGCACTAAACACTCTTTCGGAGTACACACTTGTGGGAGGGCAACTTAGGTAGAATAAAGCCAGTTTGTGCAAGGGCCTCCAAATTGCCTCTTTTTCCTGCTAGTATAAGTACGGACTGTGTGACGTGCCTACTTGGATGCGGTCACTCATATAATCCTCCACCATTCTTTCAATGGGGAGAGAATCATATGTAGTGACAGTAGACGACATGTCCGTAATCGTTGTCAGGTCCTTCAGTCCGGACCAGATGTCAGCATCAGCAGTCGCTCCAGACTGCCCTGCATCACCGCCAGCGGGTGGGCTCGGAATTCTGAGCCTTTTCCTCGCACCCCCAGTTGCGGGAGAATGTGAAGGAGGAGATGTTGACAGGTCGCGTTCCGCTTGACTTGACAATTTTCTCACCAGCAGGTGTTTAAACCCCAGCAGACTTGTGTGTGCCGGAAAGAGAGATCCAAGGTAGGTTTTAAATCTAGGATCGAGCACGGTGGCCAAAATGTAGTGCTCTGATTTCAACAGATTGACCACCCGTGAATCCTTGTTAAGCGAATTAAGGGCTCCATCCACAAGTCCCACATGCCTAGCGGAATCGCTCCGTGTTAGCTCCTCCTTCAATGTCTCCAGCTTCTTCTGCAAAAGCCTGATGAGGGGAATGACCTGACTCAGGCTGGCAGTGTCTGAACTGACTTCACGTGTGGCAAGTTCAAAGGGCAGCAGAACCTTGCACAATGTTGAAATCATTCTCCACTGCGCTTGAGACAGGTGCATTCCACCTCCTATATCGTGCTGAATTGTATAGGCTTGAATGGCCTTTTGCTGCTCCTCCAACCTCTGAAGCATATATAGGGTTGAATTCCACCTTGTTACCACTTCTTGCTTCAGATGATGGCAGGGCAGGTTCAGGCGTTTTTGGTGTTGCTCCAGTCTTCTGTACGTGGTGCCTGTACGCCGAAAGTGTCCCGCAATTCTTCTGGCCACCGACAGCATCTCTTGCACGCCCCTGTCGTTTTTTAAAAAATTCTGCACCACCAAATTCAAGGTATGTGCAAAACATGGGACGTGCTGGAATTTGCCCATATTTAATGCACACACAATATTGCTGGCGTTGTCCGATGCCACAAATCCACAGGAGAGTCCAATTGGGGTAAGCCATTCCGCGATGATCTTCCTCAGTTGCCGTAAGAGGTTTTCAGCTGTGTGCGTATTCTGGAAACCGGTGATACAAAGCGTAGCCTGCCTAGGAAAGAGTTGGCGTTTGCGAGATGCTGCTACTGGTGCCGCCGCTGCTGTTCTTGCGGCGGGAGTCCATACATCTACCCAGTGGGCTGTCACAGTCATATAGTCCTGACCCTGCCCTGCTCCACTTGTCCACATGTCCGTGGTTAAGTGGACATTGGGTACAACTGCATTTTTTAGGACACTGGTGAGTCTTTTTCTGACGTCCGTGTACATTCTCGGTATCGCCTGCCTAGAGAAGTGGAACCTAGATGGTATTTGGTAACGGGGGCACACTACCTCAAGAAATTGTCTAGTTCCCTGTGAACTAACGGCGGATACCGGACGCACGTCTAACACCAACATAGTTGTCAAGGCCTCAGTTATCCGCTTTGCAAAAGGATGACTGCTGTCATATGTTGGACAGTCAATTGCTTACTGGAAGTAGTACAAGTGGGCTTACGACTTCCCCTCTGGGATGACCATCGACTCCCAGCAGCAACAACAGCAGCGCCAGCAGCAGTAGGCGTTACACGCAAGGATGCATCGGAGGAATCCCAGGCAGGAGAGGAATCGTCAGAATTGCCAGTGACATGGCCTGCAGGACTATTGGCATTCCAGGGGAAGGAGGAAATTGACACTGAGGGAGTTGGTGGGGTGGTTTGCGTGAGCTTGGTTACAAGAGGAAGGGATTTACTGGTCAGTGGACTGCTTCCGTTGTCACCCAAAGTTTTTGAACTTGTCACTGACTTATTATGAATGCGCTGCAGGTGACGTATAAGGGAGGATGTTCCGAGGTGGTTAACGTCCTTACCCCTACTTATTACAGCTTGACAAAGGCAACACACGGCTTGACACCTGTTGTCCGCATTTCTGTTGAAATACTTCCACACCGAAGAGCTGATTTTTTTGGTATTTTCACCAGGCATGTCAACGGCCATATTCCTCCCACGGACAACAGGTGTCTCCCCGGGTGCCTGACTTAAACAAACCACCTCACCATCAGAATCCTCCTGGTCAATTTCCTCCCCAGCGCCAGCAACACCCATATCCTCCTCATCCTGGTGTACTTCAACACTGACATCTTCAATCTGACTATCAGGAACTGGACTGCGGGTGCTCCTTCCAGCACTTGCAGGGGGCGTGCAAATGGTGGAAGGCGCATGCTCTTCACGTCCAGTGTTGGGAAGGTCAGGCATCGCAACCGACACAATTGGACTCTCCTTGTGGATTTGGGATTTCGAAGAACGCACAGTTCTTTTGCGGTGCTACTGCTTTTGCCAGCTTGAGTCTTTTCATTTTTCTAGCGAGAGGCTGAGTGCTTCCATCCTCATGTGAAGCTGAACCACTAGCCATGAACATAGGCCAGGGCCTCAGCCGTTCCTTGCCACTCCGTGTGGTAAATGGCATATTGGCAAGTTTACGCTTCTCCTCCGACAATTTTATTTTAGATTTTGGAGTCCTTTTTTTTACTGATATTTGGTGTTTTGGATTTTACATGCTCTGTACTATGACATTGGGCATCGGCCTTGGCAGACGACGTTGCTGGCATTTCATCGTCTCGGCCATGACTAGTGGCAGCAGCTTCAGCACGAGGTGGTAGTGGATCTTGATCTTTCCCTAATTTTGGAACCTCAACATTTTTGTTCTCCATATTTTAATAGGCACAACTAAAAGGCACCTCAGGTAAACAATGGAGATGGATGGATACTAGTATACTTATGGATGGACGAGCGACTGCCGACACAGAGGTAGCTACAGCCGTGGACTACCATACTGTGTCTGCTGCTAATATAGACTGGATGATAATGAGATGAAATCAATATATATATATATATATATATATATTATCACTAGTACTGCAGCCGGACAGGTATATATATTTATTATGTAATGACTGATGACGGACCTGCTGGACACTGTCAGCTCAGCAGCACCGCAGACTGCTACAGTAAGCTACTATAGTAGTATGTATAAAGAAGAAAGGAAAAAAAAAAACCACGGGTAGGTGGTATACAATTATGGATGGACGAGCGACTGCCGACACAGAGGTAGCTACAGCCGTGGACTACCGTACTGTGTCTGCTGCTAATATAGACTGGATGATAATGAGATGAAATCAATATATATATATATAATATCACTAGTACTGCAGCCGGACAGGTATATATATTTATTATGTAATGACTGATGACGGACCTGCTGGACACTGTCAGCTCAGCAGCACCGCAGACTGCTACAGTAAGCTACTATAGTAGTATGTATAAAGAAGAAAGGAAAAAAAAAAACCACGGGTAGGTGGTATACAATTATGGATGGACGAGCGATTGCCGACACAGAGGTAGCTACAGCCGTGGACTACCGTACTGTGTCTGCTGCTAATATAGACTGGATGATAATGAGATGAAATCAATATATATATATATAATATCACTAGTACTGCAGCCGGACAGGTATATATATTTATTATGTAATGACTGATGACGGACCTGCTGGACACTGTCAGCTCAGCAGCACCGCAGACTGCTACAGTAAGCTACTATAGTAGTATGTATAAAGAAGAAAGGAAAAAAAAAAACCCACGGGTAGGTGGTATACAATTATGGATGGACGAGCGACTGCCGACACAGAGGTAGCTACAGCCGTGGACTACCGTACTGTGTCTGCTGCTAATATAGACTGGATGATAATGAGATGAAATCAATATATATATATATATAATATCACTAGTACTGCAGCCGGACAGGTATATATATTTATTATGTAATGACTGATGACGGACCTGCTGGACACTGTCAGCTCAGCAGCACCGCAGACTGCTACAGTAAGCTACTATAGTAGTATGTATAAAGAAGAAAGGAAAAAAAAAACCACGGGTAGGTGGTATACAATTATGGATGGACGAGCGACTGCCGACACAGAGGTAGCTACAACCGTGGACTACCGTACTGTGTCTGCTGCTAATATAGACTTGATGATAATGAGATGAAATCAATATATATATATATAATATCACTAGTACTGCAGCCGGACAGGTATATATATTTATTATGTAATGACTGATGACGGACCTGCTGGACACTGTCAGCTCAGCAGCACCGCAGACTGCTACAGTAAGCTTTTATAGTAATATGTATAAAGAAGAAAGGAAAAAAAAAAACACGGGTAGGTGGTATACAATTATGGATGGACGAGCGACTGCCGACACAGAGGTAGCTACAGCCGTGGACTACCGTACTGTGTCTGCTGCTAATATAGACTGGATGATAATGAGATGAAATCAATATATATATATATATATATATAATATCACTAGTACTGCAGCCGGACAGGTATATATATTTATTATGTAATGACTGATGACGGACCTGCTGGACACTGTCAGCTCAGCAGCACCGCAGACTGCTACAGTAAGCTACTATAGTAGTATGTATAAAGAAGAAAGGAAAAAAAAAAAACACGGGTAGGTGGTATACAATTATGGATGGACGAGCGACTGCCGACACAGAGGTAGCTACAGCCGTGGACTACCGTACTGTGTCTGCTGCTAATATAGACTGGATGATAATGAGATGAAATCAATATATATATATATATAATATCACTAGTACTGCAGCCGGACAGGTATATATATTTTTTATGTAATGACTGATGACGGACCTGCTGGACACTGTCAGCTCAGCAGCACCGCAGACTGCTACAGTAAGCTACTATAGTAGTATGTATAAAGAAGAAAGGAAAAAAAAAAACCACGGGTAGGTGGTATACAATTATGGATGGACGAGCGACTGCCGACACAGAGGTAGCTACAGCCGTGGACTACCGTACTGTGTCTGCTGCTAATATAGACTGGATGATAATGAGATGAAATCAATATATATATATATATATAATATCACTAGTACTGCAGCCGGACAGGTATATATATTTATTATGTAATGACTGATGACGGACCTGCTGGACACTGTCAGCTCAGCAGCACCGCAGACTGCTACAGTAAGCTACTATAGTAGTATGTATAAAGAAGAAAGGAAAAAAAAAAACCACGGGTAGGTGGTATACAATATTATATATATATTATATACAATTATATATATATATATATATTAAACTGGTGGTGATTATTAAACTGGTGGTCAGGTCACTGGTCACACTATCAGCAACTTGCAAGTAGTACTCCTAAGCAGACAATCACAATATATATTATACTGGTGGTCAGTGTGGTCACAATGGCAGTGTGGCACTCTGGCAGCAAAAGTGTGCACTGTACGTTATATGTACTCCTGAGTCCTGCTCTCAGACTCTAACTGCTCCCCACTGTCAGTGTCTCCCCCACAAGTCAGATATACACGTCACACTATCTATCACTTCAGCAAGTAGTAGTACTCCTCCTAATGCTCCCCAAAATTACTACTGTGTCTCTCTCTAGTAGTCTCACTCTCTTCTCTATAAACGGAGAGGACGCCAGCCACGTCCTCTCCCTATGAATCTCAATGCACGTGTGAAAATGGCGGCGACGCGCGGCTCCTTATATAGAATCCGAGTCTCGCGATAGAATCCGAGCCTCGCGAGAATCCGACAGCGGGATGATGACGTTCGGGCGCGCTCGGGTTAACCGAGCAAGGCGGGAAGATCCGAGTCGCTCGGCCCCGTGTAAAAAAAAAATGAAGTTCGGGCGGGTTCGGATTCCGAGGAACCGAACCCGCTCATCTCTAGTTTGAACAAGGAAATTCTTGGGAGTTTTCCGGACCAAATAAATATAGAAAGAGCAAAATCAATTATTTTTGCATCGCTCTTCAAAAAGATAAAATGAAGCATCTGGACTGGATATAACAAACGAGGAAAGGAGAACATCTTATATAAATGACAACGTCCCAAATATGATAGCGAAAGACGCATCCACTTCTCAAAATCAGTCAACATTTGTCCAATAATAAAGGGCATATTAACCGAATATAAATCATCCGGTTTACACGGTATTCGTAAACCCAGATGAGTAATAAAGGGCTCTATTTACTAAGCCTTGGATGGAGATAAAGTCAACGGAGATAATGTACCAGCCAATCGGCTCCTAACAGCCATGCCACAGGCTTCGTTTGAAAAATGACAGTTAGGACCTGATTGGCTGTTACTTTATCTCTGTCCACTTTATCTCCATCCAAAGCTTAGTAAATAGACCCCAAAGTCCTGAGCACAATGAAAGGGGAACCTAGACTCCCAACCTAATTTAGCTTCATCGTACATCGTAAATCCCTTCTTCCTCCTGTACTCAAGCTCCTGCAAGCCACACCACCAACTCCCTCAACGTCAACTTCCTCCTCAGTCAGTAACGTCAGTAGTCCTGCAGGCCATGTCACTGTCAAGACTGAGTCCTCTCCTAACCGGGATTCCTCCGTAGGATCCTTGAGTGGTACTGCTGTTGTTGCTGCCGGGAGTCGATTGTCATCCCCGAGGGGAAGTCGGAAGACCACTTGTACTACTTCCAGTAAGCAATTGACTGTCCAACAGTCCTTTGTGAGGAAGATGAAATATGACAGCAGTCATCCTTTTGCAAAGCGGATAACTGAGGCCTTGACAGCTATGTTGGTGTTAGACGTGCGTCCGGTATCCAACATTAGTTCAGTGGGACTTAGAGAATTGTTTGAGGTACTGTGTCCCCAGTATCAAATCTCAAATCCCATCTAGGTTCCACTTCTCTAGTCAGGCGATACCGAGAATGTACACAGACGTCAGAAAAAGAGTCACCAGTGTCCTACAAAATGCGGTTGTATCCAGTGTCCACTTAACCACGGACATGTGGACAAGTGGAACAGGGCAAACTAAGGACTACTGTATATGACTGTAACAGCCCACTGGGTAGATGTATGGCCTCCCGCAGCAACAACAGCAGCGGCACCAGTAGCAGCATCTCGCAAACGCCAACTCGTTCCTAGGCAGGCTACGCTATGTATCACCACTTTCCTTAAGAGGCACACAGCTTACAGAAACTGAGGAACATCATCGCAGAATGGCTTACCCCAATTGGACTCTCATGGGGATTTGTGATATCGGACAACGCCACCAATATTGTGCGTGCATTACATGTGGGCAAATTCAAGCATGTCCCATGTTTTGCACATATAATTAATTTGGTGGTGCAGAATTTTTGGAAAAATGACAGAGGTGTGCAGGAGATGCTGTCGGTGGCCCAAAAAATTGCAGGCCACTTTCGGCATTCTGCCACTGCGTGCAGCAGACTGGAGCGCCAGCAAATACTCCTGAACCTGCCCCGCCATCAACTGAAGCAAGATGTGGTAATGAGGTGGAATTCAACACTCTATATGCTTCAGAGGATCTAGGAGCAGCAAAAGGCCATTCAAGCCTCTACATCCACCTATGATATAGGCAAAGGAGGGGTAATGCACCTGACTCAAGCGCATTGGAGAATGATTTCCGTCTTGTGCAAGGTTCTCCAACCCTTCGAACTTGCCACACGTGAAGTCAGTTCAGACACTGCCAGCTTGAGTCAGGCCATTCCCCTCATCAGGCTTTTTCAGAAGCAGCTGGATAAATTGAAGGAGCAGCTAAGATGAAGTAATTCCGCAAAGTATGTGGGACTTGTGGATGGAGCCCTTCATTCGTTTTGCCAGGATTTAAGAGTGGTCAATCTGTTGAAATCAGAGCACTACATTTTGGTCACCATGATCAATCCAAGGTTTAAAGCCTATGTTGTATCTCTCTTTCCAGCAGACACAAGTGTGCAGAGGTGCAAAGACCTGCTGGTTAGTAAATTGTCAACTCAAGCGGAACGTGACCCGTCAACAGCTCGTCCTTCAATTTCTCCGCCACTGGGGCTGCAAGAAAAAGGATAAGATTTCCTAGCCCACCCACTGGCGGTGATGCAGGGCAGTCAGGAGCGAAAGCTGATATCTGGTCCGGACTGAAGGACCTGCCAACGGTTAATGACATGTCTACTGTCACTGCAAATGATTCTGTCACCATTGAAAGAATGGTGGAGGATTATATGAATGACAGCATTCAAGTAGGCATGTCAGACAGTCCGTATGTATACTGGCAGGAAAAAGAGGCAATTTGGAGGCCCTTGCACAAAGCCACAAACTATCTTTATTTTACCTACATTGCCCCCCCTCCAGTGTGTACTCCGAAAAAGTGTTTAGTGCAGCCGGTAACCTTGTCAGCATTCGGCGTAGGTGGTTACTTCCACTAAATGTGGAGAAGATGATGTTCATCAAAATTAATTAGAAATTCCCGGGGTCGTGGCCTAGCTATTGAAGTGTGAGTACATGCTTTCTTGCAGCAATGTTTTAAATAACATATTTCCCCCACCCGCTCCTTCCCTGGACACCCCAAAATATCTTCCGCGACCCCTGCCATTGTGGGGTACCCGCGGAATCGGGGGGAGCTTTTAAGCCCTCCTGCGGATTGCGGCCTTCCCTTCAGCGTGAAGCCGGGGCCTAAAGTTTGAGGGAGACCCAGGTCCGACGTCCGGAGCTGAGATATCTGCTCCAAAATATCTTTGGAGGGTCCTTCATTCATATTACCGGCCCCCGTGTGGCTGCTGCACCCCCCCCCCCTTATTTGCTACTACAGAGTCTCAGCACTCGGACGACACTTGGGGGACACTGCTGTCCCGAGACGGGGGATCGAGCAGCTGCCATCTTACCTGTGGACTTCACTGAGCGCCGGTACTCCGGGTATGGGGGCTGCCGCCCTCCCTCCCTCCTGCTACTGTTCCCAGTGGCCTCTCCTCTGCTGGGGACCTGTGAAGAGGATCGCAGGGCTCCCGGGGTCTTCCCCGCCGCCGGCCGGCTGCATGCCGCTGTTTATCTGGTGCCAGCTCCGGAACTTCCTGAGCGTGGGTGACGCTGTGCAGCCCAGGATCCCCGGGGCCTGAATCACAGACGCCGGCTCTAGCTACAGCAGCGGTCCATAGGCTGTGCTGACCTGGGTGACGACCCCGGCTGCTCCAGGTACTCTCTCTGCTCCCCCTCCCTCTAGTCTCAAGCTCCTTTTACCACAGACAGCCTCCTGCCATCACTCGGCTGTCAGAATGCCTTTTGGGTGCTTGTTAACCTTCCCCCTTCCCTCCTCCTGTCCCCTGGTCTTGGATCCCGGCTGGGCCTTGACAGGGTTGTATTGTGGGCCCTCCCAGCAGCACCCCACCCGGCGGCCTGACACATCTGGGAGCAGGTGTTTTGCCTACTGCCTCTCGACGCCATTCACACAGCGGTATCAGGAGTGGACCATGAGGTGACCCTACACCGTCCAGTCGCACTGCCACCAGTCACTGGCTGATCCATGACTGTGCTGGCATGCTTTCCGCCACAAACTGATTACCGCTACAAGCTCTGCGGAGGATACGCATTTCACCCCACTCCACTAGCTTATACCGTACGCCATATGGCTATTTGCTTGACCCCCTGCAATGTGAATCGTTCATGATGCCTGTTTTATGCTAAATCATTCTGCAGCCCCATAGTGTTTAGGGGCTCTTCCTTGCACTCGCTATAAGGTCTCTAGGAGCCGTCTTCTAGCCATTTCAAGTTTGTACCCACTGTTCTACTCTATTTCCTGCTGCTACCCACCTACCTCTCCTATCTCACTATGTCACAGAGAAACCGCAAAGCTCCTGCTCTTGCTAAACCTAGTATCCTTCGGGCCTGGGAGAAAGCATTCTCTACTCCTTGGAACTCCCCCACCGTGGATCCCTTGTCGGATGCTGACGATACCCCCTCCCTGAGAGCTAGTCTCACAACCCAAGGTATTATTGCTATCGTCACTAAGACTATCCAGACGGAAATGAGGTCGGTCCTCACCGAGTTCAGGACTGAACTTGCTGATCTAGGCACCCGTACTGACTCCCTGGAACGAGATGAAGTCTGCCAATATCAAACAGTGGTCGAACAAGAGCTGTCCGAGATCCGCGCAGATTTAGATCATGGAGACCACCTGGAGGATTTGGACAACCGGAATCGCCGGAATAATGTCCGGATCCGTAATATACCGGAGAGTGTCACTATGGAGGGCCTTCCAAGTTTTCTGGAGGGTTTACTGCAAACTTTATTTCCTGAGGTTTCTAAAGATTTGTTTCTCTTGGATAGAGCACATAGAGCGTAGCGCCCACGTCCACCCCCCACTCAACCCCCTCGGGATGTCATCCTGCGGTTCCATTATTACAAAACGAAAGAGAAATTCATGATGGCGGCTCGTGAACACCAATCCATTGCTTATTCTGGGACCCAACTTCAAATTTATCAGGAATTGGCCCCGTCTACGCTTCGAAAACATAGAGACCTTTCCGTTATCACCAAGGTCCTCCGTGATCACTCCATTAAGTACAAATGGGGGTTCCCGTTCCAACTCCATGTCTCCAAAAATGGCTCCCACCTATCGATTAAAACACCCGCTCAAGGCTATGACCTCCTCAAGTCCCTTGGTATCCTTGACTCTCTGCCTGACGAGATTCAAAATCATCTCACCACCACCCCCCCTAGAAGACCTATGGCGCCTACTCCTGAATGGTCTACTAAATGAAAAATTGAGATATTCTCTGCAGATTAAATACTATACTTGATTTTGCATACTAGCTCCTCCCCCTTTAGGTTACATTGTTTTACATATTTTTACTTTTATTGTTTAGTGGACTATGTGAAGTTAAGGACTTCTACACGTCAGCCCATGGTAGTCCCACTTCCATGATGTTTTCGTGCGTTGCTTTGGTAAGGCTAATCTACCGTTCAGCTCTTAAGGACTGCCCGGGCTCATGGAAGTTCTTTGGCCGCTCCAAATACTATGTTTTCTGCAAACTCCCACTAGCTCATTTAAGTTTCGATGTACATCTTCCTGATGCTTCCTTTTCTTTAGATTTGTTAGTTAATTTTGCATTTTGACATCCTATTACTATGTTTGCCTTTGCATACTGGCTCCTCCCCTTTCACGTTACACTGTTTTACACGTTTTACTTTTTATTACTCATTGGTCTATGCGATGTTTAGGACTCCCGCACATCAGCCCTGGGCGTTCCCATTTTCATGATGGTTTCGTGCCTTGACTTGGTAAGGCTAATCTGTCGTTCAGCTCTGAGGGTCGGCCCTGGCCCGTGGATATGGTGTGCTCGTTCCAAAAGTTAGGTTTTCTGCAAGATACCACTATTTCATTCATGTTTCAATTTGCAACTATTTGATGTTTTTTAGATGTCTTGACTAACTTTACATCTCAACGTACTATTACAATATGTGTAACTGCTGTCTGCAATATCTTCTTCTCTTTTTCTGTTTCTGATTACCTACTGACCTAGTGTTTTCACACCCCTTACACTGGCTCACAGAATGTGTTTTCCTTTTTTCTCTATGTTCCTCTTCCTCCTCGTTGCTAATTACTACTGGCGCTACCCCCCACTCCGAAGGGGCTGCCCACCTGGCATTAACCCTTTCACTCATAGACCCAACCCGTTTTTAGGAAAGGGTCTATCCCTTGAGTTTGTTCTCTTATTCACCTTCACCTGCTTCTATTATTGTTTTTTTGACCCCCTCCCTTAAATTCCCTGGTCGAACATATCGTGGTATATTCTTGCTACTGGGCTTTGCACCCGACTAAGTGATCCATGGCGTTTCAATTTTTTACCCGACAAAAGGCGGATATAATTTTCTTACAGGAGACCCATTTCAAAGCCCCTCACCCCTCTTTAAGTTCTAAACACTATCCTCATGCCTTTTATTCAACAATGACAGCCAAGCGTAGAGGTACTGATATTCAGATCCACCGGGACCTCCCCCTGGTTGTCCGAGACACGGTTCTTGATAACCATGGAAGCTTTGTAATCACCTTGGCATCGATTTACGCCCCAAACATGCAGCAGGGTTCCTTTTTTAGGATATTCTCTGATCATCTCTCTAAGTTTTCGAATTCCTGGGTTATCGTGGCTGGTGATTGTAACGCTACCTTGGACCCCCATACTGATAGGTCCCACCCATGCTTGGGCCCCTCTTCCCATGTGAAATTGTCTAAACTTTTATAATCATGCATCACTGCCCACAACCTATATGATAGCTGGAAAACACTCTACCCGTCCGCTACAGGCTATATTCACTACTCCCCACAACACGACATATATACTCGCATCAATTATATTTTCGTAGATAGGGATTCCTCTCAAACCCTTTTGGGATCTCAAGTGATCCCGACCACCTGGTCTGACCACTATGCAATAACACTTGATTTCACTACCCCTCATAAACCTTTAGCTACATGCAAGTTGCACCTTAATGAGTCGTTGCTTAATTCTTCTAACGTGTCTCAAATTGATGCTGCGATTCATCATTATTTTACTGAGAATGTCTCTCTCGACATCTCGCCTGCTATACTGTGGGAAGCGCATAAAGCTACACTGCGGGGCATTCTTATTAATCTTACGTCAGCCCAGAGAAAGACTGAAGCTAAACGGATTGCTGACTTGGAAGCTGATTTAGCTTCATTGACTCTTCATCACCAACGCTTTCCCAAACGTAAGCCTTATCTAAAGATTCTCGCTTTGAAAGGGCAGTTGTCGCAAATCCTTACTAAAAAGACGATCAAATCACTCTTGTGGATCCGTCAGAAATTTTACGAAAAATCAGATAAAGTGGATGCTTTACTAGCCCGTCGACTGCGTGCGAAACGCACGCTCAGTCGTATGCTGGCATTGAAGTGCCCCGATGGATCCACAACCTGTGACCCTAAATTGATGGCCTCCCACTTCCAAGACTACTATACCTCCCTCTATAATCTCTCTTCCGATGTCTCTACCGCTCCGCACCATATTTCCACTATTCAACAATATCTTTCCTCTTGTCATTTACCGACACTTTCCGCGATGGACCTTGAGACACTCAACGCTCCTATCACTCACGAAGAAATTCTTGCTACGGTTAAGCAACTCTGCCGTTCTTCCGCCCCAGGTCCGGATGGTTACACTGCTATCTATTGTAAAAAATTCTCCCAAGCCCTTCTTCCCATGCTACATTCACTCTTTAACTCACTAATGGAAGAGGGCTCCCTTGATGCAGCCACCACCAGAGCTAATATTATAGTTATCCCCAAGCCCGACCGAGATCAACTAGAAATTAAAAACTGTAGGCACATCTCGTATCTAAACACGGATCTAAAGTTATTCGCTAAAATCCTTGCGAACCGGCTCGCTCCTAATCTCCCAGCATTAATACACCCGGACCAAGAGGGTTTTATTCCCAATCGACAAGCTGCAGGCAATATTCGGCGTCTTATTGATCTCATTCACCTCTCCCATAGGGAATCCCACCCGACTCTGGTGGTGGCTTTCAATGCGGAAAAGGCCTTTGATAGGGAGGCCCTGCAGGCTATAGGATTACATGGTGCATTTTATAATGCCATCATTTCGCTCTATCGCAATCCTTCGGCTTCTATTTTAGTCAATGGTCTGTCATCCCCGCCTCTACCTATTCGTAATGGCACCTGGCAGGGTTGTCCACTTTCTCCCCTGCTTTTTGCCCTGGTGATGGAACCATTAGTGGCAAAAATTAGACTAAACTCCAGCATCTCGGTTATTTTAGTAGCACTCATGAGTATAAAATTGCATTATGGGGGTCATTCCGAGTTGATCGCTCGTTGCCGATTTTCACAACGGAGCGATTAAGGCAAAAATGCGCATGCAAGTATTTTAGCACAAAAACTTAGTAAATTTACTCACGTCTGAAGAACGAAGACTTTTCATCGTTGAAGTGATCGGAGTGTGATTGACAGGAAGTGGGTGTTTCTGGGCAGAAACTGACCATTTTCAGGGAGTGTGCGGAAAAACGCAGGCGTGTCAGGCAAAACCGCGGGAGTGTCTGGAGAAACGGGGGAGTGGCTGGCCGAACACTGGGCGTGTGTGTGACGTCAAACCAGGAACGAAACGGCCTGAGCTGATCGCAATCTGTGAGTAGGTCTGGAGCTACTCAGAAACTTCTAAGAAATTTCTATTCGCAATTCTGCTAATTTTTCGTTCGCAATTCTGCTATGCTAAGATACACTCCCAGAGGGCGGCGGCTTAGCGTGTGCAATGCTGCTAAAAGCAGCTAGCGAGCGAACAACTCGGAATGACCCCCAATATGTGGATGAAGTCATTTTAACCTTGACCGACCCGTGCACCTCCCTACAACACCTATTTGAGGAGATTAAGACATACAGCTCCCTTTCTAACTATAAACTCAATACTGACAAAACAGAGGTCCTGGACCTACACGTCTCCCAAGATCTTCGCCTTTTACACTCCTCTTATTCATTTAAATGGCAAAGCACTAAGCTCAAATCCTACTCATCGTTATATGCAGCCAATTTCCCACATTTACTTTCTTCAATAAAATCTGATCTGATCGCTTGGAACAAATTGTTTGTTTATTTATTGGTTAGGTCGCATCGCGGCGGTTAAGATGAACCTACTGCCGCGATTGCTGTACTTATGGCAAAACCTCCCAATCCACATCCCCATTAAGATACTGAAGAATCTTCAGCGAAACCTATCTAATTTTATTTGGGCTCGGAAGAAACCCAGATTCAAAATGCGATTACTCCAACAACACCCTACAGAAGGCAGTCTCGGCATGCCGGATCTTATTCGTTACTATCAAGCTACGCATTTGACCACTTGTGTTCGTTGGCACTCACCACCCGCACAGAGAACATGGACTTTTCTTGAGGCGCACTCACTGCACATGTACTCACCTTCCACCCTACTATGGTGTCCGCCCCGCTCCCGCCCACACTCTACTCTACTCCTACCAATAATACATTTCTCTTTATCAATATGGGGTCATTGTACTCGTTTCTATCAACTCCGTTCACACAACCCTTATTTAGCTCCTTTATGGAACAATACACGATTCCCCCCGGGCAATAATCACCTTGCATTCCAACACTGGACCACGCACATTCTCTTTCTACAGGATATAGCCCCCCTCTCCTCATTTCCGTCCTTTACGGACCTACAATCCCGTTTTTCACTCCCCCATTCAGTTTTCTATCAGTTTTAACAAATACAACACTTCTATAATACTCTCACTAAACCCACCCACCCTATCGTAGCTACCCCTCTTGAAACATGGTGAAGTGGCCCTCATTCAACGAAGGGACTACTCTCTCGCATCTATCGGGTACTACTGTCACACAACATCCCTTCCAAAGAGAGTCACGAATTGGCCTGGGAGAGAGATGTGGGTGAAACCTTAATCGTTGAAGAATGGGATGATATTAGACAAGAAATTACCAAGAGTTCTATTTCTGTTCGTATTGCTGAAAATTCTTATAAATTGTAAACCGATGGTACCTGGTGGTGCCTGGTACCTACTAGATTGCAAACTATCTATCCCACTTGTTCTGCTGAATGTTGGAGATTGTGTGGGCTCCGGGGAACCCTGCTGCATGTTTGGTGGACCTGTTCATCAATCCACCAATATTGGCAGCAAATCCATAAATTGGTTTTAGATGTCACGAATATAACTGTCCCATACTCTATTCACTACTCTCCCGTCCCATTCCTGACGTCTCCCGCCATCAACGCACATTAATTAAGCATATTATGAACACAGCCAAATGTCAAATTGCGGCAAATTGGAAGTCCACATCCCCTCCCACTTTAACTGCTACTATTAACGCCGTTTGGTTTACTTATAAGCTAGAACGCATTACAACTGCACTTTATGACTCACCAGATTCCCTTACTAAAACGTGGACGCCTTGCACATTACACTTCAATGCTGAACCGCGACTGACGACTGTTTAATCTGTCCCGTTTATACTTTAGTTCGTCATTGTATATGACCTTGACTGGCCGACGCCTCCCCCACCATTCTTTATTGTCCCTACCCTCTCCCACCCCTGCTTACTCTTTCATTGTATTTCTGCTTTTTGATATTAGTAATAGTATATGTTGATTACTTGATCGGAGGGTTGTTCGATATCATGCTACTGATACACCTGTTTGACGCCCCCGTTCATATTTTTTCCTTGAATGCCTTCTACTGTTTATTACGGTCTGTCTTTTTGTTCATATGCTTATAAAACAAAAAAAACAATAAAACGATTTAAAAAAATAAAATAAATTATAAATTCCTCTGGGAAGACCTTTACCAGCAATTGCCACCAGAAAGTACACAAGGACCTGTGATGGTGGATTCCAGTGGGGACGAATTAATACTCTGTGAGGATGATGTACACAGTGAAAGGGGTGAGGAATCGGAGGATGATGATGAGGTGGACATCTTGCCTCTGTAGAGCCAGTTTGTGCAAGGAGAGATTGATTGCTTCTTTTTTGGTGGGGGCCCAAACAAACCAGTCATTTCAGCCACAGTCGTGTGGCAGACCCTGTCGCTGAAATGATTGGTTTGTTAAAGTGTGCATGTCCTGTTTATACAACATAAGGGTGGGTGGGAGGGCCCAAGGACAATTCCATCTTGCACCTCTTTTTCTTCTTTGCATCATGTGCTGTTTGAGGACTATTTTTTTTTTGTGCCATCCTGTCTGTAACTGCAGTGTTACTCCTAGATGGGCCAGGTGTTTGTGCCGCACACTTGTGTCACTTAGCTTGGCCATCCAGCTACCTCATTGCACCTCTTTTTCTTCTTTGCATCATGTGCTGTTAGGGGATTAGTTTTTTTAAGTGCCATCCTTTCTGTAACTGCAGTGCCACTCCTAGATGGGCCAGGTGTTTGTGCCGCACAGCTTAGCCATCCAGCTACCTCATTGCACCTCTTTTTCTTCTTTGCATCATGTGCTGTTTGGGGCCTATTTTTTAAATCTACCATCCTGTCTGCCACTGCAGTGCCACTCCTAGATGGGCCAGGTGTTTGTGCCGCACATTTGTGTTGTTTAGCTTGACCATCCAGCTACCTAATTGCACCTCTTTTTCTTCTTTGCATCATGTGCTGTTTGGGGACTAGTTTTTGAATAGTGCCATCTTGTCTGCAACTGCAGTGCCACTCCTAGATGTGTCAGGTGTTTGTGCCGCACACTTGTGTCGCTTAGCTTAGTCATACAGCCACCTCGGTGCAGCTTTTAGGCCTAAAAACAATATTGAGAGGTGTGAGGTATTCAGAATAGACTGGAAATGAGTGGAATGACTGTTATTGAGGTTAATAATAATACCGTAGAAGCAAAATGACCCCCAAATTCTGTGATTTTAGCTTTTTTTTTAATGTTTTTTTTTTTTAAATCATCCAGATCCAAAACCAAAACACGAAAGGGTGGTTTTGGCAAAACCAAGCCAAAACCAAAACACAAAACTGGAATTAGAACCAAAACACGAAAAGTGCACGCCGCACATCTCTAATTTAATTAGGGATTGGAGTTCAAGCTCCATCACAGGTTCAACAAGAGAGCCTCTTTCCATGTTGGTCAAAGTAGGAAGATTTGCATCAGTTATAAATTGCATGCCAAAGATGGGAGAATCAGGAGGAGCCGTATAAAGCTCCTGATAGTAACATAGAAATTGTTCAGAGATACGTGATGCTTCAGTAATAGGTGCACATGGACCTGAATTTAGCTGTAGAATATAAGAGGGTGAATGATATGTTCGTACTAGATTAGACAGTAATCTGCAAGGTTTATTAAAACTAGTGATGATTGAGCGGGTTCGGTTCGTCGGAATCCGAACCCCCCCGAACTTCACCCTTTTACACGGGTCCGAGGCAGAATCGGATCCTCCCGCCTTGCTCGGTTAACCTGAGCGCGCCCGAACGTCATCATCCCACTGTCGGATTCTCGCGAGATTCGGATTCTATATAAAGCCGCGCGTCGCCGCCATTTTTCACTCGTGCATTGGAAATGATAGTGAGAGGACGTGGCTGGCGTCCTCTCACTTTGTTTCAGGGGGCTGCAGTGCAAATATCTTTATTCTGGGGACCAGCAGTATTATAGGAGGAGTACAGTGCAGAGTTTTGCTGACCAGTGACCACCAGTATTATACGTTGTCTGCCTGAAAAACGCTCCATATCTGTGCTCTGTGTGCTGCATATATCTGTGCTCACACAGCTTTATTGTGGGGACTGGGGACCAGCAGTATTATATAGGAGGAGTACAGTGCAGAGTTTTGCTGACCAGTGACCACCAGTATTATACGTTGTCTGCCTGAAAAACGCTCCATATCTGTGCTCAGTGTGCTGCATATATCTGTGCTCACACTGCTTTATTGTGGGGACTGGGGACCAGCAGTATTATATAGGAGGAGTACAGTGCAGAGTTTTGCTGACCAGTGACCACCAGTATTATACGTTGTCTGCATGAAAAATGCTCCATATCTGTGCTCAGTGTGCTGCATATATCTGTGCTCACACTGTTTATTGTGGGGACTGGGGACCAGCAGTATTATATAGGAGGAGTACAGTGCAGAGTTTTGCTGACCAGTGACCACCAGTATACGTTGTCTGCCTGAAAAACGCTCCATATCTGTGCTCAGTGTGCTGCATATATCTGTGCTCACACTGCTTTATTGTGGGGACTGGGGACCAGCAGTATTATATAGGAGGAGTACAGTGCAGAGTTTTGCTGACCAGTTACCACCAGTATACGTTGTCTGCCTGAAAAACACCTCCATATCTGTGCTCAGTGTGCTGCATATATCTGTGCTCACACTGCTTTATTGTGGGGACTGGGAACCAGCATTATTATATAGGAGGAGTACAGTGCAGAGTTTTGCTGACCAGTGACCACCAGTATTATACGTTGTCTGCCTGAATAACGCTCCATATCTATGCTCAGTGTGCTGCATATATCTGTGCTCACACTGTTTTATTGTGGGGACTGGGGACCAGCAGTATTATATAGGAGGAGTACAGTGCAGAGTTTTGCTGACCAGTGACCACCAGTATACGTTGTCTGCCTGAAAAACGCTCCATATCTGTGCTCAGTGTGCTGTATATATCTGTGCTTACACTGCTTTATTGTGGGGACTGGGGACCAGCAGTATTATATAGGAGGAGTACAGTGCAGAGTTTTGCTGACCAGTGACCACCAGTATACGTTGTTTGCCTGAAAAACACCTCCATATCTGTGCTCAGTGTGCTGCATATATATGTGCTCACACTGCTTTATTGTGGGGACTGGGGACCAACATTATTATATAGGAGGAGTACAGTGCAGAGTTTTGCTGACCAGTGACCAACAGTATTATACGTTGTCTGCCTGAAAAACGCCCCATATCTGTGCTCAGTGTGCTGCATATAGCTGTGCTCGCAATGCTTTATTGTGGGGACTGGGTACCAGCAGTATTATATAGGAGGAGTACAGTGCAGAGTTTTGCTGACCAGTGACCACCAGTATTATACGTTGTCTGCCTGAAAAACGCTCCATATATGTGCTCAGTGTGCTGCATATATCTGTGCTCACACTGCTTTTTTGTGGGGACTGGGGACCAGCAGTATAATATAGGAGTAGTACAGTGCAGTTTTGCTGACCAATGACCACCAGTATACGTTGTCTGCCTGAAAAACGCTCCATATCTGTGCTCAGTGTGCTGCATATATCTGTGCTCACACTGCTTTATTGTGGGGACTAGGGACCAGCAGTATTATATAGGAGGAGTACAGTGCAGTTTTGCTGACCAATGACCACCAGTATACGTTGTCTGCCTGAAAAACGCTCCATATCTGTGCTCAGTGTGCTGCATATATCTGTGCTCACACTGCTTTATTGTGGGGACTAGGGACCAGCAGTATTATATAGGAGGAGTACAGTGCAGAGTTTTGCTGACCAGTGACCACCAGTATACGTTATCTGCCTGAAAAATGCTCCATATCTGTGCTCAGTGTGCTGCATATATCTGTGCTCACACTGCTTTATTGTTGGGACTGGGGACCAGCAGTATTATATAGGAGGAGTACAGTGCAGAGTTTTGCTGACCAGTGACCACCAGTATACGTTGTCTGCCTGAAAAACACCTCCATATCTGTGCTCAGTGTGCTGCATATATCTGTGCTCACACTGCTTTATTGTGGGGACTGGGGACCAGCATTATTATATAGGAGGAGTACAGTGCAGAGTTTTGCTGACTAGTGACCACCAGTATTATACGTTGTCTGCCTGAAAAACACTCCATATCTGTGCTCAGTGTGCTACATATATCTGTGCTCACACTGCTTTATTGTGGGGACTGGGGACCAGCAGTATTGTATAGGAGGAGTACAGTGCAGAGTTTTGCTGACTAGTGACCAACAGTATTATACGTTGTCTGCCTGAAAAACGCCCCATATCTGTGCTCAGTGTGCTGCATATAGCTGTGCTCGCAATGCTTTATTGTGGGGACTGGGTACCAGCAGTATTATATAGGAGGAGTACAGTGCAGAGTTTTGCTGACCAGTGACCACCAGTATTATACGTTGTCTGCCTGAAAAACGCTCCATATATGTGCTCAGTGTGCTGCATATATCTGTGCTCACACTGCTTTTTTGTGGGGACTGGGGACCAGCAGTATAATATAGGAGTAGTACAGTGCAGTTTTGCTGACCAATGACCACCAGTATACGTTGTCTGCCTGAAAAACGCTCCATATCTGTGCTCAGTGTGCTGCATATATCTGTGCTCACACTGCTTTATTGTGGGGACTAGGGACCAGCAGTATTATATAGGAGGAGTACAGTGCAGTTTTGCTGACCAATGACCACCAGTATACGTTGTCTGCCTGAAAAACGCTCCATATCTGTGCTCAGTGTGCTGCATATATATGTGCTCACACTGCTTTATTGTGGGGACTAGGGACCAGCAGTATTATATAGGAGGAGTACAGTGCAGAGTTTTGCTGACCAGTGACCACCAGTATACGTTATCTGCCTGAAAAACGCTCCATATCTGTGCTCAGTGTGCTGCATATATCTGTGCTCACACTGCTTTATTGTTGGGACTGGGGACCAGCAGTATTATATAGGAGGAGTACAGTGCAGAGTTTTGCTGACCAGTGACCACCAGTATACGTTGTCTGCCTGAAAAACACCTCCATATCTGTGCTCAGTGTGCTGCATATATCTGTGCTCACACTGCTTTATTGTGGGGACTGGGGACCAGCATTATTTTATAGGAGGAGTACAGTGCAGAGTTTTGCTGACTAGTGACCACCAGTATTATACGTTGTCTGCCTGAAAAACACTCCATATCTGTGCTCAGTGTGCTACATATATCTGTGCTCACACTGCTTTATTGTGGGGACTGGGGACCAGCAGTATTGTATAGGAGGAGTACAGTGCAGAGTTTTGCTGACCAGTGACCACCAGTATTATACGTTATCTGCCTGAAAAACGCTCCATATATGTGCTCAGTGTGCTGCATATATCTGTGCTCACACTGCTTTATTGTGGGGACTGGGGACCAGCAGTATTATATAGGAGGAGTACAGTGCAGAGTTTTGCTGACCAGTGACCACCAGTATACGTTGTCTGCCTGAAAAACGCTCCATATCTGTGCTCAGTGTGCTGCATATATCTGTGCTCACACTGCTTTTTTGTGGGGACTGGGGACCAGCAGTATTATATAGGAGGAGTACAGTGCAGAGTTTTGCTGACCAGTGACCACCAGTATTATACGTTGATCTATTACTGGCATATAATTCCACACATTAAAAAATGGAGAACAAAAATGTGGAGGGTAAAATAGGGAAAGATCAAGATCCACTTCCACCTCGTGCTGAAGCTGCTGCATCATCTGCCAAGGCCAATGCACAATGTCATAGTTGTCGGATGCACTGCAGTGTTAAGGAGCCTTTCGTGAGACATCTTTACCCTATTACTGGCCGGCCAGAGACACCTGTACTTGCGGACAATATCTGAGATTATACCTGCTATCCACCAGGCAGTGGACTCCGGATAAGGATGTATTTGGAAGCGACAGCTGGGAGAGGTATTAATGTGATGTGTGCAAAGCTGAACACTTGTGCGCAGTTAATTATCTCTACTAAAAGCCATAATCACGACATAGTATAAGTATAGCTCACACTGGTTGAAAACTTAATGGTGTGAGGAATTTCATCTGGAAAGTATATCCTATTGGCTGCATGCTAAAGAACTGTAACCTGTGTGATGAATCCAGGTGTGCTAAATGACCAGACAATTGTGTATTATAACAACTGAGGAAACATACTTATCAGTCGGACATATGCATTGAATGGTAACATTCACGGGTTCACGATTTACTGTCAAAAGCGTATAAGGAAGTAACATCCAGCTCTAATATTCAGCTGTATACTTACATAAATAATCAGTGAGGAACAGTTTTCTCTGGTTCGGTATATAAAGCAGGATTTATCCTGCAAGATATATAGCTTAATTGTCATATACTGTAATTGTTTTACATGGTATGGGTATGTAAGATGTATTTTAATATATGATATTAAATCAATTCATGTTTAGTGTAAAAGTGCCAGCGCTGTTCTATTTTTTGTGTTTTCTTCATAGTAGAGAGCATGTAAAATCCAAAAAAATAAAGCTCAGTAAAATGACCCAAAAATCTAAATCAAAATCGTCTGAGGAGAAGCGTAAACTTGCCAATGTGCCATTTACGACACGGAGTGGCAAGGAACGGCTGAGGCCCTGGCCTATGCTCAAGGCTAGTGGTTCAGCTTCACCTGAGGATGGAAGCACTCATCCTCCTGCTAGAAAACTTAAAAGAGTTAAGATAGCAAAAGCACAGCATAGAACTGTGCGTTCTTCTAAATCACAAATCCCCAAGGAGAGTCCAATTGTGTCGGTTGCGATGCCTGACCTTCCCAACACTGGACGGGAAGAGGTGGCGCCTTCCACCATTTGCATGCCCCCTGCAAGTGCTGGAAGGAGCACCCGCAGTCCAGTTCCTGATAGTCAAATTGAAGATGTCACTGTTGAAGTACACCAGGATGAGGATATGGGTGTTGCTGACGCTGAGGAGGAAATTGACAAGGAGGATTCTGATAGTGAGGTGGTTTGTTTAAATCAGGCACCCGGGGAGACACCTGTTGTCTGTGGGACGAATATGGCCATTGACATGCCTGGTCAAATTACAAAAAAAATCACCTTTTCGGTGTGGAATTATTTCAACTGAAATGCGGACAACTGGTGTCAAACCATGTGTTGCCTTTGTCAAGCTGTAATAAGTAGGGGTAAGGACGTTAACCACCTAGGAACATCCTCCCTTATACGTCACCTGGACCGCATTCATCAGAAGTCAGTGACAAGTTCAAAAACTTTGGATGACAGCAGAAGCAGTCCACTGACCACTAAATCCCTTCCTCTTGTAACCACGCTCCTGCAAACCACACCACCAACTCCCTCAGTGTCAATTTCCTCCTTAGACAGGAAAGCCAATAGTCCTGCAGGCCATGTCACTGTCAAGGCTGACGAGTCCTCTCCTGCCTGGGATTCCTCCGATGCATCCTTGTAACGCCTACTGCTGCTGGCGCTGCTGTTGTTGCTGCTGGGAGTCGATCGTCATCCCAGAGGGGAAGTCGGAAGACCACTTGTACTACTTCTTCCAGTAAGCAATTGACTGTCCAACAGTCCTTTGCGAGGAAGATTAAATATCACAGCTGTCATCCTGCTGCAAAGCGGATAACTCAGACCTTGGCAGCCTGGGTGGTGAGAAACGTGTTTCCGGTATCCACCGTTAATTCACAGGCAACTAGAGACTTGATTGAGGTACTGTGTATTTTCTGGACTTGGAAATCGCACTCATAGATATCTCTGACCATGCCCCTATATGGTTCACTTTATTGTTAGAGACTCTCCTACTGACCTCCTATACCAGGTTATTTACATAAATCAACTGACTTTCGTACTCACATTGAGCAGCCTTTTTTAAATTATGTGGATGATAATGTGGAACATTTAGATGATATTAATTTGTTTTGGTTGGCATTATTATCAGTGATCCATGGACAGATTATGGAATATGTGTCCAGGAAATGCAAACTATTGACCTCAAAATTAGATGAACTGAGCCGTACTTTAGCAGATGCGTATGATACACTAATACTTAACGAATCCCCAGACAATCGACAAGCTTATCTTGCTGCAAAATATGCTTACGATGCCCTGTGCACTGAGCGGGCCCAATATTCGCATAATGCTCAGCATAATAGATATTTCTGTGGTTTTAATTAGTGATGTGCACCGGACATTTTTCGGGTTTTGTGTTTTGGTTTTGGATTCGGTTCCGCGGCCATGTTTTGGATTCGGACGCGTTTTGGCAAAACCTCCCTGAAATTTTTTTGTGATATTCTAATGTGTTTTGGATTCGGGTGTTTTTTTTACAAAAAAACGTCAAAAACAACTTAAATCATAGAATTTGGGGGTAATTTTGATCCCATAGTATTATTAACCTCAATAACCATAATTTCCACTCATTTCCAGTCTATTCTGAACACCTCACACTATTATTTTTAGTCCTAAAATTTGCACCAAGGTCGCTGAATGACTAAGCTAAGTGACCCAAGTGGCTGACACAAACACCTGGCCCCAGAGGCGTAACTAAGGGGGGGTCGAGCAGGGTACATGCCCTGGGCGCCTTCGCAGGCCCAGCAGAGGGGGGCGCTGCTGGTAGCCAGGGCATCATGCACACTCGCCCCCGCTACTGTTGCTATGCCTCCGAGCCCAGCCTGACCCTACGCATACGCGTAGAAAGCAGGACCGATGAGGGTGCCGCTGGCTGAAGTCCCTCAACCTGTTTGGGGCCCGTCTCCTGAGTTGTGCTGCTTCCCCCTCAGCCGCGGGCATACGAGTCACACTGACTCATTGTTTGCCGCTGCGCTGCCACCCGCCAGTGCCGCCCGCAGCCGTTGAATACGGCACAGTGCACACCAATGCTTGACACTCCGGAAACTTCCCCTCTCCTCTCTGCTCCTCCTCCAAAGTGACACAGCCTGTATAAAGAAGTCTGTGCCTGGCTGGAGTGGGCAGAGGGGCCTTTTGTTGTGTCCAAACCCTGGATCCTCTCTCACTTTGAAGCTCTGCTTGGGCGCCGGGGATCACTGCTTGGCCCAGACAAGAACAGTGAAATAAGGTATATTTGTCACTAACTGCTGAACCCCACTGCTGTCACCTTCAACCTGTCACTCTCCCTATCACCCCACTGCTGTCACCTTCTCCCTGTTACCCCACTACTGTCACCCTCTCCTTATCACCCCACTGTGGGGCATTTGTGTATCTGGCACTGCGGGGTAACGTGTATCTGGCACTGTGGGGTAATATGTATCTGGCGCTGTGAGGCATTTGTGTATCTGGCCCGGTAAACAACAGGGAAAATGGGAATGGGGATATCTTCTGCACAAGTTGGAGATCAAGTTATTCTTTTGAATATACTGATTGCCCCAAAAATACACATACTCTGGTTACCATACCCAATAATGTGTTGGGGGTGCTGCCATAGACAATAAGATTGAGAACAAAAGAGAGGATAGAGAAGATTGTCTCTTGGTTGGCGCACGGGGAGAAGTGAAAATTAATTTTAGTAAATCTAAAATATAACTTTTATTATCAACTGATTAAAATGATGTGAAATATATGAGAAAGCATTTTTTAATAAAAAAGATACTATATCAAATTAAAAGTTATTTTCACTGTGTCAAATTTATTGTTGTTGCTGTATATAATATTATAAGTGTCTATAAGACCAGGGTCACAACACGATAGTCTCACTTTTCACTATTAAGGTAGTATATCATGACAAATTTAATGACTCCTTAAAAATTACCATTTATCATTGGTATAGTGCACCCCTGGTTATCTTGCTATATTAATTGATAAGTATATCTAGCCACAGGGTACATTACCTACATAAACTGTTAGTGGGATTTTTTTTAAAAGAGACACGCTGTATCTTGTTAGATCTTATAATGTTATGGTTTTGTTACCTAATGTTGCAACACTGTAACAACCCATACAGTTGGATTTTAACCCTTTGCGCAAATGCTCATGAGCAAAAATGTGACAATGTGTGTATGGACAGCTTATTTAATGTCCTGACACTCATATGTTACAGAAATTGTTATGAATATAGTAGTCTCCTACCTATCAGTCACAACCATTTATGGTATCATATGTATCTGGCGCGGTGGGGCATTTGTGTATCTGGCACTGTGGGGGCATTTATGTATCTGGCACTGTGGGGGATTTGTGTATCTGGCACTGTGGGGGCATTTGTGTATCTGGCACTGTGGGGGCATTTGTGTATCTGGCACTGTGGGAGATTTGTGTATCTGGCACTGTGGGGGATTTATGTATCTGGCACTGTGGGGGCATTTGTGTATCTGGCACTGTGGGGGATTTGTGTATTTGGCACTGTGGGGCAATTTGTGTATCTGGCACTGTGGGGGATTTGTATATCTGGCACTGTGGGGGATTTGTGTATTTGGCACTGTGGGGGGTTTGTGTATTTGGCACTGTGGGGGATTTGTGTATCTGGCACTGTGGGGCAATGTGTAACTGGCACTGTGTGTATTGTGTAAAAAGAGGACTCTGCCTGCGTACTGTGTAAAAAGAGGACTCTGCCTGCGTACTGTGTAAAAAGGGGACTCTGCCTGCGTACTGTGTAAAAAGGGGACTCTGCCTGCGTACTGTGCAAAAAGGGGACTCTGCCTGCGTACTGTGTAAAAAGAGGACTCTGCCTGCGTACTGTGTAAAAAGAGGACTCTGCCTGCATACTGTGTAAAAAGGGGACTCTGCCTGTGTACTGTGTAATAAGAGGACTCTGCCTGCGTACTGTGTAAAAAGGGGATTCTGCCTGTGTAATGTGTAAAAAGGGGACTCTGCCTGTGTACTGTGTAAAAAGAGGACTCTGCCTGCATACTGTGTAAAAAGAGGACTCTGCCTGCGTACTGTGTAAAAATGGGACTCTGCCTGTGTAATGTGTAAAAGGGTACTCTGCCTGTGTACTGTGTAAATAGTGAACTCTACTGCTGTAATATTCAGAAATGGAATGGTGTGCTGAGAGACGACACAAGAGGGAGGTGATAGTGTGCTGAGAGACATCGCAGGGGGAGGTGATAGTGTGCTGAGAGGTGACACAGGGGGTAGGTGATAGTCATGTTGGCATGCCCCATTTTCAGTGGCCCTGGTATGTGACCACAGCCCTTCTGATGCGCAACCACGCCCCTTCTGGTGCGTGGGCACGCCCATTTTTAAGAGCGCACACATACTGTAGTTAGCTTTGTGGGTTTTTTTTTTTTGGGGGGGGGGCGCCACTCTTCATCTTGCCCTGGGTTTCAAAAACCCTAGTTACGCCTCTGCCTGGCCCATCTAGGAGTGGCACTGCAGTGTCAGACAGGATGGCACTTCAAAAAATAGTCCCCAAACAGCACATGATGCAAAGAAAAAAAGAGGTGCACCAAGGTCGCTGTGTGACTAAGCTAAGCGACCCAAGTGGCCGACACAAACACCTGGCCCATCTAGAAGTGGTACTGCAGTGTCAGACAGGATGGCAGATTTAAAAAATAGTCCCCAAACAGCACATGATGCAAAGAAAAAAAAAGGTGCACCAAGGTCGCTGTGTGACTAAGCTAAGCGGCCCAAGTGGCCGACACAAACACCTGGCCCATCTAGGAGTGGCACTGCAGTTTTCTAACAAGAGGATGAGTGCTTACATCCTCATGTGAATCTGAACCACTAGCCATGAACATAGGCCAGGGCCTCAGCCATTCCTTGCCACTCCGTGTCGTAAATGGCATATTGGCAAGTTCTCATCAGACGCTTTTGATTTTGATTTTTGGGTCATTTTACTGAACTTTTGTTTTTTGGATTTTACATGCTCTCTACTATGACATTGGGCATCGGCCTTGGCAGACGACGTTGATGGCATTTCAACGTCTCGGCCATGACTAGTGGCAGCAGCTTCAGCACGAGGTGGAAGTGGATCTTGATCTTTCCCTATTTTACCCTCCACATTTTTGTTCTCCATTTTTTAATGTGTGGAATTATATGCCAGTAATATATCAATAGCAATGGCCTACTTTACCGTACTGCTATATATTATATACTGGTGGTCAGCAAAATTATGCACTGTCCTCCTACTACTGCGCAAAACTACAAAAATGCACCACAGGTATGGATGGATAGTATACTTGACGACACAGAGGTAGGTAGAGCAGTTAACTACTGTACCGTACTGCTATATATTATATACTGGTGGTCAGCAAAATTATGCACTGTCCTCCTACTACTGCGCAAACTACTAAAATGCACCACAGGTAGGGATGGATAGTATACTTGACGACACAGAGGTAGGTAGAGCAGTGGACTACTGTACTGTAGTGCTATATATTATATACTGGTGGTCAACAAAATTATGCACTGTCCTCTTACTACTGCGCAAAACTTAAATGCACCACAGGTATGGATGAATAGTATACTTGACGACACAGAGGTAGGTAGAGCAGTGGACTACTGTGCCGTACTGCTATATATTATATACTGGTGGTCAGCAAAATGATGCACTGTCCTCCTACTACTGCGCACAACAACTAAAATGCACCACAGGTATGGATGGATAGTATACTTGACGACACAGAGGTAGGTAGAGCAGTGGACTACTGTACCGTACTGATATATATTATATACTGGTGGTCAGCAAAATTATGCACTGTCCTCCTACTACTGCGCACAACAACTAAAATGCACCACAGGTATGGATGGATAGTATACTTGATGACACAGAGGTAGGTAGAGTAGTGGACTACTGTACCATACTGCTATATATTATATACTGGTGGTCAGCAAAATTATGCACTGTCTTCTTACTACTGCGCACAACAACTAAAATGCACCACAGGTATGGATGGATAGTATACTTGACGACACAGAGGTAGGTAGAGCAGTGGCCTACTGTACCATACTGCAATATATTATATACTGGTGGTCAGCAAAATTATGCACTGTCCTCCTACTACTGCGCAAAACTTAAATGCACCACAGGTATGGATGGATAGTATACTTGATGACACAGAGGTAGGTAGAGCAGTGGACTACTGTACCGTACTGCTATATATTATATACTGGTTGTCAGCAAAATTATGCACTGTCCTCCTACTACTGCGCAAAACTTAAATGCACCACAGGTATGGATGGATAGTATACTTGATGACACAGAGGTAGGTAGAGCAGTGGACTACTGTACTGTACTGCTATATATTATATACTGGTGGTCAGCAAAATTATGCACTGTCCTCCTACTACTGGGCACAACAACTAAAATGCACCACAGGTATGGATGGATAGTATACTTGACGACACAGAGGTAGGTAGAGCAGTGGACTACTGTACCGTACTGCAATATATTATATACTGGTGGTCAGCAAAATTATGCACTGTCTTCCTACTACTGCGCACAACAACTAAAATGCACCACAGGTATGGATGGATAGTATACTTGACGACACAGAGGTAGGTAGAGCAGTGGACTACTGTACCGTACTGCTATATATTATATACTGGTGGTCAGCAAAATTATGCACTGTCCTCCTACTACTGCGCAAAACTTAAATGCACCACAGGTATGGATGGATAGTATACTTGATGATACAGAGGTAGGTAGAGCAGTGGACTACTGTACCGTACTACTATATATTATATACTGGTGGTCAGCATAATTATGCACTGTCCTCCTACTACTGCGCAAAACTTAAATGCACCACTGGTATGGATGGATAGTATACTTGACGACACAGAGGTAGGTAGAGCAGTGGACTACTGTACTGTACTGCTATATATTACATACTGGTGGCCAGCAAAATTATGCACTGTCCTCCTACTACTGCGCACAACAACTAAAATGCACCACAGGTATGGATGGTTAGTATACTTGACGACACAGAGGTATGTAGAGCAGTGGACTACTGTACCGTACTGCTATATATTATATCCTGGAGTTCAGCAAAATTATGCACTTTCCTGCTACTACTGCGCAAAACTACTAAAATGCACCACAGGTATGGATGTAGAGTATACTTGACGACACTGAGGTAGGTAGAGCATTGGACTACTGTACCATACTGCTATATATTATATACTGGTGGTCAGCAAAATTATGCACTGTCCTCCTACTACAGCGCAAAACTTAAATGCACCACAAGTATGGATGTATAGTATGCTTGATGACACAGAGGTAGGTAGAGCAGTGGACTACTGTACCGTACTGCTATATATTATATACTGGTGGTCAGCAAAATTATGCACTATCCTCCTACTACTGCGCAAAAATTAAATGCACCACAGGTAAGGATGGATAGTATGCTTGACGACAAAGAGATAGGTAGAGCAGTGGACTACTGTACCGTACTGCTATATATTATATACTGGTGGTCAGCACAATTATGCACTGTCCTCCTACTACTGTGCACAACAACTAAAATGCACCACAGGTATGGATGGATAGTATACTTGACGACACAGAGGTAGGTATAGCAGTGGACTACTGTACCGTACTGCTATATATTATATACTGGTGGTCAGCAAAATGATGCACTGTCCTCCTACTACTGTGCAAAACTTAAATGCACCACAGGTATGGATGGACAGTATACTTGACGACACAGAGGTAGGTAGAGCAGTGGACTACTGTACCGTACTGCTATATATTATATACTGGTGGTCAGCAAAATTATGCACTGTCCTCCTACTACTGCGCACAACAACTAAAATGAACCACAGGTATGGATGGATAGTATACTTTACGACACAGAGGTAGGTAAAGGAGTGGACTACTGTACCGTACTGCTATATATTATATACTGGTGGTCAGCAAAATTATGCACTGTCCTCCTACTACTGCGCACAACAACTAAAATGAACCACAGGTATGGATGGATAGTATACTTTACGACACAGAGGTAGGTAAAGGAGTGGACTACTGTACCGTACTGCTATATATTATATACTGGTGGTCAGCAAAATTATGCACTGTCCTCCTACTACTGCGCAAAACTTAAATGCACCACAGGTATGGATGGATAGTATACTTGATGACACAGAGGTAGGTAGAGCAGTGGACTACTGTACCGTACTGCTATATATTATATACTGGTGGTCAGCAAAATTATGCACTGACCTCCAACTACTCCGCAAAACTTAAATGCACCACAGGTATGGATGGATAGTATACTTGACAACACAGAGGTAGGTAGAGCAGTGGACTACTGTACCGTACTGCTATATATTATATACTGGTGGTCAGCAAAATTATGCACTGTCCTCCTACTACTGCGCACAACAACCAAAATTCACCACAGGTATGGATGGATGGTATACTTGACGACACAGAGGTAGGTAGAGCAGTGGACTACTGTACCATACTGCTATATATTATATACTGGTGGTCAGCAAAATTATGTACTGTCCTCCTACTACTGCGCACAAATACTAAAATGCACCACAGGTATGGATGGATAGTATACTTGATGACACAGAGGTAGGTAGAGCAGTGGACTACTGTACCATACTGCTGTATATTATATACTGGTGGTCAGCAAAATTATGCACTGTCCTCCTACTACTGCGCACAACAACTAAAATGAACCACAGGCATGGATGGATAGTATACTTGACGACACAGAGGTAGGTAAAGGAGTGGACTACTGTACCGTACTGCTATATATTATATACTGGTGGTCAGCAAAATTATGCACTGTCCTCCTACTACTGCGCAAAACTACTGAAATGCACCACAGGTATGGATGGATAGTATACTTGACGACACAGAGGTAGGTAGAGCAGTGGACTACTGTACCGTACTGCTATTATTTTATATACTGGTGGTCATCAAAATTATGCACTGTCCTCCTACTACTGCGCAAAACTTAAATACACCACAGGTATGGATGGATAGTATACTTGACGACACAGAGGTAGGTAGAGCAGTGGACTACTGTACCATACTGCTATATATTATATACTGGTGGTCAGCACAATTATGCACTGTCCTCCTACTACTGCGCAAAACTTAAATGCTCCACAGGTATGGATGGATGGTATACTTGACGACACAGAGGTAGGTAGAGCAGTGGACTACTGTACCATACTGCTATATATTATATACTGGTGGTCAGCAAAATTATGCACTGTCCTCCTACTACTGCGCACAACAACTAAAATGAACCACAGGTATGGATGGATAGTATACTTGACGACACAGAGGAAGGTAGTGCAGTGGACTACTGTACCGTACTGCTATATATTATATACTGGTGGTCAGCAAAATTATGCACTGTCCTCCTACTACTGCGCAAAACTGCTAAAATGCACCACAGGTATGGATGGATAGTATACTTGACGACACAGAGGTAGGTAGAGTAGTGCACTACTGTACCGTACTGCTAAATATTATATACTGGTGGTCAGCAAAATTATGCACTTTCCTCCTACTACTGCGCAAAACTTAAATACACCACAGGTATGGATGGATAGTATACTTGACGACACAGAGGTAGGTAGAGCAGTGGACTACTGTACCATACTGCTATATATTATATACTGGTGGTCAGCACAATTATGCACTGTCCTCCTACTACTGCGCACAACAACTAAAATGCACCACAGGTATGGATGGATAGTATACTGGACGACAAAGAGGTAGGTAGAGCAGTGGACTACTGTACCATACTGCTATATATTATATACTGGTGGTCAGCAAAATTATGCACTGTCCTCCTACTACTGCGCAAAACTTAAATGCTCCACAGGTATGGATGGATGGTATACTTGACGACACAGAGGTAGGTAGAGCAGTGGACTACTGTACCATACTGCTATATATTATATACTGGTGGTCAGCAAAATTATGCACTGTCCTCCTACTACTGCGCAAACTACTAAAATGCACCACAGGTAGGGATGGATAGTATACTTGACGACACAGAGGTAGGTAGAGCAGTGGACTACTGTACTGTAGTGCTATATATTATATACTGGTGGTCAACAAAATTATGCACTGTCCTCTTACTACTGCGCAAAACTTAAATGCACCACAGGTATGGATGAATAGTATACTTGACGACACAGAGGTAGGTAGAGCAGTGGACTACTGTGCCGTACTGCTATATATTATATACTGGTGGTCAGCAAAATGATGCACTGTCCTCCTACTACTGCGCACAACAACTAAAATGCACCACAGGTATGGATGGATAGTATACTTGACGACACAGAGGTAGGTAGAGCAGTGGACTACTGTACCGTACTGATATATATTATATACTGGTGGTCAGCAAAATTATGCACTGTCCTCCTACTACTGCGCACAACAACTAAAATGCACCACAGGTATGGATGGATAGTATACTTGATGACACAGAGGTAGGTAGAGTAGTGGACTACTGTACCATACTGCTATATATTATATACTGGTGGTCAGCAAAATTATGCACTGTCTTCTTACTACTGCGCACAACAACTAAAATGCACCACAGGTATGGATGGATAGTATACTTGACGACACAGAGGTAGGTAGAGCAGTGGCCTACTGTACCATACTGCAATATATTATATACTGGTGGTCAGCAAAATTATGCACTGTCCTCCTACTACTGCGCAAAACTTAAATGCACCACAGGTATGGATGGATAGTATACTTGATGACACAGAGGTAGGTAGAGCAGTGGACTACTGTACCGTACTGCTATATATTATATACTGGTTGTCAGCAAAATTATGCACTGTCCTCCTACTACTGCGCAAAACTTAAATGCACCACAGGTATGGATGGATAGTATACTTGATGACACAGAGGTAGGTAGAGCAGTGGACTACTGTACTGTACTGCTATATATTATATACTGGTGGTCAGCAAAATTATGCACTGTCCTCCTACTACTGGGCACAACAACTAAAATGCACCACAGGTATGGATGGATAGTATACTTGACGACACAGAGGTAGGTAGAGCAGTGGACTACTGTACCGTACTGCAATATATTATATACTGGTGGTCAGCAAAATTATGCACTGTCTTCCTACTACTGCGCACAACAACTAAAATGCACCACAGGTATGGATGGATAGTATACTTGACGACACAGAGGTAGGTAGAGCAGTGGACTACTGTACCGTACTGCTATATATTATATACTGGTGGTCAGCAAAATTATGCACTGTCCTCCTACTACTGCGCAAAACTTAAATGCACCACAGGTATGGATGGATAGTATACTTGATGATACAGAGGTAGGTAGAGCAGTGGACTACTGTACCGTACTACTATATATTATATACTGGTGGTCAGCATAATTATGCACTGTCCTCCTACTACTGCGCAAAACTTAAATGCACCACTGGTATGGATGGATAGTATACTTGACGACACAGAGGTAGGTAGAGCAGTGGACTACTGTACTGTACTGCTATATATTACATACTGGTGGCCAGCAAAATTATGCACTGTCCTCCTACTACTGCGCACAACAACTAAAATGCACCACAGGTATGGATGGTTAGTATACTTGACGACACAGAGGTATGTAGAGCAGTGGACTACTGTACCGTACTGCTATATATTATATCCTGGAGTTCAGCAAAATTATGCACTTTCCTGCTACTACTGCGCAAAACTACTAAAATGCACCACAGGTATGGATGTAGAGTATACTTGACGACACTGAGGTAGGTAGAGCATTGGACTACTGTACCATACTGCTATATATTATATACTGGTGGTCAGCAAAATTATGCACTGTCCTCCTACTACAGCGCAAAACTTAAATGCACCACAAGTATGGATGTATAGTATGCTTGATGACACAGAGGTAGGTAGAGCAGTGGACTACTGTACCGTACTGCTATATATTATATACTGGTGGTCAGCAAAATTATGCACTATCCTCCTACTACTGCGCAAAAATTAAATGCACCACAGGTAAGGATGGATAGTATGCTTGACGACAAAGAGATAGGTAGAGCAGTGGACTACTGTACCGTACTGCTATATATTATATACTGGTGGTCAGCACAATTATGCACTGTCCTCCTACTACTGTGCACAACAACTAAAATGCACCACAGGTATGGATGGATAGTATACTTGACGACACAGAGGTAGGTATAGCAGTGGACTACTGTACCGTACTGCTATATATTATATACTGGTGGTCAGCAAAATGATGCACTGTCCTCCTACTACTGTGCAAAACTTAAATGCACCACAGGTATGGATGGACAGTATACTTGACGACACAGAGGTAGGTAGAGCAGTGGACTACTGTACCGTACTGCTATATATTATATACTGGTGGTCAGCAAAATTATGCACTGTCCTCCTACTACTGCGCACAACAACTAAAATGAACCACAGGTATGGATGGATAGTATACTTTACGACACAGAGGTAGGTAAAGGAGTGGACTACTGTACCGTACTGCTATATATTATATACTGGTGGTCAGCAAAATTATGCACTGTCCTCCTACTACTGCGCACAACAACTAAAATGAACCACAGGTATGGATGGATAGTATACTTTACGACACAGAGGTAGGTAAAGGAGTGGACTACTGTACCGTACTGCTATATATTATATACTGGTGGTCAGCAAAATTATGCACTGTCCTCCTACTACTGCGCAAAACTTAAATGCACCACAGGTATGGATGGATAGTATACTTGATGACACAGAGGTAGGTAGAGCAGTGGACTACTGTACCGTACTGCTATATATTATATACTGGTGGTCAGCAAAATTATGCACTGACCTCCAACTACTCCGCAAAACTTAAATGCACCACAGGTATGGATGGATAGTATACTTGACAACACAGAGGTAGGTAGAGCAGTGGACTACTGTACCGTACTGCTATATATTATATACTGGTGGTCAGCAAAATTATGCACTGTCCTCCTACTACTGCGCACAACAACCAAAATTCACCACAGGTATGGATGGATGGTATACTTGACGACACAGAGGTAGGTAGAGCAGTGGACTACTGTACCATACTGCTATATATTATATACTGGTGGTCAGCAAAATTATGTACTGTCCTCCTACTACTGCGCACAAATACTAAAATGCACCACAGGTATGGATGGATAGTATACTTGATGACACAGAGGTAGGTAGAGCAGTGGACTACTGTACCATACTGCTGTATATTATATACTGGTGGTCAGCAAAATTATGCACTGTCCTCCTACTACTGCGCACAACAACTAAAATGAACCACAGGCATGGATGGATAGTATACTTGACGACACAGAGGTAGGTAAAGGAGTGGACTACTGTACCGTACTGCTATATATTATATACTGGTGGTCAGCAAAATTATGCACTGTCCTCCTACTACTGCGCAAAACTACTAAAATGCACCACAGGTATGGATGGATAGTATACTTGACGACACAGAGGTAGGTAGAGCAGTGGACTACTGTACCGTACTGCTATTATTTTATATACTGGTGGTCATCAAAATTATGCACTGTCCTCCTACTACTGCGCAAAACTTAAATACACCACAGGTATGGATGGATAGTATACTTGACGACACAGAGGTAGGTAGAGCAGTGGACTACTGTACCATACTGCTATATATTATATACTGGTGGTCAGCACAATTATGCACTGTCCTCCTACTACTGCGCAAAACTTAAATGCTCCACAGGTATGGATGGATGGTATACTTGACGACACAGAGGTAGGTAGAGCAGTGGACTACTGTACCATACTGCTATATATTATATACTGGTGGTCAGCAAAATTATGCACTGTCCTCCTACTACTGCGCACAACAACTAAAATGAACCACAGGTATGGATGGATAGTATACTTGACGACACAGAGGAAGGTAGTGCAGTGGACTACTGTACCGTACTGCTATATATTATATACTGGTGGTCAGCAAAATTATGCACTGTCCTCCTACTACTGCGCAAAACTGCTAAAATGCACCACAGGTATGGATGGATAGTATACTTGACGACACAGAGGTAGGTAGAGTAGTGCACTACTGTACCGTACTGCTAAATATTATATACTGGTGGTCAGCAAAATTATGCACTTTCCTCCTACTACTGCGCAAAACTTAAATACACCACAGGTATGGATGGATAGTATACTTGACGACACAGAGGTAGGTAGAGCAGTGGACTACTGTACCATACTGCTATATATTATATACTGGTGGTCAGCACAATTATGCACTGTCCTCCTACTACTGCGCACAACAACTAAAATGCACCACAGGTATGGATGGATAGTATACTGGACGACAAAGAGGTAGGTAGAGCAGTGGACTACTGTACCATACTGCTATATATTATATACTGGTGGTCAGCAAAATTATGCACTGTCCTCCTACTACTGCGCAAAACTTAAATGCTCCACAGGTATGGATGGATGGTATACTTGACGACACAGAGGTAGGTAGAGCAGTGGACTACTGTACCATACTGCTATATATTATATACTGGTGGTCAGCAAAATTATGCACTGTCGTCCTACTACTGCGCAAAACTTAAATGCACCACAGGTATGGATGGATAGTATACTTGACGACACAGAGGTAGGTAGAGCAGTGGACTACTGTACCGTACTGCTATATATTATATACTGGTGGTCAGCAAAATTATGCACTGTCCTCCTACTACTGCGCACAACAACTAAAATGAACCACAGGTATGGATGGATAGTATACTTGACGACACAGAGGTAGGTAGTGCAGTGGACTACTGTACTGTACCGTACTGCTATATATTATATACTGGTGGTCAGCAAAATTATGCACTGTCCTCCTACTACTGCGCACAACAACTAAAATGCACCACAGGTATGGATGGATAGTATACTTGACGACACAGAGGTAGGTAGAGCAGTGGACTACTGTACCGTAGTGCTATATTCTATATACTGGTGGTCAACAAAATTATGCACTGTCCTCCTACTACTGCGCTAAACTTAAATGCACCACAGGTATGGATGAATAGTATACTTGACGACACAGAGGTAGGTAGAGCAGTGGAATACTGTAACATACTGCTATATATTATATACTGGTGGTCAGCAAAATTATGCACTGTCCTCCTACTACTGCGCAAAACTTAAATGCACCACAGGTATGGATGGATAGTATACTTGACGACACAGAGGTAGGTAGAGCAGTGGACTACTGTACCGTACTGCTATATATTATATACTAGTGGTCAGCAAAATTATGCACTGTCCTCCTACTATTGCTCACAACTAAAATGCACCACAGCTATGGATGGATAGTATACTTGACGACACAGAGGTAGGTAGAGCAGTGGACTACTGTACCGTACTGCTATATATTATATTCTGGTGGTCAGCAAAATTATGCACTGTCTTCCTACTACTGCGCACAACAACTAAAATGAACCACAGGTATGGATGGATAGTATACTTGACGACACAGAGGTAGGTAGAGCAGTGGACTACTGTACCGTACTGCTATATATTATATACTGGTGGTCAGCAAAATTATGCACTGTCCTCCTACTACTGCGCAAAACTTAAATGCACCACAGGTATGGATGGATAGTATACTTGATAATACAGAGGTAGGTAGAGCAGTGGACTACTGTACCGTACTGATATATATTATATACTGGTGGTCAGCATAATTATGCACTGTCCTCCTACTACTGCGCAAAACTTAAATGCACCACAGGTATGGATGGATAGTATACTTGACGACACAGAGGTAGGTAGAGCAGTGGACTACTGTACTGTACTGCTATATATTATATACTGGTGGTCAGCAAAATTATGCACTGTCCTCCTACTACTGCGCACAACAACTAAAATGCACCACAGGTATGGATGGTTAGTATACTTGACGACACAGAGGTATGTAGAGCAGTGGACTACTGTACCGTACTGCTATATATTATATCCTGGAGTTCAGCAAAATTATGCACTTTCCTGCTACTACTGCGCAAAACTACTAAAATGCACCACAGGTATGGATGTAGAGTATACTTGACGACACTGAGGTAGGTAGAGCATTGGACTACTGTACCATACTGCTATATATTATATCCTGGTGGTCAGCAAAATTATGCACTGTCCTCCTACTACAGCGCAAAACTTAAATGCACCACAAGTATGGATGTATAGTATACTTGATGACACAGAGGTAGGTAGAGCAGTGGACTACTATACCGTACTGCTATATATTATATACTGGTGGTCAGCAAAATTATGCACTATCCTCCTACTACTGCGCAATACTTAAATGCACCACAGGTAAGGATGGATAGTATGCTTGACGACACAGAGATAGGTAGAGCAGTGGACTACTGTACCGTACTGCTATATATTATATACTGGTGGTCAGCAAAATTATGCACTGTCCTCCTACTACTGTGCACAACAACTAAAATGCACCACAGGTATGGATGGATAGTATACTTGACGACACAGAGGTAGGTATAGCAGTGGACTACTGTACCGTACTGCTATATATTATATACTGGTGGCCAGCAAAATGATGCACTGTCCCCCTACTACAGCGCAAAACTTAAATGCACCACAGGTATGTATGGATAGTATACTTGACGACACAGAGGTAGGTAAAGCAGTGGACTACTGTACCGTACTGCTATGTATTATATACTGGTGGTCAGCAAAATTATGCACTGTCCTCCTACTACTGTGCACAGCAACTAAAATAAACCACAGGTATGGATGGATAGTATACTTGACTACACAGAGGTAGGTAAAGGAGTGGACTACTGTACCGTACTGCTATATATTATATACTGGTGGTCATCAAAATTATGCACTGTCCTCCTACTACTGCGCAAAACTACTAAAATGCACCACAGGTATGGATGTATAGTATACTTGACGACACAGAGGTAGGTAGAGCAGTGCACTACTGTACCGTACTGCTATATATTATATACTGGTGGTCCGCAAAATTATGCACTGTCCTCCTACTACTGCGCAAAACTACTAAAATGCACCACAGGTATGGTTGGATAGTATACTTGACGACACAGAGGTAGGTAGAGCAGTGGACTAATGTACCGTACTGCTATATATTATATACTGGTGGTCAGCAAAATTATGCACTGTCCTCCTACTACTGCGCAAAACTTAAATGCACCACAGGTATGGATGGATAGTATACTTGATGACACAGAGGTAGGTAGAGCAGTGGACTACTGTACCGTACTGCTATATATTATATACTGGTGGTCAGCAAAATTATGCACTAACCTCCAACTACTGCGCAAAACTTAAATGCACCACAGGTATGGATGGATAGTATACTTGACAACACAGAGGTAGGTAGAGCAGTGGACTACTGTACCGTACTGCTATATATTATATACTGGTGGTCAGCAAAATTATGCACTGTCCTCCTACTACTGCGCACAACAACCAAAATTCACCACAGGTATGGATGGATAGTATACTTGACGACACAGAGGTAGGTAGAGCAGTGGACTACTGTACCATACTGCTATATATTATATACTGGTGGTCAGCAAAATTATGCACTGTTCTACTACTGCGCAAAACTTAAATGCACCACAGGTATGGATGGATAGTATACTTGACAACAGAGAGGTAGGTAGAGCAGTGGACTACTGTACCGTACTGCTATATATTATATACTGGTGGTCAGCAAAATTATGCACTGTCCTCCTACTACTGCGCACAACAACTAAAATGAACCACAGGCATGGATGGATAGTATACTTGACGACACAGAGGTAGGTAAAGGAGTGGACTACTGTACCGTACTGCTATATATTATATACTGGTGGTCAGCAAAATTATGCACTGTCCTCCTACTACTGCGCAAAACTACTAAAATGCACCACAGGTATGGATGGATAGTATACTTGACGACACAGAGGTAGGTAGAGCAGTGGACTACTGTACCGTACTGCTATTATTTTATATACTGGTGGTCATCAAAATTATGCACTGTCCTCCTACTACTGCGCAAAACTTTAATACACCACAGGTATGGATGGATAGTATACTTGACGACACAGAGGTAGGTAGAGCAGTGGACTACTGTACCATACTGCTATATATTATATACTGGTGGTCAGCACAATTATGCACTGTCCTCCTACTACTGCGCAAAACTTATTGCTCCACAGGTATGGATGGATGGTATACTTGACGACACAGAGGTAGGAAGAGCAGTGGACTACTGTACCGTACTGCTATATATTATATACTGGTGGTCAGCAAAATTATGCACTGTCCTACTACTGCGCACAACAACTAAAGTGAACCACAGGTATGGATGGATAGTATACTTGACGACACAGAGGAAGGTAGAGCAGTGGACTACTGTACTGTACTGCTGTATATTATATACTGGTGGTCAGCAAAATTATGCACTGTCCTCCTACTACTGCGCAAAACTTAAATGCACCACAGGTATGGATGGATGGTATACTTGACGACACAGAGGTAGGTAGAGCAGTGGACTACTGTACCATACTGCTATATATTATATACTGGTGGTCAGCAAAATTATGCACTGTCCTCCTACTACTGCGCAAAACTTAAATGCACCACAGGTATGGATGGATAGTATACTTGACGACACAGAGGTAGGTAGAGCAGTGGACTACTGTACCGTACTGATATATATTATATACTGGTGGTCAGCAAAATTATGCACTGTCTTCCTACTACTGCGCACAACAACTAAAATGCACCACAGGTATGGATGGATAGTATACTTGACGACACAGAGGTAGGTAGAGCAGTGGACTACTGTATCGTACTGCTATATGTTATATTCTGGTGGTCAGCAAAATTATGCACTGTCCTCCTACTACTGCGCAAAACTACTTAAATGCACCACAGGTATGGATGGATAGTATACTTGATGACACAGAGGTAGGTAGAGCAGTGGACTACTGTACCGTACTGCTATATATTATATACTGGTGGTCAGCAAAATTATGCACTGTCCTCCTACTACTGCGCAAAACTACTAAAATGCACCACAGGTATGGATGGATAGTATACTTGACGACACAGAGGTAGGTAGAGCAGTGGACTACTGTACCGTACTGATATAATACTGGTGGTCACTGGTCAGCAAAATTCATCACTGTCCTCCTACTATATACTACAATGCAGCATAGATATGGAGCGTTTTTCAGGCAGACAACGTAGATATTTTCAGCACACTGAGCACAGATATTTGCAGCACACTGAGCACAGATATTTGCAGCACACTGAACACAACTGATAGAACGCTGCACACGTCCTCTCCCTATCATCTCCAATGCACGAGTGAAAATGGCGGCGACATGCGGCTCCTTATATATAATACAAATCTTGCGAGAATCCAACACCGGGATGATGACATTCGGGCGCGCTCGGGTTAACCGAACAAGGCGTGAAGATTTGAGTCTGCCTCGGACCCGTGTAAAATGGGTGAAGTTCGGGGGGGTTCGGATTCCGAGGAACCGAACCCGCTCATCCCTAGTTTTCATCCAGTTTAGGCCAAAAGATTGCACCAAGGTAGCTGGATGACTGAGCTAAGTGACAGAAGTGGAGGGCACAAACATGTTCCACTTAAATTTCCAACATGGCACATCTGAGAATCAGAATGGCACTGCAGTGGCAGAAAGGTGTCAATTTAATCAACTATGAAACTGAAAATGTTTGTCATCTACACAAGAAGACAATCAGCACTTAGTTTTTGTTTGGGCCTCCACAAAACAAGCTGCCAATGGGCAGGGAACATTGCTGGCAGTGATCTCAAACTGACTCTACATAGGCAAGATGATGTCATCATCATCCGATTCTTCATACCCATCAGTGTGTACATCATCTTCCTCACCACACAATATTAATTTGTCCTCGCTGGAATCCACCATTACAGGTGCCTCTGTATTTTTTGAATGTAATTGCCAGTAAAGGTCTTCCTCATAGAAATGGTAATTAATTTTGATGAACAACATTTTTCCACATTTTGGGGAAGTAACCTCGTACACCAATCGCTGACAAGGTTCCCGGCTGCGCTAAAAACAGGCTGGGAAATACTTTTCTAGTGAAGTGGAATCTAGATGGGATTTAGTACCAGGCACATAGCGGCAGATGTATTATTAACCTGGAGAAGGCATAAGGAAGTGATAAACCAGTGAAATGTGCAAGGTGATAAACGCACTAGCCAATCAGTTCCATTATGTAAATTAACAGTTAGGAGCTGATTGGCTGGTGTGTTATCACCTTGCACATATCACTGGTTTATCACTTCCTTAAGCCGTCTCCAGGCTTAATACATCTGCCCCATAGTGCCTCAATCAACTGTCTAAAACCCACTGCATTAATTAGGGATCCTGGACACAAGTCTAATACCAGCATAGTTGTTATGGCGTCATTAATCTGTTGTGCAACAAGTAGTCTTCCTGGTCCCCTTCTGGACAGCAGCAGCAGCGGAATCAGTATGATTTACCAGTGGACTGGATGCCAGCTTTCCACATCCTGACAGCGTTATCCTGCCAATCAGAATGCTGGCAGCGTGGCGAGCACAAACAGTTCCCTTGAGGGCTCACTGCGCTTGCCACGCTGCCGGCTTGGTGTCTCACTACGCTTGCCACAGGATCTATTCCCACTCTATGGGTGTCGTGGACACCCTCAAGTGGGAATAGCCCTGCTGCACCGGGATTCTGGCTGGAAGTAATGCTGGCTGTTGGGATTCTATCATCAGTATCCTGACCGCCGGGATCCCAACAGCCGGAAAATTGTCTGCGTACTGCAGCAGCAACAGGTATAGCGCTCAAGGATGCTTCTGAGGAATTCCGGATAGGAGAGGAGTCATTCATGCTTATGAAAGTGGATGCATGACTACTTCCGATCATGACTGAGGATGTTGATGATGCAGGTGTTGGTGGTAGAGATTGCATGCCTTTGGATCTAACAGAGAGAAGGGAGCAGCTAGTTGACGCTGGACTGGCTGTTACATTTTTAGCCAAAGTTTTTGAATTTTACAAAAACTTTTTAAATAAAAACTGAATGTGTCCACAGTGCGGATTGAAGTAGTTAAGTTTTACTTCAAGTATTCATAGAAAAATTATAACAGCATGCAAGCCAGCTTTTTTTGTGACATGGCACAATCAGTGTGTATTTCCCTTAAGCCAAAACCCTTTTGTCTGTCTTTGTTGTGCTTGGGTCCTTTTTCCTGCTTAAGTGAACCCAATATGTGCTAACTTCTATTATGTTTGTAGCCAGATTAAGGTCCACGTGGGCCTGGAGCTGAAATATGTGAAGGGCCTATTATGTGCTGCCACGTGGGGTGTGACCAACACATGCAGAGGTGAGACTAGTGATGTGGGGGAGTAGTCTACACAGGGTGTGTGTCCTGTGCCATGGTATGTGGCTAACACCATGAAGATCATATCTACTGCCCAGTGGCGTAACTACTGCCCCCGCAGCCCTCGCGGTGGCTTGGGGGCGAAGGGCTGCGGGGGCGCCGCCACTGATTTAGAGCAGATTGACATGCGGACGAGCGTCCGCATGTCAATCTGCTGTCTCCTCTCCCTCCCTGCTGTAAGGAGGGACACGGAGGGAGCAGCGCGTCGCGCGCGCCTCTCCCGTGTCCATCTTGCGTCTCCGTCCGTCTGGTCTAATAAAGGAAGTGCCCACGAACCGGCACTTCCTTTATTAGACCAGAGAGACGGAGATGCAGGAGGGACATGAGAGAGGCGCGCGCTGTGCCCTCATTGTCCCTCCTTCACAGCAGCGGGGGGGGGACACTGAGAGGGGGCATATATGGCACTGAGGGGGCATGTATGGCACGGGGGGCACTGAGGGGGCATATATGGCACTGGGGGGGCACTGAGGGTATATATGGCACAGGGGGGGAAGTGTGGGGGCATATATGGCACTGAGGGGGCATATATGGCACTGGGGGGGTACTGGGGGGATATATGGCACTGCATGTGTACCTGGCACATGGGGGGGGGCTATATTTGGCACTGGGGGCACGTGAGCACCTGGCACTGTGGGGGAATATCTGGCACTGGGGGCATATGTGGCACTGGGGGGGGGGCTATATTTGGCACTGGGGGCATGTGAGTACCTAGCACCGTGGGGGAATATCTGGCACTGGGGACATATGTGACACTGGGAGCACAGCACTAGCAACAAGCACTACCCCCTAGCAACAAGCATGACACCCAGTGCATGAAACCCCTGGCAACGAGCATGACACCCAGTGCATGAAACCCCTGGCAACGAGCATGACATCCTGAGCATGAAAACCCCTGGCACCGTGCATGGAACCAAGAGCATGAAACCCCTGGCAACGAGCAGGTAATTTAAAAGTAATTAGAAGCCTTACTGTAGGACTTAATGTGTAATGGGCATTACGGTGTGTGGCATAATGTATCACGGACATTGCGGTGTGTGTCATAATGTGTCACAGGCATTACGGTGTGTGGCATACTATATCACGGGCATTGTGCATACTTGCCTACCTGACCCTCTCCATGAGGGAGAAAATGCTCTGTTCCTGGACTTTCCTGGTAATGTATGATTGCCATCACCTGTGGTGAGCTAGTTAATTGATAAGAAAGGTGTTTCACCACAGGTGATGGCAATCATACATTACCAGGAAAGTCCAGGAACAGAGCATTTTCTCCCTCATGGAGAGGGTCAGGTAGGCAAGTATGGCATTGTGGTATGTGGTATAATGTCTCAGGGGCATTGCAGTGTGGCATAATGTATAACGGGCATTGCGGTATGTGTCACAGGTATTATGGTGTATGGTATACTATATCACGGGCATTGTGATATGTGGTATAATGTCTCAGGGTCATTGCAGTGTGTGGCATAATGTATCACGGATATTGCGGTATGTGTCATAATGTGTCAGGCATTACTGTGTGTTGTATTCTATATCACGGGCATTGTGGTATGTGGTATAATGTCTCAGGGTCATTGCAGTGTGTGTCATAATGTGTCACAGGCATTGTATGTGCTATAATCTATCAGGGGCATTGCAGTGTGTAGCATAATGTATAACGGGCATTGCGATTCCTGTCGTCATGTGTCACAGGCATTACGGTGTGTGGCATAATGTGTCACAGACATTGTATGTGCTATAATGTATCAGGGGCATTGCAGTGTGTAGCATAATGTATAACGGGAATTGCGTTCCTGTCGTCATGTGTCACAGGCATTACGGTGTGTGGCATAATGTGTCACAGGCATTACGGTGTGTGGCATAATGTGTCGGTGGCATTATGGTGTGTGCATATTGTGTCATGTGCATTATTGTGCGTGGAATAATGTCTAAGGGCCATTGCAGTATGTGGCATAATGTATACTGGGCATTACTATAAGGAGGAAAAATGACAAATAATGTAAGGGGCATGAATCAGGATTATTTTTCTTTCCAGTGGTGGCTAACGTCTGGGCGTGCAGGTTGCAAAACTGGGGTATAAGGAAGTCTTTTCCTGCAATACCACGCCCCTTTATGCAAAGCCACGCCCATTCCAACGAAGCCACGCCCCTTTTTGGCAAATGTTTGTCCCTTTCATAGTGCCAATTATGGGGGATGGGGGATTGGGGGTGGGGGGGGGAAGGTGGCGCCGAAGAAATTTTTGGCTTGGGGGAGAAAAACTTCTAGTTACGCCACTGCTACTGCCTACCTCCAAACACCTAAATCTGTTCCTAGTCATCATCTGTCATTTTATTGACAATAGAATGTAAAAAAAAATATGCAAACTTTAGTTTAACTGAAATGTTGTGTAAATTCTTCCACACTATTAGGCGCCTTGTGGTCCACTGCAGATATCAGAGATATCTGCTGCGTTTATCTGTTTTGGATTACTAAAGCAGCCCCAACGATGGCTGTTTTATTGCCAAAGTTACCAAGCTCCAGAAGCTAGTGCCATCTGAAGATGGTTTTAGCCATTGTAGCCTAAAGGCTACAGTCCACAAAAAGTCCCAGGAGAGGGAAAGCAGGATCCCTCTCCGGCACGCCCCACTCATGCATCCACGATCAGCATACTGCACATGCGCAGTAGCGAGTCTAGCCCCAGAAACTGAAAGTAATGAGATTTCTAATACGATCAGTTTACTTTTACACATTGCAGTGATGGGCTTTTATGAGAAATCCTGTTCCTACATGTAATTCTTGATACATACTGGCAGTACATAATTTCTTATTGCTGCAATTAGCAGCGATAAGAAATTATAATTATCGGGACTAAAACCCAATAAGTAATAAATGGTTTCTAACTTTCTATAGTGCATTATGAAGGCGATTCAGCATTAACCGCAATGTTGCTGAAATCGCTGTTAAGTGATTTCAGCATCTGTTCGCTTGCATGCACACCGGTGCGCAAATGTGCAAGGTCTTAATATAAGGAAGTCTAAGACCTGGCAGTGGTTGGTGACGGGGCATCGACGCTGCATTTTGTGGGCGTCGATGCACCATTTGGGGGGGCGTGGTCTGGACAATGCAGGCGTGTCCAGACCATTTGCTCCCAAAAGATGGCGGGTAGCCGTCTGCCTTCGCTAACATTTGAAACGCTTGCATGTTAGCAGGTGGGGGGAGAACCCGGCATGCGGATTGGACTTGCCCTGTGCCAGTCGTCCCCCTGCATGTCAGTGTAAAGGGCTGTAGATGTGATATTTTTTGCACAACTACAATCCATGCTGAATTAGGCCCTACATCCACATGTATGTATATGTGTGTGTGTATATGTATATATATATATATATATATATATAAAACTACACTCACTTTTTCAGCAATTTAGAAAAAAAGATTATCAGCACTCACGGTTTAGATGAACGTGAAAAGAGTTTTCTTCTTCAAGAAAAATCCATGTGACGACCAATCTGGTAGCTGTGGCCCTTTTTCAAAATTGCCGAATAAGTGACTGTAATAATTATTATCTTGTACCCTGCACCACCACCTTGCCAATTATTTACAATAGCTTTGAGTGCTCTCTTTTTCCAGAAATATATATATAACGAGATTTATGTAAGAACTTACCTTTGTTAAATCTCTTTCTGCGAGGTACACTGGGCTCCACAAGGATAGACATTGGGGTGTAGAGTAGGATCTTGATCCGAGGCACCAACAGGCTCAAAAGCTTTGAATGTTCCCATAATGCATAGCACTGCCTCCTCTATAACCCCGCCTCCCTGCACAGGAGCTCAGTTTTTAGTTAACCAGCCCAATGCAGTAGCAGGTAAAATAGACAGCAACAGTTAGTAGCCACAGACAACACAATTTCACCCCAGGAGAAAGTGTCAGCGGATAATGCCATACCAACCCAAAGAAGCTAAGTGCGTCAGGGTGGGCGCCTTGTGGAGCCCAGTGTACCTCGCAGAAAGAGATTTAACAAAGGTAAGTTCTTACCATAAATCTCGTTTTCTGCTGCGGGGTACACTTGGCTCCACAAGGATAGACATTGGGGATGTCCTAAAGCAGTTCCTTATGGGAGGGGACGCACTGTAGCGGGCACAAGAACCCGGCGTCCAAAGGAAGCATCCTGGGAAGCAGCAGTATCGAAGGCATAGAACCTTATGAACGTGTTCACTGAGGACCATGTAGCCGCCTTGCACAATTGTTTAAGGGTCGCACCACGGCGGGCCGCCCAAGAAGGTCCGACAGACCGAGTAGTATGGGCCTTAATGTGAGTAGGAGCGGACAGACCAGCCCTCACATAAGCATGTGCAATCACCATTCTAATCCACCTGGCCAAGGTCTGCTTGTGAGCAGGCCAGCCACGTTTGTGAAAACCAAACAGAACAAAGAGAGAATCAGACTTCCGGTGAAAGTAGTCCTCTTCACATAGATATGGAGAGCCTGTACCACATTCAAAGACTGCTCTTTGGGAGACAAATCAGGAGAGACAACCACTATCTCCTGATTAAGGTGGAACGAAGACACCACCTTAGGTAAATACCAGGGACGAGTCCGAAGAACTGCCCGGTCACGGTGAAAAATCAGATATAGGGAACTATAAGACAAGGCGCCCAAATCCGACACTCTTCTAGCAGAGGCAATAGCCAGCAGAAACACCACCTTAAGGGAAAGCCACTTAAGGTCAGCCGATTCAAGAGGTTCAAACGGAGATTCTTGCAACGCCTCCAAAACCACCAACAAATCCCAAGGAGCCACATGCGGGACATAGGGAGGTTGGATTCGCATCCTGAGTGAAGGTATGTACATCAGGCAAGGTTGCGATTTTTCTCTGAAACCAAACCGACAAGACAGAAATATGAACCTTGATGGAAGTCAGATGCAGGCCAAGGTCCAGGCCCTGCTGAAGAAAAGCTAAAAGCTTGGCTGTACTACACTTGGAAACATCATAATTGTTAGATGCGCACCAAACAATGTAAGAATGCCAAACCCTATGGTAAATCCGAGCAGAAGCCGGTTTCCGGGCCCGCAGCATAGTTTGAATGACCGACTCAGAAAAACTCTAGCCCTCAAGACGGAAGCTTAAAGAGCCACGCCGTCAAAGCCTGCCGGGCCAAGTCCTGGTGGACACAGGGGCCCTGAATGAGTTGGTCTGGTAGTTGTGGAAGTAGAAGGGGACAATCTAGCGAGAGGCCCCGGAGGTCTGAGAACCAGTGCCGTCTGGGCCACGCTGGAGCTACGAGAAGCAGAAGTCCTCCTTCCTGCTTGAACTTCAGTATTACCTTGGGCAGGAGTGACACCGAAGAGAACACGTACGGCAGCCAAAAATTCCACAGAACCACCAGCGCATCCGCGAACGTTGCTTGAGGATCCCTTGTTCTTGCTCCGAAGACCGGAACCTTGTGATTGTGTCGACACCATCAGGTCCACGTCTGGAAGGCCTCACCTTTCCACTAGGAGTTGAAACACTTCTGGATGGAGGCACCACTCTCCGGCGTGTATGTCCTGATGACTGAGAAAGTCTGCTTCCCAATTCAGGACCCCCGGAATGAATATTGCCGATATGGCCGGTAGATGGCGTTCCGCCCATTGAAGAATCCGTGATACTTTCTTCATTGCCATGCGGCTTCGAGTGCTGCCTTGATGATTTATATAAGCCACTGTGGTGGCGTTGGCTGACTGTACCTGAACAGGTCAGTTCTGTAATAAATGCTGAGCCAAGTTCAATGAGTTGAATACCGCCCGTAATTCCAGAATGTTGATTGGGAGGCAAGACTCCTCCACGGTCCACCGACCCTGAAGGGCGTGTTGCTCAATCACTGTGCCCCAATCTCTCAGACTGGCATCCGTCATCAACAGGACCCAGTCAGGTATCCAGAAGGGACGACCCCTGCTCAATTGTTGGTCCTGAAGCCACCAGCTCAGTGACAGACGGACCTCCGGTGTCAAGGAGATCAATTGAGACCTGATCCGGTGAGGCAGGACTTTCTCCTGAGACAAAAACAACCGTTGGTTGCGAGTGTCCAATAATGCTCCCAGGTGCACCATGCTCTGAGCAGGGACCAGGGACGATTTTTTCCAGTTGATGAGCCACCCGTGGGCTTGCAGAAACCGGACAGTCAGATCCAGATGATGTAGGAGAATTTCTGGGGAATTTGCCAGGATCAACAAGTCGTCCAGGTATGGTAAGATCCTGACCCCTTGACGGTGGGGTACAGCCGTCATCACCACCATAACTTTGGTGAAGACTCACTGTGCCATGGTCAAACCAAAAGGTAACGCCCGAAATTGGTAATGTAGATTGCCAACAGCAAACCTCAGATACTGCTGATGCGACACTGCTATAGGGATATGCAGGTAGGCATCCTGTATGTCCAGGGAGACCATATAATCTCCAGGTTCCAAGGCCAGGATAGTAGAGTGAAGAGTTTCCATACGGAACTTGGATACTTTCACAAATTTGTTCAATGCCTTGATGTTGAAAAAGGGCCGGGAGGACCCATTCGGTTTCGGGACTAGGAACAGCGGTGAATAGTACCCCTGGCCCCTCTGAACAAGAGGCACCTGTACTACCACTCCTGTTTCCAGGAGGGTCTGTACCACTGAATGAAGAGTCTTTGCCTTTACCTGATCCGAAGGAACATCTGTCAGGCAAAATGCATGAGGGGGACGGGTTTTGAAGGCGACAGCATAACCCCGAGTGACGACTTCCTGTACCCAGGCATCTGAAGTGGTCTTCAACCATTCCTGGGTATACCTTAGATGCCGGCCCCCCACACTGGGGTTCCCCAGGGGGAGGCCCGCCCCGTCATGTGGCAGGCTTATCGGTCTTGGAAGCTGGCTGACGGGCAGCCCAGGCACGTTTGGGCTTTGGCTTGCTAGATTTGGAAGTGCGACCCTGTTTGGTGTACGCCTGACCTTTTGCTTTTCCTGAAGGATGAAAGGGACGAAAGGAAGTACTTTTAACCTTTGGTACAGAAGGGGCAGTACTTGGTAGAAAGGCTGTTTTAGCAGACGCCAAATTAGCCACTATCTTATTCAAGTCCTCTCCAAAAAAGATATTTCCCTTAAAAGGGAGTATCTCCAGGGTTTTTCTAGAGTCCAGATCCACAGACCAGGACCGCAGACATAAGATCCGGCGAGCTAGAACTGACGTAGTCGAAGCCTTGGCAGCCAGAACACCGGCATCAGAAGCCACCTCCTTAACATAGTGAGAAGCCGTGACAATATACGACAAGCATTGTCTAGCATGGTCAGAAGAGATTTCAGCTTCCAACTCCTTGGCCCACGCTTCAATAGCTTCTGCAGCCCATGTCGCTGCAATAGTGGGCCTGTGTACAGCACCCGCAAGGGTATAAATCGCTTTTAGACAACCCTCCACACGCTTATCCGTAGGCTCTTTCAGAGATGTAACGGTAGTGACAGGTAGAGCTGAGGAGACCACCGTCCTTGCCACATGTGAATCCACCGGTGGAGGTGTCTCACAATTTTTAGTCAGCTCCGGTGCGACAGGATAGCGAGCAAGTAGCTTCTTGTGAGGCGTGAACTTCTTTCCTGGGTTTTCCCAGGATTCTTGACGAATATCAACTAGATGATCAGAGTGAGGTAAAACTAGTTTAACCACCTTCTGACGTTTAAACCTATCCGGTTTCTTCGGAGGATCGGACGGTTCCGGTTCATCTGTAATCTGAAGAATTGACGGTATAGCCTCCAATAAATCAGGAACATCTACTTGTAAAACACCCTCCCCATCAGAAAGATCAGAATCGGAATCTGTGGGGTCAGTATAAACGCCATCCTCATCAGACGAGGTGTCAGGGACAGCAGTGGATTGTGAGGAAGTAATGGCCCGCTTAGAGGACCCTTTGGTCTTAGGCAGGTGAGGGTTTGACTTCTTAGTAGTCAAGGAATGGTTCAATTGCTGTAACTGATTGGACAAATGATCTGCCCACGGCGGATTAACCGCGGGGACCATGAACGGTTGCACCGGCACAGGAGGTCCCATAGGGGGTGTTAGTTTGGTAACTAGTGTAGTCAGTAGCGTGGAGAAGGTAGCCCACGGTGGGTTATTCTGAACCCCAGTTGCTACAGTCCCACTGGGAGGGGCAAGGAACCCCCAGAACCAAAACCCTCAGCTGCTACGTTTTCCTCAAATGTATCTGCAACTTCATCACCACTCCCAGTGGGTTCATCCCCAGAACCGTTACCCTTTTTGGCGGACATGATATCGCAATACTAGGTAACACAGTACAATATCAGCAGCACAATACCTGACCCAAACCCCTGTGCAGTGTAGTCAGCACAAACAGGAATTTAGGAGAGATATGGTGACTAAAATCACATAGAAAAATGCACACTGAGTATATCTTGTGAATAACCTATATTCATAATAAACTGACGCACCTAGCCCCCTCAGGTTATAGAATCAGGTCCGGTTCTGGGCCGTTTTACTCCCCGGGCAGGAAATAGGGGCGTGGCTTCATACAGGGGCCGAGGTCAGTTACACCCCCTGTACAGTAGTAGTGCCGCTGAAATGCTGTACGGTGCGCGATGACGTCATCGCGCACCGCACAGCAAAGGTCCTCTCCACGAAAAGAAACTAGACGCTACGCGTCTAGTTCCCTTCACAGCAGGCAGCGGCAGCGGGACACAGCGGGCAGCGGGGGGCACAGCAGTAGCGGATCTTGCCATGGTGCGGCACCCTCCGGATGGTGCCGGCGCCCTCCGGAAGGTGGCGGCCCGGGCAAAAGTCCTGCTTGCCCGTGGCAAGATCCGCTACTGTATAGAATATAGGGATAGCAAGCTGAGTGAAAAACACGAAATGGAAGTCACACAGCAGTCAAATGCACACACATAAAGGGGGTCATTCCGAGTTGTTCGCTTGTTGCCGATTTTCGCAATGGAGCGATTAAGACGAAAATGCGCATGCGCATGGTACACAATACGCATGCGCTAAGTATTTTAGCTCAAAACTTAGTAGATTTACTCACGTCCGAACGAAGAATTTCCATCGTTGAAGTGATCGGAGTGTGATTGACATGAAGTGGGTGTTTCTGGGAGTGTGTGGAAAAACGCAGGCGTGTCAGGATAAAACGCAGGTGTGTCTGGAGAAACAGGGGAGTGGCTGGCCGAACGCAGGGTGTGTTTGTGACGTCAAACCAGGAACTAAATGGGCTGAGCTGATCACAGTGTAGGAGTAAGTCTCGAGCTACTCAGAAACTGCTAAGAATTTTCTATTCGTAATTCTGCTAATCTTTCGTTCGCTATTCTGTTAAGCTAAGATACACTCCCAGAGGGCGGCGGCCTAGCGTGTGCAATGCTGCTAAAATCTGCTAGCGAGCGAACAACTCGGAATGACCCCCATAGTCATAGTTGTACAATGCAGAAGTTATGACATGCAATAATACTGCACTGGACTAGCTATATAGCTATATAGAAGATAGATATAACAATGCACAGTAAAGACTGGATGTATATCACAGGGTACTTGTTCAAAATAACCCTGACTAAATGCACTCTTTCTTAACTAGCACTGTCAACAGACATGTACAATACTTAAGTCTTCTGTAAGATGCACAGCGCTGGCATGCAGGCGGCTTTACAGAGGAGGATTTGCCCAAACAGTCCCAGGAACAGTGGTGCTAAGTGTAATGGCGCCCAAACACTGCTGGGAGTGAGGGAGAGAGAGAGATATGCAGCTCCAGGGCAGGAACATTTACTCTAAATGGTGCCCTGGGGCTGGGGGAGGGGCTACAGGTCTAAGCCTTTCCCCCTGCTGGACTTAACCACCGATACTGTGGGCTGCATGAGAAATGGTTTATGAGAGAAACCGACCTGTGCCCTTGCCCTGGTGGTCTAGTGGGGTCCCTGTACTGACACAGTGACCATGCCAGCGCATGCGGTCCGCCTCCCACCGGCCGCGCCGGATCGCGATAAAGCGCGGGTCCCACGAGCGGGATCCACTTACCACCTCCCAAAATGCAGCCACGCGATCCCGGAGAGCCCCAGCCTTGTGTGTCTGACCAAGAAGAAAACTGGAGCCACCTGCTGTGTGTACCCGGCAAACAGGGCGCGGGAGTCAACAGCGCCACTGTGGGAGAGATGGAGCCGCAGCAGAGAATGTCCCTGACATCTAAACCTCCGCTGCAGCCCTTGTAGACTTCACTTTTTTCTTCAAAAAAAGCTCTTTTCTTAGACTGCCTGGAGCAGCCTCCTGTTGACATGCCTGCTGCTGCAAGCACCAACTACAAAACTGTGCTCCTGTGCAGGGAGGCGGGGTTATAGAGGAGGCGGCGCTATGCATTCTGGGAACAGTCAAAGCTTTTGAGCCTGTTGGTGCCTCAGATCAAGATCCTACTCTACACCCCAATGTCTATCCTTGTGGAGCCCAGTGGAGCCCGCAGCAGAAATATATATATATATATATATATATATATTTTAAACAGAAAGTAGTCGCGCAATCCAACACAAAGTCTTTGAAGTATATGTCAGTCCATATGTATTATTGCAGCAATCCTCCTTTAGGAGTAAACCCGTACTCCTCAGCACATGTGGAAAAGAGAATAATGGAGGGCGCAATGGTGAGTATAAAATCACAAGTAATTTACTGGCATCATAATCACTCACGTACATTCAAAGTATAAAGTCTTGTGACGAAACGCGTTGGGCGTGGCCAGCAGGACGAGGTACTTGGATCCAGCGTTTGAAGTGTCGGCGCGTGTGGTCCGTGAATTGAGTCCGTGCGGCTAGAAGGATTTAGCGGCTGTTGGTATCCGGAGAGCGACGGGGTTCATCGGTGTGGGTATCCGGAGGCTCCACTGATGATCGACATCGCGCTGGTTATTTTATACTTTGAATGTACGTGAGTGATTATGATGCCAGTAAATTACTTGTGATTTTATACTCACCATTGCGCCCTCCATTATTCTCTTTTCCATATATATATATTAGTGATGAGCGCCGGAAATTTTTCGGGTTTTGTGTTTTGGTTTTGGGTTCGGTTCCACGGCCGTGTTTTGGGTTCGAACGCGTTTTGGCAAAACCTCACCGAATATTTTTTGTCGGATTCGGGTGTGTTTTGGATTCGGGTGTTTTTTTCAAAAAATCCTAAAAAACAGCTTAAATCATAGAATTTGGGGGTCATTTTGATCCCAAAGTATTATTAACCTCAAAAACCATAATTTCCACTCATTTTCAGTCTATTCTGAATACCTCACACCTCACAATATTATTTTTAGTCCTAAAATTTGCACCGAGGTCGCTGGATGGCTAAGCTAAGCGACCCAAGTGGCCGACACAAACACCTGGCCCATCTAGGAGTGGCACTGCAGTGTCACGCAGGATGGCCCTTCCAAAAAACACCCCCCAAACAGCACATGACGCAAAGAAAAAAAGAGGCGCAATGAGGTAGCTGTGTGAGTAAGCTAAGCGACCCTAGTGGCCGACACAAACACCTGGCCCATCTAGGAGTGGCACTGCAGTGTCACGCAGGCTGGCCCTTCAAAAAACTACTCCCCAAACAGCACATGACGCAAAGAAAAAAAGAGGCGCAATGAGGTAGCTGTGTGAGTAAGCTAAGCGACCCAAGTGGCCGACACAAACACCTGGCCCATCTAGGAGTGGCACTGCAGTGTCACGCAGGATGGCCCTTCCAAAAAACACCCCCCAAACAGCACATGACGCAAAGAAAAAAAGAGGCGCAATGAGGTAGCTGTGTGAGTAAGCTAAGCGACCCAAGTGGCCGACACAAACACCTGGCCCATCTAGGAGTGGCACTACAGTGTCACGCAGGATGGCCCTTCAAAAAACTACTCCCCAAACAGCACATGACGCAAAGAAAAAAAGAGGCGCAATGAGGTAGCTGTGTGAGTAAGCTAAGCGACCCAAGTGGCCGACACAAACACCTGGCCCATCTAGGAGTGGCACTGCAGTGTCACGCAGGATGGCCCTTCCAAAAAACACCCCCCAAACAGCACATGACGCAAAGAAAAAAAGAGGCGCAATGAGGTAGCTGTGTGAGTAAGCTAAGCGACCCAAGTGGCCGACACAAACACCTGGCCCATCTAGGAGTGGCACTGCAGTGTCACGCAGGCTGGCCCTTCAAAAAACTACTCCCCAAACAGCACATGACGCAAAGAAAAAAAGAGGCGCAATGAGGTAGCTCTGTGACTAAGATTAGCGACCCAAGTGGCCGACATAAACACCTGGCCCATCTAGGAGTGGCACTGCAGTGTCACGCAGGATGGCCCTTCAAAAAACTACTCCCCAAACAGCACATGATGCAAAGAAAAATTAAAGAAAAAAGAGGTGCAAGATGGAATTGTCCTTGGGCCCTCCCACCCACCCTTATGTTGTATAAACAGGACATGCACACTTTAACCAACCCATCATTTCAGTGACAGGGTCTGACACACGACTGACTAAAATGACGGGTTGGTTTGGACCCCCACCAAAAAAGAAGCAATTAATCTCTCCTTGCACAAACTGGCTCTACAGAGGCAAGATGTCCACCTCATCATCATCCTCCGATATATCACCGTGTACATCCCCCTCCTCACAGATTATCAATTCGTCCCCACTGGAATCCACCATCTCAGCTCCCTGTGTACTTTGTGGAGGCAATTGCTGCTGGTCAATGTCTCCACGGAGGAATTGATTATAATTCATTTTAATGAACATCATCTTCTCCACATTTTCTGGATGTAACCTCGTACGCCGATTGCTGACAAGGTGAGCGGCGGCACTAAACACTCTTTCAGAGTACACACTTGTGGGAGGGCAACTTAGGTAGAATAAAGCCAGTTTTTGCAAGGGCCTCCAAATTGCCTCTTTTTCCTGCCAGTATAAGTACGGACTTTCTGACGTGCCTACTTGGATGCGGTCACTCATATAAACCTCCGCCATTCTATCAATGGGGAGAGAATCATATGCAGTGACAGTAGACGACATGTCCGTAATCGTTGTCAGGTCCTTCAGTCCGGACCAGATGTCAGCATCAGCAGTCGCTCCAGACTGCCCTGCATCAGCAGTCGCTCCAGACTGCCCTGCATCACCGCCAGCGGGTGGGCTCGGAATTCTGAGCCTTTTCCTCGCACCCCCAGTTGCGGGAGAATGTGAAGGAGGAGATGTTGACAGGTCGCGTTCCGCTTGACTTGACAATTTTGTCACCAGCAGTTCTTTGAACCCCAGCAGACTTGTGTCTGCCGGAAAGAGAGATCCAAGGTAGGTTTTAAATCTAGGATCGAGCACGGTGGCCAAAATGTAGTGCTCTGATTTCAACAGATTGACCACCCGTGAATCCTTGTTAAGCGAATTAAGGGCTCCATCCACAAGTCCCACATGCCTAGCGGAATCGCTCTGTGTTAGCTCCTCCTTCAATGTCTCCAGCTTCTTCTGCAAAAGCCTGATGAGGGGAATGACCTGACTCAGGCTGGCAGTGTCTGAACTGACTTCACGTGTGGCAAGTTCAAAGGGCAGCAGAACCTTGCACAACGTTGAAATCATTCTCCACTGCGCTTGAGACAGGTGCATTCCACCTCCTATATCGTGCTCAATTGTATAGGCTTGAATGGCCTTTTGCTGCTCCTCCAACCTCTGAAGCATATAGAGGGTTGAATTCCACCTCGTTACCACTTCTTGCTTCAGATGATGGCAGGGCAGGTTCAGGCGTTTTTGGTGGTGCTCCAGTCTTCTGTACGTGGTGCCTGTACGCCGAAAGTGTCCCGCAATTCTTCTGGCCACCGACAGCATCTCTTGCACGCCCCTGTCGTTTTTTAAATAATTCTGCACCACCAAATTCAAGGTATGTGCAAAACATGGGACGTGCTGGAATTTGCCCAGATTTAATGCACACACAATATGGCTGGCGTTGTCCGATACCACAAATCCACAGGAGAGTCCAATTGGGGTAAGCCATTCCGCGATGATCTTCCTCAGTTGCCGTAAGAGGTTTTTAGCTGTGTGCGTATTCTGGAAAGCGGTGATACAAAGCGTAGCCTGCCTAGGAAAGAGTTGGCGTTTGCGAGATGCTGCTACTGGTGCCGCCGCTGCTGTTCTTGCGGCGGGAGTCCATACATCTACCCAGTGGGCTGTCACAGTCATATAGTCCTGAGCCTGCCCTGCTCCACTTGTCCACATGTCCGTGGTTAAGTGGACATTGGGTACAACTGCATTTTTTAGGACACTGGTGAGTCTTTTTCTGAGGTCTGTGTACATTTTCGGTATCGCCTGCCTAGAGAAATGGAACCTAGATGGTATTTGGTACCGGGGACACAGTACCTCCAACAAGTCTCTAGTTGGCTCTGCAGTAATGGTGGATACCGGAACCACGTTTCTCACTGCCCAGGATGCCAAGGCCTCAGTTATCCGCTTTGCAGCAGGATGACTGCTGTGATATTTCATCTTCCTCGCAAAGGACTGTTGGACAGTCAATTGCTTACTGGAAGTAGTACAAGTGGTCTTACGAGTACGACTTCCCCTCTGGGATGACCATCGACTCCCAGCAGCAACAACAGCAGCGCCAGCAGCAGTAGGCGTTACACGCAAGGATGCATCGGAGGAATCCCAGGCAGGAGAGGACTCGTCAGAATTGCCAGTGACATGGCCTGCAGGACTATTAGCATTCCTGGGGAAGGAGGAAATTGACACTGATGGAGTTGGTGGGGTGGTTTGCGTGAGCTTGGTTACAAGAGGAAGGGATTTACTGGTCAGTGGACTGCTTCCGCTGTCGCCCAAAGTTTTTGAACTTGTCACTGACTTATGATGAATGCGCTGCAGGTGACGTATAAGGGAGGATGTTCCGAGGTGGTTAACGTCCTTACCCCTACTTATTACAGCTTGACAAAGGCAACACACGGCTTGACAAATGTTGTCCGCATTTCTGTTGAAATACTTCCACACCGAAGAGCTGATTTTTTTGTATTTTCACCAGGCATGTCAATGGCCATATTCCTCCCACGGACAACAGGTGTCTCCCCGGGTGCCTGACTTAAATAAACCACCTCACCATCAGAATCCTCCTGGTCAATTTCCTCCCCAGCGCCAGCAACACCCATATCCTCCTCATCCTGGTGTACTTCAACACTGACATCTTCAATCTGACTATCAGGAACTGGACTGCGGGTGCTCCTTCCAGCACTTGCAGGGGGCGTGCAAATGGTGGAAGGCGCATGCTCTTCACGTCCAGTGTTGGGAAGGTCAGGCATCGCAACCGACACAATTAGACTCTCCTTGTGGATTTGTGATTTCGAAGAACGCACAGTTCTTTGCTGTGCTTTTGCCAGTTTGAGTCTTTTCATTTTTCTAGCGAGAGGCTGAGTGCTTCCATCCTCATGTGAAGCTGAACCACTAGCCATGAACATAGGCCAGGGCCTCAGCCGTTCCTTGCCACTCCGTGTGGTAAATGGCATATTGGCAAGTTTACGCTTCTCCTCTGACAATTTTATTTTAGATTTTTGAGTCCTTTTTTTACTGATATTTGGTGTTTTGGATTTTACATGCTCTGTACTATGACATTGGGCATCGGCCTTGGCAGACGACGTTGATGGCATTTCATCGTCTCGGCCATGACTAGTGGCAGCAGCTTCAGCACGAGGTGGAAGTCGATCTTGATCTTTCCCTATTTTTGGAACCTCAACATTTTTGTTCTCCATATTTTAATAGGCACAACTAAAAGGCACCTCAGGTAAACAATGGAGATGGATGGATACTAGTATACTTATGGATGACGAGCGACTGCCGACACAGAGGTAGCTACAGCCGTGGACTACCGTACTGCGTCTGCTGCTAATATAGACTGGATGATAATGAGATAAAAAATATATATATATCACTACTGCAGCCGGACAGGTATATATTATATAATGACGGACCTGCTGGACACTGTCAGCTCAGCACTGCAGACTCCTAAAGTAAGCTACTAGTATCAAGAAGATAGAAAGAAAAAAAAACACCACGGGTAGGTGGTATACAATTATGGATGGACGAGCGACTGCCGACACAGAGGTAGCTACAGCCGTGGACTACCATACTGCGTCTGCTGCTAATATAGACTGGATGATAATGATATAAAAAATATATATATATATATCACTACTGCAGCCGGACAGGTATATATTATATAATGACGGACCTGCTGGACACTGTCAGCTCAGCACTGCAGACTCCTAAAGTAAGCTACTAGTATCAAGAAGATAGAAAAAAAAAACACCACGGGTAGGTGGTATACAATTATGGATGGACGAGCGACTGCCGACACAGAGGTAGCTACAGCCGTGGACTACCGTACTGCGTCTGCTGCTAATATAGACTGGATGATAATGAGATAAAAAATATATATATATCACTACTGCAGCCGGACAGGTATATATTATATAATGACGGACCTGCTGGACACTGTCAGCTCAGCACTGCAGACTCCTAAAGTAAGCTACTAGTATCAAGAAGATAGAAAAAAAAAACACCACGGGTAGGTGGTATACAATTATGGATGGACGAGCGACTGCCGACACAGAGGTAGCTACAGCCGTGGACTACCGTACTGCGTCTGCTGCTAATATAGACTGGATGATAATGAGATAAAAATATATATATATCACTACTGCAGCCGGACAGGTATATATTATATAATGACGGACCTGCTGGACACTGTCAGCTCAGCACTGCAGACTCCTAAAGTAAGCTACTAGTATCAAGAAGATAGAAGAAAAAAAAACACCACGGGTAGGTGGTATACAATTATGGATGGACGAGCGACTGCCGACACAGAGGTAGCTACAGCCGTGGACTACCGTACTGCGTCTGCTGCTAATATAGACTGGATGATAATGATATAAAAAATATATATATATCACTACTGCAGCCGGACAGGTATATATTATATAATGACGGACCTGCTGGACACTGTCAGCTCAGCACTGCAGACTCCTAAAGTAAGCTACTAATATCAAGAAGATAGAAAAAAAAAAACACCACGGGTAGGTGGTATACAGTTATGGATGGACGAGCGACTGCCGACACAGAGGTAGCTACAGCCGTGGACTACCGTACTGCGTCTGCTGCTAATATAGACTGGATGATAATGATATAAAAAATATATATATATCACTACTGCAGCCGGACAGGTATATATTATATAATGACGGACCTGCTGGACACTGTCAGCTCAGCACTGCAGACTCCTAAAGTAAGCTACTAATATCAAGAAGATAGAAAAAAAAAAACACCACGTGTAGGTGGTTTACAGTTATGGATGGACGAGCGACTGCCGACACAGAGGTAGCTACAGCCGTGGACTACCGTACTGCGTCTGCTGCTAATATAGACTGGATGATAATGAGATAAAAAATATATATATATCACTACTGCAGCCGGACAGGTATATATTATATAATGACGGACCTGCTGGACACTGTCAGCTCAGCACTGCAGACTCCTAAAGTAAGCTACTAGTATCAAGAAGATAGAAAAAAAAAAAACACCACGGGTAGGTGGTATACAATTATGGATGGACGAGCGACTGCCGACACAGAGGTAGCTACAGCCGTGGACTACCATACTGCGTCTGCTGCTAATATAGACTGGATGATAATGATATAAAAATATATATATATATCACTACTGCAGCCGGACAGGTATATATTATATAATGACGGACCTGCTGGGCACTGTCAGCTCAGCACTGCAGACTCCTAAAGTAAGCTACTAGTATCAAGAAGATAGAAAAAAAAACACCACGGGTAGGTGGTATACAATTATGGATGGACGAGCGACTGCCGACACAGAGGTAGCTGCAGCCGTGGACTACCGTACTGCGTCTGCTGCTAATATAGACTGGATGATAATGATATAAAAAATATATATATATCACTACTGCAGCTGGACAGGTATATATTATATAATGACGGACCTGCTGGACACTGTCAGCAGAATGCGTTTATAGAATAAAAAACACCACACGACGAGTGTTTAACTTTTTCAGGCAGACAATCACAATATACTGGTGGTCAGCAGACAATCACAATATACTGGTGGTCAGTGGTCACTGGTCAGTCACACTGGCAGTGGCACTCTGGCAGCAAAAGTGTGCACTGTACTTAAAATATGTACTCCTGCTATAACTGCTCCCCAGTCTCCCCCACAATTAAGCTGTGTGAGCAGTGAGCACTCAGCACAGTCAGATATACAGTATTACATATGATGCAGCACACTGAGGCTGAGCACAGATATGGTATGTGACTGTGTCACACTGTGTATCGTTTTTTTTCAGGCAGAGAACGGATTAATTAAACTGGTGGTCACTGGTCACACTATCAGCAACAGCAAGTAGTACTCCTAATATGCTCCCCAAAATTAGTAAATCAACAATCAAGTGTCTCTACTCTAGTCTAAACGGAGAGGACGCCAGCCACGTCCTCTCCCTATCAATCTCAATGCACGTGTGAAAATGGCGGCGACGCGCGGCTCCTTATATAGAATCCGAGTCTCGTGATAGAATCCGAGCCTCGCGAGAATCCGACAGCGGGATGATGACGTTCGGGCGCGCTCGGGTTAACCGAGCAAGGCGGGAGGATCCGAGCCTGCTCGGACCCGTGTAAAATAAGCTGAAGTTCGGGGGGGTTCGGTTTCCGAGAAACCGAACCCGCTCATCACTAATAAATATATATATATATATATATATATATATATATATAAGATAAGCTCCGGCACTCCAGTCCTCCCCCTCAGGGTGTAACTCGCTCCGGTGCCCTCCCCAGGGAACCTGTCCCTGACATGTACCAATAGCAGAAATCAGAGGCGGCACTCAGAGACTTTGAAGTCAGTGAAAAACTATATTCGTGAGGTCAACGTTTCGGGGACCACCTCCCCGTCTTCAGGACATACACACAGTGACAACAGTGAACAATAAATACACACTTACCCCCCTCCTCTTTCTGATCACCCCGCCAGCGTCCGCCGCAGCCACGCCAGCCACACTTCCTGTCTGGTATTCTGTGTGTCACCCCTAAGACGGAAGTGACGTAACGTTGCTCCGTGGCCCGCGTGACCATGGCAACGCTGGGGCGGAAAGAGAAAAGTGAACACTTAAACATCCACTTTATATAATCACAATAAAATCGTGCTTCTTATACATAGATAAAACTAAAGCAGTTATTAGCTACCTGCCCTGTTGTGTTCAATTAAACTAAAATATATGTTTAAAACTTACAATAGATAAAAATACAATTCATCTAGATATTAATCAATGTGTTCACATTTACCCATTTACTACCACCTGTGGATAAATTCCTGGTATTTAAGACCCATACATCAAAAAATAATTAATTGATGACAGGATGAGTATTAACTCATATGTTATATTCAATTGTGCAAAAACCCACATCTATATTAACGTGTCTCAAACCGTAATGCATTTGACGTTTTACTACATGTTAGATGTTCTTTTTGGCTGCTACACTGCCTTGCTCTCTCTCCTTTTGTCACTCCACTCTCTCCATTTGTGTATACAATTTTTATGTATCCCACCTTTTATATATTTGGGACCTCCTCACTAGGAAATAACGGTCCCCTCAATTTAAATTCCTAACTGTCTTCACAAAAAATTAATCAGACCCAAGCTATCATTTAAGCCTCCCGGTTTCAAGGTGTTTAACCTATGAATCCACCTGGACTCCAATCTCAATAACTGTTGTCCTCGATTGCCACCTCTAGGCAATTCCGGCACATGATCAATGATCCTGTGCTTGAATGTTGCCATACCATGCCTATTTTCCAAAAAATGCCTGGCCACTGGCTGATCCCCACTGCCCGTGGCCAGAGCATTGTGGATTGCCTGCCTATGTTGTGGCATCCTTGTCTTAAACTGGCACTCAGTTTTGCCAATGTAATAATGCCTGCATGGGCATATAATGGCAGAGGTGACCATGGGCCATAACTTTCGCACCTTCTTTTTGATGCCCTCGCTCCTAGTCATTCCATGGATAAATGAGTTCTCAACTAGGAGCGAGGGCATCAAAAAGAAGGTGCGAAAGTTATGGCCCATGGTCACCTCTGACCCAGATTTAAAGATTTTTCAGGACAAAAGATTGATGCCAAGTCACAGGAGACTTAGAAATATCAGGGACATTGTTGTTAAAACGGACATGTCCAAATTAAAAGCAACCCCGGCAAAGAATTTTTTATCACGTAAGAATGGATTCTACAAGTGCACAGGTTGCACCACGTGTTCACACATGTCACCTGGAGACAATATTGTCCACCCATATACAGGGAAGAAATTCCCGATCAGGTGGCCGTTAACATGTAGCACCAAATTCGTGGTATATGCCATTATATGCCCATGCGGGCGTTATTACATTGGCAAAACTGAGTGCCAGTTTAAGACAAGGATGGCACAACATAGGCAGGCAATCCGCAATGCTCTGGCCACGGGCAGTGGGGATCAGCCAGTGGCCAGGCATTTTTTGGAAAATAGGCATGGTATGGCAACATTCAAGCACAGGATCATTGATCATGTGCCGGAATTGCCTAGAGGTGGCAATCGAGGACAACAGTTATTGAGATTGGAGTCCAGATGGATTCATAGGTTAAACACCTTGAAACCGGGAGGCTTAAATGATAGCTTGGGTCTGATTAATTTTTTGTGAAGACATGTAGGAATTTAAATTGAGGGGACCGTTATTTCCTAGTGAGGAGGTCCCAAATATATAAAAGGTGGGATACATAAAAATTGTATACACAAATGGAGAGAGTGGAGTGACAAATGGAGAGAGAACAAGGCAGTGTAGCAGCCAAAAAGAACATCTAACATGTAGTAAAACGTCAAATGCATTACGGTTTGAGACACGTTAATATAGATGTGGATTTTTGCACAATTGAATATAACATATGAGTTAATACTCATCCTGTCATCAATTAATTATTTTTTGATGTATGGGTCTTAAATACCAGGAATTTATCCACAGGTGGTAGTAAATGGGTAAATGTGAACACATTGATTAATATCTAGATGAATTGTATTTTTATCTATTGTAAGTTTTAAATGTATATTTTTTAAATGTATGTTTTAAACATATATTTTAGTTTAATTGAACACAACAGGGCAGGTAGCTGATAACTGCTTTAGTTTTATCTATGTATAAGAAGCACGATTTTATTGTGATTATATAGAGTGGATGTTTAAGTGTTCACTTTTCTCTCCCCCCCCCCAGCGTTGCCATGGTTACGCGGCCCACGGAGCAACGATACGTCACTTCCGTCTTAGGGGTGACACACAGAATACCGGACAGGAAGTGTGGCTGGCGTGGCTGCGGCGGACGCTGGCGGGGTGATCAGAAAGAGGAGGGGGGTAAGTGTGTATTTATTGTTCACTGTTGTCACTGTGTGTATGTCCTGAAGACGGGGAGATGGTCCCTGAAACGTTGAGCTCACGAATATAGTTTTTCACTGACTTCAAAGTCTCTGAGTGCCGCCTCTGATTTCTGCTATTGGTGTATATATATATATATATATATATATATAAAATGTAATTCTGTGGGTGAATCAATAGAAAAATGGAATGCTGTAAAAAAAGGGCCACTGTGGTGACGTATGGAGAAGCACCATGCTGTTGTTATAACAACTCCAGAGCCCACCAACTACCTGTAATGTGAAGAGCAATGATGTACCAAACTGCCTAGAGAGCCAGTTAAATAATACGCATACACAGGAACATGGTAAGTATGGAGGCAGAATGGAATAGTGGCAAGAAAGAGCGGGTGTGAACGTGGGGGGTGGAGTGAAGCTTGGCCTTCTGTCACCTAAAGCAAAAGACTCATCTCAGCGTCCCCTCCCTGATAGTGCTCAAGCAACCTCTATCTAAATGACCGCCATACAATACATAAAGAATATAATGCAGAGAACATCACAGGGATGGCCAAATTATACAGAGAGCATCAGTGACCTCCATGTAATGTAGAGAGCATTATAGGGACAACCATATAATGACCAAGTAACTGCCACTCAATACAAAGAGCACTGCAATGAATACCATATGATACATAACACACCAATGACCACTATTAAATGCACAGAACATTGCAGCCACATACATTGGCCCTTGGAAAGGCATATATATATATATATATATATATATATAAAAGAGGGGTAGGGGTGCTAGCGACCAACAATGTCTACAAATGAAGGATATAAATATGAAGAATATAAGGATACGTATTTATATAAAAAAACAGGTAAGATATTTATTTATACGATAGAAGGTATTTATAAAAATTTTTTTTTTTTTTAAAAACAGTATGTAAAAAGGCGGGCATAGACAATTAAGACATGAAGTATTACTAAAAAACACATAAAAACAAAGCTGGAAACATATACAATATTTAAAAAGCGTAAAAATTCATAAGATAAGAGAATAATGCTTATCTTAAAATGGAGAGTCAATTGAGGTACGCCAACGTGTTTTGTCCATCAGACTTCATCAAGGGGCCCTTGATGAAGTCTGATGGACGAAACGCGTCCATCAAGTTGGAAAATAATCATTACTAACCACTGAAAATAGCTACAGGTATATTGATGTGCGCAAAAGGCCATGGTAAATTTGGCATAGTTTGGCATATAAAGGACCTGAGCGAAGTGGCAACACGATAATTTTTGTACTATTATTTGTTTTTATGAATGCTGTTAATAGTACATTTAATTGTTCATGTAAACATCACTAATAAAGTTAAATATTTTTTACATTCTTTTTTAGGCATGATTACAGCTATTGGCTTATCTAATTTGCAATTTGTTGATATGAACTCATCAAGAAATCTGTTTGTTTTGGGATTTTCCCTATTTTTCGGATTAGTCCTCCCAAACTTTTTAGACTCACATCCTAATTATATTAAGACAGGTAAGTCAAACTATTTATTTATTTATTTATTTGTTAAATAAAATAAAAAACCTATATAGTCACTGAATACAATAGCTGTATATTTTAATTGGGAGATTTTAGTTATTTTTAAACACCATGAAAAAACAGGATTTTGGTACTTACTGGTAAATCCATTTTTCCGATTCCACAGGGGACACTGGAGGCTTATGACAGTGGGGGTATAGATGGGTTGATAAGTGGAGCCAGCACTTTAAATTTATAAGTGTGACTGGCACCTCCCCACTCTATGCAGACCAGTTAGAGAAATTGAGCCGAAGGAGAGAACAGAGCTTAGAGAAGCAGGTTAAACGTTTGAAATAGAATACGGAAATTGTATAACAATCTTTACAACAGATGCAGTCACAACCAAACATCAAACATACAATGGCAGGAAAACCTAGCGCAGGGCGGGCATCCACTGTCCCCTGTGCCGAGAAATGAATTTAACGGTAAGTACCAACATCCTGTTTTCTCCTTCATCCATTAGGGGACACTGGAGGCTTATGACAGTAAAGACGTCCCAGAACACCCTTCACGGGCAGGAGAGCGCTGAGACACCTGCAACACAGAGCAGCGAAATTGAAATTCAGGGGCCACAAAGGTATCAGATCAGTAAAATCTGACAAAAGTATTTTGTCCAGCCCAGGTAGCTGCACGATACAGTTGTGTGGCTGAAACCCATAAGGGTCCCACCAAACATGTGGAGTGTGCAGAAGTTGATGCCAGTGGAGTTCGAGAAGATGCCAGATAGGCTTGTTGAATAGTGAGGTGAATTCATCGAGTCAAAGTCTGCTTTGAAGCAAGCCACATTGGCTTAGCTGGATCATAGAGGATGAAGAGAGCATCTGATTTCCTCAGTTGTGCCGTCCTGCTCACATAGATATGCAATTCTCTTACCTCATCCAAATAGTGATAAGGATGGAGAGTCCTCTGAAAAAACAGGTACCACAATAGGCTGGTTAATGTGGAAAGAAGAAACCACTTTGGGCAGAAAATCCTGCTTTGTGCAGAGTTGCGCTCAATCCTTATGGAAGACTAGATAAGGAGAGCAACACGACAACACTCCCAGTTCCAAAATGATTGTGATAATAGTATGGGGCGCTCCTATAAAGTGACTAACTCTCAATTTGGTCAAATAACAAAGCAAACAGTGTCATATTAAACAAAGACAAAATATGAACATATTATCAGCAATATACGTTCCTGAGGACGACTTCTATCTTCAGCATGTAATGGGTTAATCTGCTTGTATTCTGTACTGTATCCCTCTCTGGTTGTGCTCCCACACAAGATAACCATAAAATAGAGGAATGAGGAGAGGATCGTGCAAAACGTTATTTAATTAAAACACAAAACACAAACATATACAAAACTCCTTAAAAAATCCTGTTAGACTCAAACAGACACATGTGGTGCAGAAAATAATCCCAGTAGTGACCCAGATCTTGTAATTACCGGACGGTTAGAGAACCAAGCCAGTTCTCAAAACACGTGGATGATACAAAGTTCCAGATAGCCTCCTGGGTAATCAGCTCTCTGGACCCAATAGTCACTCCACTGGATACCACCTGGGCAATCTCCTGCACCGCACCAATGCGTTTCAGGCCTGATTCAGGCCCTCTTTCAAGGTAAGCCTTTTAGCTAAAGCCAAAAACGGTGGTCCTTCTGACCACTGTCTTCCAGGAGAGAAACTTTAAGCTAGCCTTTTCCAAAGGTTCGAAAAAGGATGACTGGAGGAAAGACAGTACCAGGTTAAGGCCAAAGGTGCAGTGGGAGGAACAAAGGAAGGCTGTTGTCTAACCACACCCTGGAGAAAAGTCTGCACTTTCTGAATTAAGGCTAGGCATCGCTGGAAAAAAAGGAGAGAGCAAAGATCTGCACTTTCAAAGACCGTAGCCTTAATGCAGTTGAGAACCTTGCCTGAAAAAAAATCAGTAGTTAGGACAACAGGAATGATGTGGTAGGAAACTACTTATTGTCACACCACACCACAATAATAGTCCGCTGAAGTCACTTGCTTTTGAGCACAAAGCGTAGTCGGAATCACAGATTTGGGAATACCCCTCTTTCTCAACAATGCAGTTTCAACAGCCATGCCATAAAGCAGATGCTGTAAGTCTGTTTAGACAAACTATCCCTGTTGGAAACGGTCCTCCAAGAGAGGCAGTGGCCAAGGGTCATCTATTAGAAGAAGCCGCAGGTCTAAGTACCATGCTCTGTGAGGCCAGTCCAGAGCTATGAGGATGACTGTGGCATGTTCGCACTTAATGCACTTGAAGACTCGAGGTAGAAGAGGAAACGATGGGAATAGGTAAATGAGCTTAAACATCCAAGGAGTAATTAAGGTATCCACTCCTCCGCTTCTGGGTCCTGAGTTCTTTAGCAGTATAGAGGGAGGTGATCGTTTTACCTGGACGCCATGAGGTCTGTTTGAGGCTTGCCCAATGACAGACCTGCTGCGTGTGGATGTACTGCCCATTCTCCCAATGAAGATCCTGGCGACTTAGGTAATCCACTTCCCAATTGTCTACTTTGGGAATGAAGATTGCTAAAATCATTGTGGCATACTTTTCGGCCAAGAGGAGAACGCAACTTACTTTCCACATGTCAGTTTATGTATGCCACCACCGTGGCATTGTCTGACTGGACTTGAATTGCCTGACCTCAGAGTAGAGTAAAAGACATTCGCTTCTAATTGTATACTGCCTGGAGCTCAAGAATGTTGATTTGCAGGGATGACTCGTGAGGAGACCACCAACTCCGGATGTGACTGTTTATTGTCACTGCACCCCAACCTCTGAAAATGTAATCCGTTATTAGGAGAACCCATTTCCATATGACAATTTGACACCCTTCTAGGAGGTTAAAGGTCTGCATCCACAAGAGGAGTGAGACTCACATTCTGGGTGTTAAGCAAACTAGGCAATGTAGCTGTAAGTGTGACCGCATCCACTGGGAGAGGGGATCCAGTTGAAAGGTTGTGAATGAAAATGACCGTACTGGATGGCTTCAAATGTAGCCATCATCTTGCCCAGCAAGTGGATACAAAGGTTACAGAGGCTCATTGTGGTTGGAGAACTAGCCAAACCAGCTCCTGTGTTGCCAGAGCTTTGTCCAGTGGAAGGAAAACCTGCTGAAGCACCGTATCAAAGATCATCCCTAGGAAGTGTAATCTCTGAATAGGTTCCAGGTATGATTTCGGGAAATTGATGATCCATCTATGCTCTATCAGGACCTGATTCTTTAAGGCAATGTCCTGTAATAGGCTCTCCCTCGACTGAACCTTTATTTGGAGATCACCCAGGTAAGGAATGATGGTCACCCCTGTCACACAGAGAAGCGTCATTATCACTGCCATCACCTTTGTGAACACTCGTGGTTGCAGATCATAGGCTGAATGGGAGGGCCTGGAACTGGTAGTGAGAGTCCCTTATTACAAATCTGAGGTATGCCTCATGTGGTTCCCAGATTGGAATGTGGAGATAGCCTCCTGATGACCCGGAGCTGATGCAGATCTACCTCTAACTCTGGTACCCCTAGAGGTAAAAGAGGAGCCTCTGGCTCTACCTCTAAACTTGGAGGGTGCACAAAAGAAATTAAAAGATTGCCCAGAGTATGACTTTCTGGGAGATGGAGACAAATAAGTGGATTTCCCACCTGTAGCTTGAGAGATCCACTTATCCAGTTCAGGGTCGAATAAGATATATCACCTGAAAAAGGAAGAGCCTCTACCACTTTCTAGGATTCTGTGTCTGCTAGCTACTGACAAAGCCATAAGGCTCTACGGGCTGAGATCGCCAAAGCAGAAATATGAGAACCAAGCATGCCCACGTCTCTGGAAGCATCTTCGAAGTACACAGCAAATTTGCATATATGCTTCACTAAAGTGTGAAGCTTTGCTCGTGAGAAATCATCTTGTGACCCTGTTGATAGATGTTCAGCCCGGTTCTCTTTGGCCTTGTTAATCCAGGAGCCAATAAGAGCAGGGCAAAGAACTATCCCTGCTGCTGTGCAGATAGACTTCAGGGTAGTTTCCAATTAATAATCTGATGGTTGCTTCAGGGAAATAGCACCCACAACTGGTATTACAGGTTGAGTATCCCTTATCCAAACTGTATTGTTTTCTTCGACAGACGGGACACGGAAGGATCCACGGCTGAAGAGGTCTCCCACTGTACTCTGCTATCTGTGTGAAAAGGTTAAGAGGCAAGGAGATGCTTTAAAACCTGACATTTTTTATCAGAATGATTCCAAGCTAAAACTAATTGGTTATCTAATTCCTGTGAGACTGAGAATGTAACCGAAGATCTTTGTTTTTTTACTAAAAGAGGAAGGCTGTCAATGTCTCTGGTCCTTTAACACCTGGCACACAGCCGAAATAAGTGCCTCTTTAAATTAAAAAACTGCAGGAGAAAGCCCAGAAAGTGATTTCCCTCTGGCACATTTTTAAAACTGATCTGGAGGTGAGGTGTAGATGAGGAGTAGCCAGTCACACTTATAAATTTAAAGTGCCAGCGCCACTTATTCACCAGTCTATACCCCCACTGTCTTAAGCCTACAGTGTCCCCTAGTGGATAAAGGATAAAAAGGAAATATTGCATTTTATTAATTTTTGATATTCAGTAACTTCAAACATTATTCAGTTGTCATTTTTGTGCTGTCATTGAAGCTACCAAGTACATAATCTGATGGTCTGGGTGGATGTCTATATTAACATTTAAAATACAGATGTATATTTACTTAGCTTTGCTGAAAGACCCCTTTGTCACACACCATGTTGATAGATAACCTGACATGTCACGCATCAGGTATTTGGCCATTCTACAGACTGCAATTCATAGTGAAACCCAAGTGCAACCAGTGTATTGCTGGGATGCGGTCAAGATCCCACCGGACTAAATCCCAGCTGTCGGAATACCGACACTGGAATCCCGACCGGCCCAATCCCAACATATTCTCCCTCCGAGGGTGTCCACGACACACATTGAGGGAGAATAAATTAGTGTGCCCGCAGCGTGGCAAGCGCAGCGAGCTCGCAAGGGGCTGCGTTCCGCTCGCCACCCCTGTCGGGATTGTGCTGGACGGTATTCCGACTGCCGGGATCCCGTCCAGCGGGATTTTGTACTGATCCCGTATTGCTAGTAATCTCAAATATAAAGTGGGATGTTATGTCCGAGTTTGCCGGAGGTTTTGGATGCCGTCCAAACACGGACATTTTTTAAAGGGGCATTCATTTACAAGGCATGGTTTTGCCTTGTAAATGATATATAAAAAAACATCAGAGTTCAGCTGGCATCTCGCACATCCAGCAAACTCGGACCCCATTACATCCCGCCGATGAACTTCATGTTATGGTTCACCTGTATTACTAGGTGAGCTCTTATAACCACACTACAGAGGTCTCCACCTGTAACAGCTGCCCTTTTACCGTAGAGAAATATTTTCTCACCAGTACTGGGATGCCGCTAGGACTTAACTCAAGATAGTAAGAGCTTACACTGGTAACTGAGTGACCCCTTAGTACCCCTTACATTGGTTTTATAGCTGAAAAAGGAGGACAGCACTATAAATCCTAAGAACCATGGTGCCAATTCCATGTGCATTTTGAGATGTTGATAACAGATTAATTATACCACTGCTGTATGACTGCAAGTCCAAGCAAGTCTTGACAGCCATTGACTAATTTGTGATCACCAATATTTCCCCACTGTAATGGCTGAGTGGGGAAGGGATATGTTTGTCCATGTATTGGAAAATCTCTTTCACTAGAAAATTAAATCAGTTCTCTGTAACTAGCTTTGTGGCCCTTAAATCCACCCTTAAACTATCTATAGAACATTGTTTTCCCATAAGATTGGTTTAAAAAAAATATTTCATATTGATGAAATCTTCAGCTCTTTCCTGACCTTTTTAAAAATACAGTAGTAACCGCCGAGTCTCGTCCAAATGTGTTTCATTTGTTTCACTTATACCCACTATATCTAAATCATATTTTCCAAATTTTTAAGTTCTATTTCCCCTATTTTGTTTGCAATATCAATTTTTTTTAGCAAGTTGAATTTTTTAACACCTGCTTGTCATCTCTGTTAGTCCCACTTCAAACTTCCACTTAGTTCTCTTCACTAAGTCGCATCTTTCGCTATTGATAACATTACTCCTGTTGCTCATGGCAAGGGGACGATATTACCATGGTAACATATTGTAAGATTGATGTATCAACTCAAGCAGTGACAAGTATGGAAAAGTGGACCTGTGGAGAAGTTGCCCATAGCAATAAAATGATATATAGAAGCTGCTGGTTGCTAAGAGAAACAGTCCACTGCTTGATACATCAACTGCTAAGGTACTACAGTATAACTCTGCATTAAATTCTGAGATTATCTTAAGCACAATGATGATGCTGAATATCTCTGACTCTGCTGTTGTCCATCTCCTATTGCATTAAAACCTAGGTTACATTAGTACTAGTAGTGATGTGCACCGGACATTTTTCGGGTTTTGTGTTTTGGTTTTGAATAGAGATGAGCGCCTGAAATTTTTCGGGTTTTGTGTTTTGGTTTTGGGTTCGGTTCCGCGGCCGTGTTTTGGGTTCGAACGCGTTTTGGCAAAACCTCACCGAATTATTTTTGTCGGATTCGGGTGTGTTTTGGATTCGGGTGTTTTTTTCCAAAAACACTAAAAAACAGCTTAAATCATAGAATTTGGGGGTAATTTTGATCCCAAAGTATTATTAACCTCAAAAACCATAATTTACACTCATTTTCAGTCTATTCTGAATACCTCACACCTCACAATATTATTTTTAGTCCTAAAATTTGCACCGAGGTCGCTGTGTGAGTAAGATAAGCGACCCTAGTGGCCGACACAAACACCGGGCCCATCTAGGAGTGGCACTGCAGTGTCACGCAGGATGTCCCTTCCAAAAAACCCTCCCCAAACAGCACATGACGCAAAGAAAAAAAGAGGCGCAATGAGGTAGCTGTGTGAGTAAGATTAGCGACCCTAGTGGCCGACACAAACACCGGGCCCATCTAGGAGTGGCACTGCAGTGTCACGCAGGATGGCCCTTCCAAAAAACCCTCCCCAAACAGCACATGACGCAAAGAAAAAAAGAGGCGCAATGAGGTAGCTGACTGTGTGAGTAAGATTAGCGACCCTAGTGGCCGACACAAACACCGGGCACATCTAGGAGTGGCACTGCAGTGTCACGCAGGATGTCCCTTCCAAAAAACCCTCCCCAAACAGCACATGACGCAAAGAAAAAAAGAGGCGCAATGAGGTAGCTGTGTGAGTAAGATTAGCGACCCTAGTGGCCGACACAAACACCGGGCACATCTAGGAGTGGCACTGCAGTGTCACGCAGGATGTCCCTTCCAAAAAACCCTCCCCAAACAGCACATGACGCAAAGAAAAAAAGAGGCGCAATGAGGTAGCTGTGTGAGTAAGATTAGCGACCCTAGTGGCCGACACAAACACCGGGCCCATCTAGGAGTGGCACTGCAGTGTCACGCAGGATGTCCCTTCCAAAAAACCCTCCCCAATCAGCACATGATGCAAAGAAAAAGAAAAGAAAAAAGAGGTGCAAGATGGAATTATCCTTGGGCCCTCCCACCCACCCTTATGTTGTATAAACAAAACAGGACATGCACACTTTAACCAACCCATCATTTCAGTGACAGGGTCTGCCACACGACTGTGACTGATATGACGGGTTGGTTTGGACCCCCCCCCAAAAAAGAAGCAATTAATCTCTCCTTGCACAAACTGGCTCTACAGAGGCAAGATGTCCACCTCATCTTCACCCTCCGATATATCACCGTGTACATCCCCCTCCTCACAGATTATCAATTCGTCCCCACTGGAATCCACCATCTCAGCTCCCTGTGTACTTTGTGGAGGCAATTGCTGCTGGTCAATGTCTCCGCGGAGGAATTGATTATAATTCATTTTAATGAACATCATCTTCTCCACATTTTCTGGATGTAACCTCGTACGCCGATTGCTGACAAGGTGAGCGGCGGCACTAAACACTCTTTCGGAGTACACACTTGTGGGAGGGCAACTTAGGTAGAATAAAGCCAGTTTGTGCAAGGGCCTCCAAATTGCCTCTTTTTCCTGCCAGTATAAGTACGGACTGTGTGACGTGCCTACTTGGATGCGGTCACTCATATAATCCTCCACCACTCTATCAATGTTGAGAGAATCATATGCAGTGACAGTAGACGACATGTCCGTAATCGTTGTCAGGTCCTTCAGTCCGGACCAGATGTCAGCATCAGCAGTCGCTCCAGACTGCCCTGCATCACCGCCAGCGGGTGGGCTCGGAATTCTGAGCCTTTTCCTCGCACCCCCAGTTGCGGGAGAATGTGAAGGAGGAGATGTTGACAGGTCGCGTTCCGCTTGACTTGACAATTTTGTCACCAGCAGGTCTTTCAACCCCAGCAGACCTGTGTCTGCCGGAAAGAGAGATCCAAGGTAGGCTTTAAATCTAGGATCGAGCACGGTGGCCAAAATGTAGTGCTCTGATTTCAACAGATTGACCACCCGTGAATCCTTGTTAAGCGAATTAAGGGCTGCATCCACAAGTCCCACATGCCTAGCGGAATCGCTCCGTGTTAGCTCCTCCTTCAATGCCTCCAGCTTCTTCTGCAAAAGCCTGATGAGGGGAATGACCTGACTCAGGCTGGCAGTGTCTGAACTGACTTCACGTGTGGCAAGTTCAAAGGGCATCAGAACCTTGCACAACGTTGAAATCATTCTCCACTGCACTTGAGACAGGTGCATTCCACCTACTATATCGTGCTCAATTGTATAGGCTTGAATGGCCTTTTGCTGCTCCTCCAACCTCTGAAGCATATAGAGGGTTGAATTCCACCTCGTTACCACTTCTTGCTTCAGATGATGGCAGGGCAGGTTCAGTAGTTTTTGGTGGTGCTCCAGTTTTCTGTACGTGGTGCCTGTACGCCGAAAGTGTCCCGCAATTCTTCTGGCCACCGACAGCATCTCTTGCACGCCCCTGTCGTTTTTTAAAAAATTCTGCACCACCAAATTCAAGGTATGTGCAAAACATGGGACGTGCTGGAATTGGCCCAGATTTAATGCACACACAATATTGCTGGCGTTGTCCGATGCCACAAATCCACAGGAGAGTCCAATTGGGGTAAGCCATTCCGCGATGATCTTCCTCAGTTGCCGTAAGAGGTTTTCAGCTGTGTGCGTATTCTGGAAACCGGTGATACAAAGCGTAGCCTGCCTAGGAAAGAGTTGGCGTTTGCGAGATGCTGCTACTGGTGCCGCCGCTGCTGTTCTTGCGGCGGGAGTCCATAAATCTACCCAGTGGGCTGTCACAGTCATATAGTCCTGACCCTGCCCTGCTCCACTTGTCCACATGTCCGTGGTTAAGTGGACATTGGGTACAGCTGCATTTTTTAGGACACTGGTGACTCTTTTTCTGAGGTCTGTGTACATTTTCGGTATCGCCTGCCTAGAGAAATGGAACCTAGATGGTATTTGGTACCGGGGACACAGTACCTCCAACAAGTCTCTAGTTGGCTCTGCAGTAATGATGGATACCGGAACCACGTTTCTCACCACCCAGGATGCCAAGGCCTCAGTTATCCGCTTTGCAGTAGGATGACTGCTGTGATATTTCATCTTCCTCGCAAAGGATTGTTGAACAGTCAATTGCTTACTGGAAGTAGTACAAGTGGGCTTACGACTTCCCCTCTGGGATGACCATCGACTCCCAGCGGCAACAACAGCAGCGCCAGCAGCAGTAGGCGTTACACGCAAGGATGCATCGGAGGAATCCCAGGCAGGAGAGGACTCGTCAGACTTGCCAGTGACATGGCCTGCAGGACTATTGGCATTCCTGGGGAAGGAGGAAATTGACACTGAGGGAGTTGGTGGGGTGGTTTGCGTGAGCTTGGTTACAAGAGGAAGGGATTTACTGGTCAGTGGACTGCTTCCGCTGTCACCCAAAGTTTTTGAACTTGTCACTGACTTATTATGAATGCGCTGCAGGTGACGTATAAGGGAGGATGTTCCGAGGTGGTTAACGTCCTTACCCCTACTTATTACAGCTTGACAAAGGGAACACACGGCTTGACACCTGTTGTCCGCATTTCTGGTGAAATATCTCCACACCGAAGAGCTGATTTTTTTGGTATTTTCACCTGGCATGTCAACGGCCATATTCCTCCCACGGACAACAGGTGTCTCCCCGGGTGCCTGACTTAAACAAACCACCTCACCATCAGAATCCTCCTGGTCAATTTCCTCCCCAGCGCCAGCAACACCCATATCCTCCTCATCCTGGTGTACTTCAACACTGACATCTTCAATCTGACTATCAGGAACTGGACTGCGGGTGCTCCTTCCAGCACTTGCAGGGGGCGTGCAAATGGTGGAAGGCGCATGCTCTTCACGTCCAGTGTTGGGAAGGTCAGGCATCGCAACCGACACAATTGGACTCTCCTTGTGGATTTGGGATTTCAAAGAACGCACAGTTCTTTGCGGTGCTTTTGCCAGCTTGAGTCTTTTCAGTTTTCTAGCGAGAGGCTGAGTGCTTCCATCCTCATGTGAAGCTGAACCACTAGCCATGAACATAGGCCAGGGCCTCAGCCGTTCCTTGCCACTCCGTGTGGTAAATGGCATATTGGCAAGTTTACGCTTCTCCTCCGACAATTTTATTTTAGGTTTTGGAGTCCTTTTTTTTCTGATATTTGGTGTTTTGGATTTGACATGCTCTGTACTATGACATTGGGCATCGGCCTTGGCAGACGACGTTGCTGGCATTTCATCGTCTCGGCCATGACTAGTGGCAGCAGCTTCAGCACGAGGTGGAAGTGGATCTTGATCTTTCCCTAATTTTGGAACCTCAACTTTTTTGTTCTCCATATTTTATAGGCAGAACTAAAAGGCACCTCAGGTAAACAATAGAGATGAGCGCCTGAAATTTTTCGGGTTTTGTGTTTTGGTTTTGGGTTCGGTTCCGCGGCCGTGTTTTGGGTTCGAACGCGTTTTGGCAAAACCTCACCGAATTTTTTTTGTCGGATTCGGGTGTGTTTTGGATTCGGGTGTTTTTTTCCAAAAACACTAAAAAACAGCTTAAATCATAGAATTTGGGGGTCATTTTGATCCCAAAGTATTATTAACCTCAAAAACCATAATTTACACTCATTTTCAGTCTATTCTGAATACCTCACACCTCACAATATTATTTTTAGTCCTAAAATTTGCACCGAGGTCGCTGTGTGAGTAAGATAAGCGACCCTAGTGGCCGACACAAACACCGGGCCCATCTTGGAGTGGCACTGCAGTGTCACGCAGGATGGCCCTTCCAAAAAACCCTCCCCAAACAGCACATGACGCAAAGAAAAAAAGAGGCGCAATGAGGTAGCTGTGTGAGTAAGATTAGCGACCCTAGTGGCCGACACAAACACCGGGCCCATCTAGGAGTGGCACTGCAGTGTCACGCAGGATGTCCTTTCCAAAAAACCCTCCCCAAACAGCACATGACGCAAAGAAAAAAAGAGGCTTTTTACTGATATTTGGTGTTTTGGATTTGACATGCTCTGTACTATGACATTGGGCATCGGCCTTGGCAGACGACGTTGCTGGCATTTCATCGTCTCGGCCATGACTAGTGGCAGCAGCTTCAGCACGAGGTGGAAGTGGATCTTGATCTTTCCCTAATTTTGGAACCTCAACATTTTTGTTCTCCATATTTTAATAGGCACAACTAAAAGGCACCTCAGGTAAACAATGGAGATGGATGGATTGGATACTAGTATACAATTATGGACGGGCTGCCGAGTGCCGACACAGAGGTAGCCACAGCCGTGAACTACCGCACTGTACTGTGTCTGCTGCTAATATATAGACTGGTTGATAAAGAGATAGTATACTCGTAACTAGTATGTATGTATAAAGAAAGAAAAAAAAACCACGGTTAGGTGGTATATACAATTATGGACGGGCTGCCGAGTGCCGACACAGAGGTAGCCACAGCCGTGAACTACCGCACTGTACACTGGTTGATAAAGAGATAGTAGTATACTCGTAACAACTAGTATGACACTATGACGACGGTATAAAGAATGAAAAAAAAACCACGGTTAGGTGGTATATATTATAATAATAATACAATTATGGATGGACGGACTGCCTGCCGACTGCCGACACAGAGGTAGCCACAGCCGTGAACTACCGCACTGTACACTGGTTGATAAAGAGATAGTAGTATACTCGTAACAACTAGTATGACACTATGACGACGGTATAAAGAATGAAAAAAAAACCACGGTTAGGTGGTATATATTATAATAATAATACAATTATGGATGGACGGACTGCCTGCCGACTGCCGACACAGAGGTAGCCACAGCCGTGAACTACCGCACTGTACACTGGTTGATAAAGAGATAGTAGTATACTCGTAACAATTAGGATGACACTATGACGGTATAAAGAATGAAAAAAAAACCACGGTTAGGTGGTAGGTATATAATAATAAATAATACAATTCTGGTCGGACGGACTGCCTGCCGTGTGCCGACACAGAGGTAGCCACAGCCGTGAACTACCGCACTGTACACTGGTTGATAAAGAGATAGTAGTATACTCGTAACAATTAGGATGACACTATGACGGTATAAAGAATGAAAAAAAAACCACGGTTAGGTGGTAGGTATATAATAATAAATAATACAATTCTGGTCGGACGGACTGCCTGCCGTGTGCCGACACAGAGGTAGCCACAGCCGTGAACTACCGCACTGTACACTGGTTGATAAAGAGATAGTAGTATACTCGTAACAATTAGGATGACACTATGACGGTATAAAGAATGAAAAAAAAACCACGGTTAGGTGGTAGGTATATAATAATAAATAATACAATTCTGGTCGGACGGACTGCCTGCCGTGTGCCGACACAGAGGTAGCCACAGCCGTGAACTACCGCACTGTACACTGGTTGATAAAGAGATAGTAGTATACTCGTAACAATTAGGATGACACTATGACGGTATAAAGAATGAAAAAAAAACCATGGTTAGGTGGTAGGTATATAATAATAAATAATACAATTCTGGTCGGACGGACTGCCTGCCGTGTGCCGACACAGAGGTAGCCACAGCCGTGAACTACCGCACTGTACACTGGTTGATAAAGAGATAGTAGTATACTCGTAACAATTAGGATGACACTATGACGGTATAAAGAATGAAAAAAAAACCACGGTTAGGTGGTAGGTATATAATAATAAATAATACAATTCTGGTCGGACGGACTGCCTGCCGTGTGCCGACACAGAGGTAGCCACAGCCGTGAACTACCGCACTGTACACTGGTTGATAAAGAGATAGTAGTATACTCGTAACAATTAGGATGACACTATGACGGTATAAAGAATGAAAAAAAAACCACGGTTAGGTGGTAGGTATATAATAATAAATAATACAATTCTGGTCGGACGGACTGCCTGCCGTGTGCCGACACAGAGGTAGCCACAGCCGTGAACTACCGCACTGTACTGTGTCTGCTGCTAATATAGACTGGTTGATATTTAAAGAGATATTAGTAGTATACAACAATACTATACTGGTGGTCAGGCACTGGTCACCACTCCTGCAGCAAAAGTGTGCACTGTTAATTAATATAATTGTACTCCTGGCTCCTGCTAACAACCTGCAGTGCTCCCCAGTCTCCCCCACAATTAATTATAAGCTTTTAATTTATACATTGATGACTGTGCAGCACACTGGGCTGAGCTGAGTGCACACAGACTGAGTCACACTGTGTGACTGACTGTGCTGTGTATCGTTTTTTTTTTCAGGCAGAGAACGGATATAGCAGAGAGAAGTGAACGGATATATTATATTAAATAAAAGTTAACTAGCAACTGCACTGGTCACTGACTGTGGTAAACTAACTCTGTCTGCGACTCTGCACAATCTCTCTCTATCTAATCTATCTATCTCTATTCTAATGGAGAGGACGCCAGACACGTCCTCTCCCTATCAATCTCAATGCACGAGTGAAAATGGCGGCGACGCGCGGCTCCTTATATAGAATCCGAGTCTCGCGATAGAATCCGAGCCTCGCGAGAATCCGACAGCGTCATGATGACGTTCGGGCGCGCTCGGGTTAACCGAGCAAGGCGGGAAGATCCGAGTCGCTCGGACCCGTGGAAAAAAAAGTGAAGTTCGTGCGGGTTCGGATTCAAAGAAACCGAACCCGCTCATCTCTAGTAAACAATGGAGATGGATGGATTGGATACTAGTATACAATTATGGACGGACTGCCACGGTTAGGTGGTATAAAAAAACCACGGTTAGGTGGTATATAATACAATTATGGATGGACGGACTGCCTGCCGAGTGCCGACACAGAGGTAGCCACAGCCGTGAACTACCGCACTGTACACTGGTTGATAAAGAGATAGTAGTATACTCGTAACAACTAGTATGACGACGGTATAAAGAATGAAAAAAAAACCACGGTTAGGTGGTATATATTATAATACAATTATGGTTGGACGGACTGCCTGCCGAGTGCCGACACAGAGGTAGCCACAGCCGTGAACTACCGCACTGTACACTGGTTGATAAAGAGATAGTAGTATACTCGTAACAACTAGTATGACGACGGTATAAAGAATGAAAAAAAAACCACGGTTAGGTGGTATATATTATAATACAATTATGGTTGGACGGACTGCCTGCCGAGTGCCGACACAGAGGTAGCCACAGCCGTGAACTACCGCACTGTACACTGGTTGATAAAGAGATAGTAGTATACTCGTAACAACTAGTATGACGACGGTATAAAGAATGAAAAAAAAACCACGGTTAGGTGGTATATATTATAATACAATTATGGATGGACGGACTGCCTGCCGAGTGCCGACACAGAGGTAGCCACAGCCGTGAACTACCGCACTGTACACTGGTTGATAAAGAGATAGTAGTATACTCGTAACAACTAGTATGACGACGGTATAAAGAATGAAAAAAAAACCACGGTTAGGTGGTATATATTATAATACAATTATGGTTGGACGGACTGCCTGCCGAGTGCCGACACAGAGGTAGCCACAGCCGTGAACTACCGCACTGTACACTGGTTGATAAAGAGATAGTAGTATACTCGTAACAACTAGTATGACGACGGTATAAAGAATGAAAAAAAAACCACGGTTAGGTGGTATATAATACAATTATGGTTGGACGGACTGCCTGCCGAGTGCCGACACAGAGGTAGCCACAGCCGTGAACTACCGCACTGTACACTGGTTGATAAAGAGATAGTAGTATACTCGTAACAACTAGTATGACGACGGTATAAAGAATGAAAAAAAAACCACGGTTAGGTGGTATATATTATAATACAATTATGGTTGGACGGACTGCCTGCCGAGTGCCGACACAGAGGTAGCCACAGCCGTGAACTACCGCACTGTACACTGGTTGATAAAGAGATAGTAGTATACTCGTAACAACTAGTATGACGACGGTATAAAGAATGAAAAAAAAACCACGGTTAGGTGGTATATATTATAATACAATTATGGATGGACGGACTGCCTGCCGAGTGCCGACACAGAGGTAGCCACAGCCGTGAACTACCGCACTGTACACTGGTTGATAAAGAGATAGTAGTATACTTGTAACAACTAGTATGACGACGGTATAAAGAATGAAAAAAAAACCACGGTTAGGTGGTATATAATACAATTATGGTTGGACGGACTGCCTGCCGAGTGCCGACACAGAGGTAGCCACAGCCGTGAACTACCGCACTGTACACTGGTTGATAAAGAGATAGTAGTATACTCGTAACAACTAGTATGACGACGGTATAAAGAATGAAAAAAAAACCACGGTTAGGTGGTATATATTATAATACAATTATGGATGGACGGACTGCCTGCCGAGTGCCGACACAGAGGTAGCCACAGCCGTGAACTACCGCACTGTACTGTGTCTGCTGCTAATATAGACTGGTTGATAAAGAGATAGTATACAATACTACTAATATACTGGTGGTCAGGCACTGGTCACCACTAGTCACACTGGCAGTGGCACTCCTGCAGCAAAAGTGTGCACTGTTTAATTTTAATATAATATTATTTATCATGTACTCCTGGCTCCTGCTATAACAACCTGCAGTGCTCCCCAGTCTCCCCCACAATTATAAGCTTTATATACAATACATTGATGTGCAGCACACTGGGCTGAGCAGTGCACACAGACTGAGTCACTGTGTGACTGTGTATCGTTTTTTTCAGGCAGAGAACGGATATATTAAATAAAACAAACAACTGCACTGTCTCTGGTGGTCACTGGTCACTGTGGTCGTCAGTCACTAAACTCTGTCTGCACTCTCTTCTAATCTACAGTATCACAGCAATCTCTCTCTCTCTCTCTCTCTTCTAAATCTAATCTAAATGGAGAGGACGCCAGCCACGTCCTCTCCCTATCAATCTCAATGCACGTGTGAAAATGGCGGCGACGCGCGGCTCCTTATATAGAATCCGAGTCTCGCGAGAATCCGACAGCGTCATGATGACGTTCGGGCGCGCTCGGGTTAACCGAGCAAGGCGGGAAGATCCGAGTCGCTCGGACCCGTGAAAAAAAAGTGAAGTTCGTGCGGGTTCGGATTCAAAGAAACCGAACCCGCTCATCTCTAGTTTTGAATTCGTTTCCTCGGCCGTGTTTTGGATTCGGACGCGTTTAGGCAAAACCTCCCTGAAAATTTTTTGTCGGATTCGGGTGTGTTTTGGATTAGTTTTTTTTTTTTACAAAAAACCCTCAAAAACAGCTTAAATCATAGAATTTGGGGGTCATTTTGATCCCATAGTATTATTAACATCAATAACCATAATTTCCACTCATTTCCAGTCTATTCTGAACACCTCACACCTCACAATATTATTTTTAGTCCTAAAATTTGCACCGAGGTCGCTGGATGGCTAAGCTAAGCGACCCAAGTGGCCGACACAAACACCTTGCCCATCTAGGAGTGGCACTGCAGTGTCAGGCAGGATGGCACTTCAAAAAAATAGTCCCCAAACAGCACATGATGCAAAGAAAAAAAGAGGCGCACCAAGGTCGCTGTGTGACTAAGCTAAGCGACACAAGTGGCAGACACAAACACCTGGCCCATCTAGGAGTGGCACTGCAGTGTCGGGCAGGATGGCACTTCAAAAAAATTGTCCCCAAACAGTACATGATGCAAAGAAAAATGAAAGAGGCGCACCAAGGTCGCTGTGTGACTAAGCTAAGCGACACAAGTGGCCGACACAAACACCTAGCCCATCTAGGAGTGGCACTGCAGTGTCGGGCAGGATGGCACTTCAAAAAAATAGTCCCCAAACAGCACATGATGCAAAGAAAAAAAGAGGCGCACCAAGGTCGCTGTGTGACTAAGCTAAGCGATACAAGTGGCCGACACAAACACCTGGCCCATCTAGGAGTGGCACTGCAGTGTCAAGCAGGATGGCACTTCAAAAGATTTGTCCCCAAACAGCACATGATGCAAAGAAAAATGAAAGAGGCGCACCAAGGTCGCTGTGTGACTAAGCTAAGTGACACAAGTGGCCGACACAAACACCTAGCCCATCTAGGAGTGGCACTGCAGTGTCGGGCAGGATGGCACTTCAAAAAAATTGTCCCCAAACAGCACATGATGCAAAGAAAAATGAAAGAAAAAAGAAGTGCAAGATGGAATTGTCCTTGGGCCCTCCCACCCACCCTTATGTTGTATAAACAGGCCATGCACACTTTAACGAACCCATAATTTCAGCGACAGGGTCTGCCACACGACTTTGACTGAAATGCTGGTTGGTTTGGGCCCCCACCAAAAAAAGAAGCAATCAATCTTTCCTTGCACAAACTGGCTCTACAGAGGCAAGATGTCCACCTCCTCCTCATCGTCAGATTCCTCACCCCTTTCACTGTGTACATCCCCCTTCTCACAGATTATTAATTCGTCCCCACTGGAATCCACCATCTCAGGTCCCTGTGTACTTTCTGGAGGCAATTGCTGCTGGTGAATGTCTCCACGGAGGAATTGATTATAATTCATTTTGATGAACATCATCTTCTCCACATTTTCTGGAAGTAACCTCGTACGCCGATTGCTGACAAGGTGAGCGGCTGCACTAAACACTCTTTCAGAGTACACACTGGAGGGAGGGCAACTTAGGTAGAATAAAGCCAGTTTGTGCAAGGGCCTCCAAATTGCCTCTTTTTCCTGACAGTTTACGTACGGACTGTCTGACGTGCCTACTTGGATGCGGTCACTCATATAATCCTCCACCATTCTTTCAATGGTGAGAGAATCATATGCAGTGACAGTAGACGATATGTCAGTAATCGTTGGCAGGTCCTTCAGTCCGGACCAGATGTCAGCACTCGCTCCAGACTGCCCTGCATCACCGCCAGCGGGTGGGCTCGGAATTCTTAGCCTTTTCCTCGCACCCCCAGTTGCGGGAGAATGTGAAGGAGGAGATGTTGACGGGTCACGTTCCGCTTGACTTGACAATTTTCTCACCAGCAGGTCTTTGAACCTCTGCAGACTTGTGTCTGCCGGAAAGAGAGATACAACGTAGGTTTTAAATCTAGGATCGAGCACGGTGGCCAAAATGTAGTGCTCTGATTTCAACAGATTGACCACCCGTGAATCCTGGTTAAGTGAATTAAGGGCCCCATCCACAAGTCCCACATGCCAAGGGGAATCGCTCTGTTTTAGCTCCTCCTTCAATGTCTCCAGCTTCTTCTGCAAAAGCCTGATGAGGGGAATGACCTGACTCAGGCTGACAGTGTCTGAACTGACTTCACGTGTGGCAAGTTCAAAGGGTTGCAGAACCTTGCACAACGTTGAAATCATTCTCCACTGCGCTTGAGTCAGGTGCATTCCCCCTCCTTTGCCTATATCGTGGGCAGATGTATAGGCTTGAATGGCCTTTTGCTGCTCCTCCATCCTCTGAAGCATATAGAGGGTTGAATTCCACCTCGTTACCACCTCTTGCTTCAGATGATGGTAGGGCAGGTTCAGGAATGTTTGGTGGTGCTCCAGTCTTCGGTACGCAGTGGCTGAATGCCGAAAGTGGCCCGCAATTCTTCGGGCCACCGACAGCATCTCTTGCACGCCCCTGTCGTTTTTTAAATAATTCTGCACCACCAAATTCAATGTATGTGCAAAACATGGGACGTGCTGGAATTTGCCAAGATGTAATGCACGCACAATATTGCTGGCGTTGTCCGATGTCACAAATCCCCAGGAGAGTCCAATTGGGGTAAGCCATTCTGCGATGATGTTCCTCAGTTTCCGTAAGAGGTTGTCAGCTGTGTGCCTCTTCTGGAAAGCGGTGATACAAAGCGTAGCCTGCCTAGGAATGAGTTGGCATTTGCGAGATGCTGCTACTGGTGCCGCCACTGCTGTGCTTGCTGCGGGAGGCAATACATCTACCCAGTGGGCTGTCACAGTCATATAGTCCTGAGTCTGCCCTGCTACACTTGTCTACATGTCCGTGGTTAAGTGGACATTGGGTACAACTGCATTTTTTAGGATACTGGTGACTCTTTTTCTGAGGTCTGTGTACATTTTCGGTATCGCCTGCCTAGAGAAATGGAACCTAGATGGTATTTGGTACCGGGGACACAGTACCTCAATCAAGTCTCTAGTTGCCTCTGAATTAACGGTCGATACCGGAACCACGTTTCTCACCACCCAGGCTGCCAAGGCCTGAGTTATCCGCTTTGCAGCAGGATGACTGCTGTGATATTTCATCTTCCTCGCAAAGGACTGTTGGACAGTCAATTGCTTACTGGAAGTAGTGCAAGTGGTCTTCCGACTTCCCCTCTGGGATGACGATCGACTCCCAGCAGCAACAACAGCAGCGCCAGCAGCAGTAGGCATTACACTCAAGGATGCATCGGAGGAATCCCAGGCAGGAGAGGACTCGTCAGACTTGCCAGTGACATGGCCTGCAGGACTATTGGCTTTCCTGTGTAAGGTGGAAATTGACACTGAGGGAGTTGGTGGTGTGGTTTGCAGGAGCTGGGTTACAAGAGGAAGGGATTTAGTGGTCAGTGGACTGCTTCCGCTGTCATCCAAAGTTTTTGAACTTGTCACTGACTTCTGATGAATGCTGTCCAGGTGACGTATAAGGGAGGATGTTCCTAGGTGGTTAACCTCCTTACCCCTACTTATTACAGCTTGACAAAGGCAAAACACGGCTTGACACCTGTTGTCCGCATTTGTGTTGAAATAATTCCGCACCGAAGAGCTGATTTTTTTTGTATTTTGACCAGGCATGTCAATGGCCATATTCGTCCCACGGACAACAGGTGTCTCCCCAGGTGCCTGACTTAAACAAACCACCTCACCATCAGAATCCTCCTTGTCAATTTCTTCCCCAGCACCAGCAACACCCATATCCTCATCCTGGTGTACTTCAACAGTGACATCTTCAATTTGACTATCAGGAACTGGACTGCGGGTGCTCCTTCCAGCACTTGCAGGGGGCGTGCAAATGGTGGAAGGCGCAAGCTCTTCCGGTCCAGTGTTGGGAAGGTCAGGCATCGCAACCTACACAATTGGACTCTCCTTGGGGATTTGTGATTTAGAAGAACGCACAGTTCTTTGCTGTGCTTTTGCCAGCTTAAGTCTTTTCATTTTTCTAGCGAGAGGATGAGTGCTTCCATCCTCATGTGAATCTGAACCACTAGCCATGAACATAGGCCAGGGCCTCAGTCGTTCCTTGCCACTCCGTGTCGTAAATGGCATATTGGCAAGTTTACGCTTCTCATCAGACGCTTTCAATTTTGATTTTTGGGTCATTTTACTGAACTTTTGTTTTTTGGATTTTACATGCTTTCTACTATGACATTGGGCATCGGCCTTGGCAGATGACGTTGATGGCATTTCATCGTCTCGGCCATGACTAGTGGCAGCAGCTTCAGCACGAGGTGGAAGTGGATCTTGATCTTTTCCTATTTTAACCTCCACATTTTTGTTCTCCATTTTTAAATGTGTGGAATTATATGCCAGTATCAATAGCAATGGCCTACTACTATATATACTGCGCACAACTGAAATGCACCACAGGTATGGATGGATAGTATACTTGACGACACAGAGGTAGGTAGAGCAGTGGCCTTCTGTACCATAATGCTTTATATTATATACTGGTGGTCAGCAAACTGTGCAAAACTGAAATGCACCACAGGTATGGATGGATAGTATACTTGACGACACAGATGTAGGTACAGCAGTGGCCTACTGTACCGTACTGCTATATATATTATATACTGGTGGTCAGCAAACTGTGCAAAACTGAAATGCACCACAGGTATGGATGGATAGTATACTTGACGACACAGAGGTAGGTACAGCAGTGGCCTACTGTACCGTACTGCTATATATATTATATACTGGTGGTCAGCAAACTGTGCAAAACTGAAATGCACCACAGGTATGGATGGATAGTATACTTGACGACACAGAGGTAGGTACAGCAGTGGCCTTCTGTACCGTACTCCTATATATTATATACTGGTGGTCAGCAAAATTATGCACTGTACTCCTACTATATACTACAATGCAGCACAGATATGGAGTGTTTTTCAGGCAGACAATGTATACTGGTGGTCACTGGTCAGCAAAACTCTGCACTGTACTCCTCCTATATAATATACTGGTGGTCCCCAGTGCCCACAATAAAGCAGTGTGAGCACAGATATATGCAGCACACTGAGCACAGATATGGAGTGTTTTTCAGGCAGACAACGTATACTGGTGGTCACTGTCAGCAAAACTCTGCACAGTACTCCTCCTATATAATACAGCTGCTCCCCAGTCCCCACAATTAAGCATTGTGAGCACATATATATGCAGCACACTGAGCACAGATAAGGAGCGTTTTTTTCAGGCAGACAACGTATACTGGTGGTCACTGTCAGCAAAACTCTGCACTGTACTCCTCCTATATAATACAGCTGCTCCCCAGTCCCCACAATAAAGCAGTGTGAGCACAGATATATGCAGCACACTGAGCACAGATAAGGAGCGTTTTTTTTCAGGCAGAGAACGGATAAAACTGGTGGTCACTGATCAGCAAAACTTTGCACTGTACTCCTCCTATATTATACAGCTGCTCCCCAGTCCTCCCCACAATTAAGCAATAAAGCACAATCAAGTTCAACAATAAACGGAGAGGACGCCAGCCACGTCCTCTCCCTAACATTTCCAATGCACGAGTGAAAATGGCGGCGACGCGCGGCTGCTTATATAGAATCCGAATCTCGCGAGAATCCGACAGCGGGATGATGACGTTCGGGCGCGCTCGGGTTAACCGAGCCATACGGGAGAATCCGAGTATGCCTCGGACCCGTGTAAAATGGGTGAAGTTCGGGGGGATTCGGTTTCCGAATAACCGAACCCGCTCATCACTAATTAGTAGTTAGGGCTGAAGCAATGCATCTGGAAATTTCCACTGCACAACCCATTCCTTGACATTGTATCAATTGCTAGATCCTTACATAGAATTTAATCCTAATTGATAATAAGAAGTCTGAAATTATCAAGTGGTGAATATTTTTAGTTAAGGTATAGTTTAGTTAAGAGTCTATTCCCACATCCATCATAGGTGGAGGGGAGCAACTGAAAAGGTTCTATTAAACGTTAAAACATTCTCTAAATACAAATTTTAAGCTTTGTGGTGACAGTTGGGACACAGTCTGTAGATGTTGGGTTTGGAATACATCTTGTGATGAAGGAATCATGTAATTAGCTGGGACCTCTCAGTTATTGCTCTTCTTAAACAGACAAAAAAAGGATATACTGTATACATACCAATCACAATGTGCTGCCTTTAGCAATAATAATATTGCACTGAGTATGATTGCCTCCTTGTAGGATTTCTGTTTTATTACATTCCCTAATTCTGGGTCCGAAAGGAATATATTTGTCAGACAAGACATGATGGTGACATGGTAAAGATGTAACTATGCTTATCTTAAAAGAGTACGGGGGAGATTTGGTTGTGACTAACTATGACAATAATTATACCCCTTTTATACCAACCAGTACATAACACGGGTTATTGCACATGAACGCTCATAACCCTTGTTGCTGGCTGGTGTAAAAGGGCCAAGTTGGAATAATTTGGGTCGAGTGACCCGGTATTCCAATTTAGGTAGCTTGCAGGGTTGAACACAGGTTCAACCTGCCATTCTGTGCTGTGTAAACGGAAGCCGGGTCGATGCGCCCCGGCTCCCGTTCACAGTGTATGGAAGGGCGGCGCTGGGAGATCATGTGATCTCCCAGCGCCGCCACCGCCGTGTCACAGGCAACGGCACCAACCCGGCAATATGCCGAGGTTGGTGACTGGTGCAGGAAAGGATGCTGATGCGGTTTGCAACCGTGTAGCACCCGTATCAGGCTCCCGGCTACGACCTGCGTAAGTAGGTGTAAAAGGGGTATTAGTGGTACAGATGTAACTTAGCTTATCTTAAAAGATCATGGAGTGAATTATCAAATCTTGTAGATTTGTAGAAGTTGCCCATACCAACCAATCCGCTTGTGTCATTTTATAGTCTGCGCTAGCAAAAGGAAATAAGTTGATTGGTTGCTATAAGTAACTCTCTCCTCAATTGAATAAATCCCACTCCCATATTTGTTATATTATATATTATTTACATAAAATGAATTATTTTACACAGTGCTGTACAGAGAATATGTAACCATTTACATGAGTCACTGTATGGTAATAATATCTAGGGTTATATAATAAAGAACCAGTTTTTGTAAGCGAGTTTGAACTGAGAATTTAAAGCTACACTAACATTCAGTATAAAGTATGTCGAGCTTTAAATGAATGTTAGTGGTGCTTTCAGTTTTCAACTTCAGCCTGCTGAGAATCAGTAGTTTACAAAAGCTGCCTCTTCGCAAATCTAGCCCGTAATCTCTGAATTAAACATTTTGGTTATTTATGGCTGTGTACTTACAAAGTATGTGTAAGTACTATGTGCTGATTAGTAATCAGCTTAATCCAATGTGATGAGAGCAGAGCCATATCTAAGAGTGTGTGAGCGGTTCTGACCAATGACACCTGCATGTGGCTTTCTGGGTGCCTTGAATGGCAGCCTGCAGCCAGTAGCAGTGCAGCATAGATGCCTGGACACTCTTGACAGGCACCCTAGAACCAGTGGTGCTAAAAACGCACCAGGCAGTGCTCTACTTCCCCACCAAAAAAAGGCAGCCCTGCCATCTAGGCAAGACATTGTCAGGGCCGTCTTTATGTATGGGCTCAATGGGCTCTTGCCCCAGGGGCCCCAGGACTATAAGGGCCCTAGGCTGATAGCTGAGGGTCTCCTCTTTTCAGGGGTATCAGATTTTGGAAAATCGGCCCTGGGAAACCAGAGATATTCGACTTGAAAGCAGTGGTCCCCATCCAAGCCTGTTAATTGCTCTTCCCAGCCAGATATCTCGAGTTCTGTCAGAGTTTTTCAGAGGGTATAATCAAAAAGCTGTGACTCTCCACTTTTGGTGGACACTGGCAGCTTGTCTCTGCTATGCCCAGAACCAGAGATATCAGCCTTCAAGCAGCTGGTCCCTGCTCCAGCTCCACACGTCAAAAAAATGCTGTTTTTTTATTTCATTGGTGAATTGCTCTGGCTCCTGAACTCTGATCCCCAAGTCCCCAGAACCTCCTGAAAGGTGGGACTCTCTACTATTTATCCCATTCAAGTCTAAGAAATATATTTTCAGGAACTTGAGATATCTGCAGTCAAGCAAGCTGCCCTCCCACCGGAAAATTATACATTTTAAGAAACAAGAAAAGAAGATGGAGATTCCGCTACACCAGCGCTATATATAGCTGCCCTAGATTATTTACCACCCTAAGATGTCACCAAAACATCTAAGAAAATACAGAATATACAATCCAAATGGAGGATACACAACCCTGGGCGCTTTAGATTAGTACAAAGTTCTTGTATGTGAAGTACATTCCTTTCCAGTGGATGTTTTCGTGTTTCCCGCTTGATCCACTCCGTGCTTGGTTTCCACTCAAAGGTGATGAAGTGTATGCAAAAAAAAATTAAACAAAAAAATATAGTGTAAAACAGTTTGTGTTTTATATAAACATGACTGTTACGTGAATAAAAGTGATTTGTATTAAATGTTGACAAGATTTGTGCAACATACAATAAAAGGCTATTAGCCATGATTTGTAGATTACAAGTGATGTATAGGCAATGTGGAGCATAACACACTCACTATATCCCAGTTATACAGCAAGCTTATAATGGTATCTTTGACTGGGAAGGTAAGCGTACCCCACTCACAGTGTTACTGGAGGTTATGAAGCACATCAAGGTATCTTTAACATATTATAACTGACATACAGTATATATTGGTAGATGCTCAATTAGCTTAGTGATATCCTTCAGCTGCTCGAAAGGGAGGGGTATTTCTGAGCAAGAAAAAAGCCATTTGGTTTCCCTCAGCACCCTGAATCATAACAGTAACCAGATATAAATCCCACATAATAATAGAATTCAGAGATCTTCGTTACACATATTTGCGCAAATGTGTGGTTAAGCCCCAAAGCTGCATCAAGGCGTCTCTGTATATTTGGGGTCCCTAGCGCTATATCTAGGTGCAGGGTGTGGCACCCCAAAACACCAGCATAAGCCAGAAAGCCCAGCGTAGCATACCAGTGAAAAAACTATAGTGTTAATAAATTAGTATTTAGGAAGCCAAAGCTATAGAGAGGGTGATACAAACATGAAATGTAATTAAAATAGAGAAATAGTGTTAAAAATTAATAAGTGAAAAGTGTTAATAGAATGTAAAGGTATGCCACACTAAAGCCATCCAGCTCAGTCAGTCTAGAGGCACCACACCTCACACTTCCATTACCCCAATCTGGGTCTAATATTAACCAGCAAGGAGCCACATGATAATGGCATCTTACTATAATATGTCTAAGCTAAGAGCTACCTACCTTGGAGAAACCCCATAATGCTCCATGTGGCATGTCAGGGCCTGCACCTCCTCCTAATGCAGGAACCTCTCTGCCTCTCACAACAAACATATATATTGGTAGATGCTCAATTAGCTTAGTGATATCATTCAGGTGCTCGAAAGGGAGGGGTATTTCTGAGCAAGAAAAAAAGCCATTTGGTTTCCCCCAGCACCCTGAATGATAACAGTAACCATATATAAATCCCACATAATAATAGAATTCAGAGATCTTCGTTACACATATTTGCGCAAATGTGTGGTTAAGCCCCAAAGCCGCATCAAGGCGTCTCTGTATATTTGGGGTACCTAGCGCTATATCTAGGTGCAGGGTGTGGCACCCCAAAAACACCAGCATAAGCCAGAAAGCCCAGCGTAGCATACCAGTGAAAAAACTATAGTGTTAATAAATTAGTATTTAGGAAGCCAAAGCTATAGAAAGGGTGATACAAACATGAAATGTAATTAAAATAGAGAAATAGTGTTAAAAATTAATAATGCGCTAACATGTACAATTCGATTGTCCTTCTTTGATTTCGCAACATTATCAATCGGGTGTTTAAAGCGATGACGTGCTTTTTTAATGCATCTATTCAATGTTGTAAGTGAGTACCCTCTCTGGAGGAACCTGGATTTCATCTCCTCTATTTGTATTTCAGCAAGTTCATCTGTGGAGTTTATCCTCAGTACACGCAGGAATTGGGATATTGGCAAGCTTTCCTTGAGCATAGGTGGATGCTGGCTTGTGGCCTGTAAGATGGTATTGCGATCCGTTGTCTTGCGGTATAGCGTAGTATCAAGCTTCCCACCATTCCGCCATAACGTCACATCAAGAAAGGTTATTGTCGTTAGATCAATCGTATAGGTGAATCTGATGGGTCCCTCAATGCCATTAAGGTTATCAATCATAGCTACCAGCTCGTCCCTAGTACCTGACCAGAGCAAAAAGATATCATCGATAAACCTCATATATCTTAACAATCTATGGGGTAAATTTACTAAGATTCGTATTTTCCCGTTTCAGGTCAAAGTTCAATCACGAATGACATCGAAAGTGTAAAACTGCAACTTTTTGAATTTATTACGACTAATTTACTAAGCTGTCGTATTCGGGTTTTTCTTTTGTTCCGATGTCGATGTCATTCGTGGTTTTTTTTCTATTTTTACGGCAGTGATTAGCAAAACACTGCCGACTTTTTTACAATGAATCTCGGCCGGATCTGTGTGATCCGTGCTGGGGATTTTTTTTTTGTTTTTTTTAAATTAAACACTGCAAAATATTAAAAAAAAAATTGCGTGGGGTCCCCCCTCCTAAGCATAACCAGCCTCGGGCTCTTTGAGCCGATCCTGGTTGCAGAAATATGGGGAAAAAAATGACAGGGGTTCCCCCATATTTAAGCAACCAGCATCGGGCTCTGCGCCTGGTCCTGGTTCCAAAAATACGGGGGACAAAAAGAGTAGGGGTCCCCCGTATTTTTAAAACCAGCACCGGGCTCCACTAGCTGGACAGATAATGCCACAGCCGGGGGTCACTTTGATATAGTGCCCTGCGGCCGTGGCATCAAAAATCCAACTAGTCACCCCTGGCCGGGGTACCCTGGGGGAGTGGGGACCCCTTCAATCAAGGGTTCCCCCCCCCAGCCACCCAAGGGCCAGGGGTGAAGCCCGAGGCTGTCCCCCCCCCATCCAATGGGCTGCGAATGGGGGGGCTGATAGCCTTTGTTGTAAAAGAAAATATATTGTTTTTAGTAGCAGTACTACAAGTCCCAGCAAGCCTCCCCCGCATGCTGGTACTTGGAGAACCACAAGTACCAGCATGCGGCGGAAAAACGGGCCCGCTGGTACCTGTAGTACTACTACTAAAAAAATACCCAAAAAAACACAAGACACACACACCGTGAAAGTATAATTTTATTACATACATACACACATACATACATACTTACCTTATGTTCCCACGCAGGTCGGTCCTCTTCTCCAGTAGAATCCAAGGGGTACCTGTTGAAGAAATTATACTCACGAGATCCAGGGGTCCAGGGTCCTCGGGGAATCCAGGTGTAATCCACGTACTTGAAAAAAATAACAAAACGGACACTCGAGCCACGCACTAAAAGGGGACCCATGTTTGCACATGGATCCCCTTTTCCCGACTGCCAGAAACCCACTCTGACTGATGTCTAAGTGGGTTTCTTCAGCCAATCAGGGAGTGCCACGTTGTAGCACTCTCCTGATCGGCTGTGTGCTCCTGTCCTAACTGACAGGCAGCACACGGCAGTGTTACAATGTAGCGCCTATGCGCTCCATTGTAACCAATGCTGGGAACTTTCTTGCTCAGCGGTGACGTCACTTTAGGTCAACCGCAGGGCAGAAAGTTCCCATCATTGGTTACAATGTAGCGCATAGGCGCTACATTGTAACACTGCCGTGTGCTGCCTGTCAGTTAGGACAGGAGCACACAGCTGATCAGGAGAGTGCTACAACGTGGCGCTCCCTGATTGGCTGAAGAAACCCACTTAGACAGAAGTCAAAGTGGGTTTCTGGCATTCGTGGAAAGGTGACCCATGTGCAAACATGGGTCCCCTTTCAGTTCGTGGTCGGGACACCGTTTTGTTATTTTTTTCAAGTACGTGGATTACCCCTGGATTTCCCGAGGAGCCTGGACCCCTGGATCTCGTGAGTATAATTTCTTCAACAGGTACCCCTTGGATTCTACTGGAGAAGAGGACCGACCTGCGTGGGAACTTAAGGTAAGTATGTATGTATGTGTGTATGTATGTAATAAAATTATACTTTCACGGTGTGTGTGTCTTGTCTTTTTTTGGGTATTTTTTTAGTAGTAGTACTACAGGTACCAGCGGGCCCGTTTTTCCGTCGCATGCTGGTACTTGTGGTTCTCCAAGTACCAGCATGCGGGGGAGGCTTGCTGGGCCTTGTAGTACTGCTACTAAAAACAATATCTTTTCTTTTACAACAAAGGCTATCAGCCTCCCCATCCGCAGCCCATTGGATGGGGGGGGGGCAGCCTCGGGCTTCACCCCTGGCCCTTGGGTGGCTGGGGGGGGGGACCCCTTGATTGAAGGGGTCCCCACTCCCCCAGGGTACCCCGGCCAGGAGTGACTAGTTGGATTTTTGATGCCACGGCCGCAGGGCACTATATAAAAGTGACCCCCGGCTGTGGCATTATCTGTCCAGCTAGTGGAGCCCGGTGCTGGTTTTAAAAATACGGGGGACCCCTACTCTTTTTGTCCCCCGTATTTTTGGGACCAGGACCAGGCGCAGAGCCCGATGCTGGTTGCTTAAATATGGGGGAACCCCTGTCATTTTTTTCCCTATATTTCTGCAACCAGGATCGGCTCAAAGAGCCCGAGGCTGGTTATGCTTAGGAGGGGGGACCCCACGCAATTTTTTTTTTAAAAAATAAGCACTTTCCCACCCCTTCCCACTGATATACATGCACGGATCTCATGGATCCGTGCATGGCTATCCAATCACGAATAAAAAAAAAAGGTCTGGTTTTTTTTAGCACTTTTTTACGAGTTGTAATTTTTCACGGCAGTGTTTGTTTGTTTTTTGCTTTGCACTTCTTAGTAAATGACCGAGATTCATACTTAAACAGCCGCGTTTTGACCGATGGTGTATTCATTCGTAATTTTTTACTTGGACTTGCAAAAAATTACGAATGCCCTCATCTCTGCCGTGATTAGTGTTTAGTAAATTACCGAGATGACACTTTGATGAAAAAACGGCATCTCGGTCAAAATCGGGAGCTTAGTAAATTTCCCCCTATGTCCAAATTGTGAAAATATATATTTATGCTCATAGTCAGCCATGTATAAATTAGCGTAAGCTGGCGCAAGGTTGGAACCCATGGCTGTCCCCTGTATTTGAGCATAATAGTCTGCACCATACATTAAATAATTTTTTGAGGACTAACTCAATAAGGTTTATCAGAAATTCTACAGATGGTTTTATATGTTGAGCCTCCACAAGTTGTTTTCTGATTGCATCAATACCATCATAGTGTGGGATTACTGTGTATAAAACATTAACCCCTGTCTGCGTCATCATAGATATAGAGTCAAATTATAACAAACAAAAAATGCTTCATATACAATTCTATTGCTCTGATCAGGTACAAGTATGGACAAACGCAAGAAGTATCCACTATGCAAAAACTCTAAAAATACCACAACTTGTGTGATCAATTATGTCAGCATATCTGTCAGGCATGAGGACCAGATATCCTGGGATAAAGAGAGTTATTCATATACACAAGCAGCATTATTCACCAAGGTAGCCAAAGTTCATATTAGAAAAGCGGGTGCTTGACAAAGGTACCAAAAATCCAGTAAGGCCATGATCCACTAATATTGCATTGTATAAGTCCGCACTCACAGCTATATCACAGTCATCAGTGGGGTGCTCCACAAGGAGGCCTGTATAGACTTCCACATATACCAGATGTGTGCCTAGGCGGAAGTACTGATGGAACGCACAGTGCTTACCGGTGGAGCACATATGACGCGCTTCCGGTCAATGTCAGTGGAACGCACAGCGGTGACCAGAGGAACGCATATGATGCGCTTCCGGTCATACCGCGAGTTTTACACATTAAACACAGTGCTGTAAGTATGTGATATGTCGGTCTTTTTAGTACAGCTAGTTAATAAAGCCCTGTATTGCAGTACATCAGTATCGGTTGTGATTTATGTCCTATATGGTTACCTGCTCCAGTGATTATATGGAACACTGGGACAGGGCTGCTCCAGGCAATCAGGTAATTAAATCATTAAGGTAATTGGGTTTGTGCTATATAAGGGAGCCTGGGAGGCAGATGTCAGTATACTGTTCTCTTGCGTGCTGAACAGATGTCTCCTGTGGTGGTCTTGAAAAAGACTCTGCGAAGCCAAAACGTCGACATGTATGTGATGACTTCAATGGTCTAAATAAAACTTTTTATCTTTGGAAATTGATTGGTGAGTGCCCTCTATTTGAGACCCTCAGCAGGGTCTTGAAGATAATCTGGTATATATATATATATATATATATATATATATATATATTGTTTTTGTACTGGTTGTTTGGGCGCTTATAAGCCCAGTTATCCATGCAGTTGGAACCAAGCTGCAGGTGTAAAAATAGAAATATATATCTATCTATTGTTTTTATACTGGTTGGTTGGTGTGCTTTACTCAATTGCATTTTGTTCAGATGCATCTATAAGCCATGTGAACCATGTAGTGATCTGCAACTTATCAAATGGATAACTATAAGTTTAGAGAAGAGCAACCAAATATTAGTGCACCAGCTGCTGCCACCAGTCATGATAATGATGCTAGTCCACTGTCCTCATAGAGAAGCCTTTTTCACCTCCTTCCACCATTTCTGCACTACCTGCACATACGAGGAGTAGTACAAGTAAAGATGGTGATGATGAGGGCATAATAGAAATTGGGGTCTGTGTGTGGATGTGGTACAGGATAAGGGGGATAAGTGTATACTTCTATCTGGCACTGAGGAGGATGTTGTCGATGTTTTTTATGTAAGTCAGCCAGCAGTGGCTGCAGTTCTTGCCTGTGATAAAACTAAAGCCATTGTGATGCCTGGGCATTAGATCAAAAATCCCCGGGGCTGGCAACAGAAGAAATCTTGTGGCCTGGTACACTCATATTTTTTGGTCCCCTTATCCCTCCGAGGTAGGTACAGGCTAGTCGGACATTGCTCTCCAGCCTAACTCCTCACCTGTATCGCTTCAGTCCTCCAGCTTAGTCCTCACCTTCTCCAGCATCATCCTTCCCAGACCCTATGTCTCTCAGCCCCCCTCATTCTCCGGTGTTTCTCAGCCTCCCAGTCTCTCAGCCCCCCATCCCCCTGTGTCTCTCAGCCAGCCACTGTCTCTTAGCCTCCCCATTGTCCTGTGTTGACCAGCCCCATCACCTTGTGTCTCTCAGCCTCCCCATGTGTCTCAGCCCCATCACCCTGTGTCTCTCAGCCTCCCCCTGTGTCTCAGCCCCCATCACCATGTGTCTCTCAGCCTCCCCATGTGTCTCAGCCCCATCACCCTGTGTCTCTCAGCCTCCCCCTGTGTCTCAGCCCCATCACCTTGTGTCCATCAGCCTCCCCATGTGTCTCAGCCCCATCACCATGTGTCTCTCAGCCTCCCCTTGTATCTCAGCCCCCATCACCATGTATCTCTCAGCCTCCCCTTGAGTCTCAGCCCCCATCATTCTGTGTCTCTCATCCTCCCCCTGTGTCTCAGCCTCCCCATCACACTGTCTCTCTCAGCCTCCCCCTATATCATAGATATATATATATTAGAGATGAGCGGGTTCGGTTCCTCGGAATCCGAACCCCCTCGAACTTCACCCATTTTACACGGGTCCGAGGCAGACTCTGATCTTCCCGCCTTGCTCGGTTAACCCGAGCGTGCCCGAACGTCATCATCCTGCTGTCGGATTTTCACGAGATTTGTATTCTATATAAGGAGCCGCGCGTCGCTGCCATTTTCACTCGTGCATTGGAGATGATAGGGAGAGGACGTGTGCAGCGTTCTCTCAGTTGTGTTCAGTGTGCTGCAAATATCTGTGCTCAGTGTGCTGCAAATATCTGTGCTCAGTGTGCTGAAAATATCTACGTTCTCTGCCTGAAAAACTCTCCATATCTGTGCTGCATTGTAGTATATAGTAGGAGGACAGTGCAGAATTTTGCTGACCAGTGACCACCAGTATTATATCAGTACGGTACAGTAGTCCACTGCTCTACCTACCTCTGTGTCGTCAAGTATACTATCCATCCATACCTGTAGTGCATTTAAGTTTTGCGCAGTAGTAGGAGGACAGTGCATAATTTTGCTGACCACCAGTATCTAATATATAGCAGTACGGTACAGTAAAAACTGAAAATCTTGGAAATATTCACAGCGCTATTTCTCGAATGATTTTAAATAGATAACGTTCTCTTTCTTCAATTGAGTAATGTTCCACAATAACCATGTAATCATCCAAGTGTAAAATCCAAAAAATTTATTAAAAGACAATAAAAGTAAAAATGCGTCCTGGCTTATGGACAGAAATCAAAGTCACCAGGTTTACCAGTTCAGCAGTAAATCTTCAAAAGGAATGGGTTATCTCACCGGACCTCCCGGACACTAGAATCAATCACGGCGTTCCCCCTGCTCCGGAATCTTTGCTTATACGGGAGCTGTGCATATGGGGGTTTCCCTGCCGCTAGTCGTCCACCGGTCTTTCTCTATCGAGACGTCCCCCTTATGCCGCTGGTTCTCCTGGTGTACGGCTCGTCTGTAGCTGGAAAAGCATCCAGCCTTCTCCTTGTAATTAAAGTGACCAAATCCACCTGCCGCCGACGCGTTTCTACCCAATCAGGGTCTTCGTCAAGGCTTAGGTGGGTTTGGTCTGGTCACTAAATTTATACTATGTCCGGGAAATCAGGTGTATTGTTTAATCATGCATGTTACTTCCTCAGTTATACATATGCCCGGGTTTTTTAAAGATACAGGTTTCAACATTCCGTTAAAAACTAACATAGCTGCACTTTTTCCTGACCGTGCACATTCTATGCAATAACTTCAATATGTAGTACAATTAAAACAACAAAAGGACTATTTCTACTCATAACAATCATAATCAGCGCACACTTAAAGGAACCATTTTGTCTCAAAATCTCCGTTTAAACCTTCTTGCTGTAGGGTTTTTAACTCGTAAATCCACCACATTTCCCTTCTCGTTAAACAAGCAGCTACATCTTTTTTTCTCCAGTTCCTCTTTACCTGTTCAATAGCCTTAAAATTAATTATGCCATTGAGTGAACAATTATGTTTTTCTTTACAATGTGCAGACAGACAGTGGTTCTCAAATCCCTTTTTTATATTATTAAGATGTTCTCTCATTCTAATTTTAAAGGGTCTACTCGTCCTCCCCACATACTGTTTTTGATATGCACATTGTATCAAATAGACAATGTTGCTACTGTCACACGTCATGAGATGGTTGATTTTGTATTGCTTCTTCGTTGTACTTGATGTAAATATTTCCATTTTACTACCTTCATTTGCTTTAATGGACCGGCATGCTATATAGCACACAGTCCACACCTAAAAAAAACCTTCGATCTTACTCGTGTTGTCATAGTGGGGACAGGTGCTATTGCACTTTTTACCAGGTCTTGCTTTAAATTCGGTGCTTTTTTATATATCACCCGAGGTTTTTCTGACAGAAACTTTTCTAAGATGGGGTCACTTCTAGGGATTCCCCAATGTTTCTGCAGAACTTTCTCTATATTTTTATATTCAGAATTAAAGGTAGTTACAAAAGAGATAGAAAAATCTTCCTCTTTCTCTTTGCTACTGGACTGTAGTAACGTGTCTCTACTGATTTTGTCCAAACCTTCTAAGGTACATTGTAATGTACCTGAATCATATCCTTTTTGTTCAAACTGATTTTTAATTATCTCAACCTGCTGTTTATAAACAGAGTTCTCGGTACAATTCCGCTTCACTCGTCGGAACTGACTTCCTTGTACCCCTTTCAGCCAGTTAGGATGATGGCTGCTATCTTTTCGGATGAACGAATTACTGTCTGTTGGCTTCGTGTAATTCCGTGTGCAAATGGTCTGGTCCCCAACATACACTGTTAGATCCAGAAAATTAATATCACTTTGACTTTGAGTATAGGTAAGTACCACTCCAAACAGGTTATTAATCAGTTTCCTCTGAAACTCTAAAAGGGTCTCCTCTCCCCCCTCCACACGAATATGATATCATCTATATATCTGTGATAAAGTACGAGACCCGCCCCCAGCTCGCCCCACACATGACACTCCTCCCACTAGTCCATGAATATGTTAGCGGAACTGGGGGTGAATCTCGTACCCATCGCCGTGCCGAGGCGCTGCATATATCCATCCATACCTGTGGTGCATTATAGTTGTTGTGCGCAGTAGTAGGAGGACAGTGCATAATTTTGCTGACCACCAGTATATAATATATAGCAGTACGGTACAGTAGTCCACTGCTCTACCTACCTCTGTGTCGTCAAGTATACTATCCATCCATACCTGTGGTGCATTTTAGTTGTTGTGCACAGTAGTAGGAGGACAGTGCATAATTTTGCTGACCACCAGTATATAATATATAGCAGTACGGTACAGTAGGCCATTGCTATTGATATATTACTGGCATATAATTCCACACATTAAAAAATGGAGAACAAAAATGTTGAGGGTAAAATAGGGAAAGATCAAGATCCACTTCCACCTCGTGCTGAAGCTGCTGCCACTAGTCATGGCCGAGACGATGAAATGCCATCAACGTCGTCTGCCAAGGCCGATGCCCAATGTCATAGTAGAGAGCATGTAAAATCCAAAAAACAAAAGTTCAGTAAAATGACCCAAACATCAAAATTAAAAGCGTCTGAGGAGAAGCGTAAACTTGCCAATTTGCCATTTACGACACGGAGTGGCAAGGAACCTGGCCTAAGTTCATGGCTAGTGGGTCAGATTCACATGAGGATGAACGCACTCATCCTCTCGCTAGAAAAATGAAAAGACTTAAGCTGGCAAAAGAACAACAAAGAACTGTGCGTTCTTCTAAATCACAAATCCCCAAGGAGAGTCCAATTGTGTCGGTTGCGATGCCTGACCTTCCCAACACTGGACGGGAAGAGGTGGCGCCTTCCACCATTTGCACGCCCCCTGCAAGTGCTGGAAGGAGCATCCGCAGTCCAGTTCCTGATAGTCAAATTGAAGATGTCACTGTTGAAGTACACCAGGATGAGGATATGGGTGTTGCTGGCGCTGAGGAGGAAATTGACAAGGAGGATTCTGATAGTGAGGTGGTTTGTTTAAATCAGGCACCCGGGGAGACACCTGTTGTCCATGGGACGAATATGGCCATTGACATGCCTGGTCAAATTACAAAAAAAAATCACCTCTTCGGTGTGGAATTATTTCAACAGAAATGCGGACAACTTGTGTCAAGCCATGTGTTGCCTTTGTCAAGCTGTAATAAGTAGGGGTAAGGACGTTAACCACCTAGGAACATCCTCCCTTATACGTCACCTGGAGCGCATTCATCAGAAGTCATTGACAAGTTCAAAAACTTTGGGTGACAGCGGAAGCAGTCCACTGCTCTTGTAACCAAGCTCCTGCAAACCACACCACCAACTCCCTCAGTGTCAATTTTCTCCTTAGACAGGAAAGCCAATAGTCCTGCAGGCCATGTCACTGTCAAGTCTGATGAGTCCTCTCCTGCCTGGGATTCCTCCGATGCATCCTTGAGTGTAACGCCTACTGCTGCTGGCGCTGCTGTTGTTGCTGCTGGGAGTTGATCGTCATCCCAGATTGTCATCACTTTCGGCATTCAGCCACCGCGTGCCGAAGACTGGAGCACCAGCAAACACTCCTGAACCTGCCCCGCCATCATCTGAAGCAAGAGGTGGTAACGAGGTGGAATTCAACCCTCTATATGCTTCAGAGGATGGAGGCGCAGCAAAAGGCCATTCAAGCCTATACAGCTACCTACGATATAGGCAAAGGAAGGGGAATGCACCTGTCTCAAGCACAGTGGAGAATGATTTCAACGTTGAGCAAGGTTCTGCAACCCTTTGAACTTGCCACACGTGAAGTCAGTTCAGACACTGCCAGCCTGAGTCAGGTCATTCCCCTCATCAGGCTTTTGCAGAAGAAGCTGGAGAGATTGAAGGAGGAGCTAAAACAGAGCGATTCCGCTAGGCATGTGGAACTTGTGGATGGAGCTTAACCAGGATTCACGGGTGGTCAATCTGTTGAAATCAGAGCACTACATTTTGGCCACCGTGCTCAATCCTAGATTTGAAACCTACGTTGGATCTCTCTTTCCGGCAGACACAAGTCTGCAGGGGTTCAGAGACCTGCTGGTGAGAAAATTGTCAAGTCAAGCGGAACGTGACCCATCAACAACTCCTCCTTCACATTCTCCCGCAACTGGGGCTGCGAGGAAAAGGCTAAGAATTCCGAGCTCACCCGCTGGCGGTGATGCAGGGCAGTCTGGAGCGAGTGCTGACATCTGGTCCGGACTGAAGGACCTGCCAACTATTACTGACGTGTCGTCTACTGTCACTGCATATGATTCTGTCACCATTGAAAGAATGGTGGAGGATTATATGAGTGACCGCATCCAAGTAGGCATGTCGGACAGTCCGTACATGTACTGGCAGGAAAAAGAGGCAATTTGGAGGCCCTTGCACAAACTGGCTTTATTTTACCTAAGTTGCCCCCCCTCCAGTGTGTACTCCGAAAGAGTGTTTAGTGCAGCCGCTCACCTTGTCAGCAATCGGCGTACGAGGTTACTTCCAGAAAATGTGGAGAAGATGATGTTCATCAAAATGAATTATAATCAATTCCTCCGTGGAGACATTGACCAGCAATTGCCTCCAGAAATTACACAGGGACCTGAGATGGTGGATTCCAGTGGGGACGAATTAATAATCTGTGAGAAGGGGGATGTACACAGTGAAAGGGGTGAGGAATCGGACGATGAGGAGGAGGTGGACATCTTGCCTCTGTAGAGCCAGCTTGTGCAAGGAGAGATTAATTGCTTCTTTTTTGGTGGGGGCCCAAACCAAACAGTCATTTCAGTCAGTCGTGTGGCAGACCCTGTCGCTGAAATGATGGGTTTGTTAAAGTGTGCGTGTCCGGTTTATACAACATAAGGGTGGGTGGGAGGGCCCAAGGACAATTCCATCTTGCACCTCTTTTTTTCTTTCATTTATCTTTGCATCATGTGCTGTTTGGGGACTATTTTTTAAATCTGCCATCCTGTCTGGCACTACAGTGCCACTCCTAGATGGGCCAGGTGTTTGTGTCGGCCACTTGGGTCGCTTGGCTTAACCATCCTGCGACCTTGGTGCACCTCTTTTTTTCTTTGCATCATGTGCTGTTTGGGGACTATTTTTTAAATCTGCCATCCTGTCTGACACTGCAGTGCCACTCCTAGATGGGCCAGGTGTTTGTGTCGGCCCTTGGGTCGCTTAGCTTAGCCACACAGCTACCTCATTGCACTTCTTTTTTTCTTTTCATCATGTGTTGTTTGGGGACTATTTTTTAGATCGGCCATCCTGTCTGACACTGCAGTGCCACTCCTAGATGGGCCAGGTGTTTGTGTCAGCCACTTGGGTCGCTTAGCTTAGTCACACAGCGACCTTGGTGCACCTCTTTTTTTTCTTTGCATCATGTGCTGTTTTAGGACTATTTTTTGAAGTGCCATCCTGTCTGACACTGCAGTGCCACTCCTAGATGGGCCAGGTGTTTGTGTCGGCCACTTGGGTCGCTTAGCTTAGTCATTCAGTGACCTCGGTGCAAATTTTAGGACTAAAAATAATATTGTGAGGTGTTCAAAATAGACTGAAAATGAGTGTAAATTATGGTTATTGAGGTTAATAATACTATGGAATCAAAATTACCCCCAAATTCTATGATTTAAACTGTTTTTGAGGGTTTTTTGTAAAAAAACACCCGAATCCAAAACACACCCGCATCCGACAAAAAAATTTCAGGGAGGTTTTGCCAAACGCGTCCGAATCCAAAACACGGCCGCGGAGCCGAATCCAAAACCAAAACACAAAACCCGAAAAATGTCCGGTGCACATCACTAATATATATATACACACCCACACACGTACATGCATGGGTAACCCCCTTCGCTACAAATCCTGCATTTGCCCCTGGGCTGAGAGAAGAGACATGGGGACACAGAACACATTTACACACACAGATACACACATATATAAAATACATACATACAAACACAAACTTACACTAACCACTGGAGTCTGCCCTAAAGGAAAAGGAAGTCATTGATGCCAGGTCTGGGCACTTAGCAGCTCAGCACTTGAGAAATCCAGACTGAGGCAGTCAGCTTAATCAATCTAAGGGGGTAATTCAGATCTGATCACAGCAGCAAATTTGTTAGCTAATGGGCAAAACCATGTGCACTGCAGGGGAGGCAGATATAAAATGTGCAGAGAGAGTTAGATTTGGGTGTGGTGTGTTCAATCTGCAATCTAATTTGCAGTGTAAAAATAAAGCAGCCAGTATTTACTAGAGATGAGCGGGTTCGGTTCCTCTGAATCCGAACCCGCCCGAACTTCAGTTTTTTCTTCACGGGTCCGAGCGACTCGGATCTTCCCGCCTTGCTCGGTTAACCCGAGCGCGCCCGAACGTCATCATCCCTCTGTCGGATTCTCGCGAGGCTCGGATTCTATCGCGAGACTCGGATTCTATATAAGGAGCCGCGCGTCGCCGCCATTTTCACACGTGCATTGAGATTCATAGGGAGAGGACGTGGCTGGCGTCCTCTCCGTTTAGAGAAGAGAGTGAGACAGTAGAGAGAGACACAGTAGTAGTAATTTTGGGGAGCATTATTAGGAGGAGTACTACTATACTACTACTACTTGCTGACGTGATATAGATTAGATAGTGTGACTGTATTAATTATCTGACTTGTGGGGGAGACACTGACAGTGGGGAGCAGTTAGAGTCTGAGAGCAGGACTCAGGAGTACATATAACGTACAGTGCACACTTTTGCTGCCAGAGTCAGTGCCACACTGCCATTGTGACCACACTGACCACCAGACCAGTATAATATATTTTGTTATTGTCTGCTTAGGAGTACTACTTGCAAGTTGCTGATAGTGTGACCAGTGACCTGACCACCAGTTTAATAATCAATCACCACCAGTTTACTATATATATATATATATATATATAATTGTATATAATATATATATATATAATATTGTATACCACCTACCCGTGGTTTTTTTTTTTTTTTTCATTCTTCTTTATACATACTACTATAGTAGCTTACTGTAGCAGTCTGCGGTGCTGCTGAGCTGACAGTGTCCAGCAGGTCCGTCATCAGTCATTACATAATAAATATATATACCTGTCCGGCTGCAGTACTAGTGATATTATATATACATATATATTGATTTCATCTCATTATCATCCAGTCTATATTAGCAGCAGACACAGTACGTTAGTCCACGGCTGTAGCTACCTCTGTGTCGGCACTCGGCAGTCCATCCATAATTGTATACCACCTCCCCGTGGTTTTTTTTTTTTTCTTTCTTCTTTGTACATACTACTATAGTATAGTAGCTTACTGTAGCAGTCTGCGGTGCTGCTGAGCTGACAGTGTCCAGCAGGTCCGTCATCAGTCATTACATAATAAATATACATACCTGTCCGGCTGCAGTACTAGTGATATTATATTGATTTCATCTCATTATCATCCAGTCTATATTAGCAGCAGACACAGTACGGTAGTCCACGGCTGTAGCTACCTCTGTGTCGGCACTCGGCAGTCCATCCATAATTGTATACCACCTCCCCGTGTTTTTTTTTTTTTTCTTTCTTCTTTGTACATACTACTATAGTATAGTAGCTTACTGTAGCAGTCTGCGGTGCTGCTGAGCTGACAGTGTCCAGCCGGTCCGTCATCAGTCATTACATAATAAATATACATACCTGTCCGGCTGCAGTACTAGTGATATTATATTGATTTCATCTCATTATCATCCAGTCTATATTAGCAGCAGACACAGTACGGTAGTCCACGGCTGTAGCTACCTCTGTGTCGGCACTCGGCAGTCCATCCATAATTGTATACCACCTCCCCGTGGTTTTTTTTTTTCTTTCTTCTTTGTACATACTACTATAGTATAGTAGCTTACTGTAGCAGTCTGCGGTGCTGCTGAGCTGACAGTGTCCAGCAGGTCCGTCATCAGTCATTACATAATAAATATACATACCTGTCCGGCTGCAGTACTAGTGATATTATATTGATTTCATCTCATTATCATCCAGTCTATATTAGCAGCAGACACAGTACGTTAGTCCACGGCTGTAGCTACCTCTGTGTCGGCACTTGGCAGTCCATCCATAATTGTATACCACCTCCCCGTGTTTTTTTTTTTCTTTCTTCTTTGTACATACTACTATAGTATAGTAGCTTACTGTAGCAGTCTGCGGTGCTGCTGAGCTGACAGTGTCCAGCAGGTCCGTCATCAGTCATTACATAATAAATATACATACCTGTCCGGCTGCAGTACTAGTGATATTATATTGATTTCATCTCATTATCATCCAGTCTATATTAGCAGCAGACACAGTACGGTAGTCCACGGCTGTAGCTACCTCTGTGTCGGCACTCGGCAGTCCATCCATAATTGTATACCACCTACCCGTGGTTTTTTTCTTTTCTTTCTTCTTTGTACATACTACTATAGTAGCTTACTGTAGCAGTCTGCGGTGCTGCTGAGCTGACAGTGTCCAGCAGGTCCGTCATCAGTCATCATTACCTAATAAATATATATCTACTTGTCCGGCTGCAGTACTAGTGATATTATATATACATATATATATTGATTTGATATCATTATCATCCAGTCTATATTAGCAGCAGACACAGTACGTTAGTCCACGGCTGTAGCTACCTCTGTGTCGGCACTCGGCAGTCCATCCATAATTGTATACCACCTACCCGTGGTTTTTTTTTTGTCTTCTTTATACATACTACTATAGTAGCTTACTGTAGCAGTCTGCGGTGCTGCTGAGCTGACAGTGTCCAGCAGGTCCGTCATCAGTCATTACATAATAAATATATATACCTGTCCGGCTGCAGTACTAGTGATATTATACATATATATATATATATATTGATTTCATCTCATTATCATCCAGTCTATATTAGCAGCAGACACAGTACGGTAGTCCACGGCTGTAGCTACCTCTGTGTCGGCAGTCGCTCGTCCATCCATAAGTATACTAGTATCCATCCATCTCCATTGTTTACCTGAGGTGCCTTTTAGTACTTATACTGGCAGGAAAAAGAGGCAATTTGGAGGCCCTTGCACAAACTGGCTTTATTCTACCTAAGTTGCCCTCCCACAAGTGTGTACTCCGAAAGAGTGTTTAGTGCCGCCGCTCACCTTGTCAGCAATCGGCGTACGAGGTTACTTCCAGAAAATGTGGAGAAGATGATGTTCATTAAAATGAATTATAATCAATTCCTCCGTGGAGACATTGACCAGCAGCAATTGCCTCCACAAAGTACACAGGGAGCTGAGATGGTGGATTCCAGTGGGGACGAATTGATAATCTGTGAGGAGGGGGATGTACACGGTGATATATCGGAGGATGATGATGAGGTGGACATCTTGCCTCTGTAGAGCCAGTTTGTGCAAGGAGAGATTAATTGCTTCTTTTTTGGTGGGGGTCCAAACCAACCCGTCATTTCAGTCACAGTCGTGTGGCAGACCCTGTCACTGAAATGATGGGTTGGTTAAAGTGTGCATGTCCTGTTTATACAACATAAGGGTGGGTGGGAGGGCCCAAGGACAATTCCATCTTGCACCTCTTTTTTCTTTAATTTTTCTTTGCGTCATGTGCTGTTTGGGGAGTGTTTTTTGGAAGGGCCATCCTGCGTGACACTGCAGTGCCACTCCTAGATGGGCCCGGTGTTTGTGTCGGCCACTAGGGTCGCTTATCTTACTCACACAGCTACCTCATTGCGCCTCTTTTTTTCTTTGCGTCATGTGCTGTTTGGGGAGTGTTTTTTGGAAGGGCCATCCTGCGTGACACTGCAGTGCCACTCCTAGATGGGCCAGGTGTTTGTGTCGGCCACTAGGGTCGCTTAGCTTACTCACACAGCTACCTCATTGCGCCTCTTTTTTTCTTTGCGTCATGTGCTGTTTGGGGAGTGTTTTTTGGAAGGGCCATCCTGCGTGACACTGCAGTGCCACTCCTAGATGGGCCCGGTGTTTGTGTCGGCCACTAGGGTCGCTTAGCTTAGTCATCCAGCGACCTCGGTGCAAATTTTAGGACTAAAAATAATATTGTGAGGTATTCAGAATAGACTGAAAATGAGTGGAAATTATGGTTTTTGAGGTTAATAATATTTTGGGATCAAAATGACCCCCAAATTCTATGATTTAAGCTGTTTTTTAGTGTTTTTTGAAAAAAACACCCGAATCCAAAACACACCCGAATCCGACAAAAAAAATTCGGTGAGGTTTTGCCAAAACGCGGTCGAACCCAAAACACGGCCGCGGAACCGAACCCAAAACCAAAACACAAAACCCGAAAAATTTCAAGTGCACATCTCTAGTATTTACCCTGCACAGAAATAAAATAACCCACCCAAATCCAACTCTCTCTGCAAATGCTATATCTGCCACACCTGCAGTGCACATGGTTTTGCCCAACTGCTAAAAAATTTCCTGCTGCGATCAATTTGGAATTACCCCCCATGTGCACTGCAGGTAAGCAGATATAACATTTGCAGAGAGAGACAATTAAATTTGGGTGGGTTATATTGTTTCTGTGCAGGGTAAATACTGTCTGCTTTATTTTTACACTGCAATTTAGATTTCAGTTTGAACACACCCCACCCAAATCTAACTCTCTCTGCACACATTATATCCCCCCCCCCCCTCCACCCCTTGCACTGTACATGGTTTTGCCCATTATCTAAAAAAAATTGCTACTGTGATCGGATCTGAATTAGGCCCAAAGATCTTTGATCCCAGCAAAAGTACTGCTTGCCTGGATCAAATATCTTTGATTATTGTGGCAGCCTCAGTCTGGATCAGCAGCATACAGTACACCGACTGGACTCCTGAGCTTACTGAGGGTCCTGGGCCCCTCTGAATCACAGGGCCCATCACAAGTGTCCCCTTTGAACCCTCCCCCCCCCCCCCCTTCCCTGTTGCTGAGCCAGAAATGCCACTTCTTGGGTGTGAGATTGTTTTTACCCTAATCCTGACAAAGTTTGTGAACGCATTCAGCTCCATTTGGAAGGCCAAAGTTAGTAGAGGTAGGGACGTTAGCATCTAGGCACCTCCTCCATGTTACGTAATTTGCAGCGCGTTCATTGAATTTATTGTACAAGATTATCATTAACATCCTCATCATCAACCTCATCATTAGTAATCGGAGGTAGTCACTGAAGTGTTTTGATTGTTACACTGTGCATATCCTTTTTAATATCCAATATAAGGGTGGGAGGAAGGTCCCAAGGACAATTCCACATTGCACCAACTGTCATTTCTGCCACTGCTATGTGTCAATGTTTCACAGATGTGCTATAAATTGCCATGTGTATGTGCCGCTGCTCTGTCACTTAGTAACCAACCAGGTCGCTGCAGCCTTTGCCCAATAATGGTGAAAACAATATCACAAGATTTGAGTGGGTCAGAATTGACTGGAAAATAATGCTATTGAGGTTAATAATACTCTAGTAGCCATAAAAAAGGTCCAAATTAAGTGATTTTAGCTTTTTTGTAATTTTTCAAAAAAATCCAAATCCAATCCAAAACCAGTCACAGAGGTTTGTAAAATCCGAAATATGGATCAGAGCCAAATCTAAATCCTGCAAAACTGGTCCAGCACACATCTCTAATGTATATTTATAACTACTTTTTTTCGCAAATGACAGCTCACAGTCCGTGGTATCACTAAACTTCTCGCACTGAGAGGTATCACAATGCTTATATGTATGCAGAAAAAACTTAGTGGGGTACAGCACACACAACAGTTTGTAACTTTTTATTCACTTTTCTTGCAAATGACACTGAGGAGTCGTACCGCTTACAATTGGAGTGGAGGGATGGGATCAGAACGAGATCCCGGCAGTTGGGATCACGACAGTCAGGATTCCGGCAGTTAGGAGACCGGCGCTAGTATCCCAGCAGCGAGCACAGCATGTCCCCTTGCGGGCTTGCTGTGTTCGCCATGCTTAGGGTCCGGAGGAAACCTTTGGTCGCCACAGGGTTCTATTCCCCCTCAGGTTGTGGCGTGTACCACCACCCAAGTGGGGAAACAAGCCGGCGTTTGGGACTCTGACCGCCACTATTGCAGTTTGTGTCAGGATTCTGGAGTCGGTAAATTGACCGCCGGGATCCCGTCCTGTGATCAATTGACTGCTTCCCGGATGGACACAGCACAACAGCAGCCACTGACTGGAGTATAAATACACTAATAGCAAGAAATTAAAGAAGGAGAGTATAGGCCAGAGGTTCTCAAACTCGGTCCTCAGGACCCCACACAGTGCATGTTTTGCAGTCTCCCTCACAGAATCATAAGTGACATAATTAGCTCCACCTGTGGACCTTTTAAAATGTGTCAGTGAGGTAATTAATACACCTGTGCACCTGCTGGGTTACCTGCAAACATGCACTGTGTGGGGCCCACGAGGACCAAGTTTGAGAACCTCTGGTATAGGCCCTTTAAAAGACAAGTTGGGAGTCTTAAGCAAAAATGATAATGACATAGCGGACACACTAAATTAGTTTTTTTCAACAGTATTTACTAGAGAGGACCCAATTCAGGGACTAACATATAATCTCAATAATGAGAATATCCCACTGATAGGTACTTATTTAAGCGAGGAAGTAGTCTGTGACCGATTAAAACATTTAAAGATTAATAAGTCACCAGGTCCCGATGGTATTCACCCAAGGGTTCTAATGGAGCTTCATTCTGAACTTGCAAAACCGCTATTTTTGAGCTTTAAGGATTCAGTAATATCAGGTATGGTTCCCAAAGACTGGCATATAGCGGAAGTTGTGCCTATATTCAAAAAGGGAAGTAAAGCTGAACCAGGTAATTATAGACCAGTTAGTTTTACATCTATAGTAGGGAAAGAATTGGAAGGTATTCTAAGATGAAAGAAATCAACATGGGTTTATGAAGGACAGATCCTGTCAACCAACTTACTTGGCTTTTATGAAACAGTAAGCGCAACCCTAGATCAGGGTAAAGAGGTGGATGTAATCTTTTTAGACTTTGCCAAAGCATTCGATACTGTACCACACATGAGACTTATCTAATAGCTACAAGAATCAGTGCTAGGAAGCACAATATGCACTTGGGTCAAAAACTGGTTAGATAATAGGGAGCAGCGTGTTGTGGTAATGGATCTTTTTCAACTTGGACTGAAGTGCTAAGTGGTGTGCCGCAAGGCTCAGTATTAGGACCACTATTGTTCAATATTTTCATTAACGACCTAACAGAAGGTCTAGAGAGCATGGTGTCAATTTTTGCAGATGATACCAAATTGTGTAAAGTTGTTAATGCGGAGGGGGATGCTGAGTCGCTTCAGAATGACTTAGTTAAATTAGAAGCTTGGGCAGCGAAATGGAGTATGACCTTCAATACAGACAAGTGTAAGGTAATGCACTGTGGTAACAAGAACAAAAATAACACCTACCTACTAAATGGGGTAAAATTAGGGGATTCTGTACTGGAAAAGGACTTAGGTGTCCTCATAAATAGCAAACTAAGCAGCAGTACCCAAAGTAGGACTGCAGCAAAGATGGCTAATAAGATATTAGCATGCATAAAACGGGGAATTGATGCTAGGGACGAGAGTATAATACTCCCGTTATATAAATCACTTGTGAGGCCACACCTTGAATACTGTGTACAATTCTGGGCACCTTACTACAAAAAGGATATCCTGGAGCTAGAAAAGGTTCAAAGGCGGTCGACCAAACTAATTAAGGGTATGGAGACGCTGGAATACGAGGAAAGGCTTGCAAGACTAGGCATGTTTACACTGGAAAAGAGGAGATTAAGAGGGGACATGATCAACATTTACAAATATATAAGGGGACAATATACAGATCTTGCGCAGGACCTGTTTTTGGTTAGATCAACACAGAGAACTCGTGGACACTCGCTCAGGTTAGAGGAGAGGAGATTCCACACAATACGGCGTAAAGGCTTTTTTTACGGTAAGGACGATACAGGTTTGGAATTCCCTGCCTGAGGGAGTTGTAATGGCCAACTCTGTCAACACCTTTAAGAATGGGTTAGATAAATTCCTAATGGATAAGGATATCCAGGGTTACGGGGCATAGTCACGCACTATGGTTATTATAAAAAAGAGGGGTTAATCGGAACAGCAGTCATCAACTTCAGTCAAAATTTTATACAAAATAATCGTGCATAGGAGACCACAAATAGGTTGAACCCGATGGACAATTGTCTTTTTTCAACCTTAGATATTATGTTACTATGTTACTATACACATCACAATGGAAAAGAAGAAAAAGGGTCTACTTTCAGTGCACTAATAAAGTCAAATGTAACTTTTATTGGTTTGATTAATATTTCATGTATATTTCTGATTTAAGATCAAAAATATATATAGTGCAAAACCTTTTAAAAAACTTACACTTAGGTGAAGTAAGGAATTAGACAATGTGAACAACATGAAAGAAAATAAATCCAGCTAAAAAAGCGGAGTGTCTGTTTTTTGTCTCTTAGATAATTTCTTTCAGTATAGTAATATGATAAAAAATAACTTGTATCTGCTTTAATAAATGTTATACTCTTTCTGAGGCATTACAAAAAGGTTAGATCTAAAACCAAGTTGAGGAAGGGATCTCTGATGTCACCAGGGGAGGGGCCATGTCACCAGGGGGAGGAGCCTTGGCCGAACAGGGTACCCGAAATGTTCCCTCGTGGGCTCGCTTCGGGCTCGGTGGCTTGCTTCGCTCGCCACCGGGTTACTCACGGGAGTAGTTGTTGGCGTGGATCCTGCTGGCCTAGTTCCTCCCCTGTTCTCGTTGCTACGCCCCCTGAGGTCAGAGGTCCTTTCTCCAACTTGATTCTAGCATCTACCTTACCAAAATGTTACTGCAATGATCGTCTCAATACAATCTACCATGCAGGGATCTATGTATTTATGTTCTTGGCAGACTGCCAGGAGACCTGATGTTTTTGAAGTACAGATTAATAAAATGTATCCACTCATGTATCCACTCTGCATAAGATGCCAGATTACATGTTTTACATCTGTAATAATTTCTATGGTGTGTTGATTTTGATTTATCTATCTCTCACTTATTGTGTAACACAGGAGGATTATTTATTTATTTTCTCTGACGTCCTAGTGGATGCTGGGAACTCCGAAAGGACCATGGGGAATAGCGGCTCCGCAGGAGACTGGGCACAACTAAAGAAAGCTTTTAGGTCACCTGGTCTGCACTGGCTCCTCCCACTATGACCCTCCTCCAAGCCTCAGTTAGATTTTGTGCCCGGCCGAGGTTGGATGCACACTAGGGGCTCTCCTGAGCTTCTAAAAAGAAAGTATATAATTAGGTTTTTTATTTTACAGTGAGACCTGCTGGCAACAGGCTCACTGCAGCGAGGGACTAAGGGGAGAAGAAGCGAACCTACCTGCTTGCAGCTAGCTTGGGCTTCTTAGGCTACTGGACACCATTAGCTCCAGAGGGATCGACCGCATGGAACTGGCCTTGGTGTTCGGTCCCGGAGCCGCGCCGCCGTCCCCCTTACAGAGCCAGAAGCAAGAAGAGGTCCGGAAAATCGGCGGCAGAAGACATCAGTCTTCACCAAGGTAGCGCACAGCACTGCAGCTGTGCGCCATTGCTCCTCATACACACTTCACACTCCGGTCACTGAGGGTGCAGGGCGCTAGGGGGGGGTGCCCTGAGCAGCAATAAAAACACCTTGGCTGGCAAAAATACCACAATATATAGCCCCAGAGGCTATATATGTGATAATTACCCCTGCCAGAATCCATAAAAAAGCGGGAGAATAGTCCGCGAAAAAGGGGCAGAGCTATCTCCTTCAGCACACTGGCGCCATTTCTCCCTCACAGCTCCGCTGGAAGGAAGCTCCCTGGCTCTCCCCTGCAGTCTACACTACAGAAAAGGGTAAAAAAGAGAGGGGGGGGCACTAAATTTAGGCGCAGTATATATATAACAGCAGCTATAGGGGACATAATTCAGTTAGTCCCTGCATTATATAGCGCTCTGGTGTGTGCTGGCATACTCTCACTCTGTCTCCCCAAAGGGCTTTTGTGGGTCCTGTCCTCTGTTAGAGCATTCCCTGTGTGTGTGCGGTGTGTCGGTACGGCTGTGTCGACATGTTTGATGAGGATAATGATGTGGAGGCGGAGCAGATGCCTATAGAAGGGACACCTGAGTGGATGGACTTATGGAAGGAATTGCGTGCACGTGTCGACTCCTTACACAAAAAATTTGACGACATGCCAAATGCGGGACAGCCGGCTTCTCAGCTCGTGCCTGTCCAGTAGAGATGAGCGCCTGAAATTTTTCGGGTTTTGTGTTTTGGTTTTGGGTTCGGTTCCGCGGCCGTGTTTTGGGTTCGAACGCGTTTTGGCAAAACCTCACCGAATTTTTTTTGTCGGATTCGGGTGTGTTTTGGATTCGGGTGTTTTTTTCAAAAAACACTAAAAAACAGCTTAAATCATAGAATTTGGGGGTCATTTTGATCCCAAAGTATTATTAACCTCAAAAACCATAATTTACACTCATTTTCAGTCTATTCTGAATACCTCACACCTCACAATATTATTTTTAGTCCTAAAATTTGCACCGAGGTCGCTGTGTGAGTAAGATAAGCGACCCTAGTGGCCGACACAAACACCGGGCCCATCTAGGAGTGGCACTGCAGTGTCACGCAGGATGTCCCTTCCAAAAAACCCTCCCCAAACAGCACATGACGCAAAGAAAAAAAGAGGCGCAATGAGGTAGCTGTGTGAGTAAGATTAGCGACCCTAGTGGCCGACACAAACACCGGGCCCATCTAGGAGTGGCACTGCAGTGTCACGCAGGATGGCCCTTCCAAAAAACCCTCCCCAAACAGCACATGACGCAAAGAAAAAAAGAGGCGCAATGAGGTAGCTGTGTGAGTAAGATTAGCGACCCTAGTGGCCGACACAAACACCGGGCCCATCTAGGAGTGGCACTGCAGTGTCACGCAGGATGTCCCTTCCAAAAAACCCTCCCCAAACAGCACATGACGCAAAGAAAAAAAGAGGCGCAATGAGGTAGCTGACTGTGTGAGTAAGATTAGCGACCCTAGTGGCCGACACAAACACCGGGCCCATTTAGGAGTGGCACTGCAGTGTCACGCAGGATGTCCCTTCCAAAAAACCCTCCCCAATCAGCACATGATGCAAAGAAAAAGAAAAGAAAAAAGAGGTGCAAGATGGAATTGTCCTTGGGCCCTCCCACCCACCCTTATGTTGTATAAACAAAACAGGACATGCACACTTTAACCAACCCATCATTTCAGTGACAGGGTCTGCCACACGACTGTGACTGATATGACGGGTTGGTTTGGACCCCCCCCAAAAAAGAAGCAATTAATCTCTCCTTGCACAAACTGGCTCTACAGAGGCAAGATGTCCACCTCATCATCACCCTCCGATATATCACCGTGTACATCCCCCTCCTCACAGATTATCAATTCGTCCCCACTGGAATCCACCATCTCAGCTCCCTGTGTACTTTGTGGAGGCAATTGCTGCTGGTCAATGTCTCCGCGGAGGAATTGATTATAATTCATTTTAATGAACATCATCTTCTCCACATTTTCTGGATGTAACCTCGTACGCCGATTGCTGACAAGGTGAGCGGCGGCACTAAACACTCTTTCGGAGTACACACTTGTGGGAGGGCAACTTAGGTAGAATAAAGCCAGTTTGTGCAAGGGCCTCCAAATTGCCTCTTTTTCCTGCCAGTATAAGTACGGACTGTGTGACGTGCCTACTTGGATGCGGTCACTCATATAATCCTCCACCATTCTATCAATGTTGAGAGAATCATATGCAGTGACAGTAGACGACATGTCCGTAATCGTTGTCAGGTCCTTCAGTCCGGACCAGATGTCAGCATCAGCAGTCGCTCCAGACTGCCCTGCATCACCGCCAGCGGGTGGGCTCGGAATTCTGAGCCTTTTCCTCGCACCCCCAGTTGCGGGAGAATGTGAAGGAGGAGATGTTGACAGGTCGCGTTCCGCTTGACTTGACAATTTTGTCACCAGCAGGTCTTTCAACCCCAGCAGACTTGTGTCTGCCGGAAAGAGAGATCCAAGGTAGGCTTTAAATCTAGGATCGAGCACGGTGGCCAAAATGTAGTGCTCTGATTTCAACAGATTGACCACCCGTGAATCCTTGTTAAGCGAATTAAGGGCTCCATCCACAAGTCCCACATGCCTAGCGGAATCGCTCCGTGTTAGCTCCTCCTTCAATGTCTCCAGCTTCTTCTGCAAAAGCCTGATGAGGGGAATGACCTGACTCAGGCTGGCAGTGTCTGAACTGACTTCACGTGTGGCAAGTTCAAAGGGCATCAGAACCTTGCACAACGTTGAAATCATTCTCCACTGCGCTTGAGACAGGTGCATTCCACCTACTATATCGTGCTCAATTGTATAGGCTTGAATGGCCTTTTGCTGCTCCTCCAACCTCTGAAGCATATAGAGGGTTGAATTCCACCTCGTTACCACTTCTTGCTTCAGATGATGGCAGGGCAGGTTCAGTAGTTTTTGGTGGTGCTCCAGTCTTCTGTACGTGGTGCCTGTACGCCGAAAGTGTCCCGCAATTCTTCTGGCCACCGACAGCATCTCTTGCACGCCCCTGTCGTTTTTTAAAAAATTCTGCACCACCAAATTCAAGGTATGTGCAAAACATGGGACGTGCTGGAATTTGCCCATATTTAATGCACACACAATATTGCTGGCGTTGTCCGATGCCACAAATCCACAGGAGAGTCCAATTGGGGTAAGCCATTCCGCGATGATCTTCCTCAGTTGCCGTAAGAGGTTTTCAGCTGTGTGCGTATTCTGGAAAGCGGTGATACAAAGCGTAGCCTGCCTAGGAAAGAGTTGGCGTTTGCGAGATGCTGCTACTGGTGCCGCCGCTGCTGTTCTTGCGGCGGGAATCCATACATCTACCCAGTGGGCTGTCACAGTCATATAGTCCTGACCCTGCCCTGCTCCACTTGTCCACATGTCCGTGGTTAAGTGGACATTGGGTACAACTGCATTTTTTAGGACACTGGTGAGTCTTTTTCTGACGTCCGTGTACATTCTCGGTATCGCCTGCCTAGAGAAGTGGAACCTAGATGGTATTTGGTAACGGGGGCACACTGCCTCAATAAATTGTCTAGTTCCCTGTGAACTAATGGCGGATACCGGACGCACGTCTAACACCAACATAGTTGTCAAGGCCTCAGTTATCCGCTTTGCAGCAGGATGACTGCTGTGATATTTCATCTTCCTCGCAAAGGACTGTTGGACAGTCAATTGCTTACTGGAAGTAGTACAAGTGGGCTTACGACTTCCCCTCTGGGATGACCATCGACTCCCAGCAGCAACAACAGCAGCGCCAGCAGCAGTAGGCGTTACACGCAAGGATGCATCGGAGGAATCCCAGGCAGGAGAGGACTCGTCAGAATTGCCAGTGACATGGCCTGCAGGACTATTGGCATTCCTGGGGAAGGAGGAAATTGACACTGAGGGAGTTGGTGGGGTGGTTTGCGTGAGCTTGGTTACAAGAGGAAGGGATTTACTGGTCAGTGGACTGCTTCCGCTGTCGCCCAAAGTTTTTGAACTTGTCACTGACTTATTATGAATGCGCTGCAGGTGACGTATAAGGGAGGATGTTCCGAGGTGGTTAACGTCCTTACCCCTACTTATTACAGCTTGACAAAGGCAACACACGGCTTGACACCTGTTGTCCGCTTTTCTGTTGAAATACCTCCACACTGAAGAGCTGATTTTTTTGGTATTTTCACCAGGCATGTCAACGGCCATATTCCTCCCACGGACAACAGGTGTCTCCCCGGGTGCCTGACTTAAACAAACCACCTCACCATCAGAATCCTCCTGGTCAATTTCCTCCCCAGCGCCAGCAACACCCATATCCTCCTCATCCTGGTGTACTTCAACATCTTCATCTTCAATCTGACTATCAGGAACTGGACTGCGGGTGCTCCTTCCAGCACTTGCAGGGGGCGTGCAAATGGTGGAAGGCGCATGCTCTTCACGTCCAGTGTTGGGAAGGTCAGGCATCGCAACCGACACAATTGGACTCTCCTTGTGGATTTGGGATTTCGAAGAACGCACAGTTCTTTGCGGTGCTTTTGCCAGCTTGAGTCTTTTCAGTTTTCTAGCGAGAGGCTGAGTGCTTCCATCCTCATGTGAAGCTGAACCACTAGCCATGAACATAGGCCAGGGCCTCAGCCGTTCCTTGCCACTCCGTGTGGTAAATGGCATATTGGCAAGTTTACGCTTCTCCTCCGACAATTTTATTTTAGGTTTTGGAGTCCTTTTTTTACTGATATTTGGTGTTTTGGATTTGACATGCTCTGTACTATGACATTGGGCATCGGCCTTGGCAGACGACGTTGCTGGCATTTCATCATCTCGGCCATGACTAGTGGCAGCAGCTTCAGCACGAGGTGGAAGTGGATCTTGATCTTTCCCTAATTTTGGAACCTCAACATTTTTGTTCTCCATATTTTAATAGGCACAACTAAAAGGCACCTCAGGTAAACAATGGAGATGGATACTAGTATACAATTATGGACTGCCTGCCGAGTGCAGACACAGAGGTAGCCACAGCCGTGAACTACCGTACTGTACTGTGTCTGCTGCTAATATAGACTGGTTGATAAAGAGATGTCTATGTAACTATGTATGTATAAAGAAGAAAGAAAAAAAAACCACGGTTAGGTGGTATACAATTATGGACGGACTGCCTGCCGAGTGCAGACACAGAGGTAGCCACAGCCGTGAACTACCGTACTGTACTGTGTCTGCTGCTAATAATATAGACTGGTTGATAAAGAGATGTCGTAGTAGTATGTATGTATAAAGAAGAAAGAAAAAAAAACCACGGTTAGGTGGTATACAATTATGGACGGACTGCCTGCCGAGTGCAGACACAGAGGTAGCCACAGCCGTGAACTACCGTACTGTACTGTGTCTGCTGCTAATATAGACTGGTTGATAAAGAGATGTCGTAGTAGTATGTATGTATAAAGAAGAAAAAAAAACCACGGTTAGGTGGTATACAATTATGGACGGACTGCCTGCCGAGTGCAGACACAGAGGTAGCCACAGCCGTGAACTACCGTACTGTGTCTGCTGCGACTGGATGATAAATGATATAAAAAATATATATATATCACTACTGCAGCCGGACAGGTATATATTATATATTATATAATGACGGACCTGCTGGACACTGTCTGTCAGCAGAATGAGTTTTATTTTTATAGAATAAAAAAAACAACAACACACAAGTGAAGTCACACGACGAGTGTTTAACTTTTTCAGGCAATCACAATATAAGTATACTACTAACTATACTGGTGGTCAGTGTGGTCAGGTCACTGGTCAGTCACACTGGCAGTGGCACTCCTGCAGCAAAAGTGTGCACTGTTTAATTTTAATATAATATTATGTACTCCTGGCTCCTGCTATAACCTATAACTGGCACTGCAGTGCTCCCCAGTCTCCCCCACAATTATAAGCTGTGTGAGCTGAGCAGTCAGACAGATATATAATATATATAGATGATGCAGCACACTGGGCTGAGCCTGAGCAGTGCACACAGATATGGTATGTGACTGAGTCACTGTGTGTATCGCTTTTTTCAGGCAGAGAACGGATATATTAAATAAACTGCACTGTCTGGTGGTCACTCACTATATAATATTATGTACTCCTGGCTCCTGCTATAACCTATAACTGGCACTGCAGTGCTCCCCAGTCTCCCCCACAATTATAAGCTGTGTGAGCTGAGCAGTCAGACAGATATATAATATATATAGATGATGCAGCACACTGGGCTGTGCCTGAGCAGTGCACACAGATATGGTATGTGACTGAGTCACTGTGTGTATCGCTTTTTTCAGGCAGAGAACGGATATATTAAATAAACTGCACTGTCTGGTGGTCACTCACTAGTAAACTCTCTGCACTCTCTACACTTCTACAGTACTCCTCCTAGTCCTAAACTCCAGTAAATCTCTCTCTCTTATAATCTAAATGGAGAGGACGCCAGCCACGTCCTCTCCCTATCAATCTCAATGCACGTGTGAAAATGGCGGCGACGCGCGGCTCCTTATATAGAATCCGAGTCTCGCGATAGAATCCGAGCCTCGCGAGAATCCGACAGCGTCATGATGACGTTCGGGCGCGCTCGGGTTAACCGAGCAAGGCGGGAAGATCCGAGTCGCTCGGACCCGTGAAAAAAAACATGAAGTTCGGGCGGGTTCGGATTCAGAGAAACCGAACCCGCTCATCTCTACTGTCCAGGCGTCTCAAAGGCCATCGGGGGCTCTAAAACGCCCGCTACCTCAGATGGCAGACGCGGATGTCGACAGACTCCAGTGTCGACGACGATGAGTCTAGTCTAATGTCCACTAAGGCCATTCGTTGCATGATTGAAGCAATGAAAGAGGTGTTACAAATTTCTGATATAAACCCAGGTACCACTAAAAAGGGTATTATGTTTGGGGAGAAAAAACTACCCGTAGTTTTTCCCCCATCAGAAGAATTAAATGAAGTGTGTGAAGAAGCGTAGGCTTTCCCTGATAAAAGATTGGTAATCTCTAAGAAGTTACTAATGGCGTTCCCTTTCCCGCCAGAGGATAGGTCACGTTGGTAGACACCCCCTAGGGTGGATAAAGCGCTCACGCGTTTGTCTAAAAAGGTGGCACTACCGTTTCCGGATACGGCCGCCCTCAAGGAACCTGCTGATATAAAGCAGGAGGCGATCCTGAAGTTTGTATATACACACTCAGGCATTATACTTAGACCAGCTATTGCGTCAGCATGGATGTGCAGTGCTGCCGCTGCGTGGTCAGATTCCCTGTCAGAAAATATTGACACCCTAGACCGGGACACTATTCTGCTAACCATAGAGCATATAAAAGACTCAGTCTTATACATGAGAGATGCACAGAGGGAGATCTGCCGGCTGGCATCTAAAATAAGTGCATTGTCCATTTCTGCTAGGAGAGGCTTATGGACTCGCCAGTGGACAGGGGATGCAGATTCAAAAAGGCACATGGAAGTTTTGCCTTATAAGGGTGAGGAGTTATTTGGGGATGGTCTCTCGGACCTAGTTTCCACAGCAACTGCAGGGAAGTCAGCATTTTTACCCCATGTTCCCTCACAGCCTAAAAATGCGCCGTTTTATCAGGTACAGTCCTTTCGGACTCAGAAAAACAGGCGTGGAAAAGGCGGGTCCTTTCTGTCCAGAGGCAGAGGTAGGGGAAAAAGGCTGCAACAAACAGCAGGTTCCCAGGAGCAAAAGTCCTCCCCCGCTTCTTCCAAGTCCGCCGCATGACGGTGGGGCTCCACAGGCGGAGCCAGGTACGGTGGGGGGCCGCCTCAAAAATTTCAGCGATCAGTGGGCTCGCTCACAGGTGGATCCCTGGATCCTGCAAATAGTATCTCAAGGGTACAAACTGGAATTCGAGGCGTCTCCACCCCACCGGTTCCTAAAATCTACCTTGCCGATTACTCCTTCAGACAGGGAGGCTGTGCTAGCGACAATTCACAAGCTGTATTCCCAGCAGGTGATAATCAAGGTGCCCCTACTTCAACAAGGACGGGGTTACTATTCCACACTGTTTGTGGTACCGAAACCGGACGGTTCGGTGAGACCCATTTTAAATTTGAAATCCTTGAACACATACATTGTGGTACAGGATTGCCATTACCAATTCCAGACGCTGCCGTTTGGACTCTCCACGGCACCGAGGGTGTTTACCAAGGTAATGGCGGAAATGATGATACTCCTTCGAAGAAAGGGAGTTTTAATTATCCCGTACTTGGACGATCTCCTAATAAAGGCGAGGTCCAAGGAGCAGTTGTTGGTGGGAGTAGCACTATCTCAGGAGGTGCTACACCAGCACGGTTGGATTCTGAATATTCCAAAATCACAGCTGGTTCCGACGACACGTCTACTGTTCCTGGGTATGATTCTGGATACAGTCCAGGAAAAAGTGTTTCTCACGGAGGAGAAAGCCAAGGAGCTGTCATCTCTAGTCAGAGACCTCCTGAAACCAAAACAGGTATCGGTGCATCACTGCACGCGGGTCCTGGGAAAGATGGTGGCTTCTTACGAAGCAATTCCGTTCGGCAGGTTCCATGCCAGAATCTTTCAGTGGGACCTGTTGGACCGATGGTCCGGATCGCATCTTCAGATGCATCGCCTAATAACCCTGTCTCCAAGAACCAGGGTGTCTCTGCTGTGGTGGCTGCAGAGTGCTCATCTTCTAGAGGGCCGCAGATTCGGCATACAGGACTGGGTCCTGGTGACCACGGATGCCAGCCTTCGAGGCTGGGGGGCAGTCACACAGGGAAGAAACTTCCAAGGACTATGGTCGAGTCAGGAGACTTCCCTACACATAAATATTCTGGAACTAAGGGCCATTTACAATGCCCTAAGTCAGGCAAAATCCCTGCTTCTACACCAGCCGGTACTGATCCAGTCAGACAACATCACGGCAGTCGCCCATGTAAATCGACAGGGCGGCACAAGAAGCAGGATGGCAATGGCAGAAGCCACAAGGATTCTCTGATGGGCGGAAAATCACGTACTAGCACTGTCAGGGGACCCTCAGGCGATAGCTGTGGACGCTCTAGTGACACCGTGGGTGTACCAGTCAGTTTATGTGTTCCCTCCTCTGCCTCTCATACCAAGGGTACTGAGAATAATAAGAAAACGAGGAGTAAGAACAATACTCATGGTTCCGGATTGGCCAAGACGAGCGTGGTACCCGGAACTTCAAGAGATGATCTCAGAGGACCCATGGCCTCTGCCGCTCAGACAGGACCTGCTGCAGCAGGAGCCCTGTCTGTTCCAAGACTTACCGCGGCTGCGTTTGACGGCATGGCGGTTGAACGCCGGATCCTGAAGGAAAAGGGCATTCCGGAGGAAGTCATTCCGGAGGAAGTCATTCCTACGCTGATTAAAGCCAGGAAAGATGTAACTGCAAAGCATTATCACCGCATATGGCGGAAATATGTTGCTTGGTGTGAGGCCAAAAAGGCCCCAACAGAGGAATTTCAACTAGGTCGATTTCTGCATTTCCTACAAGCAGGAGTGACTATGGGCCTGAAATTAGGCTCCATTAAGGTACAGATCTCGGCTCTGTCGATTTTCTTCCAGAAAGAACTAGCTTCACTACCTGAAGTTCAGACGTTTGTGAAAGGAGTGCAAGAGCCGGCCCTAGGCATAGGCAAACTAGGCAAATGCCTAGGGCATTTGGTATGCTTAGGGGCACCAGCAGCTTATGCTGATTAAAATGATATGCGGCATGCCTATATTCTATGTGCGACTGCGGCTGTATCTGCATACGAAATGCTACGTTGCAGTGTATTCCTGGAAATCACTGTAATGTAGCATTTCTTATGCAGATACAGCCACAGTCAAACACAGAATATAGGCATGCTACATATCATTTTAAATAGCAGAAGCTGCTTGTGCATCCTAGCCACATAGTAATGCAAATAATATGATGCATTTTCATAAACAAAAGGCACCCAACGTTAGCAGAGCTGCCAGCTGACTCATGCCAGGCATCTCCTGCTGAGCTAGCGGCGGTGCTAGGGGGCACCAGCCAAAATCTTGCCTAGGGCATCATATTGGTTAGGGCCGACTCTGAGGAGTGCTGCATATTCAGCCCCCGTTTGTGCCTCCAGTGGCACCTTGGGATCTCAACGTGGTGTTGAGTTTCTTAAAATCACATTGGTTTGAGCCACTTGAAACCGTTGATCTAAAATATCTCACGTGGAAAGTGGTCATGTTATTGGCCTTGGCTTCAGCCAGGCGTGTGTCAGAATTGGCAGCTTTGTCATGTAAAAGCCCTTATCTGATTTTCCATATGGATAGGGCGGAATTGAGGACTCGTCCCCAGTTTCTCCCTAAGGTGGTATCAGCTTTTCACTTGAACCAACCTATTGTGGTGCCTGCGCCTACTAGGGACTTGGAGGATTCCAAGTTACTGGACGTAGTCAGGGCCTTGAAAATTTATGTTTCCAGGACGGCTAGAGTCAGGAAAACTGACTCGCTATTTATCCTGTATGCACCCAACAAACTGGGTGCTCCTGCTTCTAAGCAGACTATTGCTCGCTGGATTTGTAGCACAATTCAGCTGGCGCATTCTGCGGCTGGACTGCCGCATCCTAAATCAGTAAAAGCCCATTCCACAAGGAAGGTGGGCTCATCTTGGGCGGCTGCCCGAGGGGTCTCGGCTTTACAACTTTGCCGAGCTGCTACTTGGTCAGGGGCAAACACGTTTGCAAAATTCTACAAATTTGATACCCTGGCTGAGGAGGACCTTGAGTTCTCTCATTCGGTGCTGCAGAGTCATCCGCACTCTCCCGCCCGTTTGGGAGCTTTGGTATAATCCTCATGGTCCTTTCGGAGTTCCCAGCATCCACTAGGACGTCAGAGAAAATAAGATTTTACTCACCGGTAAATCTATTTCTCGTAGTCCGTAGTGGATGCTGGGCGCCCATCCCAAGTGCGGATTGTCTGCAATACTTGTACATAGTTATTGTTAACTAAAGGGTTATTGTTGAGCCATCTGTTGAGAGGCTCAGTTGTTTTCATACTGTTAAACTGGGTATAGTATCACGAGTTATACGGTGTGATTGGTGTGGCTGGTAGGAGTCTTACCCGGGATTCAAAATCCTTCCTTATTATGTCAGCTCGTCCGGGCACAGTGTCCTAACTGAGGCTTGGAGGAGGGTCATAGTGGGAGGAGCCAGTGCACACCAGGTGACCTAAAAGCTTTCTTTAGTTGTGCCCAGTCTCCTGCGGAGCCGCTAATCCCCATGGTCCTTTCGGAGTTCCCAGCATCCACTACGGACTACGAGAAATAGATTTACCGGTGAGTAAAATCTTATTTATTAGTGTTAAATAAAAGCTGTAGATATATATGCACAATCTACTTTATCCTCTCACTTATAGTATCAGGTATGTTTAAAGTGTATATAGGGGTAGAGTATTATGTTGCTTCACTTTAACATTAAATTCTAGAGGAGCTTGAATAACTCAATAAAATGTCTCTCACCTATATAGTGTCAGACTTGTATACACTTTTAATAATTAGATCTTTTATATATTTAGGGAGTTTTATGGCATCGTATTTCATGTCTCTCACTGATATTGTGTCAGACAGAGGGGTCTATTCATTAAGCCAGGCTTCTTCAACCAGTGTGCCGCAACCAGTTGCAAGGTGTGCCGTGGAGCCAGAGCATCTTCCTGCACCTTCAGAGTGAACTGTTGGCCCGGGCTCTTCTTAGAGGATCAGTCGTGCTCCGGCCGTGACCTATGCCTTGAAAATGCGAAGGTGTGATATCATAAGTCATGGCCGCCACGTCTCACCACCCGCTTGCATACACATCTTCCAGTTCCCGCCTGCATACACAACTTTCCTTGTACACCCATATCCACACCTGCCCGACCGCCCACTGCTCAGTATTCGCAGAACTCCACTATGAACAAACCCCGCCACTGAGGGACAGGGAGGAGGACAGCTGACCGGTAGGGGCTAATATTTGTTATTTTATTTATCCTGTGGGAAACAATAGGATTTCAATAGGATTTATGTGGGGAGAATAAGGATTTATGGGGGGAACAATGAGAATAATTCATGTGGGGAGCAAAAGGATTTATGTGGGGAGAAATGTGATTGATTTATGTGTGAGCAACATAATTTATGTGGGGAGCAATGTGATTGTTTTTTCTGTGTAGGCCAATGTATGTGTGGATTTTTTTTTACTGTGAGTGCCAATATGTGTGGGTTTTTTGTTTTTTTCTGTGGGGAACTGGTGGTGTGCCTAGGCAATTTTAAAATATTGTTCGGTGTGCCGCGAGTAAAAAAAGGTTGAAAATCACTGCATTAAGCAGTGAAAAGTGTGGAGAAGTGAACCAGTGGAGAAGTTGCCCATGGCAACCAATCAGCATTGAAGTAACACTTATAGTTTGCATACTTTAAAATTACACAGAGCAGCTGATTGGTTACATAGTTACATAGTTAGTGAGGTTGAAAATAGGCAAAATGCCCATAGGGTTCAACCTGTATTCTGTGTTAAGCTGTTCATATTATAATGGACTTGCTGAAGTAATTGTTAAGTACAAATTGACAATTTTGATTCTCACCACTCCCAGATATTAATGTGACTATGCTATAACCCTGGATACTTTTTCCAGTTAGAAATTTGTCCAATCCGTTTTTAAATGCATTTACAGAGTCTGCCATTATTACTAGAGATGAGCGCCTGAAATTTTTCGGGTTTTGTGTTTTGGTTTTGGGTTCGGTTCCGCGGCCGTGTTTTGGGTTCGAACGCGTTTTGGCAAAACCTCACCGAATTTTTTTTGTCGGATTCGGGTGTGTTTTGGATTCGGGTGTTTTTTTCAAAAAACACTAAAAAACAGCTTAAATCATAGAATTTGGGGGTCATTTTGATCCCAAAGTATTATTAACCTCAAAAACCATAATTTACACTCATTTTCAGTCTATTCTGAATACCTCACACCTCACAATATTATTTTTAGTCCTAAAATTTGCACCGAGGTCGCTGTGTGAGTAAGATAAGCGACCCTAGTGGCCGACACAAACACCGGGCCCATCTAGGAGTGGCACTGCAGTGTCACGCAGGATGTCCCTTCCAAAAAACCCTCCCCAAACAGCACATGACGCAAAGAAAAAAAGAGGCGCAATGAGGTAGCTGTGTGAGTAAGATTAGCGACCCTAGTGGCCGACACAAACACCGGGCCCATCTAGGAGTGGCACTGCAGTGTCACGCAGGATGGCCCTTCCAAAAAACCCTCCCCAAACAGCACATGACGCAAAGAAAAAAAGAGGCGCAATGAGGTAGCTGTGTGAGTAAGATTAGCGACCCTAGTGGCCGACACAAACACCGGGCCCATCTAGGAGTGGCACTGCAGTGTCACGCAGGATGTCCCTTCCAAAAAACCCTCCCCAAACAGCACATGACGCAAAGAAAAAAAGAGGCGCAATGAGGTAGCTGACTGTGTGAGTAAGATTAGCGACCCTAGTGGCCGACACAAACACCGGGCCCATCTAGGAGTGGCACTGCAGTGTCACGCAGGATGTCCCTTCCAAAAAACCCTCCCCAATCAGCACATGATGCAAAGAAAAAGAAAAGAAAAAAGAGGTGCAAGATGGAATTGTCCTTGGGCCCTCCCACCCACCCTTATGTTGTATAAACAAAACAGGACATGCACACTTTAACCAACCCATCATTTCAGTGACAGGGTCTGCCACACGACTGTGACTGATATGACGGGTTGGTTTGGACCCCCCCAAAAAAAGAAGCAATTAATCTCTCCTTGCACAAACTGGCTCTACAGAGGCAAGATGTCCACCTCATCTTCACCCTCCGATATATCACCGTGTACATCCCCCTCCTCACAGATTATCAATTCGTCCCCACTGGAATCCACCATCTCAGCTCCCTGTGTACTTTGTGGAGGCAATTGCTGCTGGTCAATGTCTCCGCGGAGGAATTGATTATAATTCATTTTAATGAACATCATCTTCTCCACATTTTCTGGATGTAACCTCGTACGCCGATTGCTGACAAGGTGAGCGGCGGCACTAAACACTCTTTCGGAGTACACACTTGTGGGAGGGCAACTTAGGTAGAATAAAGCCAGTTTGTGCAAGGGCCTCCAAATTGCCTCTTTTTCCTGCCAGTATAAGTACGGACTGTGTGACGTGCCTACTTGGATGCGGTCACTCATATAATCCTCCACCATTCTATCAATGTTGAGAGAATCATATGCAGTGACAGTAGACGACATGTCCGTAATCGTTGTCAGGTCCTTCAGTCCGGACCAGATGTCAGCATCAGCAGTCGCTCCAGACTGCCCTGCATCACCGCCAGCGGGTGGGCTCGGAATTCTGAGCCTTTTCCTCGCACCCCCAGTTGCGGGAGAATGTGAAGGAGGAGATGTTGACAGGTCGCGTTCCGCTTGACTTGACAATTTTGTCACCAGCAGGTCTTTCAACCCCAGCAGACTTGTGTCTGCCGGAAAGAGAGATCCAAGGTAGGCTTTAAATCTAGGATCGAGCACGGTGGCCAAAATGTAGTGCTCTGATTTCAACAGATTGACCACCCGTGAATCCTTGTTAAGCGAATTAAGGGCTGCATCCACAAGTCCCACATGCCTAGCGGAATCGCTCCCTTTTAGCTCCTTCTTCAATGCCTCCAGCTTCTTCTGCAAAAGCCTGATGAGGGGAATGACCTGACTCAGGCTGGCAGTGTCTGAACTGACTTCACGTGTGGCAAGTTCAAAGGGCATCAGAACCTTGCACAACGTTGAAATCATTCTCCACTGCACTTGAGACAGGTGCATTCCACCTCCTATATCGTGCTCAATTGTATAGGCTTGAATGGCCTTTTGCTGCTCCTCCAACCTCTGAAGCATATAGAGGGTTGAATTCCACCTCGTTACCACTTCTTGCTTCAGATGATGGCAGGGCAGGTTCAGTAGTTTTTGGTGGTGCTCCAGTCTTCTGTACGTGGTGCCTGTATGCCGAAAGTGTCCCGCAATTCTTCTGGCCACCGACAGCATCTCTTGCACGCCCCTGTCGTTTTTTAAAAAATTCTGCACCACCAAATTCAAGGTATGTGCAAAACATGGGACGTGCTGGAATTTGCCCATATTTAATGCACACACAATATTGCTGGCGTTGTCCGATGCCACAAATCCACAGGAGAGTCCAATTGGGGTAAGCCATTCCGCGATGATCTTCCTCAGTTGCCGTAAGAGGTTTTCAGCTGTGTGCGTATTCTGGAAACCGGTGATACAAAGCGTAGCCTGCCTAGGAAAGAGTTGGCGTTTGCGAGATGCTGCTACTGGTGCCGCCGCTGCTGTTCTTGCGGCGGGAGTCCATACATCTACCCAGTGGGCTGTCACAGTCATATAGTCCTGACCCTGCCCTGCTCCACTTGTCCACATGTCCGTGGTTAAGTGGACATTGGGTACAGCTGCATTTTTTAGGACACTGGTGACTCTTTTTCTGAGGTCTGTGTACATTTTCGGTATCGCCTGCCTAGAGAAATGGAACCTAGATGGTATTTGGTACCGGGGACACAGTACCTCCAACAAGTCTCTAGTTGGCTCTGCAGTAATGATGGATACCGGAACCACGTTTCTCACCACCCAGGATGCCAAGGCCTCAGTTATCCGCTTTGCAGTAGGATGACTGCTGTGATATTTCATCTTCCTCGCAAAGGACTGTTGAACAGTCAATTGCTTACTGGAAGTAGTACAAGTGGGCTTACGACTTCCCCTCTGGGATGACCATCGACTCCCAGCGGCAACAACAGCAGCGCCAGCAGCAGTAGGCGTTACACACAAGGATGCATCGGAGGAATCCCAGGCAGGAGAGGACTCGTCAGAATTGCCAGTGACATGGCCTGCAGGACTATTGGCATTCCTGGGGAAGGAGGAAATTGACACTGAGGGAGTTGGTGGGGTGGTTTGCGTGAGCTTGGTTACAAGAGGAAGGGATTTACTGGTCAGTGGACTGCTTCCGCTGTCACCCAAAGTTTTTGAACTTGTCACTGACTTATTATGAATGCGCTGCAGGTGACGTATAAGGGAGGATGTTCCGAGGTGGTTAACGTCCTTACCCCTACTTATTACAGCTTGACAAAGGGAACACACGGCTTGACACCTGTTGTCCGCATTTCTGGTGAAATACCTCCACACCGAAGAGCTGATTTTTTTGGTATTTTCACCTGGCATGTCAACGGCCATATTCCTCCCACGGACAACAGGTGTCTCCCCGGGTGCCTGACTTAAACAAACCACCTCACCATCAGAATCCTCCTAGTCAATTTCCTCCCCAGCGCCAGCAACACCCATATCCTCCTCATCCTGGTGTACTTCAACACTGACATCTTCAATCTGACTATCAGGAACTGGACTGCGGGTGCTCCTTCCAGCACTTGCAGGGGGCGTGCAAATGGTGGAAGGCGCATGCTCTTCACGTCCAGTGTTGGGAAGGTCAGGCATCGCAACCGACACAATTGGACTCTCCTTGTGGATTTGGGATTTCGAAGAATGCACAGTTCTTTGCTGTGCTGCTTTTGCCAGCTTGAGTCTTTTCATTTTTCTAGCGAGAGGCTGAGTGCTTCCATCCTCATGTGAAGCTGAACCACTAGCCATGAACATAGGCCAGGGCCTCAGCCGTTCCTTGCCACTCCGTGTGGTAAATGGCATATTGGCAAGTTTACGCTTCTCCTCCGACAATTTTATTTTAGGTTTTGGAGTCCTTATTTTTCTGATATTTGGTGTTTTGGATTTGACATGCTCTGTACTATGACATTGGGCATCGGCCTTGGCAGACGACGTTGCTGGCATTTCATCGTCTCGGCCATGACTAGTGGCAGCAGCTTCAGCACGAGGTGGAAGTGGATCTTGATCTTTCCCTAATTTTGGAACCTCAACATTTTTGTTCTCCATATTTTAATAGGCACAACTAAAAGGCACCTCAGGTAAACAATGGAGATGGATACTAGTATACAATTATGGACTGCCTGCCGACTGCAGACACAGAGGTAGCCACAGCCGTGAACTACCGTACTGTACTGTGTCTGCAGCTAATATAGACTGGTTGATAAAGAGAAGATGTCTATGTAACTATGTATGTATAAAGAAGACTGAAAAAAATCCACGGTTAGGTGGTATACAATTATGGACGGACTGCCTGCCGAGTGCAGACACAGAGGTAGCCACAGCCGTGAACTACCGTACTGTACTGTGTCTGCAGCTAATATAGACTGGTTGATAAAGAGAAGATGTCTATGTAACTATGTATGTATAAAGAAGAATGAAAAAAAAACCACGGTTAGGTGGTATACAATTATGGACGGACTGCCTGCCGAGTGCAGACACAGAGGTAGCCACAGCCGTGAACTACCGTACTGTACTGTGTCTGCAGCTAATATAGACTGGTTGATAAAGAGAAGATGTCTATGTAACTATGTATGTATAAAGAAGAATGAAAAAAATCCACGGTTAGGTGGTATTACAATTATGGACGGACTGCCTGCCGAGTGCAGAGACACAGAGGTAGCCACAGCCGTGAACTACCGTACTGTGTCTGCTGCGACTGGATGATAAATGATATAAAAAATATATATATATCACTACTGCAGCCGGACAGGTATATATTATATATTATATAATGACGGACCTGCTGGACACTGTCTGTCAGCAGAATGAGTTTTATTTTTATAGAATAAAAAAAAAAAAAACACACAAGTGAAGTCACACGACGAGTGTTTAACTTTTTCAGGCAATCACAATATAAGTATACTACTAACTATACTGGTGGTCAGTGTGGTCAGGTCACTGGTCAGTCACACTGGCAGTGGCACTCCTGCAGCAAAAGTGTGCACTGTTTAATTTTAATATAATATGTACTCCTGGCTCCTGCTATAACCTATAACTGGCACTGCAGTAGTGCTCCCCAGTCTCCCCCACAATTATAAGCTGTGTGAGCTGAGCAGTCAGACAGATATATAATATATATAGATGATGCAGCACACTGGCCTGAGCCTGAGCAGTGCACACAGATATGGTATGTGACTGACTGAGTCACTGTGTGTATCGCTTTTTTCAGGCAGAGAACGGATATATTAAATAAACTGCACTGTGTGTCTGGTGGTCACTCACTATATAATATATTATGTACTCCTGGCTCCTGCTATAACCTATAACTGGCACTGCAGTAGTGCTCCCCAGTCTCCCCCACAATTATAAGCTGTGTGAGCTGAGCAGTCAGACAGATATATATAATATTATATATAGATAATAGATGATGCAGCACACTGGCCTGAGCCTGAGCAGTGCACACAGATATGGTATGTGACTGAGTCACTGTGTGCTGTGTATCGCTTTTTTCAGGCAGAGAACGGATTATAAAGTAAACTGCACTGTCCTCACTAGTAAACTCTCTCCACTCAGTCTCTACACTTCTACAGTAACAGTACTCCTCCTAGTCAGCTCCAGTAAATCTCTCTCAGTCTCTTATAATCTAAATGGAGAGGATGCCAGCCACGTCCTCTCCCTATCAATCTCAATGCACGTGTGAAAATGGCGGCGACGCGCGGCTCCTTATATAGAATCCGAGTCTCGCGATAGAATCCGAGCCTCGCGAGAATCCGACAGCGTCATGATGACGTTCGGGCGCGCTCGGGTTAACCGAGCAAGGCGGGAAGATCCGAGTCGCTCGGACCCGTGAAAAAAAACATGAAGTTCTGGCGGGTTCGGATTCAGAGAAACCGAACCCGCTCATCTCTAATTATTACCTTCTCCGGCAAGGAGTTCCAAATCTTTATTGCCCTTACCGTGAAGAACCCTTTGCTACGTTGTGTACGTAATTTTCTCTCCTCTAGCCTCAGGAAGTGCCCACGTGTCCTATACAGAGTTCTTTTAATAAACAAATCCCCTGCTAACTCCTTGTAATGACCCTTTACATATTTGAAGATATTAATAATGTCTCCTCCAAGACGCCTCTTTTCTAGTGTATACATAAGTAACCTTGTAAGCCTTTCCTCGTACTCCAGTGTCTCTAACCCTTTAAGCAATTTAGTAGCTCGCCTTTGAACTCTTTCTAGTTCCCAGATATCTTTTTTATAATATCATGCCCAAAACTGAACACAATATTCCAGGTGCGAACATACCAATGATTTGTACAGTGGCAGGATTACATCCTCGTCCCTTGTTTCAATGCCCCGTTTTATGCACACAAGCACTTTACTTGCCCTTTTTGCTGCATTTTAACATTGTGTACTGTTATTAAGCCTATTATCTATGAGCATCTCCAAATCTTTTTCCACCACAGTTACCCCTATATTTTCCCCATTTAAAGTGTAGGATGCATATGTGCTTTTTGTCCCAAAATGCATAACTGCATTTTTCTATATTGAACCTCATTCCCCATTTAGACGCCCAGGTTTCAAGTTTAAATAAGTCATTCTGTAGAGACTCCACATTGCTTTCTGAATTAATTACCTTACACAGTTTACTATCATCTGCAAAGATTGACACTGTGCTTTCCAGGCCTATTCCTAGATCGTTGATAAATATATTGAACAGTAGCGGGCCAAGTACGGACCCTTGTGGTATTCCGCTGACTACTGGTGCCCAGCTGGAGAACATCCCATTGACCACTACTCGTTGTACTCTGTTATCCAGCCAATTACATATCCATGTACAAATAGTATATCCTAGGCCAACTTCCCTTAATGTGATAATCAGTCTCCTGTGAGGAACTGTATCGAAGGCTTTTGCAAAATCTAAATAGACCACATCCACTGCTTTTCCCTGGTCAAGATTCTCGCTTATTTCCTCGTAGAAGCTAATTAAGTTAGTTTGACATGAACTGTCCCTTACAAACACATGCTCAATTTTGCTAATACTCTTATTAACCTGCAGATAATACTCTATGCTATGCCTCAAAATACCTCACAATATTTTACCCGCTATAAAGGGTAAACTACCTGGTCTATAGTTACCAGGATTATTTTTAGTTCCTTTTTTAAATAAAGGCACTACCTCATCTATGCGCCAATCCTTTGGTACCATGCCTGATGTAATTGAACTATGGAAAATCAAGTATATGGGTTTTGCTAGCTGCTGCCTAAGCTCTATAATAACTCTTGGAAGAAAACCAACTCGGCATGGTGATTTATTAATCTTTATGTTGCTTAGTCTCTCCAGGACTACTTCCTCACTTAAACAAGCATCAAGCCAAGAGTCATTACCTTCACTAACGTTATGCACTACTCTCATCATCTGATCCTCCCTGGTCAATACTGAGGGGAAAAAATAGTTCAGTATTTTAGCTTTTATTTTAACATCGCTTATCAAAGCTCCCAATTCATCTTTTAATGGGCCTACATTCTCCTTCTTTAACCTTTTACTGTTTATGCATTTATAAAACTTTTTAGGATTGATTTTACTTTCTATAGCGATTTGCTTTTCATTTACAATTTTAGCAGACCTTATTACTTTTTTAAGAAAAAAGAGGATATGAGTGTGCTGTCAGCGGAAGCCAGTAAAGGGGGGTCAGCCCCTGTAGAAATTGCAACTGTAGTAAATAAATATATACTGGCGCCGTCTGTAAAACCAAATAAGGGACGATAATAAATTAAAATAGAAAATCACATATTTTTAATATACATAAAAGATAATATAATTAAAATATCTCGATAATGATCACAATTACTTAATCTGTTCCTAAGATCAAAAACACAAGGTGCTGATTAAGACCACTTAGATCCCACTTGTGGTATATATTAAGTATACAGTCTCTGGTTAGGGCTCACTCCTCAATAATTTTGGTGCACTTGGAAAATTAGTAGTTACCCAGTCCTTGTGGATGTTGTCCCCAGGATCTCAGTTTAGCAAGTACAGATCCAATTAGCAGCAGGGGAATAAGTCCATGTTCCAATGGGGCTTGTAGTGTCCAATAGAGGTGAAGAGTCCAATTGTTACCGGAGATACCAGGTGGATACAAAGCTGGTGGTCAGTGTCCTTAGCTCAACGCGTTTCGCTGGTCTAATGGCTGCCAGCTTCCTCAGGGGCATTTGCATTTTTTATTGCATTCCTTATAATACTGGAATGACTCCTCCTCTTCATTAGATTTAAATGTTTTAAAAGTACGCCTCTTTTTAGCCATTGCTTCTATGACCTCCTTATTAAGCCACATTGGCTTGTATTTAGTACTCCTGTGTTTACTGCTCATTGGAATTAATTTGTGAATATTGCTATCAAGCAACCCTTTTAAAGCAACCTACATTTCCGTTGTGTCCTTACCGTGAAACAAAACTTCCCAGTCAATGTTGTTTAGTGCCTGTCTCAGCATATTGAAGTTAACTTTTCTAAAGTTAAATGTTTTAGTTGTTCCCTTTTAGCTATGTTTCTTGAAACTGATGTTGAATGTGATCATATAGTGGTTACTGTTTCCCATGAGCAGTCTCTCCACTGGCTCACTTCTCCACTCTTTTCATTGCTTTATGAATAGACCCCAGAATATTTAATTGAATAATTCAATGTTGAGTATATGCAAGCAATGTTTGTCATGAATAGAATTTCATGAATACGTTTTGGTTCATACATAGGACATAGCTACCTTTCAATATAATTAATTGATAAAGCAAATTAGATCTGTGATGCTCCATATTTATATGTCTTGAAGGCAGCGCTAAATAGGAATATGCATATGTGTGACCTACAAATATAAGTAGATAGAAAGTATGGGTTAACCATCCATGCTACACATAGCAAAGAACTGCCATGACATTACTTACATAAGTGCAACTCATACAGAAGGCAAAGCCAGATAGGGATTGTGTGAGAGCCACACAGGAGTCATAAGTATGTCACTTATAAATGTAACCAAATAGAGATTACAAGTGAAGAATTAAGTTACAGAGATCTGCTATGAGCAAGCTATCAGTATACGACTTACACGTGTGCCAATCATAGATGTGGCTGGACAGAGATTGTATGATAACACTCCATACTATATCTAAGGAGAGACCTATGACGATCTGCCATCAGCTTGATTTAACTATAACCTTACTGTAATATTGTCGGTGAAGTGTATATGTCTGCAGGAGGAGAAAGTGCAGCGATTGAACAATATTAGTCAAGAATAGATACATACACATACCCACTAACAGGAATGTGTGAGAGATCATATATGTGTATAATATACTATAAATAATATTGGATTATCACAATAGGAACCTAAATAGTCAGAATGTATTTATTAAACAACTAACCAGGAATCTGTAGCATCTAGCCAGTGGTGTATCTATAATGGGTGCAGTATGTGCAGTGCACATGGGCCCCTGGGTTCAGAGAGGGCCCACACCGCATACACTGCATCCATTTCTTCTATACTCACCTTTCTGGTGTCCATCAGTGACTGTGTGTGGGCCCCTCCTCTCCCGTTGCCGTCACCGCCGCTGCTAGCGCATTGAGCACGAGAGACTCTGGCACAGTGCCAGAGTCTACAGCGTGGAGGCATTTTTCGGAGTCCTATGCATGTGCTGTAGACTCTGGCCCTGTGCCAGAGTCTCAGTGCTGAGAGCGCTAACAGCGGCGGTGACGGATACAGGAGAGGAGGGGGCCCACACATGGGGTCTGCACACAGGTCCCCTCCTCTCTAGAAATGCCTCTGCATCTAGATATACAATTATTTACTCATATTATATTATATACATATTATTACTGATGTCCTCTTGAAGAAGCTGCAGTGACAGATCCTTGTTAAACTATTAATCTATCATACATATGTATCCATTGTAAGGATAGTATCTGAGAGCAATCACATACGTATTGCAGGTTCCGCTTTATGTGTCCACCCATTAAAAGGGTGATATTTGAAAATAAAATACATACGGTGAGTGTGTGATATATTTTAACACGTTAATAATTATCCACGTATCAATTTAATTTACCCAGATATATAATTTTGGTGTGTTGAACGCAAGAAAGATTAAAAATATAAAAAATATCTAATATATGAGTGGAACACAAGCCCCCCAAAAAGGGGAACTATTAATTAAGTTTAAAAATAAAAAAACAGACTACGGTTTTGTCAAAATTCTATTCATGACAAACACTGCTTGGATATCCTCAACATTGAATTATTCAATTATCTATTCTGTCTGACACAATACCGGTGAGAGAAATTAAATATGATGCGATAAAACTCACTAAACATAATAGAAGATCGAATTATTAAAAGTGTATACAAGTCTGACACTATATAGGTGAGAGACATTTCACTGAGTTATTCAAGCTCCTCTAGAATTTAATGTTGTTGAAGTGAAGCAGCATAGTACTCTACCCCTATATACACTTTAAACATACCTGACACTATAAGTGAGAGGATAAAGTGGATTGTGCTTATATATCTACACCTAGTATTTAATGCTAATAAATTAATAGGCTTCCTACAGTATCTGACACAATAATACCACTTTCACATCGCGAACCCAGCAAGGAACCGGATTTTTAACACGCGTCCGACCCCGGTCTGAACAAGCTATACCCCTTTCACATCGCATTTTGGAGCCGTGTTATAACCGTGTTATTCCTGGGTTGGTGCCATTTACACTGAACTCATTTAAACCACTTAAAACAGTGTGATATCATTTTAAATGGACTTTTCTGTCTCACATTGATAATGTTTCAAAGGAAATAAAAGGAGGGGCTGGTGAGTGCTCTGAGTAGTGCAGCAATCATGACCGACAGAGCACATGTCTCTATAGACTTTGTGATAGTCTCAGCTGTACTGCTGTTGGATTCAGCCTGTGAGAGGATATTTGAGCTTCTCACATCCTGTACCTTGTTCAGCAGCTATGTTAGGAGGAGGCTGCATTATTTGAGAGAGACCAACATTCTTCATCGGCAATACCTGCGCAGGAGGAGATAGTTTATATCAGCTTCTGTAACCACCATACTCAACCTTATCCTCTCTACACAATGAAGATTGTGGGCTAGAGAATGACAGCATGGGAAAGTTTTTAAGCAAAGTATGCTTAACTTTCAGCATTTTCAGTGGAAGTGTCACTTCAGAATGTTGCGTCAGACATTCCACTACCTTTTGGATTTAATGACCCCAGCACTCTCTAGACAGACCACAAACTTCAGGTCATATACCATGTCTGAGGCTTTCACACTGCTAAATTAACCGGTTCCAATCCGTGTAGGATCCTACTGTCATGATCCTAGGCATGGCGATTCCCCAGATACGCCAATCTGTGAATCCCTGCCATGTGACACCGTTACTGGATACCTGAGCGTGTGCGATAATTTCAACACAGTCACTGCCACCAGCCAAAGTACAAATGTTTAGGAATGACCTAAGGCAAACTTATGACTTTTGCCTGTACCCAGAATTATTAATATTTTGGTAACGCCTCATTCAGAGAGTTGGGTTGGATACATAACAGAAAACCAAAGCTTAAAATTGATTATTTAATTTAATTTAAGTAAAACACTGCAAAGCTTATGTTACAGAAAAAAGAAAGTTACAAGAATATAGTGATAAAAAGTCAAAGTTACATCAGAAAAGACAATTTCAAGAAAATAAAAATAGGGAGATAAACCCACAGATCCTTGCACCTGCAGAATGGAACGATGGGATGAAGTGAAGCCTCTTCAGATATTGGGGACATTACAGAGCCAGGATGCTTCTCCTGACTCGCCTCTTTGATAATGCACACTTTGCAGCCTGTGTTTCTCCTATTTAAAACTCAGGTTGCCCGTTCAGCTCCCCTCCCCCTGGAGAGTTTGTTTTTCAACCCTTCCAAAGCCAGAGAAGGTATTGAGTGGCAGCTCATACTGGGCTTCCCAGCCACTCGCTCAGGAGTAAATGGCATTATCTTCTCCTTTGAAGCTCTGGCCATAGCTCTTGTGTAAACACAACTGTGACATGGGTTCTCTTGGTCATATACACAGGGGCTGGCTAATTACTCTTCCCCTTCCTTTTGAAGCTGGGCAATCAGATTTATCAATCATACTAGGACACTGTTATAACTTATACTGTGAGGTCTCTTAGAAATATTAGCAGGCCAAATTGCCTTATCTTTTAATTGCTTGTTTGAAGCTCTGAGCTAGTGTTTACAACTGCAGAAATAAGGCCTGGATAAATATCCTTTGCAAACCAGTAAGGAAGGGCTTAGCACCTTTATGGTTCTTCTCATCTTTTATGTCTGTGTACACATCCTACTCTCTTACAACTTACAAATGCATTCTCCCAACTATCTTTGGGTCCCTGCATCAAAGGGTATCTGACACCTCTGTACTGTAAACAGCTCTATACAAGCAGATCAATTAAGTGTCTACCATTTAACATGCAAAGACACTTGACTGGTATAATACAATGGTACATTGATACATCAATTGAAATAATACAAATTTAAATCATGCCCATTTCAATATAACCCAGATGCATTGGCATCACATCCATTGATATGTCACTTGGATATCCTGGTATCATCTATATTGATATCACACTACCTATTAACAGGCCTATTCCTACTTGAAATAGCCTGGACCATGACACCTCCCCCTTTAAGATCAGCATGGGAGCAGTGGCACATCAGGCCGAAGTCTCCTATGACCTTTTCACACAGGATTTATACATAAGCACACACAGGGCATTTGCAGAGATTGATCAATACAATATTATTTGCAATTATGCACATTCTGGCGTCAGAATGGCGTCCAATCATGACACCTTCTTTTAACATGGGTTGAAATACCGGGTTGTTGTACCCGTTAAATTCACGATGGCGCTTTCACACTGCAGCTCAACCCAGGTTGACATGGGTAAAACTCGGCAATATACTGGGTTTATGATGCGATGTGAAAGGGGTATAAGTGAGAGACAGAGAAATCAAAATCAACACACCTTAGAAATTATTACAGATGTAAAACGTGTAATCTGACATCTGACACTGAATGAATATGTTTTATTAATCTGTACTACAAAAACATCAGGTCTCCTGGCAGTCTGCCATGAACGTAAATACATAGATAACTGTATGGTAGATTGTATTGAGACGAGCATGACAGTAACATTCTTGGTAATGCCTCAGAAAGATTGTTAACAATTATTGAAGCAGATACAAGTTATTTTCTCATACGTCCTAGAGGATGCTGGGGACACTTCAAGAACCATGGGGTATAGACGGGATCCGCAGGAGACATGGGCACTTTAAGACTTTGAAGGGGTGTGATCTGGCTCCTCCCTCTATGCCCCTCCTCCAGACTCCAGTTTAGAATCTGTGCCCAGGCAGACTGGATGCACAACTGAGGAGCTCTACTGAGTTTCTCGGAAAAGACTTTATGTTAGGTTTTTTATTTTCAGGGATGTTGCTGGCAATGGTCTCCCTGCATCGTGGGAATTTGGGGAGAGAAGTCAGACCTACTTCTAGGGAGTTTAAAGGCTCTGCTTCTTGGTTATAGGACACCATTAGCTCCTGAGGGTTTGGAACACTAGGTACGCCTAGGGGTTCACTCCCAGAGCCCGCCGTCACCCCCCTTGCAGAGCCAGAAGTCAGAAGACAGGTGAGTAGAAGAAGAAAAGAAGACTTCAGTGACGGCTTCTGAGGTACCGCACAGCGATCGCGCTGCGTGCCATGCTCACATACACAGCGGCACGGTAGGGAGCAGGGCACGGGGGGGAGGCCCCCTGGGTAGCATTATAAACCTCTGTTTTGGCTGGCAGACTACAAATTAAGTGCCCAGGCACTAAATTCATACCCCCGCCGGCATAATTTATTTAAAAGAAGAGCGGGCTGAAGCGCGCCATGTAGGGGGCGGGGCTTAGCCCTCACAGCTCACATCAGCGCCATTTTCTCTCCAGAGCATGCAGAGACGCTGGTCCTTCCTCACCACTGATATTACAAGTAACAGTGCAAAACGGGGGGGGGGGGCACAGCATATTTGGTGCAATGTTAAGTGTTTTAAAGCGCTGCAGGGTCTGAGGCATTATATTTATGGCTTGCAGAACCGGGACAGGCGCTGGGTTGTGAGCTGGCAAAGTCCCTCTGTGTTTCTCTGACAGGCTTTACTGTGGGTCTGTCCCCCTTTTGGCCCAGTGTGTCTGTGGGTGTCGGTACAGGTGTGTCGGCATGTCTGAGGCAGAGTGCTCTTCTCAGGAGGAGACTGTGTTGGGAGTAGAAACGGCTGTGGGAGTGACCCTGTCGGCACCGCCGACTTCTGACTGGGTAAATGTGTTGAACGCTTTGAATGCTAATGTGGCTCTTATTAATAAGAGATTACATAAATCTGAGTCTCAGAACCAGGTATGGAAAAAATCTGTGGAGGATGTGTTGTCACAGGTACAGACCCCCTCGGGGTCACATAAACGTTCGTTTGCGCAGTTAGCAGACACAGATACCGACACAGACTCTGACTCCAGTCTCGACTATAGTGATGCCAGATTAGACCCAAAATTGGCAAAGAGCATTCAGTACATGATTATGGCAATAAAAGACGATTTACACATCACTGAGGACCCTGCTGTTCCTGATACTAGGGTCTGTATGTTTAAGGGAAAGAAACCTGAGGTAACGTTTACTCCCTCTCATGAACTGAATGCCCTTTTTGAAAAAATGTGGGAAAATCCTGACAGAAAGTTTCTGATTCCCAAAAGGATTCAAATGGCGTGTCCATTCCCCTCTGGGGATAGAGAAAAGTGGGAGTCACCTCCCGTTGTAGACAAGGCACTGTCACGTTTGTCTAAAAAGGTGACGTTACCGTCTCCTGACACGGCAGCCCTTAAGGATCCTGCCACGGATCGTAGGCAGAAAAATACGCTGAAATCCATTTATGTCACCACAGGTACACTACTCAGACCAGCTATTGCATCTGCGTGGGTGAGTAGTGCTATCGAAAAATGGGCAGATAACTTGTCATCTGATATAGATACCCTGGACAGGGATACCATCTTTTTAACGCTGGGTTATATCAGGGACGCTGCAGCCTACCTAAAGGAAGCGGCGAGAGATATTGGCCTCTTGGGATCAAGGGCCAATGCCATGGCAGTCTCAGCTTGGAGGGCATTGTGGATTCATCAATGGAATGCTGATGCTGACTCCAAGAAAGCTATGGAGTCTCTACCGTATAAAGGTGGTGTATTGTTTGGTGAAGGTCTCGCTGAACTGGTATCTACGGCTACCGCGGGTAAGTCGTCATTTTTGCCTTATGTTCCTCCACAAAAAAAGAAAGCACACCACTTGCAGATGCAGTCCTTTCGGCCGAATAAATACAAAAAAGGCAGCGGTTATTCCTTCCTTGCTAATAGAGGAAGAGGAAAAGGTAAAAGATCTCCGGCCGTGGCCGGTTCTCAGGAGCAGAAGTCCTCCCCGGCTTCTGCCAAATCCACCGCATGACGCTGGTGCTCCTCTGCGGGAGGCTGCACCGGTGGGGGCACGTCTCAAGCTCTTCAGTCAGTTCTGGGCTCATTCGGCCCTAGACCCGCGGATTGTAGAAATAGTGTCCCAGTGGTACAAACTGGAGCTTCAAGATGTTGAAAGTTTTTTCAAATCAGCCTTACCAGCTTCTCTTCCAAACAGGGAGGTAGTATGCGATGTAATACAAAAGTTGTGTCTAAATCAAGTTATTGTCAGGGTTCCCTGGCACAACAGGGAGAAGGCTTTTACTCAAGCCTGTTTGTGGTCCCGAAGCCGGACGGCTCGGTCAGACCAATTCTGAACCTAAAATCCCTAAATTTTTACCTGAAAAAATTCAAATTCAAGATGGAATCTTTCCGCGCAGTGATCTCCTGTCTTGAGGAAGGGGATTTCATGGTGTCAGTCGACATAAAGGATGCCTACTTACTTATCCCCATATATCCTCTGCATCAGGCTTACCTGAGGTATGCTACTCAGGTTTGTCATTACCAATTTCAGACGTTGCCGTTTGGTCTGTCCACGGCTCCGAGGATTTTCACCAAGGTAATGGCGGAAATGATGGTCCTCCATCACAAGTAAGGAGTCGCGATTATCCCGTACCTTGAGGATCTCCTGATAAAGGCGAGATCCAAAGACAAGCTGGAGCAGGACATTGCGCTCTCCCTGACAGTGCTGCAACAACATAGTTGGCTCCTAAACCTTCCGAAATCACAGTTGAATCCGACAAAGTGGCTGTTGTTTTTGGGAATGGTTCTGGACACAGAATTACAGAGAGTTTTTCTTCCAGAGGAGAAGGCTTTGGAAATTCAGAGTTTGGTAAAACAAATTCTGAAACCAGCGAGAGTGTCACTTCATCAATGCACTCGGTTGCTGGGGAAGATGGTGGCGGCCTACGAGGCCATTCAGTATGGCAGGTTCCATGCCAGAGTGTTTCAGTGGGATCTGTTGGACAAGTGATCCGGATCCCATCTGCACATGCACCGGAAAATAGTCCTATCCTCCAAGACCAGAATCTCTCTCCTGTGGTGGCTGCACAGCTCTAACCTCCTAGAGGGACGCAGGTTCGGGATCCAGGACTGGATCTTAGTAACCACGGATGCAAGTCTCCGAGGCTGGGGAGTAGTCATACAGGGAGAAACCTTCCAGAGAAAATGGTCAAGCCAGGAAGTTTGTCTACACATAAACGTTCTGGAGTTAAGGGCCATTTACAACGGAATGTATTGGTGAGAATGAACTGGATATACTGTCACAGGAGTAGGTGTTTGTGTACCCAAAGTTACTATGAAATAGGTTCTCTGGAGTTATGCAGATCTGGAAGGAGAGCTGAAGACGTTGGACCAGACTGGTTACCGGTGAGACTGGAACTGGGCTGGTTACCGACAGGACTGAGAACCAGGCTGGTTACTGGTGAGACTGGGAACCACACTGGGAATCGGGCCGGGTACCGGATATTACTGGAAATGCAACTGTAATCCGGGCTGGTTCTGGATATAACTGGTAACATAACTGTAATCCGGGCTGGGTAGCAATGAGCAGAGTTTTACAGGAACTAAGGTAATAGTGTTACCTCTTAAGGAGCTTAGCTACTAAGTTCAAACTGAGCTGTGTGACTCGAGGAACTGGCAGCTTCTGAAACACAGGTCCCTCAGCTTATACTTCCTGATCTTTGGTGATTGGTGAATAGAATCAGGTGATCCACGGAGTCTCAGGCTTACACAGTATTGGATAGCTCATGGTCACGTGATCAGACCCTGTCACATCAGTACTCCTGGTTAGGCTATGATGTGGAGTGAGGCCTAGCAGGCTGGAAAAACACTGAAGCCTGAAGTTCTAAAAATGCACCAAGGATGCTGACTTTTAGGCCTAAACTCCAGGGGGCTGAACACAGAGAAGAATCAATGCTGTACACAGCTGATTACCGATTACTCAGAGGAATTCCTACTCAGATAGCTAATCAAGGGTAAGCAACACAGATTTGCAGTTTTCATGCTGAGCTGAACAGATGCAGATTACAGGATATGCTGAGGTAAGCCACAGAATATGAGAAATACAGTCAGGATCATGACACTTGCCTTTCCAAACGTACTTAATAAGAGCTGAGTTAAATTTGATCAACAAAGAGTTAGGCAATAGAATAGGAATAGTCCTTAATAAAGCGAATAATTTGGGAAGCAGAACCATTTTCAAAGCACTAATATGGTCTAGCCACGATATACTGAATAGAGTGCAATCATTTATCATAATTGAAAATTTGTGTAGCATTTGGGGGGTTGCTGAAAGATATGAGATCCAAGACTTTGAGGGTTCTGAATTCCCAGATACTTTAGGCTCCCATCCTGCCAGGCATAATCATATTCGGCTTTCAACATGGCGAGCATGTCAGCAGGAAAATTAATTTGAAGAGCTTCTGTTTTGGAGCTATTCAGTTTATAAAACGAAACAGAGGAATAGTCTTGCAAACTGTGAAGAGAAGTAACTCGGTTAGTTAAAGAGAGAAGGACGTCATCTGAAAATAAACAAACCTTATACAGTTGTCTTAATAGAACCGGGCCATGGACAGTAGGGTTAGCACTAATTGATGCTGCTAAAGGTTCTATCACTAAGACAAACACTAGAGGGGATAGAGGGCTGCCCTGATGAGTGAGTACCGTTAGTAATCCGAAAAGTAACGGAAAGCAGACCATTAACAAAACCCCTAGCAGATGAACTGGAGTAGAGGGCTGTGATAGAAGATAAAGCTAATCCCTCGATACCGAATTTATGAAGAACGGCTTGCAAGTAACCCCAACGAAGCCTGTCAAAGGCCTTCTCTGCATCTAGTGAAAGCAACAAAAGGGGATCTGATGATGGGGAGAAAGCATCTAAAATATGAATTATTCCCCTGGTGTTATCAGGGGAATGTCTACCCTGAACAAAACCCACTTGATCTTGGTGAATAAGTGATGAAAGTAATGGGTTGAGCCTATTCGCTATGAGTTTAGCATAGATTTTCACATCAGAGTTCGGGTGTAGTAGCATACCGGTGCCGGGAGCCCGACCGTCACCATACTGACAGCGTGGCAAGCGCAAATGATCCCCTTGCGGGCATGGTGGCGCGCTATGCGCACCATGCTATTTATTCTCCCTCCAGGGGGGTCGTGGACCCCCACGAGGGAGAATATCTGTCGGTATGCTGGGTGTTGGGATTCCGGTGCCGGTATACTGTGCACCGGGATCCCGACATTCGGCAACCTGAAGACCACCCCAGAGTTCAATAGAGTAATTGCCCGATAATTAGACAGTACAGTAGTATTTTCACCCGATTTGGGGAAGGGGCAATCCTAGCTCCAGCATTTGTGGGGGAAAAAATACGCTAGACAAAGCCTCATTAAAAATAAGGACCAGTATTGTTACCAAGATATCCTTAAAACATTTATAAAATAAATTTGTGTATCTGTCTGGACCAGGAGCTTTAGCAGCCTACCGGCTTACTTTGTCCACAGTCCATGGGCATTTTAGAAGCTGAATAGACAATAAATCTAAAGAGGGGAGTTTATGTTCTTTTAGAAAGGCCTCTATCACTTCAACAATTGGCTGGGGAGTCATAGTGTGATCACAGAGGTTATATAGGGAGGAATAGTAGTCATCAAACACATTAGTTATCGCTAATGGATCAGATACTTTAATGTCTTTCAAATTTATAACTTTCTTGATGCGATCTTTCACCAATTTCCCTCTCAGCTTTCGGGCTAAAAGTCTGCCTGCTCTATCGACCTGAGTGTAAAATTGTTATTTTAATTTAAAAAAGGTTTTTATAAACCTCTTTAAGGGTCAAAACATTCCATTCCTCCCTGGTTTTATGATGCTCTCTGTAACGTGACCTATTAGTGGGTAAAGATTTAACTTTACATTTCAGGTCAGCCAGCTGCGTTTCAATATCTTTTTCATGAATGTTCAATGCTCTATGGTGTCGAGTCACGGTCTGGATTATAGAGCCCCCTGATTACTGCCTTTAGAGCACAAAAGGGATGTTTCACCTGGGACTTTAGTCTCAGCATCAGTCAAAAGGTACTCGCCGAGGCACCAGGGTATAGGGGGAAGTTTAGTCGAGTCCAGGTCCCACTTGATAAATATAGCTGAATGGTTGGCCAGGGAACTGGCAGGATGGTAGCCTTTTTAATCTGTTGGAGAGTCCACTTATCGGAAAAAGGCATATCAATTCTGGAATAAGTTCTATGCACAGGCGAGTAGAAGGTATAGTCTCTACAATTCGGATTTCAGGCTCTCCACACATCATAGAAATTGTATTCATGTAAAATACATCTAAAGTCCTGAGAACAGTCTCTGGGAGGAGTTAATTTCAAAGGGCAGTGCGCCGAGGATTTATCCAGAAATGGATCTAGCACTAAATTAAAATCTCCCAAAATCATTAGAGAGCCAGAGAGGCAAGCTCGGAGGGTCTCACAGAATTTCCTAATGAATGGTATTTGTTTAGAATTTGGGTGGTGTAAACTACTGCAATTGTAACAGATTTGTCCTCCAAGTTACCTACAAGAATTAAATATCAGCCCTCAGAGTCAGTAATCTGGGTCTATAAACACAAACTTGCAATGACACGAAAACAAAATGGCCACTCCTGCTTTTTTCTTAGGGCCATTGGACATACTGTATGACACTGCTGGAATCTATTATCAGTGAATTGCAGGGGAGAGGGGGCCAAGAAGTGTGTCTCTTGCAAGGCAACAATGTGGGCTTTATGTTTTGCGAAAATGACGCAATGCTAATTTATATTTATTCTCAGAATTAAGTCCTTTAACGTTTAAAGATATAACATTAACCATACATAATTAGGAACTACAAGTTGAGAAATATAGCAGACCTTAAAGTTCCAATACAACATTGATGTATAGAACCAGGGCCTATACTTAGCAAAGTGTAATAACCACATGAACCAGTAGGGATCATATCTTATGTTATGTACCAGGTGAATATAGTAAAGAAACACGTAGCATGTGGAACGATAGGAGACAGTCAAAGTACCTGTACCTTGACGAAAACCAACACATAGTAACAGGAGGAAAAAGAAAAAGAAGAGTGAAGAGGAAGAAAAGGAAAAGCGAATAAAGAGAAAAGAGCAGACAGCGTACCACAAAGGGTGCTACATTAGGCCACATAGCTAGGCAGCGCATTGGGGTACATGGGTTTATTTTCTACCGCTATCACTCCATAACGGAATATACCTTACAGAAGGAAGAGAATTAGAGAATTGTAGACAGTGGGAACCGAGGGATTACAGTGAGAAAATGGAAAAATACGATGTTTATGAAATAAACATATCACATAAGTCGACCTTGAGCCCCTAAAAAATAAAAAGAATCAAAGAGAAACACATTTAGAAGTATGAATTCGCTGAGCGACTATTGCCTGTTCTGCTGGAAGAGTTGCCCGGCCACTAAACCAAGCATCCTGCTGCTCTGGATAAGGCAAACAAACCCTAACCAATACAATCAGCCAATGGTATAAAAGGTAAATACAAAAGGTTGGTAAGAAGGCAATGTATAGTACATCACATTTAGAAAGTGTGGCTCACTTTCGACCAGTCTTGGGAGATTTTAGAGTCACTTTGACCCCTAGCAACCATGTCCTCCAGGTTCCAAGACACAAGAAGTAGGGTGCCAGCCACATAGAGGTGACGACACTTGTAGATCCATTACACCTAATAAACAATTTGGTGGGAAATCTCCAGCTATAGGGAAGGTCTGCCTGTCAAAGGGCACTGATGACAGGGTAAAAAAATCTACGAGCAGCAAGAGTAGAGGCTGATAAGTCTCCAAATATTTGTAAGTCTCTCAAGATAGCTTCAATAGTATCCATAGGTTTGGCCACACGAAGTACCAGTTCCTTCACATGGTAATCATGAAACCTCATCAGGGTATCTCTAGGCTCGGCTGTCGGGGTATTCCTTGCTTTAGAAGGAAATCTGTAGTTGTAATTGTGGGAAGAAGCTTCATAAAGAGATCAGTAACAAGGGTGGTCATTCCGAGTTGTTCGCTCGCTAGCAGTTTTTAGCAGCCGTACAAACGCTATGCCGCCTCCCACTGGGAGTGTATTTTAGCTTAGCAGAAGTGCGAACGAAAGGATCGCACAGCGGCTACAAAATAATTTTGTGCAGTTTCAGAGTAGCTTCAGACCTACTCAACGCTTGCGATCACTTCAGACTGTTCAGTTCCTGTTTTCACGTCACGAACACACCCTGCGTTCGGCCAGCCACGCCTGCGTTTTTCCTGGCACGACTGCATTTTTTTCGAATACTCCCTGAAATCAGTCAGTTGACACCCAGAAACACCCTCTTCCTGTCAATCACTCTGCGGCCAGCAGTGCAACTGAAAAGCTTCGCTAAACCTTGTGTGAAACTACATCGTTCGTTGTAATAGTATGACGCGCGTGCGCATTGCGCCGCATACGCATGCGCAGAAGTGCCGGGTTTTTGCCTGATCGCTGCGCAGCGAACAAAAGCAGCTAACAAACAACTCAGAATGACCACCAAAGTCCTTCAGCTCGAAAATAGGCACTGACTGCGGGATACCCCTAACCTTGATATTGTACCTGCAAGATCTATCTTCAAGATCACCGACTTTACTTTGGAGCGCCGTAACTTCCGTCTGAAGCTCCTCATGGAGCATGATTAGATCATTGTGGGACTTAACAACCTCTTCTAGTTTATTCTCTAGGTGATCCGTACACTGGTTCACGACATCAATGGATTGTTGGCAAATCAGTAAAGCCGACTTGAACAAGCTTGAACTTGAACTGGGAGATTTCCGCTTTAAATGTCACCAATAATTTCTTCATAGAGCCAACTGTCAGTGGAGCATCATCACCCATGGTTACTGAATCAATCAGGCAGAGGCGATCGTAGCTCAGCAACGGCCTTAATCCATCTGGCATGCGCCGGCGCAGTTCTGACCCGATCGGTGTGCTGCGATAAACTGCAGTGTGTGATCGGGTCAGAATGACCCCCTTATTCACTTATGTACAATCCAAAACCTATAAGAATCCATGCCGGGATGTTGATGTTTTGCCTCCTTTTGGAATCCAAGCAAGGCAGGAAACCCTGAGCCACACCTCGGATCGGGGAAGTTCGGGTAGGCTCGGATATCTAAGATCCGAGGCCGCACATCTCTATATTTGTGCTACAACTCCATAAAATTATGGTCTATTAATGTTTTTATTATTTTTTTATTTTATTATTGTTATTATTATTATTATTATTATTTGCAATTGTTCTATGACTGCAGAGAAAATTTTCATAGGACTTTATCAACAAAGAAGATTATCCTGTTAAATAAAGTAGTTTTGGTGGTCTGTATTTCTTTACTCTTTATTAAAGAGGGCATTGATTCATACTTATACTAAATCAGCAAAAGCACAAGAGGGTATATGTAATAAGGTCCGAGCTTGCGGAAGATCCGGGATTTCAGAGAATGGCCGTATTTTAAAGCAGCAATTATTTGCAAGGCAAAAGCAACCTGGTTTTGCCTTGTAAATTATTGCCATTTTAAAAAATTCTGATCCAAAAATTTGGACCTCGGGCAAACTCGTACACTATTATATTTACATCCAGTTCTTCAGAAAAGATCTGCCTTTTGAGAGGTTTTTCTAGATATGTGACAAACTCTTACTGTACTGAACTCGCACAATCAAATTCCTATAGGCCCTACACATTGGCCAATATTCCTCAAAGATATGAACGATCTCGTTCATTATTGACGAGATAACGTTCATATCCTTGAGTGTGGAGTCACCAGCGATGAACTATGCGTAGCCCCGTGCTCGTTCATCGCTGGTGCCCTGTCGGCTGTACATGCAGGCTAATATGGACGATCTCGTCCATATTGGCCTGCACTTAAATGGAGCCGGGTGATGGGGGAGTGAAGAAACTTCACTCCCCCATCACTGCTCCCCCGCCGCCGGGTCGCCCGTCGGCCGTATCCGCCGTCGGGCAGCTCGGCAGCGGATCTTTATATATGTAGGGCCCTTTAGTCTTCCTCTCCAGACACAATAGCTCACAAGTGCAAATGTTATCTGTTATGCTCACAATATGGTCAAATATTTGGAACAGGATGCAGTCAGTGTACCGGCTGTCAGGATTTCAGTGTTCAGGTGACCGAAGCCGGAATCCCGACACCCACCGATAAACCTAACAGCCGGTATCCTGACACCGGGCCAGAATTCACACTCGGTTAGTGGATCCACACCACCAATCAAGTGGGAATAGAACCTGTGGCAAGCGCAGTGAGCTACCGAGCCCAATGCATGGTGAGCACAGTGAGCCCGCAAGGGAATTCACTGCCTCACTACTGGGATTCCACCAGATAGGATGCCGCTGTCGGTATAGTGACAGCTTGCATACCATCAGCCGAGATATCGTATGTATCCCATTTGTGACATGTGCAGTGTGGTAAAACACATTTGTAAATGCTACAAATTGTCTTGTGCTCATCTATAATTCAGGTAGTAAATGTATTGTGCATACAAGATCCACAAATAATTGTAGACCTGTTTTTAATATGTATTACTATTTAAATTATTTTCCAGGTTTGCTAGAATTGGATCAAATATTGACTGTGCTTCTAACTACTGAAATGTTTGTGGGAGGCTGTATAGCATTTTTTTTGGACAATACCATTCCAGGTATGTAGCTTTACAGAATGCAAATATTCGATGTTAAAAATGAATTATACTTATCCTTGTTTCCCAACAGTCATACTTTGGGACTATTTACGGCCCTGTTCACTAGTCCATCTAGCCAGCAGAGATGTATCTAGGGTCCAAGTGCCCATGACAAAGTAAAGGACAGGCAATTCCCCCCCATAAAAACATAAAATAAAGGGGCATGGACTCAGTGCCAATTAAAATGTCGCCACGCACTAGTGCCCCTTATTCACATAACACCAGACAGTAGATCCTGTCATGTCACACAGTAGTACCCCTTATTACCACACTAATACCCCTTAAACACAAGCATCTGCACTGCAGACCCCATGTCAGGTGAAGTCCCCCTCTGATGTGATGCTCTGCAGACCCCATATCAGGGGTACAAGTGCCCCTGACAAAGTAAAGGACAGGGGATTCCCCCCCCCCCATAAAAACAAAAAATAAAGGGGCATGGACTCAGTGCCAATTAAAATGACACCACACAGTAGTGCCTCTTATTCACATAACACCAGATAGTAGATCCCGTCATGTCACACAGTAGTCCCCTTAATCATGTCATGTCACACAGTAGTACCCCATATTACCACACAGTAATAAGTAATACCCCTTAAACACAAGCATATGCACTGCAGACCCATATCAGGTGAAGTCCCCCTCTGATGTGATGCTCTACAGACCCCATATCATGGGCAGCCCTCTCCCCCCATCACAAGCAGCACTTTCCCTATGATTTGATGCTCTGCAGGCCCCACATCAGGTGCAGCCCCATCCCTATGACATAATGATATGCAGACCCCATATCAGGGGTAGCCCCCCTGTGATGTGATGCTCTGCAGATGCAGGCTCACTGAGCAGAGTAGAGGTTGCACATGAGTGAACGCATGGAGCCAGCACCAAGTAGCCGAGTCTCAGCCTCCTGCCCATGGCTACTGTTTCCTCCCCCTGTCCACCATGCGCGGAGCCTGGAATGAGAAGGCACCTGCTGGAGGAGGGCAGGAAGTGCTCACCTGTCACATTTATAGCCTGGAGACCCCTGCTCCATTCCTGCAGCCACACCGTGTCCTGGTGGCCATGGGAGGAAAGCATTTCTCCAAGCTGCTGCAGTGCAAAACATGCGCCGGCTGCCCCACACTGGTATCACGTGCTGGGGGGCAGCGAGCTGAAGGCAGGAGATAGTGGCCTTGGCATTGCTCCTTATACTGATGGTTATACTGGTGGCCCTGGTGATGACTGATGGTAGTGAAAACCGATCAGCAGCTGGCACCTCTGACAGAGCCTCTGTCAGCGGTGCCAGTTGCTGATTGGTCTGCACTGCCATCAGTCATCAAAAAGTGAGGTGACTGGATTTGGTGGCGGCTGATTGGCTGTTGCTTCCATCATTAATGCCAGCTGAGAGGTAGGGTAGGATGAGCGGCTATTGACTGGCCCACGGAGCTGTCACTCGGGAGGTTGAACTGGGGTATCCAAGTCGGGAACTCTCACAGTCGCCTAAATTGTGATTCTACTCCGTCCGCGGGTGGCACCGCCGGATGGTGACTTCCCTAGGCCAGCACCCCTGGCGAATGCTATCCTGGCAAAGGGTAGATACACCCCTTCTAGCCAGACAACATTCCTTTTTACAAATGAAATCGGGACTGGTCAGCATAAATCAAAACAGTTGGTGATTAAACTTATTGTTGATATGGTTGCAGTAGTATTTTTCTGTTTTCTTATTACCATAGCTTACTTCTTGCACAGTGACAATAATTAATAATTATTAGATTTTGTACTGCAAAATCATGCACTTGATGGAAAATACCAAGAACGGTGCTCGGGCGCAATATGGGCTGTTGTTCTAATGCTGCTGCTATATAACAGGATTAGTCAATCCTGATACCTAAGCATACACAAAAAGAAAACCAATAATAGCAGCGCTGAATTCAATTAATACTAAAAATTAAAAAATGTGATGGATTGAATGAAAGCAGATTAAAAAATTTATTAATAACTCTGATTAATAACCAATTAAAAGTCAATGTGACCACCGGCAGAATGAGTGAACCAGAAATGTCCGTTCCTTTTAAATAACTGGACACCAGTTTAGGCAGAATATACAGGCTTAGGAGCTGATTGCACAGTCCCGAAAAGGGTTATTACCGCTTCTTAGGCCGCTAGAGGGAGAAATATCCCATAGATGATCCTTCAATTGGGAGTTGATAGCATATTCTCAATCCTTACCAGTATGCGGAGCTTGACTTGCGGGATGGTCCTAAGTACGCCTGTTAAAATCCACCAAATAGCAAACTCTGGGCATCCAGTATGGTCCGGGCACTGGTTCAGCAACAAAGCAACGGTGATGTGATGTTTTCATTCAATCCATCTCATTTTTTAATTTTTAGTATTAATTGAATTCAGCGCTGCTATTATTGGTTTTCTTTTTGTGTAAAATCATGCACTTGGCTTTCAAAAATCCAAAGGGTAAATATAGTATTAACAGCACAATAGTGGAGTAAGGGATCTACAGAGGATGTTGTTATTACTTAAAGTCAAGTAAGCAATGTAACAAATCAATGAGGAAGGCTAGGCAGATGCTTGATTGCATAGGGAGAGGAATCAGTAGCAGAAAAAAAGTAATAATGCTACTGTATAGGTCATTGGTATGGTCTCATCTAGAACACTGTGTATCATCAGAAGGATATTAATATATTAGAGACTGTACAAAGAAGGACAACTATAATGGTGCTTGGCCTACATCACAAAACTTAACTGGAAAAACTAAAAGTTCTTAATATGTATAGTTTGGAGCAGAGAAGGGAAAGGGGAATGCGTTCAGCATGGCGGCGTTCAGGATGCCGGCAGACAGAATACTCACACCAGTCAGAAGACCAGCACCGGAATCTCAACTGTCGGCATCCTGAATTAAAGTTTGCCATGCCTGGTTAGGGTTAGGCCAAAGGGGGTGTTAGGTTTAGGCACTATAGGGGATGTTAGGGTTAGGCTGTGGGTGGGGAGGGTTAGGGTTTGGCTGCGGGGGAAGGGTTAGAGTTAGGCACTAAAAAGGGAGGGTTAGGATAAGGTCAAAAGGAGTAGGGTACAGATTAGGCTGCGGGGGAGAGTTATGGCTGGGCACTGGGGGTGTGGGGTAATGTTAGGCTGCGAGGGGAGGGTTAGGCTGCAGCAAGGGAGGATTAGGGTTAGGGGGCTAGGAAAAGAGGGTGACAATACTTAGCAAATGTCAGGAATGCCGCTATCGGTCTTCTGACCCCCAGCATCCCAAGTGCCGGCATCCCAAACCCAGCCCGGAAACGGGGACATGATAGAAACGTTCAAATATATCAAGGGTTTTAACAACGTACAGGAGGGAAACATTCTTCAAAAGAAGAGAAGTTTTAGAACACGAGGATATGTACTACGACTGGAGGAGGCAGGTTCAGGGGACATTTGAGAAAAGTTAATTCACAGAAAGGGTAGCGGACAGATGGGAAAGCCTCCCATCAGAGGTGGAAGAGACTAATACAGTAGAACAATTGAAACATGCTTGGGATAGACATAATGATATCCTTACAAAATAAGGATCAAATAGGGATTGAGGTACAGTAACAATATGGTTAAAAAAGGGGGCAGATTTGATGGGCCAAGTGCCGTCAAATTCTATGGGCCTAATTCAGACCTTATCGCTAGCAGGCGATTTTTGCTCTGATGCGATCAGATAGTCCCCGCCTTCAGAGGGAGTGTATTTTAGCTGTGCAAGTGTGCGAACGCATGTGTGGCAGAGCTGTACAAACAGATCTTGTGCAGTATCTGCGCAGCCCAGGACTTATTCAGCCGCTGTGATCACATCAGCCTATCCGGGACCGGAATTGACGTCAGGAACCCCAGTCAGTACACATACTACAGGGTGATTAAAAAGTCGCAGTACACCCTTCTATTTCAAAAACTGTGCAGGAAATAGGAAAATTGAATACTCCAGTAAGGTATGGGTGAGGTGGGCTATCTTTTAGGGTATGTACCTAACATGAGCGCCATCTTGAAATCGGTTATCTTGAATCTAAGTCAGTTTTTTCAAATGGAAAGGGGGTAGTGTAGCATGTCAAACAACATCATAATTTAGTTACAACACTTTTTTTGTTGCAGGTAACTGAAGATGGCTTTGACAAAAGAGGAGAGTCAGAGTGGCGATGGGTAGTCTCCAGGTCTGATAGGGTATTTGCAGTAATCACTGCACATGGTAGAAGGGTATTTTGCAGTAATCACTGCACATGGTAGACCTAAAAAGTACTGGCATAAATAAAATCTCATTGATCTATTTGCTGTCAGTGTCCAATCACTTTTGTCTACATAGTGAATATAATAATAGAGGATGCATATGCTAACTTGACAAAGGGCCTTATTCAAATATGGATGCATGCAGCAGCCATGTCCATAGGGTTTGCTCACGCGCACCGGCCATAGGGCCTAATTCAGACCTGATCGTAGATGTGATAAATTTTGCTTTTGTACTTTAGGAGTAGCTCCCTGCCAGCGCAGCTCCTGCACGCTGGCAGGAGCTACTTGTCGCTGTGAGGGTCACAGCAGCTGCATGTGACGTCATTCAGGTGCCGCGGCCAGCCCCCCCAACAGTCCGGGAACGCCTGCGTTGCCCAGACCGCGCCCCCTAAATGGCGGCCAAACGCCACCGGCCCACCCCCTCCCACCCAGCGACCCCCTCTGCCTGTCAATCAGGCCGAGGCAATTGCAGTACAAAGATTATGTTGGAAAGAAATCAACTGTGCTTGAGAGATATAAGCAGCCCACAGCCAGAGGTTAAGGTGACACCAACACCCTATAAAAATATACCACACACACAAAAAATTTTTACCACTGTGTATATAGAGGCGATGGCAGGGCACAGCTCTGATCAGGTCTGAATTAGGTCAATAGTGTGTATGTGTGACCCTTCACCAAGAGATCACATCCCGAAAAGATGGCACGGAATGGTAATTGACAGGTGATGGGTGTCCGGGGGCTGAGATGCAGCATGGGGGTAGAGATTGGGAAACGGAGGCATGTCATGGCCATTTTTGGGACATGCCTATGATGCCGTCTGCATTTCCTGCATATGGAAACATGGTGGCGGTGCCCCTGCCTATGCAGATAGACTGCGCAGGCAGGAGTCGACCTTTATTCGAGGCAATCACAATTAAATTGCGATCCCATTGAGGTGTGGCGCCAAACATGCCGGGTGGCCTTGCCCTGTGCTGGTCGGCTCCCCGCATGTGAGTATATGGTCACAGAGCAAAATCTGCGACCAACACTTAATAGCCCCTAAAAGCACCAATAAAACGTTTAAACATGAAATTGCTTTTAAATGGAGTAATAAGTATTTGCAAATTTTCACAATCATGACTACATTTCTCATGTTTTGTGTCTTACCTCTGCTATCACTTCTGCAGTTCAGCATACAAGCTGCAGTCTTTGTTACTCACTGCTAAAAGGTTCTGATTAGTCACTTGTGTTCAGCAGCTGGTCTCTCTGCTCATTGTGCTTAGTTGTCAGTGAATACTATACATGCTGCCTCTGAACAACACTTTCAGCATTCTGTGAATAATACTAGTGTGATCCTCCATAGTGCTCCACTTCCTGGTGTTTGGGTCTAAACCAAACTTCCCTCCAAAACCAGTAATGGACATTGCCATCTTGGTTCCAGTAGGCTGACTCTCTACTAACCAACCCTGCCCAATCTGGTGCTCAGCTTCCTGCTTTACAGGGCCAAGGTTGCCAGTTCCATAAGTCACATAGCTCTGTGTGTGAGCATTGTCTGTGTGTGAGCATTGTAGCTGTGCTTCCCTGCTAAACCATTCTGTTCCGTGAACTAGTCTCTTCTACTGTTAAACCGTGTGTCAGCATTTACCAAATGTATATTATAGACCATCGGTGCAAGTCCGATATTCCAGGCTAACAGTGCAAGTCCGATATTACATACCTCCCAACATGACCCTCTCCAGGAGGGACACAATGCTCTGCTCCTGGACTTCCCTCTTAATGTATCATTGCCATCACCTGTGGTGAAACACCTTTCTTCTCCATTAAACTGTTCAAAACATGTGCAGGCGATCATAAATTAAGAGAAAAGTCTAGAAGCAGAGCATGTGTCCATCCTGGAGAGGGTCATATTGGGAGGTATGATATTACGACATTGTCAGTGTCATCATTCCAGTTTCAGCCAAGTCAGCACTTCAGTTCGGTCCCAGTCCAATATTATCTGTATCACTTACCCAACTCCAGCTGGTTCTTAGACAGTTTCGGATGCACAAATATCCCAAAACCTGACATACAGTAGATCAGCTTTGGCTTTTTTTTTTTTTAGCAGCTGCAATGCTAATTAATGTCCTTCAAAGGGTGGCTTTGTAAGCCTCTCAAATAATAGATGAAGTGACATCCGGAGTGGAGCTTGTGATGTAAAACTCTGAAATAGCTCTGGAAATATCCAAAATAAAAGTCAGCTTCAGAAGTAGTGAATCATTAAAGCACCAACTGCGGGTGACAGGTGTTGCTCGCAGGATAGCCAGCTCTAACTCTCTATCGGAGTAGTCACACTAAGAGAAGGGGAGAGTCAGAGCCCCAAGGAGGGTTTGAGTAATGGAATGATCTCCGGAGAAATAGTCTATTCAGGTATAGAGGTTATGAGGAGGGGAGTAATGAGTATAGCCTCTGGCTGAGTGGTAGGTGACTCACCAAGCATCATACAGAACATAAAGTAATAGAGGTGTGAGAGGAGACTTTTATAAAGTTGTGCATGTGTGTGTAGTGTAGAGCATGTGCGCAACCTATCCAAAGCTGGATGTAGAGTGGTATTGAAGTCGCCACCAATGACAGTAAGGCAACGGGGAAGACGAACAAGATTCAGAAAATAAATTTGAATATAAAGAACCCTGCTGCATGTTTTGTGTGTAAACAGATGCTAACATGATCTGGGACTGGTTATATGATCCTATAAGGATGATGAAGCAGCCCTGAGGATCGTAGATGGAATCTTGTATGGGAAAGTAGTGATGAAGCATAACAGTAGTGCCCCTCCATTTGACCAGGATGTAGTTAATTTACCAAAGGACGGGATCCCAGCAGTCGAAATACCGACACCAGAATCCCAAAGAACACCATAAAACGGCGTTTGAATCCCGATGGAGGTCACGATGCTGGCATCAAAATACCAGCACCCGAAATCCTGATAGTTTCTTCAGCAATACACGTTCAGGGGTGGGGGGGGGGGTGTAAGTTTAGGCATAAGAAGGGGGGGGTTGGGGTGAAGTGACGGGAAAAGTAGGGTTAGGTATTGGGGGGATTAGGGTGAGGCACCACAGGGGACAGTTAGGGATAGACACTCACAAGGGAGGGTTAGGGTAGGGAACCGGTGAGGGTTACTGTAATTTTTGGGGGGCTCTTGGGATTCTGATGGTCAGGATGCCGCTGTCAGATAACTGCTGGCATCCCGTCCATTAGGATATCATACTGAATCCACTTGACCATCATGGAAGAATAACAGACGAGGGGGTGCTGTTTGCATGCTAGGGAGGGGTGTTGGGTTTTAAGATGGGCCTCTTGCAGCTAAACCACTTAAATGATGATTTTTATTCCCCCAAAACAGCTCCGAAATTGTCGGTTTTTTAATGAGTGAATTAGGTGAAGAACATGAAATTAACCCTATCCAAAATGATTTTAGTTAAAAAAAAAAAATATATATATAACGGCCTAATTTGAAACTTATTATTCATTTAACAAAGAGGTATAAATACAGGCACATATGAGCCATTATGGTATGCACTCCTGAGGAAGTCCAGCAGCACAGCAACGGACGAAACGCGTTGAGTGTCAGACGGATACACCTATATACAGATAAGCTGTTTTATATTTAACTCATGGTACGGGCAACTTGTTTTTATGTATTTAATGTGAAATAAATGTTTTAAACAGTATTACACTATGCTGTATTCTACTCTATCCTTTACATCATACACTGTGAGATCACAAGTGCAGACGTGACCGGTACATCAAAACATCTATTAGAAGCGGGGATTGATACTTGTTTATTCTGAGAAAACGCTGATCAACAGTGGTAGGAGACCACCCCATACGGTACACCTCTAATTTTAGGGTGCTATTGGTGGAGGTTCATTTTTACTGTCTGTATTGCACTAGGGGCGCCTCTCTCACTTGTTTTTTCTATATATATATATATATATATATATTTATATATACTTTTTTATCATTATTATTTTTTCAAACAGTGAAACATCGATCGGGAACATTGCGACCATTGGAAAATCAGTAACATCACGACCATTGCGACTTTAGTTTTAGATCCCGGACAGCTGCCAAGTACACAGAGGGGGTCTGGGGGTGGCTTGGGGAGGATAGTTTACCCTTTCCCAGTGGCTGACATTGTCTTCAGATGTTGGAGGGGGGTTCCTGCTGTGCTAACCGATCAGCAGTGATTGGCAGCACGGCAATCAGTAGGGAAGAGTGCAAGGAGGCAGAGGAACCCAGCAGCAGCTGAGGAAAGTTTCTCTTACCTGCCGCTGTTAACACAGTTTATCTGACTGGTCGCATCCTGTGTGACCAGGTCAGATAAAGCACTTTCAAGCATGGTCACATCTGATGCGACCATGCCAGGCAAGTGGTTAGTATCAGGTTTATGCTGAGAAAAGTAGTGAATGGCCATGGTAGGGGAGTTAAGGCAGTTGACATTAAGCATAAGGACTTTCAATTTCATGGTGGCTGGTGAATTCCATAACTATTTGCAAGTAAAGGGACACACACCAACTGGGGGGAGGGGATGATGGAAGTATTAAGGTAAGAGCACAGAGAACCTTGAGTAGAGGAGAGAAAGTGGGAGTAGAAATGACCAATTCCTACTGTAGGTTAGGGTTGGGTCCAACATGGAAAGAGCAAGTCATCCTAGGACACATTTTTCGGTGGGGGGCATGGGCGGGCAATACTAAACATTAAGAAGAAGAGAAAGAAAGAAAATTGAGACATGTAAATGATGTGATAGGTATAGCGTTCAGGTAATGAAGGGTAGAGAATTATCAGTGGGACTTAGAAGAAATATTGGTAATGGGAAAACAACATTTTCCCCTTAACATTAATTAACAGCATATATATCTGAGCAATAATGAAAATAGCGCATTAGTAACTGAGAAAAAAAACATTAGTGCTGAATTAACATCACAGTCTGTGAGCAACAAAAGTAAGCCGGTCATTAGACTGGAATATAGTGGATAGCTTAAGTCACATTAAATGAGATAAACTGACTTAGGCAAAAAGTATAAATTGTAAAGTCTAAAATATGGCCAAGTACATATAAACATTAAAAGTTAATTCACCAATTATATGAGGACTGCCATAATAGGCAACAATAATCACATATGGTACTTATTATTTATTTATTTATTACCAGTTTCTTAAATAGTGCACACATATTCTGCAGCGCTTTACAGAGAATATTTGCCCATTCACACGAGTCCCTGCCCCAGTGGAGCTTGCAATCTATATTCCCTACCACACGTAGGGTTAATTTTTTTCGGAGCCAAACAACCTACCAGTATATTTTTGGATTGTGGGAGGAAACCTACACAAGTATGGGGAGAATATACAAACTCCGCACAGTTAGGGCCATGGTGGGACTCAAACCCATGACCTTAGTGCTATGAGGCAGTAATGCTAACCATTACACCATCCGTACAGCCCTACTTAATATTGTAGTCCATTCTGTAGAATGTGCTAAGGGGCTATTCTGAGAGTTATAGATTGTTTTCCAAAGACTTTAGGGAGATCATCGATAATGCCAAACTTTTGGGAGTCTTGACTACATAAAGGTTGTCCTATTTTTGGAAACGAGAAGCTGGAATGGGAATGATTATGCAAGGCCTTAGTGACATTGATCAGGTCTCGTTGCTTTTTGAGGGTAGATTAAGCAAGATCCTGAAGGACTTGCAGTTGGGTTCCCAGGTAAGACACTGCTGGAACTCCTCGCACCAGCATGATAATTTGCTATTTGTTTTTTTTTTTCAGTCAATATGACCATACATAGGAGAAAGAAACTTTGCCAAAAATCGCGTAATACAGTTTAACATGAATTTATTGGACATAATACAACAAAAAATAATAAATGCAGCTTATCTGGTGGATAGTAGGTAAGTAGACCTGGTCAATAATACTCAACACGTTTTGTCCTTCTGACAGCAGGAGTATAGATGCCCTCTGCCTAGTTTCTCTATTTATACCCATCTAAGTAACTTAATTAGGGGAGGAGATACCGCCATAAATTGTACCAATTGAACTACTTCCAGTCAGGAATGAAAACAGGACACCGGAAATCATCATTTACCTATTTGTAAACAAAACGCGGCTTCTAGACACATAGTTTTGTGTCTAGCCAAAAGTCACATGACTGGACTCTCCACTAGAGGAATGACGTCAGAACGCCTGTGTCATCCCCTCTGCGTGATGATGTCGCAGGCGAGAGATACCACCTTGGCAACATTAGTGCTGACCTTGGCGATGCACCATTTGCACACCTGTAGTTACAGGCCTTCTTACAAATGTGCACCTTGTATTTGCTCCTACAGTACAGTGCATCCGAAAAGTGTTCACAGCACTTCACTTTTTCTACATTTTGTTATGTTACAGCCTTATTCCAAAATGGAATAAATTAATTTTTTTCCTCAAAATTCTACACACAATGGGGGTCATTCCGAGTTGATCGTAGCTGTGCTAAATTTAGCACAGCTACGATCAGACACTCAGACATGTGGGGTGACGCCCAGCACAGGGCTAGTCCGCCCCGCATTTCAGTGCTGCCCCCCCCACCCACAGAAGTGCAAAGGCATCGCACAGCGGCGATGCCTTTGCACTTCAAGAGTAGCTCCCAACCAGCGCAGCTTTAGCGTGCTGGCTGTGAGCTACTTGTCTTTCCCTGGCCCGCTGCGGCTGCGTATGATGTCACGCAGCTGCTGCGGGCCGCTTTCCGCACAGTCCGGCCATGCCTGCTTTGGCCGGACCGCGCCCACGAAACGCCACCATTCCGCCCTGCGACCACCTCTGCCCGTCAATCAGGCAGAGGCGATCGCAGCCCAGCTACGGCCTTCGGCCGTCTGGCATACTACGGCGCCGGCGCATGCGCAGTGGGTACCCGTTCGCTCGGCTGCGAAAAAAAGCAGCAAGCAAATGGGTCAGAATGACCCCCAATACCCCATAATGACAATGTAAATAAAGTTTTTTCGAGATTTTTGCTAATTTTTCAAAAATAAAAAAATAAACAACATTTACATAAGTATTCACAGCCTTTGCTCAATACTTTGTTGATGCACCTTTGGCAGCAATTACAGCCTCAAGTCTTTTTGAATATATTGCCACAATCTTGGCACACCTATCTTTGGGAAGTTTCTACCATTCCTCTTAGCGCACCTCTCAAGCTCCATCAGGTTGGATGGGAAGTGTCGGTGCACAGCCATTTTTAGATCTCTCCAGAGATGTTCAATCAGATTCAAGTCTCAGTCTGAGGTCAAGAGCGCTCTGGAGCAGGTTTTCATCCAGGATGTCTCCGTGCATTGCTGCATTCGTCTTTCCCTCTATCCTGACTAGTCTCCCAGTTCCTGAAAAACATTGCCACAGCATGATGCTGCCACCACCATGCTTCACTGTAGGGATGGCATTAGCCTGGTGATGAACGGTGCCTGGTTTCCTCCAAGTTTGGTCCCTGGCATTCATGCCAAATAGTTAAATATTTGTCTCATCAGACCAGAGAATTTTGTTTCTCAGTCTGAGAGTCCTTCAGATGCATTTTGGCTAACTCCAGGCGGGCTGCCATGTGCTTTTTACTAAGGCGTTGCTTCTGCCTGGCCACTCTACCATACAGGCCTGATTGGTGGATTGCTGCAGAGATGGTTGTCCTTCTGGAAGGTTCTCCTGTCTCCACAGAGTGACCATCAGGTTCTTGGTCACCTCCCTGACTAGGGCCCTTCTCCCCCTATCGCTCAGTTTAGATGATGGAGGCCACTGTGCTCATTGGGACCTTCAAACCAGCAGATATTTTTCTGTACCCTTCCCCAGATTTGTGCCTCCAGACAATCCTGTCTCGGAGGTCTAGAGACAATTCCTTTGACTTCATGCTTGGTTTGTGCTCAGACCTCCACTGTCAAGTGTGGGACCTTATTCAAACAGGTGTGTGCCTTTCCAAATCATGTCCAATAAACTGAATTTACCACAGGTGGACTCCAATTAAGCTGTAGGAATCTGAAGGATGATCAGTGGAAACAGGATGCACCTGAGCTGCATTTTGAGCTTCATTGCAAAGGCTGTGAACAGGCCCACCATCAGGTGGGTGCTGCGGGCACAGATATCCCAGGCCCGACCTCTCTAACAGAGAGGAGAGGGCCCAGGTCGCTCATGCCACCGTCCGCCACTGCGATGCTCCACCCACTTTTCATTACCGAGGTCTGGCACTGTCAAAGTAGGGGGAGAGGACGCTGCAAGCTTCTATTGTAAACGTCCCTCCAAAAATATCCCCGCCTCAGAGGAGACAGTTATTAAAGATACTAGAGGAGGCTCCTCTAGTATCTTTAATAACTGTCTCCTCTGAGGCGGTGGCCATTTTGACAGAGACTTTTCAATACAAGCTTGCAGCGTACTCTCCCCTCTCCTGTGACAGTGCCAGATCTTGGTCATGAAAAGGGAGCGGAGCTACACGAAACAGAGGGGGAGGAGCTACCCGGCACCAGGCTGCTACAGCTCTGGCCAGCCTGTGATAGATAAGTTGAGGGAGAGTGAGTGGGAGAGATAAAGTTTGTGTGCGCGTGTGTTTATTTTGGATGTTTTATATATATATATATATATATATATATATATACATACACACTGCTCAAAAAAATAAAGAGACCACTTAAACAACACAATGTAACTCCAAGTCAATCACACTTCTGTGAAATCAAACTGTCCACTTAGGAAGCAACACTGATTGACAATCAATTTCACATGCTGTTGTGCAAATGGAATAGACAACAGGTGGAAATTATAGGCAATTAGCAAGACACCACCAATAAAGGAGTTGTTCTGCAGGTGGTGACCACAGACCACTTCTCAGCTCCTATGCTTTCTGGCTGATGTTTTGGTCACTTTTGAAAGCTGGCGGTGCTTTCACTCTAGTGGTAGCATGAGACGGAGTCTACAACCCACACAAGTGGCTCAGGTGGCACATCAATGCGAGCTGTGGCAAGAAGGCTTGCTGTGTCTGTCAGCGTAGTGTCCAGAGCATGGAGGCACTACCAGGAGACAGGCCAGTACATCAAGAGATGTGGAGGAGGCCGTAGGAGGGCAACAACCCAGCAGCAGGACCGCTACCTCCGCCTTTGTGCAAGGAGGAACAGGAGGAGCACTGCCAGAGCCCTGCAAAATGACCTCCAGCAAGCCACAAATGTGCATGTGTCTACTCAAACGATCAGAAACAGACTCCATGAGGGTGGTATGAGGGCCTGACGTCCACAGGTGGGGGTTGTGCTTACAGCCCAACACTGTGCAGGACGTTTGGCATTTGCCAGAGAACACCAAGATTAGCAAATTCGCCACTGGCGCCCTGTGCTCTTCACAGATGAAAGCAGGTTCTCACTGAGCACATGTGACAGACGTGACAGAGTCTGGAGATGCCAAGGAGAACGTTCTGCTGCCTGCAAAATCCTCCAGCATGACCGGTTTGGCAGTGGGTCAGTAATGGTGTGGGGTGGCATTTCTTTGGGGGGCCGCACAGCCCTCCATGTGCTCGCCAGAGGTAGCCTGACTGCCATTAGGTACCAAGATGAGATCCTCAGACCCCTTGTGAGACCATATGCTGGTGCGGTTGGCCCTGGGTTCCTCCTAATGCAAGACAATGCTAGACCTTATGTGGCTGGAGTGTGTCAGCAGTTCCTGCAAGACGAAGGCATTGATGCTATAGACTGGCCCACCCGTTCCCCAGGCCTGAATCCAATTGAGCACATCTGGGACATCATCGCCACGTTGCACCACAGACTGTCCAGGAGTTGGCGGATGCTTTAGTCCAGGTCTGGGAGGAGATCCCTCAGGAGACCATCCGCCACCTCATCAGGAGCATGCCCAGGCATTGAATGGAGGTCATACAGGCACGTGGAGGCCACACACACTACTGAGCCTTATTTTGACTTGTTTTAAGGACATCACATCAAAGTTGGATCAGCCTGTAGTGTGTTTTTCCACTTTAATTTTGAGTGTGACTCCAAATCCAGACCTCCATGGGTTAATAAATTTGATTTCCATTGATAATTTTTGTGTGATTTTGTTGTCAGCACATTCAACTATGTAAAGAACAAAGTATTTAATAAGAATATTTCATTCATTCAGATGTAGGATGTGTTGTTTAAGTGTTCCCTTTATTTTTTTGAGCAGTGTATATATATATTTTTTTTTGTTTTATTTGTTTATTTTTAGGGGGGTGGGGGGCCTGCCTATTTTGCGAGTCCCGGGACCCAGAATTTCTGATGGCAGCCCTGGCTGGATGTGAATACTTATGTAGATGTGATTTCTTAGTTTTTCATTTTTAATACATTTTCAAAAATCACAAAAAAAAAATTCACATTGTCATTATGGGGTAGTGTGTTTAGAATTTAGAGGGAAAAATGAATTGATTCAATTTTGTAATAAAGCAGTGACATAAACAGTGATCACAATATAATCACATTTAACATCAGTTTCAAGAAACATAGCTATAAGGGATCAACCAAAGCATTGACTGGGAAGTTTTGTTTCATGGTAAGGACACATCAGAAATGTGGGATACTTTAAAAGGATTGCTTGATAGCAATATTCACAAATTCATTCCCATGGGCAGTAAACGCAGGAGTACTAAACACAAACCAATGTGGCTTAATAAGGAGGTCAAAAAATAAATGGCTAAACAGAGGCGTGCTTTCAAAAAATTTAAATCAATTGGAGGGGAAGAGTCATTGCAGTATTACAAGGAATGCAATAAAAGACGCAAAAAAGTAATAAGAGCAGCTAAAATTGTAAACGAAAAGCAAATCGTTATAGATAGTAAAGCCAATCCTAAAAAGTCTTATAAATACATAAACAGTAAAAGGTTAAAAAAGGAGAATGTAGGCCCATTAAATGATGAACTGGGAGCCTTGAAAAACGATGACAAAATAAAAGTGGATAAACAGTACTGAACTTTCTTTTTTCATCAGTATTCACTAGGGAGGATCAGACGGGGTTAGTAGTGCATAACGACAGTGAAGGTAATGATTCTTGGCTAGATGCTTGTTTAAGTGAGGAAGTAGTCCCAGAGAGACTAAGCAACATAAAGATGAATATATCAGCGGGCCCAGATGGTTTTCACCCAAGGGTTATTATGGAGCATAGGGTACAGCTTGCAAGACCCTTATACTTGATTTTCTATAGTTCAATTAGATCAGGTATGGTACCGAGGGATTGGCATATAGCTGAGGTAGTGCCATTATTTAAAAAGGGATCTAAAAATCACCCAGGGAACTATAAACCAGTTAGTATAACCTCTTTAGTGGGTAAAATGTTGGAAGGAATTTTGATGGCTAGCATAGAGGATTATCTGCGGAATACTAAGTTTATTAGTAAGAGTTATCATGGGTTTGTGAGGGACAGATCATGTCAAACTAACTTAACCAATGAGTAAGTGAGTGATAATCTTGACCAGGGCAAAGCAGTGGATGTGGTCTATTTAGATTTTGCAAAAGCCTTCGATACATTTCCTCACGGGAGACTGATCATCAAATTAAGAGAGCTTAGCCCAGAAAATACTATTTGTACATGGATAGGTAATTGGCTGGATGACAGGGTTCAACGAGTAGTGGTCAATGGGATCTTCTCCAGCTGGGCACCAGTAGTCAGCGGAATACCACAAGGGTCCATACTTGGCCCGCTACTGTTCAATATATTTATTAATGATCTAGGAATAGGCCTGGGAAGCACAGTGTCAATCTTTGTAAGGTGTCACAGTGTCAATCATTGTGTAAGGTAATGTTAAATCCTAATTTAACCATTTGTTGTTCTTTGTTGCATCTAAGTAAAAGATCGAATTGAAGTCAGATTTTATAAAACAATTCATTATTTATTTAAAAGACCACGCCCGTATACAGGCTGAGAGGCAGCATCCTCTCAGCTCAGGTCAAAGACATCAACAGAGAAAACATGGCGATTCATTTAGTTTAATAATACATGGTTACACCCAAATCTTATAACACTCCCACTGATTTCATGCATCTTGGAGTACAATTTTATGCTCATATTATGACAGGGTACCAGCTAGATGCTGGTTAGCCTTATTTGTTGCTAATTCCAATTCTATTACACACAATGGGGTATATTTACTAAAATTCGTATTTTTCCGAATGAGGTTAAAGTTCAAACACGAATGACATCGAAAGTGTAAATTTGCAACTTTTTGAATTTATTACGACTAATTTACTAAGCTGCCGTATTCTGCATTTTCGTATTTACCGATGTCGATGTCATTCGTATTTTTTGGCAGTGTTTTACTGGAGTGAATTGTAAAACACTGCTGACTTTAACACAATGAATCTCGGACGGATCTGTGAGATCCGTGCAGGGCTTCATTGTGCACCTTTCGTAAAAAATAAAACATTTTTAAAATTAAAAAAAAAAATGCGTGGGGTACCCCCTCCTAAGCAAAACCAGCCTCGGGCTCTTTGAGCCGGTCCTGGTTGAAAAAATATGGGAAAAAAAGTGACAGGGGTTCCAAATATACGGGGGACAAAAAGCGTAGGGGTCCCCCATATTTCTGAAACCAGCACTGGGCTCCACTAGCCAGATACATAATGCCAAAGCCGGGGGACACTTTTATATTGTTCCCTGCGGCCCTGGCATTACATACCCAACTAGTCACCCTTGGCCGGGGTACCCTGGAGGAGTGGGGACCCCTTCAATCAAGGGGTCCCCCCCTCCAGCCACCCAAGGGCCAGGGGTGAAGCCCGAGGCTGTCCCCCCCATCCAAGGGCGGCGGATGGGGGGCTGATAGCCTTTTTGACAAAATGTGAATATTGTTTTTAGTAGCAGTACTACAAGTCCCAGCAAGCCTCACCCGCAAGCTGGTACTTGGAGAACCACAAGTACCAGCATGAGGAGGAAAACCGGGCCCGCTGGTACCTGTAGTAGTACTACTACTAAAAAAATACCCCAATAAAAACAGGAGACACACACCTTGAAAGTAAAAGTTTATTACATACATCCACACCTCCAAACATACATACTTACCTATGTTCACACGAGGGTCGGTCCTCTTCTCCATGTAGAATCCATGGGTTACCTGTTGGAAAATTTATACTCACATAATCCAGTGTAGATCGGTCCTCTTCTGTTCCATTTGTAATCCACGTACTTTGCAAAATAAAAAAACGAACACCCGTCCACGCACTGAAAGGGGCCCCATGTTTTCACATGGGACCCCTTTCCCCGACTGCCAGGAACCCCTCCTGACTTCTGTCTAAGAGGGTTCCTTCAGCCAATCAGGGAGCGCCACGTCGTGGCACCCTCCTGATTGGCTGTGTGCTCCTGTAGTGTCTGTCAGGCAGCACACGGCAGTGATACAATGTAGCACCTATGCGCTCCATTGTAACCAATGGTGGGAACTTTGAGGTCAGCGGTTGACCGAAAGTAACCTCACCGCTGACCGCAAAGTTCCCACCATTAGTTACAATGGAGCGCATAGGCGCTACATTGTATCACTGCCGTGTGCTGCCTGACAGACACTACAGGAGCACACAGCCAATCAGGAGGGTGCCACGACGTGGCGCTCCCTGATTGGCTGAAGGAACCCTCTTAGACAGAAGTCAGGGGGGGTTCCTGGCAGTCGGGGAAAGGGGTCCCATGAGAAAACATGGGGCCCCTTTCAGTGCGTGGTCGGGTGTTCGTTTTTTTATTTTGCAAAGTACGTGGATTACAAATGGAACAGAAGAGGACCGATCTACACTGGATTATGTGAGTATAAATTTTCCAACAGGTACCCCATGGATTCTACATGGAGAAGAGGACCGACCCTTGTGTGAACATAGGTAAGTATGTATGTTTGGAGGTGTGGATGTATGTAATAAACATTTACTTTCAAGGTGTGTGTCTCCTGTTTTTATTGGGGTATTTTTTTAGTAGTAGTACTACATGTACCAGCGGGCCCGGTTTTCCTCCTCATGCTGGTACTTGTGGTTCTCCAAGTACCAGCTTGCGGGGGAGGCTTGCTGGGACTTGTAGTATTGCTACTAAAAACAATATTCACATTTTGTCAAAAAGGCTATCAGCCCCTCATCCGCCGCCCTTGGGTGGGGGGGACAGCCTCGGGCTTCACCCCTGGCCCTTGGGTGGCTGGAGGGGGGGACCCCTTGATTGAAGGGGTCCCCACTCCTCCAGGGTACCCCGGCCAGGGTTGACTAGTTGGCTATGTAATGCCAGGGCCGCAGGGACCAATATAAAAGTGTCATTATGTATCTGGCTAGTGGAGCCCGGTGCAGGTTTCAGAAATATGGGGGACCCTTACGCTTTTTGTTCCCCGTATTTTTGGAACCAGGACCAGGCGCAGAGCCCGGTGCTGGTTGATTAAATATGGGGGAACCTCTGTCACTTTTTTCCCCATATTTTTTCAACCAGGACCGGCTCATAGAGCCCGAGGCTAGTTTTGCTTAGGAGGGGGGACCCCACGCATTTTTTTTTTAAAATTTTTTATTTTTTTTATTTTTTACAAAAGGTCTACAATGAAGCCCAGCATGGATCTCACAGATCCGTCCGAGATTCATTGTGTTAAAGTCGGCAGTGTTTTACAATTCACTCCCGTAAAACACTGCCAAGAAATACGAATGACATCGACATCGGTAAATACGAAAATGCAGAATATGGCAGCTTAGTAAATTAGTCGTAATAAATTCAAAAAGTTGCAAATTTACACTTTCGATGTCATTCGTGTTTGAACTTTAACCTCATTCGGAAAAATACGAATTTTAGTAAATATACCCCAATGAGTCTGATAAACTCTGTTAAAGGTACATTTATCTGATCAGTGAACTAATGTCTGTATAAAGGTCATCAATCTAACAAAATGGATGGAGGGTTAGGGTATATTATATGATAGGTATAGCTGTATACCTATGAAATATGTGAATATATTGTATTAATAAAATAAATAATATTTCTTATGCACTTAGATATTTAACAATTCCCCACTTTGATCATGCACCTTCTACACGTGCTATATCACTTATCAGACTGCATAAGAAATAATAGGATTTTAATTACCTACCGGTAAATCCTTTTCTCGTAGACCGTAGAGGATGCTGGGGACCATTTTAGTACCATGGGGTATACACGGTTCCGCAGGAGCCTTCGGCACTTTAAGAGTTTTCAACAGTGTGAACTGGCTCCTCCCTCTATGCCCCTCCTCCAGACCTCAGTATAGGAACTGTGCCCGAGGAGACGGACAACTTCGAGAGAAGAATTTACATTAAACTAGTGGTGAGATTCACACCAGCTCACACCATACAAAACATGCCGCCTAACATGGCTTTCAACATAACCCATGCTAACATGCATGCATAACGCAACAGCAACTGCTGTAAAAACATCTTTACACATGAGAACCTGTGTAAAAAGATAAAACATAATTCTGCAGGAAAAATGAGCAATGGGCAGGCGCCCAGCATCCTCTACGGACTATGAGAAAAGGATTTACCAGTAGGTAATTAAAATCCTATTTTCTCTTACGTCCTAGAGGATGTAGTACCATGGGGATGTACCAAAGCTCCCAGTACATGCGGGAAAGTGCTAATGGTCCTGTAGAACTGACTGACCAAACTGAAGGTCGTCAGCAGCCAAGGTGTCAAACCTGTAAAACTTAGCAAACGTGTTTGCCCCTTACCAAGTAGCTGCTCAGCAAATTTGCAACGCCGAGACACCCGGGCAGCTGCCCAGGAAGAACCCACTTTCCTTGTAGAGTGGGCCTTTACCAAACTTGGTAATGGCAATCCTGCTGTGGAATAAGCGTGCTGAATGGTACCCCTGATCCAGCGCGCAATAGTCTGCTTAGAAGCAGGACCCCCAATCTTGTTGGGGTCAGAGAGGACAAACAAAGATTCTGTTTTCCTTATCCGAACTGTTCTTGCAATATAAGTCCTCAACGCTCTGACGACATCCAAGGACTTTGAAACGGCTGAGGTGTCAAGCCACTGGCACTACCACTGGTTGGTTGATATGGAAATAAGACACAACCTTTGGAAGAAAATGCTGATGCATCCGCAGTTCAGCTCTATCTTCATGAAAAATCAAATAAGGACTCTTGTGTGACAGAGCCCCTAATTCAGACACTCGTCTGCCTGAGGCCAAGGCCAACAGCATGACCACTTTCCAAGTGAGAAACTTCAACTCTACCTCTTGTAGAGGCTCAAACCAGTCCGATTTAAGGAACTGCAACACCACATTAAGATCCCATGGTGCTGGAGGAGGCACAAAGGGAGGTTGGATGCGCAGAACCCCCTTCACGAAGTCTGGACCTCAGGAAGGGAAGCCAACTGTTTCTGAAAGAAAATGGACAAGGCCGAAATTTGGACCTTGATAGACCCTAATCTCAAGCCAGCATCCACACCCGCCTGTTGAAATAGGAGAAGACGTCCTAATTTAAACTCCACCGCAGGAGACTTCTTGGATTCACACCAAGATACATATTTTCTCCAAATGCAATGGTAATGTTTGGACGTTACCCCTTTCCTGGACAGGATAAGTGTGGGAATGACTTCATTGGGAATACCCTTACGGGCTAGGATCTGGCGCTCAACAGCCATGCTGTAAAACGCAGCCGCCGTAAGTATTGATAAACAAACGGCCCCTGCTGAAGCAGGTCCTCGCGAAGAGGAAGAGGCTGAGGATCTTCCAGTAATAACTCCTGAAGATCTGGATACCAAGTTCAATGAGAATTGCTCGAACCCTTGTTCTTCTGATGATCTTGAGAACTTTTGGTATTAGTGGAAGTGGAGGGAACAGATACACCAACTGAAACACCCACTGGGTCACCAGTGCATCCACTGCTATTGCTTGTGGGTCTCTCGACCTGGAACAATTTTTCTGAAGCTTCTTGTTGAGACTTGATGCCATCATATCTACTTGAGGAACGCCCCAACGATCTGCTACCTCTGCAAAGACTTCTGGGTGGAGGCCCCATTCTCCTGGATGGAAATTATGTCTGCTGAGGAAGTCTGCTTCCCAGTTGTCCACTGCCAGAATGAAAATTGCCAACAGAGCTTTTGCATGTCTTTCTGCCCAGAGGAGTATCTTTGTCACCTCTGCCATTGCCGCTCTGCTTTTTGTTCTGCCCTGGCGGTTTATGTAAGCTACTGCCGTTACATTGTCTGACTGGATCTGTATGGGATGACCTTGAAGAAGGTGTGCCGCTTGATGAAGGCTGTTGTACACAGCTCTCAATTCTAGAATGTTTATGTGAAGGAGTACTTCTTCACTTGACCATTGTCCTTGGAATCTTTCCCCTTGCGTGACTGCTCCCCAACCTCGGAGGCTTGCATCTGTGGTCACCAGGATCCAAGTCTGAATCCCGAACCTGCGTCCCTCCAGGAGGTGAGAACTTTGAAGCCACCACAAGAGTGAAATATTGGCTTTTGTTGGCAGGATTATCCTCCGGTGCATGTGTAGGTGCGATCCAGACCACTTGTCCAGTAGGTCCCATTGGAACACACTGGCGTGGAATCGGCCAAATTGTAAAGCCTCGTAGGCCGCTACCATCTTCCCCAGTAGGCGGATACACTGATGAATCGATACGCGTGCTGGTTTTAAAACTTGTTTGACCATCCTCTTGATCTCCAGAGCCTTTTCCACTGGTAGGAATACTTTCTGTGCTTCCGTGTCCAATATCATTCCCAGAAATGATAACCTCATTGTGGGTCCTAATTGTGATTTTGGAAGGTTTATGATCCAACTGTGATGTAGAAGCACCGTCAAGTAAAGTGCAATGTTCTGCACTAGTTTCTCCCTGGATCTCGCTTTTATGAGGAGATCGTCCAAGTATGGGATGACTGTGACTCCTTTCTTGCGAAGAAGAACCCTCATCTCCGCCATCACCTTGGTGAATATTCTCGGAGCCATGGAGAGCCCGAAAGGCAATGTTTGGAATTGGTAGTAGCAGTCCTGCACCGCAAACCTCAGGAATGCCTGATGCGGCGGGTAGATGGGAACATGTAAATAAGCATCTTTGATGTCCATCAATACCAGAAATTCCTTTTCCTCCAAGTTGAAGATCACCGCTCCCAGGGATTCCATCTTGAATTTGAACCTTTTCAAATAAAGGTTCAGAGTCTTTAGGTTTAAAATCGGTCTGACCGAGCCATCCAGTTTTGGCACTACAAACAGGCTTGAATAAAACCCTTTTTCCTGTTGTGACACAGGAACTAAGGAAATTACGTCGTCTTGACATAATTTCTGTATTACATTCAGCACTTTTGCTCTGTCCTGAACCGAAGCTGGTAAGGCTGATTTGAAAAATCGGCATGGGGGAAGGTCCTGAAATTCCAATTTGTACCCTTGGGATACTATCTGCAATACCCAAGGATCCAGATCTGAGTGAACCCAGACCTGGCTGAAAGACAGTAGACGTGCCCCCACCCGATCGTACTCCCGCAGGGGAGCCCCAGTGTCATGCTGAGGTTTTAGCAGAAGTAGCTGTTGACTTCTGCTCCTGCGAGCCTGATGGTGTTGTAGATTTATTTACCTCTTCCTCAACCTCTTCCTGCAAAGAAGGGGGTACCCTTTGCCTTTTTGGACTTGTTGGGCCGAAAGGATTGCATTGTATGAGAATGAAATCCTTTCCTAGATGGAGCAGCTGCGGAAAGCAGAAATGCTGACTTGCCTGATGTAGTTGTTGAAATCCATTGTAAGAATGCACCTCAATATTCTTTTTTGATTCCGCATCAGCATTCCATTGGCGGAGTCACAGCGCCCTGCAGGCTGAAATCGCCATAGCGGAGGATCTTGAACTCAGCAACCCAATATCCTTCATAGCTTCAACTAAGTAACCTGCAGCATCTTTGATATGGCCGAGAGTTAGGACTATTTCATCCCTGTCAACTGTGTCTATGTTAACAAGCAAGTTGTCAGACCATTTTTCCACAGCGTTACCTACCCATGCACAAGCAATGGTGGGTCTGAGCACCGTTCCGTTAGCTGTATATATGGATTTTAGGGTTGTTTCTAATTTACAGTCAGCTGGATCTTTTAAAGTGGCTGAACCAGGGGCAGGCAAAACTATTTTCTTAGACAGCCGAGAAACCGAGGTGTCTATCATTGGGGGTGTCTCCCATTTGTGCCTGTCTTCCTCAGGGAAAGGGTACGCTACACGTATCCTTCTGGGAAGGGTAAATTTCTTCTCAGTAGAGATGAGCGCCTGAAATTTTTCGGGTTTTGTGTTTTGGTTTTGGGTTCGGTTCCGCGGCCGTGTTTTGGGTTCGAACGCGTTTTGGCAAAACCTCACCGAATTATTTTTGTCGGATTCGGGTGTGTTTTGGATTCGGGTGTTTTTTTCCAAAAACACTAAAAAACAGCTTAAATCATAGAATTTGGGGGTCATTTTGATCCCAAAGTATTATTAACCTCAAAAACCATAATTTACACTCATTTTCAGTCTATTCTGAATACCTCACACCTCACAATATTATTTTTAGTCCTAAAATTTGCACCGAGGTCGCTGTGTGAGTAAGATAAGCGACCCTAGTGGCCGACACAAACACCGGGCCCATCTAGGAGTGGCACTGCAGTGTCACGCAGGATGTCCCTTCCAAAAAACCCTCCCCAAACAGCACATGACGCAAAGAAAAAAAGAGGCGCAATGAGGTAGCTGTGTGAGTAAGATTAGCGACCCTAGTGGCCGACACAAACACCGGGCCCATCTAGGAGTGGCACTGCAGTGTCACGCAGGATGGCCCTTCCAAAAAACCCTCCCCAAACAGCACATGACGCAAAGAAAAAAAGAGGCGCAATGAGGTAGCTGTGTGAGTAAGATTAGCGACCCTAGTGGCCGACACAAACACCGGGCCCATCTAGGAGTGGCACTGCAGTGTCACGCAGGATGGCCCTTCCAAAAAACCCTCCCCAAACAGCACATGACGCAAAGAAAAAAAGAGGCGCAATGAGGTAGCTGTGTGAGTAAGATTAGCGACCCTAGTGGCCGACACAAACACCGGGCCCATCTAGGAGTGGCACTGCAGTGTCACGCAGGATGGCCCTTCCAAAAAACCCTCCCCAAACAGCACATGATGCAAAGAAAAAAAGAGGCGCAATGAGGTAGCTGACTGTGTGAGTAAGATTAGCGACCCTAGTGGCCGACACAAACACCGGGCCCATCTAGGAGTGGCACTGCAGTGTCACGCAGGATGTCCCTTCCAAAAAACCCTCCCCAAACAGCACATGACGCAAAGAAAAAAAGAGGCGCAATGAGGTAGCTGTGTGAGTAAGATTAGCGACCCTAGTGGCCGACACAAACACCGGGCCCATCTAGGAGTGGCACTGCAGTGTCACGCAGGATGTCCCTTCCAAAAAACCCTCCCCAATCAGCACATGATGCAAAGAAAAAGAAAAGAAAAAAGAGGTGCAAGATGGAATTATCCTTGGGCCCTCCCACCCACCCTTATGTTGTATAAACAAAACAGGACATGCACACTTTAACCAACCCATCATTTCAGTGACAGGGTCTGCCACACGACTGTGACTGATATGACGGGTTGGTTTGGACCCCCCCCAAAAAAGAAGCAATTAATCTCTCCTTGCACAAACTGGCTCTACAGAGGCAAGATGTCCACCTCATCTTCACCCTCCGATATATCACCGTGTACATCCCCCTCCTCACAGATTATCAATTCGTCCCCACTGGAATCCACCATCTCAGCTCCCTGTGTACTTTGTGGAGGCAATTGCTGCTGGTCAATGTCTCCGCGGAGGAATTGATTATAATTCATTTTAATGAACATCATCTTCTCCACATTTTCTGGATGTAACCTCGTACGCCGATTGCTGACAAGGTGAGCGGCGGCACTAAACACTCTTTCGGAGTACACACTTGTGGGAGGGCAACTTAGGTAGAATAAAGCCAGTTTGTGCAAGGGCCTCCAAATTGCCTCTTTTTCCTGCCAGTATAAGTACGGACTGTGTGACGTGCCTACTTGGATGCGGTCACTCATATAATCCTCCACCATTCTATCAATGTTGAGAGAATCATATGCAGTGACAGTAGACGACATGTCCGTAATCGTTGTCAGGTCCTTCAGTCCGGACCAGATGTCAGCATCAGCAGTCGCTCCAGACTGCCCTGCATCACCGCCAGCGGGTGGGCTCGGAATTCTGAGCCTTTTCCTCGCACCCCCAGTTGCGGGAGAATGTGAAGGAGGAGATGTTGACAGGTCGCGTTCCGCTTGACTTGACAATTTTGTCACCAGCAGGTCTTTCAACCCCAGCAGACTTGTGTCTGCCGGAAAGAGAGATCCAAGGTAGGCTTTAAATCTAGGATCGAGCACGGTGGCCAAAATGTAGTGCTCTGATTTCAACAGATTGACCACCCGTGAATCCTTGTTAAGCGAATTAAGGGCTCCATCCACAAGTCCCACATGCCTAGCGGAATCGCTCCGTGTTAGCTCCTTCTTCAATGCCTCCTGCTTCTTCTGCAAAAGCCTGATGAGGGGAATGACCTGACTCAGGCTGGCAGTGTCTGAACTGACTTCACGTGTGGCAAGTTCAAAGGGCATCAGAACCTTGCACAACGTTGAAATCATTCTCCACTGCACTTGAGACAGGTGCATTCCATCTCCTATATCGTGCTCAATTGTATAGGCTTGAATGGCCTTTTGCTGCTCCTCCAACCTCTGAAGCATATAGAGGGTTGAATTCCACCTCGTTACCACTTCTTGCTTCAGATGATGGCAGGGCAGGTTCAGTAGTTTTTGGTGGTGCTCCAGTCTTCCGTACGTGGTGCCTGTACGCCGAAAGTGTCCCGCAATTTTTCTGGCCACCGACAGCATCTCTTGCACGCCCCTGTCGTTTTTTAAAAAATTCTGCACCACCAAATTCAAGGTATGTGCAAAACATGGGACGTGCTGGAATTTGCCCATATTTAATGCACACACAATATTGCTGGCGTTGTCCGATGCCACAAATCCACAGGAGAGTCCAATTGGGGTAAGCCATTCCGCGATGATCTTCCTCAGTTGCCGTAAGAGGTTTTCAGCTGTGTGCGTATTCTGGAAAGCGGTGATACAAAGCGTAGCCTGCCTAGGAAAGAGTTGGCGTTTGCGAGATGCTGCTACTGGTGCCGCCGCTGCTGTTCTTGCGGCGGGAGTCCATACATCTACCCAGTGGGCTGTCACAGTCATATAGTCCTGACCCTGCCCTGCTCCACTTGTCCACATGTCCGTGGTTAAGTGGACATTGGGTACAACTGCATTTTTTAGGACACTGGTGAGTCTTTTTCTGACGTCCGTGTACATTCTCGGTATCGCCTGCCTAGAGAAGTGGAACCTAGATGGTATTTGGTAACGGGGGCACACTGCCTCAATAAATTGTCTAGTTCCCTGTGAACTAACGGCGGATACCGGACGCACGTCTAACACCAACATAGTTGTCAAGGACTCAGTTATCCGCTTTGCAGTAGGATGACTGCTGTGATATTTCATCTTCCTCGCAAAGGACTGTTGAACAGTCAATTGCTTACTGGAAGTAGTACAAGTGGGCTTACGACTTCCCCTCTGGGATGACCATCGACTCCCAGCGGCAACAACAGCAGCGCCAGCAGCAGTAGGCGTTACACGCAAGGATGCATCGGAGGAATCCCAGGCAGGAGAGGACTCGTCAGACTTGCCAGTGACATGGCCTGCAGGACTATTGGCATTCCTGGGGAAGGAGGAAATTGACACTGAGGGAGTTGGTGGGGTGGTTTGCGTGAGCTTGGTTACAAGAGGAAGGGATTTACTGGTCAGTGGACTGCTTCCGCTGTCACCCAAAGTTTTTGAACTTGTCACTGACTTATTATGAATGCGCTGCAGGTGACGTATAAGGGAGGATGTTCCGAGGTGGTTAACGTCCTTACCCCTACTTATTACAGCTTGACAAAGGGAACACACGGCTTGACACCTGTTGTCCGCATTTCTGGTGAAATACCTCCACACCGAAGAGCTGATTTTTTTGGTATTTTCACCTGGCATGTCAACGGCCATATTCCTCCCACGGACAACAGGTGTCTCCCCGGGTGCCTGACTTAAACAAACCACCTCACCATCAGAATCCTTCTGGTCAATTTCCTCCCCAGCGCCAGCAACACCCATATCCTCCTCATCCTGGTGTACTTCAACACTGACATCTTCAATCTGACTATCAGGAACTGGACTGCGGGTGCTCCTTCCAGCACTTGCAGGGGGCATGCAAATAGTGGAAGGCGCATGCTCTTCACGTCCAGTGTTGGGAAGGTCAGGCATCGCAACCGACACAATTGGACTCTCCTTGTGGATTTGGGATTTCAAAGAACGCACAGTTCTTTGCGGTGCTTTTGCCAGCTTGAGTCTTTTCAGTTTTCTAGCGAGAGGCTGAGTGCTTCCATCCTCATGTGAAGCTGAACCACTAGCCATGAACATAGGCCAGGGCCTCAGCCGTTCCTTGCCACTCCGTGTGGTAAATGGCATATTGGCAAGTTTACGCTTCTCCTCCGACAATTTTATTTTAGGTTTTGGAGTCCTTTTTTTTCTGATATTTGGTGTTTTGGATTTGACATGCTCTGTACTATGACATTGGGCATCGGCCTTGGCAGACGACGTTGCTGGCATTTCATCGTCTCGGCCATGACTAGTGGCAGCAGCTTCAGCACGAGGTGGAAGTGGATCTTGATCTTTCCCTAATTTTGGAACCTCAACTTTTTTGTTCTCCATATTTTATAGGCAGAACTAAAAGGCACCTCAGGTAAACAATGGAGATGGATGGATTGGATACTAGTATACAATTATGGACGGACTGCCACGGTTAGGTGGTATAAAAAAACCACGGTTAGGTGGTATATATTGTAATACAATTATGGATGGACGGACTGCCTGCCGAGTGCCGACACAGAGGTAGCCACAGCCGTGAACTACCGCACTGTACACTGGTTGATAAAGAGATAGTAGTATACTCGTAACAACTAGTATGACTGACTATGACGGTATAAAGAATGAAAAAAAAACCACGGTTAGGTGGTATATATTGTAATACAATTATGGATGGACGGACTGCCTGCCGAGTTCCGACACAGAGGTAGCCACAGCCGTGAACTACCGCACTGTACACTGGTTGATAAAGAGATAGTAGTATACTCGTAACAACTAGTATGACTGACTATGACGGTATAAAGAATGAAAAAAAAACCACGGTTAGGTGGTATATATTGTAATACAATTATGGATGGACGGACTGCCTGCCGAGTTCCGACACAGAGGTAGCCACAGCCGTGAACTACCGCACTGTACACTGGTTGATAAAGAGATAGTAGTATACTCGTAACAACTAGTATGACTGACTATGACGGTATAAAGAATGAAAAAAAAACCACGGTTAGGTGGTATATATTGTAATACAATTATGGATGGACGGACTGCCTGCCGAGTTCCGACACAGAGGTAGCCACAGCCGTGAACTACCGCACTGTACACTGGTTGATAAAGAGATAGTAGTATACTCGTAACAACTAGTATGACTGACTATGACGGTATAAAGAATGAAAAAAAAACCACGGTTAGGTGGTATATATTATAATACAATTATGGATGGACGGACTGCCTGCCGACTGCCGACACAGAGGTAGCCACAGCCGTGAACTACCGCACTGTACACTGGTTGATAAAGAGATAGTAGTATACTCGTAACAACTAGTATGACACTATGACGGTATAAAGAATGAAAAAAAAACCACGGTTAGGTGGTATATATTATAATACAATTATGGATGGACGGACTGCCTGCCGACTGCCGACACAGAGGTAGCCACAGCCGTGAACTACCGCACTGTACACTGGTTGATAAAGAGATAGTAGTATACTCGTAACAACTAGTATGACACTATGACGGTATAAAGAATGAAAAAAAAAACACGGTTAGGTGGTATATATTATAATACAATTATGGATGGACGGACTGCCTGCCGAGTGCCGACACAGAGGTAGCCACAGCCGTGAACTACCGCACTGTACACTGGTTGATAAAGAGATAGTAGTATACTCGTAACAACTAGTATGACTGACTATGACGGTATAAAGAATGAAAAAAAAACCACGGTTAGGTGGTATATATTATAATACAATTATGGATGGACGGACTGCCTGCCGACTGCCGACACAGAGGTAGCCACAGCCGTGAACTACCGCACTGTACACTGGTTGATAAAGAGATAGTAGTATACTCGTAACAACTAGTATGACACTATGACGGTATAAAGAATGAAAAAAAAACCACGGTTAGGTGGTATATATTATAATAATACAATTATGGATGGACGGACTGCCTGCCGACTGCCGACACAGAGGTAGCCACAGCCGTGAACTACCGCACTGTACACTGGTTGATAAAGAGATAGTAGTATACTCGTAACAACTAGTATGACTATGACGACGGTATAAAGAAAGAAAAAAAAATACCACGGTTAGGTGGTATATAATTATACAATTATGGATGGACGGACTGCCTGCCGAGTGCCGACTGCCGACACAGAGGTAGCCACAGCCGTGAACTACCGCACTGTACTGTGTCTGCTGCTAATATAGACTGGTTGATAAAGAGATAGTATACAACAATATACTACTATACTGGTGGTCAGGCACTGGTCACCACTAGTCACACTGGCAGTGGCACTCCTGCAGCAAAAGTGTGCACTGTTTAATTTTAAATTAATATAATATTATGTACTCCTGGCTCCTGCTATAACAACCTGCAGTGCTCCCCAGTCTCCCCCACAATTATTATAAGCTTTTATACATTGATGTGCAGCACACTGGGCTGAGCTGAGTGCACACAGACTGAGTCACACTGTGTGACTGCTGTGTATCGTTTTTTTCAGGCAGAGAACGGATATAGCAGAGAACGGATATATTAAATAAAAGTTAACTTAACAACAACTGCACTGGTCACTGTGGTAAACTCTGTCTGCACAATCTCTCTCTCTCTCTCTCTCTTCTAATCTATTCTAATGGAGAGGACGCCAGCCACGTCCTCTCCCTATCAATCTCAATGCACGTGTGAAAATGGCGGCGACGCGCGGCTCCTTATATAGAATCCGAGTCTCGCGAGAATCCGACAGCGTCATGATGACGTTCGGGCGCGCTCGGGTTAACCGAGCAAGGCGGGAAGATCCGAGTCGCTCGGACCCGTGAAAAAAAAAGTGAAGTTCGTGCGGGTTCGGATTCAAAGAAACCGAACCCGCTCATCTCTACTTCTCAGGGTTAGCCCAGGATCCTTCAAAGAACGCATTCAAATCCTTTGAAGGAGGAAAAGTCACAACCTGCTTTTTATTTCATTTAAAATAATCCTTTTCCTCTGGGACCAGTGTTGTTACAGGAAACTCCAACACTTCCTTTATAGCAACTATCATACATTGTATGCTTTTGGCTAATTTGGGGTCTACCCCTCTCAAATCCCTAGTGTCGACGTCAGAGTCGGAATCAGTGTCTGTGTCCCCTTGCATTATCTGGGCCAGAGACCTTTTCTGGGAACTGGATGGGACCCGAGTGGATGATATGGATGGGTCAGTAAACATGCATCCTCCACAGATTGCCTCCAATATTTAGTCTGTTGTTCAGACTCAGAGAATTTCTTTGCAAGCATTGACATATTCTTATGCAACATTCTCACCCACTCCGGCTCCTTCTGAGAGGGAAGGGTCACCCCATTACCCTCTTGTGCATCTAAAATGGATTCTTCCTGGGAAGAACCCTCCCCAATGTCTGACATGTAACACACTTGTACACACACACACACACACACACACACACACACACACACACACACACACACACACACACACTCTCCCCTATCACACAGGTAAGCTATTGGGGACAGACCCACACTACAGTCTGTCAGAGAGACACAGAGGGATTTGCCAGTCCACACACTGCGCCTTATTGTGAATTGTAGAAATATTACCCATTTACAGCGCATATACCAATAATAGGCCCACAGACCTAATTATAATGAACACTCTCTGCCCCTTCTATAACACCCTGTTCTTGTATCAGCATTGTCATGAGGATAAACACCATTCAGGAGCTTCACACTGGAGTTTCTGCAGCAGAAAATGGCACCCAGTGAGTGTTCTGGCAAGTCTGAGGAGAAGCCCCACCCTTCAGCCTCAGCAATGTAATATTTATACTGGCTGGGGATGGCACATCAGCGGCTGTACATGTATGTATCCTTTTTGCCAGTGAGAGTAAGGTTTTAAAACATGCCCTCAGAGCGCGACCCCCCCCCCCCCCCGCGCTCTGCACCCTTGTGCTGAGAGACATGGCGCGCAGCTTCCCGCCGCTGCGCGTGTACCTGTATGCCACCAACGATGACCGGAGGATCCCCTCTCTGCAGGACTCCGGTAATATACTCACCAGCCTTCTGACTTCTGGATCTGTTAGGGGGTGGCGGCAGTGCTGTAGGAGTGAACGCTGGCCAGGCTTGGGCTGTGTTCAGTACCCTTCAGGGGCTAATGGTGTCCTGTCAGCGAAAGCAGAACCATTAAGTAATTGAGAAGTTGGTTCCTACTCCCCCCTCAAGTCCCACGAAGCAGGGAAGCTATTGCCAGCAGCTTCCCTGTAAAATAACAAAGCTTAAGAAAGTCTTATTCAGCAAAGCTCTGCAGAGCTCCACTAGTGTGCATCCAGTCTCCTGGGCACATTTTCTAAACTGAGGTCTGGAGGAGGGGCATAGAGGGAGGAGCCAGTTCACACTGTTAAAAAGTCTTAAAGTGCCAAAGGCTCCTGCGGAACTGTCTATACCCCATGGTATTAAAATGGACCCCAGCATCCTCTAGGACGTAAGAAAAATAACATTCATTCAACATCATCTCTGGTCTATTCTCTCTTTCTCTTGTGGTAACCATTAGAATACAGCATAGGCCACATCTATTACAGTATAGGCCACATCTAATACAGTATGGGCTACATCTATAAAAAAAAAAACATATATGAGCAGAATTAAAATCATGATCACAAGAATAAATTTCATCAAGAAATACAACATCAAATACAATATACTTTAAAAAAAATGTCCTAATCCTGAAAACTGAATACTAGGATTTAAACATTTATCCTTTCCAGTCCATATCATAATGTCTTTGTTGAACATTCTTCTTTTATATCCTGGGCCTCCTTTATATACTTGGTAATAATCATATCCTGAATCTGTAATGTCATTGGTCAAATAAGTACAGCAGTGAACTCAAACTGCTGTTTCGGAAATCAAACAATATCCTCCAATTTGTGGTATTAAAGAGTCTAGAACAGGCATGTCCAAACTGCGGCCCTCCAGCTGTTGAGAAACTACACATCCCAGCATGCCCTGACACAGTTTTAGCTTTCTCTGACAGCAAAACTGTGTCAGGGCATGCTGGGATATGTAGTTTCACAACAGCTGGAGGGCCGCAGTTTGGACATGACTGGTCTAGAACAATGTGGTATCGTAATAGTTCATGTCCAATATCCTGGAATGTCATATCATAAAGTTCAATCACGTTATCAATAACTTAAAATAACATAAAATCTCAACTCTCAGTTGATTAATCATAAAACTCCATTAGCCATAAGCATTGACAACCTGTATACATTCAATGTTTTATTGATGCACCGGTTTCCTGATTACTGGGTCAATCACTCTTTTAGGAATAGTTCATCCTGTAAGAATCCTTTTCTCAAGATATTATGTGTTTTTGTATAAAATTGCTAAATTAATCTTCTTTAATAACAAATACTTTCAGAATTAATAAGTAACCAATTGTATATCATATCCTAAGGACACATAGGCAACTATCATTCCCAGTTATGTATTATATCTCCTTCAGCCTCTGAATCTACTCCTGGTAAAGTACAGTATAATCAAATACCAAATAATAAACTTTAATGAACATCCTATGTAACCATTACTTTTTTATATACCTAAGTCATTATATCTAGCACATCTAGAAACATTAGGTTTGTATATGTTAACAATCCTTTCACATTTCCTTAAATCCGTCTTTCCTATCTGCATTAGGTAATCTTCTGTGTACTACTGACCTGTTTTATTGGCACTTAATGGAATACACCCCATATGTGTGTAGCTAATATTGGCTCTCATTCCGAGTTGTTCGCTCGGTATTTTTCATCGCATCGCAGTGAAAATCCGCTTAGTACGCATGCGCAATGTTCGCACTGCGACTGCGCCAAGTAACTTTACTATGAAGAAAGTATTTTTACTCACGGCTTTTTCTTCGCTCCGGCGATCGTAATGTGATTGACAGGAAATGGGTGTTACTGGGCGGAAACACGGCGTTTCAGGGGCGTGTGGCTGAAAACGCTACCGTTTCCGGAAAAAACGCAGGAGTGGCCGGAGAAACGGTGGGAGTGCCTGGGCGAACGCTGGGTGTGTTTGTGACGTCAACCAGGAACGACAAGCACTGAACTGATCGCACAGGCAGAGTAAGTCTGGAGCTACTCTGAAACTGCTAAGTAGTTAGTAATCGCAATATTGCGAATACATCGGTCGCAATTTTAAGAAGCTAAGATTCACTCCCAGTAGGCGGCGGCTTAGCGTGTGTAACTCTGCTAAATTCGCCTTGCGACCGATCAACTCGGAATGAGGGCCATTATTACTAGTGGTTCTATCTTGCTATAAGCACCTGCACTTCCTATCCACATGAATCTCTTATTACAACTCTACAAAGTTTTGGTAATCACATCAATTGTAACTTTCATAGAGAACTTTGGCATATTACTATACAATGCTGGTGTCTTCGTATACATACTGTACCTAATAATAATAATAATAATAATAATTAGTAATAATATTTATATAGCAGCAGTACCCAAAATATTTCCCAACAATTAATGGTAATGTTGGACTGGATATTCTTCAGAATAATATCCTAAACCAGGGGTGGCCAGCCAGTCAGAGGCAAAGAGCCAAAAAATATCTGTAGTCAAGCTAAAGAGCCACTGTCATGCGCGCGCCTTCGGTGCGCGCAAAAAATGGGGCGTGGCCTAGCTGGCATAAACCCACGCCCCTTTTTTGTGTGCATGCCTACAGTATGATGTTTGTAGGAGCATGACTGTGTGTGTCGTTCTCCCCCATTTTTAGTCACGCAGGTAGTGAGCTCAGTACATAGAAAATAATACATCATCTGCACACAATCTTCCCAGTTTAAAACTTTGTTTACCTTTTTACTTTGCAAACATAGAGAAAGCCATATTCACATAAAATACACTGAAACAAGCCAGATCAACAGAAAATACACCGAAAAAAGCCAGTTCCACATAAAATACACTCCCCAAGAAAATACACTTGAAAAATACACTTCTACATAAAATGTTTTTTAAAAACCCACAAACACATAAAATACATTTTGAAATTCAAAACCACATAAATTAATCGAAAAATTCAGATTCACATAGTACACGTCAACCTCTCCATGTGTCACTCCAGCCCCCTCCCATGTCATTCCATCCCAGGGACGGATTATAGGTGGGGTGACAGGGGACACCTTATCCACTATCCAGCACCCCCCCAGCTCCACACACAGTATCAAGTATCCCTCAGCTCCAAACACAGTAGCCAGCATTCCTTGCCCACACACAGTAGCCAGCATCCCCCCCACCTCCAAACACAGTCGCAAGCATCCCCCCAGCTCCTCACACAGTATCCACTATCCCCCCCCAGCTCCACACACAGTATCCACTATCCAGCACCCCCCCCCAGCTCCACACACAGTATCCACTATCCAGCACCCCACCCCCCAGCTCCACACATAGTATCCGCTATCCAGCACCCCCCTCAGCTCCACACACAGTAGTCAGCATTCCTCCCCCCCAGCTCCACACACAGTAGTGAGCATTCCCCCCCAGCTCCACACACAGTAGCCAGCATCCCCCCAGCTCCAAACCCAGTAACCAGCATCCCCCCCAGCTCCACACACAGTAGCCAGCACCCCCCCCCCCCAGCTCCAAACACAGCCTAATATCCAAGACCCGAGTATTCCCTCCTCCTCCCCTCTCACTCCCCGCTGGTATTTAGCATCTGATCTCCTCACCGCATGGCGCGTGGTGCTGGCTGGGCCGCCCTCACCGCACAGATGACAGCGGCGCCTGGGCCACCCTCACCGCACAGATGACATCGGCGCCTGGGTCCCCCTCATCATGCAGATAGGCTCTCAAGGCAGGCTCCAGGCTCCACCACCACCCCCTCCTCTGCTGTGGCATTTAGACATCACCCGCAGCCTAGACCGGAATGCATACTTACAGCAGCGTCCACGAGTCCCGCAACTGCATCCTCTCCTGTGGCAGCGGCTCCGCCTCTCATTAAGCGATGTGACGTCCTAACTTCACATCCCGCATAGAGCGGAGCAGTGCCGGCGCCTCCCAAGCCTCCTGTGAAGGAGGCAGGCTGTTGGAAGGCTGAGACAAGTGCCGGGTGCGAGTCATGAATGAATGAATGAGTCACTTGAATGAAAGAGAGCGGGAGCCGCATCACAACAAGGAGAGAGCCGCATGCGGCTCGAGAGCCGCGGGTTAGCCACCCCTGTCCTAAACTATCCATACATCAATCTATACATATTTCTTAAAGTGGAGTACAATACTCACAACCACATTTTTCAAAGGGTCATCTTTACACCGGTCAGAAAGCTCTCTGGATTTCCTGCTTAAAAAAAGAAAGAGGAAGGAAGAGTCTTATTGAAATAATTCCCATCCACCTTAATGGATGAGTACTCATACCTACACCACACTTCTGCTCGCTCTCAATTAAAAACAAAACAAAAAAAAACAAGTTCCAATGCTGTTATAAATAACATCGCTCCCAGTATACTTTCAAGAATGTTAAAAGTTCTTTGGGATATTAGTTTATAAGCGTATAGTCTATCATAGGCAATCTTCTCCATCCTATGCAATCTGTAATGGAACTTCTCACTATAACACAGTCTCCACTCTTTCAGTGATTTGTCCTCTGCCAGACCCAATGTTCGTGCTGGTTAAATATCCTTCCAAGGATCTTGCAGCTTTCGATATTCTTGGAACTGTTTAAATAATTTGTGTGACACATTGAACAGTCAAATCAGTTTATAGTTTTGAATCAGTCTCTGGATAATATATCTTTGCTGGATTCGAAAAAGAACAAAAAAAATAGTTTATACAAAAGAGAGACTAAGCGGAGGTTTAGGTATAATTGTAGCATTATTGAACCGACGATTGGACCATGCCATGATTCAAATTCTGCCATTCCTGTCTCTTTTGTACATTAATAATGCTTAATTCTTTAAACCTTCCCTGTCAAGTGATTTATTTGTATTCTCAACATTACACATATTCATTGAAAAATATTCCCTATAATAAACGGGTAAATCATGTCATCATACAAATTCCTGAAAAATCACCATATTCTCTTTTTATTTTTTCCCCAAACTCCTACAATCTCTTTCTATCAGTAAGAAAACTTTACTGCATTTGAAACAGAAGGCCACACATGTGGCCACCTTATTATTCATTTCTCAAATAGCGCAGCAAACTCCATTGCGCTTTACCCCTTAACACATGTTACACATACTATAGATTTTTTTTTGCAGTAAACTATATTGTATTTAAAACAATGTTGTTTTTAGTCATCCCAAAAACATCCTCAGTAAACATCCACATACTATAGCTTTCTTTTCTTTATCAAATAATTTGTAATCCTTGTAAATAAATTGTATTGCTTTAAGTTCAGTTATTTTGGTCAAATGCTAGAACACAATGTACCGTATATACTCGATTACAAGCCGACTTTTTCAGCACGTTTTTTTGTGCTGAAAAAGCCACCTCAGCTTATAATCGAGTCAGCGTTAGGAGGGACATGGAGAGCACAGCGCGCGACTCTCCTGTGTCCCTCCTGCATCTCCGGCGGTGTGTGTGTTAAAGGAAGTGCACGAACTGGCACTTCCTTTAACACACGCCACTGCCGCCGGAGACGCAGGAGGGACACAGGAGAGCCGCGCACTGCACTCTCCGTGTCCCTCCTTCAGAAGACAGCGCGGGAGCGACGGAGGGTAAGTATCTGGCACTGTGGGGCACATCTAGCACTGTGGGGCACATCTGGCACTGTGGGGCATATCTGGCACTGTGGGGCATATCAGGCACTGTGGGGCATATCTGGCACTGTGGGGCATATCTGGCACTGTGGGGCATATCTGGCACATCTAGCACTGTGGGGCATATCTGGCACTGTGGGGCATATCTGGCACATCTGGCACTGTGGGGCATATCTGGCACTGTGGGGCATATCAGGCACTGTGGGGCATATCTGGCACTGTGGGGCATATCTGGCACATCTAGCACTGTGGGGCATATCTGGCACTGTGGGGCATATCTGGCACATCTGGCACTGTGGGGCATATCTGGCACTGTGGGGCATATCTGGCACTGTGGGGCATATCTGGCACATCTGGCACTGTGGGGCATATCTGGCACTGTGGGGCATATCAGGCACTGTGGGGCATATCTGGCACTGTGGGGCATATCTGGCACATCTAGCACTGTGGGGCATATCTGGCACTGTGGGGCATATCTGGCACATCTGGCACTGTGGGGCATATCTGGCACTGTGGGGCATATCTGGTACATCTGGCACTGTGGCGCATATCAGGCACATCTGGCACTGTGGGGCATATCAGGCACTGTGGGGCATATCTGGCACATCTAGCACTGTGGGGCATATCTGGCACTGTGGGGCATATCTGGCACTGTGGGGCATATCTGGCACATCTGGCACTGTGGGGCATATCTGGCACTGTGGGGCATATCTGGCACATCTGGCACTGTGGGGCATATCTGGTACTGTGGGGCATATCTGGCACTGTGGGGCATATCTGGCACATCTGGCACTGTGGGGCATATCTGGCACTGTGGGGCATATCTGGCACATCTGGCACTGTGGGGCATATCTGGCACTGTGAGGCATATCTGGCACATCTGGCACTGTGGGGCATATCTGGCACTGTGGGGGCATATCTGGCAGTTTGAGGGCATATCTGGCACTGAGGGCTGTGTACGGCTAGAGCTGCATTTCCCACCCTAGGCTTATACTCGAGTCAATAAGTTTTCCCAGGTTTTTGGTAGAGATGAGCGGGTTCGGTTTCTCTGAATCCGAACCCGCCCGAACTTCATGTTTTTTTACACGGGTCCGAGCGACTCGGATCTTCCCGCCTTGCTCGGTTAACCCGAGCGCGCCCGAACGTCATCATCACGCTGTCGGATTCTCGCGAGGCTCGGATTCTATCGCGAGACTCGGATTCTATATAAGGAGCCGCGCGTCGCGGCCATTTTCACACGTGCATTGAGATTGATAGGGAGAGGACGTGGCTGGCGTCCTCTCCGTTTAGAAATTAAAATAGATAGGAGAGTGAGAGTGAGACACTTCATTTACTTACTGGAGCTTAGGAGGAGTTATACTAGTGACTGATGACCAGTGACCTGACCACCAGTGCAGTTTTATAATTTATTATTATTTAATAATCCGTTCTGTTCTTGTTCTCTGCCTGAAAAAAACGATACACAGTGACTCAGTCACACTCACATACCATATCTGTGCTCAGCCCAGTGTGCTGCATCATCTATGTATAATATCTGACTGTGCTCACACAGCTTAATTGTGGGGGAGACTGGGGAGCAGTTATAGGTTATAGCAGGAGCCAGGAGTACATATTAAACAGTGCACACTTTTGCTGCCAGAGTGCCACTGCCAGTGTGACTGACCACTGACCACTGTGACCAGTGACCTGACCACACTGACCACCAGTATAGTATATTGTGATTGAATGTCTGCCTGAAAAAGTACACTCGTCGTGTGACTTGTGTGGTGTTTTTTTATTCTATAAAAATTAAAAAACTCATTCTGCTGACAGACAGTGTCCACTCCAGCAGGTCCGTCATTATATAATATATACCTGTCCGGCTGCAGTAGTGATATATATATATTTTTTATATCATTATTTATCATCCAGTCTACTAGCAGCAGACACAGTACGGTAGTTCACAGCTGTAGCTACCTCTGTGTCGGCACTCGGCAGTCCATCCATAATTGTATACCACCTACCCGTGGTTTTTTTTTTCTTTCTTCTTTATACATACTACATCTCATTATCAACCAGTCTATATTAGCAGCAGACACAGTACGGTAGTTAACGGCTGTAGCTACCTCTGTGTCGGCACTCGGCAGTCCATCCATAATTGTATACCACCTACCCGTGGTTTTTTTTTCTTTCTTCTTTATACATACATACTACATCTCATTATCATCCAGTCTATATTAGCAGCAGACACAGTACAGTACGGTAGTCCACAGCTGTAGCTACCTGTGTCGGCACTCGGCAGTCCATCCATAATTGTATACCACCTACCCGTGTTTTTTTTTTTCTTTCTTCTTTATACATACTACATCTCATTATCATCCAGTCTATATTAGCAGCAGACACAGTACAGTATGGTAGTCCACGGCTGTAGCTACCTCTGTGTCGGCACTCGGCACTCGGCAGTCCATCCATAATTGTATACCACCTACCCGTGTTTTTTTTTCTTTCTTCTTTATACATACTACATCTCATTATCAACCAGTCTATATTAGCAGCAGACACAGTACAGTACGGTAGTCCACGGCTGTAGCTACCTCTGTGTCGGCACTCGGCAGTCCATCCATAATTGTATACCACCTACCCGTGTTTTTTTTTTTCTTTCTTCTTTATACATACTACATCTCATTATCAACCAGTCTATATTAGCAGCAGACACAGTACGGTAGTTCACGGCTGTAGCTACCTCTGTGTCGGCACTCGGCAGTCCATCCATAATTGTATACCACCTACCCGTGGTTTTTTTTTCTTTCTTCTTTATACATACATACTACATCTCATTATCATCCAGTCTATATTAGCAGCAGACACAGTACAGTACGGTAGTCCACGGCTGTAGCTACCTCTGTGTCGGCACTCGGCAGTCCATCCATAATTGTATACCACCTACCCGTGGTTTTTTTTTTCTTTCTTCTTTATACATACTACATCTCATTATCATCCAGTCTATATTAGCAGCAGACACAGTACAGTACGGTAGTCCATGGCTGTAGCTACCTCTGTGTCGGCACTCGGCAGTCCATCCATAATTGTATACCACCTACCCGTGTTTTTTTTTTCTTTCTTCTTTATACATACTACATCTCATTATCATCCAGTCTATATTAGCAGCAGACACAGTACAGTACGGTAGTCCACGGCTGTAGCTACCTCTGTGTCGGCACTCGGCAGTCCATCCATAATTGTATACCACCTACCCGTGGTTTTTTTTTTTTCTTCTTTATACATACTACATCTCATTATCAACCAGTCTATATTAGCAGCAGACACAGTACAGTACGGTAGTCCACGGCTGTAGCTACCTCAGTGTCGGCACTCGGCAGTCCATCCATAATTGTATACCACCTACCCGTGGTTTTTTTTTTCTTTCTTCTTTATACATACTACATCTCATTATCATCCAGTCTATATTAGCAGCAGACACAGTACAGTACGGTAGTCCACGGCTGTAGCTACCTCTGTGTCAGCACTCGGCAGTCCATCCATAATTGTATACCACCTACCCGTGGTTTTTTTTTTCTTTCTTCTTTATACATACTACATCTCATTATCAACCAGTCTATATTAGCAGCAGACACAGTACGGTAGTTCACGGCTGTAGCTACCTCTGTGTCGGCACTCGGCAGTCCATCCATAATTGTATACCACCTACCCGTGGTTTTTTTTTTCTTTCTTCTTTATACATACATACTACATCTCATTATCATCCAGTCTATATTAGCAGCAGACACAGTACAGTACGGTAGTCCACGGCTGTAGCTACCTCTGTGTCGCAACTCGGCAGTCCATCCATAATTGTATACCACCTACCCGTGGTTTTTTTTTTCTTTCTTCTTTATACATACTACATCTCATTATCATCCAGTCTATATTAGCAGCAGACACAGTACAGTACGGTAGTCCATGGCTGTAGCTACCTCTGTGTCGGCACTCGGCAGTCCATCCATAAGTATACTAGTATCCATCCATCTCCATTGTTTACCTGAGGTGCCTTTTAGTTGTGCCTATTAAAATATGGAGAACAAAAATGTTGAGGTTCCAAAATTAGGGAAAGATCAAGATCCACTTCCACCTCGTGCTGAAGCTGCTGCCACTAGTCATGGCCGAGACGATGAAATGCCAGCAACGTCGTCTGCCAAGGCCGATGCCCAATGTCATAGTACAGAGCATGTCAAATCCAAAACACCAAATATCAGTAAAAAAAGGACTCCAAAACCTAAAATAAAATTGTCGGAGGAGAAGCGTAAACTTGCCAATATGCCATTTACCACACGGAGTGGCAAGGAACGGCTGAGGCCCTGGCCTATGTTCATGGCTAGTGGTTCAGCTTCACATGAGGATGGAAGCACTCAGCCTCTCGCTAGAAAAATGAAAAGACTCAAGCTGGCAAAAGCACCGCAAAGAACTGTGCGTTCTTCCAAATCCCAAATCCACAAGGAGAGTCCAATTGTGTCGGTTGCGATGCCTGACCTTCCCAACACTGGACGTGAAGAGCATGCGCCTTCCACCATTTGCACGCCCCCTGCAAGTGCTGGAAGGAGCACCCGCAGTCCAGTTCCTGATAGTCAGATTGAAGATGTCAGTGTTGAAGTACACCAGGATGAGGAGGATATGGGTGTTGCTGGCGCTGGGGAGGAAATTGACCAGGAGGATTCTGATGGTGAGGTGGTTTGTTTAAGTCAGGCACCCGGGGAGACACCTGTTGTCCGTGGGAGGAATATGGCCGTTGACATGCCTGGTGAAAATACCAAAAAAATCAGCTCTTCAGTGTGGAGGTATTTCAACAGAAAAGCAGACAACAGGTGTCAAGCCGTGTGTTGCCTTTGTCAAGCTGTAATAAGTAGGGGTAAGGACGTTAACCACCTCGGAACATCCTCCCTTATACGTCACCTGCAGCGCATTCATAATAAGTCAGTGACAAGTTCAAAAACTTTGGGCGACAGCGGAAGCAGTCCACTGACCAGTAAATCCCTTCCTCTTGTAACCAAGCTCACGCAAACCACCCCACCAACTCCCTCAGTGTCAATTTCCTCCTTCCCCAGGAATGCCGATAGTCCTGCAGGCCATGTCACTGGCAATTCTGACGAGTCCTCTTCTGCCTGGGATTCCTCCGATGCATCCTTGCGTGTAATGCCTACTGCTGCTGGCGCTGCTGTTGTTGCTGCTGGGAGTCGATGGTCATCCCAGAGGGGAAGTCGTAAGCCCACTTGTACTACTTCCAGTAAGCAATTGACTGTCCAACAGTCCTTTGCGAGGAAGATGAAATATCACAGCAGTCATCCTGCTGCAAAGCGGATAACTGAGGCCTTGACAACTATGTTGGTGTTAGACGTGCGTCCGGTATCCGCCGTTAGTTCACAGGGAACTAGACAATTTATTGAGGCAGTGTGCCCCCGTTACCAAATACCATCTAGGTTCCACTTCTCTAGGCAGGCGATACCGAGAATGCACACGGACGTCAGAAAAAGACTCACCAGTGTCCTAAAAAATGCAGTTGTACCCAATGTCCACTTAACCACGGACATGTGGACAAGTGGAGCAGGGCAGGGTCAGGACTATATGACTGTGACAGCCCACTGGGTAGATGTATGGACTCCCGCCGCAAGAACAGCAGCGGCGGCACCAGTAGCAGCATCTCGCAAACGCCAACTCTTTCCTAGGCAGGCTACGCTTTGTATCACCGCTTTCCAGAATACGCACACAGCTGAAAACCTCTTACGGCAACTGAGGAAGATCATCGCGGAATGGCTTACCCCAATTGGACTCTCCTGTGGATTTGTGGCATCGGACAACGCCAGCAATATTGTGTGTGCATTAAATATGGGCAAATTCCAGCACGTCCCATGTTTTGCACATACCTTGAATTTGGTGGTGCAGAATTTTTAAAAAAACGACAGGGGCGTGCAAGAGATGCTGTCGGTGGCCAGAAGAATTGCGGGACACTTTCGGCGTACAGGCACCACGTACAGAAGACTGGAGCACCACCAAAAACTACTGAACCTGCCCTGCCATCATCTGAAGCAAGAAGTGGTAACGAGGTGGAATTCAACCCTCTATATGCTTCAGAGGTTGGAGGAGCAGCAAAAGGCCATTCAAGCCTATACAATTGAGCACGATATAGGAGGTGGAATGCACCTGTCTCAAGTGCAGTGGAGAATGATTTCAACGTTGTGCAAGGTTCTGATGCCCTTTGAACTTGCCACACGTGAAGTCAGTTCAGACACTGCCAGCCTGAGTCAGGTCATTCCCCTCATCAGGCTTTTGCAGAAGAAGCTGGAGACATTGAAGGAGGAGCTAACATGGAGCGATTCCGCTAGGCATGTGGGACTTGTGGATGGAGCCCTTAATTCGCTTAACAAGGATTCACGGGTGGTCAATCTGTTGAAATCAGAGCACTACATTTTGGCCACCGTGCTCGATCCTAGATTTAAAGCCTACCTTGGATCTCTCTTTCCGGCAGACACAAGTCTGCTGGGGTTGAAAGACCTGCTGGTGAGAAAATTGTCAAGTCAAGCGGAACGCGACCTGTCAACATCTCCTCCTTCACATTCTCCCGCAACTGGGGGTGCGAGGAAAAGGCTCAGAATTCCGAGCCCACCCACTGGCGGTGATGCAGGGCAGTCTGGAGCGACTGCTGATGCTGACATCTGGTCCGGACTGAAGGACCTGACAACGATTACTGACATGTCGTCTACTGTCACTGCATATGATTCTCTCACCATTGAAAGAATGGTGGAGGATTATATGAGTGACCGCATCCAAGTAGGCACGTCACACAGTCCGTACTTATACTGGCAGGAAAAAGAGGCAATTTGGAGGCCCTTGCACAAACTGGCTTTATTCTACCTAAGTTGCCCTCCCACAAGTGTGTACTCCGAAAGAGTGTTTAGTGCCGCCGCTCACCTTGTCAGCAATCGGCGTACGAGGTTACATCCAGAAAATGTGGAGAAGATGATGTTCATTAAAATGAATTATAATCAATTCCTCCGTGGAGACATTGACCAGCAGCAATTGCCTCCACAAAGTACACAGGGAGCTGAGATGGTGGATTCCAGTGGGGACGAATTGATAATCTGTGAGGAGGGGGATGTACACGGTGATATATCGGAGGATGATGATGAGGTGGACATCTTGCCTCTGTAGAGCCAGTTTGTGCAAGGAGAGATTAATTGCTTCTTTTTTGGTGGGGGTCCAAACCAACCCGTCATTTCAGTCACAGTCGTGTGGCAGACCCTGTCACTGAAATGATGGGTTGGTTAAAGTGTGCATGTCCTGTTTATACAACATAAGGGTGGGTGGGAGGGCCCAAGGACAATTCCATCTTGCACCTCTTTTTTCTTTAATTTTTCTTTGCGTCATGTGCTGTTTGGGGAGGGTTTTTTGGAAGGGACATCCTGCGTGACACTGCAGTGCCACTCCTAGATGGGCCCGGTGTTTGTGTCGGCCACTAGGGTCGCTTATCTTACTCACACAGCTACCTCATTGCGCCTCTTTTTTTCTTTGCGTCATGTGCTGTTTGGGGAGGTTTTTTTGGAAGGGACATCCTGCGTGACACTGCAGTGCCACTCCTAGATGGGCCCGGTGTTTGTGTCGGCCACTAGGGTCGCTTATCTTACTCACACAGCTACCTCATTGCGCCTCTTTTTTTCTTTGCGTCATGTGCTGTTTGGGGAGGGTTTTTTGGAAGGGACATCCTGCGTGACACTGCAGTGACACTCCTAGATGGGCCCGGTGTTTGTGTCGGCCACTAGGGTCGCTTATCTTACTCACACAGCTACCTCATTGCGCCTCTTTTTTTCTTTGCGTCATGTGCTGTTTGGGGAGGGTTTTTTGGAAGGGACATCCTGCGTGACACTGCAGTGACACTCCTAGATGGGCCCGGTGTTTGTGTCGGCCACTAGGGTCGCTTATCTTTCTCACACAGCTACCTCATTGCGCCTCTTTTTTTCTTTGCGTCATGTGCTGTTTGGGGAGGGTTTTTTGGAAGGGACATCCTGCGTGACACTGCAGTGACACTCCTAGATGGGCCCGGTGTTTGTGTCGGCCACTAGGGTCGCTTATCTTACTCACACAGCTACCTCATTGCGCCTCTTTTTTTCTTTGCGTCATGTGCTGTTTGGGGAGGGTTTTTTGGAAGGGACATCCTGCGTGACACTGCAGTGACACTCCTAGATGGGCCCGGTGTTTGTGTCGGCCACTAGGGTCGCTTATCTTACTCACACAGCTACCTCATTGCGCCTCTTTTTTTCTTTGCGTCATGTGCTCTTTGGGGAGGGTTTTTTGGAAGGGACATCCTGCGTGACACTGCAGTGCCACTCCTAGATGGGCCCGGTGTTTGTGTCGGCCACTAGGGTCGCTTAGCTTAGTCATCCAGCGACCTAGGTGCAAATTTTAGGACTAAAAATAATATTGTGAGGTGTGAGGTATTCAGAATAGACTGAAAATGAGTGTAAATTATGGTTTTTGAGGTTAATAATACTTTGGGATCAAAATGACCCCCAAATTCTATGATTTAAGCTGTTTTTTAGTGTTTTTTAAAAAAAACACCCGAATCCAAAACACACCCGAATCCGACAAAAAAAATTCGGTGAGGTTTTGCCAAAACGCGGTCGAACCCAAAACACGGCCGCGGAACCGAACCCAAAACCAAAACACAAAACCCGAAAAATTTCCGGCGCTCATCTCTAGTTTTTGGGGTAAAATTAGGTGCCTCGGCTTATATTCGGGTCGACTTATACTCGAGTGTATACGGTATATTTCTCCATTAAACTTCATACTATTGTAGTAAGCTTGTGCAATCTATTTCATGTTAATTACCCTTAGATGTGCATACTGTAACTCAAGACATTTCCCATAGCAAAAGTTGGCAGCAACACTTTACTACTACTAATACTAATTCACATACTAATTTCAGTTACCCCACTGTAATTCACCATCCCAGTATCCCCTATGGATGCTAGAGAAAGTATTCTCCTGTTACTGTCAGTGTTTAAATGCAATGTAATAATTAGAATTGTCTTACTCATCCACATTAAGGCCCTCATTCCGAGTTGTTCGCTCGGTAAAAATCTTCGCATCGCAGCGATTTTCCGCTTAATGCGCATGCGCAATGTTCGCACTGCGACTGCGCCAAGTAAATTTGCTATGCACTTAGTAATTTTACTAACGGCTTTTTCATCGTTCTGGCGATCGTAATGTGATTGACAGGAAATGGGTGTTACTGGGCGGAAACAGGCCGTTTTATGGGCGTGTGGGAAAAAACGCTACCGTTTCCGGAAAAAACGCAGGAGTGGCTGGAGAAACGGAGGAGTGTCTGGGCGAACGCTGGGTGTGTTTGTGACGTCAAACCAGGAACGACAAGCAGTGAAATGATCGCAGATGCCGAGTAAGTCTGGAGCTACTCAGAAACTGCTACGAGGTGTGTAATCGCAATATTGCGAATACATCGTTCGCAATTTTAAGATGCTAAGATTCACTCCCAGTAGGCGGCGGCTTAGCATGAGCAAATCTGCTAAAATCCGCTTGCGAGCGAACAACTCGGAATGACCTCCTATATTGCTTATACTCCCCACTTTTGAGGATGAGGAAGGCAAGTATGCAGCTGTATCAAAGTTGTGACAGCCATGTGTACTGCCAGAGGTAACGATGTAGATTCTTATCATACAAAATGTACTGCTTAACCACAGTTCTAAACATAATCCTTACTTATACATGAGTGGATACTAGTTCGGCTCTGTTTGTGTATCCCTCAAATGTAATTCATGATAAAGTGTAATATCTTGTATCACATTCTATAATTTCTTCTGTTAGGAACTTGAATGCATGCATATAGCACTCACAAATATTCACTGTATCATGAAATTCATCATCTGGTTTTATATATATAAATATATATTTTGGGATCCAGTTCAGATCCACACAGGGCACCAGTGCCCTCTGTGGATCTGAACTGGATCCCAAAATAGCGTGCAGGAGACAGCAGCACTCAGCAGACTTATCGATTAAGTAAAAAGCCTTTATTCCGGTCCTACACCGTTTCGAGGACTACCCCCGTCGTCAGGGACAAGTGATAAACATGTGTATCGCTTGTCCCTGATGACGGGGGTAGTCCCCGAAAACGGTGTAGGACCGGAATAAAGGCTTTTTACTTAATTGATAAGTCTGCTGAGTGCCGCTGTCTCCTGCACGCTATATATATATATATATATATATATATATATAATAAATAAATATATATATATATAACCAGAAGAATAGGCGGCACTCCAGAGACTTTGTTAACACTGTTAACAAAGTCTCTGGAGTGCCGCCTATTCTTCTGGTTATATATATATATATATATATATATATATATTTAACAGTGCTTCTTTTAATGAAGACGCATCCTACAATTGTTTCGGGCCACTGCCCGTCATCAGGTATGTACAACGTAATGAAAAGATACAATATATACCCTCACCAGGACCTCCCCCCACATGTAAAAGGTGGTTATTATTGGATCCTGTATCCTAAGGAGGGCACCGGAGCAGATGCTATGACAGCAAGGGGAGTGCCGGCTATGTTGCTTGTTTTTTAACTTTGTCAGTGCACTGTTGAATTTTGTCCTGCGACACCTTGTTTCTGCAAAAAAACACAACAGCTGTTTAATATCTGACACTGATGCTTCAAATGATTTGGAGCATAGTAGCTGGTCATCCACATACTGGATAAGGACTGAGCTATCTGTAGGTACAAAAGATTGCAGGTTATTTTGCAAGTATTGCGAGTACAAAGAAAGACTGTCTATAAATCCTTCGCTTAATCTAGTCCGGGTATACTGAACTCCCTTGTAGGTAAAAGCAAACAGGTAAAAAAAAACATCAAATGTATACAGGTATCGAGAATCAGGATGTATTGGCACAGAGAAAAAGGCACTACATGGATTTATCACAGCGATATGTAGTGTCTGCAGGAATCTGCATCAACATGATGACTGGATTAGACACCGCTGGAAAATGTAATTTCATCCCCTTATTCAATGCCCTTAGATCCTGACTTAATGAAGGTCTATAAGGCTGCTATTTGCCTAGTCCAATACAGTGTAATCTATTTCATCAACATCACTTTTTTCTCATTGATAGCCTGTATTTTACCATATTCAATATAAGGGCCCTCATTCCGAGTTGATCGGTCGCAAGGCGAATTTAGCAGAGTTACACATGCTAAGCCGCCGCCTACTGGGAGTGAATCTTAGCTTCTTAAAATTGCGACCGATGTATTCGCAATATTGCGATTACTAACTACTTAGCAGTTTCAGAGTAGCTTCAGACTTACTCTGCCTGTGCGATCAGTTCAGTGCTTGTCGTTCCTGGTTGACGTCACAAACACACCCAGCGTTCGCCCAGGCACTCCCACCGTTTCTCCGGCCACTCCTGCGTTTTTTCCGGAAACGGTAGCGTTTTCAGCCACACGCCCCTGAAACGCCGTGTTTCCGCCCAGTAACACCCATTTCCTGTCAATCACATTACGATCGCCGGAGCGATGAAAAAGCCGTGAGTAAAATTACTTTCTACATAGCAAAGTTACTTGGCGCAGTCGCAGTGCGAACATTGCGCATGCGTACTAAGCGGATTTTCATTGCGATGCGATGAAAAATACCGAGCGAACAACTCGGAATGAGGGCCAATATACGGTTACTTACACACAAGGCTATTAACCAAACTGCACCAACATACATCTCTTTGCTTATCTTAAAATATCTCTCAAACTGGCCACTTCACTCTTCACAATATCTACATTTCTCATCCACACTCATTACTTGCTCCCATGCACGATTACAAACTTTCCTCGGACTGCACCGACTCTGTGAAATGCTGTACCATGTAAAAGCATTCTCTGAAAACTTACCTATTCAGACAAGCTAATCAAATCCCAGAACTGCTCACATTACCTTCATTATCCAATCTATCTACCAGTTATGTCCCCACACATATTCTTTCTTCACTCTCCCTTCCTACTGATCCTGGTTCACCCCAAACTTAAATGACTGCAAAGCCAAAAACCAACAGGTCACACGAGCATTCACCTCTTTGTATACATCCACTATAAGGGGCCCTACACATTTGACGATGCGCCGCCGAGGTGCCCGACGGCCGAAACGGCCAACGAGCGACCCGGCGGCGGGGGGGCAGTAACGGGGGGAGTGAAGTTTCTTCACTCCCCCCGTCACGCGGCTGCATTGAAGTGCAGGCAAATATGGTGGAGATCGTCCATATTGGCCTGCATGCACAGCCGACGGGAGACCAGCGATGAACGAGCGCGGGGCCGCGCATCGTTCATCGCTGGAGTCTCCACACTGAAAGATATGAACGAGTTCTCGTTCATTTATGAACGATATCGTTCATATCTTTCAGAAAATCGGCCAGTGTGTAGGGCCTATAAGGGTGCATGGTCTGTGACCAACAAAAACTGTTGTCCCAATAAATAATACCTTAATGACTCAACTGCCCATTTAATGGCCAAGCATTCCTGCCCTACAGTTGAGTACCTGCGCTCCCTGGGCAATCATTTATGGCTAAGGTAGAGGATGGGCTTCTCCTCTCCATCTACCTCTCCTAACCCTGTCCCAGTGGCATCCACAAATTGCTTTTTAAAGCCAGGAGCTTGCAAGACAGGCTCAGTACACAAAACTCGTCTCAAATCCTGCCAAGCAGTTTCCACTGGTGTAGACCACATTATCTTGTTTGGAAATTGTTTTTTAAGACATTCGGTTAGTGGAGCCGCCCTAGCGGCGAAATCTCAAATGAACCTGCGATAATATCTGACCAAACCGAGAAATGTCCTAAGTTGTGATTTTCATTTAGGTCTAGACCAGGTGAGGACTGCTTCTACCTTACTAGGCTGAGGTTTAACCTGTCCTCTGCCCACAATGTACCCCAAATACTTGGCCTCAATCATACCAATGGCACATTTCTCAGGGTCGGCGGTAAACCCATGTGCCCGTAGAGACTGTAAAACGGCTTCTACCTTTGGTAGGTGTGACTCCCAGTCAGAGCTGAAAATAACAATGTCATCTAAATATGTAGTGGCATATTCCCTGTGGGGCCGCAGCAACTTATTCATAGCTCTCTGGAAGGTTGCTGAGGCACCATGTAAATCAAATGGGAGCATTTTATATTGGATTAAGCCTTCTGGGATAGAGAAGGCTGTTTTTGCCTTAGCAGCTCCTGTTAACGGAATCTGCCAATAACCTTTTGTCAAATCAAGTGTAGTGAGATATTGATCATTGGCTACATTTTCTACCAACTCATCAACCCGGGGCATAGGGTAAGAATCAAACCGAGACACTTGATTTAATTTACAGAAGTCATTGCAGAACCGTAAAGCACCTGAAGGCTTCGCTACTAGGACAATTGGATTATTCCACTCACTGGTGGATTCCTCTATAACCCCTAGGCATAACATCTCTTCCACCTCCTGCTTTACTGCTGCCAAATCGCTTTGGGTATGCGATATGGCCTCTATTTAATGACCACCCCGGGTGGAGTCACAACATCATGTTGGATGATCTGTGTCTTTCCCGGAATGGCAGAAAACACATCTTAGGAGCATTTCACCAAGTTCACCACTTCCTTTTTCTGTTCAGGAGTAAGCGTGACTTCAATGGGTACCTGGCAGTCTGAAATCTTTTTAGTTACCAAAGTGGGCCGATTGGCAATTTCCTTCCAGGGTTTTAACAGGTTTACATGGTAGACTTGTACCTCCCTCCTTCTACCCTCCTGTCGGACCCTGTAATTGACCGGTCCCACTGCTTGCCATTGTGCATACATCTTGCTTTCTGTGGTGGGCACCAACACACACATTTTGTCTCTCGGATTAAAGGACTAGTTGACTGAGGTGACGTCATACCTCTGTTTCTGACATTGGCCCTCATTCCGAGTTGTTCGCTCGCTAGCTGCTTTTAGCAGCATTGCATACGCTAGGCCGCCGCCCTCTGGGAGTGTATCTTAGCATAGCAGAATAGCGAACAAAAGATTAGCAGATTTGCGAATAGAAAATTCTTAGCAGTTTCTGAGTAGCTCGAGACTTACTCAGCCATTGCGATCAGTTCAGTCAGTTTCGTTCCTGGTTTGACGTCACAAACACACCCAGCGTTCGCCCAGACACTCCCCCGTTTCTTCAGACACTCCCGCGTTTTTCCCAGAAACGCCAGCGTTTTTTCGCACACTCCCATAAAACGGCCAGTTTCCACCCAGAAACACCCACACTTTCTGTCAATCACACTACGATCACCAGAATGATGAAAAATCCTCGTTATGCCGTGAGTAAAATACCTAACTTTTGAATAAAATAACTACCCGCATGCGCTCTGCGAACCTTGCGCATGCGCAGTAAGCGACTAATCGCAATATAGCGAAACTAGGCAACGAGCGAACAACTCGGAATGAGGGCCATTGTTGGGACCTTTCCATGTGTTCGTTCAGTAGTGGCGCAATCTGCATTAAATGGCTGTATAACTGGGCCACAAACTGAAAGACGTAAGGGTACTGACATAGTTGTTCTTCCCACCCTTCTTTTAAGAGATATAGAATTCCTCTGGACTGTCTCCCATAGAGGAGCTCAAAGGGAATAAACCCTGTAGAGGATTGGGGTAATCCGCAAACATCAAGTAAGGTAGGAACAGATCCCAATCTCGTTTTTCTTGTGACACTACCCTCTTTATCATTTGCTTAAGGGTTTAATTAAATCTTTCTACCAGGCCATCTGTCTGCGGGTGGTACACCGAGGTGGCAATCCTGTTTACGTTTAGCAACCGACATAAATCTTTCATGAGTTTAGACATGAAAGGTGTACCTTGGTCTGCTAAGACCTCTTTCGGTATTCCTAAGCGGGTATACATAGTTAGTAGTTCTTTGTAGTGCCAGATTTCATATTGCGCAGGGGTATAGCCTCTGGGTACCTGGTGGCATAATCAACTACCACCAATATGTATTGTTGCCCTCGAGCAGATTTTTCCACTGGCCCTATCAGATCCATACCAATCTGCTCAATAGGTACAGAAATGATAGGGAGGGGTACCAGTGAAGCTCTAAACTCTGGCCATGGGGTCGTCCTCTGGCAGACTGGGCACCCCTGACAATACCTCTTAACGGAAGCATAGATGCCGGGCCAAAAGAACCTTAACTGGATGTGTTGGAGTATTTTCTCCTCCCCTAGATGGCCACCCCACAAATGCGTATGGGCAGCTTCTAACACCAACCGCTCCAGTTTTCGGGGAACTAAGAGCTGATCTACCTTTTTCCCTTGTAAAGTAGCGGCACAATATAGCAAATCATTTTTCAACACAAAATATGGTACACCCTCTGATGGTAAAGCATCAACTACCCTGCCGTTAACTACTTTAACAGTCTCATAGGCGTGTACCAAGTTGCTATCATTGCGTTGATCTCTCCCAAAGTCCTGCAGTTATATTTTATCACCAACTGGGTTCCAATGGCCCTCAGACTCAGTTTCTTGGGGTGGTTTGGGACCGTCAGCCTCTCTCCCCCAGACGCTCATTTTTGGTAGTCTCTGGTCTCTGGCTTCTGAGTTGTTTCGGTGGTTGACGGTTTGTTGGTAGCATGCCAGTTAACCAGCTCCTGCAGCAACGGAAAGTCCTGGCCCAGAATCAGCAGATACGGGGGTCTGGGGGTCACCGCCACTACCACCTTTAACGACCAACCTTGAACGGTCAGGGGTAAGTAGACACGTGGGCACTCCTCCACATCGCCATGGACGCACAACACCCTGACAGAAGGCTGGACCTTGTCAGCTCCCGGAGGAACCATGTTAGCCGTGACAATGGTGAGCTCACTGCTGGTATCCACCAGTGCCCAAATCTCATGGTTTTCCACCTATACCTGAACCCAGAACAGGGAGGACTCTGCTTGGGATACCCCCACCACTGCCATGCTGACCAATGGCCGAGCCATTTTCCCCACACTGCAACCCATCGGCTTGCCCAAGGCAGACGGAGCCTTTGGTTTAACTACTGGGACCTGAGTTCTGGGTTTAGGTGGTGGCCCATATCCTGACCTGGCTTTATTCAGCTTTCCCAGTGTCAGGTGCCTCTCAATCACCACTGCCAACTGCTCAAATGTCTGGGGGTCAGCCTGAAGGGCCCACTGCTGCACTGAGTGGTCTAACACCCGCTTAGCCTGGTCCAGTGCGACTACTTCCACAACCTGTACTGCAGAGTTTTTATCCGGCTACAACCAGGCTTTTGCCAGTCGGGCTAGTTTGGCCAGCTGAATCCTAGGAGGCTCAGACCCCTCCAGCCACCAGTCATGGAGATCTTGGGCTTTGCTGGGCCCCGTCACTCCAATCCTATCCAGTATAGCCTTTTTCAGGCCAGGATAGGAGCGTGTCTCAGCCACAGTCATGTCCACATACACCTGCTGTGCCCCCCTTTTCAACAGGGAATCAGCCTGTCAGACCATTCCTCCACAGACCACCCCAACCGCGTGGCTGTGTGCTCAAACCTAAATTAAATCCATTTGCAGTTGGTATTACAGGCAGTATCATACAGGCACTCTCAGCATAGAAGACTCTTGAAAGGCTTAGGTAGCTATTCTACCGTCAAGAGCAAGGTGACTCTGCCCTGGAAACCTTTATATCAGGAAATCCCAGGTGCTGCTAATCACCTGGGATTCTGCTACTGATTCCAAAACCTTGTCTGGATCCTCCACATTACTTTCATATGGAAAAATGCTGTCTCTGCCACAATATATATATATATATATATATATATATATATATATATATTAGTGATAAGCGGGTTCACCCATTTTACACGGGTCCGAGGCAGGTTCAAACCTTCCCGCCTTGCTCGGCTAACCCGAGCGCGCCCGAACGTCATCATCCAGCTGTCGGATTCTCGCAAGATTCGGATTCTATATAAGCAGCCGCGCGTCGCCGCCATTTTCACTCGTGCATTGGAGATGATAGGGAGTGGACGTGGCTGGCGTCCTCTCCGTTTATTGTTGAACTTGATTGCTTTATTGCTTAATTGTGGGGAGGACTGGGGAGCAGCTGTTAGGAGGAGTACAGTGCAGAGTTTTGCTGATCAGTGACCACCAGTTTTATCCGTTCTCTGCCTGAAAAAAATGGTCCATATCTGTGCTCAGTGTGCTGCATAATATATCTGTGCTCACACTGCTTAATTGTGGGGACTGGGGAGCACCTGTATTATATAGCAGGAGTACAGTGCAGAGTTTTGCTGACAGTGACCACCAGTATACGTTGTCTGCCTGAAAAACACTCCATATCTGTGCTCAGTGTGCTGCTTTATTGTGGGGACTGGGGACCACCAGTATAATTAATATTATATAGGAGGAGTACAGTGCAGAGTGTCCACCAGTATACTATATATAGCAGTACGATACGGAAGGCCACTGCTGTGCCTACCTCTGTGTCGTCATTAAGTATACTATCCATCTACATTCTATACCTGTGGTGCATTTTAGTTTTGCAGTTTGCCGACACAGTGACCACCAGTATACTATATATAGCAGTACGATACGGAAGGCCACTAGTGTGCCTACCTCTGTGTCGTCATTAAGTATACTATCCATCTACATTCTATACCTGTGGTGCATTTTAGTTTTGCAGTTTGCCGACACAGTGACCACCAGTATACTATATATAGCAGTACGATACGGAAGGCCACTGCTGTGCCTACCTCTGTGTCGTCATTAAGTATACACTCCATCTACATTCTATACCTGTGGTGCATTTTAGTTGTGCGCAGTATATATAGTAGTAGGCCATTGCTATTGATACTGGCATATAATTCCACACATTAAAAAATGGAGAACAAAAATGTGGAGGGTAAAATAGGGAAAGATCAAGATCCACTTCCACCTCGTGCTGAAGCTTCTGCCACTAGTCATGGCCGAGACGATGAAATGCCATCAACGTCGTCTTCCAAGGCCGATGCCCAATGTCATAGTAGAGAGCATGTAAAATCCAAAAAACAAAAGTTCAGTAAAATGACCCATAAATCTAAATTGAAAGCGTCTGATGAGAAGCGTAAACTTGCCAATATGCCATTTACGACACGGAGTGGCAAGGAACGGCTGAGGCCCTGGCCTATGTTCATGGCTAGTGGTTCAGATTCACATGAGGATGGAAGCACTCATCCTCTCGCTAATAAAATGAAAAGACTTAAGCTGGCAAAAGCACAGCAAAGAACTGTGCGTTCTTCTAAATCACAAATCCCCAAGGAGAGTCCAATTGTGTCGGTTGCGATGCCTGACCTTCCCAACACTGGACGGGAAGAGCTTGCGCCTTCCACCATTTGCATGCCCCCTGCAAGTGCTGGAAGGAGCACCCGCAGTCCAGTTCCTGATAGTCAAATTGAAGATGTCAGTGTTGAAGTACAGCAGGATGAGGATATGGGTGTTGCTGGCGCTGGGGAGGAAATTGACAAGGAGGATTCTGATGGTGAGGTGGTTTGTTTAAGTCAGGCACCCGGGGAGACACCTGTTGTCCGTGGGACGAATATGGCCATTGACATGCCTGGTCAAAATACAAAAAAAATCAGCTCTTCGTGTGGAATTATTTCAACACAAATGCGGACAACAGGTGTCAAGCCGTGTGTTGCCTTTGTCAAGCTGTAATAAGTAGGGGTAAGGACGTTAACCACCTCGGAACATCCTCCCTTATACGTCACCTGCAGCGCATTCATCATAAGTCAGTGACAAGTTCAAAAACTTTGGATGACAGCGGAAGCAGTCCACTGACCACTAAATCCCTTCTTCTTGTAACCAAGCTCCTGCAAACCACACCACCAACTCCCTCAGTGTCAATTTCCTCCTTACCCAGGAAAGCCAATAATCCTGCAGGCCATGTCACTGGCAAGTCTGACGAGTCCTCTCCTGCCTGGGATTCCTCCGATGCATCCTTGAGTGTAACGCCTACTGCTGCTGGCGCTGCTGTTGTTGCTGCTGGGAGTCGATCGTCATCCCAGAGGGGAAGTCGGAAGACCACTTGTACTACTTCCAGTAAGCAATTGACTATCCAACAGTCCTTTGCGAGGAAGATGAAATATCACAGCAGTCATCCTGCTGCAAAGCAGATAACTCAGGCCTTGGCAGCCTGGGTGGTGAGAAACGTGGTTCCGGTATCCATCGTTAATTCAGAGGCAACTATTGACTTGATTGAGGTACTGTGTCCCCGGTACCAAATACCATCTAGGTTCCATTTCTCTAGGCAGGCGATACCAAAAATGTACACAGACCTCAGAAAAAGACTCACCAGTGTCCTAAAAAATGCAGTTGTACCCAGTGTCCACTTAACCACGGACATGTGGACAAGTGGAGCAGGGCAGACTCAGGACTATATGACTGTGACAGCCCACTGGGTAGATGTATTGCCTCCCGCAGCAAGAACAGCAGCGGCGGCACCAGTAGCAGCATCTCGCAAACGCCAACTCGTTCCTAGGCAGGCTACGCTTTGTATCACCGCTTTCCATAAGAGGCACACAGCTGAAAACCTCTTACGGGAACTGAGGAAGATCATCGCAGAATGGCTTACCCCAATTGGACTCTCCTGGGGATTTGTGACATCGGACAATGCCAGCAATATTGTGCGTGCATTACATATGGGCAAATTCCAGCACGTCCCATGTTTTGCACATACATTGAATTTGGTGGTGCAGAATTATTTAAAAAATGACAGGGGCGTGCAAGAGATGCTGTCGGTGGCCCGAAGAATTGCGGGCCACTTTCGGCATTCAGGCACCGCGTACAGAAGACTGGAACACCACCAAACATTCCTGAACCTGCCCTGCCATCATCTGAAGCAAGTGGTAACGAGGTGGAATTCAACCCTCTACATGCTTCAGAGGATGGAGGAGTAGCAAAAGGCCATTCAAGCCTATACATCTGGCCACGATATAGGCAAAAGAGGGGGAATGCACCTGACTCAAGCGCAGTGGAGAATGATTTCAACGTTGTGCAAGGTTCTGCAACCCTTTGAACTTGCCACACGTGAAGTCAGTTCAGACACTGCCAGCCTGAGTCAGGTCATTCCCCTCATCAGGCTTTTGCAGAAGAAGCTGGAGACATTGAAGGAGGAGCTAAAACAGAGCGATTCCGCTAGGCATGTGGGACTTGTGGATGGAGCCCTTAATTCGCTTAACCAGGATTCACGGGTGGTCAATCTGTTGAAATCAGAGCACTACATTTTGGCCACCGTGCTTGATCCTAGATTTAAAACCTACGTTGTATCTCTCTTTCCGGCAGACACAAGTCTGCAGAGGTTCAAAGACCTGCTGGTGAGAAAATTGTCAAGTCAAGCGGAACGTGACCCGTCAACATCTCCTCCTTCACATTCTCCCGCAACTGGGGGTGCGAGGAAAAGGCTAAGAATTCCGAGTCCACCCGCTGGCGGTGATGCAGGGCAGTCTTGAGCAAATGCTGACATCTGGTCCGGACTGAAGGACCTGCCAACGATTACTGACATGTCATCTACTGTCACTGCATATGATTCTCTCACCATTGAAAGAATGGTGGAGGATTATATGAGTGACCGCATCCAAGTAGGCACCTCAGACAGTCCGTACGTATACTGGCAGGAAAAAGAGGCAATTTGGAGGCCCTTGCACAAACTGGCTTTATTCTACCTAAGTTGCCCTCCCTCCAGTGTGTACTCCGAAAGAGTGTTTAGTGCAGCCGCTCACCTTGTCAGCAATCGGCGTACGAGGTTACTTCCAGAAAATGTGGAGAAGATGATGTTCATTAAAATGAATTATAATCAATTCCTCCGTGGAGACATTCACCAGCAGCAATTGCCTCCAGAAAGTACACGGGGACCTGAGATGGTGGATTCCAGTGGGGACGAATTAATAATCTGTGAGGAGGGGGATGTACACAGTGAAAGGGGTGAGGAATCGGAGGATGATGATGAGGTGGACATCTTGCCTCTGTAGAGCCAGTTTGTGTAAGGAGAGATTTATTGCTTCTTTTTTGGTGGGGGCCCAAACCAACCAGTAATTTCAGTCACAGTCGTGTGGCAGACCCTGTCGCTGAAATGATGGGTTCGTTAAAGTGTGCATGTCCTGTTTATACAACATAAGGGTGGGTGGGAGGGCCCAAGGACAATTCCATCTTGCACCTCTTTTTTCTTTCATTTTTCTTTGCATCATGTGCTGTTTGGGGACAATTTTTTTGAAGTGCCATCCTGCCTGACACTGCAGTGCCACTCCTAGATGGGCCAGGTGTTTGTGTCGGCCACTTGTGTCGCTTAGCTTAGTCACACAGCGACCTTGGTGCGCCTCTTTTTTTCTTTGCATCATGTGCTGTTTGGGGACTATTTTTTTTAAGTGCCATCCTGCCTGACACTGCAGTGCCACTCCTAGATGGGCCAGGTGTTTGTGTCGGCCACTTGTGTCGCTTAGCTTAGTCACACAGCGACCTTGGTGCGCCTCTTTTTTTCTTTGCATCATGTGCTGTTTGGGGACTATTTTTTTGAAGTGCCATCCTGCCTGACACTGCAGCGCCACTCCTAGATGGGCCAGGTGTTTGTGTCGGCCACTTGTGTCGCTTAGCTTAGCCATCCAGCGACCTCGGTGCAAATTGTAGGACTAAAAATAATATTGTGAGGTGTTCAGAATAGACTGGAAATGAGTGGAAATTATGGTAATTGAGGTTAATAATACTATGGGATCAAAATGACCCCCAAATTCTATGATTTAAGCTGTTTTTTAGGGTTTTTTGAAAAAAACACCCGAATCCAAAACACACCCGAATCCGACAAAAAAATTTCGGTGAGGTTTTGCCAAAACGCGTCCGAATCCAAAACACGGCCGCGGAACCGAACCCAAAACCAAAACACAAAACCCGAAAAATGTCCGGTGCACATCACTAATATATATATATATATCTTGTAAGCTCCACTTGGGCAGGGACTGATGTGAAAGTACAAATGTTCTCTGTAAAGTGCTGCGGAATATGTGTGCGCTATATAAATAACTGCTAATAAATAAATAAATTATATATATATATATATATATATATATATATATATATACATACACAGTGCCAGATTAAGGTCCACATAGGCCTGGAGCTAAAATTTCTGAAGGGCCTATTGTGTGCCACCGCAGAGCATGTGATCAGCGCCGCAGAGAAGTTCTCCCTGTGCGTGCAGGGTGGTGTGGTGGCATACTACATCACTACGCTACCTCCCCACATTACAAATCTTCACTATAGTACATCTCTGCACAGTATCACTCCTACACTACATCTCCACACTATTGTCCTAATTCAGCACTTGCTGAAGTGCTAAAATTATTTTGAGATTTTAGCACTTCTGCACGTGCCAGCGTGCATGTGCAAGGACTTAAACTGCGTTTGCAGTCTTAGTCCTGTCAGGTGCGGTGACGCCAGCTTTGTGGGCGTTGACGCATCATTTGGGGTGCGCGGTCTGGAAAATGCAGGTATATCCGGACCATTTGTGGGGCAGCCGCTGCAACCCAAAAGATGGTGGCCCTCCGTCTGCCTACGCAGCCTGGCAGGGGGCTACCCTTATCATGTGAGCGCTTTGCTAAGCAGCAAAGCGCTTGCATATTAGCCAGGGGGGACACGGCACATGGGGCGGTCTTGACCTGTGCTGGGCGTCCCTCCACATGTTAGTGTAAAGGGTTGTAGTTGTGCGATTTTTCGCACAACTACAACCTATGCCCTATATCCCTGCAATACAACACTATGCTACTTCCCGACACTGCATTCCTGCACTATATCTACCACCCCAAACTACCTTACCACTCTACATCACTATGCAACCTACCCACACTATATCACTGCACGACATGCCTGCACTATATCACTTAGCTACCTCCCCACACTACATTTCAGGCCAGCACTATACATACCCAAACTTCCTCCCTACACTACATCACTGTTACCTACTTACACTACATCCCTGAACTATATCCCTGAATTACCTCCCCACACTACATTTCTGCACCAGAGGGGTAATTCAGAGTTGATCGCAACAGCAAATTTGTTAGCATTTGGGCAAAACCATGTGCACTGCAGGGGGGGGCAGACATAACATTTGCAGAGAGAGTTAAGGGCCCTACACATATGGCGATGTGCCGCCGAGGTGCCTGACGCCAGATACGGCCATTGGATGACCCGGCGGCGGGGAGAGGGGGGAGGTGATGGGGGGAGTGAAGAACCACCCGGCTCCATAGCAGTGCATGATAATATTGACGAGATTGTCCATATTGGCCTGCATGCATATGCGACGGGGCACCAACAATTAACGAACGCGGGGCAGCGCATCATTCATCCTTGCTGCCTCCACACTGAATGATATGAACGAGTTCAACGTTCATATCGTTCAGTGAAGTCTGTCAGTGTGTAGGGCCCATTAGATTTGGGTGGGTTATTTTGTTTCTGTGCAGGGTAAAAACTGGCTGCTTTATTTTTACACTGCAATTTAGAACACACCCCACCAAAATCTAACTCTCTCTTCACATGTTATATCTGCCCCCCCTGCAGTGCACATGGTTTTGCCCAACTGTTAACAAATTTGCTGCTGCGATCAACTCTGAATTAGGCCCCATATCACTGTACTAACACCCCACACTACATCACTATGCTGCCTCCTCATACTACATCTCTGTGGCATATCACTGCACTACCACCCCACACTACATCACTATGCTGCCTCCCCACACTACATCTCTGCACCATATCACTGCACTACCACCCCACACTACATCACTACGCTACCTCCCCACATTACATTCCAGCACTATACATACCCAAACTTCCTCCCAACACTACGTCATTGTTGCCTACTAACACTACATCCCTGCACTATACCCCTGAACTACCTCTCCACACTACATCACAGCACTATACCACTACACTACCTCCCCACACTACATCTCTGTACCATATCACTGCACTACCACCACACACTACATTGCTATGCTACCTCCTCACACTACATCTCACCAATAAATACCTGCACTAACTCTCCCCCCTACATCACTACACTGTCTCCCTCACATTGTAAAACTGCACTACCTCCCCACAATACATTTTTCTCTGTAACTTTGCACAGGTCTTTACGTGCAGCGCAGCTCCGGGAGAGAAGTTTAGAGTGATGCAGTCCAGGGAGAATAGGGGGTAAGAAGCGGTGGGCCTGGGGATGGGAATGGGAGGGATTACCCTGGATGTCCGCTTACTCACTACAGTGCATCAGCCCATGGGTGGCTGGCTTAGGCATGTGCACATGCCTATTCTCAGTGCCCAATCTGTACCTGCCTCCTGGGTGCCCTGGACCACTGATGACAGTCACTTTGTGCCCATGTAAAGCCCTGATTCATAAGCCTTTTTGATGAGCAGCTCCCCAAAATTTCCCTAACTATAAAAACAGTGCTCCGTATCTGCTGGATACAATGTGGGGTACAGTGCGGAATACATTGGGACACACAGATATTGAGCAAGTTACAGTGTGGGACACACAATGCGGGTCAGATACAGTGCAGGTGGATACAGTGTGGGTTGGATATATTGTTGGTCGGATACAGTGCAGGTTGGATACAGTGCGGCTCAGATAAATGTGCTGTGGGGAGCACAGGGAGGCAATATATGGGTGAAGGACTGCATGTACAATGAGGGGCTGTGTGGGGCACAGGGAGGCAATATATGGGTGAAGGACTGCATGTACAATGAGGGGCTGTGTGGGGCACAGGCAGAGCCGGCGCCACCACTAGGCAGCTTTAGGCAGCTGCCTATGGGCGGCGGCTACTGGAGGGCGGCAGCTCACGCTGCTGATGAATGCTTCCCTGACCCTTGCTCAGCTGAGCTCCTCCTCTTCCTTAAGAGGAATATGTTGTGTATTACCGGGGAGGCGACCTGTAATATAGCCAGCAGCACGCTGCTTACTCTATGTGCAAAGAGTATTAGAGGCGCTGCCGATGGGTTACACTCACACTGTCAGCGCTAGCGGCGGAGAACAGTTGGGCGGCCGCGGCATCCCTGCAGCGCTGACAATGTGAGTGTAACCCATCGGCAGCGCCTCTAATACTCTTTGCACATAGAGTAAGCAGCGTGCTGCCGGCTATAGTTACAGTTCTTCTCTCCGCCTCTCCGGTATTGTTACAGTTTTTCTGCTCCTCTCCGCGCTGACATACTGTATTCCCGCCCCGCGCCACAAGAACAGACTCTGCATGTGGGAGTCCTGCGGGTATGATTGTGTTGTGCTTTGTGAGGGACTAGGACTACACTGCAGAGCAGACTGCGGGCGGCTCCCCTGCTGCTGTTCACTGTCTGAGTGGATCACAGTCCCCTTCTTATGCAGCCTGCAATAAATCTCTTCTTCACTGGGACTCCTTCTCCTGCAGCCATAAGGTACCCTTATATTGCAGGCTCAGTACTCCATTCCTCTACTGTAGAAGAATTTGGATTTGAGGTTGTGATTTGGGGGGGGTGCAGATATAGATATATATGCGTATATATATATATATATATATATATATATATAGTGTGTTTATATATATATATATATATATATATACGCAATCATATATATATATATATATATATATATATTAATCAGTTAATATCCGGCACTCAATTACATAGCATAAATACATGCCCCGTTGCGCTCTGCTGTATATTGCATGGCAGTGAATGTATAAAGATTCAGTTCGGCTGCACTCAGGGGTAATCTATCCTATGTCCAGACACAGTACAGCCTGTCTGGGGGTCCCCGCAAAATGTCACACATAGTGGTTTTTTAAAAATATAATTTTCAGAGCCTGGGTGGGTTTTTTTTTTTGGCAGGGGGAGGGGGGGTTGTAGTGCAGCAGACACATGTTTTGCCTAGGGTGCCGAGAAACCTTGCACCGGCCCTGGGCACAGGGAGGCTGTATTTGGGGGTATACGAGTGTAGGTACCATGAGGTGCTCTGTGGGGCACAGGGAGGCAATATATGGGGTTGTGAGGAGAGTAAACAGTAAAGATGTGTACACATGGAATGAAATTATGAAATGATTTTGTTGCTTTGGACCGATCCAAACGACAAATCAATTTAAAACTGCCGTGTTTATGCATGACAACGATGCGCACATCCACAGGTCGCTAGCGACAGCCTCAGATCTTTTGAACATGCAGGATTCAGCATGGCCTGCAAAGACACCCCTCCCCCCCTTGTCAATGCAGGCCCCACCACCAAGTCCGGTTCCTGACGATGTTGCATTGTATGCACATCGTCCCGTGTGTCCCCACCATAAGGCAGCACATGTCAGGTACAGGTGGCACACGTTAGACAAATAACTACAGTATGTAATGTGCAGCACTGAAAAATGGGCAGTACCCAGCATGTAAGGGTTAACTCACTTCAGGCGGGGAAGTCGCCTCTCTGTGGGGGTTCTTGGCTGGTCAAACTGCCCTTGGTCCAGCATCAGGTAGAAAAAGATCACCACGCAGAAGATAGCGCTGTCGAGCACCGTGATCTGCCGACTCAGCTTCATAGTCCTTGTCAGCACCAGCACAGCTCTCCAAACACTGCAGGCTGGGTCACACCAACAAGTTCTTCCCCCAGGCGTGCACAGTCACTCACAACTGATTTAAATTGTATAGTGGCACGCTGTGCGCTGGTGGGCAGTGAGGAGAGAATGTAGGTCTCGATGCACAGCACATCCTGCAGGACTTGCTCATTTTTCAAAATGGGGTCCCAAAATGCCTATAGCGTGTATTTTGGGTTCACTGAATCTCTCATATCACATGCCTGCTTTCTTTTCTAATCTTTCACTTAGAGTCTCTTTCTGTACTTACTTATTTTGTAACACACCTGAATCACCTACTTTACTGTCTCAGGTACATTACTCTTTTTACCTTACCTGCGTTAATTCCTTACCTACATTCCCTCTTTACTTTCCCTCCCATGTTACCTCTCTCCTACCTTTTCCTGCCCTGCCCTACCTCGTATAGTGTGTGACAATACAGCAGAGTTGAGTGCTGGCCCCGCCCACTGCACGATGCAGTATCAGGAAGTGATGCACAGCCCAGCCACCGAGCATCAGCACGGACTGCAACATCAGTGATACTGGCTGCGCTGGGTGCTTTTACCAAACGCTGCCTGATCGGAGATGAGCTCTAATCACGGCAGCTGGCCCACTGGAGAGGAGAGTACAGGCCACTGTGGGGACAAAGCAATGCAGCCATTGGTTTTTTATCCTGTCAACACTGCCTCATTGTTAATCAAGCCCTGTAAGTATGTGTGTGTGTATAAATATATATATATATATACCAATACAATTCAGCCGGCACTCCTTGCTTCTAAACTACTGGTCCCGGTGTCCTGTGCAGCATTCCATAACATACCCATACAATAGGCACGGCACTCCAGGGACTCGTTCCAATAAGGCTTTTATTCAAGGTGCTGTGATCAACATGTTTCGGGGCATGTATGTATGTCTTGTTTGTTTTGGTGGGTCCTGACGAAGGGGCGCATGCCCCGAAACATGTTGATCACAGCACCTTGAATAAAAGCCTTATTGGAACGAGTCCCTGGAGTGCGGTGCCTATTGTATGGGTATATATATATATATATATATATATATATATAAAACGTGGAAAGGGGCAAAATAGCATGGGTTTTCTCTGGGATCAATTTTATCATGTTCTTTTTGGCACAGGGCACCAAAAGGTCTAGTTACGGCGTGGTATCCTTAGTGCAAGGGATCTGAAAACAGATGACTGTCTGATGGGTGTGGTATGGTTTGCCGGCAGTCGGGGTCCCAGCGACCAGCATACCGGCGCCGGAATCCCGACCGCTGACATACCGACAGCTGGGCGAGCGCAAATGAGCCCCTTGTGGGCATGGTGGCACTATCTATTCTTCCTCCAGGGGGGTCGTAGACCCCCAAGAGGGAGAAAAGATGTCTGTATGCCGGTGGTCGGGATTCCGGCACCGGTATGGTGGGCGCCAGAAGACCACCCGGTCTGATATATGTAGAGTCTGATTAATTGCTGTAACTTTCTCAAGCAGTTGTTTAAAAGCTGTCAACCTATTTAACAGTTTCCTTATACATTTTTTGTAGGTACACAGAAAGAACGGGGGCTTCTGCAGTGGAAACAAGGAACCAGCGCCAGCACAGACACATGTGCAGATCTGAGAACCTATGACTTTCCATGTGGAATGGAATTCATTAAGAAAATACAGTGCTTTAGATGGATTCCAGTTTGTCCTGTTTTCAAAGGATTCAAAGCTGCTGCACATAAATCTGTAGCAAATGATTCAATTCATCAGGATCAAAGAAATAATTCATTATGCACAAAAGTGTAATGGAAAATATTTTTTTTTAAATACATGCAATTAGAATTTACAAAATAGTTGAACTTGGTGTACCAAGTTCAACATGTCTTATTTGTATAAAATTGTCATTTTAAAAAATACCAACAAGGTTTAATGATTAAATAAATAAAAAAATCAATATTTGATCATTAAATGCCTGTATTGTTGCCAATTCATTACTAGCGAACTACATGACCATTTAAGCTATAATTGAATGATACTTCTACAGAAGACAGTAACATTCACAAACATACAGTATATACGTTAATTCTCTCATATCCAAAATTCCAAAACACAGAATATTCTGAAATACAATTTTTTTAAGAGCGACTGAAATATTGTAGTGACACCTTTGCTTTCTGATGGTTAAATGTACACAATCTTTGTTTCATGCACAATATTAATAATATAGAACATTATGTTCAGGCTATGTGAATAAAGTGTAAATGACACTTTCATTAATTTCCTGTATGTACACAAACTTTGTTAAATGTACCAAATTATTAAAAATAATATATAAAATTACCTTCAGACTATGTGTATAAAGTGTATATTAAAAATAAATGCATTTATGTGTGTAGACTTTGAACCCATCCCCAAGATAAATAATTTTGATAAGTAACATAGTAACATAGTAACATAGTAATTGAGGTTGAAAAGAGGCAATTTACCCATCGTGTTCAACCTGTATTAAGTTGTGATGAATCTACATACACACTGAATAATGTTTTATGACTAGCTAACTACTATAACTCATATAACCCCTAAATTAACCTTGTTGATATTTTAAATATTATAACTTTGGATATCATTTTCATTCTGAAATGTATCCATTCCTTTTTTAAATCCATTTACAGAGTCCGCCATTACCACCTTCCCTGGCAGGGAATTCCACATCCTAATTGCCCTAACAGTGAAGAACCCTTTCCTCCGTCGCGTTTGGAACTTTCTCTCCTCCAGCCGCAGCGCGTGCCCACGTGTCCTAAACTGTGTTCTTTTAATAAATAATTCCTCTGATAACTCTTTGTGATGTCCTTTTACATATTTGAAGATATTAATAATATCTCCTCTTAGACGCCTCTTTTCTAGTGTATTCACCCTATTAAGCCTTTCCTCATAATCCAGTCCCTCTAGGCCTTTAATCAATTTAGTAGCTCACCTTTGAACCCTTTCGAGTTCACCGATATCTTTTTTATACAGTGGCGCACAAAACTGAACACAATATTCCAGGTGCGGATGTACCAATGCTTCATACAGTGGCAGGATTACATCCGAGTCCCTTGACTCAATTCCCCATTTTATGCAAGCTAGCATATTACTTGCCTTCTTTACTGCGCTTTGACATTGTGTATGGTTATTAAGCCTATTATCAATGAGTACCCCCAAATCTTTTTCCAAATTGTTTTACCTAGTCGTTCCCCATTTAGTATGTAGGCTGCAAGTTTGTTTTTAGTCCCGACATCCATAACATTGCATTTGTCTGTATTGAACCTCATTTTCCATTTAGATGCCCAGAGTTCAAGTTTAGATAGATCATTCTGCAAGGACTCCACATCCAATTCCGAGTTAATTATCTTACACAGTTTGGTATCATCTGCAATGATTGACACTGTGCTTTCCAGGCCTATTTCTAGGTCATTGATAAATATGTTGAACAGTAGTGGACAGAGTACGGACCCTTGTGATATTCCGCTGACTACTGGGGACCAGGTTGAAGACTTCCCGTTGACCACTACTCGCTGTACCCTGCTATCCAACCAGTTGCTTATCCATGTGCAAATAGTTATTCCTAGGCCATGCTCCTTTAATTTGATGATCAGTCTGCTGTGAGGCACTGTATCGAAGGCTTTCACAAAATCTAGGAAGACCACATCCACTGCTTTGCACTGATCAAGATTATTGCTCACTTCCTCATAGAAGCTAATTAAGTTAGTCTGGCATGACCTTTACCTCACAAACCTATGCTGGTTCTTGCTAATAATCCTAGTGGTCTGTAGATACTCCTGTATGCTGTCCCTTAGAATTCCTTCCAATATTTTCCCCACTATAGACGTTAAACTAACTGGTCTGTAGTCACCCGGAATATTTTTGGATCCCTTTTTAAATAATGGCACTACCTCAGCTTTATGCCAATCCTTCGGTACCATGCCTGATCTAATTGAACTATTGACAATCAAGTATAGGGGTCGTGCTAGTTGTGAACTAAGCTCCATAAGAACCCTCGGGTGAAGTCCATTGGGACCAGGTGATTTATTAACCTTAATTTTGCTTAGTCTCTCTGATTACTTCTTCACTTAAACAAGTTTCTAAACATGGATCTTTACTGTCACAATTGTTATGCTCTACTCCCACCATCAGTTCTTCTCTGGTGAATACTGATGAAAAAAAGTTGTTCAGTATTTCCGCTTTTACTTCATCATCATTTATCAATTCTCCAAATTCATCTTTTAATGGACCTATATTCTCCTTTTTTAACCTTTTACCGTTTATGTATTTAAAAAAAGTTTTAGGATTAGTTTTACTCACTATAGCAATTTGCTCTTCATTTTCCATTTTAGCTGCTCTTATTGCTTTTTTGCTTTTCTTATTACATTCCTTGTAATACTTGAAAGACTCTTCCTTTCCGTTAGATTTAAATGCTTTGAAAGCCCGCTTTTTTTTATACATTTCTGCCTTAACCTTCTTGTTGAGCCACATCGGCTTGAGTTTAATACTCCTGCGTTTACTGGCCATGGGAATAAATTTATGAATATTTCTATCCAGCAACCCCTTTAAAACATCCCACATTTCCGAAGTATTCTTGTTATTAAACAAAATCTCCCACTCTATGTTGTTAAGTGCACATCTCAGCATACTGAAATTAGCCTTCCTAAAATTAAAAGTTTTGGTGGAACCCCTGTAACTATGTTTCCTGAAACCGATGTCGAATGTGATCATAGAGTAGTCACTGTTACCCAAGGTCTCCCCAACTTTAGTGTTTGATATAAAATCCACATTATTAGTAATTACTAAATCCAAGGAAGCTTTACCCCTAGTTGGGTCCTCGACTAATTGAGACAAGTAGTGATCCTTTAACATATTTAAGAACCTGTTGCCCCTCGTTTTAGCACATGAATTGTTACTCCAGTTTATAGCCGGGTAATTAAAATCCCCAATCATAAGGGTGTCCCCCAATCCCGCAGCCATTTCTATTTGTTGCAAGAGTTGTTCTTCCTCCTGTATGCTAATATCCGGCTGTTTGTAGCACGTGCCTATGACTAGTTTTTTTGCATCAATACCCCCACTTGAGATTTCAACCCATAGTGACTCCACATTATCACCCTAAGCATTTATTCCAAAATATGGAAACTCCAAAATACTTCTGGTTTCAAGCATTTCAGATCCCATATCTGAAATGCTTGAAACCAAGCATTTCACTCAACCTGTACTGTATCTAAATATTTCAGGAGCCTACCAAAGCTAAGAATAAATAAGAAAATGTTATGTTTAAAGGGAGTGATTTTTGCCTATGTCCATCCAATTTGTCGGTCTATAAGGCCATTAAATACTCTGCAACAAGCTGCTTTAAGCATAGAAATGGATGATGGGAAAAACGAATAGTAATTTCCTCTCAGCAAATGCATTCGAAATCATCTCATTTGATTGCACATACTATGTGCAATGTTAATGTTTTTTGTTAATTAATTAATTAATTAATTGTTATTGCAATTAACAATGTTAATGTTTTCCTGTGAATTTGTTAAATTCTGGAAATAAATAATAACAGTGAAAAAATGTAATAATTAAATGTGTAGCTTAACTTGCAGTGATTGTGGTTTTCTACGTAAAAGATTCAATTAAATATGCATTCTTAAGGCCATGATCAGCGGCAAATGCACGATTTATAAGTGGAATTATCATATATATATATATATATTTTATTTTTTTTAATTTTTTTTCCATAGACAAAAAAGCTTATAGTTACACATGTCCCATTAAGGCTTCTTACACATGATCTGGCATTTCAGAAACCTGTTGTAACTCTTCCACTCAAACTCCAAAAAGCAATGAAATTCTGATCATTAAGTCTGATGCCTTAATGGTCGTGTTCCTTGCACAATACAGATATGGTATGCCATCACAGCCTGTGGGTAAGTGCAGATTCAGCACTCTCACAGAGTGAGATTGCTGTCACTCACACAGTGGTGGAGCTGCTAATTCACAGATGTGTGTGCTCATTGGAATACACACATGCAGTCTATTCATCTTGGTTAATTGCTAAAACTATAAGACCTCATCTATGGTCTATGCATCTACACTTACTTCCCCTATACGCCTACATGCTGCTCTGTCTTCCCCAATCCCTACTGCTGTGTTCTCCCATCTATGCTAGTCTGTATTAACTTATCTGCACCATCTGTCTTTCCCCACCTGTGCCTTGTCTTTACCACCGTTTCCTTCTCTCTGCACCACTCAGTGTTTCTCTTCAACGTCACTCTCCCTCCTCCCATACATGCCACACTGTCATCTCTCCCATCTGCACCAGTTTTCTACCCATCCATGCCAGTGTTTTACACCTATCTGCGTTGCTGCCCCCATCCTCACCGCTCTGCCTCTCCCTTTCCATATGTGCTGCTTAATCTCCCCCCTATCTACACCACTCTTACCCCATTCATGTAGCTGACATTGCCGACATCCTGAAGGTAAGTATCAGGGTCACTGTTAGGGTCATGGCCCGGGGGGTTAGCCTTAATTCCCCCAAGGATTAGGCCGAGCTGCCACACCTCTAGGGTATGTAAAAATACCCCCTCCGATGTCAGGACTGGCTTCCCCTCATCTTTGCAGCTCTGCCCCTCTCATCCATGCCACTGTTTCTTTCCATCTGTACTGCTGTCACCCCTCTCCATCTGTGCTGCTCTGTTCCCCCTCATCCACACGACACTGTCCACCTATGCACACCACTCTTAAATTTCCCCTGAACCTGCCTCCCTCCAGCCTCAGTGTATGTCCTCGAGTTCTAATACTTCTCTTCCCTTGAAGAATGTTTCCCTCCTGAACTTTGTTAAAACCTTTGGTATATTTGAAAGTTTCTATCATGTCTCCCCTTTCCCTTCTCTCCTCCATACTATACATGTTAAGATCTTTTAGCCTTTCCGGGTAAGTTTTGTGATGTAGGCCATGCACCATTTTAGTTGCCCTTCTTTGTACACTCTCTAATGTATTTATATCCTTCAGGAGATATGGGGGGGTCATTCCGACCCGATCACTCGCTGCAGTTTATCGCAGCAATCGGATCGGAACTGCACATGTGCCGGTGCCGCAGTGCACCGGCACATGCCAGATGGCCGTTGCCTAGCGATCGTCTCTGATTGATTGATAGGCAGAGGCGGTCGCTGGTCGGGAGGGTGCTGGACGGCGGTGTCAAGCCGCTATTTAGGCAGCGTGGTCCGGCCAGCGCAGGTGTGGCCAGACCGTTGGGGGGCCGTGGCAGCTGTGGGACATCACACGTAGCCGGTGCGACCCGGGCAGCGAAGAGGTACTCCCGGCTAGCCGCAGGAGCTGCGCTGGCTGGGAGTTACTCCTCAAATGCAAGAGCATCTCCACTGTGCGATGCTTTTGCATTTCTGCAGAATAGCCCAGTGTTGGGCATCCCCCCGCATGTCTGAGTGCCTAATCGTAGCTGTGCTCAGACTCTCAGTGCTGCCGGCAGAGATGGGGGGGCCTGAGCAGAGGACGTGGCATACGGGCTCTCCTCTTTTAAAGTGCGCCCCTGGTTTCAGATGCCTTTATTAAGCACCTTTCATCAGGATAATATGATATAAAACAAAGTTACTTTTAAAACACACAGTGCAAGTGAAAAACACATGGCCACAGCTGCGCCCATGTACTTCTTGTTCTGGGTGGAAATGACATCGTCGGTCCCGGCTCCAGAGGCAGAACTAGTTGCCATAGTGAGTGACTACCAACACCACATTGAAAACATAAATAGCTAAAAAAAAACAGCAATAACAGAGTCTATGGAACATTTAGCATTCAGCAAACCCCTATAACATCTAGCCAGGGCAATATCATGGCATCATGGAGAAGTAATAACTTAGGTAAATGGTGTTGTTAACTGCATTAAACTGGCAAATAAAACAATACCAAGTCATGGGGCTGTGCCATAACTAATATGGAGACTAGAGATGTGCACCGGAAATTTTTCGGGGTTTTGTGTTTTGGTTTTGGGTTCGGTTCCGCGGCCGTGTTTTGGGTTCGAACGCGTTTTGGCAAAACCTCACCGCATTTTTTTTGTCGGATTCGGGTGTGTTTTGGATTCGGGTGTTTTTTTCAAAAAACCCTAAAAAACAGCTTAAATCATAGAATTTGGGGGTCATTTTGATCCCAAAGTATTATTAACCTCAATAACCATAATTTCCACTCATTTTCAGTCTATTCTGAACACCTCACACCTCACAATGTTATTTTTAGTCCTAAAATTTGCATTGAGGTCGCTGGATGACTAAGCTCAGCGACCCAAGTGGCCGACACAAACACCTGGCCCATCTAGGAGTGGCACTGCAGTGTCACGCCGGATGGCCCTTCCAAAAAAATACTCCCCAAACAGCACATGACGCAAAAAAAAAGAGGCGCAATGAGGTAGCTGTGTGACTAAGCTCAGCGACCCAAGTGGCCGACACAAACACCTGGCCCATCTAGGAGTGGCACTGCAGTGTCAGGCAGGATGGCCCTTCCAAAAAATACTCCCCAAACAGCACATGACGCAAAGAAGAAAAAAAAGAGGCGCAATGAGGTAGCTGTGTGAGTAAGCTAAGCGACCCAAGTGGCCGACACAAACACCTGGCCCATCTAGGAGTGGCACTGCAGTGTCACGCAGGATGGCCCTTCCAAAAAACACTCCCCAAACAGCACATGACGCAAAGAAAAAAAGAGGCGCAATGAGGTAGCTGTGTGAGTAAGCTTAGCGACCCTAGTGGCTGACACAAACACCTGGCCCATCTAGGAGTGGTACTGCAGTGTCAGGCAGGATGGCCCTTCCAAAAAATACTCCCCAAACAGCACATGACGCAAAGAAAAAAAGAGGCGCAATGAGGTAGCTGTGTGACTAAGCTCAGCGACCCAAGTGGCCGACACAAACACCTGGCCCATCTAGGAGTGGCACTGCAGTGTCACGCAGGATGGCCCTTCCAAAAAACACTCCCCAAACAGCACATGACGTAAAGAAAAAAAGAGGCGCAATGAGGTAGCTGTGTGACTAAGCTCAGCGACCCTAGTGGCCGACACAAACACCTGGCCCATCTAGGAGTGGCACTGCAGTGTCACGCAGGATGGCCCTTCCAAAAAAACACTCCCCAAACAGCACATGACGCAAAGAAAAATGAAAGAAAAAAGAGGTGCAAGATGGAATTGTCCTTGGGCCCTCCCACCCACCCTTATGTTGTATAAACAGGACATGCACACTTTAACCAACCCATCATTTCAGTGACAGGGTCTGCCACACGACTGTGACTGAAATGACGGGTTGGTTTGGACCCCCACCAAAAAAGAAGCAATTAATCTCTCCTTGCACAAACTGGCTCTACAGAGGCAAGATGTCCACCTCATCATCATCCTCCGATTCATCACCGTGTACATCCCCCTCCTCACAGATTATCAATTCGTCCCCACTGGAATCCACCATCACAGCTCCCTGTGTACTTTGTGGAGGCAATTGCTGCTGGTGAATGTCTCCATGGAGGAATTGATTATAATTCATTTTAATGAACATCATCTTCTCCACATTTTCTGGAAGTAACCTCGTACGCCGATTGCTGACAAGGTGAGCGGCGGCACTAAACACTCTTTCGGAGTACACACTTGTGGGAGGGCAACTTAGGTAGAATAAAGCCAGTTTGTGCAAGGGCCTCCAAATTGCCTCTTTTTCCTGCCAGTATACGTACGGACTGTCTGACGTGCCTACTTGGATGCGGTCACTCATATAATCCTCCACCATTCTTTCAATGGGGAGAGAATCATATGCAGTGACAGTAGACGACATGTCCGTAATCGTTGGCAGGTCCTTCAGTCCAGACCAGATGTCAGCATCAGCAGTCGCTCCAGACTGCCCTGCATCACCGCCAGCGGGTGGGCTCGGAATTCTGAGCCTTTTCCTCGCACCCCCAGTTGCGGGAGAATGTGAAGGAGGAGATGTTGACAGGTCGCGTTCCGCTTGACTTGACAATTTTCTCACCAGCAGTTCTTTGAACCCCTGCAGACTTGTGTCTGCCGGAAAGAGAGATACAACGTAGGTTTTAAATCTAGGATCGAGCACGGTGGCCAAAATGTAGTGCTCTGATTTCAACAGATTGACCACCCGTGAATCCTTGTTAAGCGAATTAAGGGCTCCATCCACAAGTCCCACATGCCTAGCGGAATCGCTCTGTGTTAGCTCCTCCTTCAATGTCTCCAGCTTCTTCTGCAAAAGCCTGATGAGGGGAATGACCTGACTCAGGCTGGCAGTGTCTGAACTGACTTCACGTGTGGCAAGTTCAAAAGGTTGCAGAACCTTGCACAACGTTGAAATCATTTTCCACTGCGCTTGAGACAGGTGCATTCCACCTCCTATATCGTGCTCAGTTGTATAGGCTTGAATGGCCTTTTGCTGCTCCTCCAACGTCTGAAGCATATAGAGGGTTGAATTCCACCTCGTTACCACTTCTTGCTTCAGATGATGGCAGGGCAGGTTCAGGCGTTTTTGGTGTTGCTCCAGTCTTCTGTACGTGGTGCCTGTACGCCGAAAGTGTCCCGCAATTCTTCTGGCCACCGACAGCATCTCTTGCACGCCCCTCTCGTTTTTTAAATAATTCTGCACCACCAAATTCAAGGTATGTGCAAAACATGGGACGTGAAGGAATTTGCCCATATTTAATGCACACACAATATTGCTGGTGTTGTCCGATGCCACAAATTCACAGGAGAGTCCAATTGGGGTAAGCCATTCTGCGATGATCTTCCTCAGTTGCCATAAGAGGTTTTTAGCTGTGTGCGTATTCTGGAAAGCGGTGATACAAAGCGTAGCCTGCCTAGGAAAGAGTTGGCATTTGCGAGATGCTGCTACTGGTGCCGCCGCTGCTGTTCTTGCGGTGGGAGTCCATAAATCTACCCAGTGGGCTGTCACAGTCATATAGTCCTGAGTCTGCCCTGCTCCACTTGTCCACATGTCCGTGGTTAAGTGGACATTGGGTACAACTGCATTTTTTAGGACACTGGTGAGCCTTTTTCTGAGGTCTGTGTACATTTTCGGTATCGCCTGCCTAGAGAAATGGAACCTAGATGGTATTTGGTACCGGGGACACAGTACCTCAAACAAGTCTATAGTTGGCTCTGCAGTAATGATGGATACCGGAACCACGGTTCTCACCGCCCAGGATGCCAAGGCCTCAGTTATCCGCTTTGCAGCAGGATGACTGCTGTGATATTTCATCTTCCTCGCAAAGGACTGTTGGACAGTCAATTGCTTGGTGGAAGTAGTAAAAGTGGTCTTACGACTTCCCCTCTGGGATGACCATCGACTCCCAGCATGTCACGATCCGGGTATCTGGACGCCATTACTTACCCTTCAGATGCCTCCTAAGGCTGGCTCAGCGTTCCAGGACCGGATCCCGCTGTTCCTGAGTTTCCACATGCAGAATGTCAGAGTGGTGATTTCATCAGCCGCGGCCTCCGCTGTGCCCGCGTGGTTAAATGTGCGCTTGTCAGTCTGGCGTCTCCTGTCTCCTGTGGCCGGCGTCGCCATTACTGTTTCAATTCTCACATGGATTACAAACCAAACTTCCCTCCAAGTGTCTGCATGGGCGCAGCCATCTTGGATTTTGTCATCTGAGCATTTCCACCAATCTGCTGTCTGTATTGTTGATTTGCATAATTGCCTAGCCAACCCCTTCCTTGCTGCAGGTATAAGTAAGCTGTGCCTGAGCAAGGAAGGCGTCAGTGCTTTGGTTGTCTAACCTAGTTCCAGTTTGTCTCTCTCCTGTGGTTGTCTTCCAGGTTCCAGCTCCTGTCTCCAGACTTCTGCTATAGAGACCCGCACCAGCATTCCATCTGCGGTGTAGCCTGACTCTCCGATCCATTCTGGACTCACCTGTTTCCAGCTACAACAATCACCTGCTTCCAGCCCAGCTTCCAGCAGTGTACAGCTTCTCTTAAAGGGCCGGTGTCCTTTCTGCAGTTTACCACTCTCCACCGGTATTATTTCACCGCTCTCAAACAATCACCAGCTTCCAGCAGTGTATAGCTTCTCTTAAAGGGCCGGTGTCCTTTTCTGCAGTTTACCACTCTCCACCGGTATTATTATTTCACCGCTCTCAAACTCCAAACTTCATTATTATTTCATCGCTCTCAAGTTCGTTTATTATTTAACTGGTTCCAGCCAGTATCCACTCCGTACCAACAACAGTCTGGTTCCAGCCAGTATCCACAGCAGCCGTTTTACCTTCAGCAGCCCAGCCTTTCCTGGAACATCAGCTGGTACGATCCTGGGTTCTCTCCATTGCTACAGTCAGGCCTGGTAAGGACTTTCCAACTAGAAGATTATAAGAACTGTCTCACACTACCAGTGCCTGTGGCCCTTGCCACCCTGTAGTACCCAGGAATTGTATTTATCCTCTGTTGACTTTTATGTTTCCTTTTACTGCTGCTGTGTTACGGAGTTTGTCATAATAAACATCATTGACTTTTATCCTGGTTGTCGTGGTCACGCCTTCGGGCAGTTATTCTACATGTTACTTACATGTCTAGGGGTCTGATACAACCTCCCAGGTTCCGTTACATCTCAGCCCCTACAACTGAGGCTGCCTCCCGTCAGCTCAGGCCCTCAGTTGTGACAGTAAGCACTGACCTAATGAATCCAGCCGGAGACCAGGATCAAGCGGCCAGGCCGATGCAAGAACTGGCAGCCCGACTTGAACATCAGGAGGCTGCACAGGGCCACATCATCCGCTGTCTCCAGGATCTCTCTACACGGCTGGATGGGATTCAAACGACCCTCCGTGGACCTGGCACGTCCGGTGCGTCCACTACAGTGACACCAGCTGTAACCCCACCCACCTTACCCATTTCCAGTCCACATCTTCATCTTCCAACGCCAGCAAAATTTGATGGATCTCCAAGGTTCTGCAGGGGATTTCTCAATCAATGTGAAATCCACTTTGAGCTTCTACCTGGCAATTTCTTCAGTGACCGTACCAAAATTGCCTATATCATCTCCCTTCTCAGTGGCTCAGCCCTTGACTGGGCATCACCTTTATGGGAGAAGTCTGATCCCCTGCTATCCTCCTATACTGACTTTGTAGCTACATTCAGGCGCATCTTCGACGAGCCAGGCCGGATAACATCTGCTTCATCTGAGATTCTCCGTTTACGCCAGGGAACACGTACTGTGGGACAGTATCTTATACAGTTTAAAATCCTGGCATCCGAACTGGCATGGAACGACGAGGCCCTGTATGCTGCATTCTGGCATGGCTTATCAGAACGCATCAAGGATGAGTTAGCTACCAGAGACTTGCCCTCTAAGTTGGATGAGCTAATTTCTCTTTGCACGAAGGTTGATCTACGTTTCAGAGAGAGAGCAACCGAGCGAGGAAGATCATCTTCTCCTAAATCTTCTGCTCCTCCTCCTCGTCAACCATCTCCATCCAAGGATGAGCCTATGCAAATTAGTCGTTCCCGTCTATCTCCCGCTGAGCGCCGAAGACGTCTCTCTGAGTCTCTCTGTCTCTACTGTGCAGCTCCGTCGCACACTATCAATGCCTGTCCCAAACGTCCGGGAAACTCCAGATCCTAGCTCGCCAAGGAGAGGGCCGGCTAGGAGTAATGATCTCCTCTCCATCTCCTCATGACTGTAACCTCCCAGTGTCGCTCCAAATTGCTCAACGTTACAGGAACGTCATTGCCCTCCTTGATTCCGGAGCAGCTGGGAATTTCATAACCGAAGCTTATGTTAAACGGTGGTCCCTACCCACCGAGAGACTGTCCTCGTCCATCTCTTTGACTGCCGTGGATGGCAGCAAGATTTTTGATGCAGTCATTTCCTTAAGGACTCTTCCAGTTCGTCTGAGAGTGGGAGTTCTTCATTCTGAGTATATTTCTTTTTTAGTGATTCCAAGAGCCACACATCCAGTGGTTTTAGGCCTTCCATGGCTCCGTCTCCACAACCCATCAATTGACTGGTCGACTACGCAAATACTGGCATGGGGTCCCTCCTGTGCTGAGACTTGTTTAGCCAAAGTTCTTCCTGTTTGTTCTTCCTTCCCCAGGTCATCTGATGTTCCGCCTCCTCCATATCAAGACTTCACGGACGTGTTCAGTAAAGCCTCTGCTGATATCCTTCCTCCTCATAGAGAATGGGACTGCCCAATCGACCTCATTCCAGGGAAGGTTCCACCGCGAGGCCGAACTTATCCGTTGTCTCTGCCTGAGACACACTCCATGGAAGAGTACATCAAAGAGAACCTGGCGAAGGGTTTCATCCGACCATCTTCTTCTCCAGCCGGCGCAGGCTTCTTCTTCGTTAAGAAGAAAGACGGTGGCCTGCGTCCGTGCATCGACTACAGAGGTCTGAACGACATTACCGTCAAGAGCCGATACCCTTTACCCCTGATTACCGAGCTCTTTGATAGAGTTAGTGGTGCAACTATTTTTACAAAGCTGGACTTGAGGGGTGCCTACAATCTCATCCGAATCCGTGAGGGTGACGAGTGGAAGACCGCCTTTAACACCCGTGACGGACATTATGAGTACCTCGTCATGCCCTTCGGATTGAGCAACGCTCCAGCAGTCTTCCAGCACTTCGTGAATGAGATTTTCAGGGACATCTTGTACCGCCATGTCGTGGTTTATCTAGACGACATCCTCATCTTTGCTAATAATCTCGAAGATCATCGTTTCTGGGTAAAAGAGGTTCTTTCCCGTCTCCGTGTCAATCACCTCTATTGTAAATTGGAGAAGTGTGTGTTTGAAGTTAAAACCATTCCGTTTCTAGGTTACATTGTGTCCGGTTCCGGACTAGAGATGGATCCTGAGAAACTCCAAGCAATCCAGAATTGGCCTATACCCTTAAGCCTCAAAGGGGTCCAGAGGTTCTTAGGGTTCGCCAATTATTATAGAAAATTTATACGAGACTTTTCCACCATTGTGGCGCCTATCACTGCATTAACCAAGAAAGGTGCTAATCCGTCCAAGTGGTCCGAGGAAGCTACACAGGCCTTTCACCTTCTGAAGCAACGGTTCATCTCTGCACCAGTTCTGAAACAGCCCGACACCGACTCTCCTTTTATCTTAGAGGTAGATGCCTCCTCCGTTGGAGTAGGAGCAGTGTTATCCCAGAGGGCCAAAGATGGACATCTACATCCTTGCAGTTTCTTCTCCCGGAAGTTCTCCCCAGCTGAGCGCAACTATGCCATTGGCGATCAGGAGTTGCTAGCCATCAAGCTCGCTCTGGAGGAGTGGAGATACCTGTTGGAGGGAGCTTCCCACTCAATCACCATACTTACCGACCACAAAAATCTTTTATTTCTCAAAGGCGCACAATGTCTGAATCCTCGTCAGGCCAGATGGGCACTTTTCTTCTCTAGGTTTGACTTTAAACTCCAGTTCTGTCCGGGTTCTCAGAATCGTAAGGCCGATGCCCTTTCCCGCTCATGGGAGCAAGAAAATGAGTCCGAGTCTGCAGACAAGCATCCTATTATTAATCCGTTGGCATTCTCCACGGTAGGGATGGACTCTACGCCTCCACCAGGGAAAAGTTTTGTTAAGCCAGTTCTAAGGAAGAAGCTCATGCATTGGGCCCATGCTTCCCGTTTTGCTGGACATACAGGCATTCAGAAAACCCTTGAATTTATTTCAAGGTCCTACTGGTGGCCAACTCTGAAGAAGGACATTATGGAATTTATTGCCTCCTGCCCAAAGTGTGCCCAACACAAAGTCTCCCGCCAGTCGCCTGCGGGGCAACTGGTTCCATTATCTGTTCCCCGTCGACCTTGGACCCATTTGTCGATGGACTTTGTTTCCGATCTACCTATCTGCAACAAGTTTAATACCATCTGGGTGGTAGTTGACCGGTTCACCAAGATGGCACATTTCATCCCTCTCACCGGTCTTCCGTCAGCTTCCAAGTTGGCTCAAGTGTTTATACAAGAGATCTTCCGACTTCACGGTCTTCCTGAAGAGATCATCTCGGATCGTGGAGTACAATTTGTAGCCAAATTTTGGCGAAGTTTGTGTCAAGCCCTCCAAGTCAAGTTAAAGTTTTCCACGGCTTACCATCCTCAGACCAATGGTCAAACCGAGAGGGTGAATCAGGACTTGGAGGCCTTCCTCCGTATATATGTGTCTTCCTCTCAAGATGACTAGGTTCAACTCCTTCCTTGGGCCGAGTTCAGCCACTACAATCAATACCATTCCTCATCTTCTTCCACACCATTCTTCATTAATTATGGATTCCACCCTAAAGTCCCAGAATTCCAACCGCTTCCCGCAACTTCTGTTCCAGCAGTGGATGTCACCTTGCGTCAGTTTTCAAATAATTGGAGGAACGTCCGCACAGCCCTTCTTAAAGCCTCATTCAGGTATAAGAAGTTTGCCGATAGGAAGCGTAGAGCGGTTCCTGCTCTCAAGGTGGGTGATCGTGTATGGCTGTCCACGAAGAATTTGAGGTTGAGAGTTCCCAGCATGAAATTTGCACCTCGCTACATCGGACCCTTCAAGATTGAACAAGTCATCAATCCTGTTGCCTACAGGTTACAGTTACCATCCTTCTTGAAAATACCCAGGACATTTCATGTTTCTTTGTTGAAACCGCTGATCCTGAATCGGTTTCATTCCGCACTTCCTCCAGCTCCCAAAGTTCAGACTCAACGGGGAGTCGAGTATGAGGTGGCCAAGATTTTGGACTCACGTTTCCGTTACGGTCAGTTACAATACCTCATTGACTGGAAGGGCTATGGTCCTGAAGAACGCTCTTGGACCAATGCCTCAGACGTCCATGCTCCTGCCTTGGTCCGAAATTTCCACGCAAAGTTTCCTTTAAAGCCTAAGAAGTGTCCTGGGGCCACTCCTAAAGGGGGGGGTGCTGTCACGATCCGGGTATCTGGACGCCATTACTTACCCTTCAGATGCCTCCTAAGGCTGGCTCAGCGTTCCAGGACCGGATCCCGCTGTTCCTGAGTTTCCACATGCAGAATGTCAGAGTGGTGATTTCATCAGCCGCGGCCTCCGCTGTGCCCGCGTGGTTAAATGTGCGCTTGTCAGTCTGGCGTCTCCTGTCTCCTGTGGCCGGCGTCGCCATTACTGTTTCAATTCTCACATGGATTACAAACCAAACTTCCCTCCAAGTGTCTGCATGGGCGCAGCCATCTTGGATTTTGTCATCTGAGCATTTCCACCAATCTGCTGTCTGTATTGTTGATTTGCATAATTGCCTAGCCAACCCCTTCCTTGCTGCAGGTATAAGTAAGCTGTGCCTGAGCAAGGAAGGCGTCAGTGCTTTGGTTGTCTAACCTAGTTCCAGTTTGTCTCTCTCCTGTGGTTGTCTTCCAGGTTCCAGCTCCTGTCTCCAGACTTCTGCTATAGAGACCCGCACCAGCATTCCATCTGCGGTGTAGCCTGACTCTCCGATCCATTCTGGACTCACCTGTTTCCAGCTACAACAATCACCTGCTTCCAGCCCAGCTTCCAGCAGTGTACAGCTTCTCTTAAAGGGCCGGTGTCCTTTCTGCAGTTTACCACTCTCCACCGGTATTATTTCACCGCTCTCAAACAATCACCTGCTTCCAGCCCAGCTTCCAGCAGTGTATAGCTTCTCTTAAAGGGCCGGTGTCCTTTTCTGCAGTTTACCACTCTCCACCGGTATTATTATTTCACCGCTCTCAAACTCCAAACTTCATTATTATTTCATCGCTCTCAAGTTCGTTTATTATTTAACTGGTTCCAGCCAGTATCCACTCCGTACCAACAACAGTCTGGTTCCAGCCAGTATCCACAGCAGCCGTTTTACCTTCAGCAGCCCAGCCTTTCCTGGAACATCAGCTGGTACGATCCTGGGTTCTCTCCATTGCTACAGTCAGGCCTGGTAAGGACTTTCCAACTAGAAGATTATAAGAACTGTCTCACACTACCAGTGCCTGTGGCCCTTGTCACCCTGTAGTACCCAGGAATTGTATTTATCCTCTGTTGACTTTTATGTTTCCTTTTACTGCTGCTGTGTTACGGAGTTTGTCATAATAAACATCATTGACTTTTATCCTGGTTGTCGTGGTCACGCCTTCGGGCAGTTATTCTACATGTTACTTACATGTCTAGGGGTCTGATACAACCTCCCAGGTTCCGTTACATCTCAGCCCCTACAACTGAGGCTGCCTCCCGTCAGCTCAGGCCCTCAGTTGTGACACAGCAGCAACAACAGCAGCGCCAGCAGCAGTAGGCGTTACACGCAAGGATGCATCGGAGGAATCCCAGGCAGGAGAGGACTCGTCAGAATTGCCAGTGACATGGCCTGCAGGACTATTGGCATTCCTGGGGAAGGAGGAAATTGACACTGAGGGAGTTGGTGGGGTGGTTTGCGTGAGCTTGGTTACAAGAGGAAGGGATTTACTGGTCAGTGGACTGCTTCCGCTGTCGCCCAAAGTTTTTGAACTTGTCACTGACTTATGATGAATGCGCTGCAGGTGACGTATAAGGGAGGATGTTCCGAGGTGGTTAACGTCCTTACCCCTACTTATTACAGCTTGACAAAGGCAACACACGGCTTGACAAATGTTGTCCGCATTTCTGTTGAAATACTTCCACACCGAAGAGCTGATTTTTTTGGTATTTTCACCAGGCATGTCAATGGCCATATTCCTCCCACGGACAACAGGTGTCTCCCCGGGTGCCTGACTTAAACAAACCAGCTCACCATCAGAATCCTCCTGGTCAATTTCCTCCCCAGCGCCAGCAACACCCATATCCTCCTCATCCTGGTGTACTTCAACACTGACATCTTCAATCTGACTATCAGGAACTGGACTGCGGGTGCTCCTTCCAGCACTTGCAGGGGGCGTGCAAATGGTGGAAGGCGCATGCTCTTCACGTCCAGTGTTGGGAAGGTCAGGCATCGCAACCGACACAATTGGACTCTCCTTGTGGATTTTTGATTTCGAAGAACGCACAGTTCTTTGCTGTGCTTTTGCCAGCTTAAGTCTTTTCATTTTTCTAGCGAGAGGCTGAGTGCTTCCATCCTCATGTGAAGCTGAACCACTAGCCATGAACATAGGCCAGGGCCTCAGCCGTTCCTTGCCACTCCGTGTGGTAAATGGCATATTGGCAAGTTTACGCTTCTCCTCCGACGATTTTATTTTAGATTTTTGAGTCCTTTTTTTACTGATATTTGGTGTTTTGGATTTTACATGCTCTGTACTATGACATTGGGCATCGGCCTTGGCAGACGACGTTGATGGCATTTCATCGTCTCGGCCATGACTAGTGGCAGCAGCTTCAGCACGAGGTGGAAGTGGATCTTGATCTTTCCCTATTTTTGGAACCTCAGCATTTTTGTTCTCCATATTTTAATAGGCACAACTAAAAGGCACCTCAGGTAAACAATGGAGATGGATGGATACTAGTATACTTATGGATGACGAGCGACTGCCGACACAGAGGTAGCTACAGCCGTGGACTACCGTACTGCGTCTGCTAGTATAGACTGGATGATAATGATATAAAAAATATATATATATATATCACTACTGCAGGACAGGTATATATTGTATAATGACGGACCTGCTGGACACTGTCAGCACTGCAGACTCCTAAACTACTAGTATGAAGAAGATAGAAAAAAAAAACCCACCACAGGTAGGTATACAATTATGGACGAGCGACTGCCGACACAGAGGTAGCTACAGCCGTGGACTACCGTACTGCGTCTGCTAGTATAGACTGGATGATAATGATATAAAAAATATATATATATCACTACTGCAGGACAGGTATATATTGTATAATGACGGACCTGCTGGACACTGTCAGCACTGCAGACTCCTAAACTACTAGAATGAAGAAGATAGAAAAAAAAAAACCACCACAGGTAGGTATACAATTATGGACGAGCGACTGCCGACACAGAGGTAGCTACAGCCGTGGACTACCGTACTGCGTCTGCTAGTATAGACTGGATGATAATGATATAAAAAATATATATATATCACTACTGCAGGACAGGTATATATTGTATAATGACGGACCTGCTGGACACTGTCAGCACTGCAGACTCCTAAACTACTAGTATGAAGAAGATAGAAAAAAAAACCCACCACAGGTAGGTATACAATTATGGACGAGCGACTGCTGACACAGAGGTAGCTACAGCCGTGGACTACCGTACTGCGTCTGCTAGTATAGACTGGATGATAATGATATAAAAAATATTTATATATCACTACTGCAGGACAGGTATATATATTGTATAATGGCGGACCTGCTGGACACTGTCAGCACTGCAGACTCCTAAACTACTAGTATGAAGAAGATAGAAAAAAAAAAAACACCACAGGTAGGTATACAATTATGGACGAGCGACTGCCGACACAGAGGTAGCTACAGCCGTGGACTACAGTACTGCATCTGCTAGTATAGACTGGATGATAATGATATAAAAAATATATATATATCACTACTGCAGGACAGGTATATATATTGTATAATGACGGACCTACTGGACACTGTCAGCACTGCAGACTCCTAAACTACTAGTATGAAGAAGATAGAAAAAAAAAACCACCACAGGTAGGTATACAATTATGGACGAGCGACTGCCGACACAGAGGTAGCTACAGCCGTGGACTACCGTACTGCGTCTGCTAGTATAGACTGGATGATAATGATATAAAAAATATATATATATCACTACTGCAGGACAGGTATATATTGTATAATGACGGACCTGCTGGACACTGTCAGCACTGCAGACTCCTAAACTACTAGTATGAAGAAGATAGAAAAAAAAAAACCCACCACAGGTAGGTATACAATTATGGACGAGCGACTGCCGACACAGAGGTAGCTACAGCCGTGGACTACCGTACTGCGTCTGCTAGTATAGACTGGATGATAATGATATAAAAAATATATATATATCACTACTGCAGGACAGGTATATATTGTATAATGACGGACCTGCTGGACACTGTCAGCACTGCAGACTCCTAAACTACTAGTATGAAGAAGATAGAAAAAAAAACCACCACAGGTAGGTATACAATTATGGACGAGCGACTGCCGACACAGAGGTAGCTACAGCCGTGGACTACCGTACTGCTTCTGCTAGTATAGACTGGATGATAATGATATAAAAAATATATATATATATCACTACTGCAGGACAGGTATATATTGTATAATGACGGACCTGCTGGACACTGTCAGCACTGCAGACTCCTAAACTACTAGTATGAAGAAGATAGAAAAAAAAAAACCACCACAGGTAGGTATACAATTATGGACGAGCGACTGCCGACACAGAGGTAGCTACAGCCGTGGACTACCGTACTGCGTCTGCTAGTATAGACTGGATGATAATGATATAAAAAATATATATATATATCACTACTGCAGGACAGGTATATATTGTATAATGACGGACCTGCTGGACACTGTCAGCACTGCAGACTCCTAAACTACTAGTATGAAGAAGATAGAAAAAAAAAAACCACCACAGGTAGGTATACAATTATGGACGAGCGACTGCCGACACAGAGGTAGCTACAGCCGTGGACTACCGTACTGCGTCTGCTAGTATAGACTGGATGATAATGATATAAAAAATATATATATATCACTACTGCAGGACAGGTATATATATTGTATAATGGCGGACCTGCTGGACACTGTCAGCACTGCAGACTCCTAAACTACTAGTATGAAGAAGATAAAAAAAAAAACCACCACAGGTAGGTATACAATTATGGACGAGCGACTGCCGACACAGAGGTAGCTACAGCCGTGGACTACCGTACTGCATCTGCTAGTATAGACTGGATGATAATGATATAAAAAATATATATATATCACTACTGCAGGACAGGTATATATATTGTATAATGACGGACCTACTGGACACTGTCAGCACTGCAGACTCCTAAACTACTAGTATGAAGAAGATAGAAAAAAAAAAAACCACCACAGGTAGGTATACAATTATGGACGAGCGACTGCCGACACAGAGGTAGCTACAGCCGTGGACTACCGTACTGCGTCTGCTAGTATAGACTGGATGATAATGATATAAAAAATATATATATATCACTACTGCAGGACAGGTATATATTGTATAATGACGGACCTGCTGGACACTGTCAGCACTGCAGACTCCTAAACTACTAGTATGAAGAAGATAGAAAAAAAAAAAAACCACCACAGGTAGGTATACAATTATGGACGAGCGACTGCCGACACAGAGGTAGCTACAGCCGTGGACTACCGTACTGCGTCTGCTAGTATAGACTGGATGATAATGATATAAAAAATATATATATATCACTACTGCAGGACAGGTATATATTGTATAATGACGGACCTGCTGGACACTGTCAGCACTGCAGACTCCTAAACTACTAGTATGAAGAAGATAGAAAAAAAAAACCCACCACAGGTAGGTATACAATTATGGACGAGCGACTGCCGACACAGAGGTAGCTACAGCCGTGGACTACCGTACTGCGTCTGCTAGTATAGACTGGATGATAATGATATAAAAAATATATATATATCACTACTGCAGGACAGGTATATATTGTATAATGACGGACCTGCTGGACACTGTCAGCACTGCAGACTCCTAAACTACTAGTATGAAGAAGATAGAAATATAATGAATGACGGACCTGCTGGACACTGTCAGCAGAATGCGTTTATATATAGAATAAAAAAAAACACCACACGAGTGTTTAACTTTTTCAGGCAGACAATATACTGGTGGTCACTGCTGGTCAGTCACACTGGCACTCTGGCAGCAAAAGTGTGCACTGTTAAATATGTACTCCTGCTATAACTGCTCCCCAGTCTCCCCCACAATTAAGCTGTGTGAGCAGTGAGCACTACTCAGCACAGTCAGATATACATAGATGATATTATCATGCAGCACACTGAGGCTGAGCACAGATATGGTATGTGACTGTGTATCGTTTTTTTTCAGGCAGAGAACGGATTATATTAAATAATAAATAAAACTGGTGGTCACCACTAGTATAACTATCAGCAAAACTCTGCACTCTCTGAGTACTCCTAATGCTCCAGTAAATCAAGTGTCTCACTCTCTATCTAAATGGAGAGGACGCCAGCCACGTCCTCTCCCTATCAATCTCAATGCACGTGTGAAAATGGCGGCGACGCGCGGCTCCTTATATAAAATCCGAGTCTCGTGATAGAATACGAGCCTCGCGAGAATCCGACAGCGGGATGATGACGTTCGGGCGCGCTCGGGTTAGCCGAGCAAGGCGGGAAGATCCGAGTCTGCCTCGGACCCGTGTAAAAAGCGTGAAGTTCGGGGGGGTTCGGATTCCGAGGAACCGAACCCGCTCATCTCTAATGGAGACATCCCCTGGCATTCACAAACTGCAAATAACGAGTAAATAATAAGCTGGTCACATAAAATACTATATAGCAATGATGTCAGAACTAATTAACCAAAGTGAATTAGCATAATAAAGCAGCCCATAGAAAACATCGTTACCCCAGAGATGAAAGTCATGTTGGATGTGTTAATCATATCAAGCAATATTTCAAATGTGAAAAGATGAGAAGAATAGGTACCAGCAGTCTCAGACTGGGGCATGAAGGGCACACCAGGGAATGCAGTGATAGGGGCCCATACTTAAGGGTGTGGCCAGCCTACAAAGGGGGTGTGTCCAGCCTCCACAGAGGCTTGAAATACACAATAGTCTAGTGCAGTGTAATGCAACATATCTACCATATATAAAACAAGTGCATAGTCTGAATCCTGATTCCCTAGAGGAAGGAGTGGGCACTCAGGCAGTGGGGCCTACCGGTGGTTTCCCTGGTACCCCTGTGGGCCCGTACGACCCTGCATACCAGGATATATTCCCACTGAAACTAGTACACAAAAAAACACTTCAAGTGCTCACAGCAAAACAGGGAGAAACAGGAACAAAACATGATATACCATTCAAACTAGAGATGTACGGCTGACACTTTTCGTGTTTTGGTTTTGGTTCTAATTCTACTTTCGTGTTTTGGTTTTGGCTTGGTTTTACCAAAACCACCTTTTCGTGTTTTGGTTTTGGATCTGGATGATTTTTGAAAGAAACCTAAAAACAGCTAAAATCACAGAATTTGGGTGTAATTTTGCTCCTACAGTATTATTAACCTCAAAAACAAACATGTCCACTCATTTCCAGTCTATTCTGAACACTTCACACCTCAAAATATTGTTTTTAGGCCTAAAAGTTGCACATGATGCAAAGAAGAAAAAGAGGTTCAATTATGTAGCTGGATGGCCAAGCTAAGCGACACAAGTGTGCGGCACAAACACCTGGCCCATCTAGGAGTGGCACTGCAGTTGCAGACATGATGGCATATTTAAAAAATAGGCCCCAAACAGCACATGATGCAAAGAAGAAAAAGAGGTGCAATAAGGTAGCTGTATGACTAAGCTAAGCGACACAAGTGTGCGGCACAAACACCTGGCCCATCTAGGAGTGGCACTGCAGTGGCAGACAGGATGGCAGATTTAAAAAATAGGCCCCAAACAGCACATGATGCAAAGAAGAAAAAGAGGTGCAATGAGGTAGCTGAATGGCCAAGCTAAGCGACACAAGTGTGCGGCACAAACACCTGGCCCATCTAGGAGTGGCACTGCAGTTACAAATAAGGATGTCACAAAAAAAACTTGTCCCTAAACAGCACATGATGCAAAGAAGAAAAAGAGGTGCAAGATGGAATTGTCCTTGGGCCCTCCCACGCAACCTTATGTTGTATAAACAGGACATGCACACTTTAACAAACCAATCTCTTCAGCGACGGGGTCTGCCACATGACTGTGGCTGAAATTACTGGTTTGTTTGGGAACCCACCAAAAAAGAAGCAATCAATCTCTCCTTGCACAAACTGGATCTAGGGCAAGATGTCGACCTCATCATCATCCTCCGATTCCTCACCCCTTTCACTGTGTACATCCTCCTCACAGAGTATTCATTCGTCCCAACTGGAATCCACCATCACAGGTCCCTGTGTACTTTCTGGAGGCAATTGTTGGTAAAGGTCTTCCCGGAGGAATTTATAATTCATTTTGATGAACATCATCTTCTCCACATTTAGTGGAAGTATCCTCCTATGCCGATCACTGACAAGGTTACCGGCTGCACTAAACACTCTTTCGGAGTACACACTGGAGGGGGGGAAACTTAGGTAAAATAAAGCCAGACTGTGCAAGGGCCTCCAAATTGCCTCTTTTTGCTGCCAGTATAGTACGAACTGTCTGACATGCCTACTTGGATGCTGTCACTCATATAATCATCGACCATTCTTTCAATGGTGACAGAATCATATGCAGTGACAGTAGACATGTCAGTAATCATTGGCAGGTCCTTCAGTCCAGACCAGATGTCAGATTTTACTCCTGACTGCCCTGCATCACCGCCAGCAGGTGGGCTAGGAAATCTTATCCTTTTCCTTGCAGCCTCAGTGGCGGGAGAAATTGAAGGAGGATCTGTTGACGGGTCACGTTCCGCTTGAGTTGACAATTTACTAACCAGCAGGTCATTGCACCTCTGCACACTTGTGTCTGCTGGAAAGTGAGATACAACGTAGGCTTCAAACCTAGGATCGGACATGGTGGCCAAAATGTAGTGCTCTGACTTGAATCCTCGCAAAGGGAATGAAGGGCTCCATCCACAAGTCCGACATGCTTTGCGGAATCACTCCATTTTAGCTTCTCCTTCATTTTCTCCAGCTTCTTCTGCAAAAGCCTGATGAGGGGAATGACCTGACTTAGGCTGGCAGTGTCTGAACTGACTTCACGTGTGGCAAGTTCGAAGGGTTGGAGAACATTACACAAGATGGAAATCATTCTCTACTGTGCTTGAGTCAGGTGCATTACCCCTCCTTTGCCTATATCATAGGTGGATGTATAGGCTTGAATTGCTTTTTGCTGCTCCTCCATCCTCTAAAGCATATAGAGTGTTGAATTCCACCTCGTTACCACCTCTTGCTTCAGTTGATGACGGGGCAGGTTCAGGAGTGTTTGCTGGTGCTCCAGTATTTGGCACACAGTGGCAGAATGCCGAAAGTGGCCCGCAATTTTTCGGGCCACCGACAGCGTCTCCTGCACACCCCTGTCATTTTAAAAAAAATTCTGCACCACCAAATTAATTGTATGTGCAAAACATGGGACATGCTGGAATTTGCCCAGATGTAATGCACACACAATATTGGTGGCGTTGTCCGATATCACAAATCACAAATGGAAAGCCATTCTGCAATGATGTTCCTCAGTTTCCGTAAGAGGTTGTCAGCTGTGTGACTCTTAAGGAAAGCGGTGATACAAAGCGTAGCCTGCCTAGGAACAAATTGGCATTTGAGATATGCTGCTACTGGTGCCGCTGCTGTTGTTGCTGAGGGAGGCCATAAATCTACCCAGTGGGCTGTTACAGTCATATAGTCCTTAGTCTGCCCTGTTCCACTTGTCCACATGTCCATGGTTAAGTGGACACTGGATACAACCGCATTTTGTTGGACACTGGTAACTCTTTTTCTGACGTCTCTGTACATTCTTGGTATCGCCTGCCTAGAGAAGTGTAACCTAGATGGGATTTGATACCGGGGACACAGTACCTCAAACAATTCTCGAAGTCCCACTGAACTAATGGTGGATACCGGTCGCATGTCTAACACCATCATAGCTGTCAAGGCCTCAGTTATCTGCTTTGCAACAGGATGACTGCTGTCATATTTCATCTTCCTCACAAAGGACTGTTGGACAGTCAATTGCTTACTGAAAGTAGTACAAGTGGTCTTCCGACTTCCCCTCTGGGATGATGATCTACCCCCAGCAGCAACAACAGCAGCAGCGGCAGCAGCAGCAGGCGTACCACTCAAGGATCCTATGGAGGAATCCCGGTTAGTAGAGGACTCCTCAATCTTGACAGTGACATGGCCTGCAGGACTACTGAATTTCCTGACTGAGGAGGAAGTTGACGTTGAGGGAGTTGGTGGTGTGGTTTGCAGGAACTTGGGTACAGGAGGAAGAAGTGATTAGGTGTCAGTGGACTGCTTACGCTCTTACCCAAAGTTTCACAACTTGACACTGACTTCTGATGAATGCGCAGCAGGTGATGTATAAGGAAGGATGTTCCTAGGTGGTTAACACCCTTACCCCTACTTATTACAGCTTGACAGAGGCAATGGCTTGACAACTGTTGTCCGGATTTGTGGAGGAATAATTCCACACCGAAGAGGTGGCTTTTTTGGTAGTTTGCCCAGGCATCAAAATGAGCTTCTTCATCCTAAGGACAACAGGTGTCTTCCCCCGGTGCCTGACTTAAACATACCACATCATCATTAGAATCCTCATCGTCAACTTCCTCCTCAGCGCCAGCAACACCCATATCCTCATCCTGTGTACTTCAGCAGTGACATCTTCAATTTGAATATCAGGAACTGTACTGTGGGTGCTCCTTTCAGCACTTGCAGGGGGTGTGCAAATGGTGGAAGGAGCCACCTCTTCCCGTCTAGTGTTGGGAAGGTCAGGCATTGCAATCACTAACACACTTAGACTCTCCTTGGGGATTTATGATACCATCTCAGAATGCACAGTTCTTTTCTGTGCTCTTTCCAGCTTAACTCTTTTAATTTTTCTAGTGGTAGGATGAGGGCTTCCATTGTCATGTGAAGCTGAACCACTAGCCATGAACATAGGCCAGGGCCTCAGCCGTTCCTTGCCACTCCGTGTCGTAAATGGCATATTGGCAATTTACGTTTCTCCTCAGACGATTTAAATTTCTTTTTTTGGTTCTTTTTACTGAACTTTGGCTTTTTGGATTTTACAAGCCCTCTACTATCACATTGGGCATCGGCCTTGGCAGACGATGTTGATGGCATTTCATTGTCTATGTCATGGCTAGTAGCAGCAACTTCAGCATTAGGAGGAAGTGGTTCTTCTTGATATTTCCCGATTTTATCCTCCAAATTTTTGTTCTCCATTATTTTTTGGGAGTTATATGAGACAATGGCCCTCATTCCGAGTCGTTCGCTCGGTATTTTTCATCGCATCGCAGTGAAATTCCGCTTAGTACGCATGCGCAATATTCGCACTGCGACTGCGCCAAGTAATTTTACAATGGAGATAGTATTTTTACTCACGGCTTTTTCATCGCTCCGGCGATCGTAGTGTGATTGACAGGAAATGGGTGTTACTGGGCGGAAACACGGCGTTTTCGGGGCGTGTGGATAAAAACGCTACAGTTTCCGGAAAAAACGCAGGAGTGGCCGGAGAAACGGGGGAGTGTCTGGGCGAACGCTGGGTGTGTTTATGACGTCAAACCAGGAACGACAAGCACTGAACTGATCGCAGATGCCGAGTAAGTCTGAAGCTACTCTGAAACTGCTAAGTAGTTTGTAATCGCAATATTGCGAATACATCAATCGCAATTTTAAGAAGCTAAGATACACTCCCAGTAGGCGTAGGCTTAGCCTGAGCAACTCTGCTAAATTCGCCTTGCGAGCGATCAACTCGGAATGAGGGCCCATATGCGGCACAGGAATGACTGGAATGATTGATGAGACAGGATACTACCATTGGTCTGATGCAGCACAACACAACAATACTGTAAGGGACTTGTGGTTGTTGTTATTATTATTATTATTATTATTATTATTATCATACGGCAGCAGTGGACATATAGCAGCAGCGTATATTGTCACTGGAATGACTGATGAGACAGGACACTACCACTGGTCTGATGCAGCACAACACAACAATACTGTAAGAGACTTGTGGTTTGTTTTATTATTATTATACGGCAGCAGTGCACATATAGCAGCAGCGTATATTGTCACTGGAATGCCTGATGAGACAGGACACTACCACTGGTCTGATGCAGCACAACACAACAACACTGTAAGAGACTTGTGGTTGTTCTTATAATTATTATACGGCAGCAGTGGACATATAGCAGCAGCGTATATCGTCACTGGAATGACTGATGAGACAGGACACTACCACTGGTCTGATGCAGCACAACACAACAACACTGTAAGAGACTTGTGGTTGTTCTTATAATTATTATACGGCAGCAGTGGACATATAGCAGCAGCGTATATCGTCACTGGAATGACTGATGAGACAGGACACTACCACTGGCCTGATGCAGCACAACACAACAACACTGTAAGGGACTTGTGGTTGTTGTTGTTATTATTATTACACGGCAGCAGTAGACATATAGCAGCAGCGTATATCGTCACTGGAATGACTGATGAGACAGGACACTACCACTGGTCTGATGCAGCACAACACAACAACACTTTATACACCTACACTGGATATATGGCAGCAGATAACACCAACACTGTGACTGGCTGGACTGGTGCAGCACAATACACTGACTACACTGGACTGAACAGCACAACACAGCACCACTTTATACAGCTACACTGGCAGGAGAGGATACTAACACTGACTGCCTGGACTGATGAAGCACAATACACTTTGACTACTCTGGACTGGACTGAGCAGCACAACACAGCACAAGACTTGCGACCCCACTTTCCCGCCCCCACACAGACACTGGAGGACGGAGACACGTACTCTCAATACACTCTCTGAGACTGGAGTAAAAATGGCCGTGACGCTCCTTAAATGGAATCCAAATCCCGCAAGAATCCGACAGCAGGATGATGACGTTTTGTCGTGTTCGGGTTTCCGAGTCAGGTGGGAAAACCCGATCCTGACTCATATCTGGGCTCGGAAGGTAAAGTTCGGTAGGGTTCAATTCTCTGAGAACCGAACCCGCTCATCTCTAATTCAAACAAGTCAAAGGCGAAATCATGATCCACCTGTAGAGCATATATATCAGGGGAAGAAGTGGAAGTGGAAGGTCGAAGTGGAAATTTGGAACTGGGATTACGGAAAACTTTAAAGGGATCAGTGCGCGCCAAAGGTGCGAATCAAAAAATAGGGACATGGCTTCATGGGAAAAAAATATGGCTACAGAATACTACCAATTCACAGTATTCATCAGTCACATTACACCACACAGCAGCACCGCTTATACACATTATGCCAGGTAGAGCCCCCTAAACAACACAGATAAAACAGAAACACATGAAAAGAAACTGATTCATGCCCTTTAAATTACTTGTCATTTTTGCTTCTTATAGTAATGCCCCATACACATTATGTCACGCACTATAATACCCAATACACATCATACACACACCGCAATGCTCATTGCCAGGGGCCTCCAGCTTCAGCAAGAGAGGGGGGCTACAGAAAGAGAAGAGGTATAGAAGCTGTGCAGACGGGAGCTATGAGCATAGCAAGAGGGCAGCAATGCAGGGCATCAGCGGCCAAGCCAGGAGCAGGGAACACAGCAGGCAGGCGGCAATGTGGGAGCCAAGAGCACAAAAATAACACAACAAGCGGCAATAAAGGGCACCAGCAGCAGAGACGGCAGATGGAAGCAGAGCAGGCGGGTGGAAATGTCTCTTACTGCACAGCCGCTCGCTCTGTAGGGCTAGTTCCAGGTCAGTGGGAATGAAGTGCCGGTATGCCATAGTGCTGCATACCAGTCCACTTCAACCACTACAAAATATGTTTTAAAGAAAGCAATCCTGTGCATCAACAGAACAAGCAAAAAAACCTCAAAATATTAACCTGAGAATGAAGTAAAGCATCAATAGTCAACATGGTGACTCACAACCACCCTCCTCAGTGGGAGCAAACACGAAATGCAGAAAAACATCAGAAAAAATAAAAAGTTGTTCACACCAGCACAGAGAAAATCAGGAGAATTAGAGAAAAATCAAGAAAAAGCGTGAGAAAGGTAATATATGACAAGGCATTGCACTTAGAATGCAGTTATAAAAGCTAGATAAATTAAGAAATAACATATGGCATACCCAAAAATAAGTACAGAGGTAAGACATCTGTTCACAGCAGCACAGAGAGAATCAGGAGATAAATAGTTTTAGCTGAAAATAAAGCAAAAACATGTGAACAAAGAATCACAATTAAAATAAAAGGTAGAAATTAGATGTTTTCGTTCAAGCCAAAGGGAGCAACCATATTGAAATTCGAAATCCATCTTGCTTCAATTCGTAACAATTTATTACTGCGGTCCCCTACTCTTGTCAGGGGTGGGATATGGTCAATTAACTGGTATCTGAGTGAGGTCATTGTGTGCCATGCTACCTGAAATGTCTTGCAAAAGGCTGATCTACTTGCTTCCCCTCTAATGCCTGTCTTATCGCAGATCTGTGTCGGACTGCCTTCTCGAGAAAGGAGAAGGAGGTTTTGCCTATGTAGGCTAATCCGCAGGAAAATTTTATGATATAAATTACATATTTCATGGTGCAAGTGAGCACATGATTAATGCAGAACTTTTTCCCAGAGTGAGGATGTGTTATCGATGAACCAGTCTCAAGATATCTGCATGTCATGCAGCCAATACACTTAAATGAACCAGGTGGTTTACTCAAAAAAAGTGACCTCAATTCACATCCTTGTGATGTAACATTATTTCTCTAACGCCCTAGTGGATGCTGGGAACTCCGAAAGGACCATGGGGAATAGCGGCTCCGCAGGAGACTGGGCACAACTAAAAGAAAGCTTTTAGACTACCTGGTGTGCACTGGGTCCTCCCACTATGACCCTCCTCCAAGCCTTAGTTAGATTTATGTGCCCGGCCGAGCTGGATGCACACTAGGGGCTCTCCTGAGCTCCTAGAAAGAAAGTTTATTTTAGGTTTTTTATTTTACAGTGAGACCTGCTGGCAACAGGCTCACTGCATCGAGGGACTAAGGGGAGAAGAAGCGAACCTACCTGCTTGCAGCTAGCTTGGGCTTCTTAGGCTACTGGACACCATTAGCTCCAGAGGGATCGACCGCATGGAACTGGCCTTGGTGTTCGTTCCTGGAGCCGCGCCGCTGTCCCCCATACAGAGCCAGAAGCAAGAAGAGGTCCGGAAAATCGGCGGCAGAAGACATCAGTCTTCACCAAGGTAGCGCACAGCACTGCAGCTGTGCGCCATTGCTCCTCATGCACACTTCACACTCCGGTCACTGAGGGTGCAGGGCGCTGGGGGGGGGGGCGCCCTGAGCAGCAATAAAAACACCTTGGCTGGCAAATATATCACAATATATAGCCCCAGAGGCTATATATGTGATAAATACCCCTGCCAGAATCCATAAAAAAGCGGGAGAAAAGTCCGCTAAAAAGGGGCGGAGCTATCTCCCTCAGCACACTGGCGCCATTTTCTCTTCACAGTGCAGCTGGAAGACAGCTCCCCAGGCTCTCCCATGTAGTTTGCAGGCTCAAAGGGTTAAAAAGAGAGGGGGGGCACTAAATTTAGGCGCAATATTGTATATACAAGCAGCTATTGGGAAAAATTCACTCAATATAGTGTTAATCCCTAAATTATATAGCGCTCTGGTGTGTGCTGGCATACTCTCTCTCTGTCTCCCCAAAGGGCTGTGTGGGGTCCTGTCCTCAGTCAGAGCATTCCCTGTGTGTGTGCGGTGTGTCGGTACGGCTGTGTCGACACGTTTGATGAGGAGGCTTATGTGATGGCAGAGCAGATGCCGATAAATGTGATGTCGCCCCCTGTGGGGCCGACACCAGAGTGGATGGATAGGTGGAAGGTATAAACCGACAGTGTCAACTCCTTACATAAAAGGCTGGATGACGTAACAGCTATGGGACAGCCGGCTTCTCAGCCCGCGCCTGCCCAGGCGTCTCAAAGGCCATCAGGGGCTCAAAAACGCCCGCTCCCTCAGATGGCAGACACAGATGTCGACACGGAGTCTGACTCCAGTGTTGACGAGGTTGAGACATATACACAATCCACTAGGAACATCCGTTACATGATCCCGGCAATAAAAAATGTGTTACACATTTCTGACATTAACCCAAGTACCACTAAAAAAAAAAAAAAAGGGTTTTATGTTTGGGGAGAAAAAGCAGGCAGTGTTTTGTTCCCCCATCAAATGAGTGAATGAAGTGTGAAAAAGCGTGGGTTCCCCCGATAAGAAACTGGTAATTTCTAAAAAGTTACTGATGGCGTACCCTTTCCCGCCAGAGAATAAGTTACGCTGGGAGATATCCCCTAGGGTGGATAAGGCGCTCACACGTTTGTCAAAAAAGGTGGCACTGCCGTCTTAGGATACGGCCACTTTGAAGGTACCTGCTGATAAAAAGCAGAAGGCTATCCTGAAGTCTGTATTTACACACTCAGGTACTAGACTGAGACCTGCAGATAGTGCTGCTGCAGCGTGGTCTGTAACCCTGTCAAACAGGGATACTATTTTGCGAACATAAGACGTCGTCTTATATATGAGGGATGCACAGAGGGATATTTGCCGGCTGGCATCCAGAATTAATGCAATGTCCATTCTGTCAGGAGGGTATTAGAGACCCGACACTGGACAGGTGATGCTGACTTTAAAAGGCACATAGAGCCTTATAAGGGTGAGGAATTGTTTGGGGATGGTCTCTGGGACCTCGTATCCACAGCAACAGCTGGGATGGAAAATTTTTTACCTCAGGTTTCCTCACAGCCTAAGAAAGCACTGTATTATCAGGTACAGTCCTTTCGGCTTCAGAAAAGCAAGCGGGTAAAAGGTGCTTCCTTTCTGCACAGAGACGAGGGAAGAGGGAAAAAGCTGCACCAGTCAGCCAGTTCCCAGAATCAAAATTCTTCCCCTGCTTCCTCTGAGTCCACCGCATGACGCGGGGGCTCCACAGGCATAGCCAGGTACGGTGGGGGGCCGCCTCAAAAATTTCAGCGATCAGTGGGCTCACTCACAGGTGGATCCCTGGATCCTTCAAGTAGTATCTCAGGGGTACAAGCTGGAATTCGAGGCGTCTCCCCCCCGCCGTTTCCTCAAATCTGCCTTGCCGACAACTCCCTCAGGCAGGGAGGCTGTGCTAGAGGCAATTCACAAGCTGTATTCCCAGCAGGTGATAGTCAAGGTGCCCCTACTTCAACAAGGACGGGGTTACTATTCCACACTGTTTGTGGTACCGAAACCGGACGGTTCGGTGAGACCCATTTTAAATTTGAAATCCTTGAACACATACATAAAAAAATTCAAGTTCAAGATGGAATCGCTCAGGGCGGTTATTGCAAGCCTGGAGGATTACATGGTATCCCTGGACATCAAGGAGGCTTACCTACATGTCCCCATTTACCATCCTCACCAGGAGTACCTCAGATTTGTGGTACAGGATTGCCATTACCAATTCCAAACACTGCCGTTTGGAATGTCCACGGCACCGAGGATCTTTACCAAGGTAATGGTAGAAATGATGATACTCCTTCGAAAAAGGGAGTTTTAATTATCCCGTACTTGGACGATCTCCTTATAAAGGCGAGGTCCAAGGAGCAGTTGTTGGTCGGAGTAGCACTATCTCGGGAAGTGCTACAACAGCACGGATGGATTCTATACATTCCAAAGTCACAGCTGGTTCCAACCACACGCCTACTGTTCCTGGGGATGGTTCTGGACACAGAACAGAAAAAAGTGTTTCTCCCGCAGGAGAAAGCCAAGGAGCTGTCATCTCTAGTCAGTGACCTCCTGAAACCAAAACAGGTATCGGTGCATCACTGCACACGAGTCCTGGGAAAAATGGTAGCTTCTTACGAAGCAAAATTCCATTCGGCAGGTTCCATGCAAGAACCTTTCAGTGGGACCTCTTGGACAAGTGGTTGGGATCGCATCTTCAGATGCATCGGCTGATAACCCTGTCTCCAAGGACCAGGGTATCTCTACAGTGGTGGCTGCAGAGTGCTCATCTTCAAGAGGGCCGCAGATTCGGCATACAGGACTGGGTCCTGGTAACCACGGATGCCAGCCTTCGAGGCTGGGGGGCAGTCACACAGGGAAGAAATTTCCAAGGACTTTGGTCAAGTCAGGAGTCGTCCCTACACATAAATATTCTGGAACTGAGGGCCATTTACAATGCCCTAAGTCTGGCAAGGCCTCTGCTTCAAAACCAGCCGGTACTGATCCAATCAGACAACATCACGGCAGTCGCCCATGTAAACCGACAGGGCGGCACAAGAAGCAGGATGGCGATGGCAGAAGCCACAAGGATTCTCCGATGGGCGGAAAATCACGTCTTAGCACTGTCAGCAGTGTTCATTCCGGGAGTGGACAACTGGGAAGCAGACTTCCTCAGCAGACACGACCTACACCCGGTAGAGTGGGGACTTCATCCAGAAGTCTGCCAACTGTTGGTAAACCGTTGGGAAAAGGCCACAGGTGGACATGATGGCGTCCCGCCTAAACAAAAAACTAGATATTGCGCCAGGTCAAGGGACCCTCAGGCAATAGCTGTGGACGCTCTAGTGACACCGTGGGTGTACCAGTCGGTTTATGTATTCCCTCCTCTGCCTCTCATACCAAAGGTACTGAGAATAATAAGAAAACGAAGAGTAAGAACGATACTCGTGGTTCCGGATGGGCCAAGAAGAGCTTGGTACCCAGAACTTCAAGAAATGATATTAGAGGACCCATGGCCTCTACCGCTCAGACAGGATCTGCTACAGCAGGGGCCCTGTCTGTTCCAAGACTTACCGCGGCTGCGTTTGACGGCATGGCGGTTGAATTCCGGATCCTAAAGGAAAAGGGCATTCCGGAAGAAGTCATTCCTACGCTGATAAAAGCCAGGAAAGAAGTAACCGCAAACCATTATCCGTATTTGGCGAAAATATGTTGTGTGGTGTGAGGCCAGGAAGGCCCCAACAGAGGAATTTAAGCTGGGTCATTTTCTGCACTTCCTACAGTCAGGAGTGACTATGGGCCTAAACTTGGGTTCCATTAAGGTCCAGATTTCGGCTCTGTTGATTTTCTTCCAGAAAGAACTGGCTTCACTGCCTGGAGTTCAGACATTTGTAACGGGAGTGCTACATATTCAGCCCCCTTTTGTGCCTCCTGTGGCACCTTGGAATCTCAACGTGGTGTTGAGTTTCCTAAAATCACATTGGTTTGAGCCACTTAAAGCTGTGGATTTGAAATATCTCACGTGGAAAGTGGTCATGTTATTGGCCTTGGCTTCGGCCAGGCGTGTGTCAGAATGGGCGGCTTTGTCATGTAAAAGCCCTTATCTGTTTTTCCATATGGATAGGGCAGAATTGAGGACTCGTCCCCAGTTTCTCCCTAAGGTGGTATCAGCTTTTCACTTGAACCAACCTATTGTAGTGCCTGCGGCTACTAGGGACTTGGAAGATTCCAAGTTACTGGACGTAGTCAGGGCCTTAAAAAATTATATTTCCAGGACGGCTGGAGTCAGGAAAACTGACTCGCTTTTTATCCTGTAGGCACCCAACAAAATAGGTGCTCCTGCTTCTAAGCAGACTATTGCTCGCTGAATTTGTAGCACAATTCAGCTGGAGCATTCTGCGGCTGGATTGCCGCATCCTAAATCAGTAAAAGCCCATTCCACGAGGAAAGTGAGCTCATCTTGGGCGGCTGCCCGAGGGGTCTCGGCTTTACAACTTTGCCGAGCTGCAACTTGGTCAGGGGCAAACACGTTTGCTAAATTCTACAAATTTGATACCCTGGCTGAGGAGGACCTTGAGTTCTCTCATTCGGTGCTGCAGAGTCATCCGCACTCTCCCGCCCGTTTGGGAGCTTTGGTATAATCCCCATGGTCCTTTCGGAGTTCCCAGCATCCACTAGGACGTTAGAGAAAATAAGATTTTACTCACCGGTAAATCTATTTCTCGTAGTCCGTAGTGGATGCTGGGCGCCCATCCCAAGTGCGGATTGTCTGCAATACTTGTATATAGTTATTGTTAACTAAAGGGTTATTGTTATGAGCCATCTGTTGAGAGGCTCAGTTATGTGTCATACTGTTAACTGGGTATCATATCACGAGTTATACGGTGTGATTGGTGTGGCTGGTATGAGTCTTACCCGGGATTCAAAATCCTTCCTTATTGTGTCAGCTCTTCCGGGCACAGTATCCTAACTGAGGCTTGGAGGAGGGTCATAGTGGGAGGAGCCAGTGCACACCAGGTAGTCTAAAAGCTTTCTTTTAGTTGTGCCCAGTCTCCTGCAGAGCCGCTATTCCCCATGGTCCTTTCGGAGTTCCCAGCATCCACTACGGACTACGAGAAATAGATTTACCGGTGAGTAAAATCTTATTTTTTCACCAGCCAATCTTTTAGATTACAGCCTCTATGGTGACAGTTTGTTTGCAGTTCTCTTTATTATCTTGATTGCTGTGTTGTTAGTGGTTACCAGAGGGATCACCTTGTGGCATGATTTGTTGAATCTAATTAGACATTGTTGGCGAGAAATTTACATTGCCTTAGATTTTGTCTTTTCTAATTCTAACCTCAGGTACCCTCTCTGCTGGAATTTTTTGATCATTTTGTCAATCTTGATTTCCACATCATCAGTGTTACTGCTGATTCTCCTTGCTTGGAGAAACTGGGAAAATGGTAAACCCTTCTTCATCATTGTGTAATAAAAACTGTTAGCGTGTATCAAGGTATTTTTATAAGTGGGTTTATGGTAGTGATGAGCGGATTCGGTTTTACTCGGTTTTACTCGGTTTTACTCGGTTTTACTCGGTTCTCAAAACGGCATCTTATTGGCTCACGGATGTCACGTGTTTTGGATAGCCAATAAGATGCCGTTTTGAGAACCGAGTAAAACCGAGTAAAACCGAGTAAAACCGAACCTCGCTCATCACTAGTTTATGGTAGACACTGGCACTTAGCATATTACCCTTCCTGCAGGGGGGGGTTCTGAGTACCCAGAAAGCCTCCCTGATGGACCAAATTGTAATTTTTGCTTATAGAGGACTGCGATCATAGCTCCGCCCACTTGCTGTATTACGCCCTGCGCCCTTTCTGCGGCATTATGCCCATGATTAGCAGTCATGTGGTGATGGGAGTCATGCCAGCAGGAACCCCAAGGAGAGGAGATTCATCGGGCTTCCCAGCCCTGCCATTAAGAGCCATGACTGCAGGAGAGGGAAACCTGAGCAGTTGCTAATTTCTGGTCTGGTTTGATATAATGTGCACAGATTTCCATATGTATATATATGTGTGTGTATATATCATGCACAGACACACACACATATACCCCACAGCGATAAAGAAGGTTTACCATTTTCCCAGTTTTTCCTAGCAAAGAGAATCAGCAGCAACACTGATGAAGTGGAAATCGAGATTAACAAAATGATCCAAAATGTCCAGCAGAGAAGGTACCTGAGGTGCGAATTAGAGAAGACAAAATCTAAGGCAATGTCAATTTCTTGGCAACAATGTCTAATGAGATCCAAAAAATCACGCCACAAGGTGATCCCCCTGGTAACTAGTGATGTGCACCGGAAATTTTTCGGGTTTTGTGTTTTGGTTTTGGATTCGGTTCCCATGTTTTGGATTCGGACGCGTTTTGGCAAAACCTCCCTGAAAATTTTTTGTCGGATTCGGGTGTGTTTTGGATTCGGGTGTTTTTTTACAAAAAACCCTAAAAAACAGCTTAAATCATAGAATTTGGGGGTCATTTTGATCCCATAGTACTATTAACCTCAATAACCATAATTTTCACTCATTTTCAGTCTATTCTGAACACCTTACACCTCACAATATTATTTTTAGTCCTAAAATTTTCACCGAGGTCACTGGATGGCTAAGCTAAGCGACCCAAGTGGCCGACACAAACACCTGGCCCATCTAGGAGTGGCACTGCAGTGTCAGACAGGATGGCACTTCAAAAAAATAGTAACCAAACAGCACATGATGCAAAGAAAAAAAGAGGGGCAATGAGGTAGCTGTGTGACTAACCTAAGCGACCCAAGTGGCCGACACAAAGACCCAAGTGGCCGACACAAACACCTGGCCCATCTAGGAGTGGCACTGCAGTGACAGACAGGATGGCACTTTAAAAAAATAGTCCCCAAACAGCACATGATGCAAAGAAAAAAAGAGGTGCAATGAGGTAGCTGTGTGACTAAGCTAAGCGACCCAAGTGGCCGACACAAACACCTGGCCCATCTAGGAGTGGCACTGCAGTGTCAGACAGGATGGCACTTCAAAAAAATAGTCCCCAAACAGCACATGATGCAAAGAAAAAAAGAGGGGCAATGAGGTAGCTGTGTGACTAAGCTAAGCGACACAAGTGGCCGACACAAAGACCCAAGTGGCCGACACAAACACCTGGCCCATCTAGGAGTGGCACTGCAGTGACAGACAGGATGGCACTTTAAAAAAATAGTCCCCAAACAGCACATGATGCAAAGAAAAAAAGAGGTGCAATGAGGTAGCTGTGTGACTAAGCTAAGCGACCCAAGTGGCCGACACAAACACCTGGCCCATCTAGGAGTGGCACTGCAGTGTCAGACAGGATGGCACTTTAAAAAAATAGTCCCCAAACAGCACATGATGCAAAGAAAAAAAGAGGGGCAATGAGGTTGCTGTGTGACTAAGCTAAGCGACCCAAGTGGCCGACACAAAGACCCAAGTGGCCGACACAAACACCTGGCCTATCTAGGAGTGGCACTGCAGTGACAGACAGGATGGCACTTTAAAAAAATAGTCCCCAAACAGCACGTGATGCAAAGAAAAAAAGAGGTGCAATGAGGTAGCTGTGTGACTAAGCTAAGCGACCCAAGTGGCCGACACAAACACCTGGCCCATCTAGGAGTGGCACTGCAGAGTCAGACAGGATGGCAGATTTAAAAAATAGTCCCCAAACAGCACATGATGCAAAGAAAAAAAGAGGTGCACCAAGGTCGCTGGATGGCTAAGCTAAGCGACCCAAGTGGCCGACACAAACACCTGGCCCATCTAGGAGAGGCAATGCACTGTCCTACTACTATATATATACTGCGCACAACTTAAATGCACCACAGGTATGGATGGATAGTATACTTGACGACACAGAGGTAGGTAGAGCAGTGGCCTACTGTACCGTACTGCTATATATTATATACTGGTGGTCAGCAAACTGTGCAAAACTGAAATGAACCACAGGTATGGATGGATAGTATACTTGACGACACAGAGGTAGGTAGAGCAGTGGCCTTCTGTACTGTACTCCTATATATTATATGCTGGTGATCAGCAAAATTATGCACTGTACTCCTACTATATACTACAATGCAGCACAGATATGGAGCGTTTTTCAGGCAGAGAACGTATAATACTGGTGGTCACTGGTCAGCAAAACTTTGCACTGTACTCCTCCTATATAATACTGCTGGTCCCCAGTCCCCACAATAAAGCAGTGTGAGCACAGATATATGCAGCACACTGAGCACAGATATGGAGCGTTTTTCAGGCAGACAACGTATAATACTGGTGGTCACTGGTCAGCAAAACTCTGCACTGTACTCCTCCTATATAATATACTGGTGGTCCCCAGTACCCACAATAAATCAGTGTGATCACAGATATATGCAGTACACTGAGCACAGATATGGAGCGTTTTTCAGGCAGACAACGTATACTGGTGGTCACTGGTCAGCAAAACTCTGCACTGTACTCCTATATTATACTGCTGGTCCCCAGTCCCCACAATAAAGCAGTGTGAGCACAGATATATACAGCACACTGAGCACAGATATGGAGCGTTTTTAAGGCAGAGAACGTATAATACTGGTGGTCACTGGACAGCAAAACTCTGCACTGTACTCCTCCTATATAATACTGCTGGTCCCCAGTCCCCACAATAAAGCAGTGTGAGCACAGATATATGCAGCACACTGAGCACAGATATGGAGCGTTTTTCAGGCAGACAACGTATAATACTGGTGGTCACTGGTCAGCAAAACTCTGCACTGTACTCCTCCTATATAATATACTGGTGGTCCCCAGTACCCACAATAAAGCAGTGTGAGCACAGATATATGCAGCACACTGAGCACAGATATGGAGCATTTTTCAGGCAGACAACATATAATACTGGTGGTCACTGGTCAGCAAAACTCTGCACTGTACTCCTCCTATATAATATACTGGTGGTCCCCAGTCCCCACAATAAAGCAGTGTGAGCACAGATATATGCAGCACACTGAGCACAGATATGGAGCATTTTTCAGGCAGACAACGTATACTGGTGGTCACTGGTCAGCAAAACTCTGTACTGTACTCCTCCTATATAATACTGCTGGTCCCCAGTCCCCACAATAAAGCAGTGTGAGCACAGATATATGCAGCACACTGAGCACAGATATGGAGCGTTTTTCAGGCAGACAACGTATATACAGGTGGTCACTGGTCAGCAAATCTCTGCACTGTACTCCTCCTTTATAATATACTGGTGGTTCCCAGTACCCACAATAAAGCAGTGTGAGCACAGATATATGCAGCACACTGAGCACAGATATGGAGCGTTTTTCAGGCAGACAATGTATAATACTGGTGGTAACTGGTCAGCAAAACTCTGCACTGTACTCCTCCTATATAATATACTGGTGGTTCCCAGTACCCACAATAAAGCAGTGAGCACAGATATATGCAGCACACTGAGCACAGATATGGAGCGTTTTTCAGGCAGACAACGTATAATACTGGTGGTCACTGGTCAGCAAAACTCTGCACTGTACTCCTCCTATATAATATACTGGTGGTCCCCAGTACCCACAATAAATCAGTGTGAGCACAGATATATGCAGTACACTGAGCACAGATATGGAGCGTTTTTCAGGCAGACAACGTATACTGGTGGTCACTGGTCAGCAAAATTCTGCACTGTACTCCTCCTATATAATACTGCTGGTCCCCAGTCCCCACAATAAAGCAGTGTGAGCACAGATATATGCAGCACACTGAGCACAGATATGGAGCGTTTTTAAGGCAGAGAACGTATAATACTGATGGTCACTGGACAGCAAAACTCTGCACTGTATTCCTCCTATAGAATATACTCTGGTCCCCTGTCCCCACAATAAAACAGTGTGAGCACAGATATATGCAGCACACTGAGCACAGAAATTGAGCGTTATTCAGGCAGACAACGTATAATACTGGTGGTCACTGGTCAGCAAAACTCAACACTGTACTCCTCCTATATAATATACTGGTGGTCCCAAGTACCCACAATAAAGCAGTGTGAGCACAGATATATGCAGCACACTGAGCACAGATATGGAGCGTTTTTCAGGCAGACAACGTATAATACTGGTGGTCACTGGTCAGCAAAACTCTGCACTGTACTCCTCCTATACAATATACTGGTGGTCCCCAGTACCCACAATAAAGCAGTGTGAGCACAGATATATGCAGCACACTGATCACAGATATGGAGCGTTTTTCAGGCAGACAACGTATAATACTGGTGGTCACTGGTCAGCAAATCTCTGCACTGTACTCCTCCTATATAATATACTGGTGGTTCCCAGTACCCACAATAAAGCAGTGTGAGCACAGATTTATGCAGCACACTGAGCACAGATATGGAGCGTTTTTCAGGCAGACAATGTATAATACTGGTGGTCACTGGTCAGCAAAACTCTGCACTGTACTCCTCCTATATAATAAACTGGTGTTTCCCAGTACCCACAATAAAGCAGTGTGAGCACAGATATATGCAGCACACTGAGCACAGATATGGAGCGTTTTTCAGGCAGACAACGTATAATACTGGTGGTCACTGGTCAGCAAATCTCTGCACTGTACTCCTCCTATATAATATACTGGTGGTCCCCACTACCCACAATAAATCAGTGTGAGCACAGATATATGCAGTACACTGAGCACAGATATGGAGCGTTTTTCAGGCAGACATCGTATACTGGTGGTCACTGGTCAGCAAAACTCTGCACTGTACTCCTCCTATATAATACTGCTGGTCCCCAGTACCCACAATAAAGCAGTGTGAGCACAGATATATGCAGCACACTGAGCACAGATATGGAGCGTTTTTAAGGCAGAGAAAGTATAATACTGGTGGTCACTGGACAGCAAAACTCTGCACTGTACTCCTCCTATAGAATATACTCTGGTCCCCAGTCCCCACAATAAAACAGTGTGAGCACAGATATATGCAGCACACTGAGCACAGAAATGGAGCGTTTTTCAGGCAGACAACGTATAATACTGGTGGTCACTGGTCAGCAAAACTCTGCACTGTACTCCTCCTATATAATATACTGGTGGTCCCCAGTACCCACAATAAAGCAGTGTAAGCACAGATATATGCAGCACACTGAGCACAGATATGGAGCGTTTTTCAGGCAGACAACGTATAATACTGGTGGTCACTGGTCAGCAAAACTCTGCACTGTACTCCTCCTATACAATATACTGGTGGTCCCCAGTACCCACAATAAAGCAGTGTGAGCACAGATATATGCAGCACACTGAGCACAGATATGGAGCGTTTTTCAGGCAGACAACGTATACTGGTGGTCACTGGTCAGCAAAACTCTGCACTGTACTCCTCCTTTATAATATACTGGTGGTCCCCAGTACCCACAATAAAGCAGTGTGAGCACAGATATATGCAGCACACTGAGCACAGATATGGAGCGTTTTTCAGGCAGACAACGTATATACTGGTGGTCACTGGTCAGCAAAACTCTGCACTGTACTCCTCCTATATAATATACTGGTGGTCCCCAGTACCCACAATAAAGCAGTGTGAGCACAGATATATGCAGCACACTGAGCACAGATATGGAGCGTTTTTCAGGGAGACAACATATAATACTGGTGGTCACTGGTCAGCAAAACTCTGCACTGTACTCCTCCTATATAATATACTGGTGGTCCCCAGTACCCACAATAAAGCAGTGTGAGCACAGATATATGCAGCACACTGATCACAGATATGGAGCGTTTTTCAGGCAGACAACGTATAATACTGGTGGTCACTGGTCAGCAAAACTCTGCATTGTACTCCTCCTATATAATACTGCTGGTCCCCAGTCCCCACAATAAAGCAGTGTGAGCACAGATATATGCAGCACACTGAGCACAGATATGGAGCGTTTTTCAGGCAGACAACGTATAATACTGGTGGTCACTGGTCAGCAAATCTCTGCACTGTACTCCTCCTATATAATATACTGGTGGTTCCCAGTACCCACAATAAAGCAGTGTGAGCACAGATATATGCAGCACACTGAGCACAGATATGGAGCTTTTTCAGGCAGACAACGTATAATACTGGTGGTCACTGGTCAGCAAAACTCTGCACTGTACTCCTCCTATATTATATACTGGTGGTCCCCAGTACCAACAATAAAGCAGTGTGAGCACAGATATATGCAGCACACTGAGCACAGAAATTGAGCGTTTTTCAGGCAGACAACGTATACTGGTGGTCACTGGTCAGCAAAACTCTGCACTGTACTCCTCCTATATAATACTGCTGGTCCCCAGTCCCCACAATAAAGCAGTGTGAGCACAGATATATGCAGCACACTGAGCACAGATATGGAGCGTTTTTCAGGCAGACAACGTATAATACTGATGGTCACTGGTCAGCAAATCTCTGCACTGTACTCCTCCTATAATACTGCTGGTCCCCAGAATAAAGATATGCAGCCCCCTGAAACAAAGTGAGAGGATGCCAGCCACGTCCTCTCACTATCATTTCCAATGCACAAGTGAAAAATGGCGGCGACGCGCGGCTCCTTATATAGAATCCGAATCTCCCGAGAATCCGACAGCGGGATGATGACGTTCGGGCGCGCTCGGGTTAACCGAGCCATACGGGAGAATCCGAGTATGCCTCGGACCTGTGTAAAATGGGTGAAGTTTGGGGGGGTTCGGTTTCCGAGGAACCGAACCCGCTCATCTCTACTGGTAACCACTTACACTGGGTCAGTGGGAATGTTGATGGGTGTCCCACGTCCACTGCCGATCCTCTCCTCTATCAGCACTCTCCTGGGCAACCAACGGATCTTGGAGCATGGTCGGGAACAGCACAGCCATACATGCTCCCTGTGTATCGGCTCTGGATATATATATATATATATATATATATATGTGTGTGTCTGTGTGTCTATGTATGATATATACACACACATATACACATATGGAAATCTGTGCACATTATATCAACTGTGTCCAGAAATTAGCAACTGCTGAGGTACACTGCTGAGGTTTCCCTTTCCTGCAGTCATGGCTCTTACTGTCAGGGCTGGGAAGCCCAATGAATCTCCTCTCCTTGGGGTTCCTACTGGCATGACTCCCATCACCACATGCACACTGATCATAGGCATAATTTATTATTATTATTATTATTATTATTATTATCCTTTATTTATATGGCGCCACAAGGGTTCCACAGCGCCCAATTGCTGAGTACATATGCACATAATCAAAACAGGAAAACAGTGACTTAAAGTTGAAGACAATATAGGACAAGTACAGGGTAGCTAAGCATAACTACACCAGTGGACGACATAGAGATAAGTGTCAAGGTGGCCAAAAAACTGCGGGATATGGACAGTTGAGGATTATTAAAGTAAGAAAAGGATAAGCACATGAGGGAAGAGGGCCCTGCTCGTGAGAGCTTACATTCTAAAGGGGAGGGGCAGACAAACAGGGGTGACACACAGATCGGGTAGACCGAGCATGGGACAGGGGGTTAGGATGAGATTTGGCTGGGTTTGGTAAAGAAGTGGGTCTTAAGAGCCCATTTGAAGTTCTGTAGAGAGGTGGAGTCTGAGGGGGAGAGGTAAAGAATTCCAGAGAAAGGGAGCAGCACATGAAAAATCTTGGAGATAGGAGTGGGAAGAAGTAATCAGAAGACAGGAGAGTCGGCGTGCATTAGCAGAGCGAAGAGGATGGGTGGGAGCGTAAAGGGAGATAAGGTCAGAGATGTATATGGGAGAGGAGTGGTTGAGTACTTTGTAAGTGAGTGTGAGAAGTTTGAATTGGATTCTGAAAGGGGAGCCAGTGATGGGGCTTGTAGGAGAGGGGAGGTAGATGTAGTGCATTTGGTGAGGAAGATGAGCCGGGCTGCAGCATTGAGGATAGATTGGAGCGGAGAGAGGTAATTGTCAGGGAGGCCATTTAGGAGGAGATAACAGTAGTCCAGTCTGGAAATAATCAGTGAGTGAATAATGATCTTAGTGGCATCCTGGGTGAGAAAAGGTCTGATCCTGGAAATGTTTTTGAGATGAAAATGACAGGTGTGTGAGAGGTTCTGAATGTGTGGTTTGAAGAGGGAGGAGTCAAGGATTACGCCAAGACAGCGTACTTAGGGGCTAGAGGAGATAGTCGTGCCATCAATGGATAGTGAGATTGTTGGAGGTGAGTTTGTGCAGGAGGGTGGGAAGATGATAAGCTCAGTCTTAGTGTTAGGGTCTCCTGCCCTGTGCTGCCACGTTGTCATGGCAACCGGGAGACAAGTGCTAGCGGAGTGACCTGAGCGCAGCTGATACTCCGGTTCGGGTCTTTTGCTGTGCAGTGGTAATAGGCTCTGTGCATGGCAGGGGATCCGGTGCTGGTTTTTGTGCTCACAGTCTGTGAGGTCTGAGTGGGGCGTGGACAGCACCTGCTTTATAAGGCCTCTTCTCAGGGTAAGCAGATGCTGTTGAATCTTTGTTGGTTAGTCAGTTTCTGAAAGTTAGCCAGTACTGTGTAGCTTTGTATTTGTTTGTTGCTTACTGCAAATAGGCCTGGGGATTTGGTATTACACTCTGCCAATCCAGACCTAGCAGTAAGACTGGAGTCAGTCGTTTAGCTTGCTGGGGTTCTGTTACTACTCTGTGAACTTAGCAAGTTTGCGGCTGTATTCTAAGACTTGCCTGTCTAATCCTGTCTCACTGTGCTAGGTGTCAGGGGTCAGTTTAGTGGCAGTAAGCTGAACCTGTGCACTGCAAGTGAGAATTAGGATTGTGGAGACTCTCCTTGTGTCTATCATTCCATCTCTGACCAAGGAGTTTACTGCCACACCCGTTGGTAACCCTTTAGGGTTTTGCTGTTGCCCTTAGCAACAGCATTTCGGGTTCTCTACGTATTAAAACACAACATCTTGCTTTTCCCATCTGAGCAGTTCTAATACAAGGGAGATACCCAGTTCCTTAGCCTCTGGGCTTCTCTGTTCACTTTGTGTGTATTTTGTTAACCTATCACCTTCTGTGTACGTTATGTCATATTCCCCAGTCTGTCTGTAAGTCCATTTGTTTTGCATAACAGTTCAAACACCAGTACATTCCTGCAGGCACTGGAGTGCATAACAGTCCTGACACCAGTACTTTCCTGCAGGCACTGGTGTGCATAACATATTCAGCAGCCTAATACTCCTGTTGAAATTTTGTGGGAATATGGAGCATACCCCTCAAAATACGTTGCAACAGGTGGTCGATCAGGTGCAGGTCCTGACTCGACAATTTAATGATTTGTCCATTAAAATGCACACCTCCCAGGCTGCTGGCGGAGCTCCCGCAGCAGCAGCACCTGCAGGGGTTAAGGAGCCGAAAGTAAATCTCCCGGATCGTTTTTCTGGAGATCGCTCGCAGTTCTTTTGTTTCAAGGAGAGCTGCAAGCTATACTTCCGGCTTAGGCCTCAGTCTTCTGGGTCGGAGATTCAGCGGGTGGGCATAGTGATTTCCTTGCTACAAGGAGACCCACAGGTCTGGGCATATGGGTTGCAGCCTGACTGTCCGTCGCTTAAAAGTGTTGATGCTTTTTTTACGGCACTGGGGATGTTGTATGATGACCCTGACAAGACGGCCTCAGCCGAGGCTCAGATTTCGATCCTTAAGCAAGGGCGAAGGCCAGTTGAGGTTTACTGTACGGAGTTTCGGAGGTTGGCCCATGATACCCAGTGGAATGACCCAGCCCTGAGACACCAGTACCAAAGAGGTCTTTCTAACCAGATAAAGGACCAACTGGTACAATATCCCTTGCCTGATAGCTTGGATCAGCTCATGCAGTTATCCATCCGGGTGGATAGACGGCTGAGAGAGCGTAGGCTTGAAAGGGAGACTGAGATTTCCTTCCTTCCCAAGGGAACCTCAGACTCTGAGGAATTTTCAGAGGAGCCTATGCAGATTGGGGCTACCCGCCTCTCCTCGCGTGAGAAGACGCGGAGGAGACAGCAGGGGTTGTGTTTGTACTGTGGGAATAAAGGTCATGTGGTAGTATCATGCCCAGAAAAGCCGGAAAACTTCAGGGCCTGAGGGTGATGGGAAATATCCTGTCAGGCCAGAAGTCAGAATTTCCCAAGAAGACTTTTATCATTCCGGTGACCTTGAAGATCCTCGGTCAAACTGTCAAGACTGAGGCCTTTGTGGACAGTGGGGCCGACGGGGTTTTTATGGACCGCCAATTCGCCCTGAAACACTCTGTTCCCTTAGTACCCTTGGCATCGGAAATTGAGATTTGTGGGTTAAACGGGGAACCATTATCCCAAGGTAAAATTACCTCTTGCACTAGCCAGATTTCTTTGTTTATTGGAGCCACACACTCTGAAAAATTGTCCTTTTATGTGACTGTCTGTACTTTTGCCCCATTGGTGTTGGGGTTACCCTGGTTAAGGGCCCACAATCCTCAATTTGACTGGGTCTCTGGGGAGATTCTTAGTTGGGGTACTGATTGTTTCAGGAGTTGCTTGAGCCTTCCAGTCAGGCTCTCGCAGCTAAGTTTGCCAGGATTGCCAGGGTGTTATGCAGATTTTGCGGACGTGTTCTCCAAAAAAGTTGCAGAGGTACTACCTCCCCATCGCCCCTATGACTGTGCCATTGATTTGTTGCCAAATGCTAAGCTTCCCAAGAGCAGGTTGTACTCCCTGTCACGTCCTGAGACTCAGGCTATGGCAGAGTACATTCAGGAGAACTTGGCTAGTGGATTTATCAGACCTTCACAGTCTCCAGTTGGGTCGGGGTTCTTCTTCGTGGGTAAAAAGGACGGTTCGTTGCGACCCTGCATCGACTTCAGGGAATTGAACCGTATCACGATTAAAAACTCATACCCACTGCCTCTCATTTCGGTCTTGTTTGACCAGCTTCGTACTGCCACCATTTTTTCTAAGATTGACCTACGCGGTGCGTACAATCTAATCCGAATAAGAGAGGGGGATGAATGGAAGACTGCCTTTAATACCCACTCAGGGCATTATGAATATTTGGTGATGCCTTTTGGGCTCTGTAATGCCCCGGCAGTCTTCCAGGATTTCATGAATGATGTGCTCAGGGAATATTTGGATAGATTCTTAGTTGTATACTTAGATGACATCCTAATCTTCTCCCATTCCCTGGAGGAACATCGGAAGCATGTACGCTTAGTCCTCCAGAAACTCAGAGACCACCGGCTTGGGGCGAAGCTGGAGAAGTGCGAATTTGAAGTTCAGCAAATCGCATTTCTAGGATATATTATCTCCCCAGAAGGTTTCCAAATGGAGGGTTCCAAGGTACAGGCAGTCCTGGATTGGGTGCAGCCCACTAGTTTGAAGGCGCTTCAGCGTTTCCTGGGCTTTGCGAATTTTTATAGACGATTTATCGCTGGATTTTCGTCTATAGTGGCGCCCTTGGTGGCACTCACTAACAAAGGGGCGGATGTTGCTCACTGGTCTTGTGAGGCTAAAGCGGCTTTTGCCCGTCTCAAAAGGGCATTTGTTTCGGCCAAGGTGCTGCGACACCCAGATCCAGAGCGTCCTTTTGTGGTGGAGGTGGATGCCTCTGAGATGGGTATTGGGGCAGTGCTTTCTCAGATGGGAGTGTCTGATAATCGCCTTCATCCCTGTGCTTACTTTTCCCGTAAATTTTCGCCTGCCGAGATGAATTATGACGTGGGTAACCGGGAATTGTTGGCTATTAAGGATGCACTCGAGGAGTGGAGACACTGGCTTGAGGGGGCTAAGTTTGTGGTCTCAATTCTCACCGACCATAAGAATTTGGCATATTTAGAGTCAGCGAAGCGTCTCAATGCCAGGCAGGCACGATGGGCTTTGTTTTTTGCTCGCTTTAATTTTTTGATAACATATCGCCCTGGGTCAAAAAACATCAAGGCTGATGCGCTCTCGCAGAGTTTTGCTCCAATCCAGGAGACCACCGAGGAGCCATTGCCCATTGTGTCCCCATCATGTATTAAAGTGGGCATTACCCAGGACCTCTTATCATTAGTCCTTAGAGCACAGGAGCAGGCTCCTCCAGACCTTCCGGTAGGTCTTTTGTTTGTGCCTCCTAGGTTAAGACAGCGAGTGTTCCTGGAATTCCATGCCAAGAAGTCTGCAGGTCACCCGGGTATTGCCAGAACTCGGGAGTTGCTATCTAGGGCGGTGTGGTGGCCCTCGGTGGCTAAGGATGTGGATCAGTGGGTTCGGGCATGTGACATCTGTGCCCGAAATAAGACTCCTAGAGGGGTACCGGTTGGCCCATTACATCCACTCTCTATCCCATCTAAGCCATGGACCCACATTTCAATGGATTTTGTGGTGGACTTGCCCAAATCCTCGGGGATGACAGCCATCTGGGTTGTCGTTGACAGGTTTTCGAAGATGGCGCACTTCGTTCCACTGGTTGGGCTGCCATCGGCCAGACGCCTGTCTGAATTATTTATGCTGCATGTTGTGCGTCTCCACGGGTTGCCACTTGATGTGGTCTCTGACCGCGGATCCCAGTTTGTGGCCAAATTCTGGAGGGCATTTTGTTCCGATCTCCAGATTTCTGTCAGCTTGTCGTCAGGCTACCATCCGCAGTCTAATGGGCAGACTGAAAGGGTGAACCAGTCCTTGGAGCAGTTCCTCAGGTGTTATGTCTCCAAGTGTCAGACTGACTGGGTTGCTCATCTGTCCATGGCGGAGTTTGCCTATAACAACGCGGCTCACTCTGCTACAGGGATCTCTCCATTCCTTTGTGTGTATGGGCATCATCCTAAGGCCAATTCTTTTGACCCCCTGGACTCCACGCCTGGTGGTTCCTCTGTGGTTTCGGTCCTTAGAGGTATTTGGCGGAAAGTGAAGAAAGCCCTTGTGTCTGTGTCATTAGTGACCAAAAGGGTTTTTGATAAGCGGAAAAGACCCTGCAGCTTCAAATTAGGAGACTTCGTCTGGTTGTCTACCAAGAATTTGAAGTTGAGACAGCCATCTCATAAGTTAGGCCCCCGGTTCATCGGCCCTTATAAGATCACCAGGGTTATCAATCCGGTGGCATTTCAGTTAGATCTGCCCCGTTCTTTGGGTATCAATAAAACCTTTCATTGTTCCCTTTTAAAACGGGCGATTAGTAATCCTTCTTCCAGTGGAAGACCTTCCCCTCTTCTGATACGTGGCCAGAGGGAGTTTGTTGTTGAAAGGATTCTTGACTCCAAGCTGGTTCGGGGTCGGCTGTCATTTTTGGTGCACTGGAAGGGGTATGGCCCGGAGGAGCGGTCGTGGGTGCGCAGTTGTGATCTTCATGCCCCCAGACTGATACGCTCTTTCTTCTCGCAGTTCCCCGATAAACCCGGTGGTAGGGGTTCTTTGACCCCTCGTCAGAGGGGGGGTACTGTTAGGGTCTCCTGCCCTGTGCTGCCACGTCGTCATGGCAACCGGGAGACAAGTGCTAGCGGAGTGACCTGAGCGCAGCTGATACTCCGGTTCGGGTCTTTTGCTGTGCAGTGGTTATAGGCTCTGTGCATGGCAGGGGATCCGGTGCTGGTTTTTGTGCTCACAGTCTGTGAGGTCTGAGTGGGGCGTGGACAGCACCTGCTTTATAAGGCCTCTTCTCAGGGTAAACAGATGCTGCTGAATCTTTGTTGGTTAGTCAGTTTCTGAAAGTTAGCCAGTACTGTGTAGCTTTGTATTTGTTTGTTGCTTACTGCAAATAGGCCTGGGGATTTGGTATTACACTCTGCCAATCCAGACCTAGCAGTAAGACTGGAGTCAGTCGTTTAGCTTGCTGGGGTTCTGTTACTACTCTGTGAACTTAGCAAGTTTGCGGCTGTATTCTAAGACTTGCCTGTCTAATCCTGTCTCACTGTGCTAGGTGTCAGGGGTCAGTTTAGTGGCAGTAAGCTGAACCTGTGCACTGCAAGTGAGAATTAGGATTGTGGAGACTCTCCTTGTGTCTATCATTCCATCTCTGACCAAGGAGTTTACTGCCACACCCGTTGGTAACACTTTAGGGTTTTGCTGTTGCCCTTAGCAACAGCATTTCGGGTTCTCTACGTATTAAAACACAACATCTTGCTTTTCCCATCTGAGCAGTTCTAATACAAGGGAGATACCCAGTTCCTTAGCCTCTGGGCTTCTCTGTTCACTTTGTGTGTATTTTGTTAACCTATCACCTTCTGTGTACGTTATGTCATATTCCCCAGTCTGTCTGTAAGTCCATTTGTTTTGCATAACAGTTCAAACACCAGTACATTCCTGCAGGCACTGGAGTGCATAACAGTCCTGACACCAGTACTTTCCTGCAGGCACTGGTGTGCATAACACTTAGACATGTTGAGTTTAAGAAAGCTCTGTGACATCCAGGAAGAGATAGAAGAAAGACAGTTGGAGGTACAAGTGAGGAGAGCCATGGAAAGATCAGGGGAGGAAAGGTAGATTTGAGTATCATCAGCATAGAGGTGATATTGGAAGTTAAAAAAAACTAATGAGTTCACCTAAAGAGGATGTATAGAGAGAGAAAAGGAGAGGACCAAGAACAGAGCCTTGGGGGAAACCAACAGTTAGTGGAAGTGGGGGGGAGGTAGTTTCATGAGAGGAGACAGAGAAGAAACAATCAGAGAGGTACAGGAGGACAGCAAGGAGAGGGCAGGATCACGCAGACCAAGAGAGTTAATGATTAGCAGAAGGACAGAGTGGTCCACAGTGTCAAAAACAGCAGAGAGGTCAAGAAGAATAGGCAGAGAGTAGTGGCCCTTAGATTTGGCTCCATGGAGGTCATTGCAGACTTTTGTGAGGGTAGTTTCAGTGGAGTGAGGAGAATGGAAACCAGACTGGAATGGGTCAAGTAGTGAGTGAGAGGAAATAAAGGCGGTGAGGCGATTATAGACAAAACGCTCAAGAAGTTTGGAGGCAAAAGGGAGGAGAGAGATGGGTCAATAGTTGGAGAGAGTGTTTGTATCAAGGGTTGGCTTTTTAAGAATAGGGGAGACAAGAGCATGCAAGAAGGCAGAGGGGACAGTGCCTGATGAGAGGGAGAGATTGAGAAGGTGGGCAAGATGGGAACAGGCAGAAGGAGAGAGGTAGCGGAGGAGGTGGGAGGGGATAGGGTCAAGTGGGGAGGTTGTGGGGATGAGGAACAGATGAGGGCCATGACTACCTCACCAGATACATCGGAGAAAGGTGTCAGAGTTGGTAAGAGGGAAGGGGATGGGTGGCAAGGGATGGGTGGTGACTGGTTGCTGGTCTGGTGGGATGTGATGTTCTGACGTACGGAGTCAATCTTGGATGTAAAATAAGTGGCAAAGTCAAGAGCAGACAATGAGGAAGGGAGAGAAGGTGGTGTTGGGCAGAGGAGGGAGTTAACAGTGGCAAAGAGGCGCCGGGGGTTGGAAGAATGGGTAGAGATGAGAATTTTGAAGTATGATTGTTTAGCGGGGGAAAGGACAGTACTGAAGGATGAGAGCATAAATTTGAAATGGAGGAAGTCTGCCTTAGAGCGTGATTTCCTCCACTGTCACTCGGCAATGCCGCAGAAAGGGCGCTGGGCGTAATACAGCAAGTGGGCAGAGCTACGATCGCAGTCCTCTATAAGTAAAATTAAAATTTGGTCCATCAGGGGGGCTTTATGGGCTTTATTACCCCTGCAGAAGGGGTAATATGCTAAGTACCAGTGTCTACCATAAACCCACTGATAAAAGTGCCTTTCTACACGCTAACAGTTTTCATTACACAAGCAGTGTTACTGCTGATTCTCCAAGCAAAGAAAATCAGCAGTAACACTGATGATGTGGAAGTCAAGATTGACAAAATGATCCAATAATTCCAGCAGAGAAGGGTACCTGATGTGTGAATTAGAAAAGACAAAATCTAAGGCAATGTCAATTTCTAACCAACAATGTCTAATTAGATTCAACAAATCACGCCACAAGGTGAGCCCCCTAGTAACCATTAACAACACAGCAATCAAGATAATAAAGAGAACTGCAAACAAACTTTGGCCTTTTGTGAACTCAGACAAAGCACTTCCTGGGATCAATAACCACCAATTATTAAACTGTCACCATAGAGGCTGTAATCTAAAAGATTGGCTGGTGAAAATTTATGTTACATCACAAGGATGTGAATTGAGGTTACATTTTTTGAGTAAACCACCTGGATCATATAAAAGTGTATTGGCTGCATGACATGTAGATATTATGAGACTGGTTCATTGGTAACACATCCTCACACTGGAAAAAATTTCTGCATTAATCATGTGCTCACTTGCACCTTTAAATATGTAATTTTTATTATAAAATGCCCCTGCGGATTGGCCTACATAGGCAAAAGCTCCTTCTTCTTTCTCGAGAAGGCAGTCCGACACAGATCTGCAATAAGAAAGGCATTAGAGGGGAAGCAAGTGGATCAGTCTGTTGCAAGACATTTCAAGAAAGTACGGCACACAATGGTCTAGCTCAAATGCAAATTAATTGACCATATCCCACCCCTGACAAGAGGAGGGCACCGCAATAATAAATTCTCCTCCTTGCATTGAAGCCCACTAAAGAAACCGCTATAGGAGGTATACCATCCTGTTTACCAGTGAGTATGGTACGCACTATTTGAGACTGGTGGTGGTTTTACAGAAGTTTTACGCACAGGTGATTTAAAGATACCTTTATGAGTGGAATTCACATGAGTGATGTGTAAGTTGGGTACGCATTGATTATAAGAGGGATGTGAAGAACCATAAATTCTTGTCACATTTTTGGATCTACTACACTATGATGTGTTTATATGTTCTTTTACATAATCCAAACAACCGGAGGACTGGACGAGACGTATGACATCTTCTAGGAGCCATTTTACAGAGATCTGACATCTATCTCTTTTTTGGACTTAAGTATGTGGTGGCCAACGTCTGGGCGTGCAGTTTGCAAAACTGGGGTATAAGGTAGTCTTTTCCTGCAATGCCATGCCCCTTTATGCAAAGACTGTTAGGTATGAGGAAAAAGGGGATGGGAAGTCTACTGCACTAGTAATTGGATAACAAATTGATTCTAATCACAAAAGCCCCATTTTGTATTATGCCACCTTAAATCTGGTCACACATTGTGGGGGTGCTGCCACACCATATATGTTGCCAACATATAAGAACAGTTTTGAAGGAAGGGGAAAGAATTGGACTGTGGGTGGCGCACTGAAGTTAAATAAACACTCTCTTAAAATGTAACTTTTAATTCATTCGAATTTAAAAAACCAATAACTGTGAAATATTAAAATAAATCTAGACAAGAGCAAGACACAGTGTAACATAAATATTAAAAAACACACTCTCTTACTCCAATGTGTTGTGCAATATCTAATATATTATATACGGTAATGATAGGTTCTATGACCTTATGCAAAATTAACTTGGTGCTGTCAGGAAGTTACCAATATTAATAGCTGGGTACAATGAGTGCGAACGACAGTATGATATTCCCACGTATAATCAACGATCCCAGTGAATCACAGATAAGTGTATTGTTATCAATAAATTCCCATGCAGAAGGCAAAATTATCTAATAGATGGTAGAGAGTTTACCAACATCACATGAATTGATAAATATATTTCGAGAAGTGCCTCTCTGTACCCAGTGTATTGGCGTTCTCAGTCACTGCTGTCAGCGCCACTATATTATTAAATACATTAATAGGTGCTCTCAATCTCTGCTGTTAGCGTCCCTATATTACTAGGTACAGATGATATATATTTAGGAGGTTCACCGCTGAATACCAGTTATCAGCTTGAATTGTTCACAGAAACAAGTTGGTTGTGGCGTATCTTATAGTGTATGTAGGCGTTCTCAGTCTATGCTGTCAACGCATGGGGTGCCAACCCTCTAAATGCCATCCTCCCATATATATAAAGCTGGCCTGCTAGTGTTCTCAGTTTATACTGTCAACGTCTGTATGGAATTGCTGGCTTATAATTTCTATTCATGTGATGAGATAGACTGTTATAAAATGTGTATTGTCATTCAACACTCTCAATCCTGCTCTCTCATGGGTTAATTTTCATAACATGACTTTCATCCGTAGTTATCCAATTTATCTGGTATTAGCTGCTGTCACTTCACAAATAATGTGTTTCATGTGTAATTAATTATTGGAGAGTCATTACTGTCAATACTATACAGGTCAGGCAATCTTTAGGTGTAATTTCATATTCTGTACCGTAAGAATGTGTTGTACTGCCAGCCCTTTATGCGAGGGTGATTACTTGCTTTTTGCTAAGATAATCACATCAGACATACTGTAAGTACCCTTTGTATGGTCTGCCCAATGATATAAATATTGGGTACCAAGTTATATTCACAACAGGTCTGACGAAAAATTAACTGTGAAACGCGCGTCGGCGTTTTCACTCTTTACTCTTGTGTTTATTAAAATGTGCATCTCAAATTAGGTAGTGCTAGTCAGGTGTTAAGGGTGCGAAATATATTCAAGGGGGAGATTATTGCAATCTATCTGAGCAAAATAAACGATGTTAACTGCCATATCAGTGTAGTACAATACAGCATAGCAGCTGGTGAGCCAGTGCATTTATACCGGAGACTGAGGAAACTTACCAGCTGTAGGTGTATTAGTACAAAGTAACTGCAGCTGGAACATAGTGACAGAATCTAACCTTACAACTGTATAAGATAATAACATTGTAATTACAGCTCAGTGTTTTATGCATGCATCTAGCTGTAAATTACATACAGTGCTTTGGTGATTAATAAGGCTTAGACAGTGGGACAACAAGAGCTATTATTATAACAGCATTCGTAGCCTAACCAAAAGCTAACTATTTAATTCACACACTGATTATGGTTAACATGAGCGCAACTGTGATAGCATAACACAGGAAATAACTCAGCAGCAAGTGATTATCTGCTGCTCACATATCCAATAATTTACCTGTAATATGTGTACTATGAGAACGCAGCTGCAGCTCTAACATAGTAACAGAATCTGTCCTCACAGGTCTGTTAGATAGCAACATTGTTATTATAGCTCAGTGCACAGCATATGTATCTATTTGTAAACCACACACAAAGCCTTTATGTCTAATAAGGCTTATACAGTGGGACAACTAGAGCTACTATAAAAGCATTTACACTTTAAATCAAAGTTAAAACAATAAGCACATGTGTTGGAAATGTATAATGAAAGTGTGGCTCAGTTGAATTACAAAGAGTGCTAATCACAGTAAGAGACACATTGTGAATATAACTTGGTACCCAATATTTATATCATTGGGCAGACCATACAAAGGGTACTTATGTCTGATGTGATTATCTTAGCAAAAAGCAAGTAATCACCCTCGCATAAAGGGCTGGCAGTACAACACATTCTTACGGTACAGAATATGAAATTACACCTAGAGATTGCCTGACCTGTATAATATTGACAGTAATGACTCTCCAATAATTAATTACACATGAAACACATTATTTGTGAAGTGACAGCAACTAATACCAGATAAATTGGATAACTACGGATGAAAGTCATGTTATGAAGATTAACCCATGAGAGAGCAGGATTGAGAGTGTTGAATGACAATACACATTTTATAACAGTCTATCTCATCACATGAATAGAAATTATAAGCCAGCAATTCCATACAGACGTTGACAGTATAAACTGAGAACACTAGCAGACCAGCTTTATATATATGGGAGGATGGCATTTAGAGGGTTGGCACCCCATGCGTTGACAGCATAGACTGAGAACGCCTACATACACTATAAGATACGCCACAACCAACTTGTTTCTGTGAACAATTCAAGCTGATAACTGGTATTCAGCGGTGAACCTCCTAAATATATATCATCTGTACCTAGTAATATAGGGACGCTAACAGCAGAGATTGAGAGCACCTATTAATGTATATAATACTATAGTGGCGCTGACAGCAGTGACTGAGAACGCCAATACACTGGGTACAGAGAGGCACTTCTCGAAATATGTTTATCAATTCATGTGATGTTGGTAAACTCTCTATCATCTACTAGATAATTTTGCCTTCTGCATGGGAATTTATTGAAAACAATACACTTATCTGAGATTCACTGGGATCGGTGATTATACGAGGGAATATCATACTGTCGTTCACACTCATTGTACCCAGCTATTAATAGGGGTAACTTCCTGACAGCACCAAGTTAATTTTGCATAAGGTTATAGAACCTATCATTACCGTATATAATATATTAGATATTGCACAACACATTGGAGTAAGAGAGTGTGTTTTTTAATATTTATGTTACACTATGTCTTGCACTTGTCTAGATTTATTTTAATATTTCACAGTTATTGGTTTTTTAAATTCGAATGAATTAAAAGTTACATTTTAGGAGTGTTTATTTAACTTCAGTGCGCCACCCACAGTCCAATTCTTTCCCCTTCCTTCAAAACTCCCTTTATGCAAAGCCATGCCCATTTCAGCAAGGCCACACCCCTCCCCCCGGCACGTGCACCGTAGGCGCACGCAGATTCAACACTTTACTAGTGCCAATTATGGGGGGGAAGTCCGCCAGAGAATTTTTGGCTTGGGAGAGAAAAATTTCTAGTTACGCCACTGGTGTCACCCCTGACAGTTTCTGCATGTTTGCCAGGCCAGCCGCCTTATCACACTGCAGGGGATCCGACTGCATTCATCTCTATGCCCGAGAGTTTGGGGCCAAGCATCCCGAAGCACTGTCCTCCACCCGCCTCCGGAAGCATGTGGCAACCCTTTCCAGGGTCATCAACCTAATTGACACAGAGATGGACCAGCTAGCTGATTTCCTTCGGCATGACATCCAGGTGCACCGGCAGTATCACCGTCTTCCAGAAGGTACCCTGCAGCTTGCCAAGTTAAGCAAGCTCTTTGTGGCCCTGTAGCAAGGGAAAATGGCTGAATTCAGGGGCCTCAGTCTGGAGGAGATACAAGTCAAATAATTTTATATCCAAATAGCGCATCTGTGCGACTATGTTGAGGGTTTGATTAACCATTGCTATCGTAATACATATAACAGAGCTAATTCCCTTTCAGACTCACAAATTACTTTTAGTCTGATAAGTATGACATGTGATAAATATTCTAGATGTTAATTAAATAATATACTAGAAGGCCTATAGAAAACATTAGAGTTCTAGGTTTTTCATTTAAACCCCTGAGAGTTAGTGTCCCCAGTGTATAAATCCACCGGGACTCCTTCTGCAACAATATTCTGTCCCTATTCCCTCCCCTTATTGAGGGTGGGACATGATCTATAAGAATAGCTCTTATACTAGCCACTCCATGATTGGTTGCCAAACAATGGCGTGCAAAAGGTTGCTCACTATGACCCTTCTCATGTGCTTTTTTAATGGCACTACGATGTAGCGCCATCCTTTCACAAAATTGCCATATGGTCTTGTCCATGTATGTAAGGCCACACGGACAAGTAAGTAAGTAAACTGCATGGGTGGTGATACAAGTCAAATGATGTTTAATTGTCATTTTTTTTCCTGTGTTGGGATGATTGAAAGTGGTAGCAGTAATTAATGTGTTGCAGGTTGCACGACCAAGGCATATGTAGCAACCATTTTCCTGTCTTAAAAAGTGGGTTTCCTTCCTCCTAATCATATTGGTGACATCTAATTTCATGACATGGTCGCCTTTGTTCCTACCACGTGTATTGCTGGGCAGTAAGCTAGTGTCAGCTAAATCAGACAGTGCTGCGTCTGTTCTTATTATAGGCCACAACTGTTTAGCCCTCTTAATTGTTCATGCTGTTGCAGTGGTATATTTATTGACCCATGTCAATCTCTTATTGGCCAATTCAGTATTCCTGACCTTGGGTCTTAATGTTTGGCCCCGTGTCAGGTTCAAAACTCGAGTTTTAGGTAAATGCAATTCCCTAATGGGGAAGCCACGTTCTGCAAATTTCATAAGCATGTTGTCTAATGCTATAATAGTTTCATCGGGCTCCGAGGTGATTCGACGTACTCGCAAAAACTGTGAGTACGGAAACCCCTTTCGTGAAGCCACCGGGTGAAAGCTCTGGTAACTCAACAGGGTTTTATTGTGGGTGGGTATGACATATATGGAGTAGCAATTTCCGTACCCTTACGTGTAATGGTCACATCCAATTAATAGTAAGCTCATCTAAAGCATATATGAACTTCACTACATGTTGTGTGTCATTATGATTGGCCGAAAGCAGGATGAGATCTTCCTTTGAACCCTGCCAAAACAGCAGCAGGTCATCTATGTGCCGTCTATAATATATTACCTGGGATATTACACTGGGGTTTAAATAGAACATGTTCTTTTCCACCTTATACATGAAGGCATTGGCGTACGATGGGGCCACTGCTGACTCAGTCGCACACCCCTCCACTTATAAAAAGAGACTACCATTGAACTCAAAATAATTCCTATACAATAACTGTAAGAAAAAGCCAATAACAGGGCCTAAGTAGGCTACATTGTCTGAATTAATAATCTCACGGCCTCCACACCTACATCATGTGGGATACAGGTGTAGAGGCTCATGACATCTGCACTGCACAACAACATCTTTTCTGGCAACTCACCCAGCTCTTGTAGTTGGAGCAAAAGGGATGTTGCATTCTTAAAATAGGACGGCAAGGCCTGTATGCAAGGATTCAAGTAGGCATCCAAAAATACCAAAATAGGATGGTAAAGTGACCCCCTGGCCGACACTATCAGGCGGCTAGGAGGGTCAACCAAGGATTTATGTACCTTTGGTACCGTATAGAACAAAGGTACTTTTGGAAACTCTACCCTGAGAGCTGTACTAATTTGAAGTGAAATGATGCCCTGGTCCTTGGAATTCAACAAAAGTTGATCTAACTCATTCTTATATTTCTTCTTAGGATCCTTGCTAAGCCGCCTATATACCATAGTATAACTAAGTTGTTGATTACATTCTCTTATATAGGCCTCTATATCCTGAACCACAATTGAACCGCCCTTGTCCGCCTGTCACGTGGCGAGTGCTTACCATCATAGATCCCGGTATTCGTCCACTGCTGGTGCGGCTGCGTGCGATGCTCCCTGGCCGCGCGGGGACGCAGCAGGGTTGGCGGCGGGAGTGTCAGCTTCCAGAGGCTGGAGGGAGGACCTAGTAGCCTGCAGCTTGTTTAGAATGTTCAGTATATGGTGTATTTGTGTAATTAGCAGTATTTTTTTCACAGCTTGAGGACGAGGCTTCCATAGATGTATATTGGTTGCCATGGTAACTCCCCTGCAGCATGGAGCACCGTGACATCATGGCCGAGCGATGTGGAAGCGGACCGGGCATGCTGGCAGGTGGTCGCGCCATGGCGCAGGTGAGTACGGATAGAGCACTTAGGATCCTGTTTTGTGTGTTATATATGTTCTTTTGTAATCTGTTTATCTGGCCCTGAGTACGGGGGACTTTCCCCGAAACATGTTGGCATAATAAACTGATGTTCATATAAAGTCACTGCTTCAGATTGCTGAGTGCCACTATCTTTGCATTGGATATACTTACTCTTATAAATAATATATATATATATATATATATATATATATATATACACACACACACACACACACACACACACACACACACACTATATGTATATATATATATATATATATATACAGATGTGTCCACATACATCTTTGCTATATCCGGCCATGTATGGCTTGGTTTAACATACTATAGACTCAGAGATTTAGCCATGCCTTGTGATTTTTCTAAACTTGCTTCTTAAATATGTTACTTTATACATATTCTATTATGGCAAACATAAATTTAAAAATCCATCCACTCGTTACTCATGCAAAAAACTTTAGCCATGTTTTGCATGTTGTGCCAAATTTAGCAAATTAGCAAAGATGTAAGTGGACACATCTGTATATAGTCACAGGGACAGAATAAACATTCCTGACATGGATATAGTACATGCAGACAAACAGTTGTAGCTGCTCAATCATTCCCGGAGATAATAATATATCAGGTCCTAGAAAAGGGGAGGGGTCACAAACAACGCACAGAGAGGGGGGTTGCTTCCCACCCTGGTATCCTCCAGCACACTAAAAATGACCTATAACAATACCTGAACCTATCTGGTAATAGAATTTCAGAGAAATTGGTCACATGCATTTGCAAAGACATGTTTAGCTACTGGCCGCATCAAGGCTACTCCAATATCAGCATGCCTTCCAAATACAGTCCCGTCAAGGACTGCTGATATCGGAGAAACTTTGTTGTGGCCAGCAGCTAATCATGGCTTCTCCAATATCAGCAGTCCTTGATGTGGCCAGCAGCTGTCTGCTGTTTGTTTGTGACCCCTCCCCCTTTCTAGCACCTGATATATAATTATCTCCAGGAATGACCGAGCAACTGCCATCGTTTGCCTGCTTGTGTGTGAGAGAGGAATTGAATGGCATGCTGTTCCTTGTAGTGCCAATGGGAGATCCTGGGGGTGGCTCCCAGGTAAGCTAGCCCTCTGTCTGGATGCGTTTTAGAATGAGCCTTTATCATGAGGCCTTACTCTAGACAAATCACATGGGCCTATGTGGGCACTGCTATTATGTAGTGTTAGGACTGCTGATATTGGAGAAGCCTTGATGCGGCTAGCAGCTAAACATGTCTTTGTAAATGCATGTGACCAATTTCTCTGAATTTCTATTACCAGATAGGTTCAGGTATTGGTACAGGTAAGTTTTAGTGTGCTGGGGGGATGCCAGGAGGGGGAAAAGCTTATGTTTAGTTGTGATTTGCCTACCTGTAGAAAATCTGTAGAAAATAAACCTACAGTGTGGAAATTTTACCTTGTCACCCAAACAGCGACCCTTTTGCTGGATGTTATTACAAGGCAAAGAGTCCTGGAAAGTGACTGGAACTATCCACAGCAGCAGCAAAACATGTTGCAGGATGCTATTCGCTATACCACGACTTGGTGAGACAGAGCAGCACTGACCACAGCTGGGTAAGTGAGCCAGATAGATCGGCCATTAAACAGCAATTGTTCCCAGTTTATAATGGTGTATGTGAATTAGAGACCAAGAACTGTGTTTGTGTGTTTAATTATGGCAGTGTGGCCAGTAGAGGTGAAGCACACACAAAAATAGCTGCTATTTTTCTTTTGGTTGGTTGTTTAAACTGGCTTGCCAGAAAGATTGGTCATGCCTGCTAAGTTTGTTCATAAAGCTGAATGACTATGTAAAATGGAGGATGTTTGGAAGAGGTTTGCTAATATGGCTGCCGGCCAGCAAACCCTAACAAAGGAGGACTAAGAATAACATGCCAACTACCAATTAAATGGGGGAAAAATAGAGGAAACGGTATTAGAAAAGGATTTAGGGGTGCTCATTGATAGTAGATTTAGCAGCAGTACACAATGTCAAAGTACAGCAACAAAGGCAAACTTGAAAAGGTTCAGAGGCGAGCTACTAAATTGATTAAGGGGTTGGAGACATTGGACTATGAGGAGAGGTTTTCTAGATTAGATCTATTTACACTAGAAATGAGATGACTAAGAGGAGATATGATTAATATTTACAGATAAATAAAGGGGCAATAAGTAGAGCTATTAGGTGATTTGTTTATTAAGAGACTTCTACACAAAATGCACAGACACCCCACTAAGGCTTGAGGAGAGGAAATTTCATACTCAGCGCAGGAAGGGATTCTTTACTGTAAGGACAATACGAATATGGAATTCACTGCCAAAGAAGGTTGTAATGGCGCACTCAGTCAATGCGTTTAAAATGGGTTAGATAAATTTCTACAAACAATAGGAAAAATAGATCTTGACTGCGCAACTAGCAGAATGCAGCCTGTGAAAAAAAGGGCGGCACTTCACAAATTTCCATCAAGAAATAACACAATATTTTCCTCACAATGGCGCAACCACACAATGACAACAATAAGTTCTTACTCAAAGAGAGTTGAGGCAATAAAAAGTCCAAATCTTGTTTAATTGAAGCAGTTCTTATCCACACACTATGAGTATTTTCATAGGAACGTTCCAGTAGATATCCAATCTCAAAATAAAAGAAGTGGGATCTAGTGCAACACTGTCTAGTTAAAATGACAGAGATTTTTTTACATTAAACTCACAATAAAAACATTAAATAAAGCATATCACCACACAAGGACTGCGGGTAAGGGATCGCCCATGTGCAGCCTCCACGATATTACCCTCCCAGATGGAATGGAATTAAGAGTCCGAAAGCCCGGGATTCTTTCTCCTCCTCAGGTAGGTCGTGGATCCGATGTTTTATCCATTTGTTTTATTCACCAGCTTGAAGCTTTTCGGACACTTCGGTCCTTCATCAGAAGCATAGTGATTATGAGCAAACTTTATCTATTTATACCCTTTCTAAATTGGACAAACAAAAACAGGTACGGGGCATTCTATTCCACGTTTCCCGCCATTAACGCCAGCAGGAGATGACATCACAACCGGTTCTCAGCCAATAGCTACCTGCGGAAGTGAAGGAAAATGGGATCTCTTAAAAGAGCTCCCCCCGCACTCAAGTACGGGCCACTACCAGAAGTGATGGCAAACAACATCTGATGGAAGTGATGCCAATAACGGAAACCCAAAATGCGTTCCACCTCACATCCAAATAACCGTAAGTGGCGATTCTCCCGCTGTCGGAAATAGTAATGCATTCCACATATAGGAAATTGACGTCTGCAAAGATTTTTCATCATAAAAGTCCATCAGTATCAAAATGTCCAATAAAATCATCCATGATCAAGTCGATTGTTTATCCATAGACATAAAAAAGAGGAAAAAAGACAGTATAAAACTCACATTAAAATTTATAAAAATATATATTAAAAATATAAACACAAGGAGGCTAAAAAAAACACTCCATTTCAAATTCCCCATTAAGACCACTTGGGACTAAAGTTTTTAATTTAAAAATCCATCTCATTTCTGCCTTTGCCAGCCTTGTCTCTAAAACTGTATTCCTCCAATTTGTAGCATCTGTTTGAATGCCAAAAAATTATTTAATTGCTTCAGGAATACATTTACGTTTTAATTTAAAGTGCATGGAAAGAGTGTGGGTCTCAAGACCTTTCTTAAATATGCTCTGCTAGATGGGTTTTTAAGTTTCTAGTGGTTTTTCCTATATAAAACCTACCACATCCGCATTCCAGGGCATATACAACATTTTTAGAATTACAAGTAATAAAATCACATATCAAATACTTTTTCCCATTCACTTAAAAATCTTTAATTTTACTAGTACCTTTTACATTACGACACATCGTACATATCACGCATCTGTGAAAACCTTGAGTCCTAACACTTGTTCTTTTGTTCTCTTCTATTGCACTAAGTACAAGCTTATCCTTTAAATTTTTTGCTTGTCTATAAATAAAAGAGGATTTCTCAGGTATTCAGTATTATGGGATCTTCCTTTAAAATACTCCAATGTTTTCTAAACACAGATTCAATTTCTTTATGCTGAATGTTAAAGTTACTTATGAATGACCACTGATGATTATTTTCTTATCCTCCACCTTTTTCTCAACTAATAAGGGCATTCTTTCAACCTCATTAGCCTTCTCTTGTGCTAATTTGACTTTTTCCCTATCATAACCTTTATCTATAAAATTATATTCCATTTCACTAAATTGTTGAACACATACTTCATTATCCATACAGTTCCTCTTTACACGTAGAAACTGCCCATATGGCACTCCATCCAGCCAATTATTGTGGTGCAAGCTGGTTCTATCAATATATGCATTTGAGTCTATGCTTTTCCTATAAGTTTGTGTCTGTAATCTACCATCTTGTCTATAAATGCAAAGATCAAAAAAATAATCTCAATAGGGTTGATTGAGAAAGTTAATTTTATGTTTACATCATTAATATTCAACGAGTCACAAAAACTCTTTAACTCTTCTTCCATGATCGTCTATATATCTATTCCTTGTCACCAGGCCCGCCCCCAGCTGCTCTTCCTGACAAATCTTCAAATCCTCCCACTAGGCCATGAATAAGTTAGCATGGCTGGGGCCGAACCTGGTGCCCATGGCTGTACCGACATTCTGAACATAATAGATTCCATTGAAATAGAAATAATAAACCTTATACCTTGCAATATAAAATCTTTAGTCTCTTTAGAAAGATCTGATTTTTCCAGAAAATATGCAGCTGCTCTTAGCCCTACCTCAATGTCAATAATTGTGTATAACGTAGATACATCTCCACTCACTAAAAAGTAACTTTCCTTCCAATCTACTTTTTCACAATATTGAGGACATCCCTAGTGTTTTTAAAAAATGCTTTTGTTTGTTTAACAAGAGGTTGGAGATAAAAATCAACTACAGCAGATAAATTAGAAGTTAAGCTATTAATACCTGCTATAATTGGCCTTTCCGGAGGGCAGAGAGGGTCTTTGTGGATTTTGGGCAAGATACAAATTGTAGGTGTGGATGGAGATTTTATATTAATAAAATCAACCTCAGATTTAGTGAGTGCTCCATCCTTTAAAGCTTCATCCACAAGTTCTTGAAGATCTATATTCTCAAAGTATGGTCACTTTTAAGTTTTTTAAGTTTTTGGACTCTTACTTCCATTCCATCTTGGAGGGTAATATTGTGGAGGCTGCACATGGGCAATCCCTTACCCACAGTCATTGTGTGGTGATATGCTTTATTTGATGTTTTTATTGTGAGTTTAATGTAATAAAATCTTTGTCAATTTAACTAGACAGTGTTGCACTAGATCCCATTTCTTTTATTTTTGAGATTGTATATTTACTGGAACGTTCCTATGAAAATACTCATGGTGTGTGGATAAGAACTGCTTCAATTAAACAAGATTAGGGACTTTTTATGGCCTGTACTCTCTTTGAGTAATAACTTATTTTTGTCATTGTGTGGTTTGCGCCATTGTGAGGAAAATATTGTGTAATTTTTAGATACATTTCTAACAGAAAAAAGATATCTGAGGATATAGCCTTTAACCAGAATAGAATAGGGAATATAATATATATTTAGGTTGAACTCGATGGACTACTGGTCTTTTATCAACCTAACCAACCATGTTACTACGTATGTTTAGGGCCAGTAAACACAGATCCAGTTGTTGCATGAGGAGTTGGTGGAGATAAGGAAAGGTGGATGGGAGAAACAGGTAATGTAGAAACTGACACCGTCAGATGATATAGAAGCATTTGTGTGCACCTTTGAACGCACTGCTACCAGGCTAAAATGGCCAGTGGAGCAGTGGGCTAAAAGGTTAGCTCTCTATCTCACAGGGGAAGCTCAGAAAGCTTATGTATATTTACCAGTATCAGAAGCAGACTCCTATCCACACCTGAAAAAACTATCCTCTCCATGGTTGAGCTGACGGGTTCAGGCAAACCTCAAAGATTTAATGACTGGTGACTGAACCCCTCTGAGCCCTCGAGGATACAACTGGAGGAACTAGCCAAATTAGGCAAGCTTGGTTACAGCTGGACAAAACATTCCCAACCATGCATAGTGGTGGTTGTTGCATTAGACCATGCTATGCAGGTGTTAGATTCCGATGTAAAACAATGTGCTCTTCAGGCTGACCCCCAAACATTTGAGTAGTTAGCGGTTGTGGTTGAATGGTATCTGACCCTTGTGAAAATAAATAAAAATAAGCAAGGGTTAAGACTAGTACCAAAACCCAGGATTCAGGTTCCGCTTCTTAAGAAGGATAATTTGTCCACGACTGTATGTTTTAACTGCGGTATACCAGGACTTCCCATACCAGGAAGAGCCAATGGACTGCAGTGGGGGTTAAACAGCTTGTCATGTTGTTAACATGCTTGCAGTTAATATTTCCCCAGCTGAAACAACACTGTCTTGGGTAACAACCCAGACAGAAGGCCGGGAGGTCTGTGCTTTTGTGGATACAGGTAGTGAACTATCTATTATTGTTGCTTTCCTGGTTCCAAAGAGTGCTGACCTAGTTTTACCCTCGGTCAAGGTGCTGTGTATCCATGGCAATTTGGTGGAATGCCCGGTGTACAAATGCGGATGCTCCTAGGTCTCCCTTTCCTCTGATTTTGGGCTGTGATTTTCCGCAATTACAAGAAGTGATCACTTGGCACAAAAGCGAAAGAGACCCAGTAAATTAGTTGTCCAAGGAAATGGGAACCATGATGAGCCAGAGTGCTGTAACCGTAAAACCCTTCTTGGCCAGTGAACATCAAGAAGAGAGTGGTTAAGAGACTGCTTATTTATATGTAAAATTGTTTTCTTACAGACCTTTGCTCATGACCAACAGAATGAGGGAACCTTATAAGTGCATTTGAGAATGTGGTGATGATAAATGGTAAAATAAAAACTGCCGTGTCACATATTTTATGCTGGTAAATGATTTACTATACCGGGTTGCTTATTTACAGGGAAAAAAGATTGAACAGTTGCTACTTTCCAGAAAACATGAGCAGTAGGACATTTGGGAGAGGAGAAAACTCTCCAACGAATTCAGTTAAGGTTCAGGTCAGGCATTTATGCATTTATGCAACAGTGAAAAAGTATTGCCAGGAATGCCCAGTATGCCAGATGACAGCACCTCGGCCAGAGTTTAGAGCATCTCTGGTAACCTTACCTGTTATTTCTGTGCCTTTCAAGCAAATTGGTATGGACGTGGTGGGTCCGGTGAAAAAATCTACTCATGGGCATCAGTATATTTTAGTGGTGGTTGACTATGCTACCAGGTATCCAGAGGCAAAACTGCTGTCTAGGACAATAACAGTGATGACAGAAAAGTACCCGGGCGCCAAAATAGACAAGTAGCAAACAGCCTGGTCAGAAGGTATCCCCAATACCAAATTGTATAACGTGAGTAATAGGAGTTAGACCAGATGTAGTGTGCTGATCTAGTGATGAATAAAAGAAAATACTTCCCTCACAGATCTTCTGTCGTGAGACTTTAGAAGTACTTCAGGCAATTGGAATCCATATATATGAAAAGAAAGATATTTCCAAAGATAGTGTAATACGTTCCCAATAAAATACATTTTTAATGCAATCAAACAATTTTAAATAGCCAATAAAACCATAAAAACGGCAATTATACAATAATTGGTGCAGATGGAGAATTACCAGATATTGGTTGGATTAACGACTTGTATAATGCTTTCAGATGTATACAACAATCAACACTTATGCCTTATGCCTCGGGTTGACAAACTTAAGCCAATACTTATCCACTCTTGACATGACAAAAGGGTACTGGCAGATATTCTTAATTGATACTGCCAAAGCAAAAACAGCCTGCTGTACCCCAAAAGGACTGCTCCAATATCTAGTCTTGCTCTTTTGTTTACATGGAGCCCTTGCAACCTTCTAGAGCAGTGATTTTCAACCTTTTTTTACTCGCGGCACACCGAACAATATTTTAAAATTGCCAAGGCACACCATCAGTTCCCCACAGAAAAAAACAAAAAAAACACATTGGCAGTCACAGTAAAAAAAAAATCCACACATACATTGGCCTACACAGAAAAAACAATCACATTGCTCCCCACATAAATCATGTTGCTCAATACATAAATCCTATTACTCCCCACATAAATCAATCACATTTCTCCCCACATAAATCATGTTGCTCCCCACATTAATTATTCACATTGTTCCCCCCATAAATCCATAAATCCTTATTCTCCCCACATAAATCCTATTGTTCCCCGCAGGAGAAATAAAACAACAAATATTAACCCCTACCGGTCAGCTGTCCTCCCTGTCCCTCAGTGGCGGGGGTTGTTCATTGTGGAGTGCTGCGAATACTGAGCAGCGGGCGGTCGGGCACGTGTGGATGTGGGTGGGCAAGGAAAGCTGTGTATGCATGCAGGAATTGGAAGATGTGTATGCAGGCGGGTGGGCTGGCTAGGTGGTGAGACACGGCGGCCGTGACCTATGATATCACACCGCCGTGTCTTCAAGGCATAGGTCACGGCCAGAGCACGACTGATCCTCTAAGAAGAGCCCGGGTCAACAGTTCACTCTGGAGGTGCAGAAAGCTGCTCTGGCTCCACGGCACACCTTGCAACTGGTCGCGGCACACTGGTGTGCCACGGCACACTGGTTGAAAAAGCCTGTTCTAGAGAGCTGTATGATCTAATTGCTTTGGCCTCATCAGGAGTATCCAGCAGCTTACTTTAATGACATTGTCATCTTTAGTTCAGATTGGAATACTCACCTTCCCAAAAGTGTCCACATATACCTTTCCTATATCCTGCCAGGTATGGCATGGCTTGTAGAGGCAGTTTTACAATCTCTATGGGTACAAAGATTTATGGCTAATCTCGAAAAGTGTGCTATAGGAATTGCAGAGGTTAAGTACTTGGAGTATGTTGTAGGAAGGTGGCAAATTAAACACCAACACAATAAGGTAAAAGCAGTGTAAACATGGCCTATACCGGAATGAAAGTCTCAACTTAGGACATTTCTCAGTCTCGTGGGTTATTATCGCAGGTTTATTCATGATTTTGCAACAGCCACACTAACTGAGTTTTTAAAGAAAACTCACCTAATAAGATTTTCTGGTCTCGACTGTCTGAAGCGTCCTGGCAAGATTTAAGGCAGGCTTGTGTACAGAACCTGTTTTGAAGGCACCAGACTTTTGGAAACAGTTTGTGTTGCAGACTGATGTTTCTGGAATAGGGTTGGGTACAGTCTTATCCCAAGTGGTAGATTGTGAAGAGAAGCCAATCTTACTTCACAGTAGAACAAGAGTGCTTGGTACTTAAATGGGCGGTAGATTGGTATTACTTTTTAGGGTGAGAGTTCTGGCTAGTTTCAGTTCATGCACCCCTACAGTGGTGCACAATGTAAACATATAAGCAGGGGCTAATACTGTATTTGTGGTGTTTCAATCTTTATAGCGTTTAATGTACTTTTTATTCCTTCTGTTCCCATGTCTCTCTGGCTTGTGTCACTATTACCCCATGTGTGTGTTCATCCATTAGCCAATATATTTTGAACTATAATCTTACCCAGGTAAATACAGGTGGGCTGTGACCTGGCACATAGTGCTGTCATGTTATGTTATTGTAGGAGAATGCCAGTCTGGTATGAGGTTATTACAGGTTATCATTGCTATGCCTATTGAGTCCATCTATTATCCTTATATGGTCACACAGGAAATACATTTGAGGACCAGGTAATGTCTCTTTGAAGCTTCTCCTCCACAGGGGACAATCAGGACTTAAACCAATTTCCCAGTCATTGTTCCTTCTGTTTACTGTCCTTTATTAAACTCTGGTCTCTCACAGACAACGCGGATCCTGACCCAGCATGTGGTCAGCAAGAGAAGGCCAGCTGTGGGAGGGAGTAGGGAAATACCTGAGGTGGGGTCCCACCAATCAGGAACCTGCGTCTTCTCCCCAGGTGAGTGCAGCATGATGGGCATTTGGAAGGTTTTAAAAGAGGTTGCGCAGGTCAGCTCCAGATGTTAGTTGCAGGACTTTGGCTAAGGGGTGATACTCTGCCAGGGTACCTTGTGGAACGCATCACCAGTGCTGTGTGGACTTGTACGAATTTACTACTGCGTGGACTTATACACATATTCTCCTGTGGAATAATCTGCTATCACTGCTGTGTGGACTCAGTGATAGTTCTGCTGTGTGGACCTGTTTACCTACCTTCTGTGTGGAATTGCTGTGGACCTAAATCCTCTATGGGACTTACTGTCTGGACTGCTACCTGTATACTGTTTCTGGGCTATATTTACTTCTGTTTCCTGTGAATTATCTACTACTGTGTGCTGTGTGAAATAAACCATCACTTTGGTTTCATCGGCTCTGTGTCTGAGTGATTAGAAGAACCCTGTATCCTCACACACATGAACAGAGAGGTGAATACTCGGGTGACCCACTGATTTTTGGCCATTCAAATTTTAAGGTGCAACATCGCTCTGGGAAGCTCCACCTCAATACAGATGCCCTTTCTACAAAAATTATAACTCCCGATCCTCAAGCAACCCTATGCTAAAGCTAGATGAGGGTGTATAGGATAAGGAGGAGTGGCTCCGGCAGGAGGTAGAAGAGATGTCTTAGCCAGATGCATGCAGTGACCCTGAGAGAGGGGGAGGTGGGTACTAATTACCTGCTGTATGGACCTGATGGGGGCCCAGGTTCTATGCAGCCCCCCCTCCCCCCCCCCCCCCCTCCCGAGTTTACCTGTGGCCGGTACCATCTTCCCGGTGATATCTTCGGGAAAACGCTCTCGCACATTGAAATCAAAGACTCTGGCACTATGTCAGAATCATTGCTGTCTAGTGGCCAGCATCATCATCCCAATATGTAATCCAGTCCAGGTAATCAGTTTGATCAAGTCTGAGCAACAGCAAGCATGATTGCAGACACATCAGCCTGTTGTTAAAATGGTTTCAGACACAAAAAACAGGGCAATGAACTAGTCACCCAGGTGATAGGCCAGTGGGTTGACTACTGTTAGGGGTCTTGGATCACTGGGCTCTGGAGAATTTACACCTTGTATGCAAAGAACTGCTGTGAACTTTTATGTAACCTGTGACTTGCTGGTAACTGCTTACAGATGGATCCATGCTAATCGTGGCTCCATCTGTGCCTGGGCATGCCCTGCGAGGCAGACCGCCGGGAAAGAATGGGTTGTGCGTGCATCGAAGACTCGCATGCACCGCATTCACTTATAATGGGAGCGCCTGTGTACGCTCGGCATTGTACACAAGAGAGCATAGGGGAGATAGTTGGGTGTGTCTTACAAAGTCTGGGTAAAGCGGTAAGCCATGGATAGATTTCAGGATATTGCTGCATGTAAGCTCCTTCCAGTTCCACCCATTGCTTAACGTTTCGGCTCCTGGTGTATCCGGACTATAGATCTACACTATACATTAGGTCAACAGGGCCAAAAGGTCAATAGGGACAAAATGTCGACATGTAAAAGGAAGGCCTTCCTGCAGAACTACAAGTACCAGAATCCTCGTCCACACCCTGGCGATATTTGGACCTAACAGTTTCCACTGGATCAAACTTCCACACAAGTTCTTCACAGACTCGGACTTGCCCCCATTTGCCATCTGGTCTCCATTTGCACAGGAGACCTAGGGGATATTATCCGGAAAGACGTCTGGTAAAAATTACTTTCCATCTAATGAACTTGTGCAACACTGTGGATTTTCAGTCCTAGCCAGGGATAGTGGACATTCATTTGGAGGGGTACTTGTGGCATTTTAAAATACCTATTGTGCTTATGCAATTGTTTTAAACAATTAAGGAGCAGACTATCTCCTTTAAGAAAGTTTATTAAAAATAATCACTTTTTACATTTACTACTGATTTAGTTGTTTGTTATATTTCTGACTTTCAGCCGGCGCCAGTACTTATTCTTTCAAACCTTTGTTTTCTGATGGCTTAATGGGGGTCATTCCGAGTTGCTCGCTAGTTGCCGTTGTTCGCAGTGCAGCGATCAGGCTAAAAATCTGCATTTCTGCACTTGCGTATGGGCCGCAGTGCGCATTCGCAACATACTTTCTTAAAAAACTATAGAGTTTCACACAAGGTCTAGCAACGCTTTTCAGTCGCACTGCTGATCGTTGAGTGATTGACAGGAAGTGAGTGTTTCTGGGTGGTAACTGCCCGTTTTCGGGGAGTGTGTGTAAAAACGCAGGCGTGCCAGATAAACACGCATGAGTGGATGGGGAAACGGGGGAGTGGCTGGCCAAACGCAGGGCGTGTTTGTGACGTCAAAACAGGAACTAAATAGTCTGAAGTGATCGCAAGGTAGGAGTAAGTCTGCAGCTACTCTGAAACTGCTTGAAAATATTTTGCCGCCGTTCCTCAATCCTTTCGTTCGCACTTCTGCTAAGCTATGATACACTCCCAGAGGGCGGCGGCTTAGCGTTTGCACTGCTGCTAAAAGCAGCTAGCGAGCGATCAAATTGGAATGAGGGCCAATGTAGACAAACTTTGTTTAATACACAAAGTTATTAAACATATTTTATTAAAATGACCTACAGGCTGTGTGTATAAGGTGTATATGAAACATAAATGAACTGTGGGAATGTACACAAACTTTGTTTAATGCACAAAGTTATTAAAAATATTGGCTAAAATGACCTTCAGGCTGTGTGTATAAGGTGTATATGAAACATAAATGCATTCTGTACTTAGACTCATTAAGGTATGCCGTTATTCCAAAATATGGAAAAATACAATATCCAAAATACTTCCGGTCCCAAGCATTTTGGATATGGGATACTCAACCTGTGTATATATATATATATATATATAATATATATATATATATATATATATATATATAGAAGATGATAACAGGCGGCACTCACAGCATTGTAGAAACTGGTGAATAAACGGCCATACTCCGTGATGATAAATCAACGTTTCAATTTCATTATAAATTGTCATCAGGATACAAAAAACACAAACAATCTCACCTTATATCCCCACCGCTGTGGACATTTCTCCCGCCCGATGGAGCGCCAGCGCAGGACGCCGGAGCGGGACGCTGTTTAATGACGTAGCTGCTGGAAGCCATCATGTCCTCTCCAAACCCATCACCATAGTGACCACATAAACATCACAGAACGCTGCAACAGATTACAAAGCATAGATCTAAGAGCCTCCACATTTAAGGGTTTAAAGGACTAAATAGACTCAATCAGTGGCGTAACTAGAAATTTTTCTCCCCCAAGCCAAAAAATTCTTTGGCGCCCCCCCCCCCCACCCACACCACCCGCCGCATAATTGGGAGCAAGAAAGGGATAAATATGCGCGCGCCGAAGGCGCGCGCCGCAAAAAAGGGGCGTGGTTTTGTTGGAATGGGCGTGGTTTCTCATAAAGGGGCGTGGTATTGCAGGAAAAGACTACCTTATACCCCAGTTTTGCAACCTGCACGCCCAGACGTTAGCCACCACAGGAAAGAAAAATAATCCTGATTCATGCCCCTTACATTATTTGTCATTTTTCCTCCTTATAGTAATGCCCAGTATACATTATGCCACATACTGCAATGGCCCTTAGACATTATTCCACACACAATAATGCACATGACACATTATGCCACACACCATAATGCCCCCGACACATTATGCCACACACCGTAATGCCTGTGACACATTATGCCACACACCGTAATGCCTGTGACACATTACGCCACACACCGTAATGCCCCCGACACATTATGACAGGAATCGCAATGCCCGTTATACATTATGCTACACACTGCAATGCCCCTGATACATTATAGCACATACAATGCCTGTGACACATTATGACACACACCGCAATGACCTTGAGACATTATACCACAATGCCCGTGATATAGTATACCATACACCGTAATGCCTGTGACACAAACCGCAATGCCCTGCCCGTTATACCCTATGCCACACACCGCAATGCCCGTTATGTATTATGCCACACTGCAATGACCCTGAGACATTATACCACATACCACAATGCCCGTGATATAGTATACCACACACCGTAATGCCTGACACATTATGACACACACCGCAATGTCCGTGATACATTATGCCACACACTGCAATGACCCTGAGACATTATACCACATATCACAATGCCCGCGATATAGTATACCATACACCGTAATGCCTGTGACACATTATGACACACACCGCAATGTCCGTGATACATTATGCCACACACCGTAATGCCCATTACACATTAAGTCCTACAGTAAGGCTTCTAATTACTTTTCAATTACCTTCTCGTTGTCAGGGGTTTCATGCACTGGGTGTCATGCTCGTTGCCAGGTGTTTCATGCACTGGGTGTCATGCTCGTTGTCAGGTGTTTCATGCACTGGGTGTCATGCTCGTTGCTAGGAGGTAGTCCTTGTTGCTAGGGCTGTGCTCCCAGTGCCACATATGACCCCAGTGCCAGATATTCCCCCACGGTGCCAGGTACTCACATGCCCCCGGTGCCAAATATAGCCCCCCCCCATGTGCCAGGTACACATATACCCCCCCCCAGTGCCACATATGCCCCCAGTGCCAGATATTCCCCCCCAGTGCCACATATGCCCCCAGTGCCAGATATTCCCCCCGTGCCAGATATGCCGCCAGTGCCATATATTCCCCCCCAGTGCCACATATGCCCCCAGTGCCAGATATTCCCCCAGTACCAGATATCCCCCCTAGTGCCAGACATCCCCCCCCCAGTGCCAGACATCCCCCCCCCAGTGCCATATATGCCCCAGTGCCAGACATCCCCCCCCAGTGCCAGATATCCCCCCCAGTGCCAGACATCCCCCCCCCCAGTGCCATATATGCCCCAGTGCCAGACATCCCCCCCCCAGTGCCATATATGCCCCAGTGCCAGACATCCCCCCCCAGTGCCAGATATCCCCCCCAGTGCCAGACATCCCCCCCCAGTGCCAGATATCCCCCCCCAGTGCCATATATGCCCCAGTGCCAGATATCCCCCCTAGTGCCAGACATCTCCCCCCCAGTGCCATATATGCCCCAGTGCCAGACATCCCCCCCCCAGTGCCAGATATCCCCCCCAGTGCCAGACATCCCCCCCCAGTGCCATATATGCCCCAGTGCCAGACATCCCCCCCAGTGCCATATATGCCCCAGTGCCAGACATCCCCCCCCCAGTGCCAGATATCCCCCCCAGTGCCAGACATCCCCCCCCAGTGCCAGATATCCCCCCCCAGTGCCATATATGCCCCAGTGCCAGATATCCCCCCTAGTGCCAGACATCTCCCCCCCAGTGCCATATATGCCCCAGTGCCAGACATCCCCCCCCCAGTGCCAGATATCCCCCCCAGTGCCAGACATCCCCCCCCCAGTGCCAGATATCCCCCCCAGTGCCAGACATCCCCCCCAGTGCCAGATATCCCCCCCCAGTGCCATATATGCCCCAGTGCCAGATATCCCCCCTAGTGCCAGACATCTCCCCCCCAGTGCCATATATGCCCCAGTGCCAGACATCCCCCCCTCCAGTGCAAGATATCCCCCCCAGTACCAGACATCCCCCCCCCAGTGCCAGATATCCCCCCCCCCAGTGCCATATATGCCCCAGTGCCAGATATCCCCCCTAGTGCCAGACATCTCCCCCCCAGTGCCATATATGCCCCAGTGCCAGACACCCCCCCCCCCAGTGCCAGATATCCCCCCCAGTGCCAGACATCCCCCCCCCAGTGCCAGATATCCCCCCCCCAATGCCATGTATGCCCCAGTGCCAGATATCCCCCCTATTGCCAGACATCTCCCCCCCAGTGCCATATATGCCCCAGTGCCAGACATCCCCCCCCCAGTGCCAGATATTCCCCCCAGTGCCGCCGTCGCCGCCGCCGCTTTTTGGAGGGACACGGAGGGTACAGCCTCTCCTGTGTCCCTCCTGCTGCATCATCTCCGGCGGCCGCGGGTCTAATAGGGGGAAGTGCCGTCCGTGAGCCAATTAGAGCTCACGGACGGCACTTCCCCCTATTAGACCCGCGGCCGCCGGAGATGATGCAGGAGGGACACAGGAGAGGCACACGCTGTGCCGTCCGTGTCCCTCCAACAAGCGGCGGCGGGAAGGAGAAAGCAGACTGACATGCGGGCGCTCGTCCGCATGTCAGTCTGCTGTAATCAGTGGCGCCCCCGCAGCCCCTCGCCCCCAAGCCACCGCGAGGACTGCGGGGGCAGTAGTTACGCCACTGGACTCAATATACAAATGTACATTTACAGGGTCCTCGTATCACAGGGACATTACAAAAGGTGTCACAAATGAGAGCCATCAATAATAGTCATAATACCTTATTAATACCTATAATAAGTAAGTATAATAAATCTAGCAGTACCAATATGCAAAAATGAATGGCCTTGCAGAGACTTAGAATGACTCTAACCAATGTTAATAAAGAGAAACACTATTAAGAACGGATTAAAGAGGTAACCTCCTAAAAACATGACAGAGGAAGAATTTCATTAAGACCACGTGGGGCTAAAACATCCAATTTTGAAATCCACCTAGCCTCACACCTAAGTAGGGCAGCCCCTCTGTCACCTCCTCTTAAAGATAAGGGGATGTGGTCTATCATGCGGTACTTGATGCTGGCTACACTATGTTTAAATTCGGCGAAATGTCTGGCCACTGGCTGATCACTCGTGCCAGCGGTCAACGCCTGTCTAATGGCTGACCTGTGTGCCGTCATTCTTTCCTTAAATTTTCTAATAGTTTTCCCTATGTAGGAAAGCCCGCATGGGCATATAATCTGATACACAACATAGGTACTCTCGCATGTTAAACGATGGTGGATTTTAATTTTCGTGCCTAGATGAGAATGACAAAAAGTGTCCGCACTTATTAGGTACTTGCAAGTGGTACAAGGGCACTTGTAGCAACCCAATTTACCTAAAGACCAAAAAATTTTTGACAGTGGTTTCCCTTTGCCTGAGATGTCAGTTTTGACTAAGATATCCCGCAAATTACTAGATCTAGAAAAGCAAGGCATCAAATCAACTTCACCCAATCTCAAATTTTCATCTGATTTGATGAGATGCCAATGTTTTTTGGTAATTTTACTCACCATTTCAGACCGTGAGTGATATTTATTCACCCAGGAAAATTTAGAATCCTGTGTTGTCCTAACCTTCTTGACTAGTAAATCCTTCCTCTCCATGGCCAGTACTTTTTCTTTATCAAGAAGTAGTTTACGTAATTGATAACCCCTGGCTACAAATTTAGATATTAAATCATCAATCTGAGTAGATGCTATAGATGCATCATCGTTTATCCTTCTAATTCTAATCATCTGTGAATATGGCAAGCCATATTTTAGACTTCTAGGGTGACAACTGTTCCAATGTAGAAATGTATTCCGGTCAGTAGGTTTAGTGAAGACCGTAGTGGAAATCTTATCCTCTAGAAGGGAAATTCTAACATCAAGGAAATCTATAACCTGTCTATCCATCTTAAAAGTAAATTTAACCGGACTAGTGGAGCTATTATGTGTTTCCATGATCATTTTACATTTTTCCTCCGTACCCCTCCAAATAAACAGAAGATCATCAATGAATCTTGTGTAAAACACAATATCTGCTGCTATCTCCGGATCTTTAAAGAATACATCATGCTCGACTGCAAACATAAAAATGTTGGCATACGTCGGAGCAACTGCAGAACCCATTGCACACCCTTTGGTCTGTAGGTAAAAATCACCATCAAAAAGAAAATAATTCTTGGTGAGGATGAGTTCCAACAGTTGCCCCACAATTTACATGTGTGTTTCATTGAGAGAGCTAAACTCCGTCAAAAACTTCTGAACCATTTCCAAGCCATTAGTATGAGGAATAACAGTGTACAAACTGCACACATATGCAGTAATAAGCCATGCATCACTAGGGACGGTACCCAAATCAATCAATTTATTGAGGAATGCTGTGGTGTCCAACAAATAATTAGGATGTATCTGCACAAGAGGTTGTAAAATTTGTATAGAAAGACAGATGGACAAATTTTTGCTTTTATATAGTAGAGATATATATATATATATATATATATATATATCTACTATATAAAAGCAAACATTTGTCCATCTGTCTTTCCATACAAATCCACAGTTTACAAGCGAAGTTTGTGAAATTTTACATACAAGCATATTAAAACACGGCCGAGGCAACTAAAACAAGTAGAAATCTCTAGCACCCCTGGGGGGGGGAGCAGCACAGAGTATATCAGGAGTAGAGATGTGCACCGGAATTTTTCGGGTTTTGTGCTTTGGTTTTGGATTCGGTTCCGCGGACGTGTTTTGGATTCAGACGCGTTTTGGCAAAATCTCCCTGAAAATTTTTTGTCGGATTCGGGTGTGTTTTGGATTCGGGTGTTTTTTTTTTCAAAAAACCCTCAAAAACAGCTTAAATCATAGAATTTGGGGGTCATTTTGATCCTATAGTATTATTAACCTCAATAACCACGATTTCCACTCATTTCCAGTCTATTCTGAACACCTCACAATACTATTTTTAGTCCTAAAATTTGCACCGAGGTCGCTGGATGACTAAGCTAAGCGACCCAAGAGGGCGGCACAAACACCTGGCCCATCTAGGAGTGGCACTGCAGTGTCAGACAGGATGGCACTTAAAACAATTGGCCCCAAACAGCACATGATGCAAAGAAAAGCGAAAAAGAGGTGCACTGTGGTCGCTGGACGGCTAAGCTAAGCGACACAAACACCTCAATATCACAGGAATTATTCGTTCTAATCAATGGTATTATTGGTCCAAATCACTGGAAGAAAATGACAAAATCACTGGAATTATTAGTTCTAATCAATGGTATTATTGGTCCAAATCACTGGAAGAAAATGACAAAATCACTGGAATTATCGTTCTAATCAATGATATTATTGATCCAAATCACTGGAAGATAATGACAAAATCACTGTAATTATTTGGCAAGATCACTGTAATTAATAATTATAAATCACTGATATTAATTGGTAAAATCTCGCTATCGCCTGCCTAGTGAAGTGGAATCTAGATGGGATTTTGTACCGGGGACACAATAACTTCATCAATTGTCTAAATCCCACTGCACTAATGGCGGAAAACGGGCACACGTCTAACAGCGCACTTATTATACTGAGAACTGATTATATTGATCACTGATGATACTACTGAGAACTAGCACTGAGCAGCGAGAACAGCACTGGACTATTGTACTGTAGTATACTGATCACCACAATGCAGCACTGACACTGAGCACAGATATTAAGCACTGATCAGGATACTAGAAGTAACACAGAGCTGCAAGATACAGTAATGGCCTACTGTACTGTACTACTATAATTATATACTGGTGGTCCCCACAATGCAGCACACTGAGCACAGATATTACCAGGTGTATCTCACACATCGTTCAGTACAGATTACAGGATGTATAATCACTAGTGATGAGCGGGTTCCGAACCCGCCCGAACTTCACCTTTTTTTTCACGGGTCCGAGCAACTCGGATCCTCCCGCCTTGCTCGGTTAACCCGAGCACGCCCGAATGTCATCATCCCGCTATCGGATTCTCGCGAGATTCGGATTCTATATAAGGAGCCGCGCGTCGCCGCCATTTTTCACTCGTGCATTGGAAATGACGTGGCTGGCGTCCTCTCACTTTGTTTCAGGGGGCTGCAATATCTTTATTCTGGGGACCAGCAGTATTATAGGAGGAATTCTTTAAATACATTAATAGCAAGAGATTAAAGAAGGAGAGTATAGGCCCTTTAAAAGACAAGTTGGGAGTCTTAAGAAAAATTATAATGACATAGCGGACACACTAAATGAGTTTTTTTCAACAGTATTCACTAGAGAGGACCCAATTCAGGGACTGACACACAATCTCAATAATGAGAATATCCCACTGATAGGTACTTATTTAAGCGAGAAAGTAGTCTGTGACCGATGAAAACATTTAAAGATTAATAAATCACCAGGGCCCGATGGTATTCACCCAAGGGTTCTAATGGAGCTTCACTCTGAACTGGCAAAACCGCTATCTTTGATCTTTAAGGATTCAGTTATATCAGGTATGGTTCCCAAAGACTGGCGTATAGCGGAAGTAGTGCCTATATTCAAAAAGGGAAGTAAATCTGAACCAGGTAATTATAGACCAGTTAGTCTTACATCTATAGTGGGGAAAGTATTGGAAGGTATTCTAAGAGATAGTATTCAGAAGTTCCTTGAAGTCAATAAGGTCATTAAAAGGAATCAACATGGGTTTATGAAGGACAGATCCTGTCAAACCAACTTACTTGGCTTTTATGAAACAGTAAGCGCAAACCTAGATCAGGGTAAAGACGTGGATGTAGTCTATTTTGACTTTGCCAAAGCGTTCGATACTGTACCACACATGAGACTTATCTACAAGCTACAAGAATCAGGGCTAGGAAGCACAATATGCACTTGGGTCAAAAACTGGTTAGATAATAGGGAGCAGAGCGTTGTCGTTAATGGGTCTTTTTCAACTTGGACTGAAGTGCTAAGTGGTGTGCCACAAGGCTCAGTATTAGGACCGCTATTGTTCAATATTTTCATTAACGACCTAACAGAAGGTCTAGAGAGCATGGTGTCAATTTTTGCAGATGATACCAAATTGTGTAAGGCTATAAATACAGAGGAGGATGCCGAGTCTCTTCAGAACGACTTAGTTAAATTAGAAGCATGGGCAGCCAAATGGAGAATGCGCTTCAATACAGACAAGTGTAAGGTAATGCACTGTGGTAACAAGAACAAAAATTACACCTACCTACTAAATGGGGTAAAATTAGGGGATTCTTTACTGGAATAGGACTTAGGTGTCCTCATAGATAGCAAACTAAGCAGTAGTACCCAAAGTAGGACTGCAGCAAAGAAGGCTAATAAGATATTAGCATGCATAAAACGGGGTATTGATGCTAGGGACGAGAGTATTATACTCCCGTTATATAAATCACTAGAAAGGCCACACCTTGAATACTGTGTACAATTCTGGGCACCGTACTACAAAAAGGATATCCTGGAGCTAGAAAAGGTTCAGAGGAGGGCGACCAAACTAATTAAGGGCATGGAGACTATGGAATACAAGGAAAGGCTTGAAAGACTAGGCATGTTTACATTGGAAAAGCGGAGACTAAGAGGGGACATGATCAACATCGAGAAATATATAAGGGGACAATACACAGAGCTAGCGCAGGACCTGTTTTTGGTTAGTTCAACACAGAGGACTCGTGGACACTCGCTCAGGTTAGAGGAGAGGAGATTCCGCACAATACGGCGTAAAGGCTTTTTCACGGTAAGGACAATACGTGTTTGGAATTCCCTGCCTGAGGGAGTTGTAATGGCGGAATCTGTCAACACCTTTAAGAATGAGTTAGATAAATTCCTAATGGGTAAGGATATTCAGGGGTATGGTGCATAGTCATGCATTAGTTACTATAAATAGGGATAAAATGCAACTGCTGACAGCAGCATCAGTCAGAAATTTTAGTCAAATCATCATGCATAGGAGACCACAATTAGGTTGAACTCGATGGACAATTGTCATTTTTCAACCTCAGATACTATGAGTACAGTGCAGAGTTTTGCTGACCAGTGACCACCAGTATTATACGTTCTCTGCCTGAAAAACGCTCCATATCTGTGCTCAGTGTGCTGCATATATCTGTGCTCACACTGCTTTATTGTGGGGACTGGGGATCACCAGTATTATATATGAGGAGTACAGTGCAGAGTTTTGCTGACCAGTGATCACCAGTATTATACGTTCTCTGCCTGAAAAACGCTCCACATCTGTGCTCAGTGTGCTGCATATATCTGTGCTCACACTGCTTTATTGTGGGGACTGGGGACCACCAGTATATTATATAGGAGGAGTACAGTGCAGAGTTTTGCTGACCAGTGACCGCCAGTATTATACGTTCTCTGCCTGAAAAACGCTCCACATCTGTGCTCAGTGTGCTGCATATATCTGTGCTCACACTGCTTTATTGTGGGGACTGGGGACCACCAGTATATTATATAGGAGGAGTACAGTGCAGAGTTTTGCTGACCAGTGACCACCAGTATTATACGCTCTCTGCCTGAAAAACGCTCCATATCTGTGCTCAGTGTGCTGCATATATCTGTGCTCACACTGCTTTATTGTGGGGACTGGGGACCACCAGTATATTATATAGGAGGAGTACAGTGCAGAGTTTTGCTGACCAGTGACCACCAGTATTATACGTTCTCTGCCTGAAAAACGCTCCACATCTATGTTCAGTGTGCTGCATATATCTGTGCTCACACTGCTTTATTGTGGGGACTGGGGATCACCAGTATTATATAGGAGGAGTACAGTGCAGAGTTTTGCTGACCAGTGACCACCAGTATTATACGTTCTCTGCCTGAAAAACGCTCCACATCTGTGCTCAGTGTGCTGCATATATCTGTGCTCACACTGCTTTATTGTGGGGACTGGGGACCACCAGTATATTATATAGGAGGAGTACAGTGCAGAGTTTTGCTGACCAGTGACCACCAGTATTATACGTTCTCTGCCTGAAAAACGCTCCACATCTGTGCTCAGTGTGCTGCATATATCTGTGCTCACACTGCTTTATTGTGGGGACTGGGGACCACCAGTATATTATATAGGAGGAGTACAGTGCAGAGTTTTGCTGACCAGTGACCACCAGTATTATACGCTCTCTGCCTGAAAAACGCTCCATATCTGTGCTCAGTGTGCTGCATATATCTGTGCTCACACTGCTTTATTGTGGGGACTGGGGACCACCAGTATATTATATAGGAGGAGTACAGTGCAGAGTTTTGCTGACCAGTGACCACCAGTATTATACGTTCTCTGCCTGAAAAATGCTCCATATCTGTGCTCAGTGTGCTGCATATATCTGTGCTCACACTGCTTTATTGTGGGTACTGGGGACCACCAGTATATTATATAGGAGGAGTACAGTGCAGAGTTTTGCTGACCAGTGACCACCAGTATTATACGTTCTCTGCCTGAAAAACGCTCCACATCTGTGCTCAGTGTGCTGCATATATCTGTGCTCACACTGCTTTATTGTGGGGACTGGGGACCACCAGTATATTATATAGGAGGAGTACAGTGCAGAGTTTTGCTGACCAGTGACCACCAGTATTATACGTTGATCTATTACTGGCATATAATTCCACACATTAAAAAATGGAGAACAAAAATGTGGAGGGTAAAATAGGGAAAGATCAAGATCCACTTCCACCTCGTGCTGAAGCTGCTGCCACTAGTCATGGCCGAGACGATGAAATGCCATCAACGTTGTCTGCCAAGGCCAATGCACAATGTCATAGTAGAGAGCATGTAAAATCCCAAAAAATAAAGCTCAGTAAAATGACCCAAAAATCTAAATCAAAATCATCTGAGGAGAAGCGTAAACTTGCCAATGTGCCATTTACGACACAGAGTGACAAGGAACGGCTGAGGCCCTGGCCTATGTTCAAGGCTAGTGGTTCAGCTTCACCTGAGGATGGAAGCAGTCATCCTCCTGCTAGAAAACTTAAAAGAGTTAAGATGGCAAAAGCACAGCAAAGAACTGTGCGTTCTTCTAAATTACAAATCCACAAGGAGAGTCCAATTGTGTCGGTTGCGATGCCTGACCTACCCAACACTGGACGGGAAGAGGTTGCGCCTTCCACCATTTGAATGTCCCCTGCAATTGCTGGAAGGAGCACCCGCAGTCCAGTTCCTGATAGTCAAATTGAAGATGTCACTGTTGAAGTACACCAGGATGAGGATATGGGTGTTGCTTGCACTGGGGAGGAAATTGACAAGGAGGATTCTGATGGTGAGGTGGTTTGTTTAAGTCAGGCACCCGGGGAGATTCCTGTTGTCTGTGGGACGAATATGGCCATTGACATGCCTGGTCAAAATACAAAAAAAATCACCTCTTCGGTGTGGAATTATTTCAACAGAAATGCGGACAACTGGTGTCAAGCCGTGTGTTGCCTTTGTCAAGCTGTAATAAGTAGGGGTAAGGACGTTAACCACCTAGGAATATCCTCCCTTATACGTCACCTGGACCGCATTCATCAGAAGTCAGTGACAAGTTAAAAAACGTTGGATGACAGCGGAAGCAGTCCACTGACCACTAAATCCCTTCCTCTTGTAACCAAGCTCCTGCAAACCACACCACCAACTCCCTCAGTGTCAATTTCCTCCTTACACAGGAAAGCCAATAGTCCTGCAGGCCATGTCACTGTCAAGTCTGACGAGTCCTCTCCTGCCTGGGATTCCTCCGATGCATCCTTGAGTGTAACGCCTACTGCTGCTGGCGCTGCTGTTGTTGCTGCTGGGAGTCGATCGGCATCCCAGAGGGGAAGTCGGAAGACCACTTGTACTACTTCCAGTAAGCAATTGACTGTCCAACAGTCCTTTGCGAGGAAGATGAAATATCACAGCAGTCATCCTGCTGCAAAGCGGATAACTCAGGCCTTGGCAGCCTGGGCGGTGAGAAACGTGGTTCCGGTATCCACCGTTAATTCACAGGCAACTAGAGACCTGATTGAGGTACTGTGTCCCCGGTACCAAATACCATCTAGGTTCCATTTCTCTAGGCAGGCGATACCGAAAATGTACACAGACGTCAGAAAAAAGAGTCACCAGTGTCCTAAAAAATGCAGTTGTACCCAATGTCCACTTAACCACGGACATGTGGACAAGTGGAGCAGGGCAGACTAAGGACTATATGACTGTGACAGCTGGGTAGATGTATTGCCTCCCGCAGCAAGAACAGCAGCGGCAGCACCAGTAGCAGCATCTCGCAAATGCCAACTCGTTCCTAGGCAGGCTACGCTTTGTTTCACCGCTTTCCATAAGAGGCACACAGCTGACAACCTCTTACGGAAACTGAGGAACATCATCGCAGAATGGCTTACCCCAATTGGACTCTCCTGGGGATTTGTGAGATCGGACAATGCCACCAATATTGTGCGTGCATTACATCTCGGCAAATTCCAGCACGTCCCATGTTTTGCACATACATTGAATTTGGTGGTGCAGAATTATTTAAAAAACGACAGGAGCGTGCAAGAGATGCTGTCGGTGGCCCGAAGAATTGCGGGCCACTTTCGGCATTCAGCCACCGCGTGCCGAAGACTGGAGCACCAGCAAACAGTCCTGAACCTGCCCTGCCATCATCTGAAGCAAGAGGTGGTAACGAGGTGGAATTCAACCCTCTATATGCTTCAGAGGATGGAGGAGCAGCAAAAGGCCATTTAAGCCTATACATCTGCCTACGATATAGGCAAAGGATGGGGAATGCACCTGACTCAAGCGCAGTGGAGAATGATTTCAACATTGGCCCTCATTCCGAGTTGATCGGTCGCAAGGCGAATTTAGCAGAGTTACACACGCTAAGCCGCCGCCTACTGGGAGTGAATCTTAGCTTCTTAAAATTGCGACCGATGTATTAGCAATATTGCGATTACTAACTAGTTAGCAGTTTCAGAGTAGCTCCAGACTTACTCTGCCTGTGCGATCAGTTCAGTGCTTGTCGTTCCTGGTTGACGTCACAAACACACCCAGCGTTCGCCCAGGCACTCCCACCGTTTCTCCGGCCACTCCTGCGTTTTTTCCGGAAACGGTAGCGTTTTCAGCCACACGCCCCTGAAACGCCGTGTTTCCGCCCAGTAACACCCATTTCCTGTCAATCACATTACGATCGCCGGAGCGAAGAAAAAGCCGTGAGTAAAAATACTTTCTTCATAGTAAAGTTACTTGGCGCAGTCGCAGTGCGAACATTGCGCATGCGTACTAAGCGGATTTTCACTGCGATGCGATGAAAAATACCGAGCGAACAACTCGGAATGAGGGCCATTGTGCAAGGTTCTGCAACCCTTTGAACTTGCCACCAGTGAAGTCAGTTCAGACACTGCCAGCCTGAGTCAGGTCATTTCTCTTATCAGGCTTTTGCAGAAGAAGCTGGAGACAAGCTGAAGGAGGAGCTAAAACAGAGCGATTCCGCTAGGCATGTGGGACTTGTGGATGGAGCCCTTAATTCGCTTAAACAGGATTCACGGGTGGTCAATCTGTTGAAATCAGAGCACTACATTTTGGCCACCGTGCTCGATCCTAGATTTAAAACCTACGTTGTATCTCTCTTTCCGGCAGACACAAGTCTGCAGAGGTTCAAAGACCTGCTGGTGAGAAAATTGTCAAGTCAAGCGGAAGGTGACCTGTCAACAGCTCCTCCTTCACATTCTCCCGCAACTGGGGGTGCGAGGAAAAGGCTAAGAATTCCAAGCCCACCCGCTTGCGGTGATGCAGGGCAGTCTGGAGCGAGTGCTGACATCTGGTCCGGACTGAAGGACCTGCCAACGATTACTGACATGTTGTCTACTGTCACTGCATATGATTCTCTCACCATTGAAAGAATGGTGGAGGATTATATGAGTGACCGCATCCAAGTAGGCACGTCAGACAGTCCGTACGTATACTGGCAGGAAAAAGAGGCAATTTGGAGGCCCTTGCAGAAACTGGCTTTATTTTACCTAAGTTGCCCCCCCTCCAGTGTGTACTCCGGACAAGTGTTTAGTGCAGCCGCTCACCTTGTCAGCAATCGTCGTACGAGATTACTTCCAGAAAATGTGGAGAAGATGATGTTCATCAAAATTAATTATAATTAATTCCTCCGTGGAGACATTCACCAGCAATTGCCTCCAGAAAGTACACAGGGACCTGAGATGGTGGATTCCAGTGGGGACGAATTAATAATCTGTGAGGAGGGGGATGTACACAGTGAAAGGGGTGAGGAATCGGACGATGAGGAGGAGGTGGACATCTTGCCTCTGTAGAGCCAGTTTGTGCAAGGAGAGATTGATTGCTTCTTTTTTGGTGTGGGCCCAAACCAACCAGTCATTTCAGTCCCAGTTGTGTGGCAGACCCTGTCGCTGAAATTATGGGTTTGTTAAAGTGTGCATGTCCTGTTTATACAACATAAGGGTGGGTGGGAGGGCCCAAGGACAATTCCATCTTGCACCTCTTTTTTCTGTTATTTTTCTTTGCATCATGTGCTGTTTGGGGACTATTTATTTGAAGTGCCATCCTGCCTGACACTACAGTGCAACTCCTAGATGGACCCGGTGTTTGTGTCGGCCACTTGGGTCGCTTAGCTTAGTCACACAGCTACCTCATTGCGCCTCTTTTTTTCTTTGCATCATGTGCTGTTTGGGGACAATTTTTTTAATCTGCCATCCTGTCTGACACTGCAGTGCCACTCCTAGATGGGCCAGGTGTTTGTGTCGGCCACTTGGGTTGCTTAGCTTAGTCACACAGCTACCTCATTGCGCCTCTTTTTTTCTTTGCATCATGTGCTGTTTGGGGACAATTTTTTTAATCTGCCATCCTGTCTGACACTGCAGTGCCACTTCTAGATGGGCCAGGTGTTTGTGTCGGCCACTTGTGTCGCTTAGCTTAGCCATCCAGCGACCTTGGTGCGCCTCTTTTTTTCTTTGCATCATGTGCTGTTTGGGGACTATTTTTTTGAAGTGCCATCCTGTCTGACACTGCAGTGCCACTCCTAGGTGGGCCAGATGTTTGTGTCGGCCACTTGGGTCGCTTAGTTTAGTAATCCAGCGACCTTGGTGCAAATTTTAGGACTAAAAATAATATTGTGAGGTGTGAGGTGTTCAGAATAGACTGGAAATGAGTGGAAATTATGGTTATTGAGGTTAATAATACTGTGGGATCAAAATGACCCCCAAATTCTATGATTTAAGCTGTTTTTGAGGATTTTTTGTAAAAAAACACCCGAATCCGACAAAAAATTTTCAGGGAGGTTTTGACAAAACGCGTCCGAATCCAAAACACGGCCGCGGAACCGAATCCAAAACCAAAACACAAAACCCGAAAAATGTCCGGTGCACATCACTAATAATCACCAGGTGTATAACACACGTCGCACAGTACAGTATACAGTATGCAGCTCTGGAGGGATCAGTATTTGTCAGGAAGGCGAGGCCTGGTCCTGGCAGCAGAATGACAGGCGGCTGTATAGTAGCAGCCAGCTCCAAATCTGGCAGTGTGTGGAGAGGGAGGGTGTGAGGGAAGGGAACGAGTGCTGGAGTGTCTGAACGGTGGGCTTGGAAGTTCAGGGGGAGTGAGGCGGGAGCTGCTCTTCCATAGCAGCGCACAGTTGTGGTGACGGAGTCTGACAAAGGAGGGAGGAGGAGGAGGATTGGGGCAACTGGCCACAGGGGAGCACTGTGCCGCAGCCATCACCCACAGGGTGAGTGGTAGGAAACACATCCTATCTGCCCCAGATAAGTGACTTCTGATCAGAGCAATTAAGGGTCGGAGTTTTTCTGAAAGGTGGAAAGGAAGGGATTCTTTTTCATGTAGACTGGAAGGACTACAACAAACTTGGAGTGACTACACTTTTCACCCTAGTTCGGCAGCCCTGCTGCCCTTTAATACACAGATGAATGAAGACTCCATTTGGAAAGGCGGCCGCTCAGCGATCAAGAGCTGATGCAGCACATGCATGTGTTTCTGCAAATATGATGAAGAAAAGAACATCTCATAAGAAACATTGAAACAATATGGGACCAAGTAAACCAATCTCCCAGCCAAGGCGAAATATTGTAGGCTGTAGAATACAGCATAGGTGGAAAGAGTGCAGTGGGCCAATAACCCAGTGGAAAGGAACAGTTCTGAATCAAGTACCAGTGAATCCCTCCCTCTATCTTATAAAGTATGATGGATTTGATTGTGTCTATGGACTTGAGCTTCACAAGGATGAAAGGGTGTCTGCTCTTGAAGTTCTACCAGACAGGGTTCCCTCATCCCGAATCAGCGATGCCCATTTGGCTGACACAATGATTGGTAAAGCAGTGGAGCATATGTTTGAAACAGAGGATGGTTCCGAATCCAAGGATGAGTGGCGAGGGATGGTATTAGCACGAGCACCTATTATGAACACATGGTTTTATATAACCTATCAAAAGGACCCAGTCTTATATATGTATCAACTTTTAGATGACTATAAAGAAGGAGATCTTCGGATCATGTCAGACTCAAATGATTCCCCTCCAGTTGAAAGAGAACCAGGGGAAGTTGTGGACAGCCTGGTGGGCAAGCAAGTGGAATATGCCAAAGAAGATGGCTCAAAAATGACTGGTATGGTTATTCATCAAGTTGAAGCTAAACCATCTGTGTACTTCATTAAGTTTGATGACAATTTCCATATTTATGTCTACGATTTGGTGAAAACATCCTAAATGGGATTCTGTATTTTTTTTTTTGCCAAACGTAATCTAATGTAAACATTTGTAGAAAGTTGCTGCTTTCTGATTACAGAAATGCTCAGATATTCCTGCGAATCCACAATCCCTTCCCAGAGGAAAATGAAATTGAGAAACCATTGTTTGAGAACGTTTGTTCTCTTTCCCTTACAAAGGAACAAACCACTTTCCAAGAAGACTGACGTTTTTGGGATTATGGAGACATGTTTTTGACTATAAGTCCTAAAGCAGGTGGTGTATTAGAGCAAAAGAGTGCAAGAGACCAGCCATGCAGTTTCTGAAATATTATGACAAAATGTTACTGTATTTCATCAGCACTTATTCCTAACTCTGCTAAGTACTGTTTGGTATTAGGGATGAGCGGGTTCGGTTCCTCTGAATCCGAACCCGCCCGAACTTCAGCTTTTTTCCACGGGTCCGAGCAGGCTCGGATCCTCCCGCCTTGCTCGGTTAACCCGAGCACGCCCGAACGTCATCATCCCGCTGTCGGATTCTCGCGAGACTCGGATTCTATATAAGGAGCCGCGCGTCGCCGCCATTTTCACACGTGCATTGAGAGTCATAGGGAGAGGACGTGGCTGGCGTCCTCTCCGTTTAGAGAAGAGAGAGACACAGTATTTTGGGGAGCATTATTAGGAGGAGTACTACTATACTGTATACTACTATACTACTTGCTGAAGTGATATTTATAGAGTCATAGGGAGAGGACGTGGCTGGCGTCCTCTCCGTTTAGAGAAGAGAGAGACACAGTATACTATTTTGGGGAGCATTATTAGGAGGAGTACTACTATACTGTATACTACTATACTACTTGCTGAAGTGATATTTATAGAGTCATAGGGAGAGGACGTGGCTGGCGTCCTCTCCGTTTAGAGAAGAGAGAGACACAGTATTTTGGGGAGCATTATTAGGAGGAGTACTACTATACTGTATACTACTCAGACACAGTATTTTGGGGAGCATTATTAGGAGGAGTACTACTATACTGTATACTACTCTACTACTTGCTGAAGTGATATTTATAGAGTCATAGGGAGAGGACGTGGCTGGCGTCCTCTCCGTTTAGAGAAGAGAGAGACACAGTATTTTGGGGAGCATTATTAGGAGGAGTACTACTATACTGTATACTACTCAGACACAGTATTTTGGGGAGCATTATTAGGAGGAGTACTACTATACTGTATACTACTCTACTACTTGCTGAAGTGATATTTATAGAGTCATAGGGAGAGGACGTGGCTGGCGTCCTCTCCGTTTAGAGAAGAGAGAGACACAGTATTTTGGGGAGCATTATTAGGAGGAGTACTACTATACTGTATACTACTCTACTACTTGCTGAACTGATATTTATAGAGTCATAGGGAGAGGACGTGGCTGGCGTCCTCTCCGTTTAGAGAAGAGAGAGACACAGTATTTTGGGGAGCATTATTAGGAGGAGTACTACTATACTGTATACTACTCTACTACTTGCTGAAGTGATATTTATAGAGTCATAGGGAGAGGACGTGGCTGGCGTCCTCTCCGTTTAGAGAAGAGAGAGACACAATATTTTGGGGAGCATTATTAGGAGGAGTACTACTATACTGTATACTACTCTACTACTTGCTGAAGTGATATTTATAGAGTCATAGGGAGAGGACGTGGCTGGCGTCCTCTCCGTTTAGAGAAGAGAGAGACACAGTATACTATTTTGGGGAGCATTATTAGGAGGAGTACTGCTATACTGTATACTACTCTACTACTTGCTGAAGTGATATTTATAGAGTCATAGGGAGAGGACGTGGCTGGCGTCCTCTCCGTTTAGAGAAGAGAGAGACACAGTATTTTGGGGAGCATTATTAGGAGGAGTACTACTATACTGTATACTACTATACTACTTGCTGAAGTGATATTTATAGAGTCATAGGGAGAGGACGTGGCTGGCGTCCTCTCCGTTTAGAGAAGAGAGAGACACAGTATACTATTTTGGGGAGCATTATTAGGAGGAGTACTGCTATACTGTATACTACTCTACTACTTGCTGAAGTGATATTTATAGAGTCATAGGGAGAGGACGTGGCTGGCGTCCTCTCCGTTTAGAGAAGAGAGAGACACAGTATTTTGGGGAGCATTATTAGGAGGAGTACTACTATACTGTATACTACTATACTACTTGCTGAAGTGATATTATAGAGTCATAGGGGGAGAGGACGTGGCTGGCGTCCTCTCCGTTTAGAGAAGAGAGAGACACAGTATTTTGGGGAGCATTATTAGGAGGAGTACTACTATACTGTATACTACTCAGACACAGTATTTTGGGGAGCATTATTAGGAGGAGTACTACTATACTGTATACTACTCTACTACTTGCTGAAGTGATATTTATAGAGTCATAGGGAGAGGACGTGGCTGGCGTCCTCTCCGTTTAGAGAAGAGAGAGACACAGTATTTTGGGGAGCATTATTAGGAGGAGTACTACTATACTGTATACTACTCTACTACTTGCTGAAGTGATATTTATAGAGTCATAGGGAGAGGACGTGGCTGGCGTCCTCTCCGTTTAGAGAAGAGAGAGACACAGTATTTTGGGGAGCATTATTAGGAGGAGTACTACTATACTGTATACTACTCTACTACTTGCTGAAGTGATATTTATAGAGTCATAGGGAGAGGACGTGGCTGGCGTCCTCTCCGTTTAGAGAAGAGAGAGACACAGTATTTTGGGGAGCATTATTAGGAGGAGTACTACTATACTGTATACTACTATACTACTTGCTGAAGTGATATTTATAGATTAGATAGTGTGACTGTAAGTGTATTAACTGACTTGTGGGGGAGACACTGACAGTGGGGAGCAGTTAGAGTCTGAGAGCAGGACTCAGGAGTACATATAACGTACAGTGCACACTTTTGCTGCCAGAGTCAGTGCCACACTGCCATTGTTGTGACCACACTGACCACCAGTATAATAATATATTTTGTGATTGTCTGCTTAGGACTCGGAGTACTAGTTGCAAGTTGCAACGTGACCTGACCACCAGTTTAATAATCAATCACCACCAGTTTAATATATATATAATTGTATATAATATATATATATATATAATATTGTATACCACCTACCCGTGGTTTTTTCTTTTCTTTCTTCTTTGTACATACTACTTACTGTAGCAGTCTGCGGTGCTGCTGAGCTGACAGTGTCCAGCAGGTCCGTCATCAGTCATCATTACCAATACCTAATAAATATATTATCTACCTGTCCGGCTGCAGTACTAGTGATATTATATATACATACATATATATATATTGATTTCATCTCATTATCAATCATCCAGTCTATATTAGCAGCAGACACAGTACGGTAGTCCACGGCTGTAGCTACCTCTGTGTCGGCACTCGGCAGTCCATCCATAATTGTATACTAGTATCCATCCATCTCCATTGTTTACCTGAGGTGCCTTTTAGTTGTGCCTATTAAAATATGGAGAACAAAAATGTTGAGGTTCCAAAATTAGGGAAAGATCAAGATCCACTTCCACCTCGTGCTGAAGCTGCTGCCACTAGTCATGGCCGAGACGATGAAATGCCAGCAACGTCGTCTGCCAAGGCCGATGCCCAATGGCATAGTACAGAGCATGTCAAATCCAAAACACCAAATATCAGTAAAAAAAGGACTCCAAAACCTAAAATAAAATTGTCGGAGGAGAAGCGTAAACTTGCCAATATGCCATTTACCACACGGAGTGGCAAGGAACGGCTGAGGCCCTGGCCTATGTTCATGGCTAGTGGTTCAGCTTCACAGGAGGATGGAAGCACTCAGCCTCTCGCTAGAAAACTGAAAAGACTCAAGCTGGCAAAAGCACCGCAAAGAACTGTGCGTTCTTCGAAATCCCAAATCCACAAGGAGAGTCCAATTGTGTCGGTTGCGATGCCTGACCTTCCCAACACTGGACGTGAAGAGCATGCGCCTTCCACCATTTGCACGCCCCCTGCAAGTGCTGGAAGGAGCACCCGCAGTCCAGTTCCTGATAGTCAGATTGAAGATGTCAGTGTTGAAGTACACCAGGGTGAGGAGGATATGGGTGTTGCTGGCGCTGGGGAGGAAATTGACCAGGAGGATTCTGATGGTGAGGTGGTTTGTTTAAGTCAGGCACCCGGGGAGACACCTGTTGTCCGTGGGAGGAATATGGCCGTTGACATGCCTGGTGAAAATACCAAAAAAATCAGCTCTTCAGTGTGGAGGTATTTCATCAGAAATGCGGACAACAGGTGTCAAGCCGTGTGTTGCCTTTGTCAAGCTGTAATAAGTAGGGGTAAGGACGTTAACCACCTCGGAACATCCTCCCTTATACGTCACCTGCAGCGCATTCATAATAAGTCAGTGACAAGTTCAAAAACTTTGGGTGACAGCGGAAGCAGTCCACTGACCAGTAAATCCCTTCCTCTTGTAACCAAGCTCACGCAAACCACCCCACCACCAACTCCCTCAGTGTCAATTTCCTCCTTCCCCAGGAATGCCAATAGTCCTGCAGGCCATGTCACTGGCAATTCTGACGAGTCCTCTCCTGCCTGGGATTCCTCCGATGCATCCTTGCGTGTAACGCCTACTGCTGCTGGCGCTGCTGTTGTTGCTGCTGGGAGTCGATGGTCATCCCAGAGGGGAAGTCGGAAGACCACTTGTACTACTTCCAGTAAGCAATTGACTGTCCAACAGTCCTTTGCGAGGAAGATGAAATATCACAGCAGTCATCCTGCTGCAAAGCGGATAACTGAGGCCTTGACAACTATGTTGGTGTTAGACGTGCGTCCGGTATCCGCCGTTAGTTCACAGGGAACTAGACAATTTCTTGAGGTAGTGTGCCCCTGTTACCAAATACCATCTAGGTTCCACTTCTCTAGGCAGGCGATACCGAAAATGTACACAGACCTCAGAAAAAGACTCACCAGTGTCCTAAAAAATGCAGCTGTACCCAATGTCCACTTAACCACGGACATGTGGACAAGTGGAGCAGGGCAGGGTCAGGACTATATGACTGTGACAGCCCACTGGGTAGATGTATGGACTCCCGCCGCAAGAACAGCAGCGGCGGCACCAGTAGCAGCATCTCGCAAACGCCAACTCTTTCCTAGGCAGGCTACGCTTTGTATCACCGCTTTCCAGAATACGCACACAGCTGAAAACCTCTTACGGCAACTGAGGAAGATCATCGCGGAATGGCTTACCCCAATTGGACTCTCCTGTGGATTTGTGGCATCGGACAACGCCAGCAATATTGTGTGTGCATTAAATATGGGCAAATTCCAGCACGTCCCATGTTTTGCACATACCTTGAATTTGGTGGTGCAGAATTTTTTAAAAAACGACAGGGGCGTGCAAGAGATGCTGTCGGTGGCCAGAAGAATTGCGGGACACTTTCGGCGTACAGGCACCACGTACAGAAGACTGGAGCACCACCAAAAACTACTGAACCTGCCCTGCCATCATCTGAAGCAAGAAGTGGTAACGAGGTGGAATTCAACCCTCTATATGCTTCAGAGGTTGGAGGAGCAGCAAAAGGCCATTCAAGCCTATACAATTGAGCACGATATAGGAGGTGAAATGCACCTGTCTCAAGTGCAGTGGAGAATGATTTCAACGTTGTGCAAGGTTCTGATGCCCTTTGAACTTGCCACACGTGAAGTCAGTTCAGACACTGCCAGCCTGAGTCAGGTCATTCCCCTCATCAGGCTTTTGCAGAAGAAGCTGGAGACATTGAAGGAGGAGCTAACACGGAGCGATTCCGCTAGGCATGTGGGACTTGTGGATGGAGCCCTTAATTCGCTTAACAAGGATTCACGGGTGGTCAATCTGTTGAAATCAGAGCACTACATTTTGGCCACCGTGCTCGATCCTAGATTTAAAGCCTACCTTGGATCTCTCTTTCCGGCAGACACAAGTCTGCTGGGGTTGAAAGACCTGCTGGTGAGAAAATTGTCAAGTCAAGCGGAACGCGACCTGTCAACATCTCCTCCTTCACATTCTCCCGCAACTGGGGGTGCGAGGAAAAGGCTCAGAATTCCGAGCCCACCCGCTGGCGGTGATGCAGGGCAGTCTGGAGCGACTGCTGATGCTGACATCTGGTCCGGACTGAAGGACCTGACAACGATTACGGACATGTCGTCTACTGTCACTGCATATGATTCTCTCAACATTGAAAGAATGGTGGCGGATTATATGAGAGACCGCATCCAAGTAGGCACGTCACACAGTCCGTACTTATACTGGCAGGAAAAAGAGGCAATTTGGAGGCCCTTGCACAAACTGGCTTTATTCTACCTAAGTTGCCCTCCCACAAGTGTGTACTCTGAAAGAGTGTTTAGTGCCGCCGCTCACCTTGTCAGCAATCGGCGTACGAGGTTACATCCAGAAAATGTGGAGAAGATGATGTTCATTAAAATGAATTATAATCAATTCCTCCGTGGAGACATTGACCAGCAGCAATTGCCTCCACAAAGTACACAGGGAGCTGAGATGGTGGATTCCAGTGGGGACGAATTGATAATCTGTGAGGAGGGGGATGTACACGGTGATATATCGGAGGATGATGATGAGGTGGACATCTTGCCTCTGTAGAGCCAGTTTGTGCAAGGAGAGATTAATTGCTTCTTTTTTGGTGGGGGTCCAAACCAACCCGTCATTTCAGTCACAGTCGTGTGGCAGACCCTGTCACTGAAATGATGGGTTGGTTAAAGTGTGCATGTCCTGTTTATACAACATAAGGGTGGGTGGGAGGGCCCAAGGACAATTCCATCTTGCACCTCTTTTTTCTTTAATTTTTCTTTGCGTCATGTGCTGTTTGGGGAGGGTTTTTTGGAAGGGACATCCTGCGTGACACTGCAGTGCCACTCCTAGATGGGCCCGGTGTTTGTGTCGGCCACTAGGGTCGCTTATCTTACTCACACAGCTACCTCATTGCGCCTCTTTTTTTCTTTGCGTCATGTGCTGTTTGGGGAGGGTTTTTTGGAAGGGACATCCTGCGTGACACTGCAGAGACACTCCTAGATGGGCCCGGTGTTTGTGTCGGCCACTAGGGTCGCTTATCTTACTCACACAGCTACCTCATTGCGCCTCTTTTTTTCTTTGTGTCATGTGCTGTTTGGGGAGGGTTTTTTGGAAGGGACATCCTGCGTGACACTGCAGTGACACTCCTTGATGGGCCCGGTGTTTGTGTCGGCCACTAGGGTCGCTTATCTTACTCACACAGCTACCTCATTGCGCCTCTTTTTTTCTTTGCGTCATGTGCTGTTTGGGGAGGGTTTTTTGGAAGGGACATCCTGCGTGACACTGCAGTGACACTCCTAGATGGGCCCGGTGTTTGTGTCGGCCACTAGGGTCGCTTATCTTACTCACACAGCTACCTTATTGCGCCTCTTTTTTTCTTTGCGTCATGTGCTGTTTGGGGAGGGTTTTTTGGAAGGGACATCCTGCGTGACACTGCAGTGACACTCCTAGATGGGCCCGGTGTTTGTGTCGGCCACTAGGGTCGCTTATCTTACTCACACAGCTACCTCATTGCGCCTCTTTTTTTCTTTGCGTCATGTGCTGTTTGGGGAGGGTTTTTTGGAAGGGACATCCTGCGTGACACTGCAGTGACACTCCTAGATGGGCCCGGTATTTGTGTCGGCCACTAGGGTCGCTTATCTTACTCACACAGCTACCTCATTGCGCCTCTTTTTTTCTTTGCGTCATGTGCTGTTTGGGGAGGGTTTTTTGGAAGGGACATCCTGCGTGACACTGCAGTGACACTCCTAGATGGGCCCGGTGTTTGTGTCGGCCACTAGGGTCGCTTATCTTACTCACACAGCTACCTCATTGCGCCTCTTTTTTTCTTTGCGTCATGTGCTGTTTGGGGAGGGTTTTTTGGAAGGGACATCCTGCGTGACACTGCAGTGACACTCCTAGATGGGCCCGGTGTTTGTGTCGGCCACTAGGGTCGCTTATCTTACTCACACAGCTACCTCATTGCGCCTCTTTTTTTCTTTGCATCATGTGCTGTTTGGGGAGGGTTTTTTGGAAGGGACATCCTGCGTGACACTGCAGTGACACTCCTAGATGGGCCCGGTGTTTGTGTCGGCCACTAGGGTCGCTTATCTTACTCACACAGCTACCTCATTGCGCCTCTTTTTTTCTTTGCGTCATGTGCTGTTTGGGGAGTATTTTTTGGAAAGGCCATCCTGCGTGACACTGCAGTGACACTCCTAGATGGGCCCGGTGTTTGTGTCGGCCACTAGGGTCGCTTAGCTTAGTCATCCAGCGACCTAGGTGCAAATTTTAGGACTAAAAATAATATTGTGAGGTGTGAGGTATTCAGAATAGACTGAAAATGAGTGTAAATTATGGTTTTTGAGGTTAATAATACTTTGGGATCAAAATGACCCCCAAATTCTATGATTTAAGCTGTTTTTTAGTGTTTTTTGAAAAAAACACCCGAATCCAAAACACACCCGAATCCGACAAAAAAAATTCGGTGAGGTTTTGCCAAAATGCGGTCGAACCCAAAACACGTCCGCGGAACCGAACCCAAAACCAAAACACAAAACCCGAAAAATTTCCGGCGCTCATCTCTATTTGGTATACTGTATCTGGCTTCCATGAGGTTAGTTGTCCATTATTTCAGCTTCCATTGACCTTTTTGAAAGCGGTAAAAGTTATCGATGCTTTTTCTTTTTTTTTATTATCCCCTATTTTCTCTGACGTCCTAGTGGATGCTGGGGACTCCGAAAGGACCATGGGGAATAGCGGCTCCGCAGGAGACTGGGCACAAAAGTAAAAGCTTTAAGACTACCTGGTGTGCACTGGCTCCTCCCCCTATGACCCTCCTCCAAGCCTCAGTTAGATTTTTGTGCCCGAACGAGAAGGGTGCAGTCTAGGTGGCTCTCCTGAGCTGCTTAGAAAAAAGTTTAGTTTTAGGTTTTTTATTTTCAGTGAGACCTGCTGGCAACAGGCTCACTGCATCGAGGGACTAAGGGGAGAAGAAGCGAACTCACCTGCGTGCAGAGTGGATTTGGCTTCTTAGGCTACTGGACATTAGCTCCAGAGGGACGATCAGAGGTACAGCCATGGATGGGTCCCAGAGCCGCGCCGCCGTCCCCCTTACAGAGCCAGAAGAGCAGAAGAGGTCCGGAAAAATCGGCGGCAGAAGACGTCCTGTCTTCAATAAGGTAGCGCACAGCACCGCAGCTGTGCGCCATTGCTCTCAGCACACTTCACACTCCGGTCACTGAGGGTGCAGGGCGCCCTGAGACGCAATATAAACACCTTAGGGGGCAAAAAATGCATCACATATAGCTCCTGGGCTATATGGATGCATTTAACTCATGCCTGTTTTTCCATAAAAAAGCGGGAGAACGGCCGCCGAGAAGGGGGCGGAGCCTATCTCCTTAGCACACTGGCGCCATTTTTCCTCACAGCTCCGTTGGAGGGAAGCTCCCTGACTCTCCCCTGCAGTCCTGCACTACAGAAACAGGGTAAAACAAGAGAGAGGGGGCACTAATTTGGCAGATAAATCTATACAGCAGCTATATAAGGGAAAAACACTTATATAAGGTTATCCCTGTATATATATAGCGCTCTGGTGTGTGCTGGCAAACTCTCCCTCTGTCTCCCCAAAGGGCTAGTGGGGTCCTGTCCTCTATCAGAGCATTCCCTGTGTGTGTGCTGTGTGTCGGTACGTTGTGTCGACATGTATGAGGAGGAAAATGGTATGGAGGCGGAGCAATTGCCTGTATCAGTGATGTCACCCCCTAGGGAGTCGACACCTGACTGGATGGTCTTATGGAAAGAATTACGTGATAGTGTCAGCACTTTACAAAAGACTGTTGACGACATGAGACAGCCGGCAAATCAGTTAATACCTGTACAGGCGTCTCAAACACCGTCAGGGGCTCTAAAGCGCCCGTTACCTCAGGTGGTCGACACAGACCCAGACACGGACACTGACTCCAGTGTCGACGGTGAGGAAACAAACGTATTTTCCAGTAGGGCCACACGTTACATGATCACGGCAATGAAGGAGATTTTGAACATTTCTGATACTAGAAGTACCACAAAAAAGGGTATTATGTGGGGTGTGAAAAAACTACCCGTAGTTTTTCCTGAATCAGATGAATTAAATGAGGTGTGTGATGAAGTGTGGGTTTCCCCCGATAAAAAACTGCTAATTTCTAAAAAATTATTGGCATTATACCCTTTCCCGCCAGAGGTTAGGGCGCGTTGGGAAACACCCCCTAGGGTAGATAAGGCGCTCACACGCTTATCAAAACAAGTGGCGTTACCGTCTCCTGACACGGCCGCCCTCAAGGAACCAGCTGATAGGAAGCTGGAAAATATCCTAAAAAGTATATACACACATACTGGTATTATACTGCGACCAGCAATCGCCTCAGCCTGGATGTGCAGTGCTGGGGTGGCTTGGTCGGATTCCCTGACTGAAAATATTGATACCCTAGACAGGGACAATATATTATTGACTATAGAGCATTTAAAGGATGCATTTCTATATATGAGAGATGCACAGAGGGATATTTGCACTCTGGCATCAAGAGTAAGTGCGCTGTCCATTTCTGCCAGAAGAGGGTTATGGACGCGACAGTGGTCAGGTGATGCGGATTCCAAACGGCATATGGAAGTATTGCCGTATAAAGGGGAGGAGTTATTTGGGGTCGGTCTATCGGACCTGGTGGCCACGGCAACGGCTGGGAAATCCACCTTTTTACCCCAGGTCACCTCTCAGCAGAAAAAGACACCGTCTTTTCAGGCTCAGTCCTTTCGTCCCCATAAGGGCAAGCGGGCAAAAGGCCACTCGTATCTGCCCCGGGGCAGAGGAAGGGGAAAAAGACTGCAGCAGACAGACTCTTCCCAGGAACAGAAGCCCTCCCCCGCTTCTGCCAAGTCCTCAGCATGACGCTGGGGCCTTACAAGCGGACTCAGGCACGGTGGGGGCCCGTCTCAAGAATTTCAGCGCGCAGTGGGCTCACTCGCAAGTGGACCCCTGGATCCTGCAGGTAGTATCTCAGGGGTACAAATTGGAATTCGAGACGTCTCCCCCTCGCCGGTTCCTGAAGTCTGCTTTACCAACGTCTCCCCCCGACAGGGAGGCGGTATTGGAAGCCATTCACAAGCTGTATTCCCAGCAGGTGATAATCAAGGTACCCCTCCTACAACAGGGAAAGGGGTATTATTCCACGCTGTTTGTGGTACCGAAGCCGGACGGCTCGGTGAGACCTATTTTAAATCTGAAATCCTTGAACACTTACATACAAAGGTTCAAATTCAAGATGGAATCACTAAGAGCAGTGATAGCGAACCTGGAAGAAGGGGACTATATGGTGTCTCTGGACATCAAGGATGCTTACCTCCATGTCCCAATTTACCCTTCTCACCAAGGGTACCTCAGGTTTGTGGTACAGAACTGTCACTATCAGTTTCAGACGCTGCCGTTTGGATTGTCCACGGCACCCCGGGTCTTTACCAAGGTAATGGCCGAAATGATGATTCTTCTTCGAAGAAAAGGCGTCTTAATTATCTCTTACTTGGACGATCTCCTGATAAGGGCAAGGTCCAGAGAACAGTTAGAGGTCGGAGTAGCACTATCTCAAGTAGTACTACGACAGCACGGATGGATTCTAAATATTCCAAAATCGCAGCTGATTCCGACGACACGTCTGCTGTTCCTAGGGATGATTCTGGACACAGTACAGAAAAAGGTGTTTCTCCCGGAGGAGAAAGCCAGGGAGTTATCCGACCTAGTCAGGAACCTCCTAAAACCAGGCCAAGTGTCAGTGCATCAATGCACAAGGGTCCTGGGAAAAATGGTGGCTTCTTACGAAGCGATTCCATTCGGCAGATTCCACGCAAGAACTTTTCAGTGGGATCTGCTGGACAAATGGTCCGGATCGCATCTTCAAATGCATCAGCGGAAAACCCTGTCTCCAAGGACCAGGGTGTCTCTCCTGTGGTGGTTGCAGAGTGCTCATCTTCTAGAGGGCCGCAGATTCGGCATTCAGGACTGGGTCCTGGTGACCACGGATGCCAGCCTGAGAGGCTGGGGAGCAGTCACACAGGGAAGAAATTTCCAGGGCTTGTGGTCAAGCATGGAAACGTCACTTCACATAAATATCCTGGAACTAAGGGCCATTTACAATGCCCTAAGTCAGGCAAGGCCTCTGCTTCAGGGTCAGCCGGTGCTGATCCAGTCGGACAACATCACGGCAGTCGCCCACGTAAACAGACAGGGCGGCACAAGAAGCAGGAGGGCAATGACGGAAGTTGCAAGGATTCTTCGCTGGGCGGAAAATCATGTGATAGCACTGTCAGCAGTGTTCATTCCGGGAGTGGACAACTGGGAAGCAGACTTCCTCAGCAGACACGATCTCCACCCGGGGGAGTGGGGACTTCACCCAGAAGTCTTCCACATGATTGTGAACCGTTGGGAAAAACCAAAGGTGGACATGATGGCGTCCCGCCTCAACAAAAAACTGGACAGATATTGCGCCAGGTCAAGGGACCCTCAGGCAATAGCAGTGGACGCTCTGGTAACACCGTGGGTGTACCAGTCTGTGTATGTGTTCCCTCCTCTGCCTCTCATACCCAAGGTACTGAGAATCATAAGAAGGAGAGGAGTAAGGACTATACTCGTGGCTCCGGATTGGCCAAGAAGGACTTGGTACCCGGAACTTCAAGAGATGCTCACGGAAGACCCGTGGCCTCTACCTCTAAGAAAGGACCTGCTCCAGCAGGGACCATGTCTGTTCCAAGACTTACCGCGGCTGCGTTTGACGGCATGGCGGTTGAACGCCGGATCCTGAAGGAAAAAGGCATTCTGGATGAAGTCATCCCTACCCTGATCAAAACCAGGAAGGATGTAACTGTGCAACATTATCACCGTATTTGGCGTAAATATGTTGCGTGGTGTGAGGCCAGGAAGGCCCCTACAGAGGAATTTCAACTGGGTCGTTTCCTGCATTTCCTGCAAACAGGACTGTCTATGGGCCTAAAATTAGGGTCCATTAAGGTTCAAATTTCGGCCCTGTCAATATTCTTCCAAAAAGAACTAGCTTCAGTTCCTGAAGTTCAGACGTTTGTCAAGGGGGTACTGCATATACAGCCTCCTTTTGTGCCTCCAGTGGCACCTTGGGATCTCAATGTAGTTTTGGGGTTCCTAAAATCACATTGGTTTGAACCACTCACCACTGTGGACTTAAAATATCTCACATGGAAAGTGGTAATGCTGTTAGCCCTGGCCTCAGCCAGGCGTGTCTCAGAATTGGCGGCTTTATCCTATAAAAGCCCTTACCTAATTTTTCATACGGACAGGGCAGAATTGAGGACTCGTCCTCAATTTCTCCCTAAGGTGGTTTCAGCATTTCACTTAAACCAGCCTATTGTGGTGCCTGCGGCTACTAGGGACTTGGAGGATTCCAGGTTGCTGGACGTAGTCAGGGCCCTGAAAATATATGTTTCCAGGACGGCTGGAGTCAGAAAATCTGACTCGCTGTTTATCCTGTATGCACCCAACAAGCTGGGTGCTCCTGCTTCTAAGCAGACTATTGCTCGTTGGATTTGTAGTACAATTCAGCTTGCACATTCTGTGGCAGGCCTGCCACAGCCAAAATCTGTAAAAGCCCATTCCACACGGAAAGTGGGCTCATCTTGGGCGGCTGCCCGAGGGGTCTCGGCTTTACAACTTTGCCGAGCAGCTACTTGGTCAGGGGCAAACACGTTTGCTAAATTCTACAAATTTGATACCCTGGCTGAGGAGGACCTGGAGTTCTCTCATTCGGTGCTGCAGAGTCATCCGCACTCTCCCGCCCGTTTGGGAGCTTTGGTATAATCCCCATGGTCCTTTCGGAGTCCCCAGCATCCACTAGGACGTCAGAGAAAATAAGAATTTACTTACCGATAATTCTATTTCTCATAGTCCGTAGTGGATGCTGGGCGCCCATCCCAAGTGCGGATTGTCTGCAATACTTGTACATAGTTATTGTTACAAAAAATCGGGTTATTATTGTTGTGAGCCATCTTTTCAGAGGCTCCTCTGTTATCATGCTGTTAACTGGGTTCAGATCACAAGTTGTACGGTGTGATTGGTGTGGCTGGTATGAGTCTTACCCGGGATTCAAAATCCTTCCTTATTGTGTACGCTCGTCCGGGCACAGTATCCTAACTGAGGCTTGGAGGAGGGTCATAGGGGGAGGAGCCAGTGCACACCAGGTAGTCTTAAAGCTTTTACTTTTGTGCCCAGTCTCCTGCGGAGCCGCTATTCCCCATGGTCCTTTCGGAGTCCCCAGCATCCACTACGGACTATGAGAAATAGAATTATCGGTAAGTAAATTCTTATTTTTAATTTTCTCCTGCATAGCCCAGTAAAATGTTGCAATTTTAAATATTGACTTGTGCCTTCTGGGGGTCCACTTCTTAACCAAACCCAGCCAAATCTCATCCTAACCCTCTGTTCCACGTTCTCTATGTACCCCATCTGTGTCACCCATGTCTGTCTACCCCTCCCCTTTAGATTGTAAGCTCTCAAGAGCAGGGTCCTCTTCCCTCATGTGCTTATCCTTTGTCTTACTTTAATAATCTTCAACTGTACCACATCCAGCAGTCTTCTGCCACCTGATACTTATTCCAGTGTCATCTGCTTATGTACTATGTTTATTTACCCTGTACTTGTCCTATACTGTGATCAACTGTAAATTGCTGCTATTTATGTACTCTGTGATTGGGTGCTGCAGAACCCTTGTGGCGCCATATAAATAAAGGATAATAATAATAATATAGGGTGTATAATCCCCAGGTGTATCTCACACATCACACAGTACAGTATATAGGGTGTATAATCCCAAGGTGTATCTCACACATGGCTCAGTACAGTATATAGGGTGTATAATCCCCATGTGTATCTCACACATCACACAGTACAGTATATAGGGTGTATAGTCCCCAGGTGTATCTCACACATTGCTCAGTACAGATTACAGGATGTATAATCACCAGGTGTATAACACACGTCGCACAGTACAGTATATAGGGTGTATAATTAATTACCAGGTGTATCACACACATCACACAGTACAGTATATAGGGTGTATAATCCCCAGGTGTATCTCACACATCACACAGTACAGTATATAGGGTGTACAATCCCCAGGTGTATCTCACACATCACACAGTACAGTATATAGGGTGTATAATCCCCAGGTGTATCTCACACATCACACAGTACAGTATATAGGGTGTATAATCCCCAGGTGTATCTCACACATCACACAGTACAGTATATAGGGTGTATAATCCCCAGGAGTATCTCACACATCGCTCAGTACAGTATATAGGGTGTATAATCCCAAGGTGTATCTCACACATCGCTCAGTGCAGTATACAGAGTGTATAGTCACCAGGTGTATCACAAATGTTGCACAGTACAGTATACAGGGTGTATAATCCCCAGGTGTATCTCACACATCGCTCAGTACAGATTACAGGATGTATAAAATCACCAGGTGTATAACACACGTCGCACAGTACAGTATACATACTGGTCACAACAATGCAGCAGATATTGAGCACTGATCAGGATACTAGAAGTTACACAGAGCTGCAAGATACAGCAATGGCCTACTGTACTGTACTATATGTATACTGCTGGTCACCAAAATGCTACACTGTTCTACTATATACTGCTCACAATAATACAGCACAGAGATAGTATACTTGACACTGAGCTGCAAGATACAGCAATGGCCTACTGTACTGTACTACTATAATTATATACTGGTGGTCCCCAGTCCCCACAATGCAGAACACTGAGCACAGATATTTGCAGCACACTGAGCACAGATATGGAGCGTTTTCAGGCAGAGAACGTAGATATTTTCAGCACACTGAGCACAGATATTTTCAGCACACTGAGCACAGATATTTGCAGCACACTGAGCACAGATTACGGAGCTTTTCAGGGAGAGAACGCAGCCACGTCCTCTCCGTTCAATCTCCAATGCACGAGTGAAAATGGCGGCACCGCGCGGCTCTTTATATAGAATACGAATCTCGCGAGAATCCGAGACAGCGGGATGATGACGTTCGGGCGCGTTCGGGTTAAACGAGCAAGGTGGGAAGATCTGAGGCTGCCTCGGAACTAGAGATGAGCGCCTGAAATTTTTCGGGTTTTGTGTTTTGGTTTTGGGTTCGGTTCCGCGGCCGTGTTTTGGGTTCGAACGCGTTTTGGCAAAACCTCACCGAATTATTTTTGTCGGATTCGGGTGTGTTTTGGATTCGGGTGTTTTTTTCCAAAAACACTAAAAAACAGCTTAAATCATAGAATTTGGGGGTCATTTTGATCCCAAAGTATTATTAACCTCAAAAACCATAATTTACACTCATTTTCAGTCTATTCTGAATACCTCACACCTCACAATATTATTTTTAGTCCTAAAATTTGCACCGAGGTCGCTGTGTGAGTAAGATAAGCGACCCTAGTGGCCGACACAAACACCGGGCCCATCTAGGAGTGGCACTGCAGTGTCACGCAGGATGTCCCTTCCAAAAAACCCTCCCCAAACAGCACATGACGCAAAGAAAAAAAGAGGCGCAATGAGGTAGCTGTGTGAGTAAGATTAGCGACCCTAGTGGCCGACACAAACACCGGGCCCATCTAGGAGTGGCACTGCAGTGTCACGCAGGATGTCCCTTCCAAAAAACCCTCCCCAAACAGCACATGACGCAAAGAAAAAAAGAGGCTTTTTACTGATATTTGGTGTTTTGGATTTGACATGCTCTGTACTATGACATTGGGCATCGGCCTTGGCAGACGACGTTGCTGGCATTTCATCGTCTCGGCCATGACTAGTGGCAGCAGCTTCAGCACGAGGTGGAAGTGGATCTTGATCTTTCCCTAATTTTGGAACCTCAACTTTTTTGTTCTCCATATTTTATAGGCAGAACTAAAAGGCACCTCAGGTAAACAATGGAGATGGATGGATTGGATACTAGTATACAATTATGGACGGACTGCCACGGTTAGGTGGTATAAAAAAACCACGGTTAGGTGGTATATATTATAATAATAATACAATTATGGATGGACGGACTGCCTGCCGACTGCCGACACAGAGGTAGCCACAGCCGTGAACTACCGCACTGTACACTGGTTGATAAAGAGATAGTAGTATACTCGTAACAACTAGTATGACACTATGACGACGGTATAAAGAATAAAAAAAAACCCACGGTTAGGTGGTATATATTATAATAATAATACAATTATGGATGGACGGACTGCCTGCCGACTGCCGACACAGAGGTAGCCACAGCCGTGAACTACCGCACTGTACACTGGTTGATAAAGAGATAGTAGTATACTCGTAACAACTAGTATGACACTATGACGACGGTATAAAGAATGAAAAAAAAACCACGGTTAGGTGGTATATATTATAATAATAATACAATTATGGATGGACGGACTGCCTGCCGACTGCCGACACAGAGGTAGCCACAGCCGTGAACTACCGCACTGTACACTGGTTGATAAAGAGATAGTAGTATACTCGTAACAACTAGTATGACACTATGACGACGGTATAAAGAATGAAAAAAAAACCACGGTTAGGTGGTAGGTATATAATAATAAATAATACAATTCTGGTCGGACGGACTGCCTGCCGTGTGCCGACACAGAGGTAGCCACAGCCGTGAACTACCGCACTGTACACTGGTTGATAAAGAGATAGTAGTATACTCGTAACAATTAGGATGACACTATGACGGTATAAAGAATGAAAAAAAAACCACGGTTAGGTGGTAGGTATATAATAATAAATAATACAATTCTGGTCGGACGGACTGCCTGCCGTGTGCCGACACAGAGGTAGCCACAGCCGTGAACTACCGCACTGTACACTGGTTGATAAAGAGATAGTAGTATACTCGTAACAATTAGGATGACACTATGACGGTATAAAGAATGAAAAAAAAACCACGGTTAGGTGGTAGGTATATAATAATAAATAATACAATTCTGGTCGGACGGACTGCCTGCCGTGTGCCGACACAGAGGTAGCCACAGCCGTGAACTACCGCACTGTACACTGGTTGATAAAGAGATAGTAGTATACTCGTAACAATTAGGATGACACTATGACGGTATAAAGAATGAAAAAAAAACCACGGTTAGGTGGTAGGTATATAATAATAAATAATACAATTCTGGTCGGACGGACTGCCTGCCGTGTGCCGACACAGAGGTAGCCACAGCCGTGAACTACCGCACTGTACACTGGTTGATAAAGAGATAGTAGTATACTCGTAACAATTAGGATGACACTATGACGGTATAAAGAATGAAAAAAAAACCACGGTTAGGTGGTAGGTATATAATAATAAATAATACAATTCTGGTCGGACGGACTGCCTGCCGTGTGCCGACACAGAGGTAGCCACAGCCGTGAACTACCGCACTGTACACTGGTTGATAAAGAGATAGTAGTATACTCGTAACAATTAGGATGACACTATGACGGTATAAAGAATGAAAAAAAAACCACGGTTAGGTGGTAGGTATATAATAATAAATAATACAATTCTGGTCGGACGGACTGCCTGCCGTGTGCCGACACAGAGGTAGCCACAGCCGTGAACTACCGCACTGTACTGTGTCTGCTGCTAATATAGACTGGTTGATATTTAAAGAGATATTAGTAGTATACAACAATACTATACTGGTGGTCAGGCACTGGTCACCACTCCTGCAGCAAAAGTGTGCACTGTTAATTAATATAATTGTACTCCTGGCTCCTGCTAACAACCTGCAGTGCTCCCCAGTCTCCCCCACAATTAATTATAAGCTTTTAATTTATACATTGATGACTGTGCAGCACACTGGGCTGAGCTGAGTGCACACAGACTGAGTCACACTGTGTGACTGACTGTGCTGTGTATCGTTTTTTTTTTCAGGCAGAGAACGGATATAGCAGAGAGAAGTGAACGGATATATTATATTAAATAAAAGTTAACTAGCAACTGCACTGGTCACTGACTGGGGTAAACTAACTCTGTCTGCGACTCTGCACAATCTCTCTCTATCTAATCTATCTATCTCTATTCTAATGGAGAGGACGCCAGACACGTCCTCTCCCTATCAATCTCAATGCACGAGTGAAAATGGCGGCGACGCGCGGCTCCTTATATAGAATCCGAGTCTCGCGATAGAATCCGAGCCTCGCGAGAATCCGACAGCGTCATGATGACGTTCGGGCGCGCTCGGGTTAACCGAGCAAGGCGGGAAGATCCGAGTCGCTCGGACCCGTGGAAAAAAAAGTGAAGTTCGTGCGGGTTCGGATTCAAAGAAACCGAACCCGCTCATCTCTACTCGGAACCATGTAAAATAGGTGAAGTTCGGGGGGTTCGGATCTCGGAGAACCGAACCAGCTCATCTCTAATCAGGAGACAGCATAACTCCGGAATTGCTGTAGCAATGTACTCAAAAATTGGTATACATACTGTATGCCTTACAATCTGGGAACACTGTGGGGGGAAGACACCCCTAGCACCCCTAGGGCTGATGCAGCAGCTCTGAGTATTTCAGCAGACAGCATAACTCTGGAATGCCTGCAGCAATTTGCAAAAACTTGGTACACATATGACTTAAGGGGGGTACACACGGAGAGATCCATGTTTAAAAACTAAGCAATCTGACTATATTGCTTAGATTTTAAGCACAGATTTGCTGTGTGTATGCCTCCCAGCGATAACGATGAGCGGCCCCTGGGGTGGGCTAGCAGCACAGACTATATAAGGACATGCATGATATGTCAGTGATCAGAGGGCTGCATGTGACAGGGATATGACATGGGGAGGGGAATGAAGGTAGCACGAACCCACATACTGAGAGTTATATAGTGGAAGAAGCATGGTCCCCCAGCAGCACAGGGTATATCAGGAGATATGTAAGGATGTGCCCTGTGGGCACATCCATGTTGCCGTCCCTAGCTGGGGACAGCGCTGGGGCAGCTTGTCTGTCCCCAGCGCTTGGTGCGTGGCGGCGGGTGTCCGGTGCAGGGATTACCTTTTTCCCTGCACCGGACCAGAGACTGCGGGGGGCATTTAAATCTTGGCGCCCTCCGGGAGCCAATCGCGGCTCCCGGAGCGGCAGCCAATCGGAGAGTGACGCGGCGAGCCAATCGGCGCTCGCCGCGTCATAGGCCCCGGCGTCTGACGTCAGACGCCGGGCGGGAGCCGTTCGAAAAGGAGGCCGCGCCGAAGAGCGCGAAGAAGAGAAGACACGGCCGGGAGCAGCGGAGGAGGTCGTCGGCGCGCCGGAGCGCAGAAGAGGATCCGGCGCCGAGGAGAAGACGACGACCGCGGGGAGAGGAGGTCCTGAGGCCGCGGAAGAGGCCAGAAGACGTCGGCCTGCAGAAAGAAGATGTCCAGCGGCGGCTGGACGCAGGGAAGAGACGGAGGCGCCGCTGGCCAGGACGGGTCAGCGGCAGAAGACGGTGGAGGCCCCCAGGTTAGGTAAGGCCTCAGTGAGGCTATCCTCCCCCTCCCCTTTTCCTCCCTCGACCACCAGGGACGGGCATTAGGCCCGAGGACACAATTCAGGCGCTAGGCCTGGGCGCAGTTAGGAGTTTGGGCCCCCAATATTTGATGAGGTGGTTTGGGCATTAGGCCCAAGCCACCCCACTCATGCGGCACCAGTTAGGCGGGCACTAGGCCCGGGGAACAATCTAGGCACTAGGCCTGTGGCTAATAGAGGGCGTTAGGCCCTAGGGTATTTGTGGCCAAATCAGGGATACGATAAGGTGACCCTGGGCACAAGGCCCAGGTCACCCAACGGGCGGCAAGTAGGCGGGCGCTAGGCCCGTGGGCAAAGTCAGGCCTCCGGCCTGTGGGCAGTTAGGGGGCGCTAGGCCCAGCGAAGCAGTGTTTCCCTGAGGTGAGTAAAGGTGGTACTGGGCGCTAGGCTCAGGCCACCCTGAGAGTACGGTAGGTGGGTGAGCTGTGCGGTCCCCACTACTGGGTGTTCTGGGTCGGGTAGATAAAGGGACAGCACCGTTTTATGTTGTAACTCCGATAGTGTGTATATGTTGTTACCGTGCAGGGCAAAGTGTATGTGTTGTGTAAGTTGTGCATAGTTGTGTTGCACCACACCCACAGAGCTAGTTTGAGGGCTCCGCTGTTGTAGATAGTATAGGGTGTGACACTAGGTCAGAGTTAGGCCCTGCACGGCTGTTTCTCTTTGCCTCCTTACAGGGACCTGTAAGTGGAGAAGATCGGAGTGCAAGACTTGTGACGGTGAGTAGCATCCGTGTACGTCTGTCCCTTGTTTGTCCCCGAGCGCCGGAGTTAGGATTGCTCACGGACGTGAGAATCCCTTTCATCACACTACGTGCGAAAGCGCGAGTGTGTGAAAGCTGGGTAGCTGAGGCTTTGTGCCGGTGATGACCATTCACCAAGCCGGTGAAGGTCGCAGCCACCCCTGGGGTATCCCCTGTTCCACTGGAAGAAGGGTCGATACCCCCTTTAATGTAAACCATTCTCTCCTCAGCTCGGTCGACGGTCAGCTCCAAGAGGGAATCGCCGTGTCCGGATCCGACTGAAGAATTCCAGGTCCGTTGAAGGTTCCGGTACCTGAAGGTGAGAAAGAGCGGCGCCTGGTGAGTACAGAGTCTACACCTGCACGGCAGCAGGCACCACCACACGCACCGCACCTCTCACACTTGGCGTAGTCGGCAGGATCAAAGAGACCGGATCACGGACACGATGTGGAACGCCACCAAGAAGACCTCCCTGCGGACGGCTCCGGAGAAGACTCACCCCCGGACGTGTGCGGACCAGAGCGACTGGGTGACGGTGTCTGGGGCAGACATCCTGAAGATGGTGCAGCGGTCGGTCCAGCGTGAAAAAGAAGAGCGCCGGGAGAAGGGGCGCAAGAAGGCCGCTGTGACGCCCTGCAAGAAATGTCGGCAAACAGGTCACTTTGCCGACGAGTGCACTTGGCGAGAGACGTCCCCAAAGAAGGTGGTCCAGGAAGCGGACCGAAGACGTCAGAAGGGCCAAGCGAAGAAGGAGTCCTGGTGTTTGCTCTGCGGAAACTACGGGCATGAGCACAACAGTTGTCCTTGGGACGAAGAGTTGAGCGAAGACGAGGTTGATTCCTGGTGTGAAAACTGTGGAGATCCCCGACATCGGCTCCTGGAATGTCCATGGACTGAAGACCGGACGGACTACGAGGCCACGGTGAAGCAGCTGACGGAGTCTCGTCAGCAGCTTTGGGACCGGGTGGCTGCAGAGCCTGTGTGTGCGCTCTGCGAGGCGAGAGGACATGCGCTTCCCGATTGTCCGTGGAACGAAGACCGGATGATTGCGGATGGTCGCGCCCAGAGATGGGAGGAGGAAACCAGGGAAATGGAGCGGAAGGCCTTGCTTGAAGTTAGTTCGCAGGTGCCCATTTCCTCTGAGCCGGAACCAACGGGTGAAGATTCCCCAGTGAAGGAGGTGGATCAGGAACCCGTCTTGGAGAAGGTGACAGTGGCCCTCCCTTGTTGGAAGTGTCGGCGACCAGGACATGCGGCCAGTGAGTGTCCTTGGGAAGATGCCGCGGACCTACTCTGTCCCAAGAAAGTGACCCCAGTAAGGCAGAATCCTTTCCCGCATGAGGCGGAGGTGGACGACTGGGAGGTGAAGAGACCACGCTGCGAAGAAAAGCGTGAAGACCCAGTGACTGAGACGTCTGGAATCTCTCCACGATGGAACCGTACACGACCAGGACGTGCGGAACAGGAGTGTCCTGGGTACCAAGAGATGCCAGCGGAAGCGAAGGAGTACGCTGAGGAAGTAACGATGCCAGCGGAAGCGAAAGAGTACGCTGAGGAAGCAGAGGTGCCAGCGGAAGCGAAGAAGTACGCTGAGGAGGAAAGTAATACCCCAGTCCAAGTATCGGAGGAGGACTCGGACTACGGTGAGCTGTCCGCCGACGAATCCCTCCCAGAACAGATGGAGGACGACTCTGGCATCGGAAGCGCCGACGAGAGTGACTGGCAGGATCGGGTGGAGTCATGCTCCCAGTTGAATGCCCTCCGGAAAGAGGAGGAGATAGTCCTGGAGCAAGAATACCTGCCAGGAGTGCCGAAATGGACCGACGTACGGGGACAGGACTGCGATGCCGTGGGAGGACCCGTTCCAGAGGAAGAGATAGGACCTTTGGAGATGCCCCACGAGGAAATGCGACATGTGGTGGCTGTTGCCCGGGAGGAAACGGATGCCCCGGAAGATTCCGCTGTTGGGTGGTGGTCGATACCACACCCGGACGACAGGGACGAAGCCACAGACGGTATCGGAGGCCAAGAGTGGGTGACTGTTGTCCCCGTGGAGGAAGATTCCCCTTGGTGGCCAACGTCAAGCGACCGTGAGGAGATGCCACTCCCCCAGAGGATCCGCCGATGGAGGTCAGGACGTAAGAGGAACCCGGAGCTGGAGGAGGAAGGATGTGGGGTCGCAGCTGGTCCAGGCTGGGCCCCCGAATGTACCTTCGCCGGAGGGACCTCTGAACTCCCTGACCCGCGGACAATGGAAGTCGTGAGGAACTTTGTAGGGACTACAAAGGAAAAAGGGGGGGGAAATGTAAGGATGTGCCCTGTGGGCACATCCATGTTGCCGTCCCTAGCTGGGGATAGCGCTGGGGCAGCTTGTCTGTCCCCAGCGCTTGGTGCGTGGCGGCGGGTGTCCGGTGCAGGGATTACCTTTTTCCCTGCACCGGACCAGAGACTGCGGGGGCATTTAAATCTTGGCGCCCTCCGGGAGCCAATCGCGGCTCCCGGAGCGGCAGCCAATCGGAGAGTGACGCGGCGAGCCAATCGGCGCTCGCCGCGTCATAGGCCCCGCCCCCGGCGTCTGACGTCAGACGCCGGGCGGGAGCCGTTCGAAAAGGAGGCCGCGCCGAAGAGCGCGAAGAAGAGAAGACACGGCCGGGAGCAGCGGAGGAGGTCGTCGGCGCGCCGGAGCGCAGAAGAGGATCCGGCGCCGAGGAGAAGACGACGACCGCGGGGAGAGGAGGTCCTGAGGCCGCGGAAGAGGCCAGAAGACGTCGGCCTGCAGAAAGAAGATGTCCAGCGGCGGCTGGACGCAGGGAAGAGACGGAGGCGCCGCTGGCCAGGACGGGTCAGCGGCAGAAGACGGTGGAGGCCCCCAGGTTAGGTAAGGCCTCAGTGAGGCTATCCTCCCCCTCCCCTTTTCCTCCCTCGACCACCAGGGACGGGCATTAGGCCCGAGGACACAATTCATGCGCTAGGCCTGGGCGCAGTTAGGAGTTTGGGCCCCCAATATTTGATGAGGTGGTTTGGGCATTAGGCCCAAGCCACCCCACTCATGCGGCACCAGTTAGGCGGGCACTAGGCCCGGGGAACAATCTAGGCACTAGGCCTGTGGCTAATAGAGGGCGTTAGGCCCTAGGGTATTTGTGGCCAAATCAGGGATACGATAAGGTGACCCTGGGCACAAGGCCCAGGTCACCCAACGGGCGGCAAGTAGGCGGGCGCTAGGCCCGTGGGCAAAGTCAGGCCTCCGGCCTGTGGGCAGTTAGGGGGCGCTAGGCCCAGCGAAGCAGTGTTTCCCTGAGGTGAGTAAAGGTGGTACTGGGCGCTAGGCTCAGGCCACCCTGAGAGTACGGTAGGTGGGTGAGCTGTGCGGTCCCCACTACTGGGTGTTCTGGGTCGGGTAGATAAAGGGACAGCACCGTTTTATGTTGTAACTCCGATAGTGTGTTATATGTTGTTACCGTGCAGGGCAAAGTGTATGTGTTGTGTAAGTTGTGCATAGTTGTGTTGCACCACACCCACAGAGCTAGTTTGAGGGCTCCGCTGTTGTAGATAGTATAGGGTGTGACACTAGGTCAGAGTTAGGCCCTGCACGGCTGTTTCTCTTTGCCTCCTTACAGGGACCTGTAAGTGGAGAAGATCGGAGTGCAAGACTCGTGACGGTGAGTAGCATCCGTGTACGTCTGTCCCTTGTTTGTCCCCGAGCGCTGGAGTTAGGATTGCTCACGGACGTGAGAATCCCTTTCATCACACTACGTGCGAAAGCGCGAGTGTGTGAAAGCTGGGTAGCTGAGGCTTTGTGCCGGTGATGACCATTCACCCAGCCGGTGAAGGTCGCAGCCACCCCTGGGGTATCCCCTGTTCCACTGGAAGAAGGGTCGATACCCCCTTTAATGTAAACCATTCTCTCCTCAGCTCGGTCGACGGTCAGCTCCAAGAGGGAATCGCCGTGTCCGGATCCGACTGAAGAATTCCAGGTCCGTTGAAGGTTCCGGTACCTGAAGGTGAGAGAGAGCGGCGCCTGGTGAGTACAGAGTCTACACCTGCACGGCAGCAGGCACCACCACACGCACCGCACCTCTCACAGATACATAATGTGCTACACTATATAACTGTAAATAAATAATTAATTTCAGAGGGCCACTGACATGATGTGAGGAGGGGAATGGATGCAGCTGGAAGCCACAGACTGAGAGTTGTATAGTGGGAAGGGCAGGGTCCCTTGGGGGACCAAAAAGGGTTCTGGCCACTACACAAAGTGCGTCAGGGAAGCAAGATACAGTATGTCTATATACTAGATCTCCAACCAACATAAATTAAAGAACAACTATCATTCTAATTTGCCATCCTCATCCTGTAGCGAAGCACGGGTATTCCGCTATCTACAATGTTATTTATACTGTGTGTTTAATATTTCCATTTATTTTTGTAAACAGACATTCTTAAAATCCCAGCCAACGCTGGGTACTCCAGCTAGTTTATAATAAATGTAATAATCCATATGGATTACACATGTGGCCACAAATGTCATCACTTCCTGTGATGACCTGTACATAAAGTATGAAGCTTCATAGCGAAGTTAAATATTCTCTATTTAGCAGCAGCCTCAAATATGTTGAAATAAATACATTAAATATGATAAAAAGAGCCAAATACAGGCAGTTCCGCTGGTGGAACACATATGAACCGTGTATGCATAATTTCCAGAAGCGCAATTGGAATACATATATGCCGTGTGCATCAATTCCAGTTCCCGGTTCCTAGAGTATTGTTAGAGAAGTGACTGATCCAGGTAGGGATGGCCATTGGTGGGCTGTCCATCAATGGTTGCCATTGATGCACCATCAGTGATAACCATCAATGGCTCTTAAACCATCTATGGCAAGCCATCGATGGTTTACACCACTTGATGCCTCCTGCTGAAAGGTTCTGGCTGGGCCGCAGGCAAATAAAAAAACAGAAGCGGGGCTTAGAGGGTGTTGGGGGGGCAGAGCTATGCTCTGTGTCTCGTCACCTTGCAAAAAAAATTAAAAAATATTCGGTTTGGCTTTACTATCGATGGAGGGAAACCATCTGGTTCTCTCCCATTGATGGCAAAAGCAGTCGACATTTGGATTTGGAATCATCGATGGTCGATGGCCATCTCTAGGTCCAGGTGGTGGAACGCGTTGAGGTCAGCATGCATCACTTCTGGTCTCCGATTCGCCCGTTGTTATAGTTGAAACAGCCAACACAAGTGGTGGGACGCACAGCGGCCATATTCACAAGTTCAATTGGAACGCCCCATATCAATATATATTGCATTTGAAACAAATACAGATGACATGTCCTCCTTAATACATTACTTGTAGAAGTGATGGAATGCACAACAACCATCTTTCTGGTCCAGGTGGAATGCACGGCGGCCATCTTATCTGTGACCATATTAGAGCTGCAAGGGTTGCTAAGCAACCAAAAGTAGACAAAATTAGTATGTAATACACTGCAGCTAATTTTTTCAATACACCACTTAACGATATTTTGTAAAGTAATGAACAAAAGCTAGTTTGTGAGGAATATATATTTATTTGGGCAAATAGACATGTTTTGTACACAAATAGATTGAGTTAACATTTCCTTAAATTTTTTACTCATCAAAATATCCACCCTTAGCAGTAAACCCAGCAGTGCAAACATTTGCCATTCTTTAGGTCAACTTCTTTAAAGATTCAGCTCTGCATGCAGCCCACTTGTCTTGTAGTAAATCCCAAAGGTGATTTTGGCCCATTACTTGCACATCTCGAACACCTGTCAAGTAGAGATGAGCGGGTTCGGTTCCTCTGAATCCGAACCCGCCCGAACTTCAGTTTTTTTTACACGGGGCCGAGCGACTCGGATCTTCCCGCCTTGCTCGGTTAACCCGAGCGCGCACGAACGTCATCATCACACTGTCGGATTCTCGCGAGGCTCGGATTCTATCGCGAGACTCGGATTCTATATAAGGAGCCGCGCGTCGCCGCCATTTTCACACGTGCATTGAGATTGATAGGGAGAGGACGTGGCTGGCGTCCTCTCCGTTTAGAAATTAAAATAGGAGAGTGAGAGTGAGACACGTTCATTACTATACTTACTGGAGCTTAGGAGGAGTTATTATATTATACTACTAGTGACTGATGACCAGTGACCTGACCACCAGTGCAGTTTTATAATTTATTAATATTTAAATAATAATCCGTTCTGTTCTTGTTCTCTGCCTGAAAAAAACGATACACAGCTTAATTGTGGGGGAGACTGGGGAGCAGTTATAGGTTATAGCAGGAGCCAGGAGTACATATTAAACAGTGCACACTTTTGCTGCCAGAGAGAGACTAGTGCCACTGCCAGTGTGACTGACCACTGTGACCAGTGACCTGACCACACTGACCACCAGTACTATAGTACTATATTTATTGATTGTCTGCCTGAAAAAGTACACTCGTCGTGGACTCGTGTGACTTGTGTGGTGTTTTTTTCTTCTTTAAAAAACTCATTCTGCTGACAGACAGTGTCCAGCAGGTCCGTCATTAATATCTGACTGTGCTCACACAGCTTAATTGTGGGGGAGACTGGGGAGCAGTTATAGGTTATAGCAGGAGCCAGGAGTACATATTAAACAGTGCACACTTTTGCTGCCAGAGAGAGACTAGTGCCACTGCCAGTGTGACTGACCACTGTGACCAGTGACCTGACCACACTGACCACCAGTACTATAGTACTATATTTATTGATTGTCTGCCTGAAAAAGTACACTCGTCGTGGACTCGTGTGACTTGTGTGGTGTTTTTTTCTTCTATAAAAAACTCATTCTGCTGACAGACAGTGTCCAGCAGGTCCGTCATTATATAATATTATATACCTGTCCGGCTGCAGTAGTGATATATTTTTTATATCATTATTTATCATCCAGTCTATACTAGCAGCAGACACAGTACGGTAGTTCACGGCTGTAGCTACCTCTGTGTCGGCACTCGGCAGTCCATCCATAATTGTATACCACCTACCCGTGGTTTTTTTTTTCTTTCTTCTTTATACATACTACATCTCATTATCAACCAGTCTATATTAGCAGCTAGTATCTAGCTAGTATTATTAGCTAGTACTATTGTTAGCTAGTATTAGTACTAGTATTATTAGCTAGTACTAGTATCCATCCATCTCCATTGTTTACCTGAGGTGCCTTTTAGTTGTGCCTATTAAAATATGGAGAACAAAAATGTTGAGGTTCCAAAATTAGGGAAAGATCAAGATCCACTTCCACCTCGTGCTGAAGCTGCTGCCACTAGTCATGGCCGAGACGATGAAATGCCAGCAACGTCGTCTGCCAAGGCCGATGCCCAATGGCATAGTACAGAGCATGTCAAATCCAAAACACCAAATATCAGTAAAAAAAGGACTCCAAAACCTAAAATAAAATTGTCGGAGGAGAAGCGTAAACTTGCCAATATGCCATTTACCACACGGAGTGGCAAGGAACGGCTGAGGCCCTGGCCTATGTTCATGGCTAGTGGTTCAGCTTCACATGAGGATGGAAGCACTCAGCCTCCCGCTAGAAAAATGAAAAGACTCAAGCTGGCAAAAGCAGTAGCACCGCAAAGAACTGTGCGTTCTTCGAAATCCCAAATCCACAAGGAGAGTCCAATTGTGTCGGTTGCAATGCCTGACCTTCCCAACACTGGACGTGAAGAGCATGCGCCTTCCACCATTTGCACGCCCCCTGTAAGTGCTGGAAGGAGCACCCGCAGTCCAGTTCCTGATAGTCAGATTGAAGATGTCAGTGTTGAAGTACACCAGGATGAGGAGGATATGGGTGTTGCTGGCGCTGGGGAGGAAATTGACCAGGAGGATTCTGATGGTGAGGTGGTTTGTTTAAGTCAGGCACCCGGGGAGACACCTGTTGTCCGTGGGAGGAATATGGCCGTTGACATGCCTGGTGAAAATACCAAAAAAATCAGCTCTTCGGTGTGGAGGTATTTCAACAGAAATGCGGACAACAGGTGTCAAGCCGTGTGTTGCCTTTGTCAAGCTGTAATAAGTAGGGGTAAGGACGTTAACCACCTCGGAACATCCTCCCTTATACGTCACCTGCAGCGCATTCATAATAAGTCAGTGACAAGTTCAAAAACTTTGGGTGACAGCGGAAGCAGTCCACTGACCAGTAAATCCCTTCCTCTTGTAACCAAGCTCACGCAAACCACCCCACCAACTCCCTCAGTGTCAATTTCCTCCTTCCCCAGGAATGCCAATAGTCCTGCAGGCCATGTCACTGGCAATTCTGACGATTCCTCTCCTGCCTGGGATTCCTCCGATGCATCCTTGCGTGTAACGCCTACTGCTGCTGGCGCTGCTGTTGTTGCTGCTGGGAGTCGATGGTCATCCCAGAGGGGAAGTCGTAAGCCCACTTGTACTACTTCCAGTAAACAATTGACTGTCCAACAGTCCTTTGCGAGGAAGATGAAATATCACAGCAGTCATCCTGCTGCAAAGCGGATAACTGAGGCCTTGACAACTATGTTGGTGTTAGACGTGCGTCCGGTATCCGCCGTTAGTTCACAGGGAACTAGACAATTTATTGAGGCAGTGTGCCCCCGTTACCAAATACCATCTAGGTTCCACTTCTCTAGGCAGGCGATACCGAGAATGTACACGGACGTCAGAAAAAGACTCACCAGTGTCCTAAAAAATGCAGTTGTACCCAATGTCCACTTAACCACGGACATGTGGACAAGTGGAGCAGGGCAGGGTCAGGACTATATGACTGTGACAGCCCACTGGGTAGATGTATGGACTCCCGCCGCAAGAACAGCAGCGGCGGCACCAGTAGCAGCATCTCGCAAACACCAACTCTTTCCTAGGCAGGCTACGCTTTGTATCACCGGTTTCCAGAATACGCACACAGCTGAAAACCTCTTACGGCAACTGAGGAAGATCATCGCGGAATGGCTTACCCCAATTGGACTCTCCTGTGGATTTGTGGCATCGGACAACGCCAGCAATATTGTGTGTGCATTAAATATGGGCAAATTCCAGCACGTCCCATGTTTTGCACATACCTTGAATTTGGTGGTGCAGAATTTTTTAAAAAACGACAGGGGCGTGCAAGAGATGCTGTCGGTGGCCAGAAGAATTGCGGGACACTTTCGGCGTACAGGCACCACGTACAGAAGACTGGAGCAACACCAAAAACGCCTGAACCTGCCCTGCCATCATCTGAAGCAAGAAGTGGTAACGAGGTGGAATTCAACCCTCTATATGCTTCAGAGGTTGGAGGAGCAGCAAAAGGCCATTCAAGCCTATACATCTGACCACGATATAGGAGGTGGAATGCACCTGTCTCAAGCGCAGTGGAGAATGATTTCAACGTTGTGCAAGGTTCTGATGCCCTTTGAACTTGCCACACATGAAGTCAGTTCAGACACTGCCAGCCTGAGTCAGGTCATTCCCCTCATCAGGCTTTTGCAGAAGAAGCTGGAGACATTGAAGGAGGAGCTAACATGGAGCGATTCCGCTAGGCATGTGGGACTTGTGGATGGAGCCCTTAATTCGCTTAACCAGGATTCACGGGTGGTCAATCTGTTGAAATCAGAGCACTACATTTTGGCCACCGTGCTCGATCCTAGATTTAAAACCTACCTTGGATCTCTCTTTCCGGCAGACACAAGTCTGCTGGGGTTGAAAGACCTGCTGGTGAGAAAATTGTCAAGTCAAGCGGAACGCGACCTGTCAACATCTCCTCCTTCACATTCTCCCGCAACTGGGGGTGCGAGGAAAAGGCTCAGAATTCCGAGCCCACCCGCTGGCGGTGATGCAGGGCAGTCTGGAGCGACTGCTGATGCTGACATCTGGTCCGGACTGAAGGACCTGACAACAATTACGGACATGTCGTCTACTGTCACTGCATATGATTCTCTCACCATTGAAAGAATGGTGGAGGATTATATGAGTGACCGCATCCAAGTAGGCACGTCACACAGTCCGTACTTATACTGGCAGGAAAAAGAGGCAATTTGGAGGCCCTTGCACAAACTGGCTTTATTCTACCTAAGTTGCCCTCCCACAAGTGTGTACTCCGAAAGAGTGTTTAGTGCCGCTGCTCACCTTGTCAGCAATCGGCGTACGAGGTTACATCCAGAAAATGTGGAGAAGATGATGTTCATTAAAATGAATTATAATCAATTCCTCCGCGGAGACATTGACCAGCAGCAATTGCCTCCACAAAGTACACAGGGAGCTGAGATGGTGGATTCCAGTGGTGGATTCCACTCCTAGATGGGCACGGTGTTTGTGTCGGCCACTAGGGTCGCTTATCTTACTCACACAGTCAGCTACCTCATTGCGCCTCTTTTTTTCTTTGCGTCATGTGCTGTTTGGGGAGGGTTTTTTGGAAGGGACATCCTGCGTGACACTGCAGTGCCACTCCTAGATGGGCCCGGTGTTTGTGTCGGCCACTAGGGTCGCTTATCTTACTCACACAGTCAGCTACCTCATTGCGCCTCTTTTTTTCTTTGCGTCATGTGCTGTTTGGGGAGGGTTTTTTGGAAGGGACATCCTGCGTGACACTGCAGTGCCACTCCTAGATGGGCCCGGTGTTTGTGTCGGCCACTAGGGTCGCTTATCTTACTCACACAGTCAGCTACCTCATTGCGCCTCTTTTTTTCTTTGCGTCATGTGCTGTTTGGGGAGGGTTTTTTGGAAGGGACATCCTGCGTGACACTGCAGTGCCACTCCTAGATGGGCCCGGTGTTTGTGTCGGCCACTAGGGTCGCTTATCTTACTCACACAGTCAGCTACCTCATTGCGCCTCTTTTTTTCTTTGCGTCATGTGCTGTTTGGGGAGGGTTTTTTGGAAGGGACATCCTGCGTGACACTGCAGTGCCACTCCTAGATGGGCCCGGTGTTTGTGTCGGCCACTAGGGTCGCCCAGCTTAGTCATCCAGCGACCTAGGTGCAAATTTTAGGACTAAAAATAATATTGTGAGGTGTGAGGTATTCAGAATAGACTGAAAATGAGTGTAAATTATGGTTTTTGAGGTTAATAATACTTTGGGATCAAAATGGCCCCCAAATTCTATGATTTAAGCTGTTTTTTAGTGTTTTTTAAAAAAAAACACCCGAATCCAAAACACACCCGAATCCGACAAAAAAAATTCGGTGAGGTTTTGCCAAAACGCGTTCGAACCCAAAACACGGCCGCGGAACCGAACCCAAAACCAAAACACAAAACCCGAAAAATTTCCGGCGCTCATCTCTACTGTCAAGCTGATCCCAAAAGAGTTAAACTTGATTGCAGTCAGGATCTGGGGTGGCAAAACCAGGTTCCTTAGCACCTGTTGTCATAGGTTTGAATGACTATACTTATTGCAAGGACTAGATGTATGTTTTTGGTCATTATTTTTCTGTAGTATCAAACCATGACCAATAAAGGGGATGCCGGAAGGGGTGGCATGGCGCGCCAGGATGTTGCAGTAGCATTTGGAGTCCATAATTATTTTGATTACCAAACTGCACCACCTCTGAAACATCCCAAGACCATAATGGAATCTCCTCAATGCTTAGCTGTGGGCTGAATGCAAGCAAGAAGCATGCACTCACCATTCACAATGAATGAACTTGCGCCTCTTGGACCCAAACACCCCAGATTTAATTTCATCTGTGAAATTAACCTTTTCTACTTACTAATGGTCCAGCTTGGGTGGTATTCATGTGACCGCCGGTCAGCTGACCGACAGTCACATGGCCTCCTCCACCAGCCCGACGGGTCACTGTCCCGATGGTCGGCATGAAGACCAACAGGGACTATGTCCACTCGTGGGTGTCCACGACACCCATAGAGTGGGAATAGTACCGGTGGCGACCGCAGGTCACCACTGAGCCCGCAGCGTGGCGAGCGCAGCGAGGCCGCAAGGGGCTTGCTGCACTCGCCCCTCCCTGCCGGGATCCCGGCGTCGGTAAGCTGCCAGGATCCCGGCGTCGCTAAGCTGACCGGCGGTCAGGAGACCGCCGGTCAGCCGTACTACACCCGTCCAGCTCCTGTGCTTTTTAGCTCATAATAGCCTTTTATTTAAGGCCTAAGCTAGAGGTTCTCAAACGGTGTGCCGTGGACCCTGGGGTGCCTCGGGACAAATGCAAGTGTGCCCTGGGTTTCGTGGTCAAGGACCAATTCAAATTATTATGGTCAATCTACTAGGCATAATCAGTACTGATGGCTGTCAATCATAAAATATGTGGACAAAAAGAAGCAAATCTCGCTTATCACCACACAAGTGAACCTAGGGATGACATAAACACAATTTACTTAATTTCATATGTATTTGAAAATGTCTCAATAATACCCCTTTCACACCAGAAATGCAGGGACTTACCTGGAAATATGGTGCCGGGATCATGCCAGGTTATTCCCGGGTTGGCTCTCATTTACACCAATCTTTCTCTGACGTCCTAGTGGATGCTGGGAACTCCGTAAGGACCATGGGGAATAGACGGGCTCCGCAGGAGACTGGGCACTCTAAAAGAAAGATTAGGTACTATCTGGTGTGCACTGGCTCCTCCCACTATGACCCTCCTCCAGACCTCAGTTAGATTTCTGTTCCCGGCCGAGCTGGATGCACACTAGGGGATCTCCTGAGCTCCTAGAAAGAAAGTTTATTTTAGTTTTTTTTATTTTACAGTGAGACCTGCTAGCAACAGGCTCACTGCATCGAGGGACTAAGGGGAGAAGTAGTGAACCTACCTGCTTGCAGCTAGCTTGGGCTTCTTAGGCTACTGGACACCGTTAGCTCCAGAGGGATCGACCGCATGGAACTGGCCTTGGTGTTCGTTCCCGGAGCTGCCCCGCCATCCCCCTTACAGAGCCAGAAGCAAGAAGAGGTCCGGAAAATCGGCGGCAGAAGACATCAGTCTTCACCAAGGTAGCGCACAGCACTGCAGCTGTGCGCCATTGCTCCTCATACACACTTCACACTCCGGTCACTGATGGATGCAGGGAGCTGGGGGGGGGGGGGGGGGGGGCGCCCTGAGCAGCAATAAAAACACTTTGGCTGGCAAATATATCACAATATATAGCCCCAGAGGCTATATATGTGATAAATACCCCTGCCAGAATCTATAAAAAAGTGGGAGAAAAGTCAGCGAAAAAGGGGCGGAGCTATCTCCCTCAGCACACTGGCGCCATTTTCTCTTCACAGTGCAGCTGGAAGACAGCTCCCCAGGCTCTCCCCTGTAGTTTGCAGGCTCAAAGGGTTAAAAAGAGAGGGGGGGGCACTAAATGTAGGCGCAATATTGTATATACAAGCAGCTATTGGGAAAAATTCACTCAATATAGTGTTAATCCCTAAATTATATAGCGCTCTGGTGTGTGCTGGATTATTCTCTCTCTGTCTCCCCAAAGGGCTGTGTGGGGTCCTGTCCTCAGTCAGAGCATTCCCTGTGTGTGTGCGGTGTGTCGGTACGGCTGTGTCGACACGTTTGATGAGGAGGCTTATGTGGTGGCAGAGCAGATGCCGATAAATGTGATGTCGCCCCCTGTGGGGCCGACACCAGAGTGGATGGATAGGTGGAAGGTATAAACCGACAGTGTCAACTCCTTACATAAAAGGCTGGATGACGTAACAGCTGTGGGACAGCCGGCTTCTCAGCCCGCGCCTGCCCAGGCGTCTCAAAGGCCATCAGGGGCTCAAAAACGCCCGCTCCCTCAGATGGCAGGCACAGATGTCGACACGGAGTCTGACTCCAGTGTCGACGAGGTTGAGACATATACACAATCCACTAGGAACATCCATTACATGATCCCGGCAATAAAAAATGTGTTACACATTTCTGACATTAACCCAAGTACCACTAAAAAAGGGTTTTATGTTTGGGGAGAAAAAGCAGGCAGTGTTTTGTTCCCCCATCAAATGAGTGAATGAAGTGTGAAAAAGCGTGGGTTCCCCCGATAAGAAACTGGTAATTTCTAAAACGTTACTGATGGCGTACCCTTTCCCGCCAGAGGATAAGTTACGCTGGGAGATATCCCCTAGGGTGGATAAGGCGCTCACACGTTTGTCAAAAAAGGTGGCACTGCCATCTTAGGATACGGCCACTTCGAAGGTACCTGCTGATAAAAAGCAGGAGGCTATCCTGAAGTCTGTATTTACACACTCAGGTACTAGACTGAGACCTGCAGATAGTGCTGCTGCAGCGTGGTCTGTGACCCTGTCAAACAGGGATACTATTTTGCGAACATAAGAGCATATTAAAGACGTCATCTTATATATGAGGGATGCACAGAGGGATATTTTGCCGGCTGGCATCCAGAATTAATGCAATGTCCATTCTGTCAGGAGGGTATTAGAGACCTGACACTGGACAGGTGATGCTGACTTTAAAAGGCACATAGAGCCTTATAAGGGTGAGGAATTGTTTGGGGGTGGTCTCTGGGACCTCGTATCCACAGCAACAGCTGGGAAGAAAATTTTTTACCTCAGGTTTCCTCACAGCCTAAGAAAGCACTGTATTATCAGGTACAGTCCTTTCAGCTTCAGAAAAGCAAGCGGGTCAAAGGCGCTTCCTTTCTGCACGAGGGAAGAGGGAAAAAGCTGCACCAGTCAGCCAGTTCCCAGAATCAAAATTCTTCCCCCACTTCCTCTGAGTCCACCGCATGACGCGGGGGCTCCACAGGCGTAGCCAGGCCTCAAAAAATTCAGCGATCAGTGGGCTCGCTCACGGGTGGATCCCTGGATCCTTCAAGTAGTATCTCAGGGGTACAAGCTGGAATTCGAGGCGTCTCCCCCCCGCCGTTTCCTCAAATCTGCCTTGCCGACAACTCCCTCAGGCAGGGAGGCTGTGCTAGAGGCAATTCACAAGCTGTATTCCCAGCAGGTGATAGTCAAGGTGCCCCTACTTCAACAAGGACGGGGTTACTATTCCACACTGTTTGTGGTACCGAAACCGGACGGTTCGGTGAGACCCATTTTAAATTTGAAATCCTTGAACACATACATAAAAAAAATTCAAGTTCAAGATGGAATCGCTCAGGGCGGTTATTGCAAGCCTGGAGGAGGGGGATTATATGGTATCCCTGGACATCAAGGATGCTTACCTACATGTCCCCATTTACCATCCTCACCAGGAGTACCTCAGATTTGTGGTACAGGATTGCCATTACCAATTCCAAACACTGCCGTTTGGACTGTCCACGGCACAGAGGGTCTTTACCAAGGTAATGGCAGAAATGATGATACTCCTTCGAAAAAAGGGAGTTTTAATTGTCCCGTACTTGGACGATCTCCTTATAAAGGCGAGGTCCAAGGAGCAGTTGTTGGTCGGAGTAGCACTATCTCGGGAAGTGCTACAACAGCACGGATGGATTCTATACATTCCAAAGTCACAGCTGGTTCCTACCACACGCCTACTGTTCCTGGGGATGGTTCTGGACACAGAACAGAAAAAAGTGTTTCTCCCGCAGGAGAAAGCCAAGGAGCTGTCATCTCTAGTCAGAGACCTCCTGAAACCAAAACAGGTATCGGTGCATCACTGCACACGAGTCCTGGGAAAAATGGTAGCTTCTTACGAAGCAAAATTCCATTCGGCAGGTTCCATGCAAGAACCTTTCAGTGGGACCTCTTGGACAAGTGGTCGGGATCGCATCTTCAGATGCATCGGCTGATAACCCTGTCTCCAAGGACCAGGGTATCTCTACTGTGGTGGCTGCAGAGTGCTCATCTTCAAGAGGGCCGCAGATTCGGCATACAGGACTGGGTCCTGGTAACCACGGATGCCAGCCTTCGAGGCTGGGGGGCAGTCACACAGGGAAGAAATTTCCAAGGACTTTGGTCAAGTCAGGAGTCGTCCCTACACATAAATATTCTGGAACTGAGGGCCATTTACAATGCCCTAAGTCTGGCAAGGCCTCTGCTTCAAAACCAGCCGGTACTGATCCAATCAGACAACATCACGGCAGTCGCCCATGTAAACCGACAGGGCGGCACAAGAAGCAGGATGGCGATGGCAGAAGCCACAAGGATTCTCCGATGGGCGGAAAATCACGTCTTAGCACTGTCAGCAGTGTTCATTCCGGGAGTGGACAACTGGGAAGCAGACTTCCTCAGCAGACACGACCTACACCCGGGAGAGTGGGGACTTCATCCAGAAGTCTTCCAACTGTTGGTAAACCATTGGGAAAGGCCACAGGTGGACATGATGACGTCCCGCCTAAACAAAAAACTAGATATTGAGCCAGGTCAAGGGACCCTCAGGCAATAGCTGTGGACGCTCTAGTGACACCGTGGGTGTACCAGTCGGTTTATGTATTCCCTCCTCTGCCTCTCATACCAAAGGTACTGAGAATAATAAGAAAACGAGGAGTAAGAACGATACTCGTGGTTCCGGATGGGCCAAGAAGAGCTTGGTACCCAGAACTTCAAGAAATGATATCAGAGGACCCATGGCCTCTACCGCTCAGACAGGATCTGCTACAGCAGGGGCCCTGTCTGTTCCAAGACTTACCACGGCTGCGTTTGACGGCATGGCGGTTGATTTCCGGATCCTAAAGGAAAAGGGCATTCCGGAGGAAGTCATTCCTACGCTGATAAAAGCCAGGAAAGAAGTAACCGCAAACCATTATCACCGTATTTGGCGAAAATATGTTGCGTGGTGTGAGGCCAGGAAGGCCCCAACAGAGGAATTTCAGCTGGGTCGTTTTCTGCACTTCCTACAGTCAGGAGTGACTATGGGCCTAAACTTGGGTTCCATTAAGGTCCAGATTTCGGCTCTGTCGATTTTCTTCCAGAAAGAACTGGCTTCACTGCCTGGAGTTCAGACATTTGTAAAGGGAGTGCTACATATTCAGCCCCCTTTTGTGCCTCCAGTGGCACCTTGGGATCTCAACGTGGTGTTGAGTTTCCTAAAATCACATTGGTTTGAGCCACTTAAAACTGTGGATTTGAAATATCTCACGTGGAAAGTGGTCATGTTATTGGCCTTGGCTTCGGCCAGGCGTGTGTCAGAATTGGTGGCTTTGTCATGTAAAAGCCCTTATCTGATTTTCCATATGGATAGGGCAGAATTGAGGACTCGTCCCCAGTTTCTCCCTAAGGTGGTATCAGCTTTTCACTTGAACCAACCTATTGTAGTGCCTGCGGCTACTAGGGACTTGGAAGATTCCAAGTTACTGGACGTAGTCAGGGCCTTAAAAATTTATATTTCCAGGATGGCTGGAGTCAGGAAAACTGACTCGCTTTTTATCCTGTAGGCACCCAACAAAATAGGTGCTCCTGCTTCTAAGCAGACTATTGCTCGCTGAATTTGTAGCACAATTCAGCTGGAGCATTCTGCGGCTGGATTGCCGCATCCTAAATCAGTAAAAGCCCATTCCACGAGGAAAGTGGGCTCATCTTGGGCGGCTGCCTGAGGGGTCTTGGCTTTACAACTTTGCCGAGCTGCAACTTGGTCAGGGGCAAACACGTTTGCTAAATTCTACAAATTTGATACCCTGGCTGAGGAGGACCTTGAGTTCTGTCATTCGGTGCTGCAGAGTCATCCGCACTCTCCCGCCCGTTTGGGAGCTTTGGTATAATCCCCATGGTCCTTACGGAGTTCCCAGCATCCACTAGGACGTCAGAGAAAATAAGATTTTACTCACCGGTAAATCTATTTCTCGTAGTCCGTAGTGGATGCTGGACGCCCATCCCAAGTGCGGATTGTCTGCAATACTTGTATGTAGTTATTGCCTAACTAAGGGTTATTGTTGAGCCATCTGTTGAGAGACTCAGTTATATTTCATACTGTTAACTGGGTATAGTATCACGAGTTATACGGTGTGATTGGTGTGGCTGGAATGAGTCTTACCCGGGATTCAAAATGCTTCCTTATTGTGTCAGCTCTTCCGGGCACAGTATCCTAACTGAGGTCTGGAGGAGGGTCATAGTGGGAGGAGCCAGTGCACACCAGATAGTACCTAATCTTTCTTTTAGAGTGCCCAGTCTCCTGCGGAGCCCGTCTATTCCCCATGGTCCTTACGGAGTTCCCAGCATCCACTACGGACTACGAGAAATAGATTTACCGGTGAGTAAAATCTTATTTTCGACTCGGCACCTTTTATATTGATACCGGGATGGCCCTGCATTTATATGAGAATTAGAAATGGCCTTTTTAGGCCCACAAAGATGAGGTCATTAGAGTGAGGGTGGGAATACTCACAACATTGCAACAATCATGGCCGACGGAGTACCACTGTGTATGCCTGTGTTCAAGTTTTTTGGGCTTTACTGTAGGGATGTGCACTTGAAATTTTTCGGGTTTTGTGTTTTGGTTTTGGGTTCGGTTCCGCGGCCGTGTTTTGGGTTCGACCGCGTTTTGGCAAAACCTCACCGAATTTTTTTTGTCGGATTCGGGTGTGTTTTGGATTCGGGTGTTTTTTTCAAAAAACCCTAAAAAACAGCTTAAATCATAGAATTTGGGGGTCATTTTGATCCCAAAGTATTATTAACCTCAAAAACCATAATTTCCACTCATTTTCAGTCTATTCTGAATACCTCACACCTCACAATATTATTTTTAGTCCTAAAATTTGCACCGAGGTCGCTGGATGACTAAGCTAAGCGACCCTAGTGGCCGACACAAACACCTGGCCCATCTAGGAGTGGCACTGCAGTGTCACGCAGGATGGCCCTTCCAAAAAACACTCCCCAAACAGCACATGACGCAAAGAAGAAAAAAAGAGGCGCAATGAGGTAGCTGTGTGAGTAAGCTAAGCGACCCTAGTGGCCGACACAAACACCTGGCCCATCTAGGAGTGGCACTGCAGTGTCACGCAGGATGGCCCTTCCAAAAAACACTCCCCAAACAGCACATGACGCAAAGAAGATAAAAAGAGGCGCAATGAGGTAGCTGTGTGAGTAAGCTAAGCGACCCTAGTGGCCGACACAAACACCTGGCCCATCTAGGAGTGGCACTGCAGTGTCACGCAGGATGGCCCTTCCAAAAAACACTCCCCAAACAGCACATGACGCAAAGAAGAAAAAAAGAGGCGCAATGAGGTAGCTGTGTGAGTAAGATAAGCGACCCTAGTGGCCGACACAAACACCTGGCCCATCTAGGAGTGGCACTGCAGTGTCACGCAGGATGGCCCTTCCAAAAAACCCTCCCCAAACAGCACATGACGCAAAGAAAAAAAGAGGCGCAATGAGGTAGCTGTGTGAGTAAGATAAGCGACCCTAGTGGCCGACACAAACACCGTGCCCATCTAGGAGTGGCACTGCAGTGTCACGCAGGATGGCCCTTCCAAAAAACCCTCCCCAAACAGCACATGACGCAAAGAAAAAAAGAGGCGCAATGAGGTAGCTGTGTGAGTAAGATAAGCGACCCTAGTGGCCGACACAAACACCGGGCCCATCTAGGAGTGGCACTGCAGTGTCACGCAGGATGGCCCTTCCAAAAAACATTCCACAAACAGCACATGACGCAAAGAAAAATTAAAGAAAAAAGAGGTGCAAGATGGAATTGTCCTTGGGCCCTCCCACCCACCCTTATGTTGTATAAACAGGACATGCACACTTTAACCAACCCATCATTTCAGTGACAGGGTCTGCCACACAACTGTGACTGAAATGACGGGTTGGTTTAGACCCCCACCGAAAAAGAAGCAATTAATCTCTCCTTGCACAAACTGGCTCTACAGAGGCAAGATGTCCACCTCATCATCATCGTCCGATATATCACCGTGTACATCCCGCTCCTCACAGATTATCAATTCGTCCCCACTGGAATCCACCATCTCAGCTCCCTGTGTACTTTCTGGAGGCAATTGCTGCTGGTCAATGTCTCCACGGAGGAATTGATTATAATTCATTTTAATGAACATCATCTTCTCCACATTTTCTGGAAGTAACCTCGTACGCAGATTGCTGACAAGGTGAGCGGCGGCACTAAACACTCTTTCGGAGTACACACTTGTGGGAGGGCAACTTAGGTAGAATAAAGCCAGTTTGTGCAAGGGCCTCCAAATTGCCTCTTTTTCCTGCCAGTATAAGTACGGACTGTCTGACGTGCCTACTTGGATGCGGTCACTCATATAATCCTCCACCATTCTTTCAATGGTGAGAGAATCATATGCAGTGACAGTAGACGACATGTCCGTAATAGTTGTCAGGTCCTTCAGTCCGGACCAGATGTCAGCATCAGCAGTCGCTCCAGACTGCCGTGCATCACCGCTAGCGGGTGGGCTCGGAATTCTGAGCCTTTTCCTCGCACCCCCAGTTGCGGGAGAATGTGAAGGAGGAGATGTTGACAGGTCGCGTTCCGCTTGACTTGACAATTTTCTCACCAGCAGGTCTTTGAACCCCAGCAGACTTGTGTCTGCCGGAAAGAGAGATCCAAGGTAGGTTTTAAATCTAGGATCGAGCACGGTGGCCAAAATGTAGTGCTCTGATTTCAACAGATTGACCACCCGTGAATCCTTGTTAAGCGAATTAAGGGCTCCATCCACAAGTCCCACATGCCTAGCGGAATCGCTCCCTTTTAGCTCCTCCTTCAATGCCTCCAGCTTCTTCTGCAAAAGCCTGATGAGGGGAATGACCTGACTCAGGCTGGCAGTGTCTGAACTGACTTCACGTGTGGCAAGTTCAAAAGGTTGCAGAACCTTGCACAACGTTGAAATCATTCTCCACTGCGCTTGAGACAGGTACATTCCACCTCCTATATCGTGCTCAATTGTATAGGCTTGAATGGCCTTTTGCTGCTCCTCCAACCTCAGAAGCATATAGAGGGTTGAATTCCACCTCGTTACCACTTCTTGCTTCAGATGATGGCAGGGCAGGTTCAGGCGTTTTTGGTGGTGCTCCAGTCTTCTGTACGTGGTGCCTGTACGCCGAAAGTGTCCCGCAATTCTTCTGGCCACCGACAGCATCTCTTGCACGCCCCTGTCGTTTTTTTAAAAATTCTGCACCACCAAATTCAAGGTATGTGCAAAACATGGGACGTGCTGGAATTTGCCCATATTTAATGCACACACAATATTGCTGGCGTTGTCCGATGCCACAAATCCACAGGAGAGTCCAATTGGGGTAAGCCATTCCGCGATGATCTTCCTCAGTTGCCGTAAGAGGTTTTCAGCTGTGTGCGTATTCTGGAAACCGGTGATACAAAGCATAGCCTGCCTAGGAAAGAGTTGGCGTTTGCGAGATGCTGCTACTGGTGCCGCCGCTGCTGTTCTTGCGGCGGGAGTCCATACATCTACCCAGTGGGCTGTCACAGTCATATAGTCCTGACCCTGCCCTGCTCCACTTGTCCACATGTCCGTGGTTAAGTGGACATTGGGTACAACTGCATTTTTTAGGACACTGGTGAGTCTTTTTCTGACGTCCGTGTACATTCTCGGTATCGCCTGCCTAGAGAAGTGGAACCTAGATGGTATTTGGTAACGGGGGCACACTGCCTCAAGAAATTGTCTAGTTCCCTGTGAACTAACGGCGGATACCGGACGCACGTCTAACACCAACATAGTTGTCAAGGCCTCAGTTATCCGCTTTGCAACAGGATGACTGCTGTGATATTTCATCTTCCTCGCAAAGGACTGTTGGACAGTCAATTGCTTGGTGGAAGTAGTAAAAGTGGGCTTACGACTTCCCCTCTGGGATGACCATCGACTCCCAGCAGCAACAACAGCAGCGCCAGCAGCAGTAGGCGTTACACGCAAGGATGCATCGGAGGAATCCCAGGCAGGAGAGGACTCGTCAGAATTGCCAGTGACATGGCATGCAGGACTATTGGCATTCCTGGGGAAGGAGGAAATTGACACTGAGGGAGTTGGTGGGGTGGTTTGCGTGAGCTTGGTTACAAGAGGAAGGGATTTACTGGTCAGTGGACTGCTTCCGCTGTCGCCCAAAGTTTTTGAACTTGTCACTGACTTATTATGAATGCGCTGCAGGTGACGTATAAGGGAGGATGTTCCGAGGTGGTTAACGTCCTTACCCCTACTTATTACAGCTTGACAAAGGCAACACACGGCTTGACAAATGTTGTCCGCATTTCTGGTGAAATACTTCCACATCGAAGAGCTGATTTTTTTGGTATTTTCACCAGGCATGTCAACGGCCCTATTCCTCCCACGGACAACAGGTGTCTCCCCGGGTGCCTGACTTAAACAAACCACCTCACCATCAGAATCCTCCTTGTCAATTTCCTCCCCAGCGCCAGCAACACCCATATCCTCCTCATCCTGGTGTACTTCAACACTGACATCTTCAATCTGACTATCAGGAACTGGACTGCGGGTGCTCCTTCCAGCACTTGCAGGGGGCGTGCAAATGGTGGAAGGCGCATGCTCTTCACGTCCAGTGTTGGGAAGGTCAGGCATCGCAACCGACACAATTGGACTCTCCTTGTGGATTTGGGATTTCGAAGAACGCACAGTTCTTTGCGGTGCTCTTGCCAGCTTGAGTCTTTTCAGTTTTCTAGCGGGAGGCTGAGTGCTTCCATCCTCATGTGAAGCTGAACCACTAGCCATGAACATAGGCCAGGGCCTCAGCCGTTCCTTGCCACTCCGTGTCGTAAATGGCATATTGGCAAGTTTACGCTTCTCCTCCGACAATTTTATTTTAGATTTTGGAGTCCTTTTTTTACTGATATTTGGTGTTTTGGATTTTACATGCTCTGTACTATGACATTGGGCATCGGCCTTGGCAGACGACGTTGCTGGCATTTCATCGTCTCGGCCATGACTAGTGGCAGCAGCTTCAGCACGAGGTGGAAGTGGATCTTGATCTTTCCCTAATTTTGGAACCTCAACATTTTTGTTCTCCATATTTTAATAGGCATAACTAAAAGGCACCTCAGGTAAACAATGGAGATGGATGGATACTAGTATACTTATGGATGGACGAGCGACTGCCGACACAGAGGTCGCTACAGCCGTGGACTACCGTACTGTGTCTGCTGCTAATATAGACTGGATGATAAGCAGATGAAATTAATATATATATATATATATATATAATATCACTAGTACTGCAGCCGGACAGGTATATATATTTATTATGTAATGACTGATGACGGACCTGCTGGACACTGTCAGGTCAGCAGCACCGCAGACTGCTACAGTAAGCTACTATAGTAGTATGTATAAAGAAGAAAGGAAAAAAAAAAACACGGGTAGGTGGTATACAATTATGAATGGACGAGCGACTGCCGACACAGAGGTAGCTACAGCCGTGGACTACCGTACTGTGTCTGCTGCTAATATAGACTGGATGATAATGAGATGAAATCAATATATATTATATCACACTAGTACTGCAGCCGGACAGGTAGATATATTTATTATGTAATGACTGATGACGGACCTGCTGGACACTGTCAGCTCAGCAGCACCGCAGACTGCTACAGTAAGCTACTATAGTAGTATGTATAAAGAAGAAAGAAAAAAAAAAACCACGGGTAGGTGGTATACAATTATGGATGGACGAGCGACTGCCGACACAGAGGTAGCTACAGCCGTGGACTACCGTACTGTGTCTGCTGCTAATATAGACTGGATGATAATGAGATGAAATCAATATATATATATATAATATCACTAGTACTGCAGCCGGACAGGTATATATATTTATTATGTAATGACTGATGACGGACCTGCTGGACACTGTCAGCTCAGCAGCACCGCAGACTGCTACAGTAAGCTACTATAGTAGTATGTATAAAGAAGAAAGAAAGAAAAAAACCACGGGTAGGTGGTATACAATTATGGATGGACGAGCGACTGCCGACACAGAGGTAGCTACAGCCGTGGACTACCGTACTGTGTCTGCTGCTAATATAGACTGGATGATAATGAGATGAAATCAATATATATATATATATAATATCACTAGTACTGCAGCCGGACAGGTATATATATTTATTATGTAATGACTGATGACGGACCTGCTGGACACAGTCAGCTCAGCAGCACCGCAGACTGCTACAGTAAGCTACTATAGTAGTATGTATAAAGAAGAAAGAAAAAAAAAACCACGGGTAGGTGGTATACAATATTATATATATATTATATACAATTATATATATATATATATATATATATATATATTAAACTGGTGGTGACTGGTGGTCAGGTCACTGGTCACACTATCAGCAACTTGCAAGTAGTACTCCTAAGCAGACAATCACAATATATATTATACTGGTGGTCAGTGTGGTCACAATGGCAGTGTGGCACTCTGGCAGCAAAAGTGTGCACTGTACGTTATATGTACTCCTGAGTCCTGCTCTCAGACTCTAACTGCTCCCCACTGTCAGTGTCTCCCCCACAAGTCAGATAATATACAGTCACACTATCTATCACTTCAGCAAGTAACTAGTACTCCTCCTAATGCTCCCCAAAATTACTACTGTGTCTCTCTCTACTGTCTCACTCTCTTCTCTATAAACGGAGAGGACGCCAGCCACGTCCTCTCCCTATGAATCTCAATGCACGTGTGAAAATGGCGGCGACGCGCGGCTCCTTATATAGAATCCGAGTCTCGCGATAGAATCCGAGCCTCGCGAGAATCCGACAGCGGGATGATGACGTTCGGGCGCGCTCGGGTTAACCGAGCAAGGCGGGAAGATCCGAGTCGCTCGGCCCCGTGTAAAAAAACATGAAGTTCGGGCGGGTTCGGATTCCGAGGAACCGAACCCGCTCATCCCTACTTTACTGCTGTTTGACCCAGCAAGTGAGAGCCTGATGCAGTTTCTGACTCTGTGCTCTATAGTTCAGAGTTATATCTGGAGGAGGAGAGCTCTTTTTTGTGGCAGAGAGGACCAGTACTCGATGCCAGTAGTTGCACAGGAGAACCCTGATTTTGTAAACCCTGGCTTCCATTATGCAAATGAGTACCATGACCGAGCGAAGAATGTGGAACAGAGCCCGCCCTCATGGAGATGTTTTCATGGAAACTGTGGAGGCTTTTCAAGATGAGCAGTGGATGGCCCACTTTCGCATGTCACATGCTACGTTCCACTACCTGCTGGACCTACTCGCCCCAGCACTTACTATACAGACCACCCACTACCGGACACCTATCCAGCCAAGGAGGAGACAGGTGATTGCGCAGTGGAGGTATGCTACACCAGGAGAGTACCGCACAATCTCCTGCTTGTTCGGTGTTGGGATCTCTTCAGAGATGTCTGCAGAGTCCTACACCAGGTTACGAAGGCTATTCTGGATACCCTATGCCAACGGCTCATCTGCTTACCGCAAGGGCAGCGTCTAGATGACACCATCCAAGGCTTCCTGTGGCGTGGGTATCCCCAGTGGGCCGGTGCCATCGATGCCCCCCGTGACAACCCAGTGGATTATTATAATCAGAAAGGATGGCATTCCATCACCTTACAGGCTGTGGTCGACTAAATAGACTGGTAAGCATATTTTTTCAGTGTGTGTTTTTAAATGCAGTGTACCTTTCATTGTTCTACAAATTGTTCAAACTTTTCTTTTAGCTTCACTGATGTATTTATTGGCTGGCCTGGGTGGGCACATGATGCTCGCGTTCTTAAAAACTGTGATTTGTACAATATTGCGGAGTACAAGCAGGGCGCATGGCTTTTTCCCAGAGAGGTGAAAATATATATATTTTTTCACAACGGTGTTTTAAATGATTTTTCAATTTTGGGTGTAAATTGTGGCAGAATGTGTGTAGGCTGTAGTGTTTCTCTTTTTAAACTGTCGAAGTCAAAAATATTACATAGAGAGAACATACAGACTCTATAAATTATGAGTCGCTATGCTTGCAAATACGCGCAGCGAGCACAGCAATATATGGTAACATACGCATTTACACAGACATGCCACAGAGATAGATTCGACACATATTTCATACAGCACATAATTATAAGATATCAAGCGCCAGACATCATAATGATTTAAAATTATATAATGGAGTAACATCATGTATGTGTATTATTGGAGCAGAGCAAGATAGACATGTCGTGTTTGGTATTACAGTAACCAGATTAATGTGTAGATTCATTTGATACTTGTTATTAAGTTGTAGGACATTGCTATAAGTAGTTATGATTAAATGTATGAAAGCTAAAGTAATTCTTATTAGAACAATGGACATTCCAAGCAGGTGGTGGACAGGAAACTCAGGCCAGCCCTTTTGATGTCTTCAAGGCTGAACTTTGTTAGCATAGGAACAGACCAGTGACTCATCATGAATGAGAAAGTTCCCTCCCTTAGACTAGTCTGTGCATTCCCCCAAACTACATAGTACATTGCTGATCAGACACACAGGAGTTGCTGTTTTGTCCCAGACGATGGTGGAGTTGCTGCCAGTCCGGTGCCTACATGATTTTACAGAAAGAGAGTGATATGGAGGGAAGACTTTATATGAGAAAGATATGGTGATATATTTGCTGGCCTGTAACTGTATGTATTTGATTTAGTTTGTATTAACTGCTTACTGTATAAATTGTAACCATTTAACTATATGTATACTGTACATTGTGATATATTGAATACATATCCTTTTAATAACAAATATATACATCAATGAGCTTTGGAACTCAGATAATGTGTGGGTGTATTGTTTTCTCTTACGGGATGCAGTGTTTTGCGACGTACAGCGCACTTTTATCATATATGGTAATAAGATGCGCCTGGCGTCTACAGTATATATTAGAGCGGACATTTTAAGTATTTGTTAGAAAGCAATTTGGCATTTACAGATGGGGGCTGCGTCCGCGATATCACGGTCTTAATGATGCACTGTACATTACAAACGCGACACTGCGGTCGATCAGCTAATGGTGGACACATCGTGACGCTGAGAAATCACATCCGTGTGTTCTGTTGTGTTATTAGTAAGCCGCTGACATGAAATTCAAGGGACAATGTGTTTCTCATAATATTTAAGATGCTAAAGCGTATCTTTATTGTTGCAAAACAAAGTTCAAATAAGTCATATTGTGTTTGATTGAGATTGGATTCTTTATCTGTTGAGTAGATTTATAAGTACATTTAAAAGTTGCTGCATATCCATGATATGGCTGTGTTAGCATGCTGAGAAATTTTGTATACCTTTTCAAACTCAGGCCTAAAGTAACTTTGGTGCCTGTATAGGGTGTGATTTCTTTGTGACAAAGGATGCTGCATGGTCTGTCCTCATTTTGGACTAACCACATGGTCTGTCCACCATCTTGTGTAAACCTCATGGATGTGGAAGGGGGAGGAGCAGTGGCCATTTTAGAAAGGTCACTTTCTAAATAGCTGATTTTCAGTCTGCTCTGAACAATCAGTTTCGTATGTCACATTCATAGCACCATTTATGAGTTACCAATGAATTTATTTAACCCATGCCATAGTCAATTACAAATAGTTTCAATTGGGCCTAGTGAGAGTAACTGGTGAGATAAGTGTTTTTTTTTCCTTTTTGTCTGTGAAAAAAAAGAGTTTGGGTTTTTTTTACTTTCTTTTCTTCCAAAACTTGTGGAGGATAGCCATTGAAATGCAAATTAACCTGTGTAACTATTTTTTTAGTAGTGAACAGCAAATATCTTTGGTATGCAAATTAGAGGCAGTGAAGAGGTAAGGTGTCTCATAGGAGGATAGTAAATGATATCTATATATAATATTATTATAATTATGTGTATATTTATATTATTATAATTATGATATAAATCAGTGTATGTTCTGATAGATAGCTTTCCAATCTGATTCAAATAATTTAAATTATAGATTATTGCAGTCATTATAGATCTGTGTGAAATCGGATACATTTGTTTGCTATACAGATACATTTGAAATAAATGTATTTAAGGGAGTAATTATAAAAACACAAAACGCAGTTCTGGCCCAGTCATAAAGGGTTTACACGGAACAAATTTGGGTTGTGTTGTGAGCGGTTATAGTTTGTATTGCTCACATTTATAGAGACTGTGTGATTTGTTTTATTGCGGGTGCACTTTGTACACGTGCTCTGGACAAAGACAGGTGAGCGCACGTGGCGTAAAAGACACGCTGGTCGTATGATTACGCAAGGTTGCATAGGAGTGCGGATGCTAAGTATAAAGCACACGATATTTGTTCATTTAAGGTGGGATAGTAGACATTTAATACAACAGCACATAACTATCCAATTTCAAAAGCAGGTTACTCTAAATTTAGTTTAAAAACTGTAAGCACCTCTGGAATAAAGCTGCTGACTTAAGGGAGTAAAACAATTTTCTCTACAGAAAAACCAGGTGTATTTGAGTGAGTGAAAGCAGAGTGAGTGGAGCTGAACCCGGGAATTCAGGATCCCATCGTGGTACACTGGGTTAGTAGAGGCCCGGTGGTGTAGGATTCACTACCTTACGTGATAAGAACTAGGTTTCAAATTGAACCAAGTGTTCAAAGTGAACTATGTGTTCAGAGTCCCAAGTGAACTAGGTGTTCAAAGTGAACTAGGTGTTCAAAGTGAACTAGGTGTTCTAGGTGGTCTACAGCAATCGTAGGGCATATAGATAACTAATATCTATAGGCTGTGCGATTGAATCGCATGCCCGTGTGTTCTACACAGCACAATGTGATACCATTGTGTCATATGCGCTGTGGAAAGGCATACGCAGACGTGATTATATAGACAAAGGGGTTTTTCTCTCAATAATGTTGGGAAATCTCCCTGGTGGGCTTCCACTGGAAAGGGTGAAGAATAGTTATCTAATTTCTCTGTTTTTCACCCTACAAAAATTCCAGTGGAAAGATACCGAAAAGGAATTTTTCGCTGCCTCTCTCAGGAAAATATTCCAACAGAACCTCCACCGAAAGAAATTACGGTGCTGTAAGGTCTTATAGGAGCCCTAAGTTGGGTACATTGAGATCCGCTATCGTTGTACTTGCCAGCGTGGATGAGAGCGAGTGGAAGGCGTTCGGAGAGACTTCCACCGTCTACTTGCATTGAGTATTTTGATGTTTGTGGGAATTTTTTTTCTTAGTGAAAAGACCCACAAATATGGGAGCCAGTTGCTCAAGTGAGAGACGTTTAGGCGGGGTTCTGGCTGAAGTTATTATGCTGAAGTTATGTGTGGGAAATATGGTTCACACACAGAGGTTTTTTGCAATGAGTGGGTACGTATGATTGTTGAAGATAAAACCCCATTTCCAAGGATAGGATGGGCAGCTTTGAGCCAGAGGTATTACAGAACATAAGGATTAAAATATGTCAGATAAAATCTAGAAAACAAAGGGTCAGACATACAAATAGTTTAAACCTGTAGCAGCAAGAGGGGTTGGTGAGTTTGATCCTAAGGTATTGCAGGTGGTATGCCTAACCAAAGTCATATAAGACAAGAATGGAAATATAAGAACTGTTTGAACTTGTAGCAACAATAAACAAGTAGGAAGAAAAAGAGAAAGCAAGTACACCGCCATATGTAGATGTGGAAGCAGTTACGGCCAGCATACAAACTATAGAATATAATAAAAATATGAAAAATATGACTGTAACCTATATATGTACTAATGAATGTTGAAGTTTTATTTAGGAGGAGAAGGAGATCTGATTGGTTTCAGCCATTTCTCATGCACTCAGAGGAGTATCCAACCGGTAAAATAAGAGCAGTAGCCTGCGGGGGAAGTGGCTGAGACCAGTGGAACTGGTAAGTATGGTATCATTCGTGTACATATATAGTAAAACCAAAAAATAAAATAAAAATCAAGAAAGTAACGGCAGAAATGGAGAAAAACCTGTCCGCACATTAGTATTTGCCAGTAGGAAAGCGGACAGAGACAAGGTAACCCCCGGGTATTTCTTTTAGTTACCATATAAGAAGTATTCATTCCTAGTACAGGTTGAGTATCCCTTATCCAAAATGCTTGGGACCAGAAGTATTTTGGATATCGGATTTTTCCATATTTTGGAATAATTGCATACCATAATGAGATACCATGATGTTGGGACCCAAGTCTAAGCAGAGAATGCATTTATGTTTCATATAAACCTTATACACACAGCCTGAAGGTCATTTAATACAATATTTTTAATAACTTTGTGTATTAAACAAAGCGTGTGTACATTCACACAATTCATTTATGTTTCATATACACCTTATACAGACAGCCTGAAGGTCATTTAATACAATATTTTTAATAACTTTGTATATTAAACAAAGTTTGTGTACATTGAGCCATCAAAAAACAAAGGTTTCACTATCTCACTCTCACTCAAAAAATTCCGTATTTCGGAAAATTCCGTATTTCGGAATATTTGGATATGGGATACTCAACCTGTAATGCCCCTAGTCAAGATGAGCTCGGAAATGTTTGTTGGACCATGCACAGACCCTTAATACGGGATGAGAAGGATTGAATGAATACTTCGCATGACCTAGAAGCTTGTTACATTTTTTTTTCTTTTGCAGAAATAGAAAACTCTCCGTCTGGATTAATCACTGGTAAACACTAATTCGGCAAATGGGAGGTGGCTGTCTCTGTGCTAATGGACGGGCTCAATAAGGTATTGAGGGTCAGGGTGCAGACTTCTTTGCCAAATTGGAAAGGGGTCACAGTAGCTAATCTTAGAAAGTGCGCTATTGAACATCAAAAGAATATTGCTAGGCGCAGAGAACAACAGGTGGAGAGGTAGAGGACGGTAAGTATACAGGCACATACAGGAAAGACCCATCAGTCCAAACCCCAGATCGCTAATGGTAAGTCAAGGTCAATAATATGTTACACTTGTAGGAAGGAAAGGCATTTTGCCAGAGATTGTAGGAGTAGTAGGACACATAGTCAATATAGACCCCCTAGACAGAAAACACAAGACACATTATTAAACACATAGACGGGACCAAGGGACATATAGTAAGGAATCACAAGCCATAAAGAAAACACAGATTCGGCTAATGGGAAGAACAAAATAAATGCAACATTGCCCTTTGACAAAACTTGCTGGGGTTAAGATGGGGCCTCTAAACTTTTGCTTCTTTTTCCTAGCAGAAATGGCCCCTGATTAACTTAACAGGAGCTTTGTTAGATATGATATACATATAATGTGCTCCCGCTCAGGAAGTACAAAGTATGTTAGACACCCACGAAGACTAATGTTACATTTCACTGTTCTAGATGCATGTCCATCAGAGGTAGAGGAAATTATCTCACAGATACCGGGTTCCCTATGAACTTAGGATGGACAGGACACTGGATTGATGGCTGGGATAGTCCCAATAGCGATACAATAAACACAAACAATTTTTAAGGGGAGTAGACCAAGTAGAGAATCACTTCCCCGTAGTGCCCAATCCAGTTGTTAAAATTTATAAAATCTTCTCCACCTCTACAAACTCATCTGTCACCAACCTCTATTCTATTTCTCCACAGTTTCCTCTTCATCTTTTACGTTCACACACGGTGGTACAATACATGGACCCAATTACAGTTCAAACACTACATGCCTAATTGGTCCTTCAGAGTTCTACCTGAACCGAGTATAGCTCACCAGCACGATGACACCAGTATTACTGCAGTGTGCCTTGTCATGCACAAAGGGTGGAGGAAGGATGAGAATACTGGTGAAGGGAAATTTTGTATAGACACTGATATGCCTGTTGGTGAATGGCAAACCTGACATTTTTCTTTTTCATTTTCTCCTTCTTTCTCTCCTCTAGAGATGTTTTTTTTTTCTTTTGAGTTATGCTCATAGTACTCTATATTGCAAACACACAACAGTTAAATTAAGATACACATTTGTGTTCCCTACAGGAAAAGGAGGTCTGGAAGTTGAAGGGGTATGGTTAGGAGTCCCCAGGACTCTGGAGAGGTGGACACGGTAAGCCAGTGGCCCCCAGAGCATATCTCCCAAGCCTAGCTGAGGCGGCATATGGTCTGACTCACATAGGGTAAGGAAGATATGTGCAAGCTGGTAAGAGCCTACTGGAGTGCACCAGGGTTTTCTTCTCATGCAGGTGAGAAAGCAATGACCTGTCTTACTTGCTTGAGGAAGAATATTGTTAAGGCAATACCAGCAGATCCATCCCATATCCCTCCTGCAGACGGATCTTTTCAGGAAATACAAATTGACTTCGTACAGTTAACACCCTTTAGGAATTATTGTTATGTATTGGTGTGCACTGATGTGTTCTCAAACTGGGTAGAGGCATTTCCTGCCGCCACGGATGCTGCTGTGTTTACCGCAAAGAAAAATTGCGCAGAAATTTGCGTGTAGATAATGGTACCCCTAGAAGTAGGAGCAAAGCTTGGAATTGTACTATTGTGATCATAGATACTGCCACTAGCATTATGTAGCATCGGAACCACTCCCAGATCTTCACTTAACGAATCACCCTCTTCGAAATTTGTTTTTGTTTTGGTATTTGTGTCTTTTTGGTTTTTTTTGGAAGACAACCTCATGTCATGATTGATCCGCACAATGATCAGAAATACACAAATGAGGTGACAGTACAGTACTTTATCGAGATGAGCCAGCATTTGAGAACTTGACAAAAGAACTTGAAACTGTTGATTCCTGGTATGCCAAATACTAACTGTCTTGATTGTGAACCAAAAGACTGTGTGATTGTTCTTACGCTCAGGTTGCCTAATAGCCACAGACCATGTGACTTTATACCTTTATACCTTTGATAAAGTCACATGGTCTGTGATGAAATGCGTTAGGACCCCGCCTATTTGCACACCTTGACTTCATCCACCACACAGGTAGCAAGCTGCTGTCCGAGCCCGTGACATTTCGGCTCCCGCCCTGGCTTCTCCTACCACCGCCGGTAATTTCTATCTGTACGCTGAGCCTGTCACACTTTGACTCCCGTCCCGGCTATTCCACCTGCCGCCGGTGACTTCTACCATCAGGTTGAGCCACAGAGATACCTCAGCTCCCGTCCCGGCTTTTCCAACTGCCGCCGGTGACCCTTGCCAGCACGCCGCTGATAAACTGTATCCACCAACTCAGGGATAAGCACGTCCTCTCCTTTGCCGCATTATCAAGCACTGGGCACTGCAGGAACATACGACCGAGGACGCTCGGTCGGGACCAGCCCACGGAGAGGTACACATTCATTTATACAGCAGTTTCTTGTATTGCCGCACATAGATCCTCACTACGGCAACCAATAATAGACATTTGTGGATCAGCTGCTTACCTGATTGTGGATTTCCATATGGATATTTAATTGGATCTGTTTCCTCACCAAAATCGGAGGGTACTATTTCCAGTATATATATTTATAAGTTCAAGGTGTCTTGCTTCTAATCTTGGTTTTATTATATTACCTTTATTGTTTTTATGTGTTAAATTTAATGTTATCAATACAATAAAACATTTTAAATTTCCACACGTCAGCTCCTAATTAGCATTAATTTGCTCTAACACATTGCGCAGCCATCTTTTTTTCTTACCTTATTCATCTCTAATTGAACACGCACACAGTGTTCTGTGGCAGCGCACGTGGCAGAGCAATTTTATTTATAATACCCATATCTCTGGGCATTGTTATCTAAGGCGCTTTTTGGCAATTCTTTGTTTTTGCTTCTTGTCAACCAGGGGAAGCCCAGAAGTGCGGCCTGAAAAGATTGGCATTATTCTTTCAATTCTGTAGCGAAGCACAGATATTCAGCTAGTATATATAGATAGATAGATAGATAGATAGATAGATAGATAGATAGATAGATAGATAGATAGATAGATGGCATACCGGCACTACTTCGAGCACTGAGTCTGAAGATCCCCACCGCTGCATTGCACTCTCGCTCCTGTGACCGCGGCGCTACTATTTCAAATCTGCCACGGATCTGCAGCCAATCCCAGATTTACTTGCGGTCCACGGCTGATTTTAAATAGTAGCACTGCGTTCATAGGAGCCACAGTGCCGCACCAAAGGCCGCCGACCACATCCTCCTCCTCCGTTGCACCGCCGCCACTCTCCGCCTCCTCCTCCGCTGCACCGCCGTCGCACGCAGCTTCCCCTGCCGCCCTTAGCACTTCTCTGCACCTCCACCAACTCCCATAGCCTCCTCCTATGCACCATCTCTGAGGCCCACAGCCTCCTCCGCCCTGCGCTGACCACAGCCTCCTCATCCACTACACCGCAGACCCCAGCATCTTCAGCACTGCCGCTGCTAAATACAGTAGGCAATCTTACCCTGCTGCCTTTATCTCTCCCTAGTCCCTACTGTATGCCCTTGCTGTCCCTCTCTTTATCACTCTTCCTGTCCCTATGTCCCTGCTGTCACTCTCCCTGTCCATCTGTCACTCTCCCTGTCCATATGTCCCTGCTGTCACTCTCCCTGTCCCTCTGTCACTATCCCTGTCCAGCTGTCACTCTCCCTGTCCATATGTCCCTGCTGTCACTCTCCCTGTCCCTCTGTCACTATCCCTGTCCCTATTTCCCTGCTGTCACTTTCCCTGTCCCTCTGTCACTCTTCCTGTCCCTATGTCCCTGTCACTCTCACTGAATTTTGTCTCATTCCATGTGGCAAAATGTGAATTTTGGCTCATTCTGTGTGCTATGATGTGAAATTCGGCTCATAACGTGTGCTATAATGTGAATTTTGACTCATTCTGTGTGCTATAATGTGAATTTCGGCTCATTCTATGTGCTATAATGTGAATTTCGGCTCACACGTGTGCTATAATGTGAATTTCGGCTCATACCGTGTGGTATAATGTGAGTTTCGGCTCATTCTGTGTGCTATAATGTGAATTTCGTCTCATACCGTGTGCTATAATGTGAATATCGGCTCATACTATGTGCTATAATGTGAATTTCGGCTCATGCTGTGTACTATAATGTGAATTTCGGCTCATACCGTGTGCTATAATGTGAATTTCAGCTCATACTGTGTGGTATAATGTGAACCAGTGCCAGATTAAAGTCCACATGGGCCTGGAGCTGAGATTTTTGAAGGGCCTATTATGTGCCATCGCAGGTAGTGTGATCAGTGCCATAGAGAAGTTCTCCCGAGTGAGTAGTGTGGTGTGGTGACATACCATTTACTGCACTTCCTCCCCATACTACATCACTAAGCTACTTTCCTGCACTACATCACTGTGCTACTTCCCCATACTACATACCCACAATACAGTAACATCACTGTTCACATGACATCCCTGCAGTATATCACAATGCTCCCTTCCCACACTACATCTCTACACTATTTCACTGCACTACCTCTTAGGACTACATTCCCACACTACACTTACCTTTCCACACCACATTAATTGCTACCTTCCCACGCCACCATATTGCACTACCTTCCCACATGACATTACTACCTTCCCACACCACCATACTGCGCTGCCTTCACACATCACCATACTGCATTACTTTCCCACACCACTTTACTATGCTACCTTCCCACATCACTGTACTGTGCTACTTTTCCACACCACTGTACTGCATTACCTTCCCACACAACATTACTATGTTACTTTCAAACAACACCTTACTGCGCTACTTTCCCACACCGCCATACTCTGCTATGTTCCCACACCACCGTACTGCGCTACCTTCCCACACATTACTGCGCTATCTTCCCACACCACTGTACTGTGCTACCTTCCCACACATTACTGCGCTACCTTCCCACACCACCATACTGTGCTACCTTCCCACACCACATTACTACGCTACCTTCCCACACCACCATACTGCGCTATCTTCCCACACCACCATATTCTGCTACCTTCCCACACCACATTACTGAGTTACCTTCCCACACCACCGTACTGCGCTACCTTTCCACACCACCGTACTGCGCTACCTTCCCACACAATCATACTGTGCTACCTTCCCACACCACCGTACTGTGCTACCTTCCCTCACCACCGTACTCCCAAGTTTGGCGCGCATGTCACACCACTACCCATCAAGCCCCTCTCTGGCACCAGCCCACGTCGGCTATGCAGACACTAGTATGCAGCTTCCCTGGCTTCTGGCCACTTACCCAATACACGGCCTCTGAAGTTTGGCTACTTGCCTCTATTGGCCAGGAGGGAGCTACTCCCATTGGTCCTGTGGCATCTACCCATACCCCACAGGCAACGCCGGATGGTAGATGCTAGAATCAAGTTGGAGAAAGGACCTCTGATGTCAGTGGGAGGAGCCACAACATCAGGGGGAGGAGCTAGGCCAGCAGTATAGTTCTTCTCCTATCCACACCACCAACTACTCCCTTTAGTAACCCGGTGGCAAGTGAAGCGAGTCCGCGAGGGTACATTTCAAGTACACTGTTCGGGCATGGCTCCTCCCCCTGGTGAGGTGGCTCCTCCCCCAGGTGACTTGGAGTACAAAGTACATTATGTAAACAAACACCCTGCAGAATCACACTTTGCTGGATGTACCCTGCTCTGGCCGGTGGCTCCACCCTCCATCTGCCGGGTCTGCCATGGGCCCAGGGCATGAGCCCTGCTCCCCCTGCCCTTGTTACACCTCTGCTTCTAACTGTGTCTCAATAGTAAACACTACTAGATATTGCCACTAGGTAGCTATCTCTGTAGAGCCACAGCAACTGCAGAACACACCACAAGGTTCACACCACTGTTTGGCAGCAATGGAGAATGAGAGGACCAGGACTGACAGCAGCTGAATGAGCAAGACTTCAGATGAAGAGAAGACACATTGCTATCCTCCAGGGGGCGGGGCTGATCAGATCTATGGGTGGAGCTTTAGGCTTCCTGGTTAAAGGGAGGGGTGTTTCCAGCCTCAATGTGGAAGGAGTGGAGCAGCTGGGGACAGAGGTAGGACAGAGGGAGCATTAGGGCAGAGTTTTGGGCAGTGTGAGAAAGCACAGCTGCAGGCCACCCAGGGGGCAGGGCTTATTGCTGTCTGGGTGGATCTTATCTTATCTGAGCTTAAGGCAACCCAAGGAAGGGGACCAGTTGTGCACGGCTGCGGGCGATCCGGAGGTGATAGGAGGAGTTTTTGGCCAGGAGGGAGGCATTTGCTGTTGATGACTGATGACAGGAGAAAATTATTTTCTCCTGTCAACACTGGCTGACTGCACTGCAGGGATCCCATGGGCCTATTTTCAATGAAGGGCCTGGAGCTATAGCTCCATCAGCCCCATTGTTAATCCGGCCCTGATATGAACTTCGGCTCATACTGTGTGGTATAATGTGAAAGGGGCACCAGTACTTGATAGTATAAGGGGTGGTACTCCTGTGTGTACAAAGGCAGATTGGCTCTACGGCCGGTGAGTGTCTCATTGGGAAGACCATCGACCATGGCATTAGCAGAAATAAGCAGTCACAGCTGCAATAGCGTGCACCTCTGAACCAGGCCCAGAGTAGTCATACAACTCTCTTATATTATGCATACCGATTTTCTGTGTGCACTAAGTGACATTTCATTTACAGCAGTGCTCGAAGTGGGCCGATATACAACGGTATGGTATACCGGCACTTCTTCGAGCACTGTCCCCCCCGCTGGGCAGCCGCCGCATCGAGCTGACCGCGATGCTACTATTTCAAATCTGCCTCCCACCGGCAGCCAATCAGCAGCGGTCGCGTGGCTGCTCCTGATTGGCTGCAGGTCCGCTGCAGATTTGAATAGTAGCGCCGGCTCATAGGAGCCAGTACACTCTTCCGTTGCACCGCTGCCGCCGCGCTTTGTCTCTTCCTCTGCTGCATCGCCGTCCTCTGCCTCCTTCTCCGCTGCACCGCCGCCGTCCTCAGCCTCCTTTGTTGCCCTCAGTCCTTCTCTGCACTATCTCCGAGGCCCACAGCCTCCTCTGCCCTGCGACGACCACAGCCTCCTCCACCCCGCGACGACCACAGCCTCCTCATGCATCGCAGACCACAGCATCCTCAGCACCGCGCTGCTAAATAGGTTATCTCTCCCTTTCTCTGTCACTCTCCCTGTTCCTATGTCCCTGCTGTCACTCTCCCTGTCCCTATGTCCATGCTGTCACTTTCCCTGTCTCTCTCTCTGTCACTGCCCCTGCTGTCACTCTCCCTGTTCCTATGTCCCTGCTGTCACTCTCCCTGAAGTCTCATTCCATGTGTCATAATGTTAATTTTGGCTCATACAGTGTGCTATAATGTGAATTTTGGCTCATACCATGTGGTATAATGTGAATTTTGGCTCATACCATGTGGTATAATGCGAATTTCGGCTCATACCGTTTGCTAAAATGCGAATTTTGGTTCATTCCATGTGCTATAATGTGAATTTCAGATCATACCGTGTGCTATAATGTGAATTTCGGCTCATACTGTGTGGTATAATGTGAAAGGGCCAGCAGTACTAGATAGTATAAGGGGTCCTACTATTGTCGTGCATAATGTGTATAAGGGGTATATAGTTTGGTAAACTACACTAAAGGACACACACCCTTTTGAGTGGTCACGCCTTCACTTTTCCATACCCCCACTTCAAAATTTCCACTTCGACCACTGATTTGCACACATCGTCATGGTGCCAAGATGTGCACATATTAGCATCACAAGTTTTCCCTCGCACTTCTTTCAGATGAGGGAAAACTTGCAATGCCAGCAGGTGCTATGTGCCATTCCGGAATGGCACATTGCATCCATTACTTTGAATTGAATTCCCCCCATAGGTGTCTTTGGTAATGAGACGTACCTAATGGTTTATTCCTGAGTGCTGCAGTACTGTGTTTTTTTTTAATTTCTAGGCGAACGCAGGCTGATTGACAGGAAGCGGACGTTTGGGGGGTGGTAAATGGCCGTTTTCTGGGAGTGTCAGGAAAAAAACAAGTGTGCCCAAGCGTTTTCAGGGAGGGTGTGTGATGTCAACTCTGGCCCAATCTGTCTTTGTATCGCACTGTAGGAGTAAGTCCTGGACTACACACAGACCGCACAGACTGGAAAAATTATTAGATGGTGAGTGAGTTGCGAACGGATTTGCAGATGTCCACTGTCTGGTGAAGTTTTCGCTCGGTGTACACATGCACGGGGCGGGTTTTCGCACGGCGTACACTTGCACGGGGCGGGTTTTCACTCTCTATGGGCGGAAGCTATCTGATCGCAGACCTCTGCAAAAATGCAGAGGAGCGATCAGGTCTGAATTAGGCCCTTTGTTGCACCTTAAAAGTAAAAAAGGATAATAATATTGATGTAGTGTGACAATTGGGGTGGTGGGGATAGTAGTATTGCTGTAATCTGCAGGAAATGTGCGGTATTGCTGTAATGTGGGGTTGGTATTGCCAATTGCTGTAATGTGTACAGATGGTGGGCTATTGCTGTAATGTGGACGGACATGGTGATCTCAAATCAAGTTTTCTCAGGTACAGGGTGTAACATCTAGCCCTTGTCTGATTCTATACAGATTTCTATTCACCCATTGGGATGCAGAGAAACACCATATACCGTAGAGAATTCAGATAACTTTTGACCAAAGTGGTTTTACGTTAGGTGTGTAATTGACTATGGGTTATAGGGCCTTATTGAGCAGTGGTTGATATACAATCGCAATTGAATTTTTTTAAGGAACGCAGCTGCAGTTATCTGCTAATAGACATCAAGCACACCAGTACATAAGAATGCCCTCTGGTGCCTTCGTATATCCGTCCGACGTCGGCAAACTGCGAATATATTGGTAACATCATTGCAGATTGGGTGGTGCTGAAGCCTCTGAATGAGCCTGACCTCTCCCAAATGCAGCAGCTTGCCCGACACTCACAGAGCTCTCTTGCTGCATTACCACCCCTTGTCACCTCCCCCAAACGCTGCCCAGCTGTCACTGACTTTGTGACTGCTTTCCCTTGTGAGCGTGATTGCAACACAATCACCTGCACATGGGTATTGCATCTCAGATGCATGCACAATAGCAAAAAATTGGCCAAAATGTCAGCGATCTTAATTAGCAACCCCTGACGAATCAGGCCATAGCTGTGATACCAAATTTCTTGGAGCACTTTGAGAGCCACCCTGTTATATTTTTAGAATATATATGTATATATATATATATATATATATTAGAGATGAGCGGGTTCGGTTTCTCTGAATCCGAACCCGCACGAACTTCATGTTTTTTTCACGGGTCCGAGCAGACTCGGATCCTCCCGCCTTGCTCGGTTAACCCGAGCGCGCCCGAACGTCATCATGACGCTGTCGGATTCTCGCGAGACTCGGATTCTATATAAGGAGCCGCGCGTCGCCGCCATTTTCACACGTGCATTGAGATTGATAGGGAGAGGACGTGGCTGGCGTCCTCTCCATTTAGATTAGGGTTGAGAGAGAGAGAGAGAGATTGACCTGAGGCTGTGATACTGTAGAAGAGAGTGCAGAGTTTAGTGACTGACGACCACAGTGACCACCAGACAGTGCAGTTGTTTGTTTTATTTAATATATCCGTTCTCTGCCTGAAAAAAACGATACACACAGTTACTCAGTCACATACCATATCTGTGTGCACTGCTCAGCCCAGTGTGCTGCATCAATGTATATATATATCTGACTGTGCTCAGCTCACACAGCTTATAATTGTGGGGGAGACTGGGGAGCACTGCAGTGCCAGTTATAGGTTATAGCAGGAGCCAGGAGTACATAATATTATATTAAAATTAAACAGTGCACACTTTTGCTGCAGGAGTGCCACTGCCAGTGTGACTAGTGACCAGTGACCTGACCACCAGTATATATAATATTAGTAGTATACTATCTCTTTATCAACCAGTCTATATTAGCAGCAGACACAGTACAGTGCGGTAGTTCACGGCTGTGGCTACCTCTGTGTCGGCACTCGGCAGCCCGTCCATAATTGTATATACCACCTAACCGTGGTTTTTTTTTCTTTCTTTATACATACATACTAGTTACGAGTATACTATCTCTTTATCAACCAGTCTATATATTAGCAGCAGACACAGTACAGTGCGGTAGTTCACGGCTGTGGCTACCTCTGTGTCGGCACTCGGCAGCCCGTCCATAATTGTATATACCACCTAACCGTGGTTTTTTTTTCTTTCTTTATACATACATACTAGTTACGAGTATACTATCTCTTTATCAACCAGTCTATATATTAGCAGCAGACACAGTACAGTGCGGTAGTTCACGGCTGTGGCTACCTCTGTGTCGGCACTCGGCAGCCCGTCCATAATTGTATATACCACCTAACCGTGGTTTTTTTTTCTTTCTTTATACATACATACTAGTTACGAGTATACTATCTCTTTATCAACCAGTCTATATTAGCAGCAGACACAGTACAGTGCGGTAGTTCACGGCTGTGGCTACCTCTGTGTCGGCACTCGGCAGCCCGTCCATAATTGTATATACCACCTAACCGTGGTTTTTTTTTCTTTCTTTATACATACATACTAGTTACGAGTATACTATCTCTTTATCAACCAGTCTATATATTAGCAGCAGACACAGTACAGTGCGGTAGTTCACGGCTGTGGCTACCTCTGTGTCGGCACTCGGCAGCCCGTCCATAATTGTATATACCACCTAACCGTGGTTTTTTTTTCTTTCTTTATACATACATACTAGTTACGAGTATACTATCTCTTTATCAACCAGTCTATATTAGCAGCAGACACAGTACAGTACGGTAGTTCACGGCTGTGGCTACCTCTGTGTCTGCACTCGGCAGGCAGTCCGTCCATAATTGTATACCACCTAACCGTGGTTTTTTTTTCTTTCTTCTTTATACATACATAGTTACATAGACATCTCTTTATCAACCAGTCTATATTAGCAGCAGACACAGTACAGTACGGTAGTTCACGGCTGTGGCTACCTCTGTGTCTGCACTCGGCAGGCAGTCCGTCCATAATTGTATACCACCTAACCGTGGTTTTTTTTTCTTTCTTCTTTATACATACATAGTTACATAGACATCTCTTTATCAACCAGTCTATATTAGCAGCAGACACAGTACAGTACGGTAGTTCACGGCTGTGGCTACCTCTGTGTCTGCACTCGGCAGGCAGTCCATAATTGTATACTAGTATCCATCTCCATTGTTTACCTGAGGTGCCTTTTAGTTGTGCCTATTAAAATATGGAGAACAAAAATGTTGAGGTTCCAAAATTAGGGAAAGATCAAGATCCACTTCCACCTCGTGCTGAAGCTGCTGCCACTAGTCATGGCCGAGACGATGAAATGCCAGCAACGTCGTCTGCCAAGGCCGATGCCCAATGTCATAGTACAGAGCATGTCAAATCCAAAACACCAAATATCAGAAAAAAAAGGACTCCAAAACCTAAAATAAAATTGTCGGAGGAGAAGCGTAAACTTGCCAATATGCCATTTACGACACGGAGTGGCAAGGAACGGCTGAGGCCCTGGCCTATGTTCATGGCTAGTGGTTCAGCTTCACATGAGGATGGAAGCACTCAGCCTCTCGCTAGAAAAATGAAAAGACTCAAGCTGCCAAAAGCAGCACAGCAAAGAACTGTGCATTCTTCGAAATCCCAAATCCACAAGGAGAGTCCAATTGTGTCGGTTGCGATGCCTGACCTTCCCAACACTGGACGTGAAGAGCATGCGCCTTCCACCATTTGCACGCCCCCTGCAAGTGCTGGAAGGAGCACCCGCAGTCCAGTTCCTGATAGTCAGATTGAAGATGTCAGTGTTGAAGTACACCAGGATGAGGAGGATATGGGTGTTGCTGGCGCTGGGGAGGAAATTGACAAGGAGGATTCTGATGGTGAGGTGGTTTGTTTAAGTCAGGCACCCGGGGAGACACCTGTTGTCCGTGGGAGGAATATGGCCGTTGACATGCCTGGTGAAAATACCAAAAAAATCAGCTCTTCGGTGTGGAGGTATTTCACCAGAAATGCGGACAACAGGTGTCAAGCCGTGTGTTCCCTTTGTCAAGCTGTAATAAGTAGGGGTAAGGACGTTAACCACCTCGGAACATCCTCCCTTATACGTCACCTGCAGCGCATTCATAATAAGTCAGTGACAAGTTCAAAAACTTTGGGTGACAGCGGAAGCAGTCCACTGACCAGTAAATCCCTTCCTCTTGTAACCAAGCTCACGCAAACCACCCCACCAACTCCCTCAGTGTCAATTTCCTCCTTCCCCAGGAATGCCAATAGTCCTGCAGGCCATGTCACTGGCAATTCTGACGAGTCCTCTCCTGCCTGGGATTCCTCCGATGCATCCTTGCGTGTAACGCCTACTGCTGCTGGCGCTGCTGTTGTTGCCGCTGGGAGTCGATGGTCATCCCAGAGGGGAAGTCGTAAGCCCACTTGTACTACTTCCAGTAAGCAATTGACTGTTCAACAGTCCTTTGCGAGGAAGATGAAATATCACAGCAGTCATCCTACTGCAAAGCGGATAACTGAGGCCTTGGCATCCTGGGTGGTGAGAAACGTGGTTCCGGTATCCATCATTACTGCAGAGCCAACTAGAGACTTGTTGGAGGTACTGTGTCCCCGGTACCAAATACCATCTAGGTTCCATTTCTCTAGGCAGGCGATACCGAAAATGTACACAGACCTCAGAAAAAGAGTCACCAGTGTCCTAAAAAATGCAGCTGTACCCAATGTCCACTTAACCACGGACATGTGGACAAGTGGAGCAGGGCAGGGTCAGGACTATATGACTGTGACAGCCCACTGGGTAGATGTATGGACTCCCGCCGCAAGAACAGCAGCGGCGGCACCAGTAGCAGCATCTCGCAAACGCCAACTCTTTCCTAGGCAGGCTACGCTTTGTATCACCGGTTTCCAGAATACGCACACAGCTGAAAACCTCTTACGGCAACTGAGGAAGATCATCGCGGAATGGCTTACCCCAATTGGACTCTCCTGTGGATTTGTGGCATCGGACAACGCCAGCAATATTGTGTGTGCATTAAATATGGGCAAATTCCAGCACGTCCCATGTTTTGCACATACCTTGAATTTGGTGGTGCAGAATTTTTTAAAAAACGACATGGGCGTGCAAGAGATGCTGTCGGTGGCCAGAAGAATTGCGGGACACTTTCGGCGTACAGGCACCACGTACAGAAGACTGGAGCACCACCAAAAACTACTGAACCTGCCCTGCCATCATCTGAAGCAAGAAGTGGTAACGAGGTGGAATTCAACCCTCTATATGCTTCAGAGGTTGGAGGAGCAGCAAAAGGCCATTCAAGCCTATACAATTGAGCACGATATAGTAGGTGGAATGCACCTGTCTCAAGCGCAGTGGAGAATGATTTCAACGTTGTGCAAGGTTCTGATGCCCTTTGAACTTGCCACACGTGAAGTCAGTTCAGACACTGCCAGCCTGAGTCAGGTCATTCCCCTCATCAGGCTTTTGCAGAAGAAGCTGGAGACATTGAAGGAGGAGCTAACACGGAGCGATTCCGCTAGGCATGTGGGACTTGTGGATGGAGCCCTTAATTCGCTTAACAAGGATTCACGGGTGGTCAATCTGTTGAAATCAGAGCACTACATTTTGGCCACCGTGCTCGATCCTAGATTTAAAGCCTACCTTGGATCTCTCTTTCCGGCAGACACAAGTCTGCTGGGGTTGAAAGACCTGCTGGTGACAAAATTGTCAAGTCAAGCGGAACGCGACCTGTCAACATCTCCTCCTTCACATTCTCCCGCAACTGGGGGTGCGAGGAAAAGGCTCAGAATTCCGAGCCCACCCGCTGGCGGTGATGCAGGGCAGTCTGGAGCGACTGCTGATGCTGACATCTGGTCCGGACTGAAGGACCTGACAACGATTACGGACATGTCGTCTACTGTCACTGCATATGATTCTCTCAACATTGATAGAATGGTGGAGGATTATATGAGTGACCGCATCCAAGTAGGCACGTCACACAGTCCGTACTTATACTGGCAGGAAAAAGAGGCAATTTGGAGGCCCTTGCACAAACTGGCTTTATTCTACCTAAGTTGCCCTCCCACAAGTGTGTACTCCGAAAGAGTGTTTAGTGCCGCCGCTCACCTTGTCAGCAATCGGCGTACGAGGTTACATCCAGAAAATGTGGAGAAGATGATGTTCATTAAAATGAATTATAATCAATTCCTCCGCGGAGACATTGACCAGCAGCAATTGCCTCCACAAAGTACACAGGGAGCTGAGATGGTGGATTCCAGTGGGGACGAATTGATAATCTGTGAGGAGGGGGATGTACACGGTGATATATCGGAGGGTGATGATGAGGTGGACATCTTGCCTCTGTAGAGCCAGTTTGTGCAAGGAGAGATTAATTGCTTCTTTTTTGGGGGGGGTCCAAACCAACCCGTCATATCAGTCACAGTCGTGTGGCAGACCCTGTCACTGAAATGATGGGTTGGTTAAAGTGTGCATGTCCTGTTTTGTTTATACAACATAAGGGTGGGTGGGAGGGCCCAATGACAATTCCATCTTGCACCTCTTTTTTCTTTTCTTTTTCTTTGCATCATGTGCTGATTGGGGAGGGTTTTTTGGAAGGGACATCCTGCGTGACACTGCAGTGCCACTCCTAAATGGGCCCGGTGTTTGTGTCGGCCACTAGGGTCGCTAATCTTACTCACACAGTCAGCTACCTCATTGCGCCTCTTTTTTTCTTTGCGTCATGTGCTGTTTGGGGAGGGTTTTTTGGAAGGGACATCCTGCGTGACACTGCAGTGACACTCCTAGATGGGCCCGGTGTTTGTGTCGGCCACTAGGGTCGCTAATCTTACTCACACAGCTACCTCATTGCGCCTCTTTTTTTCTTTGCGTCATGTGCTGTTTGGGGAGGTTTTTTTGGAAGGGACATCCTGCGTGACACTGCAGTGCCACTCCTAGATGGGCCCGGTGTTTGTGTCGGCCACTAGGGTCGCTAATCTTACTCACACAGCTACCTCATTGCGCCTCTTTTTTTCTTTGCGTCATGTGCTGTTTGGGGAGGGTTTTTTGGAAGGGACATCCTGCGTGACACTGCAGTGACACTCCTAGATGGGCCCGGTGTTTGTGTCGGCCACTAGGGTCGCTAATCTTACTCACACAGCTACCTCATTGCGCCTCTTTTTTTCTTTGCGTCATGTGCTGTTTGGGGAGGGTTTTTTGGAAGGGACATCCTGCGTGACACTGCAGTGCCACTCCTAGATGGGCCCGGTGTTTGTGTCGGCCACTAGGGTCGCTTATCTTACTCACACAGCGACCTCGGTGCAAATTTTAGGACTAAAAATAATATTGTGAGGTGTGAGGTATTCAGAATAGACTGAAAATGAGTGTAAATTATGGTTTTTGAGGTTAATAATACTTTGGGATCAAAATGACCCCCAAATTCTATGATTTAAGCTGTTTTTTAGGGTTTTTTGAAAAAAACACCCGAATCCAAAACACACCCGAATCCGACAAAAAAAATTCGGTGAGGTTTTGCCAAAACGCGTTCGAACCCAAAACACGGCCGCGGAACCGAACCCAAAACCAAAACACAAAACCCGAAAAATTTCAGGCGCTCATCTCTAATATATATATATATATATATATACAGTTGTGCTCATAAGTTTACATACCCTAGCAGAATTTGTGATTTTCTGCCCATTTGTCAGAGAATATGAATGATAACTCACAAACTTTTCTTTCACTCATGGTTAGTGGTTGGGTGATGCCATTTATTGTCAAACAACTGTGTTTACTCTTTTTAAATCATAATGACAACAGAAACTACCCAAATGACCCTGATCAAAAGTTTACATACCCTGGAGATTTTGGCCTGATAACATGCACACAAGTTGACACAAAATGGTTTGAATGGCTACTAAAGGTAACCATCCTCACCTGTGATCTGTTTGCTTGTAATCAGTGTGTGTGTATAAAAGGTCAGTGAGTTTCTGGACTCCTGAAAGATCCTTGCGTCTTTCATCCAGTGCTGCACTGACGTGTCTGGATTCTGAGTCATGGGGAAAGCAAAAGAATTGTCAAAGGATCTGCGGGAAAAGGTAATTGAACTGTATAAAACAGGAAAGGGATATAAAAAGATATCCAAGCAATTGAGAATGCCAATCAGCAGTGTTCAAACTCTAATTAAGAAGTGGAAAATGAGGGATTCTGTGGAAACCAAATCACGGTCAGGTAGAGCAACAAAAATTTCAGCCAAAACTGCCAGGAAAATTGTTCGGGATGCAAAGAAAAAGCCACAAATAACTTCAGCTGAAATACAGGACTCTCTGAAAAAAAGTGGTGTGGTTGTTTCAAGATGCACAATAAGGAGGCATTTGAAGAAAAATGGTCTGCATGGTCAAGTCGCCAGAAGAAAGCCATTACTATGCAAATGCCACAAAGCATCCCGCTTACAATACTCCAAACAGCACAGAGACAAGCCTCAAAACTTCTGGAACAAAGTAATTTGGAGTGATGAGACCAAAATGTAACTTTTTGGCCACAACCATAAACGTTACATTTGGAGAGGAGTCAACAAGGCCTATGATTAAAGGTACACCATTCCTACTGTGAAACACGGAGATGGATCGCTGATGTTTTGGGGATGTGTGAGCAACAAAGGCACTGGAAACTTGGTCAAAATTGATGGCAAGATGAATGCAGCATGTTATCAGAAAATACTGGAGAAAAATTTGCACTCATCATCCCGGAAGCTGCGCATGGGACGTACTTGGACGTTCCAACATGACAATGATCCAAAACACAAGGCCAAGTCGACCTGTCATTGGCTACAGCAGAATAAAGTGAAGGTTCTAGAGTGGCCATCTCAGTCTCCTGACCTCAATATCATTGAGCCACTCTGGGGAGATCTCAAACGTGCAGTTCATGCAAGACAGCCCAAGAATTTAAAGGAACTGGAGGCTTTTTGCCAAGAAGAATGGGCAGCTTTACCATCTGATAAAATAAAGAGCCTCATCCACAACTACCACAAAAAACTTCAAGCTGTCATTGATGTTAAAGGGGGCAATACACGATATTAAGACCTGGGGTATGTAAACGTTTGATCAGGGTCATTTGGGTAGTTTCTGTTGTCATTATGATTTAAAAAGAGTAAACACAGTTGTTTGACAATAAATGACTTCACCCAACCGCTAACCATGAGTGAAAGAAAAGTTTGTGAGCTATCATTCATATTCTCTGACAAATGGGCAGAAAATCACAAATTCTGCTAAGGTATGTAAACTTATGAGCACAACTGTATATATATATATATATATATATATATATATATATATATGCCCCACCATCACAACACTGGTCAAACACCCCATATAAGTAGTCGCACTCTTGCGACACTGGTCACTACTCCTGTGGAGACACACAATAGGCCTTTCGTAAATTTCAGCTCCAGGCCCATGTGGACCTTAATCTGGCACTGGATGCACTGTAGCGGGCACAAGAACCCGGCATCCAAAGGAGGCATCCTGGAAGGCGGAAGTATCGAAGGCATAGAACCTTATGAACGTGTTCACTGAGGACCACATAGCCGCCTAACACAATTGTTCAAGAGTCACGCCACGGTGGGCCGCCCAAGAAGGTCCAACAGACCGAGTAGAATGGGCTTTGATGTTAGCAGGAGCTGGAAGGCCAGCCTGTACATAAGCATGAACAATCACCATTCTAATCCATCTGGCCAAGGTCTGCTTGTTAGCAGGCCAGCCACGTTTGTGAAAACCAAAATGAACGAAGAGAGAATCAGATCTCCTAAGCGAAGCTGTTCTCTTCACATAAATACAGAGAGCCCGGACCACATCCAAAGACCGCTCTTTGGAGGATAAACCTGGAGAGGAAAAGGCTGGAACCACAATCTCTTGGTCAAGGTGAAAAGATGACACCACCTTAGGCAGATAACCAGGGCGAGTCCGAAAAACCACCCGGCCACGGTGAAAAATCAGCAAAGGTGACCGACAGGACAAATCTGAAACCCATCTAGCAGAGGCAATAGTCAGCAAAAACAAGATCTTAAGCAGGGACGTGCAGTCAGGGGAGGCAGGGGAGGCAGTGCCTCCCCTGTCATTAATGATTACAATAATACAAAGAAGATACTTGTGACACATATTCTGTGTCATAAGTAAATGCTTTGTATTATTGTAATCATTTTTACATTGTTAAAAAAAGGTTTAAATTAGTTTCGGAGGCACCGACAGCGGTGCCTCCTGCGGACAATGATGAAGGGCCGGAAGCGGGGGGCGGGGCCAAACAATGGGCAGTAAAAAGCCCATTAAAAAAGCAGTGTATGCGGCATTAGTACAGAGTGCCTCAGTGACAGGGGCGTGCTTGTAGCCCATACGCATGCACGCCCCTGTCACTTAGACAGATATGATTGGGCACCAGATGGAGCTCTCCCTACGGTCCAGCCCACCACTTCACTGGGACTGAGTAACTCTATTGCACATACCTCGGCTCATGAGAGGCCCCGGCACGTGTTCCCCTGCACTGCGCCTCTGCTCCGCTCCTCTCTTTCATCGCCACTGGAAGCTAGGGGGTACCATAGCTGCAATCACGGCCCGCCCTATCCAGGTAAGGCATCACAGTTTGAGTGCACCGCAGCCTGACAGACCCTTTCCCAGCTGCCTCGGACACTGTCAGTGTCTCCTGTGACTGGCGCACCGCCCAGCCTCCCTTCTCTCCAGCGTCCTCGGCCTCATGAAAAAAGCGCTCCGCCCCTCCATGTCAGTGTGCACGCCGCTCTGGTCAGCAGCGCCGTGTGTGTGCAGTGTGGATATCCCACCATCTTCTGGGAAGGGGGGGGGGGGGTTGGTCACTGCGTGTGTGCCAGGGTATGGGGGGGGGGTGAATTTCTGCATATGTGCCAGAAAATAAAGGGAGAGGGGTGATCACTGTGTGTGTGTGTGCCAGGGTATAGGGGGCTATCACTGTGTGTGTGCCAGGGTATAGGGGGCTATCACTGTGTGTGTGTGCCAGGGTATAGGGGGCTATCACTGTGTGTGTGTGCCAGGGTATAGGGGGCTATCACTGTGTGTGTGCCAGGGTATGGGGGGGGGGCTATCACTGTGTGTGTGCCCAGACTTTACTGGCATTGGTGGTGGCATCAGACTGGGAATTAGCGGCGGGGGCAGTAGCTGGCGGCGACTTTAGCAGACATGGGTAGCTGGCGTGGGCGGCAGTACAGTAGCGGTCACTGGTGGTGACGGTAATGGGCATGCCTCACCAGCCACTGACCTCACCGCATGCCTCTGATTTTAAGAGTAAGCCACTTAAGGTCCACAGACTCAAGAGGTTCAAAAGGAGACTCTTGTAAGGCATCCAGAACAACCGACAAATCCCAAGGTGCCACGGGAGGGACATAGGGAGGTTGAATCCGTAAAACACCCTGAGTGAATGTATGAACATCAATCAGAGTCGCAATTTTTCTCTGAAACCATATCGACAAGGCAGAAATATGACCCTTGAGGGAGGCCAGACGAAGGCCTAAGTCCAGGCCCTGTTGCAGGAAAACCAAAAGTTTGGCAGTACTGAACTTGTTTGCATTATAATTGTTAGTCGCACACCAGGCAAAGTAAGAATTCCAGACCCTATGATAAATCCGAGCAGAAGCCGATTTACAGGCCTTCAACATAGTTTGAGTGACCGCCTCAGAAAAACCTTTGGCTCTTAGTACTAAAGCTTCAAGAGCCACACCGTCAAAGCCAGCCAGGCCAAATTTGGTAGACAAAAGGGCCCTGAACGAGGAGGTCTGGGCGCTGCAGAAGTAGAAGAGTCTGAGAACCAATGCCGTCTGGGTCACGCTGGAGCTATTAGAAGTAGTATTCCTCCTTCTTGCTTGAACTTCCGTATTACCCTGGGCAGAAGTGACACCAGATGAAATTTCTATGGAATTGCCAGTGCGTCCACAAACGCTGCTTGAGGATCCCTTGCCCTTGCTCCGAAGACTGGAATCTTGTGATTGTGTCGAGACGCCATCAGGTCTACATCTGGTAGGCCCCACTTGTCCACTAGGAGTTGAAAGACTTCTGGATGAAGGCTCCACTCTCCGGCGTGTATGTCCTGCCAACTGAGGAAATCCGCGTCCCAGCTGAGTTCACCCGGAATGAACACTGCCGAAATCGCTGGCAGATGGCGTTCCGCCCAAAGAAGAATCTTGGACACTTACAACATTGCCATATGGCTTCGAGTGCCATCTTGATGATTTATGTATGCCACTGTGGTGGCGTTGTCCGACTGTACTTGAACAGGTTTGTTCTGTACCAGAGGCAGGGATAGCTTCAAAGGATTGAACACTGCCCGCAACTCCAGAATGTTTATTGGGAGAAGAGATTCCTCCCTGGTCCACCGACCCTGAAGAGAGTGTTGCCCCAACACTGCGCCCCAACCCTGTAGGCTGGCAACCATCGTTAGAAGGACCCAGTTGGAGATCCAGAAGGGATGACCCCTGCTCAATTGCTGGTCCTGTAGCCACCAGGTCAGTGACAGGTGAACCTACGTATTTAAGGAGATCATGTAAGTCCTGATCCGGTGAGGCAGGCCGTTCCACTTGGAAAGAATTAACCTCAGGAGGGGGCGGGAGTGATATTGAGCGTACTCTACCATGTTGAAAGCCGACACAATGAGGCCTAGTACTTGCATCCCTGAGTGTATCGACACACGTGAGCGGGATAGGAAGCATCTTATCTTGTCCTGAAGATTCAGGACCTTCTCCGGAGACAAAAACAACCGTTGTTTGTGGGTGTCCAATAATGCTCCCAGGTGCACCATGCTCTGAGCAGGGACCAGGGAGGATTTCTTCCAGTTGATGAGCCACCCGTGGGCTTGCAGGAATTGGACCGTCAGTTCCAGATGACGAAGAAGAACCTCTGTAGAGTTCGTCAGGATGAACAAGTCGTTCAGATACGTCAGGATCCTGATACCCTGATGGCGGAGCAGAGCCATCATGACCGCCATGACCTTGATGAAGATCCTTGGAGCCGTGGTCAGACCAAAAGGTAAGGCCTGGAATTGAAAATGTAGGTTGCCAATAGCAAACCGCAGGTAATGCTGATGCAACATTGCAATAGGTATATAAAGGTAAGCATCTTGTATGTCCAGGGATACAATATAGTCCTTGGGCTCTAAAGCCAGAACAATACAGCGAAGAGTTTCCATACAGAATTTTGAAACTTTCCAAATTTGGAAGACTTGAGGTTGAGAATGGGCCGGGAAGACCAATTCGGTTTCGGAACTAGGAACAACGTTGAATAGTACCCCATGCCTCTCTGAGCCAGAGGCATTGGCACTATCACTTCTGTGTCCAGGAGGGATTGCTCCACCAAATGGAAAGTTTCTGCTTTTACCGGATCTAACGGGATGCTTGTTGAGCAAATCTGGCGAAGGGGACGTTTCTTGAAAGAGATGGAGTATCCGTGAGTGACGACTTCCCTCACCCAGGCGTCTGAAGTGGTCTGTAACCATACCTGGGCAAACCGTCGAAGTCGGCCTCCCACCCTGGAATCCACCAGGGGGAGGCCCGCCCCATCATGCAGCAGACTTGTCTGATTTGGAAGCAGGCTGGCGGGCAGCCCAGGCACGTTTAGGTTTGGGCTTATTGGATTTGGAAATGCAAGCCTGTTTTGGGTATGCCTGACCCTTTGCTTTACTTGGCGGTCGAAAGGAATGAAAGGAAGTACTCTTAGCCTTCAGAGCCGAAGGAGTAGTACTAGGCAGACCGGCAGTCTTAGCAGATACTAAGTCAGCAACAATTTTGTTGAGATCCTCCCCAAAAAGGATGTTTCCCTTAAAGGGAATCACCTCCAAGGTCTTTTTAGAGTCCAGATCTACAGACCAGAACCGCAACCAGAGAATCCGGCGAGCCAGAATAGACGTAGTAGACGCTTTGGCCGCCAGGACACCAGCATCAGATGCTGCCTCCTGAATATAGTGAGAGGCTGTAATAATATATGAAAGACACTGTCTAGCATTATCCGGAAAATCAGAAGGTTAGCTCTGCTTCAACTTCCTGGACCCAGGCTTCAATAGCTTTTGCAGCCCAAGAGGCCACAATAGTGGGCCTATGCACAGCTCCTGCAAGAGTGTAAATGAACTTCAAGCAACCCTCCACACGCTTATCCGTCGGTTCCTTTGGGGAGGTGATGGTAGTGACAGGCAGAGCAGATGACACCACCAGACGTATGACCTGTGAATCCACCGGTGGCAGTGTTTCCCAATTGTTACTCAGCTCTGCACGAGGGGATAATGAGCTAGCATCTCCTTAGACAGAGAGAATTTATTTCCTGGATACTCCCAGGATTCCTAACGTATGTCAACCAAGTGGTCAGAATAGGGTAAAACTAATTTAGTAACCTTCCGACGCTTGAACTTATCAGGTTTTTTAGAGGTATCTGGAGGTTCTGCAGCATCATCAATCTGAAGAATCAGCCTGATAGCCTCCAAGAGGTCAGGAACATCCACTTGTGTCATAGATTCCCCATCAGAAGTATCTGCGTCAGTGTCTGAGGGGTCAGTATATACACCATCGTCATCGGATGAAGTGTTTGAAACATGTGTGGATTGTGAGGAAGTAATGGCCCGCTAAGATGACCCCTTGGTCCTGGGCGAGTGAGGGTTAGGATATTGTTTTGCCAAAGACTGATTTAATTGCTGTAATTGAGTGGACAGAGCATCTGCCCAAGGAGGATTAACAGTAGGGACAATATGTGGCTGTAATGGTACAGGAGTTCCCATAGAGGGCACAAGTCTATTCACTAGCGTAGTCAGTAAATTAGAGAAAGCAGCCCAAGGTGGGTCTTGAAGTGCCCCCTGTGCTGCAGACTGACTGAGGGGTATAGAACCCCCGGTACATGTACCTTCAGCTGCAATGTTTTCCTCTGTGGTGTCAGCACTGCATGGTGCAGGGTCAGGCATGGATTTACCACCCTGTTTAGCTGACATTATATGAAAGCGTAACCTTAGGGCGTAACAGTACAATATAAGCAGACAAATTACCCGCCAAAAACCTCCTGTATAGTGTGACTGCAATAAGAGCACAAACAGAGAATTTAAGAGGTATATGGTGACTGAAACACACAGAGAAAAATACTAAAACAGTATATCCTGTGAAACACTATATTATATGAGAACCCTGATGCACTTATCCCCCTTATAGCGATAGCAATATGTGTGAGGTACAAGGAGTATAGACCACACAGCAGCTATTGGCACACACACAGTCACATGTACAATGCAGGAATTATTACCAACAACAATAAAACTGCACTGCACTAAGTAGCAATACTAAGTAACTGTACTACTAAGTAAAGCTATGTTTGTATATAGATATAACAATGCACAGTAAATACTGGATGTATAGCACAGGATACTTGTACTAAATATCCCTGTAAAAATGCACTTGTTCTTAACTAACACTGTCTAAATGACATGTAGAATACTTTAGTCTCCTGTAAATGCGCAGCGCTGATGATGCAGGCGGCTTTACAGAGGAAACATTGCCCAGCAGTACCAGTGTGTAATGGCGCCCAAACGCTGAAAGGGAGTGAGGGAGAGAGAGATGCAGCTCCAGGGCGGGAACAATTACTGTAAATGGCGCCCTGGAGCTGGGGGAGTGGCTACAGGTCAGAGCCTTATCCCCTTGCTGAACTTCACCACCGGGTACTGCGGGCCTTAGTAAAATGGATTATAATGTAATCCGACCTGTGCCCTTGCCCTGGTGGTCTAGTGGGGTCCCTGTACGGCCACAGTGTCCACATCAGCGCGTGCGGTCCGTCTCCCATAGACCGCGCCAGATCGCGATTTCAGCGGCTCCCGTCTGGGGGAGCCTCTTACCCAGGGCCGCCTTAACAGCAGTGTAGGCCCCTGGGTACAGCAATGAACTGGGCCCCCTTCCCATCCTTCAGCAGTAGGGGTGGGGGGTGCTATCAGCAGCAGGTTTGATGTCCTGCTGGACCTGGAGCAGTTCTGCTAATTACTCCTTTACTGCACAGATGGGGCAGGAAGGGGAATACTAAACTGTAGAAGGGGCCTTTAGGCTGAATGAAGAAGCTCTGGTACATGACTTCCAGCGTGGTAAGGGGTGTTTAATACGTAGGGGAGGGTCGATAGTGGAGTGGGCTTAATATTTATCATTTTCCGGTGGGATGGCAACTTGCTTTACTGCAGATATCTTAAGTTCCTGGAAATATATTTCTAAGCTTTCAATGGGATAAAACACACCTTTTAGGAGGTACTGTGGACTTGGGGATCAGAGTTCAGGAGCCAGAGCAATTCACCAACGAAAATCTAATACTGCATATTAGGTGTGTGGAGCTGGAGCAGGGACCAGCTGCTGTAAGGCTGATATCTCTGGTTCTGGGCATAATAGAAAAAAAAAATATATATATATATAATTAAAATCCAATATGATTCAAGCGCTCCCTTTATAGTGTATACTATTTTTCCTATATATAATAGATACAAGCTGCCAGTGTCCACCAAAAGGGGAGAGTCACAGCTTTAGGATTATACCTTCAGAAAAACTCTAAATCAGACAGAACCCGAGATATCTGGCTGGGAAGTGCAATTAACAGGCTTGGATGGGGGCCACTGATTTCAAATCAGATATCTCCGGTTCCCCAGGGCCGATTTTCCAAAATCTGGTACCCCTGCAAAGAGGAGACCCTTAGCTATCAGCCTAAGGCCCTTATACTCCTGGGGCCCTTGGGCAAGAGCCCATTGAGCCCATACGAAAAGTCGGCCCTGCTCTTACCTCCTCTCCAGACGTTCGGCCATGCGATCCAGGAGAGTGGCGGCGAGTGCGTGTGCCCTTGAAGTGACCGGAGCCCTCCGCTGTAAGTAACCAGCAACCAGGGCGTGGGAGTATACAGCGCCACTAGGGGAGGTGAGGGAGCCGCAGCACGATATATCAGTATGACATATGGCACTCCTAAGTGCCTGTACTGCGGCCCTTGAAGTCTCCTATCTTCATTGAAAGCTCTTTTTAGGGCTGCCTAGCACAGCCCTCCCTGTTGGCTGCCTGCACTGTAGGCACCAACTTACAAACTGAGCTCCAGTGTCTGGTGGTGGGGATATAGAGGAGGCGGCGCTATGCATCCTGTGAACAATCAAAGGTTTTAGCCTGTTGGTGCCTCAGATCAAGATCCAACTCTACACCCTGATGTTATTCCCTATGGAATACCAGTGTACCCCGCTGCAGAAATAGGCAAAGCGGAAAGCCCTAGCGCCAAGATGTATGAACATCTTGGCTGCCGAAGAGGGTGAGTGAAAACCCCCCACTCCGGTGATGCCTGCTAGGCCATCCACTACGCATCCGCCTAGTGCTGATGTGCTGTGTGGCTTTCCCCGGCCGCTCACTGGGCATGCATGAGATCTAATGATGCCCATACACTTGTAAGGTTATCGGTACTAGCCTTCGATTTCGACCACATCTGTGAGAGAAAACCAGGGATTGTATGCATATTTAAGGTACCTTTTGACGCGATGCGCGGGCACGCTGGTCGAATCTCGCGTCTTAAGATATTATGTGCTGCACTTAATATTTATCAAATCAGGGCGTGATTGCATGCTGTTTTTTACCACTTTCGATTTATCACATCGCAATGTGCGATATGTGAAGACAGGAGACGACTTCCTGGCCACTCCTCTTCCCCTCACTGCGCACATGACCGGAGAGGAGGCTGGAAGCAAGCTGCTGAGCTCCACACAAACACCGCACAAGGTAAGCTATACCACTGGCCACTAGTGATGAGCGGGTTCGGTTTCTCGGAAACCGAACCCCCTCGAACTTCAACCATTTTACACGGGTCCGAGGCAGGTTCGAACCTTCCCGCCTTGCTCGGCTAACCCGAGCGCGCCCGAACGTCATCATCCCGCTGTCAGATTCTCGCGAGATTCGGATTCTATATAAGCAGCCGCGCGTCGCCGCCATTTTCACTCGTGCATTGGAGATGATAGGGAGAGGACGTGGCTGGCGTCCTCTCCGTTTATTGTTGAACTTGATTGCTTTATTGCTTAATTGTGGGGAGGAAAAAACAGAAGGAAGTCTGTATTGTTGACGCACTGAGAGAATATGAGTTTATTCTAAAATATAACCTTTATTCGATATACATTAAAATAAGGTTGGATATTTGTCCTGAGCTACCGTGAAACATAAGAGTTAAAATCACAATACTAACAAATACGTGAAAAGAATGGAAAAATGTGTGAATAAAGAGTTAAAAAACGTGTCCACATGTGTTTCTCGTCTAATTCTTAGAAGTTATTGTAATAACTTGTATATTGATTGTCTTTATTCAATATCACGAGGGTTTATCACAAATTAGTGGTGTTAGAACCCACTATGCTGTATTAATAATTCAAACAGACAATCTTCATGTGTGTGTATCCTTCACTCCATGGAGGTTACTATCTAGAGGGTACTCTCCAGATGCGGAGACTGTAGATTCAAGTATATGTACATATATCATCCGATTACACGTAGAAGGTTATCTTCAATTATGTATAATTGCTGTAATCTCAATTTCCCTATATTCAGGGTCACGGATCTCTACCGAAATAGGAATCTCTACATATCGGGAGTCCTTCACACTGACTACCTATACCAATAGAGAGTATATTATGTATGTGGGCTGGATTACTTTAAAGGTTATGGTAATATCCACTTTGTGGAAGGCAACCAATGTACATTAGGGGTATGGCAACCCCAATTTTCTAAGGGATTGCTGATATTTAGGGTTATGGTGGCCCCAATTATATTTAGGGGTTTAGCAGCCCCAATTTTCTAGGAAATTGCTTATATTAGAGGTATAGCAGCCCCAATTTTCTAGAAAGCAATCTACCTATAGGCGCAACTTATTTCCTGTGCGTCTATAATAATCCTAAGAGTTATTTTATATATCTTCAATTAAATGGCAATCCAAGCTCTTAATATAAAGTAGCCCACATATATATTAATAATGGTAGCTTTTAAGGAATAATTCCTATTTTTTAGCTACTAATATAAGTGGAATGATGATTGGCAAGTATAGTATTTTTAATATTCATATAGTGTGATGCATATACATGATTGTACTCAAACTATATCGAATATAGGGAAATTAATCTGTCATTTCTAGTAAATTTATTACATCTATCCAGAATCTTAATGTATGAGATAACCACTGTATAGGGAGACCTTTATAAGTATCTCAAGAAAAATGTACCATAATGTCATATATTTCAACTGTCACTTGTGCCCCAGTTACATAACTATGACTGTATTAATAATCATATATATTCTCAGGTTTATGGTTTTAACCTAGCCTATATTGCTAGTAGCTACTTCACTGATCTTTTGAAATATATAGCTGTCCCCTGGCTCCTATGTGTTGCCAGTTAAATTGCTACAGTGTGTTATGTTCAGTGTATTCAGTTAAAGCATATCACTGCTTCTGGCTTCTCAAAGTTGCCAATTCACTTCTATGTAACAATATTGTGTTGATCCCAACTCAGCTCCTTGATTCTCTAAATATGTTACAATCATATACAATTGCTGCTGAGATTTGTAGCTACTAGCTCAGTGTCTGAGATTGATAACACACCTCTAGCTGTCATTAGGTATATCGATCTAAGCAGCTGGTGTAGATTAGGCTGCAGCTTAATACAGTCTCCTTATTTCTGAAGACTATTATTTGTCACCCTGTTTAAACTAGATATCTGTATATTAGGCAGTGGGTATCCTATCATGCAATCTATATATTCAGCCCTCTACAGTCTAGTATCCTTATCACTGGGGACTAGTAGCTAGCCTCCTGTGATTATTACTATATTAGCGTCATGACACTACACATGGTTAATCTCCATATTTAGCCCTCTAGGATACGAGGTCCCTATTGTTACAAACTTCCAACTAATATTCTAAGGTCACATATCTGTCTTATATCATTTGCACATTGAACACATGCGGACACGCTGAAATCAACTATATTCTGGAGAAACATTGGCCTATTCTCCATACGGATGAAGATCTGGCCAGGATACTTCCTGACAAGCCACTCACCAGCTGGCGAAGATCACCTAATCTGAGGGATAAGGTGGTACACAGCCACCTATCCCAAATTTCATCAAATGAAATGACTAAGAAGGGATCCTTCCCTTGTGGTAGTTGTAAAGCCTGCAAATTTATAGTGCCTACGAAGCATTTCTTTGATAAATATAACAAAAAATGGATAATACCTTCAAAAATCACATGTACCTCAATAGGAACTGTATACCACCTTGAATGTCCTTGTCACAAGAAATACATTGGCAAAACGATACGACCATTGAAAGTCAGACTCCTAGAACATGTTGGCAGTATTCGAAATGCTAGAAAAGACCTAGCCAGATTTAAACCTCTCCCACCAGTAGCCAGACATTTTTTAAATCACCACAATGGAGATCCTATGGGTCTCAGAGCATTTGGTATTAAACATGTACAGCTTGGTATCAGGGGAGGGGACTTAGATCAGGAATTATTAAAATTTGAAACGAAAATGATCTTTCTGCTAAATACTGTATAGCCATACGGTATGAACGAATCCAATAGTTATATCTCATTTTTTAATTGATCATACTATTTAGACTAGTTTCTTGTAACTATGGAGGTATACCATCCCAACCATTTATTATCACTTTATACACTTATCAGGCAGGTGCCTAGAGAGATGCATTTTCTCTCACACACTAATTTATATCTCTGATTCACTCATCCTTTCACTGGTCTGCACGTACACTCTGTTCCACACTCTGTATGCACGTTTTTTTAGTTGTTCACACATGTTTTTCACTAGTTTTCACTCCATCACAGTGTTTCATGCCATTCCGCTATGTATTAGTGAGATTTCATGCACATCATATTGGACTTTTTATATATTACACATTATCTTTCATCAATATATATTTTTTCACTCCCCTTTTTTTTGGGTCACCACTTATGTTTGTACACAATATTATGTGATAATAATGGCTTTATTATCATTTATTCACTACTTTGAATTATTGTCAATATTCTTCTTTTTGGAATATTGCTCCGACTTATATGATCATGGTCCCCCCAGCACCAAATACTGGCAGGTGATCTGAGAGGTTACTGCCAGCCAACTTAGATTATCTCAATATCTCTGAGATGATGACTTTATATGGTGATAATTGATTAAAATATAAATATCTCCTTCATCAAATCACATTTGGATTCTGTATATTGTACGTTTTATATCTTCACAGCCCTCTCGGGGCAATTATTTATGTTTGTATACAATACCATGTGATAATAAAGGTTATTAACATCTATCTACTATTTTGAAGTACTGTCCATACTCTCCTTTCTTGGAACATTGTCCAAACTCGTATTACTATGGTTCTCTATAGTGTTATAAACTGGTAGGTAATTAAGAGGTCAATTTGGATCATATCATTTTATTCTATCATTTTATTCTAGTATCACCTAGGGGACAACCCTATATGGTGACAATGAAATGTCTCCTTTGTTAGTAAATACACTATAGTGAGAAGGTACACTTCCCTTAATATCGAGATATTGTGATAAATGATTGAGGGATGATGACTCTTCCTATCAGCGAATATGCTATATGGGGAAATAATTACCTGGATACTTACCTTAGGAACATACTTACCTTCAGAATATACTCAATATCACTAATTGCTGAATGTCACAACATCAAAAATAATTTTGAGTTACCCTAGTAACCACACACATATAATTAGACATCTTTGCAGCGATGTGGTATCTGTACCATAAATGGGATTTGTTAATACATTTGTACTCCCTTTACCAAAAATTCAGTTTCTGGACTATAATACATAAAATCCCTTATTATTCCTTGGTATAGGGATCACACATTATGTCTGCGACATGGCTGGATAAGGTAGGAATAACCCAGGAATATGTATTTATTTATCAACTAATTGCACGAGTAACTGAAGATAAAATCCAAAAATATGATACATGATAATCAAGCCGCTGGGAGAAGCAAGAATATAGCGGGGTCAATAAATTTTATGACACACAAAGATGTCACAGCTAGTTATGCAGCGTGAAGATAGAATGATATGATATACACAGATTCGGGGCCCAATTGCAATTAAATCCCCTTCTTCCTCGGTATATTACAAATCATCTTCTTTCCAACGTATGAGCATCACGATTGGATAATGTCGTCATAGGGTATTTATAAAGAGTTACCCAGGAATATGTGTACATTCATTACAGAATGCTTTACGCAATAAAAGTAACAATATAGAGATCTATAGAATATGATAACCTAGAGGCAGCAATATGGAGATACACAGTGGGACAAGTAACTTTTATATATATAAAGGCTTTCATAGCAAGTCACGCTGCCGGACAACGGATAGATATGCTGTATACAGATACCGGGGCATGGTGGTGATGTAATCCCCATCTCCGTGGATTCAATATTGGAGTACCGCGATTGGCTAAGCGGCTTCATGTGGTAACAATAAACATAATCTACAGGCTGACGGCTGCATGTGACGTATCGGGACACAGTAGAAGTATGATAGGCTGGCGGTCCCACGTGACCTGAATAGTAGATGTTGATTGGGCTAAATGAATTCGATTTATACATGCCTTCGGGAAGCGCTCTTGTTGCTCCCTGACGAAGCTGCTACAAGCAGTGAAACACGTGTGTAAAAAAGGGCACAGCGTGTCCGCATGTGTTCAATGTGCAAATGATATAAGACAGATATGTGACCTTAGAATATTAGTTGGAAGTTTGTAACAATAGGGACCTCGTATCGTAGAGGGCTAAATATGGAGATTAACCATGTGTAGTGTCATGACGCTAATATAGTAATAATCACAGGAGGCTAGCTACTAGTCCCCAGTGATAAGGATACTAGACTGTAGAGGGCTGAATATATAGATTGCATGATAGGATACCCACTGCCTAATATACAGATATCTAGTTTAAACAGGGTGACAAATAATAGTCTTCAGAAATAAGGAGACTGTATTAAGCTGCAGCCTAATCTACACCAGCTGCTTAGATCGATATACCTAATGACAGCTGGAGGTGTGTTATCAATCTCAGACACTGAGCTAGTAGCTACAAATCTCAGCTGCAATTGTATATGATTGTAACATATTTAGAGAATCAAGGAGCTGAGATGGGATCAACACAATATTGTTACATAGAAGTGAATTGGCAACTTTGAGAAGCCAGAAGCAGTGATATGCTTTAACTGAATACACTGAACATAACACACTGTAGCAATTTAACTGGCAACACATAGGAGCCAGGGGACAGCTATATATTTCAAACGATCAGTGAAGTAGCTACTAGCAATATAGGCTAGGTTAAAACCATAAACCTTACAATATATATGATTATTAATACAGTCATAGTTATGTGACTGGGGCACAAGTGACAGCTGAAATATATGACATTAATGTACATTTTTCTTGAGATACTTATAAAGGTCTCCCTATACAGTGGTTATCTCATACATTAAGATTCTGGATAGATGTAATAAATTTACTAGAAATGACAGATTAATTTCCCTATATTCGATATAGTTTGAGTACAATCATGTATATGCATCACACTATATGAATATTAAAAATACTATACCTGCCAATCATCATTCCACTTATATTAGTAGCTAAAAAATAGGAATTATTCCTTAAAAGCTACCATTATTAATATATATGTGGGCTACTTTATATTAAGAGCTTGGATTGCCATTTAATTGACGATATATAAAATAACTCTTAGGATTATTATAGACGCACAGGAAATAAATTGCGCCTATAGGTAGATTGCTTTCTAGAAAATTGGGGCTGCTGTACCTCTAATATAAGCAATTTCCTAGAAAATTGGGGCTGCTAAACCCCTAAATATAATTGGGGCCACCATAACCCTAAATATCAGCAATCCCTTAGAAAATTGGGGTTGCCATACCCCTAATGTACATTGGTTGCCTTCCACAAAGTGGATATTACCATAACCTTTAAAGTAATCCAGCCCACATACATAATATACTCTCTATTGGTATAGGTAGTCAGTGTGAAGGACTCCCGATATGTAGAGATTCCTATTTCGGTAGAGATCCGTGACCCTGAATATAGGGAAATTGAGATTACAGCAATTATATATAATTGAAGATAACCTTCTACGTGTAATCGGATGATATATGTACATATACTTGAATCTACAGTCTCCGCATCTGGAGAGTACCCTCTAGATAGTAACCTCCATGGAGTGAAGGATACACACACATGAAGATTGTCTGTTTGAATTATTAATACAGCATAGTGGGTTCTAACACCACTAATTTGTGATAAACCCTCGTGATATTGAATAAAGACAATCAATATACAAGTTATTACAATAACTTCTAAGAATTAGACGAGAAACACATGTGGACACGTTTTTTAACTCTTTATTCACATATTTTTCCATTCTTTTCACGTATTTGTTAGTATTGTGATTTTAACTCTTATGTTTCACGGTAGCTCAGGACAAATATCCAACCTTATTTTAATGTATATCGAATAAAGGTTATATTTTAGAATAAACTCATATTCTCTCAGTGCATCAACAATACAGACTTCCTTCTGTTTTTTCCTCTCACACTCTTGCTTCAGTGCACTGTAGTTGACAGCACCCCCTGAATATATTGAACAATATTTGTGATATAATATTATGGGTTCACCAAGTGAGTGGATGGTGATGAACCACAAAAAATACAATAAATAATATACTACGAGTGTGCAGATACCCAAAATCTATGTTAATTGTGGGGAGGACTGGGGAGCAGCTGTATATAGGAGGAGTACAGTGCAGAGTTTTGCTGATCAGTGACCACCAGTTTTATCCGTTCTCTGCCTGAAAAAAACGCTCCATATCTGTGCTCTGTGTGCTGCATAATATATCTGTGCTCACACTGCTTAATTGTGGGGACTGGGGAGCAGCTGTATTATATAGGAGGAGTACAGTGCAGAGTTTTGCTGACAGTGACCACCAGTATACGTTGTCTGCCTGGAAAACACTCCATATCTGTTCTCAGTGTGCTGCTTTATTGTGGGGACTGGGGACCACCAGTATAATTTATATTATATAGGAGGAGTACAGTGCAGAGTTTTGCTGATAGTGACCACCAGTATACGTTGTCTGCCTGAAAAACACTCCATATCTGTTCTCAGTGTGCTGCTTTATTGTGGGGACTGGGGACCACCAGTATAATTTATATTATATAGGAGGAGTACAGTGCAGAGTTTTGCTGACCAGTGACCACCAGTATACTATATATAGCAGTACGATACGGAAGGCCACTGCTGTGCCTACCTCTGTGTCGTCATTAAGTATACTATCCATCTACATTCTATACCTGTGGTGCATTTTAGTTTTGCAGTTTGCTGACACAGTGACCACCAGTATACTATATATAGCAGTACGATACGGAAGGCCACTGCTGTGCCTACCTCTGTGTCGTCATTAAGTATACTATCCATCTACATTCTATACCTGTGGTGCATTTTAGTTTTGCAGTTTGCTGACACAGTGACCACCAGTATACTATATATAGCAGTACGATACGGAAGGCCACTGCTGTGCCTACCTCTGTGTCGTCATTAAGTATACTATCCATCTACATTCTATACCTGAGGTGCATTTTAGTTTTGCAGTTTGCTGACACAGTGACCACCAGTTTACTATATATAGCAGTACGATACGGAGGTCCACTGCTGTGCCTACCTCTGTGTCGTCATTAAGTATACTATCCATCTACATTCTATACCTGTGGTGCATTTTAGTTTTGCAGTTTGCTGACACAGTGACCACCAGTATACTATATATAGCAGTACGATACGGAAGGCCACTGCTGTGCCTACCTCTGTGTCGTCATTAAGTATACTATCCATCTACATTCTATACCTGTGGTGCATTTTAGTTTTGCAGTTTGCTGACACAGTGACCACCAGTATACTATATATAGCAGTACAATACGGAAGGCCACTGCTGTGCCTACCTCTGTGTCGTCATTAAGTATACTATCCATCTACATTCTATACCTGTGGTGCATTTTAGTTTTGCAGTTTGCTGACACAGTGACCACCAGTATACTATATATAGCAGTACGATACGGAAGGCCACTGCTGTGCCTACCTCTGTGTCGTCATTAAGTATACTATCTATCTACATTCTATACCTGTGGTGCATTTTAGTTTTGCAGTTTGCTGACACAGTGACCACCAGTATACTATACATAGCAGTACGATACGGAAGGCCACTGCTGTGCCTACCTCTGTGTGGTCATTAAGTATACTATCCATCTACATTCTATACCTGTGGTGCATTTTAGTTTTGCAGTTTGCTGACACAGTGACCACCAGTATACTATACATAGCAGTACGATACGGAAGGCCACTGCTGTGCCTACCTCTGTGTGGTCATTAAGTATACTATCCATCTACATTCTATACCTGTGGTGCATTTTAGTTTTGCAGTTTGCTGACACAGTGACCACCAGTATACAATATATAGCAGTACGATACGGAAGGCCACTGCTGTGCCTAACTCTGTGTCATCATTAAGTATACTATCTATCTACATTCTATACCTGTGGTGCATTTTAGTTTTGCAGTTTGCTGACACAGTGACCACCAGTATACTATATATAGCAGTACGATACGGAAGGCCACTGCTGTGCCTTCCTCTGTGTGGTCATTAAGTATACTATCCATCTACATTCTATACCTGTGGTGCATTTTAGTTTTGCAGTTTGCTGACACAGTGACCACCAGTATACTATATATAGCAGTACGATACGGAAGGCCACTGCTGTGCCTACCTCTGTGTCTTCATTAAGTATACTATCCATCTACATTCTATACCTGTGGTGCGCCTCTTTTTTCTTTGCATCATGTGCTGTTTGGGGACTATTTTTTTGACGTGCCATCCTGCCTGACACTGCAGTGCCACTCCTAGATGGGCCAGGTGTTTGTGTCGGCCACTTGTGTCGCTTAGCTTAGTCACACAGCGACCTTGGTGCGCCTCTTTTTTTCTTTGCATCATGTGCTGTTTGGGGACAATTTTTTTGAAGTGCCATCCTGCCTGACACTGCAGTGCCACTCCTAGATGGGCCAGGTGTTTGTGTCGGCCACTTGTGTCGCTTAGCTTAGCCATCCAGCGACCTTGGTGTGCCTCTTTTTTTCTTTGCATCATGTGCTGTTTGGGGACTATTTTTTTGAAGTGCCATCCTGCCTGACACTGCAGTGCCACTCCTAGATGGGCCAGGTGTTTGTGTCGGCCACTTGTGTCGCTTAGCTTAGTCACACAGCGACCTTGGTGCGCCTCTTTTTTTCTTTGCATCATGTGCTGTTTGGGGACAATTTTTTTGAAGTGCCATCCTGCCTGACACTGCAGTGCCACCCCTAGATGGGCCAGGTGTTTGTGTCGGCCACTTGTGTCGCTTAGCTTAGTCACACAGCGACCTTGGTGCACCTCTTTTTTTCTTTGCATCATGTGCTGTTTGGGGACAATTTTTTTGAAGTGCCATCCTGCCTGACACTGCAGTGCCACTCCTAGATGGGTCAGGTGTTTGTGTCGGCCACTTGTGTCGCTTAGCTTAGCCATCCAGCGACCTCGGTGCCAATTTTAGGACTAAAAATAATATTGTGAGGTGTGAGGTGTTCAGAATAGACTGGAAATGAGTGGAAATTGTGGTAATTGAGGTTAATAATACTATGGGATCAAAATGACCCCCAAATTCTATGATTTAAGTTGTTTTTTAGGGTTTTTTGAAAAAAACACCCGAATCCAAAACACACCCGATTCCGACAAAAAAATTTCGGTGAGGTTTTGCCAAAACGCGTCCGAATCCAAAACACGGCCGCGGAACCGAATCCAAAACCAAAACACAAAACCCGAAAAATGTCCGGTGCACATCACTACTGGCCACCAATGATTATTCCTTTTTACTAGCACTGCCAACCCTCTATGCTGCTCTAAACACATTTATATAGGCCCCTGCCCAAAATGCTGTTCCACTGCAAGCCCCAGCCAGCCGCACCCTAAACGCCATTATACTGCGCCACTGACCACCAATGACTACTATTCTTTTTTAACACCACTGCCCACCATTTCTGCTGCTCCGCCCACGATAATACAGGTCCCCTGCCCAAAATGCTGCACTTCTGCAAGCCCCATGTGGCCGCGCCCTAAACGCCATTATACTGTGCCACTGACCACCAATGATTATTATTCTTTTTTAACAACACTGCCCAATGTTTCTGCTGCTCTACCCATGATTATACAGGCCCCCTGCCCAAAATGCTGCACTTCTGCAAGCCCCAGCCAGCCGCGCCCTAAACGCCATTATACTGCACCACTGCAACCCACATCCCACTGTTATGCTGCTGCACCCTGCACACCAATGTATTCTCACTACATATTTCAGATAACTCACACCAGTAACCGGAAAACAAACTTTATTTAACCAAAATAGTTTACTTTTTCATGTTTTTTAAATTTCCTTTTTTTGCATTCTGCAGATGTCCTATGAGAACTGTGAGTTTCTTTCTGGCTTCATCATCCTGTACTGCGAGGAGGAGTGTCTGTGGCTGACGTCCTCACCGGACTACAGCAACAAGCAGAAGAGGGAGGCTGCTTATACACGGATGGTGGACTACTCCAAGCCCACCTTCTCTGCTGCCTCGGTGGCCTGGGTCCATAAGAAGATCGCCAGTCTACGGACAGTCTTTGTGAAAGCAAATCGCAAGGTGGAGGAGTCCAAGAGGTCAGGGGCTGGTGCAGACAAGGTCTATGTGCCGCAGCTGTGGTACTTTAAGGATCTCAACTTCCTCCTGGAAAAAAGGTCTGTTAAGGAGTCCATGGTGGTGATGGCCGAGTTCGAGGAGGGAAGTCTGGACGTGGACGAGGCCGAAGGGGTAAGTTGTCTTTTAAATAGTTTTACCTAATACATTCCTCCTGCCAGTTTGGGTAATTCCAGCGCCTCTCAAAGTCCTCTGCAATAGCTTGCCATTCTGCCACGATTGTAGAGAACTGTAAAAGAAAAAAAATTAGTTAGACTACCCACTAACAATGTTTCTCTTCACCCTACAGACACCTGAAGAAGACCTCAGCTGGACCCCTGCCCTCATCAACACTTCCCCTGAGGAACCTACTGTTAGGGTCTCCTGCCCTGTGCTGCCACGTCGTCATGGCAACCGGGAGACAAGTGCTAGCGGAGTAACCTGAGCGCAGTTGATACTCCGGTTCGGGTCTTTTGCTGTGCAGTGGTTACAGGCATGGGATCCGGTGCTGGTTTTCGTGCTCACAGTCTGTGAGGTCTGAGGGGGGCGTGGACAGCACCTGCTTTATAAGGCCTCTTCTCAGGTTAAGCAGATGCTGCTGAATCTTTGTTGGTTAGTCAGTTCCTGAAAGTTAGCCAGTACTGTGTAGCTTTGTATTTTGTTGTTGCTTACTGCAAATAGGCCTGGGCATTTGGTACTACACTCTGCCAATCCAGACCTAGCAGTAAGACTGGAGTCAGTCGTTTAGCCTGCTGAGGTTCATTTGCTATCCTGTGAACCCAGCAGGTTTGTGGCTGTACTTTCAGACCTGCCTGCATAATCCTCTCTCACTGTGCAGGGCGTCCATGTGTCAGTTTAGTGGCAGTAAGCTGAACCTGGGCCCTGCAAGTGAGAATTAGGATTGTGGAGACTCTCCTTGTGTCTATTATTCCATCTCTGACCAAGGAGTTTACTGCCATACCCGTTGGTAACCCTTTAGGGTTTTGCTGTTGCCCTTAGCAACAGCATTTCGGGTTCTCTACGTATTAAAACACAACATCTTGCTTTTTCCATCTGAGCATTTCTAATACTAGGGAGACACCCAGTTTCTTAGCCTCTGGGCTTCTCTGTTCACTCTGTGTTGGTTTTGTTACCCTATCACCTTCTGTGTACGTTGTCATATTTCCCAGTCTGTCTGTGAGTTCATTTGTTTTGCATCCCTCTCTGTTCAGACACCAGTACATTCCTGCAGGCACTGGTGTGTATAACAGTTCAAACACCAGTACATTCCTGCAGGCACTGGTGTGCATAACATATTCAGCAGCCCAATACTCCTGTTGAAATTTTGTGGGAATATGGAGCATACCCCTCAAAATACGTTGCAACAGGTGGTCGATCAGGTGCAGGTCCTGACTCGTCAATTTAATGATTTGTCCATTAAAATGCACACCTCCCAGGCCGCTGGCGGAGCTCCCGCAGCAGCAGCACCTTCAGGGGTTAAGGAGCCGAAAGTAAATCTTCCGGATCGTTTTTCTGGAGATCGCTCACAGTTCTTTTGTTTCAAGGAGAGCTGCAAGTTATATTTCCAGCTTAGGCCTCAGTCTTCTGGGTCAGAGATTCAGCGGGTGGGCATAGTGATTTCCTTGCTACAAGGAGACCCACAGGTCTGGGCATATGGGTTGCAGCCTGACTGTCCGTCGCTTAAAAGTGTTGATGCTTTTTTTACGGCACTGGGCATGTTGTATGATGACCCTGACAAGACGGCCTCAGCCGAGGCTCAGATTTCGATCCTTAAGCAAGGGCGAAGGCCAGTTGAGGCTTACTGTACGGAGTTTCGGAGGTTGGCCAATGATACCCAGTGGAATGACCCAGCCCTGAGACACCAGTACCGAAGAGGTCTTTCTAACCAGATAAAAGACCAACTGGTACAATATCCCTTGCCTGATAGCTTGGATCAGCTCATGCAGTTATCCATCCGGGTGGATAGACGGCTGAGAGAGCGTAGGCTTGAAAGGGAGACCGAGGTTTCCTTCTTTCCCAAGGGAACCTCAGACTCTGAGGAATTTTCCGAGGAGCCTATGCAGATTGGGGCTACCCGCCTCTCCTCGCATGAGAAGACGCGGAGGAGACAGCAGGGGTTGTGTTTGTACTGTGGGAATAAGGGTCATGTGGTAGTATCATGCCCAGAAAAGCCGGAAAACTTCAGGGCCTGAGGGTGATGGGAAATATCCTGTCAGGCCAGAAGTCAGAATTTCCCAAGAAGACTTTTATCATTCCGGTGACCTTGAAGATCCTCGGTCAAACTGTCAAGACTGAGGCCTTTGTGGACAGTGGGGCCGACGGGGTTTTTATGGACCGCCAATTCGCCCTGAAACACTCTGTTTCCTTAGTACCCTTGGCGTCGGAAATTGAGATTTGTGGGTTAAACGGGGAACCATTATCCCAGGGTAAAATTACCTCTTGCACTAGCCAGATTTCTTTGTTTATTGGAGCCACACACTCTGAAAAATTGTCCTTTTATGTGACTGTCTGTACTTTTGCCCCATTGGTGTTGGGGTTACCCTGGTTAAGGGCCCACAATCCTCAATTTGACTGGGTCTCTGGGGAGATTCTTAGTTGGGGTACTGATTGTTTCAGGAGTTGCTTGAGCCTTCCAGTCAGGCTCTCGCAGCTAAGTTTGCCAGGATTGCCAGGGTGTTATGCAGATTTTGCGGACGTGTTCTCCAAAAAAGTTGCAGAGGTACTACCTCCCCATCGCCCCTATGACTGTGCCATTGATTTGTTGCCGAATGCTAAGCTTCCCAAGAGCAGGTTGTACTCCCTGTCACGTCCTGAGACTCAGGATATGGCAGAGTACATTCAGGAGAACTTGGCTAAAGGATTTATCAGACCTTCACAGTCTCCAGTTGGGTCGGGGTTCTTCTTCGTGGGTAAAAAGGACGGTTCATTGCGACCCTGCATCGACTTCAGGGAATTGAACCGTATCACGATTAAAAACTCATACCCACTGCCTCTCATTTCGGTCTTGTTTGACCAGCTTCGTACTGCCACCATTTTTTCTAAAATTGACCTACGCGGTGCGTACAATCTAATCCGAATAAGAGAGGGGGATGAATGGAAGACTGCATTTAATACCCACTCAGGGCATTATGAATATTTGGTGATGCCTTTTGGGCTCTGTAATCTTCCAGGATTTCATGAACGATGTGCTCAGGGAATATTTGGATAGATTCTTAGTTGTATACTTAGATGACATCCTAATCTTCTCCCATTCCCTGGAGGAACATCGGAAGCATGTACGCTTAGTCCTTCAGAAACTCAGAGACCACCGGCTTGGGGCGAAGCTGGAGAAGTGCGAGTTTGAAGTTCAGCAAATCGCATTTCTAGGATATATTATCTCCCCAGAAGGTTTCCAAATGGAGGGTTCCAAGGTACAGGCAGTCCTGGATTGGGTGCAGCCCACTAGTTTGAAGGCGCTTCAGCGTTTCCTGGGCTTTGCAAATTTTTATAGACGATTTATCGCTGGATTTTCGTCTATAGTGGCGCCCTTGGTGGCACTCACTAAGAAAGGGGCGGATGTTGCTCACTGGTCTCGTGAGGCCAAAGCGGCTTTTGCCCGTCTCAAAAGGGCATTTGTCTCGGCCAAGGTGCTGCGACACCCAGATCCAGAGCGTCCTTTTGTGGTGGAGGTGGATGCCTCTGAGATGGGTATTGGGGCAGTGCTCTCTCAGATGGGAGTGTCTGATAATCGCCTTCATCCCTGTGCTTACTTTTCCCGTAAATTTTCGCCTGCCGAGATGAATTATGACGTGGGTAACCAGGAATTGTTGGCTATTAAGGATGCACTCGAGGAGTGGAGACACTGGCTTGAGGGGGCTAAGTTTGTGGTCTCAATTCTCACCGACCATAAGAATTTGGCATATTTAGAGTCAGCGAAGCGTCTCAATGCCAGGCAGGCACGATGGGCTTTGTTTTTTGCTCGCTTTAATTTTTTGATAACATATCGCCCTGGGTCAAAAAACATCAAGGCTGATGCGCTCTCGCGGAGTTTTGCTCCAATCCAGGAGACCACCGAGGAGCCGTTGCCCATTGTGTCCCCATCATGTATTAAAGTGGGCATTACCCAGGACCTCTTGTCATTAGTCCTTAGAGCACAGGAGCAGGCTCCTCCAGACCTTCCGGTAGGTCTTTTGTTTGTGCCTCCTAGGTTAAGACAGCGAGTGTTCCTGGAATTCCATGCCAAGAAGTCGGCAGGTCACCCGGGTATTGCCAGAACTCGGGAGTTGCTATCTAGGGCGGTGTGGTGGCCCTCGGTGGCTAAGGATGTGGATCAGTGGGTTCGGGCATGTGACATCTGTGCCCGAAATAAGACTCCTAGAGGGGTTCCTGTTGGCCCATTACATCCACTCTCTATTCCATCTAAGCCATGGACCCACATTTCAATGGATTTTGTTGTGGACTTGCCCAAATCCTCTGGGATGACAGCCATCTGGGTTGTCGTTGACAGGTTTTCGAAGATGGCGCACTTCGTTCCACTGGTTGGGCTGCCATCGGCCAGACGCCTGTCTGAATTATTTATGCTGCATGTTGTGCGCCTCCACGGGTTGCCACTTGATGTGGTCTCTGACCGCGGATCCCAGTTTGTGGCCAAATTCTGGAGGGCATTTTGTTCCGATCTCCAGATTTCTGTCAGCTTGTCGTCAGGCTACCATCCGCAGTCTAATGGGCAGACTGAAAGGGTGAACCAGACCTTGGAGCAGTTCCTCAGGTGTTATGTCTCCAAGTGTCAGACTGACTGGGTTGCTCATCTGTCAATGGCGGAGTTTGCCTATAACAACGCGGCTCACTCTGCTACAGGGATCTCTCCCTTCCTTTGTGTGTATGGGCATCATCCTAAGTCCAATTCTTTTGACCCCCTGGACTCCACGCCTGGTGGTTCCTCTGTCGTTTCGGTCCTTAGAGGTATTTGGAGGAAAGTGAAGAAAGCCCTTGTGTCTGTGTCATTAGTGACCAAAAGGGTTTTTGATAAGCGGAAAAGACCCTGCAGCTTCAAATTAGGAGACTTCGTCTGGTTGTCTACCAAGAATTTGAAGTTGAAACAGCCATCTCATAAGTTAGGCCCCCGGTTTATCGGCCCTTATAAGATCACCAGGGTTATCAATCCGGTGGCATTTCAGTTAGATCTGCCCCGTTCTTTGGGTATCAATAAAACATTTCATTGTTCCCTTTTAAAACGGGCGATTAGTAATCCTTCTTCCAGAGGAAGACCTTCCCCTCTTCTGATACGTGGCCAGAGGGAGTTTGTTGTTGAAAGGATTCTTGACTCCAAGATGGTTCGGGGTCGGCTGTCATTTTTGGTGCACTGGAAGGGGTATGGCCTGGAGGAGCGGTCGTGGGTGCGCAGTTGTGATCTTCATGCCCCCAGACTGATACGCTCTTTCTTCTCGCAGTTCCCCGATAAACCCGGTGGTAGGGGTTCTTTGACCCCTCGTCAGAGGGGGGGTACTGTTAGGGTCTCCTGCCCTGTGCTGCCACGTCGTCATGGCAACCGGGAGACAAGTGCTAGCGGAGTAACCTGAGCGCAGTTGATACTCTGGTTCGGGTCTTTTGCTGTGCAGTGGTTACAGGCATGGGATCCGGTGCTGGTTTTTGTGCTCACAGTCTGTGAGGTCTGAGGGGGGCGTGGACAGCACCTGCTTTATAAGGCCTCTTCTCAGGTTAAGCAGATGCTGCTGAATCTTTGTTGGTTAGTCAGTTCCTGAAAGTTAGCCAGTACTGTGTAGCTTTGTATTTTGTTGTTGCTTACTGCAAATAGGCCTGGGCATTTGGTACTACACTCTGCCAATCCAGACCTAGCAGTAAGACTGGAGTCAGTCGTTTAGCCTGCTGAGGTTCTTTTGCTATCCTGTGAACCCAGCAGGTTTGTGGCTGTACTTTCAGACCTGCCTGCTTAATCCTCTCTCACTGTGCAGGGCGTCCATGTGTCAGTTTAGTGGCAGTAAGCTGAACCTGGGCCCTGCAAGTGAGAATTAGGATTGTGGAGACTCTCCTTGTGTCTATTATTCCATCTCTGACCAAGGAGTTTACTGCCACACCCGTTGGTAACCCTTTAGGGTTTTGCTGTTGCCCTTAGCAACAGCATTTCGGGTTCTCTACGTATTAAAACACAACATCTTGCTTTTTCCATCTGAGCATTTCTAATACTAGGGAGACACCCAGTTTCTTAGCCTCTGGGCTTCTCTGTTCACTCTGTGTTGGTTTTGTTACCCTATCACCTTCTGTGTACGTTATGTCATATTTCCCAGTCTGTCTGTGAGTTCATTTGTTTTGCATCCCTCTCTGTTCAGACACCAGTACATTCCTGCAGGCACTGGTGTGCATAACACCTACCTCTCTGCCGCGACCTACTGGGAAGAGGAAGCCACGGAAAACAAAATTTGTAGAGGACCCTCTCTTAGCGGAGGCACGTTCACAGCTGCTGCGTAAACCAGATGAGTTTGACGACTTTGCTGCTTATGTCAGCAAAACAATGTGGAAGGTTTCTGCGCAGCAGCAGGTAGAGTGCCAGCGCCTGGTGTTGCAGGTGTTGTACCAAACACTATCAGGGCATCTGACACCGGAGTGGAGCGTCCATGGCCCAGAACCTAAAGCACCTGCTCCTCATCTCCCATTGTCCTTTTGTTCACCACCACCCACCTACCCTACATCTACTACTCCCCATCCCAGCTATCATTCCGGTTATCTGCACCCGCAGGCCCAATCCAACTACCCTTCCTCCACTTTCCATCCTCCTCAAGCCCCTCCTCATCAAACCATCCACCCTTCCCGTTTTTGTCAACCCCCAACCGCATCCACGCACCCTTCCCCCACTTTCCAATCTCCTCCTCAAACCAGCTACCCTTCCCAAGCCAGCCACATATCCACCGTCTCCTCCACAATTATTACCTCCTTGATGTCACAGGGGAAACAAGTGGACGATGAGGAGGAGACAAGTTTCTTTCAAATGTAGGGTGATTCTCAATTACTGGTGCCCTTGTTATACATACCAACAGATGTGGTGCAGTCTGATACTACGGTGAATGTCAATGCTTTCAGGCGGACAATGCACACATGCTGCTAGGGACTGGTTGATGGTACCGGGGACCCATCTTCCTGCCTCTAGCTGCATGTGTGCATTGAGCCCCTGGCTGCAGTGATACTCAACACCGCAGTATCAGAATGCACCACATCTGTTGGTATATATAACATTCCTGCTGTCCTGGTATATACTGTGATAGATCTGTTGCACTATGATATACTGCATTTTAGTGACGCCGCTTTCAGGTGGACAATGCACACATGCAGCTTGGGTCCGGTTGATGGTGCCGGGGAACCTGAAGCCGGTCCTACCTGTATGTGTGCATTATGCCCCTGAAAGCGCTGCCACTCAAAAAAAATTTTATATCATACTGCACCGTATATAGGCCCTCATTCCGAGTTGATCGGTCGCAAGGCGAATTTAGCAGAGTTACACACGCTAAGCCGCCGCCTACTGGGAGTGAATCTTAGCTTCTTAAAATTGCGACCGATGTATTCGCAATATTGCGATTACTAACTACTTAGCAGTTTCAGAGTAGCTCCAGACTTACTCTGCCTGTGCGATCATTTCAGTGCTTGTCGTTCCTGGTTGACGTCACAAACACACCCAGCGTTCGCCCAGGCACTCCCACCGTTTCCCCGGCCACTCCTGCATTTTTTCCGGAAACGGTAGCGTTTTCAGCCACACGCCCCTGAAACGCCGTGTTTCCGCCCAGTAACACCCATTTCCTGTCAATCACATTACGATCGCCGGAGCGAAGAAAAAGCCGTGAGTAAAAATACTTTCATCATAGTAAAGTTACTTGGCGCAGTCGCAGTGCGAACATTGCGCATGCGTACTAAGCGGATTTTCACTGCGATGCGATGAAAAATACCGAGCGAACAACTCGGAATGAGGGCCCTAATACAGCACTTATATATTGCAACAGATGTGCTGCATTTTGATAATATGGCGTTGGGGGCACCGCAGGCAGGGGCACAATGCACACATGCAACTTGGTGCAGGTTGATGGAACTGGGGACCCATCTTCCTACCCCAAGTTGCATTTGTGCATTGTGCCCCTGCCTGCGCTGCCACTCAATGTTGTAGTATCAAAATGCATCACATCTGTTGCAATATATATAGCATTTTTATTCCATTTAATACATGTAATGATGCACATGTAGTGCATCATGAAAGCTTAATATTTGCTGACATCTAGCCATGTCGGCCACATATGTCTTGAAATAAAAAGAACATATTTTTTCAAAGCAATTTCATGTGCTTCATCATGAAAACTTTATACTGTTTGCAAAAGTTCAGCCATGTTGGCTGCATATTTAAAATAAAGTTATAGGCATTTTTATACGTTTCTCAAATAGGAATGCTGACCTTGATATATATTGATAATGCTGATTTATCTTCAGGAATGAAAGCTATACCTTAAACACACCTTAAATACACTTTACCATGGAGCCGCTGCGGCCGCTATACTTAATACACACTCTACGTACTTTGTACGCTATTAGCGTACAAAGTCCCGTGCTGTGTACGGACTTTGCGTACAAATGCCGTGCTGACAGTACAAAGTACTCACAGCGCGTACACACCCAGAGATAACTGTAAACCCTTAACAGCTATGCAATGCAATGATAATACACTTTAAACCTTAGCAGGGCAATGAAGACACGGCACCAGATTGTAATTAAACCGCTGGGTTCCGACACCACAGTGTATTATTGCTGAAAGGGGGTTGCAATACAAACAATAAAATACAATATAACAGAGTAATTGGCTACAGTCAATGTTACATACATGAGTGGATTCGCCGCGCTACCCAGTCTGGTCCTCAGTCATCTGATAGATAACGTTGTGAGTCTTGTGTCTGACCAGGCCTGCAGCAGGCTCTCTTTATACAATTCATCCAAAACTTAACACAATGGATACTGTAATCTATTTGTCCATTGGTCACAGGTATGGTCATTTACAGTACAGGAGAGGTCATAGGTCGGTTTGAATAGGTGGGCGATGTCTGTTCCAACTGCTTTTGTGGGTGGTCTCCTCTGGATTCCTGCCGCATACATAATGTACAGTAAATACAGTTTATATCTATATTCTGCTCCTGCACATAACTATCCAGGAACATGCGATCTTCCTCAAACCAACACCGGAATGTTACCCTTAAAATACCCTACAGCTGGATACCAAACACCACCTTATAACCTTGTTCTGTCCCCTCCTATTCTGTAAAGGTGAATCCCTTTGTTCTGTTACCATTTAAACTGCTGTTACTTTCTGATGTGGTGCAGGGAGACTATGTGTACATTGTGCACTATTTGGATTAAATATGTAATGTGTTTTGATAGCTTTCCATGCATTCACAAACTCTACCGTAAATACTCATACCACGCGCTAATGCGTAGGACCGCGGGAGCAACCATACGCAAATTGCGGATATGCGCACGCACAGCAGAACAAGTACACGCGTGGAGGCCATCTGTGTGTAGTTTGTATGTGATGTGTGTACTGCAATATTTTTTGACTTTGACAGTCCACCCTTTGGCAGTCACCAATAACTGCCACTATCTAATCAATAAACAGAAAAATATCTACACAATATCTACAGAAGTTTGGATGGTCGGGGGAGAGTTGTAGGTGGGAAATGTATGACCTAGTGGGATAGTAGAAAGCATGTATGTATGAATCCATGTCTGTGGGGCATGTATCATCGTGCCGTATATATGTTCTAAATAAGCTTCGAGGTATTGCGAAGTATACATAAAATTCTTCTCATCCCGTCACAAGGGTCTGTAAATGGGCCAACAAACACTACCGAGCTCTTTTCGGCTTCTTGTTAAAACAAATGGGGTGCACATTTAGTTGATGATACATGGAGGGGGAAACATAAGTGGATGCTAGTATATGTGGATATCACCTGTCGACTATGTGTGCTATTAACTGAAGGTTGCAGAGATGAAGATAAGACATATAAATAAAATACATTCACATAAACATTTTGGGTAGGGCTGATGTCTTTTTCCGGATGGATGTATCCGGGCAGAGGGGGAGACAAAAGAAAAACGGGTGAAAGAAACAGGCCATGAAATTCATTTGCAATCCTTATAACACTGTCTCTATGGATGGTCATAAATTAAATCTGCTGCTATAACAGCGCCCTCGCTCCTTAGACTCATCAACTTTGTGCTGTGCTTGCGCCGCGTCAGAATTTGAACACATCTAAATATCAAACCAATAATTATGACGACTCCCAGGATACAAAGGAGAAGCTTCCCTACACTCATAATAACATTTTGAGCCCACTCTCCTAAACCTGAGAACCAATTTCGTGGGTTCAACCATGAGACCCAGCCGGTCAGTTCATTACTCACAGTCGCCAAGGTAAGGTTGTGTTTCCTCCTGAACTCCCACTTCAACTGCAAGATATCGTCCATCTTTTGATCGATGATCTCCGTTGGGTCGTCAGTACTGTTCATAATATACGTACAGCACTTTATCCCATATTGAGTTGCCAGAGAAACACAGTACCCACCTGTCACGGCTTTGATATAATTTAGGATCATCCTGTGCTGAATCAGTTCCTTCTTGTAAGCTTGTAACTCCCTTCCCGTATACCTGAAGGTTTCGTCATACATCTCAGTGATATTATATATCAAGTTCGCTAGCGCATGGATATACCTATAATTTATAATTCCTCTGGCAGTACGGGTGATGTCTAATGCGAGAAGGAATTGAATCCCGGTGGATTCGTGGATCAAATCAGAGGCTGCGTGCTCTGTCCTATCTATGAGGTGTCTCTTGATGATGTGTTCATAGTGAGTATGAGTATAAGGAGCTTGAGCACTGCAGTGAACGTCTTTCATCTTATCATGGGTTATGGTCATGACCTCTGTTAGTACTCTCCCAATATAACACAATCCCTCTGAGCTCAGGGCAAGCCACTTGTACGCCTTCCTCCTACATATGAAATAGGCATCATCTGGGAGAACATAGGGGACAAAATATGACATCACCATATTACAAACTTTCCAAGTAAAGAAACCTATCCCTAGTTCTCCCATCTGCTCAGTACAAGTATCGGGCTGAATGATATGGGCACAATACCCAGGCGATACTTTTCCAACCAACATGGTCTTGCTTCCACGAGTATATCTATACTGAAAATACCTCCCACTGTTGGCTATTTGGCGTACAAGTTCAGAGTCTATGGATATCCTATAAGCTCTGTGTGAAAAGGTAATTGTCTGGTTATTCCACGTCACTTCCCAATTTCCCAGTTTTCAGTAATTGGAAATATTAAAACATAATAAGGATCTGTCTACATGATACTGGTGGAGCTTCAAACTAGGGGGCCTAGAAATACTGAATTTCTTGTCCACCGGTCTCCCACCCCGTAATTCGAGTACCTCATCTATTGCTAATGGGTATGGTACTAATCCTGACTTGCTCTGACCTTGAGGTACCTGTGAGCACACCCAGCATTCTGTCTGGTTTAAGACCTTACCCACTAGTGAGTGGTAATCACTCAACGGATGACGGTCCATGTCGATATTAAGGTTGGACTGACATCTCTGGATGCACCCATCCTCAACTATATTCTCACAATTCCTACAAATACAATATTCATCAGACAATAACCCCTCACAGTGCCTCCGAGCTCCCTGACTACCAGAGCGCTTACTGATGCCAGCCTTTACCAAAATGATGTGCTGATCCTGAGATCCTACAAATTCATACTTGCCATCAGAACACATTCCAGATCCCTGCTCGACCTCTCTGGGACCCTCACCAAAACACACTGTCCTTATCAAATCCAGAATTACTAATAGAACCCGAAACGCAGTCTCTTGTGATCGATCTCTTTCGTTAGGGGAAAGGAGGAAAATAAGAAGGAGAAAAGAAATGAAAAATGCAGGGGGAGGTGAAAAAAGAAAGTGGTACGACAACTGTTCTAGCTCTTGTTACTCTCTGTGCTCAGATGCCCTTCAACAGTCCTGCCTCTCAACTTTCTCGGAACAGACACTCCAGTGATACGAGATTCTCTACACTCTGCTCTTTGTCACGAGTTCTCTCCGGGTCAGCGACCTTCTTGCAGTGGGACGAGTGGATCCAAGTCTCTCTTTCGGCGACCTTCAATGCTGTTGTGCTGGTTAACAAGACTTGATATGGTCCTTCCAACCTGTCTATGAGGCAACCTGAGCGTAAGAAATTTCGAATCATCACATAATCCCCAGGTTCAATGTCATGACAATTACTGTTCAGTAGGTCAGGAATCACCAGCTTTAAATTTCTTTGTTGATTTCTCAGCTGCTGGCTCATCCCAACCAAATATTTCACAGTCACTTCATTATTACATTTCAAATCATCCTGGGGGTCTATAATTACATGAGGTTGTCGACCAAAAAGAATTTCAAGGGGTGATAGGTTAAGGGGAGACCTGGGAGTGGTTCTGATGCCGTACAACACTAGTGGCAAAGCTTCTGGCCACGACAATCCAGTTTCAACCATTAATTTGCTCAGCTTGTTCTTAATAGTGCTATTCACTCTCTCCACCTTTGCACTCGCCTGTGGACGGTACGGAGTATGCAGCTTGCTATTAATTCCCATCAGCTTGCACATGACCTGAAAGACTTCACCTGTAAAATGGGTGCCCCTATTACTTTCAATTATTCTAGGGATACCATATCTACACACAAATTCCTGTACAATTTTCTTTGCAGTGAACGTAGCAGTATTTGTGGCAGCAGGGAACGCTTCTACCCAGTTAGAAAATACGTCAATACAAACTAACACATATTTTAAATTCCTACAGGGTCGTAACTGTATGAAATCGATTTGTATTACCTGAAAAGGTCCGTCTGTCGGAGGGATATGGGATGGCTCTGTTGGTATTGACTTTCCAATATTCTTCCTCAAGCAAGTAAAACATATCATTGCTCTCTTACCTGCATGAGAAGAGAATCCTGGCGCACACCAGTAGGCTCTCACCAGCTTACACATACCCTCTTTACCCAGATGAGTCAGACCGTGTGCCGCCTCAGCTAAGCTTGGAAGATAAGCTCTTGGGGCCACTGGCTTACCTTGTCCACCTGTCCACAGTCCTGAGGATTCCTGGCCATATCCTTTTGACCTCCAGACTGCCTTTTCCTGTAATGAACACAAATCTTGCATTTCAATTAATTGTTGTGTGTTGATCGTGTTAAATGTCATCAGTGGTGTGATGTTCGTTTGTATAGGGGTGCTGGCTGCTGATTTAGCAGCTTCGTCTGCCCGGCTGTTACCAAGTGAAATTGGGTATTGGTTGTAAGTATGTGCTTTGCACTTGATAACAGCCACTCTGTCTGGTTCCTGTATCACTGTTAGAAGTCTTTTTATGTGGGACGCATGCGCTACAGGTGTGCCAGCTGTCGTCATGAAATTTTTGAGGCGCCATAGGGCCCCGAAATCATGCACCACTCCAAATGCATACCTAGAATCTGTGTATATATTAGCTGACTTACCCTTGGCCAATTCACACACTCTGGTTAGGGCGACCAACTCAGCAACTTGTGCTGAGTGTGGTCGGACCAGGGGTTCAGCTTCTATGATACCTCTGTCGTCTACAACTGCATATCCAGTACACAGGTCCCCCAAGTCCGTTTGTCTGCGGCAACTACCGTCAGTGTAGAAGGTAAAGTCTACCCCTTCCAGTGGGCTGTCACTGATGTCAGACCTCGCGGTGAAAGTCTGATTCAGGTATTCCATACAATCATGCGTATCAGTGTCTGCACTAAATCCTCCTTCACCATCATTCTCATCCTCCACCCTTTGTGCCTGTCCAGGCACACTTGGCAAGTAAGTTGCAGGATTTAGTGAGCTGCATCTCTTAATGGTGATGTTTACAGGGGCCATCAGTGATAATTCCCACTTTGTAAACCGAGCAGATGAGACATGTCTGGTTTGGGCGGAGTTCAGTAAGGCTGATACTGCATGAGGTGTATGGATGGTCAGGTTGTGTCCTAACACTACGTCCTCACTTTTACTTACTAGCAAATCTATCGCTGCAACGCTTCGCAAGCATGTGGGGAGAAACCGCGCTACGGTGTCCAACTCTGCACTGTAGTAAGCTACCGGCCTGCTGGCATCACCATGTCTCTGGGTTAAAACTCCTGCTGCGCACCCTGCACTTTCTGTACCGTATAATTCAAAGGGCTTCCCATAATCTGCATACCCAATGCAGGTTCCTGTGATAGGCACTGTTTCAGTCTCTCAAAGGCCAGTTCGGACTCATCCGTGTGCGAGACCCGTTCTGGTTTGTTTGAAGAGACCATTTCTTGCAAAGGTAAAGCCAGTATAGAGAACCCTGGAATCCTGTTTCGGCAGTACCCACACATTTCAAGGAAAGTGCGGATCTGTTGCTGCATTTGTGGCAGAGTCATGTCACGAATCGCTTGTATTCTATCAGCGGTGAGGTGTCTAAGTCCTTGAGTCAGGCAATGTCCCAAATATTTTACCCTGGTCTGGCACAACTGCAACTTATCCTTTGAAACCTTTTGTCCCGTTTGAGAAAGATGAACCTGAAGCTGTTTCGTGTCTTTCAAGGACGATTCGAGTGAGTCAGAACACAACAATAAGTCATCGACATACTGTATTAGCACTGATCCACTCTCAGGTTGAAAGGATTGTAAACAGTCATGCAAAGCCTGGGAGAAAATACTCGGGCTGTCAATGAAACCTTGGGAGAGACGAGTCCTGGTGTACTGTACTCCCCTGTATGTAAAAGCAAAAAGATATTGGCTGTCAGGGTGCAGAGGGACAGAAAAGAAGGCAGAACAGAGGTCGATGACAGTGAAGAATTTTGCAGTAGACGGAATTTGCATGAGGATGACAGCTGGATTGGTCACTACGGGAAATTGGCTCACAACTATCTTGTTTATCCCCCTTAGATCCTCCACTAGCCTGTAAACCCTCCCCCCACTCTTTTTCACAGGGAAGATGGGACTATTGGCAGTGCAGGACGTCCTGACTAGGATGCCCTGTTGTAGCAACCGCTCTATGACCGGGTACACTCCTAATTCTACCTCTGGCTTCAGAGGATACTGAGGGATTTTTGGAGCTATCCTACCATCTTTTACTTGCAGTGCTACTGGAGCTACATTCGCCATCAATCCAGTGTCTTGTCCATCTTTGGTCCAAAGGGAACCCGGTATTTGTGAGATAATTTCCTCTACCTTTGATGGACACTTGTCTATAACAGTAGAATGTGACATTAGCCTTTGAGGGGTGTCTAGTATATCTTGTACTTCTTGAGCGTGGTTCCCAGGTATATCCAAGAAGACACCCTCAGGAGTACAGTATATGACACACCGCATTTTACACAATAAATCTCTCCCAAGTAGATTAGCCGGAGCCGCTGCAGCCAACAGGAAAGAATGTTTGGTTTGCAAGGGCCCTATCATAATCATTGCAGGTCTACTCAAAGGGTATTGTTGCACAGTTCCTGTTACTCCCATTGCCGAAATTGTTTTACCCGTGGTTTTTATACCTACTGTCGAATTTAACACTGACCTGGCCGCCCCTGTGTCTACAAGAAAAGGTAATGGTACACCAGCTACATCAACCGTGACCTCAGGTTCATTACCAAGGCTAGCAATTAACTTCACTGGCTGCTGACTACAGGTGTGGCCCAACCCCTATTGTGTGGTGAGACCCTCCCGCAGCGCATTGGCAGCTACAATATGTGAGTAGCTGTGAGTTTTCGGAGGCCTGCCAGTCTCTCCTTGGTGGGTACCTCCTTGTTTCCCCTGCATGTGGCTCATACCTCTTCTATATGGTCCCTGATCCCAATTATGTGAATTGTAGTGAGGTCCGTATTCTGGTCTAGGGGGTCGGTTTACGTTATGTGTACCTTTATTCCTACAATCCTGGGCAAAATGTCCTTCCTTTTTACAAGCGTAGCATACTCTAGGTCTTTTCCAATCAACAGGGGTCTGGGTTTTCGGCTGATGGGGTTTTGCCGTAAGGGCCTGTATACTTACCGTCATCAGCTTTTCCCCCTGTGACTCCCTGTGCTTACTGATGTTCCTATCATGCTCGACAGCGGACTCTCTCAATGCAGCCTCCGAGATACCTCTCCAGTTTGGTAGAGAGGTCTGTACCCTTGTTCTCAGTGCCTACTTCAACCCGTCCATTAATACTGAAACAGCTACCTCCCTCTGATGTACATTGTCTCTAATGTCCTCAATCCCAGTGTATCTAGCCATTTCCTGCAGTGCTCGATGGAAATATTCGGATGCCGTTTCACCTTCCTTTTGTCTTATGGAAAAGATTTTATTCCATTTGACAACAGTAGGGAAATATACTCCTAATTGCAGATTGATTTGCCGTACATTCTCCTGATTGTATTCATCAGTGAGAGGTACTTCTGCGTCTAACTTACAATCGGTTATGAATTTCGTGGGGTCAATATTTGAGGGTAAACATACTCGTAGCACTGTTCGCCAATCTTTGTTCGTGGGTTCGTTGGCGTTACCTAACTCTTTAATGAACCTCTGGCATGCGACTAGATCTTTTCTGGGATCGGGAAATTCTGACATAATTGACCTTAACTCTGCCCGGGACCAAGGACAATGCATGGCAATGTTCCTGATGGGAGTGACTCCCTGAGCGTCAGTCTTCCCATTGGGGACTGCAATCACCCTGACAGGATTTAACTCAATTACATCATTCTGGTTTGACTCTATAATGTGAGGTGCTATTGTCTCTGCATAATGTATGGTACCGTACTTACCTGTGGACACGACCTCACTTATCCCTCCACTAGTGGGCCTGACTACTGCTCTTGTTGGTTGGGCCATGCCCACCTGAGTGTCTTGTATGGTGGCTGCTAGAGAGAGTGCCGATATCGAGCTGGGCTCATCTTCCGGTTCGCAGTCCTGGGGAAAATTTAAAATGGGTTACAACTGGCAAGGGGTAGCATTAGTACATTTATCAATTACTCTCCTATCCTGTACCAATGTACCATTGTCTGTAGCTACTTTCTCCCCCACAATATATGGTGGTGGTGGTGCGGTCGCCATTGCTTTCCCGCTAGGTTTGGAACCTGCTGCGTGAGCTAATTCCTATTGCATATCCCCCTCCTGTTGCCATAAATTTAAACAATCTGTATGTTTAATCCTTTGTTTCTAGGATTTTATCAGACGTATCTTTAACCTTAAGTTCTGTAATACCTCTGGTTCAAAGCTGCCCACCCTGGGGAATGGTACCCTATCATTGTTAGTCATACATACCCACTCATTGCATAAAACTTCTGTGTGTGAACCATATTTTTCACACATGATAAACCTTGCTGAGCCTTTTGGCCACAATTCTGCCTGAACCCTGTCTAAACGTCTCTTACATGAGCAACTGGCTCCCATATTTGTGCGTCTTTTCTAATAACTTTAAAAAATTCCCACAAACACCAAAATACTCAATATAAGTAGACGGTGGAAGTATCCCTGAGCGTCTTCCACTAGCTCTCGCCCACGCTGGCTAGTACAACGATACACTGTTGGTAGCGGATTGCAATGTACCCAACTTAGGGCTCCTATCAGACCTTACAACACCGTCATTTCTTTCGGTGGAAGTTCTGTTTGGAATATTTTCCTGAGAGAGGCAGCGAAAAATTCCTTTTCGGTATCTTTCAACTGGAATTGTTTGTAGGGTGAAAAACAGAGAAATTAGATAACTATCCTTCACCCTTTCCAGTGAAGCCCACCAGGGAGACTTCCCGACGTTATCAAAGAAAAAACCCTTTGTCTATACAATCACGTCTGCGTATGCTCTTCCACAGCGCATATGACACAATGGTATCATGTTGTGCTGTGCAGAACAAACGGACATGCGATGCAATAGCACAGCCTATAGATACTAGTTATCTATATGCCCTACAATTGCTGTAGACCACTTTAGCCTAGACCACTCCAGACCACTTTAGACCACTTCAGTTGTATGGGATCACTTCAGACCACTTCAAACCACTTCAGTTCCTAATAACACAGGGTAGCGAACCCTACGCCACCGGGCCTCTACTAACCCAGTGTTACCACTTCAGACCACTTCAGACCACTTCAGTTCTTGGGTTCAGTATCCACTCACTCCTGCGTTCGTTCGCTCACTCAAATACACTTTGTTTTTCTGTACAGAAAATTTGGATTCATTCAAGTTGGCAGCTTTACCCCCAGATGCAATTTAAAAAAAAAATATTTATACTAAATTTTGTTTTTATACTAAATTTTTTTCTTTTTTAGAAACCGGGTAGTTTTGTGCTATTGTAGCGTGGCTACTGTCCCACCTTTAAACTAAACGGACTATTGTGTAATTTGTACTTAGCGCCCGTACTCTTACGCAATTTGCCTAAACACGCGATCGTGTGTGTCTCTTACGCCGCGTGAGCAATTCCGTACTGTGTCCGAGACACGTGTACAAAACCGTAAGTCCGCAATAGCACAAATCATACAATTCTATAAATGTGAGCAATAAAACTACTATTGCCCACTGAACACAATCCACACGTTTTAACCCTCTTACTACTGGGCCAGAACTGCGTTTTGTGATTTTACTCTTACTTCCTTAAATACTTATTTTATTTTATTTTTAACTATATAGCAACAAATGTCTCCGGTTTCACATAGGTCTAAATGAATCTAGCAATCTGAATGTTATGGCAACAATGTGAGAGAGTGTGCAAAGTATGGGTGCCGTGTACGCTTTTGGCGCCAAATAAACCCACAGATTTGAAATAGCTTTTTTCCTGTTTACTTTACAAGTTCTACCAGCATCTCTACAAACCATACAGAGCAGACGCCATCTAATCAACAATCAAGTAGGGTTTTCAGTGCATCCACCGACCAGGAAAAGGATACGTAGGATACTTTCTGTCCACCCTTTGCTGATAGATTAAGTCTGCTGTGACATGTTAGGTAGTAAGTATGTGGAAAACCGGAGGAGCCCCCAATTGATAATGCTGATTTATCTTCAGGAATGAAAGCTATACCTTAAACACACCTTAAATACACTTTACCATGGAGCCGCTGCAGCCGCTATACTTAATACACACTCTACGTACTTTGTACGCTATTAGCGTACAAAGTCCCGTGCTGTGTACGGACTTTGCGTACAAACGCCGTGCTGACGGTACAAAGTACTCACAGCGCGTACACACCCAGAGATAACTGTAAACCCTTAACAGCTATGCAATGCAATGATAATACACTTTAAACCTTAGCAGGGCAATGAAGACACGACACCAGATTGTAATTAAACCGCTGGGTTCCGACACCACAGCGTATTATTGCTGAAAGGGGGTTACAATACAAACAATACAATACAATATAACAGAGTAATTGGCTACAGTCAATGTTACATACATGAGTGGATTCGCCGCGCTACCCAGTCTGGTCCTCCGTCATCTGATAGATAACGTTGTGAGTCTTGTGTCTGACCAGGCCTGCAGCAGGCTCTCTTTACACAATTCATCCAAAACTTAACACAATGGATACTGTAATCTCTTTGTCCATTGGACACAGGGATGGTCACTTACAGTACAGGAGTGGTCATAGGTCGGTTTGATAAGGTGGGCGATGTCTGTTCCAACTGCTCGTTGTGGGTGGTCTCCTCTGGATTCCTGCCGCATACATAATGTACAGTAAATACAGTTTATATCTATATTCTGCTCCTGCACATAACTATCCACAGGAACATGCGATCTTCCTCAAACCAACACTGGAATGTTACCCTTAAAATACCCTACAGCTGGATACCAAACACCACCTTATAACCTTGTTCTGTCCCCTCCTATTATGTAAAGGTGAATCCCTTTGTTCTGTTACCATTTAAACTGCTGTTACTTTCTGATGTGGTGCAGGGAGACTATGTGTACATTGTGCACTATTTGGATTAAATATGTAATGTGTTTTGATAGCCTTCCATGCGTTCACAAACTCTACCGTAAATACTCATACCACGCGCTAATGCGCAGGACCTCGGGAGCGACCATACGCAAATTGCGGATATGCGCACGCACAGCAGAACAAGTACACGCGCGGAGGCCATCTGTGTGTAGTTTGTACGTGATGTGTGTACTGCAATATTTTTCGACTTTGACAATATAGCAACAGATGTGGGGGTAATTCCAAGTTGATCGCAGCAAAATTTTTGTTAGCAATTGGGCAAAACCATGTGCACTGCAGGGGAGGCAGATATAACATGTGCAGAAAAAGTTAGATTTGGGTGGGTTATTTTATTTCTGTCATCATCTTTGAAAAAGTCACGTGTTGCGTGACGAAACGCATCAGGACTCCTCCCCTTTTCTCACATATTGACCGCACGCTCTGGGACGCTCTGGGACGCTATCTACAGCTCCATTTTACCGGCTATAGGAGCAAGCGGTATACATCTTAATATAGGACGAAGCCGCAGCATCAGCTCTGCATGCGGATAGTGGCCGGACATCAGCATTTCTCCCTCTCATCATCCACGGACAGCATACGTCCAGAGAGCATAGGAGAAGTACTACAGAGTGCTGGATCCCCACAGCGGCTCTAATCTAATCAGCCGCACACCTGCCTTTCCCCACACACTGCAGCGGGCGGTGCACGCCCAGGGGAATAATTATACAACTGTGGGATTCCAGCGTGTACGGACAGACCCTCCGATCTATTGTTCATTGGGCAATTTGATTCCACCCGAGGACGCTCGGGTTTTGCAGCCCTACTGGAGAGGTAACTCAATACAATATTTCCATACATTGGCTTCTGGAACTTTGAGGCAATGCACTATATAGCCCAATATTCATAGAAGCTTATTATTGCCTTTAACAACCACATTCATATCTAGCAACTGTGTTTCATATCTAGCAACTGTGTTTCATCCAAACAGTGGTACACAACAGTTTTGCAACAGCTGATACATTTGGACTGCCGGCAGCTGTTCAGAGTACATCATTTCTTCAATTGTTTGCTGTAACAGTACAGGCAATTCATGTGAGCGGTTTATCCAATATATGTGGCAATTTTGTGAGAATAGGGATTACCAATTGTGTTTTATATATATCCTTGTGCTTAACAAAGTGGAATTTTATATTGATTTAATTTAAGAATAAATATTAATTTAATTTTACCCCTTGGTTGTGATGAATTTAGAATTTACAGTGTCAAAGTGAAATGAGCGCCTCTATTTAATTCCTTTCTTATGATCCATTAGCTGTGGGAGTAACACACAACTCCCTATAGAGGCGCACGTACATTTTTGCACTGTTAAATAAGGACACCGGTCTTGTATTATTTATAATTGATTGACACAGGCGCAGCAACTTTTTTCTCCATTCTTTATTTTATTTCTGTGCAGGGTAAATATTGGCTGCTTTATTTTTACACTGCAAATTAGATTGCAGATTTAACACACCCCACCCAAATCTAACTCTCTCTGCACATGTTAAATCTGCCTCCCCTGCAGTGCACATGGGCCCTCATTCCGAGTTACTTTTAGCAGCTTTGCACACGCTAAGCCGCCGCCTACTGGGAGTGAATCTTAGCTTATCAAAATTGCGAACGAAAGATTCTCAAAATTGCGAAAAGACACTTCTTAGCAGTTTCTGAGTAGCTCCAGACTTACTCGGCATCTGCGATCAGTTCAGTGCTTGTCGTTCCTGGTTTGACGTCACAAACACACCCAGCGTTTGTCCAGACACTCCTCCGTTTCTTCAGCCACTCCCGCGTTTTTCCCAGAAACGGTAGCGTTTTTTCGCACACACCCATAAAACGGCCTGTTTCCGCCCAGAAACACCCACTTCCTGTCAATCACACTCCGATCACCAGAACGAAGAAAAAACCTCGTAATGCCGTGAGTAAAATACCTAACTGCATAGCAAATTTACTTGGCGCAGTCGCAGTGCGGACATTGCGCATGCGCATTAGCAACTAATCGCTCCGTTGCGAGAAAAAAATACCGAGCGAACAACTCGGAATGACCACCATGGTTTTGCCCAATTGCTAACAAAAATTCTGCAGCGATCAACTTGGAATTACCCCCCATGTGCACTGCAGGGGAGGCAGATGTAACATGTGCAGAGAAAGTTAGATTTGGGTGTGGTGAGTTCAATCTGCAATCTAAATTGCAGTGTAAAAATAAAGCAGCCAGTATTTACCCTGCACAGAAATAAAATAACCCACCCAAATCTAACTCTTTCTGCACATGTTATATCTGCCTCCCCTGCAGTGCACATGGTTTTGCCCAATTGCTATCAAAAATCCTGCTGCGATCAACTTGGAATTACCCCCAAGGTGCATTGTGATACTACAGCCAGGGCTGTTTCTTGTGGCAGGCGAGCAGTGCAACCGGACGGGGCGCCCGCCGCAGCACTTCTTGTACTCTTTGATTCCCCCACCTCCCGAGTACCCAGCTCGGGGGGCGGAGTTTTGCTGAATGACCCGGATGCATTGTGATGTCACGACGCAATCACGTAATTTCACAAAACTCCGCCCCCCGAGTTGGGTACTTGGGAGGAGGGAGGAGGGGGAGCCAAGCTGCAGGGGGAGCCAAGCTGCAGCAGTAAGAGCCGGCGCGGCAAAGACGAGGGAGAGGCTGCCGAAATGCGGGAAGAACCACTTCAAACGTAAGTCAGACTTTCTCTCTCTCCACCACCTCAGCCGGAATGTGTAAAATGGGGACTCTTGCCTGCCATCACGTGTAAAATGGGGACTCTTGCCTGCCATCATGTGTAAAATGGGGACACTTGCCTGCCATCATGTGTAAAATGGGCACTCTTGCCTGCCATATAGTGGAAAATGGGGACTCTTGCCTGCCATATGGTGGAAAATGGGGACTCTTGCCTGTCGTCATGTGTAAAATGGGGACTCTTGCCAGCCGTAATGTGTAAAATGGGGCTCTTGCCTACCATAATGTGTAAAATGGGGACACTTGCCTGCCGTATTGTGTAAAATGGGGACGCTTGCCTGCGTAATGTGTAAAATGGGGACTCTTGCCTGCCGTAATGTGTAAACTGGGGACTCTTGCCCGCCGTAATATGTAAAATTGGGACACTTGCCTGCCATATTGTGGAAAATGGGGACTCTTGCCTGCCGTAATGTGGAAAATGAGGACACTTGCCTGCGTATTGTGGAAAATAGGGACACTTGCCTGCCGTAATGTGGAAAATGGGGACACTTGCCTGTCGTAATGTGGAAAATGGGGACACTTGCCTGCTGTATTGTGGAAAATAGGGACACTTGCCTGCCGTAATGTGGAAAATGGGGACACTTGCCTGCCGTATTGTGGAAAATGGGGACTCTTGCCTGCCGTAATGTGGAAAATGAGGACACCTGCCTGCGTATTGTGGAAAATAGGGACACTTGCCTGCCGTAATGTGGAAAATGGGGACACTTGCCTGCCGTAATGTGGAAAATGGGGACACTTGCCTGCCGTATTGTGGAAAATAGGGACACTTGCCTGCCGTATTGTGGAAAATGGGGACACTTGCCTGCCGTATTGTGGAAAAATAGGATTTTAATACCTACCGGCAAATCCTTTTCTCTTAGTCCGTAGAGGATGCTGGGGATGCTTCAAGAACCATGGGGTATAGACGGGATCTGCAGGAGACATAGGGGGTCATTCCGAGTTGTTCGCTCGCTAGCTGATTTTAGCAGCATTGCACACACTAGGCCGCCGCCCTCTGGGAGTGTATCTTAGCATAGCAGAATTACGAACAAAAGAGTAGCAGAATTGCGAATAGAAAATTCTTAGCAGTTTCTGAGTAGCTCAAGACTTACTCCTACACTGCGATCAGCTCAGCCCGTTTCGTTCCTGGTTTGACATCACAAACACACCCTGTGTTTGGCCAGCCACTCCGCCGTTTCTCAAGATACTCCCGCGTTTTTCCCTGACACGCCTGCATTTTTTAGCCAACGCCGGGAAAATGCTGAGTTGCCGCCCAGAAACGCCCCTTTCCTGTCAATCATTTACCGAACACCAGTGCGACTGAAAAGCGCCGCAGACGCTACAGCTAAACAGCTAAGATTTTAGTAAAATAACTGAGAGCATGCGCTCTGCGTACCACGCGCATGCGCAGTTAGCGACTAATCGCAGTATAACGAAAATCGACAACGAGCGAACAACTCGGAACGATCCCCATGGGCACACTATAAGACTTTGAATGAGTGTGAACTGGCTCCTCCCTCTATGCCCCTCCTCCAGACTCCAGTTATAGGAACTGTGCCCAGGGAGATGGACATTTCGAGGAAAAGGATTTATTTAATTATTTTAAACTAAGGTGAGATACATACCAGCTCACACCACCAACACGCCGTACAACATGGCATTCAACAACAACGCATGCGTTGCATGACCAACAGCAGTCACAGATTTGACTGAACTCAATGCAACATGAGCGTAACTATAACCAAACTGCAGAAACAGCCCGCACAGGGACGGGCGCCCAACATCCTCTACGGACTAAGAGAAAAGGATTTACCAGTAGGTATTAAAATCCTATTTTCTCATACGTCCTAGAGGATGCTGGGGATGCTTCAAGAACCATGGGGTTTATACCAAAGCTCTAGAACGAGTGGGAGAGTACGGATGACTCTGCAGCACTGATTGACCAAACAAGAAGTCCTCCTCAGCCAGGGTATCAAACTTGTAAAACTTCACAAAGGTGTTTGATCCCGACCAAGTAGCAGCTCAGCAAAGTTGTAACGCTGAGACCCCTCGGGCAGCCACCCAGGATGAGCCCACCTTTCTGGTAGAATGGGCTTTCACCGATTTCGGTAATGGCAATCCTGCCATAGAATGAGCCTGCTGAATCGTATTACAAATCCAGCGCGCAATAGTCTGCTTAGAAGCAGGAGCCCCAATCTTGTTGGGAGCCCACAGGACAAACAGAGCCTCTGTTTTCCTAATCTGCGCCGTTCTGGCGACATAAATCTTCAAAGCTTTGACCACACCGAGAGACTTTGACTCCGCCAAGGTGTCAGTAGCCACTGGCAACACAATTGGCTGGTTAACATGAAATGATGAAACCACTTTTGGCAGAAATTGCTGACGAGTTCTCAACTCCGCTCTATCGGCATGGAAAATCAAATAGGGGCTTTTGTGAGACAAAGCTGCCAACTCAGACACTCGCCTGGCAGACGCCAAGGCCAACAACTAGTGATGAGCGGGTTCGGTTCCTCGGAAACCGAACCCCCCCCGAACTTCACCCATTTTACACGGGTCCGAGGCATACTCGGATTCTCCCGTATTGCTCGGTTAACCCGAGCGCGCCCGAACGTCATCATCCCGCTGTCGGATTCTCGCAAGATTCGGATTCTATATAAGCAGCCGCGCGTCCCCGCCATTTTCACTCGTGCATTGGAAATGTTAGGGAGAGGACGTGGCTGGCGTCCTCTCCGTTTATTAATGTTGATGCAAATATTTGTGCTTATTGCTTAATTGTGAGCTCCATATCTGTGCTCAGTGTGCTGCATATATCTGTGCTCCCACTGCTTTATTGTGGGGACTGGGGACCAGCAGTTTTATATAGGAGGAGTACAGTGCAGAGTTTTGCTGACCAGTAACCACCAGTATATGTTGTCGGCCTGAAAAACGCTCCATATCTGTGCTGAGTGTGCTGCATATATCTGTGCTCACACTGCTTTATTGTGGGGACTGGGGACCAGCAGTATTATATAGGAGGAACACAGTGCAGAGTTTTGCTGACAGTGACCACCAGTATATATACCAGTATGGTACGGAAGGCCACTGCTCTACCTACCTCTGTTCCGTCAAGTATACTATCCATCTAGATTCTATACTTGTGGTGCATTTTAGTATTGCAGTTTGCTGACAGTGACCACCAGTATACATAGCAGTATGGTACGGAAGGCCACTGCTCTACCTACCTCTGTGTCGTCAAGTATACTATTCATCTATATTCTATACCTGTGGTGCATTTTAGTATTGCAGTTTGCTGACAGTGACCACCAGTATATATAGCAGTACGGTACGGAAGGCCACTGCTCTACCTACCTCTGTGTCGTCAAGTATACTATCCATCTAGATTCTATACCTATGGTGCATTTTAGTTTTGCAGTTTGCTGACAGTGACCACCAGTATATATAGCAGTACGGTACGGAAGGCCACTGCTCTACCTACCTCTGTGTCGTCAAGTATACTATCCATCTAGATTCTATACCTGTGGTGCATTTTAGTTTTGCAGTTTGCTGACAGTGACCACCAGTATATATAGCAGTACGGTATGGAAGGCCACTGCTCTACCTACCTCTGTGTCGTCAAGTATACTATCCATCTAGATTCTATACCTGTGGTGCATTTTAGTTTTGCAGTTTGCTGACAGTGACCACCAGTATATATAGCAGTACGGTACGGAAGGTCACTGCTCTACCTACCTCTGTGTCGTCAAGTATACTATCCATCTAGATTCTATACCAGTGGTGCATTTTAGTTTTGCAGTTTGCTGACAGTGACCACCAGTATATATAGCAGTACGGTACGGAAGGCCACTGCTCTACCTACCTCTGTGTCGTCAAGTATACTATCCATTTGGTGCATTTAAGTTTTGCACAGTATATATATATAGTAGGAGGACAGTGCATAATTTTGCTGACCACCAGTATATAATATATAGCAGTACGGTACAGTAGTCCACTGCTCTACCTACCTCTGTGTCGTCAAGTACACTATCCAGCCATACCTGTGGTGCATTTTAGTTGTTGTGTGCAGTATATATAGTAGGAGGACAGTGCATTGCCACTCCTAGATGGGCCAGGTGTTTGTGTCGGCCACTTGGGTCGCTTAGCTTAGCAATCCAGCGACCTTGGTGCACCTCTTTTTTTCTTTGCATCATGTGCTGTTTGGGGACTATTTTTTTGAAGTGCCATCCTGTCTGACACTGCAGTGCCACTCCTAGATGGGCTAGGTGTTTGTGTCGGCCACTTGTGTCGCTTAGCTTAGTCACACAGCGACCTTAGTGCGCCTCTTTTTTTCTTTGCATCATGTGCTGTTTGGGGACAATTTTTTTGAAGTGCCATCCTGCATGACACTGCAGTGCCACTCCTAGATGGGCCAGGTGTTTGTGTCAGCCACTTGTGTCGCTTAGCTTAGTCACACAGCGACCTTGGTGCACCTCTTTTTTTCTTTGCATCATGTGCTGTTTGGGGACTATTTTTTTGAAGTGCCATCCTGTCTGACACTGCAGTGCCACTCCTAGATGGGCCAGGTGTTTGTGTCGGCCACTTGGGTCGCTTAGCTTAGTCACACAGCGACCTTGGGGCGCCTCTTTTTTTCTTTGCATCATGTGCTGTTTGGGGACTGTTTTTTTTAAGTGCCATCCTGTCTGACACTGCAGTGCCACTCCTAGATGGGCCAGGTGTTTGTGTCGGCCACTTGGGTCGCTTAGCTTAGTCACACAGCTACCTCATTGCGCCTCTTTTTTTCTTTGCATCATGTGCTGTTTGGGGACTGTTTTTTTGAAATGCCATCCTGTCTGACGCTGCAGTGCCACTCCTAGATGGGCCAGGTGTTTGTGTCGGCCACTTGTGTCACTTAGCTTAGTCACACAGCGACCTTGGTGCGCCTCTTTTTTTCTTTGCATCATGTGCTGTTTGGGGACTATTTTTTTGAAGTCCCATCCTGTCTGACACTGCAGTGCCACTCCTAGATGGGCCAGGTGTTTGTGTCGGCCACTTGGGTCGCTTAGCTTAGTCACACAGCTACCTCATTGAACCTCGTTTTTTCTTTGCATCATGTGCTGTTTGGGGACTGTTTTTTTGAAGTGCCATCCTGTCTGACACTGCAGTGCCACTCCTAGATGGGCCAGGTGTTTGTGTCGGCCACTTGTGTCGCTTAGCTTAGCCATCCAGCAACCTCGGTGCAAATTTTAGGACTAAAAATAATATTGTGAGGTGTGAGGTGTTCAGAATAGACTGAAAATGAGTGTAAATTATGGTCATTGAGGTTAATAATACTATGGGATCAAAATGACTCCCAAATTCTATGATTGAAGCTGTTTTTGAGGGTTTTTTGTAAAAAAAACACCCAAATCCAAAACACACCCGAATCCGACAAAAAATTTTCAGGGAGGTTTTGCCAAAACGCGTCCGAATCCAAAACACGGCGGCGGAACCGAATCCAAAACCAAAACACAAAACCCGATAAATTTCCGGTGCACTTCACTACCAACAACATGACCACTTTCCAAGTAAGGAATTTTAACTAAACCTTGCGCAAACGTTCAAACCAATGTGATTGCAAGAATTGCAACACCACATTAAGATCCCATGGTGCCACTGGGGGCACAAAGGGAGGTTGGATGTGCAGCACGCCTTTTACGAATGTCTGAACCTCTGGAAGGGAGGCCAATTCTTTCTGAAAAAAGATCGACAAGGCCAAAATCTGTACTTTAATAGAGCCTAACTTTAGGCTCGCATCCACCCCTGCTTGTAGGAAATGGAGCAAATGCCCAAGGTGAAATTCTTCCGTAGGAGCCTTCTTTGAATCACACCAAGACACATATTTTCTCCAAATACGGTGGTAATGCTTTGCTGTTACTTCTTTCCTAGCCTGAAGAAGTGTGGGAATGACTTCACTGGGAATATCCTTTCGGGCTAGGATTTGGCGTGCAACTTCTACGCCGTCAAACGCAGCCGCGGTAAGTCCTGATACACGCACGGCCCCTGTTGTAACAGGTCCTCCCAAAGAGGAAGAGGCCAGGGATCTTCTATGAGCAACTCCTGAAGATCCAAGGAGCTGACACCTTTGCCGGTTTCAGAATCTGTTTTACCATGTTCTGTATTTTCAGAGCTTTTCCACTGGAAGAAAAACTCTCTGCAATTCTGTATCCAGAATCATACCCAGGAACGACAGCCGTGTCATTGGATCCAACTGTGATTTTGGCAAATTTAGGAGCCAACCGTGTTGTTGCAGAATCATCAGTGAAAGGGCAACATTCTTCAACAATTGCTCCTTGGACCTCGCCTTTATGAGGAGATCGTCCAAGTACGGGATAATTGTGATTCCCTGCTCGTGCAGGAGAACCATCATTTCTGCCATTACTTTGGTGAAAATCCTCGGAGCCGTGGACAGACCAAACGGCAACATCTGAAATTGGTAATGACAATCCTGCAGAGCAAATCTCAGGTAAGCCTGATGTGGAGGATATATGGGGACATGTAAGTAGGCATCTTTTATGTCGACCGACACCATAAAATCCCCCTCCTCCAGACTGGAGATCACTGCTCGTAGAGACTCCATCTTGAACTTGTATTTTTTCAGAAAGAAATTGAGGGATTTTAGGTTTAGAATCGGTCTGACTGAGCCATCCGGCTTTAGGACCATGAACAGGCTTGAATAAAAACCCTCCCTCTGTTGAGGCGGGGGTATCGTGACAATCACTTGATTTTGACACAACTTTAGTATCGCAGCGCTTACTATCTCCCTTTCTGGAAGAGAAGCTGGCAAGGCCAATTTGAAAAATCGGTGAGGGGGCACATCTTGAAACTCTAACTTGTATCCTTGGGTTACTATGTCTACTATCCAAGGATCCAGGTCCGAGTGCACCCAGACCTGACTGAAGAGTTGGAGACATGCCCCCACTGGTGCGGACTCCCGCAGAGGAGCCCCAGCGTCATGCGGTGGATTTGGTAGAAGCCGGAGAGGACTTCTGCTCTTGGGAACTTGCCACAGCCTGTGACCTTTTTCCCCTTCCTCTCCCCCTCGCAGCAAGGAAGGAGGACCCACATCCTTTTTTGAATTTATTGGGCCGAAAGGACTGCATCTGATAGCGATTTTCCGCTAACTGCGCATGCGCAATGTTCGCACTGCGACTGCGCCAAGTAAATTTGCTATGCAATTAGGTATTTTACTCACGGCATTACGAGGTTTTTTCTTCGTTCTGGTGATCGTAGTGTGATTGACAGGAAGTGGGTGTTTCTGGGCGGAAACAGGCCGTTTTATGGGAGTGTGTGAAAAAACGCTACCGTTTCCGGGAAAAACGCGGGAGTGGCTGGAGAAACGGAGGAGTGTCTGGGCGAACGCTGGGTGTGTTTATGACGTCAAACCAGGAACGACAAGCACTGAACTGATCGCAGATGCCGAGTAAGTTTGAAGCTACTCAGAAACTGCTAAGAAGTGTCTATTTGCAATTTTTCTAATCTTTCATTCGCAATTTTGAGAAGCTAAGATTCACTCCCAGTAGGCGGCGGCTTAGCGTGTGCAAAGCTGCTAAAAGCAGCTTGCGAGTGAACAACTCGGAATGACCACCATATTTACCTAATCATCTGTTGGCGGTGCCGACACGGTCACTCTCTCAGTATTTTCTGTCCCCACTTCAGCCTTCTCCTGGGAAGAGCATTCAGCCTCAGACATGTTGACACACACGTACCGACACCCGCAAACACACTGGGGCTACAGGAGACAGACCCACAATAAGGCCTGCAAGAGGGACACAGAGAGAGTTCAGCCAGCTCACACCCAGCGCCTATCCCGGTACTGAAGCAAGTAACAAGACTGCCCAGACCTGTTAGCGCTTTTATATATATAATTTAGCACCAAATCACTTGTGCTTTTGGGCAGCAAGAGATGAGCTTGAATTCGATCATACGATACCAGTCAATTTCCGGTCGTAAGGAGCAAGAGATAAATCTCAGGATTGTATGTGCATCGAATGCACTAAAAATGCACTTTTGATGAGATTTGTCTCAAGGTGAGCTTCAAGGGAAATTGGGCCCGATCTCGCGTCGAAAGCAATCGCACAAGTGTATGGGTAGCATAACTCTTGGACAGAGATAAAGTGGAGAGAGATACCAACCACACATCTCCTACTGTAACTGTCATGTTTGAAACACAGGGTGTAACATGATAGGAGATGATTTGTTGGTACTTTATCATACAGTACCTCCCAACTTTAGAGATCACAGATGTGGGACTCGTGATCCGGAAAGGGGGCATGGTCTCGAGTGGGAGGGGTGTGGCCTTGCAGCATGGACCCATTTTCCAGCATATTGGGGGCCTGCTCAGAACTCCCATATCAGCCATGCAGCACCCTGCACTGAATAGTCTATTCAGAGATCACTCGCTGCATTGCAGAGCAGAGCAGAAGGTGATCTCCCAATTGACAGCCCACCTGTGGGACACTGCTGCCCGCGGGTGGGACAGCAGGACACTGTCCAAATAACGTGACTGTCCTGCTGGAATCGGGACAGTTGAGAGTTATGTTTTATCTCTCCACTTTCTCTCTTAGAGCATTCCAAATTTCTTCCTCTCACATACTAGCGTTAAGATGCTGTAACGCGTTAAAACTGTGACTATGTTTATTCTTTCTTGCTTGCTTTCTTTCACCTCTGGTACACAAACACTACCTGCAGCATGTGTGACTTATACTACACTTCTAATAACAACAGCACAACTTCTGCTAAACTCACAAGGAACAAAACATTCCCAACAGTAATACTGGGGCAGACGTATTAACCTGGAGAAGGCATAAGGAAGTGATAAACCAGTGATATGTGCAAAGTGATAAAGGCACCAACCACTCAGCTCCAATATGTAAATTAACAGTTAGGATCTGATTGGCTGGTTCCTTTATCACTTTGCACATATCACTGGTTTATCACTTCCTTATGCCATCTCCAGGTTAATACATCTGCCCCACTGTAAGTTAAAACTCCCACACGCAGTAGCAGCAGCAGCAGCCAGGGAGGAGCCCGGAGACAGGAACTGTCGTCGGGCAGTCTTGCTTCCTTTACCAGTAACAACCCGATAACTAAAGTGGAATTTTAGTAACATTAGTTTGTGGCTCCGTCATAAATTTCCTGGGGTGATTGATATAAGACTACAGAAGGTGAGTTACTGCGGACTAAACAAGTGGAATCATTCTTTTATATAGTCTAACATCGGAGTGTGAAAGCTCTTGTTTAAGCTAGTGATGTGCACCGGACATTTTTCGGGTTTTGTGTTTTGGTTTTGGATTCGGTTCCGCGGCCGTGTTTTGGATTCGGACGCGTTTTGGCAAAACCTCACCGAAAATGTTTTGTCGGATTCGGGTGTGTTTTGGATTCGGGTGTTTTTTTTCAAAAAACCCTAAAAAACAGCTTCAATCATAGAATTTGGGGGTCATTTTGATCCCATAGTATTATTAACCTCAATAACCATCATTTCCACTCATTTCCAGTCTATTCTGAACACCTCACACCTCACAATATTATTTTTAGTCCTAAAATTTGCACCGAGGTTGCTGGATGGCTAAGCTAAGCGACACAAGTGGCCGACACAAACACCAGGCCCATCTAGGAGTGGCACTGCAGTGTCAGGCAGGATGGCACTTCAAAAAAATTGTCCCCAAACAGCACATGATGCAAAGAAAAAAAGAGGCGCACGAAGGTCGCTGTGTGACTAAGCTAAGCGACACAAGTGGCCGACACAAACACCTGGCCCATCTAGGAGTGGCACTGCAGTGTCAGGCAGGATGGCACTTCTAAAAAATTGTCCCCAAACAGCACATGATGCAAAGAAAAAAAGAGGCGCACCAAGGTCGCTGTGTGACTAAGCTAAGCGACACAAGTGGCCGACACAAACACCTGGCCCATCTAGGAGTGGCACTGCAGTGTCAGGCAGGATGGCACTTCAAAAAAATTGTCCCCAAACAGCTCATGATGCAAAGAAAAAAAGAGGCGCACCAAGGTCGCTGTGTGACTAAGCTAGTATACTTGACGACACAGAGGTAGGTAGAGCAGTGGCCTTCCGTACCGTACTGCTATATATACTGGTGGTCACTGTGTCAGCAAACTGGAAAACTAAAATGCACCACAGGTATAGAATGTAGATGGATAGTATACTTAATGATGACACAGAGGTAGGTAGAGCAGTGGCCTTCCGTACCGTACTGCTATATATACTGGTGGTCACTGTGTCAGCAAACTGCAAAACTAAAATGCACCACAGGTATAGAATGTAGATGGATATTATACTTAATGATGACACAGAGGTAGGTACAGCAGTGGCCTTCCGTACCGTACTGCTATATATAGTATACTGGTGGTCACTGTGTCAGCAAACTGCAAAACTAAAATGCACCACAGGTATAGAATGTTGATGGATAGTATACTTAATGACGACACAGAGGTAGGTAGAGCAGTGGCCTTCCGTACCGTACTGCTATATATACTGGTGGTCACTGTGTCAGCAAACTGCAAAACTAAAATGCACCACAGGTATAGAATGTAGATGGATAGTATACTTAATGACGACACAGAGGTAGGTACAGCAGTGGCCTACTGTACCGTAATGCTATATATTATATACTGTTGGTCACTGGTCAGCAAAACTCTGCACTGTACTCCTCCTATATAATATTAATTATACTGGTGGTCCCCAGTCCCCACAATAAAGCAGCACACACTGAGCACAGATATGGAGTGTTTTTCAGGCAGACAACGTATACTGGTGGTCAGCAAAACTCTGCACTGTACTCCTGCTATATAATACAGCTGCTCCCCAGTCCCCACAATTAAGCAGTGTGAGCACAGATATATGCAGCACACTGAGCACAGATATGGAGCGTTTTTTTTCTGGCAGAGAACGGATAAAACTGGTGGTCACTGATCAGCAAAACTCTGCACTGTACTCCTCCTATATTATACAGCTCCCCACAATTAAGCAATAATGCACAATCAAGTTCAACAATAACGGAGAGGACGCCAGCCACGTCCCTAACATTTCCAATGCACGAGTGAAAATGGCGGCGACGCGCGGCTGCTTATATAGAATCCGAATCTCGCGAGAATCCGACAGCGGGATGATGACGTTCGGGCGCGCTCGGGTTAACCGAGCCATACGGGAGAATCCGAGTATGCCTCGGACCCGTGTAAAATGCAATCCACTGTTACGCCCATTTATACGATACCTTGTACATTGGTGGTCATTCTGAGTTGTTCGCTCTGTAATTTTCTTCGCATCGCAGCGATTTTCCGCTTATTGCGCATGCGCAATGTTCGCACTGCGACTGCGCCAAGTAAATTTGCTATGAAGATTGGTATTTTACTCACGGCATTACGAGGTTTTTTCTTCGTTCTGGAGATCGGAGTGTGATTGACAGGAAGTGGGTGTTTCTGGGCGGAAACTGGCCGTTTTCTGGGAGTGTGTGAAAAAACGCTACAGTTTCTGGGAAAAACGCGGGAGTGGCTGGAGAAACGGAGGAGTGTCTGGGCGAACGCTGGGTGTGTTTGTGACGTCAAACCAGGAACGACAAGCACTGAACTGATCGCACTGGAAGAGTAAGTCTCGAGCTACTCAGAAACTGCACAGAGAAGTCTTTTCGCAATATTGCGAATCTTCCGTTCGCAATTTTGATAAGCTAAGATTCACTCCCAGTAGGCGGCGGCTTAGCGTGTGCAATGCTGCTAAAAGCAGCTTGCGAGCGAACAACTCGGAATGAGGGCCATTGTACATTGGTATGCCCTAGTGCTACAGTATTTTTACTAATGATTTTTTTTTTTCATTCTATGTGAAGCATACAGTTATGTAATGTTTAATAATAAACAGGGCCTAATTCGGGACTTTTTTTTTTTTTACATAAAATATGTGAAAAACAAGCATTTTTAAGGTAGCCCCGCTATTCAGCAAAGGGTTAACAGAGAAGATAGCACTATTATCTTTTCTGTTAATACCCATCTCACGGAGTATTGCATAGTAGGGCTCAATCCATTGATCTCTATAGTGCTTTAATGTTTTATGCTATTCAGCATGCATAAAAAGGTTAAACTGCCTGAAAAAGTTTACTATTTCTGAATGGTGTTATAGAGAGAAAAGCCTTAAATCACAAAATTTTCAGGGATAGAGGGAAATTTTCCCATCAGTCCCTGCATGACCTTGAAACTCCACCCCTGTCACCTTTCCTGCAGTGTGATAAGCGGCAAGTGTATGTCCAACTCCAGCCTCCCAGCCTGTATATTTATAGTTATGTGGTTTTATATATAAAACCACATAAATATAAATGTATACAGACCATTATAAATGTAGAAATTAAGGGCCCGATTCAAGGTTGGACACAAACACAGAAGGATTTGCAGTTCTCGATTATCGATCGACCGCGCATGCGTTAAAGAAGCACGGCGCGTGATCGACAGTGTTTTAAGTATGAAGTAACAAAAATGTGCCATTCGCAGTTTCAGATGCAAGCGATTGACAGGAAGCGTCCGTTTGAGGGAGGTAACAGCGTTTACTGGGGTGGCTGGGAAAACTGAGGAGTATCTGGTGAAAACAGAGGCATGTCAGGAAAGTTTTATTGGAGCACCAGAAGCCAGAGGTCTATGGAGACGCAGTCTACATGCAGGGTCAGAGCTACGCAGCATAGGGTATGCTAATGGTGCCGATACTTGCCGCATAACCCTTGAAATAACAAAATACAAAAATTGCATCTACAGACTCAGTTTGGGAATGGGCCTTTTAAATGGAAGCTTGGATAGTGGTTATCTGAGCGCAGCAGTGCGATTACGTTGGCTATTGCACTCATCCTTAAATCGGGCTCTAAATTGGGTGCTTCAGTTAGTCTGATGCATTCACAAGACACCTACAAAAACTTTCACATAAAGTAGAATGTAAGTGGCATAACTATCGTACTCCTGGCGACTTCCTCACATGTAAGACCATTTACCCCTCTTGTAATGCTATTGGCACTGTGAAACAAACATTTCCAATCTCTCATCTCTGCTCAAGCCTCTAACCGCAAGCGACTTTTTAATACATTTAAATAACTTCTTATCCCTACCTTAACAATTCCACAAGCTATTATCAGCAGGTAAAAATGTAAAAGCGCCCCCCCCCCCCCCCCCATGCGTGCGCCGAAGGCGCGCTCCCGGAAAAGTGGGTGTGGCCTCTGGAAAGTGGGCGTGGCCTCGTAACTTCATATCATCAAACTATAAATATATTTTCACACAATTAGCAGCCTTACACATAGCCACAGTAGTGTTCCTTACACACAATGTCTCCAGTATAGTGCCAGATACACATAATGTGCAGTGCCAGATAGACATGACATGCCCCCCAGCAGTGCCAGCTACACATGACATGCCCCGCAGCAGTGCCAGCTACACATGACATGCCCCGCAGCAGTGCCAGCTACACATGACATGCCCCCAGCAGTGCCAGCTACACATGATAGTGTTCACTTTTTAGGGCATGGTGCTGATCACAGGGAGGGCACATTTTTAAGTTAGGAGGGCAAAATGATGTACATACTGCTTGTTGTTCCCATACCTATATGCCAAAGCATGGACAGTGCGCGCCGAAGGCGCGCAGCAAAAATTAAGGGGAGTTACTTAGTGGGGAAGGTACGTGGCCACATAATAGTGGCAATTTGCATTACACCACACAGTAGTGCAGCTAATACACACTGCACCAGGTAGAACCTCCTATACACTTTGCGCCAGGCACAGCACTGAGACACATTGCACCAGGGAGAGCACTGAGACACATTGCCTAGCCACAGACGCCTAGCGGGAACACTACATGACATGCCCCCCAGCAGTGCCAGCTACACGTGACATGCCCCCCAGCAGTGCCAGCTACACGTGACATGCTCCCCAGCAGTGCCAGCTACACGTGACATGCCCCCCAGCAGTGCCAGCTACACGTGACATGCCCCCCCAGCAGTGCCAGCTACACGTGACATGCCCCCCCAGCAGTGCCAGCTACATAAATGGCCACACAGTGCCAGATATGCACCCACAGTTCAGATACATAAATGCCCCCAAAGTGCCAGATACATAAATGCCCCCACAGTGCAGATATGCCCCCCACAGTGCCAGATACATAAATGCCCCCACAGTCCCAGATACATAAGTGCCCCCACAGTGCCAGATACATAAGTGCCCCCACAGTGCCCGATATGTCCCCACAGTGCCAGATATAAAAATGCCCACACAGTGCCAGATATGTCCCCACAGTGCCAGATATAAAAATGCCCCCACAGTGCCAGATATGTCCCCACAGTGCCAGATATAAAAATGCCCCCACAGTGCCAGATATTCCCCCACAGGGCCAGATACATAAATGCCCCCAGTGCCAGATGCATAAATGCCCCCAGTGCCAGATGCATAAGTGCCCACACAGTGCCAGATACATTATTGCCCCCCACAGTGTCAGATACATCAATGCCCCCAGTGCCAGATATGCCCCCACAGTGCCAGATACATTAATGCCCCCAGTGCCAGATATTCCCCCACAGTGCCAGATACATTAATGCCCCCAGTGCCAGATATGCCCCCACAGTGCCAGATACATTAAATGCCCCCAGTGCCAGATATGCCCCCACAGTGCCAGATAAATAAATGCCCCCCACAGTGCCAGATAAATAAATGCCCCCCACAGTGCCAGATAAATAAATGCCCCCCACTGTGCCAGATAAATAAATGCCCCCACAGTGCCAGATACATTAAATGCCCCCAGTGCCAGATATGCCCCCACAGTGCCAGATAAATAAATGCCCCCCACAGTGCCAGATAAATAAATGCCCCCCACAGTGCCAGATAAATAAATGCCCCCCACAGTGCCAGATATATAAATGCCCCCACAGTGCCAGATAAATAAGTGCCCCCACAGTGCAGATATACCCCCACAGTGCCAGATACATAAATGCCCCCACAGTGCCGATATACCCCCACAGTGCCAGATACAGAAATGCCCCCAAAGTGCCAGATACAGAAATGCCCCCACAGTGCAGATACATAAATGCCCCCACAGCGCATATATGCCCCCACAGTGCCAGATACATAAATGCCCCCCACAGTGCAGCTGACCCGACAGTGCCAGATATGCCCCCACAGTGACAGATCCGTAAATGCCCCCACAGTGACAGATCCATAAATGCCCCCACAGTGCAGATGACCCCACAGTGCCAGATATGCCCCCACAGTGCCAGATACATAAATGCCCCCCACAGTGCAGCTGACCCCACAGTGCCAGATATGCCCCCACAGTGACAGATCCATAAATGCCCCCACAGTGCAGATGACCCCACAGTGCCAGATACATAAATGCCCCCACAGTGCAAGATACATAAATGCCCCCCACAGTGCAGCTGACCCCACAGTGCAAGATATGCCCCCAGTGACAGATCCATAAATGCCCCCACAGTGACAGATCCATTAATGCCCCCCACAATACCTGCGGCGCGGGAGGGAGGCACTGCTGCTGTCAGAGGGCGCGGGCCGGGACCGGAGGACTCTTCCAACGGTGGTGTGATCTGCGGGGAGGGGGAGTGTGGCTGTCTGCAGGCTTGCCTGGATGACTTCAATGGTGGTGTGCTGTATGCGTGCTGCGCTGCGCCGGCGTCTGACGTCAGACGCCGGCGCCGCGCAGCGCGCATATCGCGCATATCGCGCACCACAGTTAAGGGCCGGGGAGAGCTGAACAGCAGGGTCGGCTCCAGGTACGAATATGGCAGCGCCAGCGCGCGGCGCCCATTAAGGGTGGCGCCCTGCGCGGCCGCTCTATTCGAACATGCCTGGAGCCGGCTCTGATTATCAGTGCACAAGATCTCTATCCCTAGATCAAGGACAAGATTGATGAAATGGTATGCTCTTCCACAACCAGTTGAATTATGCTCAATTTAGTTCCTGAACCCTCTGGCACCTTCTCTTCCTTTGATCACACAACTGAAGATGTATTTACACTCTTCTCATCTGCCTATTCAACGATGTCTCCTCTTGAACCTATACCCTCACAAGTAAATCTCTGTTTCCTATGCTCATCCCAACCTTAACTAAAATCTAGAGATGAGCGGGTTCGGTTTCTCTGAATCCGAACCCGCCAGAACTTCATGTTTTTTTTCACGGGTCTGAGCGACTCGGATCTTCCCGCCTTGCTCGGTTAACCCGAGCGCGCCCGAACGTCATCATGACGCTGTCGGATTCTCGCGAGGCTCGGATTCTATCGCGAGACTCGGATTCTATATAAGGAGCCGCGCGTCGCCGCCATTTTCACACGTGCATTGAGATTGATAGGGAGAGGACGTGGCTGGCGTCCTCTCCGTTTAGAATAGATTAGAGAGACACTTGATTTACTAATTTTGGGGAGCATTAGGAGTACTCAGTACAGTGCAGAGTTTTGCTGATAGTGACCACCAGTTTTATTTATAATCCGTTCTCTGCCTGAAAAAAGCGATACACAGCACACAGTGACTCAGTCACATACCATATCTGTGTGCACTGCTCAGGCTCAGGCCAGTGTGCTGCATCATCTATTATCTATATATAATATTATATATATCTGTCTGACTGCTCAGCTCACACAGCTTATAATTGTGGGGGAGACTGGGGAGCACTACTGCAGTGCCAGTTATAGGTTATAGCAGGAGCCAGGAGTACATAATATATTATATAGTGAGTGACCACCAGACACACAGTGCAGTTTATTTAATATATCCGTTCTCTGCCTGAAAAAAGCGATACACACAGTGACTCAGTCAGTCACATACCATATCTGTGTGCACTGCTCAGGCTCAGGCCAGTGTGCTGCATCATCTATATATATTATATATCTGTCTGACTGCTCAGCTCACACAGCTTATAATTGTGGGGGAGACTGGGGAGCACTACTGCAGTGCCAGTTATAGGTTATAGCAGGAGCCAGGAGTACATAATATTATATTAAAATTAAACAGTGCACACTTTTGCTGCAGGAGTGCCACTGCCAGTGTGACTAGTGACCAGTGACCTGACCACCAGTATATATAATATTAGTAGTATACTATCTCTTTATCAACCAGTCTATATTAGCAGCAGACACAGTACAGTGCGGTAGTTCACGGCTGTGGCTACCTCTGTGTCGGCACTCGGCAGCCCGTCCATAATTGTATATACCACCTAACCGTGGTTTTTTTTTCTTTCTTTATACATACATACTAGTTACGAGTATACTATCTCTTTATCAACCAGTCTATATTAGCAGCAGACACAGTACAGTGCGGTAGTTCACGGCTGTGGCTACCTCTGTGTCGGCACTCGGCAGCCCGTCCATAATTGTATATACCACCTAACCGTGGTTTTTTTTTCTTTCTTTATACATACATACTAGTTACGAGTATACTATCTCTTTATCAACCAGTCTATATATTAGCGGCAGACACAGTACAGTGCGGTAGTTCACGGCTGTGGCTACCTCTGTGTCGGCACTCGGCAGCCCGTCCATAATTGTATATACCACCTAACCGTGGTTTTTTTTTCTTTCTTTATACATACATACTAGTTACGAGTATACTATCTCTTTATCAACCAGTCTATATATTAGCAGCAGACACAGTACAGTGCGGTAGTTCACGGCTGTGGCTACCTCTGTGTCGGCACTCGGCAGCCCGTCCATAATTGTATATACCACCTAACCGTGGTTTTTTTTTTCTTTCTTTATACATACATACTAGTTACGAGTATACTATCTCTTTATCAACCAGTCTATATATTAGCAGCAGACACAGTACAGTGCGGTAGTTCACGGCTGTGGCTACCTCTGTGTCGGCACTCGGCAGCCCGTCCATAATTGTATATACCACCTAACCGTGGTTTTTTTTTCTTTCTTTATACATACATACTAGTTACGAGTATACTATCTCTTTATCAACCAGTCTATATTAGCAGCAGACACAGTACAGTGCGGTAGTTCACGGCTGTGGCTACCTCTGTGTCGGCACTCGGCAGCCCGTCCATAATTGTATATACCACCTAACCGTGGTTTTTTTTTCTTTCTTTATACATACATACTAGTTACGAGTATACTATCTCTTTATCAACCAGTCTATATATTAGCAGCAGACACAGTACAGTGCGGTAGTTCACGGCTGTGGCTACCTCTGTGTCGGCACTCGGCAGCCCGTCCATAATTGTATATACCACCTAACCGTGGTTTTTTTTTCTTTCTTTATACATACATACTAGTTACGAGTATACTATCTCTTTATCAACCAGTCTATATTAGCAGCAGACACAGTACAGTGCGGTAGTTCACGGCTGTGGCTACCTCTGTGTCGGCACTCGGCAGCCCGTCCATAATTGTATATACCACCTAACCGTGTTTTTTTTTTCTTTCTTTATACATACATACTAGTTACGAGTATACTATCTCTTTATCAACCAGTCTATATATTAGCAGCAGACACAGTACAGTGCGGTAGTTCACGGCTGTGGCTACCTCTGTGTCGGCACTCGGCAGCCCGTCCATAATTGTATATACCACCTAACCGTGGTTTTTTTTTCTTTCTTTATACATACATACTAGTTACGAGTATACTATCTCTTTATCAACCAGTCTATATATTAGCAGCAGACACAGTACAGTGCGGTAGTTCACGGCTGTGGCTACCTCTGTGTCGGCACTCGGCAGCCCGTCCATAATTGTATATACCACCTAACCGTGGTTTTTTTTTCTTTCTTTATACATACATACTAGTTACGAGTATACTATCTCTTTATCAACCAGTCTATATATTAGCAGCAGACACAGTACAGTGCGGTAGTTCACGGCTGTGGCTACCTCTGTGTCGGCACTCGGCAGCCCGTCCATAATTGTATATACCACCTAACCGTGGTTTTTTTTTCTTTCTTTATACATACATACTAGTTACGAGTATACTATCTCTTTATCAACCAGTCTATATATTAGCAGCAGACACAGTACAGTGCGGTAGTTCACGGCTGTGGCTACCTCTGTGTCGGCACTCGGCAGCCCGTCCATAATTGTATATACCACCTAACCGTGGTTTTTTTTTCTTTCTTTATACATACATACTAGTTACGAGTATACTATCTCTTTATCAACCAGTCTATATATTAGCAGCAGACACAGTACAGTGCGGTAGTTCACGGCTGTGGCTACCTCTGTGTCGGCACTCGGCAGCCCGTCCATAATTGTATACTAGTATCCAATCCATCCATCTCCATTGTTTACCTGAGGTGCCTTTTAGTTGTGCCTATTAAAATATGGAGAACAAAAATGTTGAGGTTCCAAAATTAGGGAAAGATCAAGATCCACTTCCACCTCGTGCTGAAGCTGCTGCCACTAGTCATGGCCGAGACGATGAAATGCCAGCAACGTCGTCTGCCAAGGCCGATGCCCAATGTCATAGTACAGAGCATGTCAAATCCAAAACACCAAATATCAGTAAAAAAAGGACTCCAAAACCTAAAATAAAATTGTCGGAGGAGAAGCGTAAACTTGCCAATATGCCATTTACCACACGGAGTGGCAAGGAACGGCTGAGGCCCTGGCCTATGTTCATGGCTAGTGGTTCAGCTTCACATGAGGATGGAAGCACTCAGCCTCTCGCTAGAAAAATGAAAAGACTCAAGCTGGCAAAAGCAGCACAGCAAAGAACTGTGCATTCTTCGAAATCCCAAATCCACAAGGAGAGTCCAATTGTGTCGGTTGCGATGCCTGACCTTCCCAACACTGGACGTGAAGAGCATGCGCCTTCCACCATTTGCACGCCCCCTGCAAGTGCTGGAAGGAGCACCCGCAGTCCAGTTCCAGATAGTCAGATTGAAGATGTCAGTGTTGAAGTACACCAGGATGAGGAGGATATGGGTGTTGCTGGCGCTGGGGAGGAAATTGACCAGGAGGATTCTGATGGTGAGGTGGTTTGTTTAAGTCAGGCACCCGGGGAGACACCTGTTGTCCGTGGGAGGAATATGGCCGTTGACATGCCAGGTGAAAATACCAAAAAAATCAGCTCTTCGGTGTGGAGGTATTTCACCAGAAATGCGGACAACAGGTGTCAAGCCGTGTGTTCCCTTTGTCAAGCTGTAATAAGTAGGGGTAAGGACGTTAACCACCTCGGAACATCCTCCCTTATACGTCACCTGCAGCGCATTCATAATAAGTCAGTGACAAGTTCAAAAACTTTGGGTGACAGCGGAAGCAGTCCACTGACCAGTAAATCCCTTCCTCTTGTAACCAAGCTCACGCAAACCACCCCACCAACTCCCTCAGTGTCAATTTCCTCCTTCCCCAGGAATGCCAATAGTCCTGCAGGCCATGTCACTGGCAATTCTGACGAGTCCTCTCCTGCCTGGGATTCCTCCGATGCATCCTTGCGTGTAACGCCTACTGCTGCTGGCGCTGCTGTTGTTGCCGCTGGGAGTCGATGGTCATCCCAGAGGGGAAGTCGTAAGCCCACTTGTACTACTTCCAGTAAGCAATTGACTGTTCAACAGTCCTTTGCGAGGAAGATGAAATATCACAGCAGTCATCCTACTGCAAAGCGGATAACTGAGTCCTTGACAACTATGTTGGTGTTAGACGTGCGTCCGGTATCCGCCGTTAGTTCACAGGGAACTAGACAATTTATTGAGGCAGTGTGCCCCCGTTACCAAATACCATCTAGGTTCCACTTCTCTAGGCAGGCGATACCGAGAATGTACACGGACGTCAGAAAAAGACTCACCAGTGTCCTAAAAAATGCAGTTGTACCCAATGTCCACTTAACCACGGACATGTGGACAAGTGGAGTAGGGCAGGGTCAGGACTATATGACTGTGACAGCCCACTGGGTAGATGTATGGACTCCCGCCACAAGAACAGCAGCGGCGGCACCAGTAGCAGCATCTCGCAAACGCCAACTCTTTCCTAGGCAGGCTACGCTTTGTATCACCGCTTTCCAGAATACGCACACAGCTGAAAACCTCTTACGGCAACTGAGGAAGATCATCGCGGAATGGCTTACCCCAATTGGACTCTCCTGTGGATTTGTGGCATCGGACAACGCCAGCAATATTGTGTGTGCATTAAATATGGGCAAATTCCAGCACGTCCCATGTTTTGCACATACCTTGAATTTGGTGGTGCAGAATTTTTTAAAAAACGACAGGGGCGTGCAAGAGATGCTGTCGGTGGCCAGAAAAATTGCGGGACACTTTCGGCGTACAGGCACCACGTACAGAAGACTGGAGCACCACCAAAAACTACTGAACCTGCCCTGCCATCATCTGAAGCAAGAAGTGGTAACGAGGTGGAATTCAACCCTCTATATGCTTCAGAGGTTGGAGGAGCAGCAAAAGGCCATTCAAGCCTATACAATTGAGCACGATATAGTAGGTGGAATGCACCTGTCTCAAGTGCAGTGGAGAATGATTTCAACGTTGTGCAAGGTTCTGATGCCCTTTGAACTTGCCACACGTGAAGTCAGTTCAGACACTGCCAGCCTGAGTCAGGTCATTCCCCTCATCAGGCTTTTGCAGAAGAAGCTGGAGGCATTGAAGAAGGAGCTAAAAGGGAGCGATTCCGCTAGGCATGTGGGACTTGTGGATGCAGCCCTTAATTCGCTTAACAAGGATTCACGGGTGGTCAATCTGTTGAAATCAGAGCACTACATTTTGGCCACCGTGCTCGATCCTAGATTTAAAGCCTACCTTGGATCTCTCTTTCCGGCAGACACAGGTCTGCTGGGGTTAAAAGACCTGCTGGTGACAAAATTGTCAAGTCAAGCGGAACGCGACCTGTCAACATCTCCTCCTTCACATTCTCCCGCAACTGGGGGTGCGAGGAAAAGGCTCAGAATTCCGAGCCCACCCGCTGGCGGTGATGCAGGGCAGTCTGGAGCGACTGCTGATGCTGACATCTGGTCCGGACTGAAGGACCTGACAACGATTACGGACATGTCGTCTACTGTCACTGCATATGATTCTCTCAACATTGATAGAATGGTGGAGGATTATATGAGTGACCGCATCCAAGTAGGCACGTCACACAGTCCGTACTTATACTGGCAGGAAAAAGAGGCAATTTGGAGGCCCTTGCACAAACTGGCTTTATTCTACCTAAGTTGCCCTCCCACAAGTGTGTACTCCGAAAGAGTGTTTAGTGCCGCCGCTCACCTTGTCAGCAATCGGCGTACGAGGTTACATCCAGAAAATGTGGAGAAGATGATGTTCATTAAAATGAATTATAATCAATTCCTCCGCGGAGACATTGACCAGCAGCAATTGCCTCCACAAAGTACACAGGGAGCTGAGATGGTGGATTCCAGTGGGGACGAATTGATAATCTGTGAGGAGGGGGATGTACACGGTGATATATCGGAGGGTGAAGATGAGGTGGACATCTTGCCTCTGTAGAGCCAGTTTGTGCAAGGAGAGATTAATTGCTTCTTTTTTGGGGGGGGTCCAAACCAACCCGTCATATCAGTCACAGTCGTGTGGCAGACCCTGTCACTGAAATGATGGGTTGGTTAAAGTGTGCATGTCCTGTTTTGTTTATACAACATAAGGGTGGGTGGGAGGGCCCAAGGACAATTCCATCTTGCACCTCTTTTTTCTTTTCTTTTTCTTTGCATCATGTGCTGATTGGGGAGGGTTTTTTGGAAGGGACATCCTGCGTGACACTGCAGTGCCACTCCTAGATGGGCCCGGTGTTTGTGTCGGCCACTAAGGTCGCTAATCTTACTCACACAGTCAGCTACCTCATTGCGCCTCTTTTTTTCTTTGCGTCATGTGCTGTTTGGGGAGGGTTTTTTGGAAGGGACATCCTGCGTGACACTGCAGTGACACTCCTAGATGGGCCCGGTGTTTGTGTCGGCCACTAGGGTCGCTAATCTTACTCACACAGCTACCTCATTGCGCCTCTTTTTTTCTTTGCGTCATGTGCTGTTTGGGGAGGGTTTTTTGGAAGGGACATCCTGCGTGACACTGCAGTGCCACTCCTAGATGGGCCCGGTGTTTGTGTCGGCCACTAGGGTCGCTTATCTTACTCACACAGCGACCTCGGTGCAAATTTTAGGACTAAAAATAATATTGTGAGGTGTGAGGTATTCAGAATAGACTGAAAATGAGTGTAAATTATGGTTTTTGAGGTTAATAATACTTTGGGATCAAAATGACCCCCAAATTCTATGATTTAAGCTGTTTTTTAGTGTTTTTTGAAAAAAACACCCGAATCCAAAACACACCCGAATCCGACAAAAAAAATTCGGTGAGGTTTTGCCAAAACGCGTTCGAACCCAAAACACGGCCGCGGAACCGAACCCAAAACCAAAACACAAAACCCGAAAAATTTCAGGCGCTCATCTCTACTAAAATCTGTAGTTTCTTTCTGTCTACTGGTATCTTTCCATCCTTGTTCAAATATGCAGTGATTACTCCCATTCTAAAAAAACAAAATTCTGACCCTAAAGGTGCTGGGGTCCACATTAGTACCATGGGGTATAGACGGGTCCACTAGAGAAACCATTGGCACCTTAAGAGTTTGGGAGTGTGGGCTGGCTCCTCCCTCTATGCCCCTCCTACCAGACTCAGTTTAGAAAATGTGCCCGGAGGAGCCGGTCACAGCTAGGGGAGCTCCATAGCAGATTCTCTGTTGTTTTTATTTTAATAGAGTTTAGGCACAGGGAGGCTGCTGGCAACAGCCTCCCTGCTTCATGAGACTAAGGGGGGGGGGGGGGGGAGTAGTGTCCGCCCTAAGGGTTCTGAGCCACTATCTCCGCTGACAGGACACTGAGCTGCTGAGGGGAATGAACGTTCGCCGCCACAGGTGATCGCTCACCCCCGCAGCATGCCGCCACCCTCTTACAGAGCCAGAAGACTTCAGTGGCGAGTGAGTCACCGGTCCCCTGGCAAGCGGGGAGCCGGTGTAAAGATGGCGGCAACAGGGTAGGGAGCGCAGTACTAACTGCGCTCCGGGGCTCAGCGGTACATTGGCCCTCATTCCGAGTCGTTCGCTCGGTATTTTTCATCGCATCGCAATGAAAATCCGCTTAGTACGCATGCGCAATATTCGCACTGCGACTGCGCCAAGTAATTTAACAATGAAGATAGTATTTTTACTCACGGCTTTTTCATCGCTCCGGCGATCGTAATGTGATTGACAGGAAATGGGTGTTACTGGGCGGAAACACGGCGTTTAATGGGCGTGTGGATGAAAACGCTACCGTTTCCGGAAAAAACGCAGGAGTGGCTGGAGAAACGGGGGAGTGTCTGAGCGAACGCTGGGTGTGTTTGTGACGTCAAACCAGGAACGATAAGCACTGAACTGATCGCAGATGCCGAGTAAGTCTGAAGCTACTCTGAAACTGCTAAGTAGTTTGTAATCGCAATATTGCGAATACATCGGTCGCAATTTTAAGAAGCTAAGATACACTCCCAGTAGGCGTAGGCTTAGCGTGTGTAACTCTGCTAAATTCGCCTTGCGACCGATCAACTCGGAATGAGGGCCATTGTGCGGCGCTGTGAGGGGTGCCCTGAGCCAGCGCCTACACTGGTCAGAAGCCTGTCAGGGACCCCAGATCACTGCCAGCAGATATTACTCAGGCCAGTATAATGAACCAGAGAGCGGGAAGCAGCTACATGGAAGGGGGCGGAGCTTCTCCTCAGAGCGGACCCAGCAGCGTTCAGCTCCATTTTTCCTGCATGCAGAGACGCTGACAGGGAGAGCTGTTCCTCCTCATCAACTCCAGCTATCTTGTACAGTACCAGGGGGTTTTAGAAGGAAGGGGGGGGGGAGGCAGTGTATGTACTGTGTAACCTATTAAGGTGCACAGTAAGTGCTGGATAGTGGTTTTCCTATATCTAAAAAGCGCTGTGTGTGCGTTGGCTCCAATCTCTGTGGCTCTCTTGGCATTCTTGGGGGGAAACTCTGTCTGCCTTTTCCCTGTGTGTGTGGTGGGTTTGTTGTGCCCAACTGGCCATGTCTAGGGACTCTGTGTCATATGCTGCAGAGGATATGTCCTCTCAGGATGATGCCATTCCATGTAATCAGGATTGCACTGTTTTAGCTAAGGAGCCTGAGTGGTTAGCCTCTCTTGAGGGTATGATCTCTCAGATTTCGACTAGGGTAGCGCAAACTGAGACAGCAACTCATGTTTTACAAAACTCTATGGGGTATATGCAATTGACGGCGAATCGCGGCAATTTTTCACCCATTTTAATTCGACACAATTCGACCGTCGAATTCCGGCAGGTGGGTGCCGGAATTCAACATATTCAATAAAAAACGGATTCGACAGTCCCGCTGTCGAAAAAAGGCAGATTTGACGGATTTTGATTAGATTTTTAAAAATGTTTAAAAAATGGGTAAAAACGGTAAAAAAAAACCAAAAAATTGCGTGGGGTCCCCCCTCCTAAGCATAACCAGCCTCGGCTCTTCGAGACGGTCCTGGTTCTAAAAATTCGGGGGGAAAACTGACAGGGGATCCCCCGTATTTTTAAAACCAGCACCGGGCTCTGCGCCTGGTGCTGGTGCAAAAAATACGGGGGACAAAAAGCGTAGGGGTCCCCCGTATTTTTTTACACCAGCACCGGGCTCCATTAGCTGGACAGATAATGCCACAGCCGTGGGTCACTTTTATACAGCGCCCTGCGGCCATGGCATTAAATACCCAACTAGTCACCCCTGGCCAGGGTACCCTGGAGGAGTGGGGACCCCTTCAATCAAGGGGTCCCCCCCAGCCACCCAAGGGCAAGGGGTGAAGCCAGAGGCTGTCCCCCCCATCCAAGGGCTGCGGATGGGGGGCTGATAGCCTTGAGTAAAATGAAAGATTATTGTTTTTTCCAGAAGAACTACAAGTCCCAGCAAGCCTCCCCCGCAAGCTGGTACTTGGAGAACCACAAGTACCAGCATGCGGGTGGAAAAACTGGCCCGTTGGTACCTGTAGTTCTACTGGAAAAAAAATACCCAAATAAAAACAGGAGACACACACCGTGAAAGTAAAAGTTTATTTCATACATACCGACACATACATACTTACCTATGTTGACCCACCGACTGCCACGTCTCCAATGTCGCCGACGATCCGGGGTACTTGTGAATAAAATTATACTCACCTGATCCAGTGTCCTGGTCTTTTATTATAATCCACATACTTGGCAAAAAAACAAACCGCGTTAACCCGAACCAGGCGGACTGAAAGGGGTCCCATGTTTACACATGAGACCACTTTCCCCGAATGCAGAGACCCCCCGTGACTCCTGTCACAGAAAGGTCCCTTCAGCCAATCAGGAAGCGCCACTTCGTGGCACTCACCTGATTGGCTCTGCGCGTCTGAGCTCAGACGCGCATTGCAGAGCCCCCTCCATTACTTTCAATGGTGGGAACTTTGCGGTCAGCTGTGAGGTCACACACGGTCAGCGGCTGACCGCGGGTAACCCCACCGCTGACCGCAAAGTTCCCATCATTGAAACTAATGGAGGGAGCTGTGCGATGCGTTGTCTGCCAGCTCAGACGCGCAAAGACAATCAGCAGAGTGCCACGAAGTGGCGCTTCCTGATTGGCTGAAGGGACCTTTCTGTGACAGGAGTCACGGGGGGTCTCTGCATTCGGGGAAAGGGGTCCCATGTGTAAACATGGGACCCCTTTCAGTCCGCCTGGTCCGGGTGTTCGTTTTTTTATTTTGACAAGTACGTGGATTATAAAAAAAGATCCGGACTCTGGTTTTTGATGAGTATCATTTTTGTTGCAGGTACCCTGGATTCTTCACTGATGAGGGGGTCGTGGCCAGTGTCGGAGTGTCAACATAGGTAAGTATGTGTGTGTCGGCAGGTGTGAAATAAAGTTTTACTCTCACGGTGTGCGTGTCCTGTTTTTTTTTTTTTTTTTTTTCAGTAGAACTACAGGTACCAGCGGGCCCGTTTTTCTCCCGCATGCTGGTACTTGTGGTTCTCCAAGTACCAGCTTGCGGGGGAGGCTTGCTGGGACTTGTAGTACTACTGGAAAAAACAATATTCTTTCATTTTTCAAAAGGCTATCAGCCCCCCCATCCGCAGCCCTTGGATGGGGGGGACAGCCTCGAGCCCACTCCTCCAGGGTACCCCGGCCAGGGGTGACTAGTTGCGTATTTAATGCCACGGCCGCAGGGACCAGTATAAAAGTGCTTTTTGTCCCCCGTATTTTTTGCACCAGCACCAGGCGCAGAGCCAGATGCTGGTTTTAAAAATACGGGGGATCCCCCGTCAGTTTTTACCCCGGATTTTTAGAACCAGGACCGGCTCGAAGAGCCCGAGGCTGGTTATGCTTTGGAGGGGGGACCCCACGCATTTTTTTTCTGATTTTTACCCCATTCCATTAAAAAAAAAATATTTTTAAAAATATATAAATAATACTTGTGCCTCCTAAATAGACAAACCATGTACCTAATCCCTTCTAATATAAATAGATATGCTATTACCAATAAAAGAAACACACAAAAAAAATGTTTTAAATTTTTTTTATTAGATTCCGCCAGCAAAGTGTGGTGGATTGAAAATGACAAATTTACTGTCTGAAAGCACTGTTGTCGAATTTACAATCTTCAATTGAATATACTTTTGTCGAATTGCCGCATTTGTACCATTGCAGAAATGTCTAATTTGACAAATGTCGAATTTCAAAAAGTCGAATTTGGAAAGTCCGTTTTTTTGACGAAAAGTACTGAATTGCATTGTCGAATTTTTTTGGGGGGCGAAAATGTCCCGTTTTTCGACATTTTCGGGAATTCGACCGCAATTGCATATACCCATATGGCTGTATGGTTCGGTTCTGTTCCAGGGCCCCCTAGCATACACTCTCAAAAACGTGCTCTTGCTCAGATTATGCAAGATGACACGGATACCGATTCTGACACGGCAGACGGTGAGGGGGATGAGCTGAGGGTATCGGCATCTCTTGCAAAAGGGGTGCAGTTGATGATTGAAGCCATTAGAGTTGTGTTGAATATTACTGACGCAACACCTGAGCAGGTTGAGGAGGCTTACTTCACGGATAATAAGACAGCCTCGCTAACCTTCCCTGCGTCTAAAGAATTAAACGCTATATTTGAGAAATCCTGGGAAAACACGGAGAAAAAGTTCCAGATCCCCAGAAAGGTTCTGGTTGCTTTTTCCCTTTCCTGAGGAAGATAGAAAGAAATGGGGAAACCCACCATAGTTGACACATCTGTCTCCAGACTGTCCAAGAAGGTGGTTTTACCTGTCCCGGGATCTACTACGTTAAAAGAACCGGCTGATCGCAGAATTGACACTACGCTCAAATCCATATACACGGCTTTAGGGGCGATATTCTGACCTACTATTGCCTGTGCATGGATCTTAAAGCTATAGTAAAGTGGTCAGGCACGTTACTTGAGGAATTGGATTCAGTGGATAAACGTGACGTTGAATTGTTTTACGTAACATACAGGATTCTGCAGGATTTATGATGGAATCCATGAAAGATCTGGGTTCGATGGCTGCAGGGATATCTTCCATGTCTGTCTCGGCTCGCAGAGGACTCTGGCTACGCCAATGGTCTGCCGACGTTGAATCCAGGAGAGGTGTGGAAAACCTACCATACACATGTCAGGCTCTATTTGGGGAAGCGTTGGATGCATGGATTTCCACGTCAACTAAGGGTATGTCACCTTTTCTTCCCTCAGCTACACCTGCTACGAAGAAACCTTTTTCTTCATTCCCATCACAGTCCTTTCGGACAGCAAAAACAAAAAAGGCCAAGCCTTCTAACACCTTTTTTACAATAGGTCGTGCAAAATCCAAAAAACCTACTACTGCAGGTTCCCAAAACCAGAAGCCTGCTTCTGGTACATCAGAACCCTCAGAATGACGGTGGATCGCCAGTGGGGGCGAGGCTCAGACGGTTCAGCCAAGTGTGGGTGTTGTCCGGCCTGGACCCCTGGGTGCAGGAGATTGTGTCCCATGGGTACAGGCTGGAGTTTCAAAAACTCCCGCCTCACCAATTCTTCAAATCAGGCTTACCAGCTTTACTGGTAGACAGGGCTGTTTTACAGGAAGCCATCCAAAAATTGGAGAATTCAAAGGTCATTGTCCCAGTTCCACCTCAGATGCACAACAATGGTTACTATTCAAACCTTTTCTCTTATGTCTTAGAGGATGCTAGGGTCCACATTAGTACCATGGGGTATAGATGGGTCCACTAGAAACCATTGGAACTTTAAGAGTTTGAGAGTGTGGGCTGGCTCCTCCCTCTATGCCCCTCCTACCAGACTCAGTTTAGAAAATGTGCCCGGAGGAGCCGGTCACAGATAGGGGAGCTCTCCTGAGTTTTCCTAGTAAAATGCTGTTTTAGAGTTTTTTTTTGTTTTACAGGGAGGCTACTGGCAACAGCAAAGAAGGTTTTTCTACAGCAAGTCCAGCTATCTGTAAACGGTGCCAAGGGTTGTAGTAGTGGGAGGGGGGGGGGGGGGGGGGAGAGGCTGCAATACGACAGTGTATCCTATTAAGGTGCACAGTCAGCGCTGACAAGGGGTCTCCCTTTGGTAACAGCACTGTGCGTGGGTTGGCTCCAATCTCTGTGTCTCTCTTGCCATTCTTGGGGGGGGGGGGGGAGACTCTGTCTGCCCTCCACGTGTGTGTGTGTGTGTGTGTGTGTGTGTGTGTGTGTGTGGTGTGTTTGGTGGTCTCCTTTAGCTATGTCCAGGGACACTATGTCATATGCTGCGGAGGATATGTCCTCACAGGATGATCCCGTTCCATGTAATCAGGATAGCACTGGTTTAGCACAGATTCCAGCAAGGGAGCCTGAATGGTTTACCTCTTATCAAATCTTGGATTTCTCAGATTTCTGACAGGGTTGCTAGTAATGAGTCTGCAACCCAGGTATTACAGAACGCCATGGCAGTATGGCCCGATTCTGGTACCTCAGGACGCCCCGCTATATACCCCCCAATACGTGCGCTTGTTAACATCATGCAAGATGACACGGATACTGATTCTGATACCACAGACGGTAATGGGAATGTGTTGCGGGGGTCTGCCTCTCTTGCAAAGGGGGTGCAATTAATGATAGAGGCTATCAGGGATGTGTTAAATATAAATGATACCACACCTGAGCAGGTTGAGGAGGCTTTTTTTCTCTGAAAATAAGAAAGCCTCGCTAACCTTCCCTGCGTCAAAGGAATTGAATGCTATATTTGAGAAAGCATGGGAAAACCCAGAGAAAAAAATCCAGATCCCTAAAAGGGTCCAGGTGGCGTTTCCTTTCCCAGAGGATAGAAAAAAATGGGAATACCCGCCGATTGTTGATGCATCCGTGTCCAGACTCTCAAAAAAGGTGGTTTTACCTGTTCCGGGATCTACCGCCTTAAAGGAGACAGCTGATAGAAAAATTGATAATACACTTAAATCAATGTACACTGCTTCAGAGGCCATATTACGTCCCACTATTGCTAGTGCATGGATTGCAAGGGCTATAGTAAAGTGGTCGGCTACCTTACTAGAGGATTTGGATACGATGGATAGAATTGCTTTTGCGTAACATTCACGATTCAGCAGGTTTTATGGTAGAATCCATGAAAGACCTGGGTTCCATGGCTGCGGGGATCTCTTCCATGTCTGTTTCAACTCGTCAGGGACTGTGGCTGCGCCAGTGGTCTGCCGATGCAGAATCCAGGAAAAGTGTGGAGTCCCTACCCTACACAGGTCAGGCTCTCTTTGGGGAAGCTTTGGATGCGTGGATATCCACGGCTACAGCGGCTAAGTCTCCGTTTCTTCCCTCAGCTGCTCCTGCGCCGAAGAAATACTTCTCTTCATCAGCATCTCAGTCCTTTCAGCCTAACCAGCCTAGAAAGGCCAAACCGTCCAATACCTTCTTTAGGGGAGGTAGAGTTAAATCCAAGAAACCTGCTGCTGCAGGTTCCCAGGAACAAAAGCCTGCTTCAGTTACGCCAAAGTCCTCCGCATGACGGTGGACCGCGCGGCCGGAGGTGGGGCCGGTGGGAGCGAGACTCGGACAGTTCAGTCACGTCTGTGTATAGTCCGGCCTGGATCCCTGGGTGATAGATATTGTGTCCCAGGGATACAGGCTGGAATTTCAAAATCTCCCTCCTCACCGATTTTTCAAATCAGGCTTGCCAGTTCTACTGGCAGACAGAACTGTACTACAGGAAGCTGTCAAGAACTTGGTGGAAGCACAGGTCATTGTACCAGTTCCTCCTCATTTACAAACCACAGGTTACTATTCGAACTTTTTCATGGTACCGAAACCGGATGTTTCGGTCAGGCCCATTCTGAACCTAAAATCACTGAACCTTTTTCTAAAGGAGTTCAAGTTCAAGAAGGAGTCCCTCTGGGCGGTGATATCAGGTCTGGAAGAGGGGCAATTCCTGGTATCCCTGGATATCAAGGATGCGTACCTCCACATTCCGATTTGGCTGCTGCATCAGGCTTATCTCCATTTTGCATTATTGGACTGTCATTTCCAGTACCAGGCCCTGCCATTTGGCCTCTCAACAGCACCGAGGGTGTTCACCAAAGTGATGTCAGAGATGATGGTTCTCCGCAAACAAGGGGTGAACATCATTCCATATCTTCGTCCAAGGAGAAGCTATTGCAGTCCATTGTTCTCACAACGCACATACTCAGAGTCCACGGTTGGATTCTGAATCTCCCAAAGTCACATTTGGAACCAACCCAGAGGTTGTCTTTTCAGGGGATGATCCTGGACACAGAAGTGCAGAAAGTGTTTCTTCCACAGGAAAAGGCATTGTTGATACAAACAATGGTCCAGGATGTCCTGAAGCCAACCCGGGTGCCAGTTCATCACTGCATTCGCTTTTGGGAAAGATGGTGGCCTCTTATGAGGCTTTCCAATACGGGAGGTTCCATGCTTGGGCCTTCCAACTGCATCTCCAGGACAAGTGGTCAGGATCTCATCTCCATGTGCATCAGAGGATTCGTCCGTCGCCAAAGGCCAGGATTTCACTCCTCTGGTGGCTCCAACTGCTTCACCTTCTGGAGGGCCACAGGTTCGGAATTCAGGACTGAGTCCTTCTAACCACGGATGCGAGCCTTCTGGGCTGGGGCGCAGTCACTCAAGGGGAAACATTTCAAGGAAGGTGGTCAAGTCTGGAAGCCGGGCTTCCCATCAACATCCTGAAACTAAGAGCCGTATACAATGGTCTTCTTCAGGCGGCCCGTCTTCTAAGAAATCAGGCCATTCAAGTGCAGTCGGACAATGTTTCATATTTTGACAATACTAGAATCTGGATTCCATGTCAGATCACCCAGGCATGACACTCACCGACACAGATTTTCATGATACTTTCTACACTTGATAAAACCACATAGCTACTAACCCATGACAAATGTTTCTTATCTAGGCCTCACAGTTTTTGAGCTATACTGTAGGGGGTCAAAGTTTCGCAAAATTGCTCGGAATTGCCGCTCTTGATGCTCCGTTTTTTATGAGATGTATCTGGGGAAAAAATCACATCTCAGTGACTAATCCATGTATCACGTTGAAATTTTGACCCTTTGTCATTAAAAATATGTATAATATAGTACAAAAAGTTTTATGAATTTTGCTGGACTCCGAGAGTTCATTATACTTTCCTTTACTTCATACTTAATAAAAAAAATTTAATGCAAAAAAAAGTAGGTTTAATTAGCATTATCAACCTAAGGCAGATGAGTTATCATATCCCTTTTTTGTTTAAATTGAACCTTAAGGTCCATACACACTTAACGATATAATGAGCGACGTTGCTCATTTTCCCCCTCCTTGAGCGACGTCGCTCATTATATCGTTAAGTGTGTATGCCGCCAGCGACGACCGATGCGCGGCCCCGCGGGTCGGCAACGATCGTCGCTGTCGGTAGGGCTTGCATGAAGGATGTGGACTGTCGTCCACGACCTTCATGCAGGGCTGGCGGGGGCGTGACGTCACTGAGCGATATGAGCGGTCATATCGCTCAGTGCGTACAGGCGGCCGCCGACCGGCCGGCCCGGGAGGGGGAAACGTTAGACGATGTCGCTCACAGAGCGACATCGTCTAATGTGTATGGGCCTTAAAAGTATACAATAAAAATAATAGGATTTTGATTGCCTGTATGATTATTTTAATGTTTAATTATTCTCTCGTTAAAACTAAAATTACCGTTAGGTATAATTTTGCCTACCAGGGGAGTATTTTCATTTGTATATTTCTATGCATATGTGCAGATTTCTAATTACACATAGGGGAGTATTCAGTTAGCAGAAAAACGAGATTTATGGTAAGAACTTACTTTTGTTAAATCTCTTTCTGCGAGGTACACTGGGCTCCACAAGGATTCACATTGGGGTGTAGAGTAGGATCCTGATCCGAGGCACCAGCAGGCTCAAAGCTTTTGACTGTACTCAAGCTGCACAGCGCCGCCTCCTCTATAACCCCGACCACATGCACAGGAGCTCATTTTCTCCTTACGTCCTAGAGGATGCTGGGGATGCTTCAAGAACCATGGGGTATAGACGGGATCCGCAGGAGACATGGGCACACTATAAGACTTTGATTGGGTGTGAACTGGCTCCTCCCTTTATGCCCCTCCCCCAGACTCCAGTTAGATTCTGTGCATAGTGAGACTGGATGCACACTGGGGAGCTCTCCAGAGTTTCTCAGAAAAAGACTTAGTTAGGTTTATTATTTTCAGGGAGACCTGCTGGCAACAGGCTCCCTGCATCGTGGGACTGAGGGGAGAGTAGCAGACCTACTTCTCTGAGTTCAAGGGCGCTGCTTCTTAGGCTACTGGACACCATTAGCTCCAGAGGATTCGATCACTTGGATGCGCCTAGCTGCCGGGAGAGTATAGGAAGATCAGAAGACTTCAGTGACGGCAGAAGATGGCTTTTGAGGTACCGCGCAGCGGGCGCGCTGCGCGCCATGCTCCCACACACAACACGGCACTGCAGGGTGAAGGGCGCAGCGGGGGGGGGCGCCCTGGGCAGCATAGGACCCTCAAATAGCACTGGTAGATGGGTAAACAGTGCTTAGACACTAATTACCGACCCCCGCCAGTATAAATATGTATTTTAAGCGGGACTGAAGCGCGCCATTAGGGGGCGTGGCTTAGCCCTCATAGCTTTGACCAGCGCCATTGTCTCTTCACAGAAGCTGCAGAGATGCTGAGCCTGGCCTGCCACACTGCTGTACAAGTAACAGGGTGCAAAACGGGGGGGGGGGGGGGCGAAAGATTTGGTGCTAATTACTTATATATAAAAGCGCTAACAGGTCTGGGCAGTCTTTTACTTGCTTCAGTACCGGCATAGGCGCTGGGTTGTAAGCTGGCAGGACTACCTCTATGTCTCTCTTACAGGCTTTCTTGTGGGTCTGTCTCCTATAGCCCCAGTGTGGTTGTGGGTGTCGGTACGTGTGTGTCGACATGTCTGAGGCTGAGTGCTCTTCCCAGGAGGAGGCTGGAGTGGGTGCAGAAAATACTTAGAGAGTGACCGTGTCGGCACCGCCGACGGATGATTGGGTAAATATGTTGAGTGTTTTGAATGCAAATGTGACTCGTTTGTCTAAGAGATTTGATAAATCTGAGTCTAAGAACCAGACGTGGAGGAAATCCATGGAGGATGCATCATCACAAACTCAGACCCCTTCGGGGTCACAGAAATGTGCATTTACCCAGATAGCAGATACAGATACCGACACAGAATCTGATTCCAGTGTCGACTATAGTGATGCCAGATTAAATCCAAAACTGGCTAAGAGCATTCAGTACATGATTATGGCAGTTAAAGAAGTGTTGCATATAACTGAGGACCCAGCTGTTCCTGATACTAGGGTCTGTATGTATAAAGGAAAGAAACCTGAGGTAACGTTTCCTCCCTCTCATGAACTGAACGCTCTTTTTGAAAAGGCTTGGGAAAATCCTGACAAGAAGATACAGGTTCCCAAAAGAATTCCAGTGGCATATCCGTTTCCATTTGGGGACAGGGAAAAGTGGGAGTCAACCCCCACGGTATACAAAGCTTTATCGTGTCTGTCCAAAAAGGTGGCGCTTCTGTCTCCTGACACGGCAGCCCTAAAGGATCCTGCGGATCGTAAGCAGGAAAATACACTAAAATCCATTTATGTCACTACAGGTTCACTACTCAGGCCTGCCGTTGCTTCGGCATGGGTAAGTAGCGCTATTGAAAAGTGGGCAGATAACTTGTCTTCTGAGATAGATACCCTGGACAGGGATAGTGTGCTTTTGACTCTGGGTCATATCAGGGACGCTGCAGCATATTTAAAAGAAGCTGTAAGGGATACTGGCCTTTTGGGATCAAGGTCCAATGCCATGGCAGTCTCAGCAAGGAGAGCATTGTGGATTCATCAATGGAATGCTGATGCTGACTCTAAGAAGGCGATGGAGTCGTTACCGTTTAACGGTAGTGTCCTGTTTGGCGACGGCCTCACTGACCTGGTGTCTACAGCTACCGCGGGTAAGTCGTCATTTTTTACCTTATGTTTCTGCGCAACAGAAGAAAACGCTCCACTATCAGATGCAGTCCTTTCGGCCCAATAAATACAAAAAAGGATGTGGGTCCTCCTTCCTTGCTACGAGAGGAAGAGGAAGGGGAAAAAGGTCACAGGCTGTGGCAAGTTCCCAAGAGCAGAAGTCCTCTCCGGCTTCTACCAAATCCACTGCATGACACTGGGGCTCCTCTGCGGTAGTCCGCACCGGTGGGGGCACGTCTCGAACTTTTCAGTCAGGTCTGGGTGCACTCGGACCTGGATCCTTGGATATTAGAAATAGTAACCCAAGGGTACAGATTGGAGTTTCAAGACGTGCCCCCTCACCGATTTTTCAAATCGGCCTTGCCAGCTTCTCCTCCAGAAAGGGAGGTAGTATGCGCTGCAATACTAAAGCTGTGTCAAAATCAAGTCATTGTTACGGTACCCCCGTCACAACAGGGGGAAGGCTTTTATTCGAGCCTGTTCGTGGTCCCGAAGCCGGATGGCTCAGTCACACCGATTCTGAACCTAAAATCCCTCAATTTCTTCCTAAAAAAATTCAAATTCAAGATGGAATCTCTTCGAGCAGTGATCTCCAGTCTGGAGAAGGGGGATTTTATGGTGTCGGTCGACATAAAGGATGCTTACTTACACGTCCCCATATATCCTCCACATCAGGCTTACCTGAGGTTTGCTGTTCAGGATTGTCATTACCAATTTCAGACGTTGCCGTTTGGTCTGTCCACGGCTCTGAGTATTTTCACCAAAGTAATGGCGGAAATGATGGTTCTCCTGCGCAAGCAGGGAATCACAATTATCCCGTACTTGGACGATCTCCTCATAAAGGCGAGATCCAAGGAGCAATTGCTGAAAAATGTTGCCCTTTCACTGACGATTCTGCAACAACATGGTTGGCTCCTAAACTTGCCAAAATCACAGTTGGTTCCGACGACACGGCTGTCGTTCCTGGGTATGATTCTGGATACAGAATTGCTGGGGGAGAAGCTGGCAAGGCCGACTTGAAAAATCGGCGAGGGGGCACCTCTTCGAATTCCAGTTTGTAGCCTTGGGATACAATATCCATCGCCCAAGGATCCATTTGAGTTTTACTATTGTATTGTCTGTATATAATACAGTATATTGTTTATGTTTTTATATACAGCACTATAGACACTTTGGGCTAAATGTAATAGCCCCCAAGTTGCTGCTTGAAAAAAAACGGGCAGCCTCGCAGAAAGTCCCACACCTCTGGCAACTCGGAGGCTATTACATTTAGCTCTTTGAGAATGCCATATACTGCACATAAAATATAATAATTAGGTTACTTTTCAGAGAAAACAAGAGAATTACTTGATGATAAGCTAGATAAACCACTGAAGTGGTAATATTAGCTACCTGACAACTATATATCTGTTGACAATATAAAAATAAACATCTAATCAGTTTTAAAATGCTGTTGAACACATCTAACCAACTAACTTTAATCCAACCAAGCATATGTTAACAATGCAAAAATAGGATTTTGGTACTTACCAGATAAATCCTTTTCTTTGAATCCACAGGGAGTACTCTTGGGATATGGTTTACACCCATTCAAAGTCTTAAAGTGTGCCCATGTCTCCTGCGGATCCCGTCTATACCCCATGGTTCTTGAAGCATCCCCAGCATTCTCTAGGACGTATGAGAAATTCTGATATTCTAGGGAGCCGTGATTCAAAAACGTTTGGAAACCACTGGTGTAAGCTGATGTGGAAAATTATGCCAAAACCCCCAAATCACTAAAAAGTACCTAGATGCCCACTGGAGCCATCACAAAAGCACATACACTGCGTACACATTCACAGTGCACACAGATCCTTTGATAATCGTTAGATCGAGCAAATCAACGGCCAAGCTGCATGGCAGCCTTAACAGAAATTCCCAAATATGGCCACAGGCTTACTTTTAATGCCCACAAATGGTGCTTCACTGTCAATCACTCTGCATGAAGGTAAGCACTGTGAATGGCATTGCTATTAGACTTTGACACATGCACAGTACAAAGCATATGCATGCGCAATTTACAGATAATTGTTAAATTGCAAAAACATAGGCATAGCGTCTGTTTTCCTACTTTCATAGGCATCATAATTAAAGATGAGCGGGTTCGGTTCCGAGTCAGGCTCGGGTTTTCCCACCTGACTCAGAAACCAGGACGAAGCAAAACGTCATCATCCCGCTGTCAGATTCTCGCGGGTTTGGATTTCATATAAGGAGCTGCGCGTCGCCGCCATTTTCACTCCGGCATTGGAGAGTGTAGCGAGAGACGTGTCTCCGTCCTCAGTGTCCTTCAGTGCCCTGCATCAGTACAGTGGTAGTGTCTTGTGCTGCATCAGTCCAGTCATAGTGGTGGTGTCCTCTGCTGCCATATGTCCAGTGCTGCTGTATAAGTCCAGTCCAGTGGTGGTGTGTTGTGCTTCATCAGTCCAGTGGTGCTGTGTTGTTCTGCATCATTCCAGTGGTGGTGTATTGTGCTGCATCAGTCCAGTCACAGTGGCGGTGTCCTCTGCTGCCATATGTCCAGTGCTGCTGTATAAGTCCAGTACAATGGTGCTGTGTTGTGCTTCATCAGTCCAGTGGTGGTGTCTTGTGCTGCATCAGTCCAGTCACAGTGGTTGTGTCCTCTGCTGCCATATGTCCAGTGCTGCTGTATAAGTCCAGTCCATTGCAGTGGTGCTGTGTTGTCCTGCATCAGTCCAGTGGTGGTGTCCCTGTGCTGCCGTATATGTCCAGTGGTGCTGCGGTATATGTCCAGTGGTGCTGCGGTATATGTCCAGTGATACTGCCGCATATGTCCAGCGGTACTGCCGTATAAATCCAGTGATACTGCAGTATATGTCCAGTGGTACTGCCATATAATTCCAGTGATACTGCCGTATATGTCCAGTGGTAATGCCACATAATTCCAGTGATACTGTCGTATTAATCCAGTCCAGTGGCACTGCCGTATAAGTCAAGTGGTACTGCCGTATAATTCCAGTGATACTGCCGTATAAATCCAGTCCAGTGGTAGTGCCGTATAAATCCAGTGATGCTGCCGTATATGTCCAGTGATTCTGATGTATATGTCCAGTGGTACTGTCGTATAAATCCAGTGGTACTGGTGTATAAATCCAGTCCAGTGATACTGCCGTATATTCCAGTGGTACTGACATATAATTCCAGTGATACTGATGTGTATATATATATATATATATCCTGTTGCAAAGCGGATTACTGAGGCCATAACAACTATGCTGGTGCTAGACGTGCGTCCGGTATACGCCATTAGAGCAGTGGGACTGGCGTGCCACTCCTACATGGGCCAGCTGTTTGTGCCGCACACTTGTGTCGCTTAGCTTAGTCATACAGCTACCTCATTGCACCTCTTTTACTTCTTTGCATGATGTGCTGTTTGGGGCCTATTTTTTAAATCTGCCATCCTGTCTGCCACTGCAGTGCCACTCCTAGGTGTTTGTGCCGCCCACTTGTGTCACTTAGCTTAGTCATCCAGCCTCCTTGGTGCAACCTTTTGGCCTAAAAACAATATAGGGCCTCATTCCGAGTTGATCACTCGCTAGCTATTTTTTGCAGAGCAGCGATCAGATAGTCGCCGCATCTAGAGGAGTGTATTTTCGCTTTGCAAGTGTGCGAACGCTTGTGCAGCCGAGCGGGACGAAGAAGTTTTCTGCTGTTTCTGAGTAGCTCTGGACTTACTCAGCCCTTGCGATCACTTCAGCCTGTCCGGTCCTGGAATTGACATCAGACACCCGCCATGCAAATGCCTGCATTTTCCTTACCAGTCGCAGAAAACGGTCAGTTGACACCCATAAACTCCCTCTTTCTGTCAATCTCCTTGCGATCGTTTGTGCGAATGGATTCGTTGCTAGAAGCATTGCACAGCAACGATGCTGTTTGTACCCGTATGACATGCGTGCGCATTGCGGTGCATACGCATGCGCAGTAGTAACCTCATCGCTGCGCTGCGAAAAACGTCAGCGAGCGATCAACTTGGAATGAGGGCCATTGTGAGGTGTGAGGTGTTCAGAATAGACTGAAAATGAGTGGAAATGAATGTTATTGAGGTTCAAAATTACCCCCAAATTCTGTGATTTTAGCTATTTTTATGTTTTTTTCAAAAATCATCTAGATCCAAAACCAAAGCACGAAAGGGTGGTTTGGTCAAAAGCAATCCAGATTCAAAACACGAGCTTGGAACCAGAGCCAAAACCAAAACACAAAAAGTGCCTACTTCATATCTTTAATCATAATGAAGGTTTAAGTAACAGAATATTTTTTAGAAATGAGAAACAACTATAGTTGTCTATTTTTTTTGTTCGATATTTGGTTGATGTCCTATCGTTTTTTACAAATCAGCTGTTAGTAAATCTCTGATAACAAATGCACCAAAAAAAATATTTTTTTTTAAATTGTCCCCCCCCCCCCTCTCCCCCAAATCTCTAATTTAGCAAAATCAAGTGTGTATTGCTGTACACATTCTGTTGTGCACTTCAAATGAACAGTTATGCACTGTCTTTGAATCCTCTGGGTAATAAGGCAGTGGTAGAAAGGTATGATGGTGGTTATGGGACTCAGGGTCGACCAGGTCTAGGTCGACACCGTTTGGTCCACTACCGCTGCGCTCGGCACAGGTTACTATTCCCAATTGTTGTATGAAAAAGTTCAAAAAAATGTGAAAAACTCATGATGACCTTGTTGCATGTCGACCTTGTTCATGTTGACCTAATGGTCATGTCGACCTATTTCTAGTGTCGACCTAGTCATTGTCGACCAATAGGTGTAGACCTAATGGGTGTCAACCTAAGTGGTGTCGACCCTATTCATTTAAAATTGTAGTTGTGTTCTAAGAAAAGTCTACATTATCATGCTATTTAAAAATCTACATTTATTACCTAAAAATGTCCACAAGATGGCACTCCAGTCAAAGAAATGAAAAATTATAACTTTCATGATGTATTCCTCACAGGGAATTATTTCTAATACTAATGCACACATAGGGGATCCGGTCTGAAGATCGACAGTGTCTAGGTCGACAATGTTTAGGTCGACCACTATAGGTCGACAGTCACTAGGTCGACATGGATGGAAGGTCGACAGGTTTTCTATGTCGACATGTGCTAGGTCGACAGGTCTAAAGGTCGATATGAGTTTTTCACATTTTTTTTTGGGGGGGGGATTTTTTCATACTTAACGATCCACGTGGACTACGATTGGAACGGTAAAGTGTGCCGAGCGAATTGGTAGTGGAGCGAAGGCACCATGCCCGAAGCATGGCGAGCGAAGCGAAAAAAACGACACCCAAAAAAAAAAAATCATCATGTCGACCTTTAGACCTGTCGACCTAGCACATGTCGACCTAGAAACCCTGTCGACCTTCCATCCATGTCGACCTAGTGACTGTCGACCTATAGTGGTCGACCTAAACATTGTTGACCTAGACACTGTCTATAAAACGAACCACACCCCACACATAGATAGGGTGACATATAGATTTTGTAATCCCCAATGATTCTCTGTCCAGGTAACTATTCTCAACAAAAATTGCACTACAAATGTTCACAGCAATTAAATCTAGTCTACCCTTGGGGTTTTGTCCATCCCATGATGGCGGCTTATTCTTAAATGTCAAGGAGCAACCTGGTAGGTAAGAAGAAGAATATTTATCAGAGGACTAATAAAATTGGCCAATCACAACACAAACATTTTATACACTCCAGAGTTGGTTTTACTATATTGGGACAGGTTCAGTCACTCCAAAACATAACAAACTTATTTGTAGTCCTAAATTGCACTTTCTCATAGAGCACATGCACAAAATTTCACAAACAATATCTTTGTATAGTTTTTTCATTTAAAGCCTGATGCACTATGTGGACTACTGTGTGTGAGACTGTGGACAAGTATGCATCACTACCAATGATGGCATGGCTGTGTAGTCACTGGTAGTGGGTTTATTTATGCTCACAGTGGTTGAACAACCACAGCTAAAGTACAGTAAGCTTGTTAAATACTTTGTTCTTTACATAGTTGAATGTGCTGACAACAAACTCACACAAAAATTATCAATGGAAATCAAATTTATTAACCCATGGAGGTCTGGATTTGGAGTCACACTCAAAATTAAAGTGGAAAAACACAATACAGGCTGATCCAACTTTGATGTAATGTCCTTAAAACAAGTCAAAATGAGGCTCAGTAGTGTCTGTGGCCTCCACGTGGCTGTATGACCTCCCTACAACCCACACAAGTGGCTCAGGTAGTGCAGCTCATCCAGGATGGCACATCAATGCGAGTTGTGGCAAGAAGGTTTGCTCTGTCTGTCAGCGTAGTGTCCAGAGCATGAAGGCGCTACCAGGAGACAGGCCAGTACATATACGTGCAGGAGGCCGTAGGAGGGCAACAACCCAGCAGCAGGACCGCTACCTCCGCCTTTGTGCAAGGAGGAACAGGAGGAGCACTGCCAGAGCCCTGCAAAATGACCTCCAGCAAGCCACAAATGTGCATGTGTCTACTCAAACGCTCAGAAACAAACTCCATGAGGGTGGTATGAGGGCCCGACGTCCACAGGTGGGGGTTGTGCTTACAGCCCAACACCGTGCAGGACGTTTGGCATTTGCCAGAGAACACCAAGATGGGCAAATTCGCCACTGGCGCCCTGTGGTCTTCACTGAGCACATGTGACAGACGTGACAGACTCTGGAGACACCAAGGAGAACGTTCTGCTGCCTGCAACATCCTCCAGCATGACCGGTTTGGCAGTGGGTCAGTAATGGTGTGGGGTGGCATTTCTTTGGGGGGCCGCACAGCCCTCCATGTGCTCGCCAGAGGTAGCCTGACTGCCATTAGGTATATGGATAATGATGAGCAATGTATATATATATATATATATATATATCAGAACTTTCATCAGAAATCAGAAAGTTGAAAAACAGAAACGTTAACAACTGACAGGGGCGTCCGTCTCTTCATTTTTGCGCTGTTGAAAGTCCTCAAGGAGTGCCGCCATTTGGAGTGATATATTGTATGCCTAATTGGTTGGATGGCACCTGGGGCAACTTCTCTATAAGGTGGAGTGCCGGTGGCAATTGGTTTTATATATATATATATATATATATATATCTATATATCTAAATCTATATCTATATTTTACACAGATTTACAGAACACTGCAAGAAAATCAATCTGGACACAAATCCATTTTATATCACATTCATGCACTTAACATGAGAGCTCGCTGTTTTTCAGTTACAAAATCCTCTTTATTAAATAACACATTTCAATATACTGCCTTACTCAGAATTCAAACCTATAACCTGTTGCATTCCAGTAAAACACCCTATGTAGTGTGCAGCCACTCATCCAATCCCTTGCATCCACACACTACATAGATCTGCTCAGCTGCAATGATGGTTATTTTTTCACAAAGTACAAGGTAAGCTTCAGATAGTTAGAATTCTCTAGCCTTCTATGCAAGGGCAGATAGCTCAATGAATAGTGTCTGATTACAGTGCCATAGGCAATGGGTTTGAATCCAGGGTATGTAGGCATCTTGAAATGTAATAAAGGACAGTGTGACTGAACAAGAAAGAGTTAAGTTCAGAAATGTTGTATTGGTATTAGCGACGGTGTTATTAGCCACCGCTGTGGCTCATTCCTTTTTATGTTGTGAGTCTGTTGTATTTCTGTTAGCATTCCAGGTTTTCCTATGTACTTGTTTGTGTTAAGTGTAACTGCAGCCTGTCTCCTGTATGTGTGGTCAGTGCAGTTTCACCTGTTAGATAATTAGGCCATGTTTTCCTGCATTGTCAGTGCATTTCATATTCCAGCAGGTTCCGTGTGTGTGTGTCTGCTGAACAGTTGCATTGAGTCTCCTCATCAGAGGGCCTAATCTTTCTGGCTGCTCTGATTGGCAATTGCTCCTAATATTACCCAGCCTGCCTTGAATCTTATGCCGGTTATAGCTTGCAGCTTATTGTTCCTGATAGTACCCGATAGCCCCTGTTCCTTGGTGAATCTAGAATCTGTACAGTTGTGCTATTATGACACTGGTGATACCCAGTCCAGTCAGTATCCTGTGTACCCTGTCCTGCCAGAATCCTGAGTTCATTACCTGTCACCTTAGTTCCTGACTGTGCATGTGAGACCTAGCCTAGAAGTACTTTCAGACAGCTCCAGCCTTGCCTTGTCTTGCTTTGTCCTGCCTTGCCTGGAATCCAGGGGTCTCCTGCAGCTAAGTTCTTGTAATCTGTACCTTGCTCTGCCAAGCTCCTTTAGGAACTCACTGCTAATTATTACTCATAACACCCTGTGCATTATACATGTACATACGCTCTTGTTGCTAATAACAACCTGTGCATTGTAGTATATAAATATTGATTGTGTTAAGATTATATTCCAACCTGTGCATTGTTGCACTCATGTGGATTCGGTTATTTCTTTCTGTCCGCGTGTAGTGCAGCAGTATCTGGATAGGGTTCAGTGTACGTCTCGCCATACTGCAACCTACTCTTGCCCAGCCACCAATAGCCGCCTTGTCTATACATAAAGCCTTGGGGAATCTGAGTACAGGGTGGACCTAGTCTGCCCTGAAAAGGCGGCTGCTATAGACAAAGTCTTTGGCTGCAGGAGGCTAAAAGACTGCTGGGCAAAGGTAATGGCGTGAACGTCACAAAGAACCATCAGATATCCCATAGCACACTGTAGTCCGCATAACAGATGGAATGGGTGGGGGTAGAAGACAGGGGCGGTCAGGAGTTGCTGGGCTTCAAAAAGGGGGAAAGATGCAAGTGAAAGTAATTAATACAGATAATTGACAAGTGCTGTCAACAGCCCCCACTACCCTGCAGGGCTATGTGTGGTGGCCAGAGCCAGCCCAAACCAATATTATGCCCTAGGTAAGATTTTGACTGGTGCCCCCTAGCACCACTGGTAGTTCTGCCTCTGACCCTGCACCCTTTTCCCAGCACCATCACCCCTCATACATAGTAGTCCTCATTTTGGTGCCACCCTATATTTTAAATAGGAACAGTGCGCACATTTGGCGCAAAGCCCAAAAATGGGCATGTTCTTGCTGGGAAGGGGCATAGTCACACAACAGTACCCCAAATTCAAATTACGCCACACAGTAGTGCACTTTATTCACATTATATCATGCGATAGTGTCCCTTATTTACATCACACAGTACATGTTACATCACACAGTAGTATCACTTTACCTTGTATACGTTATTCCTCACAGTAGTGCCCCTTATTCACATTACATCACACTGAATTGCTCCTTATTCACATTACACCACACTAAATTGCTCTTTATTCACATTAAACCACACAGTAGTGCCCTTTCTATACATTACGCCATACAGTAGAGCACCTAATACACATTATACCACACAGTAATGCCCCTTACACATATTATTAATATCCTTATAAACATAATGCACCTTACACATTATGCCAACCTTTATTAATGCCCTTATACACATAATGTCTCTTACACATATGCTGCACATTATTAATGCCCTTATACACATGGCACACATAGTGCCCCTTACACATAAGCCGCACATTAATGCATTTATACACGACACACATAATGCCCCTTACACATATGCCGAACACTACTGCACAACCAACCCACCTGTACACAACACTCACACAGCCGCTAACACTGTGTCCTCTGCTTGTATACAGATGTGTCCTCATACATCTTGTCTCAATACTCCATGCATCAGGAGATGCTCTGCCAACATAGGGCACCTTTTTTTGCCGAAAATGCATCTTATTTGCATTGTTATCTGACTAGGATGCACAAGCAGCTTCTGCTGACTAAAATTATATGCAGCATGCCTATATTCTGTATGCAATTGTAGCTGTATCTGCATTCAAAATGCTACGTTGCAATGATTTCCAGGAATACACTGTAACATAGCATTTCGTATGCAGATACAGCCGCAGTCACACACAGAATATAGGCATGCCACATATAATTTTAATCATCAGAAGCCGCTCATGCCCATAGGCATAAGAAATTACCTGGGCATTTGCCTAGTTTGCCTATGCCTAGGGCCAGCTCTGGTGGTTGCACACTCCACACACCTAGTTACGGCCCTGGTATAATCGTATAATGATAACCGCATACAATTGGTCGAACACAACAAGAGCACACCCATTTATGCAAAATACCTAAACTGAAGCAACAGTGTTTTATTGCTTTAACACTGCTGGACATACTCAGGAAGCAAGAACCTATACGCAGCTTACCTCTGACGAAAGGCTCCAGATTGTTCTTTTTACACTGTAGTTGGCTGTAGCTTTCTCCATAAAAAAGAGACTCTGCTAGCTTGGTTAAATATTTCAACTAGCAATAATTACACTTTACTTAAACCTCAGACTAGGGAGGCCAATCCCGGGATCGGAGTAGGAGGCCAATCCCAGAATAGGAGTTATTGCCAGCTTGGGGAGAAAGCAGCCCATAATGGTCAACCTAAAACTCCATCAATACATTACATCAGTGGTTCCCAAACTTGGTCCTCAAGTAACTAATAGGCCAGGTCTCAAAAGATATCCATGGCTCAGCACAGATAACTAAATCATATTGACTGTGGTACTAATTAAGTCTCCTATGACCAAGTATGTGTGTGTGTATATATATATATATATATATATATATATACACACACACACACATAAACAACACAATGTAGCTCCAAGTCAATCACACTTCTGTGAAATCAAACTGTACACTTAGGAAGCAACACTGATTGACAATCAATTTCACATGCTGTTGTGCAAATGGAATAGACAACAGGTGGAAATTATAGGCAATTAGCAAGACACCCCCAATAAAGGAGTTGTTCTGCAGGTGGTGACCACAGACCACTTCGCAGCTCCTATGCTTTCTGGCTGATGTTTTGGTCACTTTTGAAAGCTGGCGGTGCTTTCACTCTAGTGGTAGCATGAGACTGAGTCTACAACCCACACAAGTGGTTCAGGTAGTGCAGCTCATCCAGGATGGCACATCAATGCGAGCTGTGGCAAGAAGGTTTGCTGTGTCTGTCAGCGTGGTGTCCAGAGCATGGAGGCGCTACCAGGAGACAGGCCAGTACATCAGGAGGCGTGGAGGAGGCCGTAGGAGGGCAACAACCCAGCAGCAGGACCGCTACCTCCGCCTTTGTGCAAGGAGGAACAGGAGGAGCACTGCCAGAGCCCTGCAAAATGACCTCCAGCAAGCCACAAATGTGCATGTGTCTACTCAAACGATCAGAAACAGACTCCATGAGGGTGGTATGAGGGCCCGACGTCCACAGGTGGGGGTTGTGCTTACAGCCCAACACCGTGCAGGACGTTTGGCATTTGCCAGTGAACACCAAGATTGGCAAATTCGCCACTGGCACCCTGTGCTCTTCACAGATGAAAGTAGGTTCTCACTGAGCACATGTGACAGACGTGACAGACTCTGGAGACGCCAAGGAGAACTTTCTGCTGCCTGCAACATCCTCCAGAATGATAAAACGAAGGAGAAACGGCTGCGCTGTATGTCAGGAATAATATGAAGGGAGAGCCGACGTGTAAAGAATGCAGTGTTTATTTAATAAAAGAGTAAAATATTATATAGCAATAAATCAATGCCAATAAAAGAAAATCACACTAAAATTGTCTCATGGTGTCTAAAAGTCTCTCAAACTTATGCTTGTCTGCAGCTGTATCTTAAATATTGAGTCCATAATCCGCAAATACCAGTGAATGCTGCTAGATATATGGATAATGATGAATAGGTGCAGTGGGTACAGTCCCGAATTGTGTAATGACTGAACGTCAACAAATGCAGATCAGATGTCAATACCTCTCTGGTGGGCTGGTCAATAGCCGGGCGTCCCCGACCGAGTATCCTGCAGTGCCCACAATTGCTATGCAGAGGAGAGGAAATGCAAAAGCCGTATACTGACAGGCTGGCTGAAGCGGCGTGGTTGTAAATGCCGCTGGTGACAGTTAAACAGTCGGAAGCGTACCCGTCTGGGTCTGTTCAGATTGCACCAGAAGAAACACCTGAGCAAGGTGTGTGTAGATCCTCCAGCATGACCTGTTTGGCAGTGGGTCAGTAATGGTGTGGGGTGGCATTTCTTTGGGGTGCCGCACAGCCCTCCACGTGCTCGCCAGAGGTAGCCTGACTGCCATTAGGTACCGAGATGAGATCCTCAGACCCCTTGTGAGACCATATGCTGGTGCGGTTGGCCCTGGGTTCCTCCTAATGCAAGACAATGCTAGACCTCATAAGGCTGGAGTGTGTCAGCAGTTCCTGCAAGACGAAGGCATTGATGCTATGGACTGGCTCGCCCATTCCCCAGACCTGAATCCAATTGAGCACATCTGGGACATCATGTCTCGCTCCATCCACCAACGCCACGTTGCACCACAGACTGTCCAGAAGTTGGCGGATGCTTTAGTCCAGGTCTGGGTGGATATCCCTCAGGAGACCATCCGCCACCTCATCAGGAGCATGCCCAGGCGTTGTAGGGAGGTCATACAGGTACGTGGAGGCCACACACACTACTGAGACACATTTTGACTTGTTTTAAGGACATTACTTCAAAGTTGGATCAGCCTGTAGTGTGTTTTTCCACTTTAATTTTGAGTGTGACTCCAAATCCAGACCTGCATGGGTTAATAAATTTGATTTCCATTGATAATTTTTGTGTGATTTTGTTGTCAGCACATTCAACTATGTAAAGAACAAAGTATTTAAAAAGAATATTTCATTCATTCAGATCTAGGATATGTTATTTTAGTGTTCCCTTTATTTTTTTGAGCAGTGTATATATATATTCCATAGACAAAAAAAATTACGGTTTCACATGTCCCATTAAGGCTTCTTACACATGATCTTTGCATTTCAGAAACCTGTTGTAACTCTTCCACTCAAACTACAAAAAGCAATGAAATTCCGATCATTGAGGCTGACGCCTTAATGGACGTGTTCCTTGCGCAATACAGATATGGTATGCCATCACAACCTGTGGGTAAGTACAGATTCAGCACTCTCACAGAGTGAGATTGCTGTCACTCACACAATGGTGGAGCTGCTAATTCACAAATTTGTGTGCTCATTGGAATACACACCTGGGGGTATATTAACTTAGCTCCAGATTTTGTTCGATTTCAGGTTTTTTTTCAAAGTGTCATCTCGGGAATTTACTAAACAGAAATCTCGGCAGTGATGAGGGCATTCGTATTTGCTTTTTTTATCCGTATTCTGATAGGCATGCACGGATCAGTGAGATCCGTGCATGCTTATCTGTGGGAAGGGGTGTGAAAGGGTTAAAAACCACCGGAAAAATTTGCGTGGGGTCCCCCTTCCTAAGCATAACCAGCCTCCGGCTCTTTGAGCCAGGCCTGCTTGAAAAAATACAGGGGAAAAATAGCATATGGTCCCCCCATATTTAAACAACCAGCACCGGGCTCTGCGTCCGGTCCTGGTTCAACAAATACAGGGGACAATAGATGTAGGGGTCCCCCGTATTTTTTAAACCAGCACCGGGCTCCACTAGCCAGAGAGATAATGCCACAGCCGGGGGACACTGTTATACTGGTCCCTGCGGCCGTGGCATTACCCCCCCCCCAACTAGGCACACCTGGCTGTGGTACCCTGGAGGAGTGGGGACCCCTTAAATCAAGGGGTCCCCCCCTCCAGCCACCCAAGGACCAGGGTGAAGCCCGAGGCTGTTCCCCCCCCCATCCGTGGGCGGTGGATGGGAGGCTGATAGCCTTTGTGTAAAATTAAAGAATATTGTTTTTTGTAGTAGAACAACAAGTCCCAGCAAGCCTCCCCCCCAAGCTGGTACTTGTAGAACCACAAGTACCAGCATGCGGGGAAATGCCGGGCCCGCTGGTACCTGTAGTTCTACTACAAAAAAATACCCCCCAAAAAACACTACACAGACACGGTGAAAGTACAATTTTAATTACACACACATACTTACCTACATCCAACGCTGCGATTCACGTCCACTTGTCCAGTAGAAGAATCCACGTATTACCTGTAAAAATAAAATTATACTTGCAAACAATCCAGTGTAGATCTGTCCTCTTCTTTCACATTGTAATTCACGGACTTGTTGAAAATAATAAACCGAAAAACCCGAGCCACGCTACTCCTTTACCCGACTGGCGGGACCCCCCGTGACTTGTCAGTGAAGGTCCCGCCAGCCAATCAGGGAGCGCCACATCATAGCACTCTCCTGATTGGCTGTGCGCTCCTGCCCTGTCAATTAGGAGGAGCGCACTGGTTAGAATGTAGCTTAGCGCAGCTCCATTGTAACCAATGATGGGAACTTTGCGGTCTGCGGTAGACCGCAAAGTTAATTGGGGTCACCCACAAGAGTCTTACCTCATCTGTGCAGCTTTTGTCTTCTGCTCAGACCTTCAGTTGCATAGACTGCATGGGGTATATTTACAAAGATTCGTGTTTTGTCCGTTTTGAAGGGTGTTTGAACGCGAATGGTATCGGGTGCATTTTACTGCAACTTTTTGAATCCTGATGCGATCATTCACTAAGCTGCCGAGTTTTGCACAATAATTTTTTCCGATGTCGATGTGATTCGTAATATCAGACAGTGTTTTACGGGAGTGATGAGTAAAACACTGCCTAACAAAACACAAGGAATCCCGTCCGGATCTGTGAGATCCGTGCAGGGCTTCATTGTGTACCTTAAAAAGGTTTTTAAAGTGTTTAAGAATCTGGAAAAAATTGCGTGGGGTCCCCCCTCCTAAGCATAACCAGCCTCGGGCTCTTTGAGCCGGGCCTGGTTGAAAAAATATGGCTAAAAAATTGACAGGGGTTCCCCCATATTTGATCAACCAGCACCGGGCTCTGCGCCTGGTCCTGGTGCAAAAAATACGGGGGACAAAAAGCGTAGGGGTCCCCCGTATTTTTTGAACCAGCACCGGGCTCCACTAGTCAGAGAGATAATGCCACTTTTATATGGGTCCCTGCGGCCCTGGCATTAAATCACTAACTAGTCACCCCTGGCCGGGGTACCCTGGAGGAGTGGGGACCCCTTAAATCAAGGGGTCCCCCCCTCCAGCCACCCAAGGGCCAGGGGTGAAGCCCGAGGCTGTCCCCCCCATCCATGGGCTGCGGATGGGGGGCTGATAGCCAAGTGTAAGATAAAAGAATATTGTTTTTTGCACAATAACTACAAGTCCCTGCAAGCCTCCCCCGCAAGCTGGTACTTGGAGAACCACAAGTACCAGCATGCGGGGGTTAAACGGGCCCGCTGGTACCTATAGTTCTTCTGCAAAAAAAATACCCAAATAAAAACAGGACACACACACCTTGAAAGTACAACTTTATTACATACATTCCGACACACACATACTTACCTATGTTCACATGCCGACTCGGCCCACGTCTCGATGGCGATTCCAGGGTACCTGAAAATAAAATTATACTCACCTAAATCCTGTGTGTCGTGTCCTTTTGTAATAATCCACGTACTTGGCAAAACAAAAAAATGGAAACCCGACCAGGCACTGAAAGGGGCCCCATGTTTACACATGGGACCCCTTTCCCCGACTGCCAGGACCCCCCCTGACTCCTGTCCGCAAAGTTCCCAAAGTTCCCACCATTGGCTACACTGGAGCGCATAGGCGCTACATTGTATCACTGCCGTGTGCTGCCTGACAGACATTACAGGAGCACACAGCCAATCAGGAGAGTGCCACGACGTGGCGCTCCCTGATTGGCAGAAGGGACCCTCTTTGACAGGAGTCAGGGGGCTCCTGGCAGTCGGGGAAAGGGGTCCCATGTGTAAACATGGGGCCCCTTTCAATGCGTGGTCGGGTTTCCGTTTTTTGGTTTTGCCAAGTACGTGGATTATACAAAGAATACAAGATTCCCTGGATTATGTGAGTATAATTTTTTTCACAGGTACCCCAAGGATTCTACATGGAGAAGAGGACCGAGCCTCGTGGGAACATAGGTAAGTATGTATGTATGGAGGTGTGCATGTATGTAATAAACTTATACTTTCACGGTGTGTGTGTCCTGTTTTTTTGGGGGTATTTTTTAGTAGTAGTACTACAGGTACCAGCGGGCCCGGTTTTCCACCGCATAATGGTACTTGTGGTTCTCCAAGTACCAGCTTGCGGGGGAGGCTTGCTGGGACTTGTAGTACTGCTACTAAAAACAATATTCACATTTTTTCAAAAGGCTATCAGCCCCCCATCCGCCGCCCACGGATGGGGGGGACAGCCTCGGGCTTCACCCCTGGCCCTTGGGTGGCTGGAGGGGGGGGACCCCTTGATTTAAGGGGTTCCCACTCCTCCAGGGTACCCCGGCCAGGGGTGACTAGTTGGGTATGTAATGCCAGGGCCGCAGGGACCAGTGTAAAAGTGTCCCCCGGCTGTGGCATTATGTACCTGGCTAGTGGAGGCCGGTGCTGGTTTTTAAAAATACGGGGGGACCCCTACGCTTTTTGTCCCCCGTATTTTTGGAACCAGGACCATGTTATGATTCCCGTACTCCAGACCAGGAGAGATCTTATAACAGAGGTCTGAGTACTGGGAATATATGCTGGTTGTGGGAGCAGGAGAGCCTAGTAACCCCTGGCGCCCTAACTCCGTTGTCTCGCCCGTGTTGTCAGAAATCCCTTGCGAGACTATGGTTGCTTGAGCCCATGGCAGCCGCGTTCGAAGGGCGGATTATGTCTGCCCAACCCCGATGCCCCCGCAGGTCTTAATGGGAGACAAAGGGAAATCCGAGACAGGGTGATAACAAGGGGCCCTCTGACTAAGCAACCAGGCCAGGGGTTACAAGCTAACTAACTTTAACCAAAGGTATGTGCGGACAAGCCGCCAGGGAAAAGGACAACCAAGGATCCACTGATCCGTTACTCCTATCCAGCACCGCTGGATACCAGAGTGGATCAGTGGGAGCGGAATCCTCCGCAAAAGCTCCAGAACACAAATAAACTAAATAATAAACAGTAAGCGGACAAGCCGCAACACACGGCTGAGCCGCGACTCACGAACACCCCAGGATGTTAAAGGTGCTCGGTCAGACTCCAGGAATAGATGGCAAACTTCCGAGTACAGGATCTCTGAGGACAGGAACAACCGGATTGAGCAGAACTGGAAACTCTCTGTAGCAGACACAGGCAAACAGGAAGCTATCACCGGCGTCTGTAAGAAGTCCTGAGGGTGCCTTTATTCAGGAACCCTCCAATCAAGATCCAGCCAGGGTAATTAATGGAAATGCCGTGCAGCTTGCATGCTGCACGGCCAGCACATAATCAGGTAATTTAGGACAGACCCAGCAACGGGGAACGCGGCTGAACGTGGCGTCCCCGTTGCTAAGGTCAGAGCGGCTCTGTGCGCCCGGCGTCTAGCGTTGCCAGGGAGCCGGCGGCTGAACGCGCACGGCGTCCCTGGTTGCTAGGCGCCGGGCCGCACCGACGAGCGGACCCCGGCGCCTAACAGTACCCCCCCCTTGAGGAGGGGTCAAGGAACCCCTAAAGCCAGGTTTCTGAGGAAATTCTCGAAAAAATGCCCTTTTGAGCCTTGGGGCATGAAGGTCCTCATCCAGGACCCAAGACCTTTCCTCTGGCCCATAACCTCTCCAATGTACCAAAAAATAAAGCCGACCCCGGGACAACTTGGAATCGAGAACCTTCTCCACCAAGAACTCCTGCTGACCCTGTACATTAACTGGAGATCTCCCCTGAGATATTTTACGAGGAAATCTACTGGACGAAACATAAGGTTTAAGCAATGAGCAATGGAAGGTATTTCCGATCCGTAAAGTTTTTGGTAAGCGTAACCGGAAAGCAACTGGATTGACTTTTTTGATAATGAGAAATGGTCCAATAAATCTAGGACCCAATCTGGCTGAGGTTTGTCGGAGTTTAATGTTGCGAGTCGACAACCACACCCTGTCTCCTACTTTAAAAGTGCACGGCCGCCGGAGCCTGTCAGAAAATCTTTTCTCCCGGAATGCTGCTTTTCTGAGAGCCAAGTGCACTTTTTTCCAAATAAGTTTAAGATGAGAGGTCAGGGCCAGAGAGGAGACAGAGGAATGTTGAAAAAATGAATTAGCTCTGGGGTGAAAACCAAAAACTGCAAAAAATGGAGACACATTGGTGGAGGAATGACAGGCATTATTATAAGCAAACTCCGCCAATGGAAGAAACTCAGACCAGTCATTTTGGAGTTTGGCCGAGTACAAACGCAAATATTGTTTAAGGGATTGGTTAACTCGCTCAGTCTGTCCATTGGATTGGGGATGATAGCCGGAGGTTAATGATAATTTCATCTTCAACGACGCACAAAAGGACTTCCAAAATTGTGCAATGAATTGTGGACCCCGGTCTGAGACAATATCAGTGGGTAAGCCATGGAGTCTGAAAACATGGCGGAGGAACAAGACTGCCAATCCCTGGGCAGATGGCAATCGGGGAAGAGCAATGAAATGGGCCATTTTGCTAAAACGGTCCACTACCACCCATATGACTCGGCATCCTGCTGACAGAGGGAGGTCCACCACAAAATCCATGGAGATATGCGACCATGGCCTAAGGGGAACATTCAAGGGCAAAAGTTGACCAATAGGCAAAGAACGGGGAACTTTATGCTGTGCACAGACCTGACAAGAAAAAACAAACTCTTTAATGTCTTTGGAAAGACCAGGCCACCATACTGAGCGGGAGACTAATTCCAAAGTCTTAGCAATTCCCGGATGCCCGGCAACCTTGCTATCATGAAACTCCGCCAAAACAGTAGCTCTCAAAAACTCAGGGACAAAAAGACGACCAGCAGGAGTATTTCCAGGAGCTTGATGTTGAAGCAGCTTTAACTGGGTAAATACATCCTGTGTGAGGCCTGCCCGAATGACTGAAGACGGAAGTATGGGAGTAACAGGACTGTTGTCTTGAACTGGAAGAAAACTGCGTGACAGGGCATCTGCCTTAGTATTCTTGGAACCTGGCCTGAAGGTGATAATGAATTTGAAACGAGTAAAAAATAAAGCCCAACGAGCCTGCCGGGCATTCAGTCGTTTAGCAGATTCAATGTATTGAAGATTTTTGTGATCAGTCAAAACTGAAATGGTATGGGTCGCTCCTTCAAGCCAATGCCTCCACTCCTCGAAAGCCCATTTAATAGCCAGCAATTCCCGGTTACCAACATCGTAGTTGGATTCTGCAGATGAGAATTTCCTGGACATAAAGGCACAAGGATGTAATTCAAGGGAATCTGGATCCTTCTGAGAAAGGATAGCCCCTACTCCAACCTCCGAGGCATCAACCTCAACAATGAAAGGCAATTCTGGGTTGGGATGTCTAAGGACAGGGGCAGAGACAAAGGCTTGTTTCAAGGCCTGAAAAGATAACTCAGCTTCACATGACCAATTGGTAGGATCTGCTCCCTTTTTAGTAAGTGCCACAATGGGAGCAACTAGGTCAGAGAAAGAGTGAATAAATCTTCTATAGTAGTTCGCAAACCCTAAAAAGCGCTGAATTGCTTTGAAATTGGTGGGTTGCGCCCAACTAAGGATGGCCTGGAGCTTCTTAGGTTCCATACGGAATCCCCGAGGGGAAATAATGTACCCTAAAAAGGATACCTCCGTGACATGAAATTCACACTTCTCCAGTTTGGCATATAGGTGATTTTCACGTAATTTCTTTAGCACCTGACGCACCTGGGTAACATGTTGTTCTACGGAGTCAGAATAAATCAAAATATCGTCTAAATAGACTACAACGAATCTTCCAAGAAATTCACGGAGCACATCATTAATGAGATCCTGGAAAACTGCCGGAGCGTTAGACAGGCCGAATGGCATAACCAGATACTCATAGTGGCCTGATTGAGTACTGAATGCCGTTTTCCACTCATCCCCTGACTTGATTCTGATGAGGTTATATGCTCCTCTAAGGTCAATTTTAGAAAAAATCACAGCCGAACGTAGCTGATCAAAGAGGACAGAGATCAGCGGCAGAGGGTAAGTATTCTTTACTGAGATTTTATTCAAAGCTCTAAAGTCAATGCAGGGTCTGAGTGAACCATCCTTCTTCTCTACGAAGAAGAAACCTGCACTTAACGGGGATTTAGATGGCCTGATAAAACCTTTCCCAAGGCTTTCTTTCACATACTCATTCATGGCAACAGTTTCAGGACCAGACAATGCATATAACCTTCCTTTAGGCAACGTGGCACCAGGAATTAGCTCAATGGCACAATCGAAAGGCCTATGGGGAGGCAGAATATCCGCATTGCCCTTGGAAAACACGTCGACAAAATCCTGATATTCCTCAGGAATGGGTGCAGGAACGGCGGCAGCTACTCGGATAGGAAGCGTAATACATTCTTTATTACAGATGGTACCCCATTGTAAGATCTCCCCCGACTGCCAATCAATGATGGGATTATGAAAGGCCAGCCAAGGGTGACCCAGAACCACAGGAACTGCTGGACAATGAGTAAGAAAAAACTCAATCTTTTCAGAATGCAGGGCACCCACCGAGAGTAAAACAGGAGGTGTACCTAGAGAAATGACCCCATTGGACAAGGGACTCCCATCTAAACCATGCATGGTGACACACCTACCCAAGGTTAACTGAGGAATACCTAAGGCCTTGGCCCATGTTAAATCCATAAAGTTCCCTGCAGCTCCACTGTCCACAAAAGCAGAGACCGAGGAACAGAGGCTGCCAAAGGAAACTTTAGCAGGAACTAACAGTGAATTATTTGAGGAGATGAGCTGCAGACCAAAGTGAACCCCCTCACAACTCACTTGGTCAGGAAGTTTCCCGATTTGTTCGGACAACTACGGGCAAAATGTCCCTTACCTCCACAGTATAAACAAAGACCAGAATTTTGCCTCCTGGTTCTTTCTTCAGGAGACAATTTGGAGAGACCTATCTGCATAGGCTCCTCCATGTCTACAGGAATGGAAAGCACACAAGGAGTAGACCCGACAGATGCCCCTTTTTCAACCCTCCGCTCTCTGAGCCGACGATCTATCTTAATAGAGAGCTCCATGAGTTTATCGAGAGTCTCAGGAGCGGGATACTGAAGGAGACTGTCTTTTATAGATTCAGATAAGCCGAGGCGAAACTGACTGCGCAGGGCTGGGTCATTCCATCCACAGTCGTTCGACCAACGGCGAAACTCCGTACAATAATTCTCTGCGGGATTCCTACCCTGTCTAAGAGCACGCAACTGACTCTCAGCGGACGCCTCTCTATCAGGGTCGTCATACAATAGCCCTAAAGATTTTAAAAATGCGTCTACAGACGATAAGGCCGGATCGTCTGTCTTTAAACCAAAAGCCCAGGTCTGAGGATCCCCCTGAAGCAGAGAAATAATAATTCCAACCCGCTGAGCCTCCGTACCTGAGGAGACTGGTCTTAAACGAAAATAAAGTTTACAAGACTCTTTGAAATTAAAAAACTGTTTTCTATCCCCAGAAAAACGGTCAGGCAAATGCATTTTTGGTTCAGGGACGACCCTCGGGGAGGTCCGTAACAGATCTTCCTGTGAGCTCACCCGGAGGGACAGATCCTGAACCATCTGAGTAAGTTCTTGAATCTGACTAACTAGAAACTGGCCAGGATTTGGCCCAACACCGGCGGGATTCATGAGGCTGACAAAAATCTCCCAACTGAATAAGTGAAAAAATTAACTCTTGTTAAAATTTTTTCTTTTGTCTGGCCGGTGATAATGTTATGATTCCCGTACTCCAGACCAGGAGAGATCTTATAACAGAGGTCTGAGTACTGGGAATATATGCTGGTTGTGGGAGCAGGAGAGCCTAGTAACCCCTGGCGCCCTAACTCCGTTGTCTCGCCCGTGTTGTCAGAAATCCCTTGCGAGACTATGGTTGCTTGAGCCCATGGCAGCCGCGTTCGAAGGGCGGATTATGTCTGCCCAACCCCGATGCCCCCGCAGGTCTTAATGGGAGACAAAGGGAAATCCGAGACAGGGTGATAACAAGGGGCCCTCTGACTAAGCAACCAGGCCAGGGGTTACAAGCTAACTAACTTTAACCAAAGGTATGTGCGGACAAGCCGCCAGGGAAAAGGACAACCAAGGATCCACTGATCCGTTACTCCTATCCAGCACCGCTGGATACCAGAGTGGATCAGTGGGAGCGGAATCCTCCGCAAAAGCTCCAGAACACAAATAAACTAAATAATAAACAGTAAGCGGACAAGCCGCAACACACGGCTGAGCCGCGACTCACGAACACCCCAGGATGTTAAAGGTGCTCGGTCAGACTCCAGGAATAGATGGCAAACTTCCGAGTACAGGATCTCTGAGGACAGGAACAACCGGATTGAGCAGAACTGGAAACTCTCTGTAGCAGACACAGGCAAACAGGAAGCTATCACCGGCGTCTGTAAGAAGTCCTGAGGGTGCCTTTATTCAGGAACCCTCCAATCAAGATCCAGCCAGGGTAATTAATGGAAATGCCGTGCAGCTTGCATGCTGCACGGCCAGCACATAATCAGGTAATTTAGGACAGACCCAGCAACGGGGAACGCGGCTGAACGTGGCGTCCCCGTTGCTAAGGTCAGAGCGGCTCTGTGCGCCCGGCGTCTAGCGTTGCCAGGGAGCCGGCGGCTGAACGCGCACGGCGTCCCTGGTTGCTAGGCGCCGGGCCGCACCGACGAGCGGACCCCGGCGCCTAACAGACCAGGCGCAGAGCCCGGTGCTGGTTGAAGAAATATGGGGGAACCCCTGTCATATTTTCCCCCATATTTTTTCCACCAGGACCGGCTCAAAGAGCCCGAGGCTGGTTATGCTTAGGAGGGGGGACCCCACGCAATTTTTTTTTTCTGTTTTTACACTAAACAGACCCTTTCCCATAGATAACCATGCACAGATCTCAAACTCCCAAACTTGACTGGAAAAAGCAGGTCTATTTTTTTGCTGCTTTTTTTAACGATTCGAAAAAAAACAGACCAGCACTTGAGCACTCAGAAACTAACACCCAAATACGAATGAATAGTGAATGCCCGTATTGTATGAAATAACAGCCATGTTTGACCGATGGTCTATTCATTCGTATTTCGGAACTTTGCAAATCAAACCATTACGAATAGTCCAAACACTGCCGAGATTGGTGCTTAGTGAATTCCCGGATTGGGACTTAGAAAAAAACCCACAAATCGGACAAACTCAAATTCTTAGTAAATATTGACCCATGTGTGTATTCCAATGAGCACACACATCTGTGAATTAGCAGCTCCACCAGTGGCGTAACTACTGCCCCCGCAGTCCTCGCGGTGGCTTGGGGGCGAGGGGCTGCGGGGGCGCCACTGACTTAGAACAGATTGACATGTCAATCTGCGGTCTCCTTCCCTCCGCTGCTGTGTTGGAGGGACACGGAGGGCACCGCGCGCGCCTCTCCCGTGGGCCGTGTCCCTCCTGGCTTTCCGGCCAGTCTAATAAAGGAAGTGCCATTCGTGAGCTCTGATTGGCTCACGAACCGGCACTTCCTTTATTAGACCCGCAGGAGAGCCAGGAAGGACACGGGAGAGGCGCACGCTATGCCCTCCGTGTCCCTCCAACACAAAGGAGCGGCGGGGAGGGGATAGGGGAGCAGGCACTGTGGGGGAATATCTGGCACTGAGGGCATGTACCTGGCGGCACTGTGGGGGAATATCTGGCACTGGGGGCATATACCTGGCACTGTGGGGGAATATCTGGCACTGGGGGGAGCAGGCACTGAGGGGGCTTATGTGGCACTGTGGGGGAATATCTGGCACTGGGGGCATATACCTGGCACTGTGGGGGAATATCTGGCACTGGGGGCATATACCTGGCACTGTGGGGGAATATCTGGCACTGGGGGGAGCAGGCACTGAGGGGGCATATGTGGCACTGTGGGGGAATATCTGGCACTGGGGGCAAATACCTGGCACTGGGGGGGAATATCTGGCACTGGGGGGAGCAGGCACTGAGGGGGCATATGTGGCACTGTGGGGGAATATCTGGCACTGGGGGCAAATACCTGGCACTGTGGGGGAATATCTGGCACTGGGGGGAGCAGGCACTGAGGGGGCATATGTGGCACTGTGGGGGAATATCCGGCACTGGGAGCATATACCTGGCACTGTGGGGGAATATCTGGCACTGGGGGGGTATATTTGGCACTGGAGGCATGTACCTGGCACTGTGGGGGAATATCTGGCACTGGGGGCATATGTGGCACTGGGAGCACGGCCTTACCAACAAGCACTACCCCCTAGCAACGAGCATGACACCCAGTGCATGAAACCCCTGGCAACGAGCATGACACCCTGAGCATGAAAATCCCTGGCACCGTGCATGGAACCAAGAGCATGAAACCCCTGGCAACGAGCAGGTAATTTAAAAGTAATTAGAAGCCTTACTGTAGAACTTAATGTGTAATGGGCATTACGGTGTGTGGCATAATGTATCATGGACATTGCGGTGTGTGTCATAATGTGTCAGGCATTACGGTGTGTTGTATACTGTATCACGGGCATTGTGGTATGTGGTATAATGTCTCAGGATCATTGCGGTGTGTGGCATAATGTGTCACAGACATTGTATGTGCTATAATGTATCAGGGGCATTGCAGTGTGTAGCATAATGTATAACGGGCATTGCGATTCCTGTCATAATGTGTCACAGGCATTACGGTGTGTGGCATAATGTGTCGGGTCATTACAGTGTGTGCATATTGTGTCATGTTCATTATTGTGTGTGGCATAATGTCTAAGGGCCATTGCAGTATGTGGCATAATGTATACTGGGCATTACTATAAGGAGGAAATATGACAAATAATGTAAGGGGCATGAATCGGGAATATTTTTCTTTCCTGTGGTGGCTAACGTCTGGGCGTGCAGGTTGCAAAACTGGGGTATAAGGTAGTCTTTTCCTGCAATGCCACGCCCCTTTATGTGAAGCCTCGCCCATTTCAATGAAACCACGCCCCCTTTTGGCTTCGGCGCGCGCATATTTGTCCCTTTACTACTGCCAATTATGGGGGGGGGGGCGGGGGGGCACCGAAGAATTTTTTGGCTTGGGGGAGAAAATTTCTAGTTACGCCACTGAGCTCCACCATTGTGTGAGTGACAGCAATCTTACTCTGTGAGAGTGCTGAATCTACCCTTACCCACAGGCTGTGATGGCATACCATATCTGTATTGCGCAAGGAACACGTCCATTAAGGCGTCAGCCTTAATGATCGGAATTTCATTGCTTTTTGGAGTTTGAGTGGAAGAGTATCAACAGGTTTCTGAAATGCCAGATCATGTGTAAGAAACCCTAATGGGACATGTGAAACCTTAAGGTTTTTTGTCTATGTAATTTCATAGCTTTTTTTAAATGTATTATTTTAATTCAGAAATGTAGTATTTCACTGTAAAAATAAACATTTGGGGACAAATGTAATGGAGTGCGATTTTTCAGGTGTCTAATAAATCGCATCAAATGGCACGTTTGTAAAGTGTGATTTTTTGCTAAAAATCGCATATGTAGTAGGGTGTAATTTTTGGGGTAAAAACGTGAGTCACATACAACGTCTTGCGATTTTTTAATTAAAGGAAACATGCAGTTTTTAGTAATAAAAACATTCGTTTTTCAAGACACGTTTTCATTACTTTATGCACTTAGCCAGTAGCGTGCATAGGGGGTCATTCTGAGTTGATCGCTCGTTAGCAGATATTCGCTGCCGTGCAAACGCTAAGCCGCCACCCTCTGGGAGTGTATATTAGCTTTGCAGAAGTGCGAACACTTTCATCGCAGAATGGCTACAAAAATAATTTGTGCAGTTTTAGAGCAACTCAAAACCTACCCAGCGCTTGCAATCACTTCAGACCATTCAGTTCCGGATTTGAAGTCACAAAACCGCCCTGCGTTCATCCAGTAACGCCTGTGTTTCTCCTGGCATGCCTGCGTTTGTCCGAACACTCCCTGAAAACGGTCAGTTGCCACCCAGAAACGCCCACTTCATGTCTATCACTCTGCGGCAGCCAGTGCGACTGAAATGCATCGCTAAACCCTGTGTGAAACTACATCGTTCGTTGTAATAGTATGTCGCGCGTGCGCATTGCGACGCATGCGCAGAAGTGCCGTTTTTAGCCTCATCGCTGTGCAGCGAACAAATGCAGCTAGCGATCAACTCGGAATGACCCCCTTAGATCAGTATGATCCGTGCATGCTTCTGTTTGGAACAGTAGAGAAATACTTAAAAATAAAATAAAACATGCAGGTCCCCCCCAAAAGCATAACCAGCACCGGGCTCTTTGAGCCGGTACTGGTTGCAGAAATACAGGAAAAAAATTGACTAGGGGTCCCCTGTATTTCAACAACCAGCACCGGGCTCTTCGACCGGTCCTGGCTCCAAAAATATGGGGGACAAAAGAAGTAGGGTTCCCCCGTATTTTTAAATCCAGCACCAGGCTCCACTAGCTAGGTGATGCAGCAGCCGAGGGCCACTATATACAGGTCCCTGCGGCCCATCACTCACCCCAAATAGTCACCCCTGGCACGGGTTCCCTAGGGAAGTGGGCCAAAGGGGACCTACCAGGCACCCAAGGGCCAGTGCTGATAGCCATTAAAAGTGTAAAAAAATAAATATATATATTGTCTTTTGTTGTGGAACTACAGGTCCCAGCATGCAGGGCATTAAAGGGCCCGCTGGTACCTGTAGTTCCACAACAGAAGAAATATTCAAATAAAGACACACACTGTGAAAGTATAAAAGTTTATTAAATTACACACTCACACATTCCTACATCCCAGGCCGCCATTCACGTCAGGAGCCGTGCAAGTACGTACGTACGTGTGTCAGGTGCCATGTGTGTGTACGTACGTACGTACGTTTGTTTGTTTGTGTGTGTCAGGAGCAGCACGCGTACATTCGTGTGTGTGTCAGGAGCCGCGTACGTACGTACGTACGTACGTACGTACGTACGTGTGTGTGTGTGTGTGTGTGTGTGTGTGCTTCAGGAGCCGCGTATGTACGCGCGTGTGTGTGTGTGTGTGTCAGGAGCTGCGGGCATGCATTAGTACGTGTGTGTGTGTGTGTCAGGAGCCACGCGCGTATGTACGTGTGTGTGTGTGCGTGTGTCAGGAGCCACGTACGTACGTACGTACGTGTGTCAGGAGCCGTGTGTGTGTGTGAGGTGCTGATCGTGTACATGCATATATGTGTGTGTGTGTGTGTGTGTGTGTGTCAGGTGTTGCATGTGTGTGTGTCAGTTGTGTGAGGTGCCACGGGTTTTGTGTCAGGTGCTGCACGTGTATGTGTGTGTTAAATGCTGCATGTGTGTATATGTTTGTGTCTGCCAAGTACTGCGTTTGTATATTTGTGTGTCTGATGCTGTGCCTGTATAGGTGTGTGTCTGGTGCTGCGTGTGTATGCATCAGTTGCCGCGCGTGTGTATGTCAGGTGTTGTGCATGTATATATGTGTGTGTAAGGTGTTGCATGTGTATATGTGTGTGTATGTCAGGTGCTGCACATGTATGTGTGTGTCAGGTGCTGCGCGTGTGTATATGTGTGTGAGTGGCAGGTGCTGCACGTATATATGTGTGTGTGAGGTGCTGTGAGTGTATATGAGTGTGTGTGTCAGGCAGAGGCGGAACTACTGCCAGTGCAACCAGTGCGTTGCACAGGGGCCCGCCTCTGTCCAGGGGCCCAAAGCATGTAATGAGTCAAACTGACTCATTACATGCCGATGTGTGCTGCGGGCAACCGCTGCCCGCAGCGCACAGCCGCCCGGAGAGAGGAGAGGAGCAGCGGTACGGGGGAGAAGCAGGAGGAGGGAGCCGGAGGAGGGAGCCGCAGCAGCGCTTTACTACTGGTGGAGGCGCTGCTGCCCCTCTGCTTCACTATAGGCTGTCTTCCGAGAACAGCCTATAGTGAAGCAGAGGGGCAGCAGCAGCAGCGCCTCCACCAATGACACAGCGCTGCTGCGGCTCACTCCTCCACCTTCCTCCTCCTCCTTCTCTCCAGCCCGGGAATCGTGACCAGAAGCTGCACCAAGGAGCCTGAGCCAGCGGAGAGGGTAAGTATAATTCATTCTTTCTTTCTTTCTTTCTTGGGACTGCCTGCCGCTATGTGTAAAAATGGGGGACTGCCTGCCGCAATGTGTAAAAATGGGGGACTGCCTGCTGCAATGTGTAAAAAGGGGGAATCTACCTGCCGCAATGTGTAAAAAGGGGGGACTGCCTGCCGCTATGTGTAAAAATGGGGAATCTGCCTGCCGCTATGTGTAAAAAGGGGGAATCTGCCTGCCGTAATGTGTAAAAAGGGGGACGCTGTCTGCCGTAATGTGTAACAAGGGCACGCTGTCTGCCGTTATGTGTAAAAAGTGCACGCTGTCTGCTGTAATGTGTAAAAAGGGGGACGCTGTCTGCCGTTATGTGTAAAAAGTGTACGCTGTCTGCCGCTATGTTTAACAAGGGCACGCTGTCTGCCGTTATGTGTAAAAAGTGTACGCTGTCTGCTGCTATGTGTAACAAGAGCACGCTGTCTGCCGTTATGTGTAACAAGAGCACGCTGTCTGCCGTTATGTGTAAAAAGGGGGACGCTGTCTGCCGTAATGTGTAAAAAGGGGGACGCTGTCTGCCGTAATGTGTAAAAAGGGGATGCTGTCTGCCGTAATGTGTAAAAAGAGGAATCTGTCCGCTGTAAGGTGTAAAAGGGTCTCTACCTGGTGTAGTGGTGCTACTGTGCGGCGTAATTTGAAGAATGGAGACTACTGTGCACCGTTTTATGAATTGGTATTATTTTGTGGCCACACCCCTTCCCCACGAAGCCACGCCACTATGTATTTTTGCGCGTGCCTACGGCACGCACTGCCCCTGTTTTGCGTGCAGGGGTAGGGCTCCGATGACGTTTCTTGCACACAGTCCTAAAATGTCTAGTTACGGCACTGTTGCTAGGTATCCATTTCTCTGGCCATGAGCAGGTCCCCCTCACCAGATCCTCTCCAGGGGTGAGGGGGTGGACTTGGATGGGATGTGGGGGGGGCAAAGCATTTTGTTGCACCTGGGCCCACCGCTCGCTAGTTCCGCCACTGGTGTCAGGTGCTCTGTGTGTGTGTGTTAAATTCCACATGTATATATATGTGTGTTAATAGCTGCCTGTGTATGTGTCAGGCGCTGCATGTTTATATTAGTGTGTCAGCTGTTACGCGTGTGTGTGTGTCAGGTGTTGCGCTTGTATGTGTGTGTGTGTCAGGTGTTGCACGTCTACAGTATGTGTGTGTCAGGTGCTGCGCGTGTATGTGTGTGTGTCAGGTGTTGCATGTGTGTGTGTCAGGTGTTGCGAATGTATATGTGTGTGTCAGCAGTGGTGTGCGGTGAGGTCAGAGGCTGGTGAGGCACTACATCCATAATGTCCGCCGAATCCTGCCAATGACCCCTACCGCCGCCGAGCCAATGCCTGCTACTGCCTCTGAACCGATGCCTGCTGCCACTGCCAATGGCTTACAAACTCGCCCACCATCAACTGACCCAGCCCTCCGCCACTAATTTTCATCTCAATCCGATGCCGCCAATGCCCGCTGCCTGCCTGCTCATCATACTTGTGATATATTGTACATTTTTATAGAAAAAAATGTAAATTAGTGTTTGGGAAGGGAGTGGGAGGAGGACATGAATGCAATTTTGTTGTCCAGGCCTTCATTAACTTAATGGACAAGGGTCTGAATGGGTTAAAAAAATGTAAAAAAAAAAATGCGTGAGGTCCCTCTTCCTAAGTATAACCAGCCTCGGGCTCTTTGAGCCGGTCCTGGTTGTTTAAATACTGGGAAAAAATTGGACAGGGGTTCCCCGTATTTAGACAACCAGCACCGGGCTCTTAGACCGGTCCTAGTTCCAAAAATACGGGGGACAAAAGATGTAGGGGTCCCCCGTATTTTTAAAAACAGCACCGGGCTCCACTAGCCAGGGACATAATGCCACAGCCGGGGGACACATTTATGTAGGTCCCTGCGGCCGTGGCATTACCCCCCCAACTAGTCACCACTGGCCGGGATTCCCTGGTGGAGTGGGGACCCCTTAAATCAAGAGGTCCTCCCCCTCCAGGCACCCAAGGGCCAGGGCTGAAGCCCGAGGCTGTCCCCAGCACCCCTGGGCGGTGGGTGCCGGGCTGATAGCCATAAGTGTGTATAAAAAAGAATATTGTTTTTTGTTGTGGAACTACAAGGCCCAGCAAGCCTCCCCCGCTTGCTGGTGCTTGGAGAACCTCAAGTACCAGCATGCAGGGAAATGACGGGCCCGCTGGTACCTGTGGTTCTACAACAACAAAAATACCCAAATAAAAACACAACACACACACCGTGAAAGTAAAAATTTATTAAAACACACTTACACACTCACACATACTTACCTACATCCCACGCCGATCACATCCACTTGTCCATGTAGAATACAATAGGTGGTTCCTGTAAAAATGAGAGAGAGATTACTTACCTACATCCCACGCCGGTCACGTCCACTTGTCCAGTAGAATCCAATAGGGCCGGTACCTGTAAAAATTAAAATTATACTTACAAACAAAGTAATCCACAGGAGGAGAGAGAGAAATTAATGAATATTATACACTCGCTGACGCGGGAGGACGTTAGCATAGACAGGGGAGAGTGCTGCTGCTAGCTGGGATGATGGAGCAGGCTCCCCCAATAGTTGTGAGCCTAGTAGCTGTACCCCTAGTAGCTTTGCCCCCTTTAGCAGTGCCCCCAGTAGCAGTGCCACGAATAGTTGTGACCCCTGTAGTTGTGCCCCCAGTCGCTGTGCCCTTTGTAGCTGTGCCCCCTGTAGATTTGCCCCTTGTGGCTGTGCCCCCAGTAGTTGTGACCCCTGTAGCTTTGCCCCTTGTGGCTGTGCCCCCCAGTAGTTGTGACCCCTGTAGCTGTGCCCGTTGTAGCTGTGCCCCTTGTAGCAGTGCCCTGAGTAGTTGTGCCCCCAGTCGCTGTGACCCCTGTAGCTTTGCCCCCAGTCGCTGTGCCCCCAGTAGTTGTGACCCCAGTCGCTGTGCCCCTTGTAGCTTTGCACCCAATAGCTGTGCCCCGAGTAGTTGTGCCCCCAGTCGCTGTGCCCCCAGTTGCTGTGCCCCCTGTAGCTTTGCCCCCAGTAGCTGTGACCCCCAGTCGCTGTGCACCCTGTAGCTTTGCCCCCAGTAGCTGTGCCCCCAGTAGCTGTGACCCCTGTAATTGTGCCCCCAGTTGCTGTGCCCCTTGTAGTTGTGCCCCCCAGTTGCTGTGCCCCTTGTAGTTGTGCCCCACAGTTGCTGTGCCCCTAGTAGTTGTGACCCACAGTTGCTGTGCCCCTTGTAGTTGTGCCCCCTAGTTGCTGTGCCCCTTGTAGTTGTGCCCCTTTTGCTGTGCCCCTTATAGTTGTGCCCCTGTTGCTGTGCCCCTTGTAGTTGTGCCCCTTTTGCTGTGCCCCTTGTAGTTGTGCCCCTTGTAGTTGTGCCCCTTTTGCTGTGCCCCTTATAGTTGTGCCCCTGTTGCTGTGCCCCTTATAGTTGTACCCCTTATAGTTGTGCCCCTTTTGCTGTGCCCCTTATAGTTGTACCCCTTATAGTTGTGCCCCTTATAGTTGTGCCCCTGTGTCTGTGCCCCTTGTAGTTGTGCCCCTTATAGTTGTGCCACTTATAGTTGTGCCCCTTTTGCTGTGCCCCTTATTGTTGTGCCCCTTTTGCGGTGCCCCTTATAGTTGTGCCCCTTTTGCTGTGCCCCTTATAGTTGTGCCCCTTATAGTTGTGCCCATTTTGCTGTGCCCCTTATAGTTGTGCCTCTTTTGCTGTGCCCCTTATAGTTGTGCCCCTTTTGCTGTGCCCCTATTGCTCTGCCCCTTATAGTTGTGCCCCTGTTGCTGTGCCCCTTGTTGTTGTGCCCCCCAGTTGCTGAACCCCTGTTGCTCTGCCCCCAACACACACATAAAAAAAATTAAAAAAACACACACACATACTTACCGCTCCAGCAGCGCAGCTCCATTAGCGCTGTCCTCCGTCTCCGTCCGCTGGCTCGTCTCTGCTGTACTATGGGAGAGACGTCATGACTCATGACGTCTCTCCCATAGTAGCGCCGCTCAGCAGCGCTGGCTGCAGCGGGCGCCCACACAGACCACGGCGCCCGCTGCAGCCGGGAAGGGGGCTCGCTAGTGATTGGACAGCGGATCCAGCACTGGATCCGCTGGGCCAATCACATCTGGGGCACTGACAGGGGCGTGCATTCATCGGGGCTGAATGCACGCCCCTGTCATTGCGGCACCAGTATAGGTGCCGCTTCCCCATTCATTTTCAATGGGCTTTCACAGCCCATTGCTGCGCCCCGCCCCCCGGAGTTTTAGTGTTAGCAGCGGGAGGCACCTCTCCCGCTGCCTCCCACCCTCACAAGCAGCCACAGGGGGGGGAATTATTAAAATAATGAAAAAATATATTTAGAACAGACTGTGTTATAAATATCTTCTTTTTATTATTTTAATCATTATGACAGGGGAGGCACTGCCTCCCCTGCCTCCCCTGACTGCACGTCTCTGTCATATATATTTTATATATTAGTATAACATGCTCTACCTGGTGTATAATGTGCTCTGCCTGGTGCTGCTTCCATAAATGTCCCGGGCTGGTTTTTGATCCCAACCCACCCCTGATCCCTTGTCTGCGCTGACTGTGCACCTTAATAGGATACACAGTCGTATTGCAGCCTTTCCCCCTTCTACAACTCCCTGGTACCGTGAGAGATAGCTGGAGTTGCTGTGGAGGGACCTTCTTTCTCCTGATCCGAACTGCGCAGGCAGGAAAATGGCGCTGAACGCTGATGGGTCCGCTCTGAGAAGCTCCGCCCCCAAAATGGTGCAGTCTTCCCGCTCTTCATCTGATTATACTGGACGGAGGTTTGATGTTGGCCGAAATCCTGGGACCCCGACAGGCTTTGTGACCAGTGTAGAGTGTAAGCGCTGGCCCAGGGCGCTCCTCAATGCGCCGCACTATGTACCGCTGAGCCATCCCAGAGCGCAGTTAATACTGCGCTCCTACCCTGCTGCTGCCATCTTCACACCGGCCCCCTGCTTGCTAGGGGGGTCGATGTCTCACTCACCACAATCTTCAGCTCTGTAAGGGGGTGGCGGCATGCTGCTGGGGCGTGCGATCCCCTGTGGCAGGGAGCGATCTATCCACTCAGGAGCTCAGGGTCCTGTCAGCGGAGTAAGTGGCTCAGACCGCACAGGGCGGACACTACTCCCCCCCCCCCCCTTAGTCCCATGCTGCAGGGACGCTGTTGCCAGCAGCCTCCCTGTAATATAAAAAAACTCTTAAATAACATTTACTAGAAAAGCTCTTGAGATCTCCCCTAGCTGTGACCGGCTCCTCCGGGCACATTTTCTAAACTGAGTCTGGTAGGAGGGGCATAGAGAGAGGAGCCAGCCCACACTCTCAAACTCTTAAAGTGCCAATGGCTCCTGGTGGACCCGTCTATACTCCATGGTACTAATGTGGACCCCAGCATCCTCTAGGACGTAAGAGAAATACTAATTATCTATTCATTTCACTTAATACAATATACATCCAGTTGGCTGGAACCAATCCGAATGTGGGACGTCCTCTGTCAAATACTCTGTGAGACCAATGTGCTGTCCAGCTATAATAATCAATTTAATAGATTATTCTTTACAAAATAATTAAATGTACTTTATTGCCCATTATTTTTACTATAGTAATTGTCTATTCATTTCACTTACTTAATACAATATACATCCAGTTGGCTGGAACCAATCAGAATGTAGGCAGACTATCAAATGCTCTGTGAAACCAATGTGATATCCAACTATAAAGATCAATTTAATAAATTATTGTTAACAAAATCATTAACTTTATAAATCATTTAAACCGTTTTTCCCCCCAAAAAAACCCAAACCATTATTAAGTTGTCTAATTCAAAGTACAAAATCCAATTGCTATACATGAATTACTTAGTATAGTTATAAGTGAACTTACAAGGTGAATTCTAAGCTATGTGTGAACGCCTCCTCTCCTGGATATCAAGTGAACTGTGAAGTGCTATAACCTCCTATTTATACCTCTATGGGTTTACATCACTTCCTCTCCATATATCAATAATTAAGCTTATTTAGTTCATTCTACACTTAGTGAGAAACCTATTACATATAATTACATGGTGTAACATTAGATGAATAACCTTATAAGGATTATAAAAAAAATTAAACCCCCCAAAAAATTATGATTAATTCTAATTACTTAATTTTAATGATGGGCTGATTTAGTGACATCACTTCCGCCCGGCGTTCCACCCATAATTTGGTGAAATGCATAGACGGATTTGTACCATATATAATAGGTCACGTCCAGGTCCTTTGCACGAAGGCAACATAGACACAACCGGTTGCGTCTAGATTCTCTTTGCGCTAAGGACCTTTCCCATAACCCCCTGGGTCCATGTCACAATCTATTTGGAATAGAAAAGTGTGGCGAGCGAAGCGGAGCGGAGCGAGACACCGAGCCCGATGCGTGGCGAGCGAAGCGAGCCCGCGAGGGGTCCAATGCTGCATAGAAAAAAAAAATACCCTAAACGAACGGAGAACGAAGGAAACATTTAGGAGCTGTAAGGGCGGAAGTTGTCTCCTGCCCACTCGTTTTGTCACGTCCAGGTCCTTTGCACGAAGGCAACATAGACACAACCTATATAATATAGGCAGGCCCTGCTGTAAATGAGCCAGGAGTTACTTCATTCTGATCAGCTCTTATCCACGGGCAACACGGATACCCTCCATTCCGTGTGCCCATCGATAATTGGTTGATGCTAGATCCAAGTGGCCTAAGGGACCTTTCCCGTGAGGGGGAGGTGCAACGACACAAGGGGGAGGAGTTAGGCCAGCGGGATAGTTCCTCTACTATCCACACCACCAACTATTACCTTTAGTAATCAGGTGGCGAGTGAAGCGGAGCGGAGCGAGCCACCGAGCCCGAAGCGTGGCGAGCAAAACGAGCCCGCGAAGGTACTTTGCGGGTACCCTGTTTGGCAGTAGCTCCTCCCCCTGGTGACGTGTCTCCTCCCCCAGGTACGTCAGAAGGTCCCTTCTCCCACTCCGATAAAGAATCAACCGTCGATAATTACCGCAATGCGTTCCACACGATCCGACGGTGGAACGCATTGCGTCACTTCCACGCACGCGCATGGGTACTTCCAGGTTGTGAACCACGTATCGTGAAACACATCACTTCACCCCGTGCATGCGTGTCTGATCCCCGCAATGCATTCCAAATGAACCGTCAGTGGAACGCATCCTGTCATCCAGCGCATGCATGCAGGTTAATTTACGGGATACACTCCATCTAGCACTAGTATCTGTGGAGTGCTATCCCACAGCGTTTGTATCCGGGACTATTAGCTATTCATCATATCGTCCGCTTCATAATCACTCCCAAGTATTCCCATTAAGCTCAATACAAAATAACTTCAGTCTAGGGGAATCAATAAAATTTCAGAGACTCTACCTACTTGAGAATCATATCTAGGATGACTTAAGGCAGATAGGAGAGGGCAATTAATTAATATATGTCCTAGATCTCATTATGAAAATAATCTATTAATTTATTAGTGGTTTTTTAGGGGTTCTTTTCACCAATTAAAATAATCTATTAGAATAATTTGTTAGTGGTTCTTTAAGGTTTCTTTTCCCCAATACATATTCATTATTTGAGTGACATAATATTCCTTTAATACCTTTACAATATTAACAGGTCAAACCCTATTATATACAGTATTGTAAACAGCCAGATATCAAATTATACTGTATGCAAACATCGATACTCTAACAAAGTTGTTAGTTTTAATATAAAATGTCTGCAAACAGAATGTAGACTATAAGCTCCACTGGGGCAAGGACTGTTATGGATGAGTAAATATTGTCTGTAAAGCGCTGTGTATTATGGTGGGTCTATAAACTTAAAAAAGGTAATAATATATTTCTCTTACGTCCTAGAGGATGCTGGGTACTCCGTAAGGACCATGGGGTATAGACGGGCTCCGCAGGAGACATGGGCACTATAAAGAACTTTAGAATGGGTGTGCACTGGCTCCTCCCTCTATGCCCCTCCTCCAGACCTCGGGTGTTGTATCAGCAATATTCAACACATCTCTAATAGCCTCTATCATCAACTGCACCCCTTTAGCAAGAGATGCTGCCCCCCGCAACACATCCCCATCACCGTCTGCAGTGTCAGAATTGGTATCCGTATCATCCTGCATGATCTGCGCAAGAGCACGTTTATCCATGAGGTACCAGAACTGGGCCAGACTGCCATAGAGTTCTGTAAAGCCTGAGTTGCAGATTAATTTTGTGCAATTAAAGAAAAAAGAACGGCTGCGCTTAGGGCATTACAAATAGACCATACATATGGTGAGCTGGCGAAATATAATATATAAAAAAGGATTATTTATTTATTGTGATAATACACTAATAATAAACATGTATACATCAATGAATAAAAGAATATCTATACTCTGAAACACCGTAAATATTGTATATAAACAGTATCCACAAAAAATATCTTTTCTTGTATATAAAATTGACTCAGTTCAGTTTGCAATGATAGTACTGTTTAATGTATCTCTCCAGAGATTTCCCTCTATGGGGTCTATTCATGCAGCAGAGAAAAGCCCTGTTTTGCGTTAAACAGGGCTTTTCTCTGCTTACCGCAATTCACAGAGCGGGTTACCGTGGAGAAGTCCCTGACTTCCCCAGCGGCACCCCCGCTCTGTGGCTGAATCGCATCACCATACCTTTGTATGGTTAATGCGATTCATGAACGTGCGGAAAGCTCTGCTTTCCGCTTCTCCATGGAGTTCAGGTTCGCCGTCTGAGGACAGCGTAACCTGAACTGTAGTGCGGAGACGTCAGGGAAGCTCAATGCTTCCCTGATCGCTGCTCGGCACCTCGTGCTGGCTCCGCCCCCCGACCTCCCAGCAACCACTGCGGCCTGCCGGGAGGTCATCAAACTGCGCATGCGCAAAGGGACCCGCCGCTGGACTCCGCGCATCGCAGGGAGGGACCGCTGGAGAACACCTCACCGCAGGAGCCCCAGACACCGCAGCGCATCGTCGGAAGGGTGAGTATACATGAATTGCTACTTATCACAGCTATACATCGCATCGAAGAGATGCGATGTATAGTGATAAGTAGCAATTATGTTTTCGTTTTCTACATGAATAGACCCCTAAGTGCTACTGTGACTGTGATTAAGGGCTGAGGGATATTACTGTATCACCCTCAGACTCGGTGTCATCAGTGAAAGGCTATGAGCTGCAGCACTGTGACGGGGGCCAGGAAAATAGTCATTATAAAATAAATATATATATATATATATATATATAAATGTCAGTGGAAGAAACCGCACTCATTTCCTTGTAAAAGTCAGGTGCTGCAATCTCATATTGCAAACATAAAACCTCCTGTGTAAAGCACACTGTTGAAAGCAGCCTATCCACATAGAGACCAGCACACCAATTAGATGCAAAAATATTTTAGTGAAGAAATTCAAACAGTTCATCAATAAAATTCAAAATAGCAGCAGTTGGTGAAAAATATTGTAGATAAATACATGATAGCAGCTTCAAACCAAGGAACTTATCTGGTCAGCTCATGGATGCATTGTCCTGTAGTGATAAGCCCGACAGCTGTTTCGGTGTATAACCACCTTCCTCAAGGGCTCCACAACAATAAGCCACATAGTTGCTGCTTAAATAGCCAAGGTGCCCGTCATCAATATCCTGACACTCCGCACATGTGACGACTCTCTCATCCGTCCACCCGTGCCTCACCATCTCTCTCAATGGCGCCGCCGTGAACCGCACGCCATCCGGCTATGGAACGCACTTCCGGTTCCGGTCTAGGCGCTCACAGTGTTATCCGTGGAGAAACACTGCCGTTTGCATCGCATGGTCCGTGCCACTTCTGTAACACGCCAGCAAATGCTGCATAGCAGGTCTCATTACACGGAGGCTAGTCAGTCACTGGACTCAAAATGCATTTACATCATTCACACCGGGGGAATGGTTCCAAATCTGGGTTCCATTGCAATTTCCCCTGAACAACTGCTGACATTAATTTGTATATCCAGACAATATTATGAAAGAGAATTCAGGTTGGCAACCAGGGTTTTTGGATTACCGGGTCATCACACAGTGACAGATGTCAGTGATGCCTGACAGGCACCATATGGCTATTATATAGATAGGAATCACTTGATAAACAACCATCAAAGGGAATATTGTGATATGACAGAGTAGTGTAACCACAAGGAAAAAATTATTATCATTATTGTATGATCAAAGTATTATGATTAAACGCTCATAATATCCATAGCTCAAATACACATGAGGACAATCAAATGGGCATACACATCCAATAGAGTCTAGAAAATACAAAAAAATAATAATTTTGCAAAAAAATCAATATAAAAATATCAATGAATCAATCAATCACGGCCTCCTATGCAAGCAGTCCTCCTCTAAATCTTATAGAAAGACATTCAAATTTAGTTCCTCATTGAGGCCTCCCGGGTAAACTGTATCAAATTTGTATATTAGTTCACACTCCCGTTGGAGTAAAAGTTTATTGCGGTCTCCTCCCCTCTTTAGTGGTCTCACTTGGTCCATGGGCATAAATTTGAAGTCCTTGAGTGTGTGGCCAGCTTCAAAAAAATGCTTTGCCACTGGTGGTGTACTCTGGTCAATTTTAGACATGGCTTTTTTGATGGAGGAACGATGCATTCCAATCCTTTCTTTTAGCATCCGGATGGTTTTACCAATATAAATTAATTGGCAAGGGCAAATAATTAAATAGATCACATATTTGCTGTCACACATCATGTGTTGCCGTAACAGATGTTTAACGCCAGTCTTTGGATGCATAAAGAAATCTCCTGTTAGTAAGTGTCTACAATTGACACATCTCCCACATTGGTATAAGCCTGTCTTGAGGGATAACCAATTCTGTTGAGCTGCTGTCGGGCTTATATCAGAGGATGTTAATTGATCTTTTAAATTCCTGCTACGTTTATATGCAAACAATGGTCTGTTTTTACAAAAGTCACTCATGATGGGATCAGACTCTAGTATATGCCAATGCTTCAATATCGTGTCTCTCAAATGCCGAGAAGCTATTGAAAATGTGCTAGGAAAAATCAATCTGTTGATTTGTTTATCCTTGTTCCCACCAGCCAACAGCGTTTCCCTATCCAGGGTCAGACACTTTCGTATCGCGTCGTCCACATCACTTCTATTATAGCCCCGTTGGATAAAATCAGACCCCATTTTATGAAGAGCTTCATCCAAAAGAGCAGGATCAGATGTTATCCTGACAATTCCTGACAGTTGTGCAAAGGGCAAGCCCATTTTTAATGGTTTGGGGTGAAAGCTTTCTGCTAATAGTACCGTGTTTTTATCAGTGCTTTTCTTAAAAATAGAGGTCTCAAATTTTCCTTCCCGGATAGAAATTGCTACATCAAGGAAATCTATATTGGAGGAGCTGCTTGCACAGGTGAGCTTAATGGTGCCCGTAAGACTATTGAGATGTGAAACAAACTCATTGAGGCTTATTAGATCCCCAGTCCATACCATAAAGATATCATCAATAAATCGAGCGAAAAACGCTATATATGAAGAAAATTTGATGTTATTTAAAAAATTAATCTTTTCATATTCATGCATGAATAAATTAGCGTATGCTGGGGCCATATTAGACCCCATCGCTGTTCCACGCAATTGTAAATAAAATGTATTCTCAAACAAAAAATAATTTTTGTGTAAAATTATATCAATCAACAATAAAAAAAATTCAATTGCGGGACCTTTATAGTATGGACTGGAAACAATGGATCTCTTAATGGCCTCTATACCCTCTGTATGACCTATATTTGTGTACAAGCTTACAATATCACACGTGACAAGAAGACATCCTGGTGGAGGATTTCCAAAAGATCTTAATTTGATCAAAAAATCTGTTGTATCCTTCAAAACAGTGGGGGTATTAAGAACTAGGGCTTGGAGAAAAAAGTCAACATACTGTGATAAACTTTGACAAAGGGAGCCTCTTGAAGAAATGATAGGCCTCCCTGAGGGCTTTTCCAAAGATTTATGAATCTTGGGCAAGATGTATAATAATGGAGTAATGGGATTATCTTGTGTCAAAAAACTAGCTGTATTCTCATCAATCCAACCATTACCCAATCCTAAAGCTATAACAGCATCTATCTCCTTTTTGTATCCAAAAGTAGGATCATATAATAACTTTTTATAACAGACAGGATCCTCCAGTTGTCTGTTCACCTCTGCAATATAGTCAACACGATTAAGAACCACCACCCCTCCTCCCTTATCTGCGGCCCGAATAATAATTGAGTCATTACCTCTCAGACTCAAAATGGCTTGTTGTTCCTCCTTGGTGATATTATTATAGGAGCGTTTTTGCTTTTTGATAAAAGGGATGGTGTCTTGTTTGACCAACCTCATAAAGGTGTTAATTGACGGATTAGTACATGGGGGATCAAACGTACTCTTGCCACGAAATGGTAATTTAGGCTCGTCTGTCTGTGTTTGCTTAGCAAAAAAGTTTTTTAATTTCAATTGTCTGTGAAATTTATGTAATTCAACTTCACAGTCAAAGGCCCTTTGTCTGTAGGTCTGTACAAAAGACAGACCCTTGGCCAATACATCAGATTCGGCCTCTGTCAATGTGTGATCTGAGAGATTAAAAACTGTCATTTCCTTTGACCTTTGCCCACAGCTTCTCTTGCTATGCCTGTTCTTGTACCCGCCCCTCCTGCAGCGTTTTGATATTTTTTGTTCCTGGTTCTGGCCAGTGTACCGTCCTTTAAAAAAGGATCACTATTCGATGCAGACTGGTCAGAATCAGATGTGTGGGATTCAATATCCGTGTATGGTCTATCAAACCTCTTTCTGCCCTCCATTCTAGGTTTCCACTGTCGTGTATTTCCCTGGTGAAACACCCACGGGTAAACTCTAAGTTCCTTGTAGTCTTCCCTAACTTTTTTATATTTATTTTTTTTAAAAGTTAACAATTCTGTTCTAAAAGTAGATATATTACTCTCTAATTTACTGAGCCATTCTGAGGTTGAATCAGATTTTAACAATTCTAAACCCCCTGTTTCACATCTCAATATATCCTTCTCCAGGATCTGGATGTCATTGTTGACCTGTTGAATTACAAGCACCATTAAGTCCAGACTACACTGATTTAAAATGTGGCACCATTGTTTACAAAAATCTTTGTTATTCCTGCCAATGGTTGGCTGATTCTTTATCCTAAAGCCACGAGGAATACATTTTTCCTTGTGGTATTGTGAAAGTGTAAGGCCATGAAGTTCAAGCTCCACTTGTCGCTTTTTCATTTTTAGTAGGTCAGCATAAATCTCAGCTGGACTATCAACATCAAATTTCAGAGAGTCTGTGTTGGAAAATAGGATTTTAGTAATATCCTTTTCTAAAAAACGTTTTGTGCCTGCCAAGTCACTTGCATCCAGATCCATGTTGCTTAATAGTGACTCCAACAATTAATTTAAGCTGTAAATGTGTATCAAACACCAAGATTTTCTTTGAGAGAAAAAAGAAAAAATGTTGAATAAATTCAAACACTTAAGGTGCAGGTTTCACGTAGTATAATTACATAAATGTCAGTGGAAGAAACCGCACTCATTTCCTTGTAAAAGTCAGGTGCTGCAATCTCATATTGCAAACATAAAACCTCCTGTGTAAAGCACACTGTTGAAAGCAGCCTATCCACATAGAGACCAGCACACCAATTAGATGCAAAAATATTTTAGTGAAGAAATTCAAACAGTTCATCAATAAAATTCAAAATAGCAGCAGTTGGTGAAAAATATTGTAGATAAATACATGATAGCAGCTTCAAACCAAGGAACTTATCTGGTCAGCTCATGGATGCATTGTCCTGTAGTGATAAGCCCGACAGCTGTTTCGGTGTATAACCACCTTCCTCAAGGGCTCCACAACAATAAGCCACATAGTTGCTGCTTAAATAGCCAAGGTGCCCGTCATCAATATCCTGACACTCCGCACATGTGACGACTCTCTCATCCGTCCACCCGTGCCTCACCATCTCTCTCAATGGCGCCGCCGTGAACCGCACGCCATCCGGCTATGGAACGCACTTCCGGTTCCGGTCTAGGCGCTCACAGTGTTATCCGTGGAGAAACACTGCCGTTTGCATCGCATGGTCCGTGCCACTTCTGTAACACGCCAGCAAATGCTGCATAGCAGGTCTCATTACACGGAGGCTAGTCAGTCACTGGACTCAAAATGCATTTACATCATTCACACCGGGGGAATGGTTCCAAATCTGGGTTCCATTGCAATTTCCCCTGAACAACTGCTGACATTAATTTGTATATCCAGACAATATTATATTATATATATAATGTGTATGTTGTTGTTCAGTAACTGTACTAAAAAAAATAGGATTTTAATTATGTACCGGTAAATCCTTTTCTCGTAGTCCGTAGAGGATGCTGGGGTCCATTTTAGTACCATGGGGGAGAGACGGTTCCGCAGGAGCCTTTGGCACTTTAAGACTTTTTAACAGTGTGAATTGGCTCCTCCCTCTATGCCCCTCCTCCAGACCTCAGTATAGGAACTGTGCCCAAGGAGACGGACATCTTCGAGAGAAGAATTTACATTAAACTAGTGGCGAGTTTCACACCAGCTCACACTATACAAAAAACATGCCACCTAACAGGCCTTTAACATAACCCATGCTAACGTGCATGCCTAACGCAACAGCTGTGAACATCATAACACATGAGAACCTGTGTAAAAAGAAAAAACGTAAGTCTGCTGGAAAAATGAGCACTGGGCGGGCGCCCAGCATCCTCTACGGACTACGAGAAAAAGATTTACCGGTAGGTAATTAAAATCCTATTTTCTCTTACGTCCTAGAGGATGCTGGGGTCCATTTTAGCACCATGGGGATGTACCAAAGCTCCCAGTACGGGCGGGAAAGTGCTAATGTTCCTGCAGAACTGACTGACCAAATTTAAGGTTGTCAGCAGCCAAGGTGTCAAACTTGTAAAACTTAGCAAACGTGCTTGCACCTGACCAAGTAGCAGCTCGGCAGATTTGCAATGCCATGACACCCCGGGCAGTCGCCCAGGACAAACCCACTTTCCTGGTAGAGTGGGCTTTTACCGAACTCGGTAACGGCAATCCTGCCATGGAATGAGCGTGCTGAATGGCACCTCTGATCCAGCGCGCAATAGTCTGCTTAGAAGCAGGACCCCCAATCTTGTTGGGGTCATAGAGGACAAACAAAGAATCTGTTTTCCTTAGCCGAGCCGTTCTTGCAACATAAGTCCTCAGCGCTCTGACTACATCCAAGGACTTTGAAATGGCTGAGGTGTCAGAAGCCACTGGCACCACCACAGGTTGGTTGATATGGAAAGAAGACACAACCTTCGGAAGAAAGTGCTGGTGTGTTCTCAGTTCAGCCTATCTTCATGAAAAATCAAATAAGAACTCTTGTGTGACAGAGCCCCTAATTCAGACACTCGTCTGCCTGAAGCCAAGGCCAACAGCATGACCACTTTCCAAGTGAGAAACTTCAACTCCACCTCTTGCAGAGGCTCAAACCAGTCCGATTTAAGGAACTGCAACACCACATTAAGATCCCATGGCGCCACAGGAGGCACAAAGGGAGGTTGGATGTGCAGAAACTCCCTTCACGAACGTCTGGACCTCAGGAAGGGAAGCCAACTGTTTCTGAAAGAAAATGGACATGGCCGAAATTTGGACCTTGATAGACCCTAATCTCAAGCCAGCATCCACACCCGCCTGTAGAAATAGGAGAAGACGTCCTAATTGAAACTCCACCGCAGGAGACTTCTTGGATTCACACCAAGATACATATTTTCTCCAAATACGATGGTAATGTTTGGACGTTACCCCTTTCCTGGCAAGAATAAGTGGGAGAATGACTTGATCAAGCAAAAGCAGTGGATGTGGTCTTCCTAGATTTTGCAAAAGCCTTCGATACAGTTCCTCACAGGAGACTGATGATCAAATTAAAGGAGATTGGCCTAGGAAAAACTATTTGCACATGGATAAGCAGCTGGTTGGATAGCAGGGTACAGCGAGTAGTGGTCAACGGGAAGTCCTCAACCTGGTCCCCAGTAGTCAGCGGAATACCACAAGAGTCCGTACTCGGACCACTACTGTTCAACATATTTATCAATGACCTAGAAATAGGCCTGGAAAGCACAGTGTCAATCTTTGCAGATGATACTAACCTGTGTAAGGTAATTAGTTCAGAATTGGATGTGGAGTCCTTGCAGAATGATCTATATAAACTTGAACTCTGGGCGTCTAAATGGAAAATGAGGTTCAATACACACAAATGCATGGTTATGCATTTTGGGACTAAAAACAAACTTGCATCCTACATATTAAATGGGGAACGCCTAGGGGAAACAGAGTTGGAAAAAGATTTGGTGGTATTCATTGATAATAGGCTTAATAACTGTACACAATGTCAGAACGCAGTAAAGAAGGCAAGTAAGGTGCTAGCGTGCATAAAAAGGGGAATTGAGACAAGGTACTCGGATGTAATCATGCCGCTGTATAAGGCACTGGTACATCCGCACCTGGAATATTGTGTTCAGTTTTGGGCACCATTGTATAAAAAAGACATCAGTGAATCAGTGAACTCGAAAGTGTTCAAAGGCGAGCTACTAAATTGATTAAAGGCCTAGAAAGACTGGACTATAAGGAAAGACTTACTAGGCTGAATACACTAGAAAAGAGGCGCCTAAGAGGAGATATTATTAATATCTTCAAATATGTAAAGGGACATCACAAAGAGTTATCAGAGGAATTATTTATTAAAAGAACACAGTTAAGGACCCGTGGGCACTCGCTGCAACTGGAGGAGAGAAAGTTCAGAACGTAACGGAGGAAAGGGTTATTCACTGTTAGAGCAATCAGAACGTGGAATTCCCTGCCAGGGAAGGTGTTAATGGTGGACTCTGTAATTGGATTTAAAAAAGGAATGGATACATTTCTGAATGAAAAAGCTATCCAAGGTAATAATACTTAAAATATCAACGTGGTTAATCCGGGGGTAACATGAGTTATAGTAGCTAACTAGTAATAAAACATAAATTTAGCAAGTATGTAGAATCATCATAACTTAAAACAGGTTGAACACGATGGGCAATTTGCCTCTATTCAACCTCAAATACTATGTTACTATTGGGAATACCCTTACGGGCTAGGATCTGGCGCTCAACAGCCATGCCGTCACACGGTAAGTCTTGATAAACAAACGGACCCTGCTGAAGCAGGTCCTCGCGAAGAGGAAGAGGCCGAGGATCGTCCAGTAGTAACTCCTGAAGATCTGGATACCAAGCACTCCTTGGCCAGTCTGGAACAATGAGAATTGCTCGAACCCTTGTTCTTCTGATGATCCTGAGAACTTTTGGTATTAGTGGAAGTGGAGGGAACACATACACTGACTGGAAACCCCCACTGGGTCGCCAGTGCATCCACTGCTATTGCTTGTGGGTCTCTCGACCTGGAACAATATTTCTGAAGCTTCTTGTTGAGACGTGATTCCATCATATCTACTTGAGGAACGTCCCAACAACTTGCTACCTCCGCAAAGACCTCTGGGTGGAGGCCCCACTCTCCTGGATGGAGATAGTGTCTGCCGAGGAAGTTTGCTTCCCAGTTGTCCACTCCCGGAATGAAGATTGCAGACAAAGCTGTTGCATGTCTTTCTGCCCAGAGGAGTATTTTTGTCACCTCTGTCATTGCCGCTCTGCTTTTTGTTCCGCCTTTACTGGATCTGTATGGTACAACCTTGAAGAAGGTGTGCCGCTTGATGTAAGCTGTTGTACACAGCTCTCAGTTCCAGAATGTTTATGTGAAGGAGTACTTCTTGTCAGTGTCCGGGGTCTTATCGGAACGCAGAGGGCCGTGGGGCTGGCTTCACGGGCAGCTGGGAAGCGGCAGAGGAGGGCTGCAGCGCTGGGTCCGGAGGGAAGGCGGCGGTAATGGTGGTGAGGGGGTCCGCTCGTGGCGGCTCCCTCTCGCTAAAACCGTTGCCTAGGAGACAAGGGGCAATGAGCAGCATGATCATGGAAAAGGTCTGCATTACTGGGCGCCGCCATGTTGGAGACCAAGTTTCTGGTATAGTTCTTGTTCCTGGTTCTTCCAACCAATTCAGGGAAACTTCGTCCTATAAACAGGGGCTGGTTTAGGACAGGGACGCCAGTGCTTCAAGTTACAACCCTGTTGTAGGTGCTTTAGCCTGTGCTCCCAGGATTCCTGCTGTATTGTGGTACTTCTAACCCTGCTTAGTCTGTCCTCAGTTGTTGCTGCAGTCCTGCCATCCCTAGCTTGCTGCTGCCTGTAGAGATGCTCCTGGAAAACCCGGTCCAGTAAGACCCAGTGGGGGCACGGACGACCCCGGGTCTCGTGCTTCGTCCTTCAAGCCACAGTCCGCAGATCCTTGTCTCCAGCCAAGTCCTCGAACCACCATTCACAGTCCTCAGCTCGTTATCCCCAGCCTTGTCTTACAAGCCACAGTCTACAGTTCTGTCTCCAGCCACGTCCCTGAACCACCGTCCATAGTCCTCAGACTCATCTTGCAAATCTCCATCCACGGTTCTTAGTCTTCAGCTACGTCTACAACCATCATTCACAGTACTGCAGTTCATTATTTACAAGTTCGCCTTTCAAGCCACAAACCCGCAGTTCTTTGTCTACAACTACGTTCCTAAGCCATCGTCCACCAGCCACAGTTCTCATCCTCAGCCCCGTTCTCAAGAACTACAACCCACAGACTTTGAGCCCCGCCTACGTCCCTCATTACCCCTTGCTTCATGAGAAGGAACTATATCCAACCCCCTCGTCTTGTTCATCCCCAGTCTAATCCCTCCTTAGGCGAGTCTCAGCTGCCGGAACCTCAAACCTTGCTAGACGTGACAGTAAGCACTGGCCCAATGGATTCGACGGGTGATCAGGCCTCAGGAGGGGATTCAACCGCAGATATCTGGTCTCGCTTGAGTAAGCAGGAGGCCACCCAGTCTCAAATTGTGCAGTTCATGCAGAGTATGTCCGAACGTCTCGACTCTCTCTGTGTTGCAATGACAGCTCCTCAAGTATCTACGGCTGCTCCCACGTTAGCACCCCCGGCTCCGCTCCCTCCGGTACCAGTACCACTTCCACGGTTGCATTTGCCATCTCCCAGTAAGTTCGATGGTAATCCAAAGCAATGCCGCGGGTTTCTCAACCAGTGCGAAATCTAGTTCGAATTACAGTCGGTCAACTTTCCATCAGCACGAACCAAGGTGGCCTATATAATTTCTTTGCTTACTGGGCAAGCGTTGAAATGGGGGTCACCGTTGTGGGAGAGGTCAGATCCCATCCTGTCTAATACTCAGTTTGTGGCCGCCTTTCGAAGAATCTTCGACGAACCGGGCAGGACGTCTGCCGCTTCATTGGAGATCCTGCGCCTGTGGCAGGGCACACGTACGGTCAGTCAGTACGTGATCCAGTTTTGTACCCTCTCCTCAGAACTGAACTGGAATGAGGAGGCTCTCATCGCAGCTTTTTGGAGCGGTCTCTCCAAAAAGATCAAAGATGACCTCGCGACTCAGGACGAATCTGATAAGTTGGATAAGTTAATTTCCCTATGCAATAAATTAGACCTGAGATACAGAGAACGCTGTATGGAGAGATCACGGTCTGATCGTCCCAGGCCTCGAGTCGTTCTTCCGCCAACCCCATCATCTCCAACTACCGAAGAACCGATGCAGATCAATCGTTCCCGTCTCTCCAATGAAGAACGTCAGAGACGGTGACAAGGGAACCTAGGCCTGCACTGTGGTGCATCTGATCATTTTGTTAAATCTTGTAGCCAATGTCCGGGAAACGCCCGCTCCTAGCTTGTGCCGGAGAGGTCAAGTTAGGAGAATTCTCAGAATTACTTGTCAAGAAAGAGTCCGTCCTGTTAACTCACCTGGAACTCCCTTCCTCCTCTCTTCTCATCCCTGCACTACTTGACTCCGGAGCCATCGAAAAGCTTTATTACATCAGCTTTGGTCAAACGGTCTGGGATATAAATGGTCCGTTTGGAGCGTACCATTTCAATTACTGCTGTGGATGGAAGTCATATTCCTGAGGGGATTATCACTCTTCGTACTATTCCTCTTAAGATGAAGGTTGGATTTCTTCATTCGGAATACATCTCTTTCTTAGTAATTCCCAAAGCCTCTCACAAACTGATCCTAGGATTTCCATGTTTAGTTAAACACAATCCCCACATAGATTGGCAAACAATGGATGTTCTCTCCTGGGGACGGAACTGCTTCCAGAACTGTTTGCCCTCAGTAAGACCTCTCTGTTGTTCTAGCACTTCCAGCATTCCTGCGGAATACCAGGCCTTCCAAGATGTTTTTAGTAAGCATGGGGCAGACACCTTGCCGCCGCATCGCACTTGGGACTGTCCCATTGATCTGGTACCAGGCAAGACTCCTCCTCGAGGACGAATCTACCCTCTCTCACTCCCTGAGACACAGGCCATGTCGGAGTATATCCGGGAGAACTTGGATAAAGGGTTCATCAGGTCCTCCACCTCTGCGGCCGGGGCGGGGTTTTTCTTTGTCAAAAAGAAGGATGGAGGTCTGCGGCCCTGTATTGACTATAGAGGTCTCAATGACATAACAATTAAGAACAGATATCCGTTGCCTCTAATTCCAGAACTGTTCGACCGTGTTAAAGGAGCTACTGTATTCACGAAGTTGGACTTACGGGGGGCCTACAATCTTATTCGTATTCGCCCAGGTGACGAATGGAAGACGGCATTTAAAACCCGCGACGGCCATTACGAATACCTGGTAATGCCTTTCGGCCTATGTAACGCCCCAGCCGTCTTTCAAGAATTCGTTAATAACATCTTTAGAGACCTCCTCTATAACTGCTTGGTGGTGTATTTGGATGACATCCTCATCTTTTCTAGGGATCTGAAGACCCATCGAGAACAAGTCAAAGAAGTTCTAACTCGTTTACAAAGAAATCAATTATTCTGTAAATTAGAGAAGTGCACCTTCAAAGTACCCACAATTCCATTACTTGGTTACATCCTCTCGGGGCAGAGGTTACAGATGGATCCCGCTAAAGTCCAGGCGATTCAGGATTGGTCGCTTCCAGCTACCCTTAAGGGAGTTCAACGCTTCCTGGGGTTGGCCAACTTCTATCGAAGATTCATTCAGAATTATTCCTCTGTCATAGCTCCCATAACAGCATTAACTAGAAGAGGAGCTGATCCGGCCAAGTGGTCTCCAGAGGCTTTAGACGCCTTCTCATCGTTAAAGAAGGCCTTCATGACCGCTCCTGTTCTTCGACAACCCGATCTCAGCTGCCCATTTCTGGTGGAGGTCGATGCCTCCACGGTAGGAGTAGGAGCAGTATTATCCCAGCTCTTTGAGGACAAGAAAGTCCATCCGTGTGCGTTCTTCTCGCAAAGATTCTCCCCCGCTGAGCAGAATTACGCTATTGTGGAACAAGAGTTACTGGCAATAAAATTAGCCTTTGAGGAGTGGAGGTACTTGTTGGAGGGAGCTCAGCATCCAATCTCGGTAACCACGGATCACAAGAACCTCCTGTATCTACGGTCAGCTTGATGTCTGAACCCACGCCAAGCAAGATGGGCACTCTTCTTTACCCGTTTCAACTTTAAACTTAGTTACCGACCAGGCTCCCTCAACAAAAAGGCAGATGCATTATCCCGTTCCCTAAGTTCTGAAGAACCCTCTGACTGTTCAAAGGAACCATTCATCTTGGAGTCCACCTCTTTTTCAGCAGCTAAAACCTCTCCACTTCCTCCTCCAGGAAAAATCTTCGTTGCACCAAATCTTCGCAAGAAACTGCTTACATGGGCTCACTCCTCCTCCTTCATGGGTCATGCGTGTGGTCATAAAACGCTCAAAATCATTCAGCACTCCTACTGGTGGCCTCATCTTAGGACTGATGTTCAGGAATTCGTGGCTGCCTGTCCAAAGTGTGCTCAGCATAAAAGTTCCAAAGGTCCTCCAGCCGGGTTGCTCCACCCATTACCTGTGCCGCAAAGACCATGGACGCATATTTCTATAGACTTTATTACTGATTTGCCTATGTCTGGCGGACGGAATACCGTAAAGGTCATAGTTGACCGGTTCTCTAAGATGGCACACTTCGTTCCCCTGGCTAGTCTTCCATCAGCATCTCAGTTGGCAAAATTATTTATAGCAGAGATTTTCCGACTCCATGGTCTACTGCAGGAGATCGTGTCTGGTAGAGGTCCCCAGTTTGTGGCTAAGTTTTGGAGATCCCTATGTTCTGCTCTTGGCGTAAAATTGAATTTCTCCTCAGGATATCATCCCCAAATGGATGGTCAAACAGAGAGTGAACCAGGACCTGGAGACATTTCTACGTTTATTCATGTCATCCTCTCAGGAAGACTGGCTGGACTTTCTCCCATTCGCAGAATTTGCCTATAACAATCTCTATCACTCTGCTACAAAATCTTCTCCATTTTTCATTAATTATGGTTATCATCCGAAAGTTCCCGACTTCCAACTTTTGCCTACGCTTGAGGTCCCTGCCGCAGAATCAGCACTTCGAAAGTTTGCTAAAACCTGGAAACAGGTTCACAAGGCCTTGCTCAAGACATCCAAAAAATATAAGACCTACGCGGATCTGAAGCGAAAAGCTGTACCAAGTCTTAAAGTGGGAGATCGGGTTTGGGTTTCCACACATAATCTAAGATTGAGGGTTCCTACTAAAAAGTTTGCTCCCAGGTTTATTGGGCCCTACCCAATTGAGAGTTTTGAATCCTGTGGCTTACAAAGTGAAGTTGCCTCCGCATTTGAGAATCCCAAACGCTTTTCATATTTCTCTCTTAAAACCGTTGGTACTCAATCGATTCAGAGCTGCTCTGCCTACATCACCCAAGATCCAATCAGCACAAGGAGACAAATGAGATTCACAAGATCCTCGACTCCAGCAGACGATATGGTCACCTCCAGTACCTTGTTGATTGGAAGGGATATGGACCTGAGGAAAGGTCCTGGGTAGATGAAGATGACGTCCATGCCCCAAGACTTCTTTGGACATTTCATGCCAAATTTCCAGCTAAACCATATAGGTGTCCGGAGTCCACCCGCAAAGGGGGGGGGGGAGGTACTGTCAGCATCTGGGGTCTTACCGGAAAGCTGAGGTCCGCGGGGCTGGCTTCACGGGTGGCTGGGCAGCGGCGGAGGAGGGCTGCAGCGCTGGGTCCAGAGGGAAGGCAGCGGTAATAGTGGTGAGGGGGTCCACTCTTGGCGGCGGGACGCCACTGTAGCGGCTCCCTCTCGCTAAAACCGTTGCCTAGGAGACCAGGGGCAGTGAGCAGCATGATTATGGAAAAGGTCTGCATTACTGGGCGCCGCCATGTTGGAGACCAAGTTTCTGCTATGGTTCTTGTTCCTGGTTCTTCCAGCCAATCCAGGGAAACTTCTTCCTATAAAAGGGGGCTGGTTTAGGACAGGGACACCAGTGCTTCAAGTTACAACCCTGTTGTAGGTGCTTTAGCCTGTGCTCCCAGGATTCCTGCTGTATTCTGGTACTTCTAACCCTGCTTAGTCGGTTCTCAGTTGCTGCTGCAGTCCTGCCGTCCCTAGCCTGCTGCTGCCTGTGGAGACGCTCCTGGAAAACCCGGTCCAGTAAGACCCTCTGGGCACGGACAACCCCGGGTCTCCTGCTTCGTCCTTCAAGCCACAGTCCGCAGATCCTTGTCTCCAGCCAAGTCCTCGAACCACCGTTCACAGTCCTCAGCTCATTAGCCCCAGCCTTGTCTTACAAGCCACAGTCTACAGTTCTGTCTCCAGCCACGTCCCTGAACCACCGTCCATAGTCCTCAGCTCCTTATCCACAGACTCGTCTTGCAAATCTCCGTCCACGGTTCTTTGTCTTCAGCTACGTCTACAACCATCATTCACAGTTCTGCAGTTCATTATTTACAACTTCGCCTTTCAAGCCACAAACTCCGCAGTTCTTTGTCTACAACTACATCCCTAAGTCATCGTCCACCAGCCACAGTTCTCATCATCAGCCCCGTTCTCAAGAACTACAACCCACAGACTTTGAGCCCCGCCTACGTCCCTCATTACCCCTTGCTTCATGAGAAGTAACTATATCCAACCCCCTCGTCTTGTTCATCCCCAGTCTAATCCCTCCTTGGGCGAGTCTCAGCTGCCGGATCCTCAAACCTTGCTAGACGTGACACTTCTTGACTTGACCATCTTCTTTGGAAGCTTTCCCCTTGCGTTACTACTCCCCAACCTCGGAGGCTTGCATCTGTGGACACCAGGATCCAAGTCTGAATCCCGAACCTGCGTCCCTCCAGGAGGTGAGAACTTTGAAGACACCACAAGAGTGAAATTCTGGCTTTTGTGGACAGGATTATCCTTCAGTTCATGTGTAGATGCGATCCTGACCACTTGTCAAGTAGGTCCCATTGGAAGACCCTGGCGTAGAATCTGCCAAATTGTAGAGCCTCGTAGGCCGCTACCATCTTCCCCAGCAGGTGGATGCACTGATGAATCGATACGCGTGCTGGTTTCAAAACCTGTTTGACCATCCTCTGGATCTCCAGAGCCTTTTCCACCGGTAGGAATACTTTCTGTGCTTCCGTGTCCAATATCAGTCACAGAAATGATAAACTCATTGTGGGATCCAATTGTGATTTTGGAAGGTTTATGATCCAACCGTGCTGTTAAAGCACCTTCAAGGAAACTGCAATGTTCTGCACTAGTTTCTCCCTCGATCTCGCTTTTATCAAGAGATCGTCCAGGTAAGGAATTATGTTGACTCCCTTCTTGCGAAGGAGAACCATCATCTCCGCCATCACCTTTGTGAATATTCTCGGAGCCGTGGACAGCCCGAAAGGTATTGTATGGAACTGGTAGTAGCAGTCCTGCACCGCAAACCTCAGGTATGCCTGATGCGGAGGGTAGATGGGAACATGTAAATAGGCATCTTTGATGTCCATTGACATCAGAAATTCCTTTTCCTCCAAGCTGGAGACCACCGCTCTCAGGGATTCCATCTTGAATTTGAACCTTTTCAAAATCGGTCTGAGCGAGCCATCCGGTTTCGGCACCACAAACAGGCTTGAATAAAACCCTTTTTCCTGTTGTGACACAGGAACTAAGGAAATTACGTTGTCTTGACATAATTTCTGTATTGCGTTCAGCACTTTTGTTCTATCCTGAACAGAAGCTGGTAAAGCTGATTTGAAAAATCGGCATGGGGAAGGTCTTGAAATTCCAGTTTGTACCCTTGGGATACTATCTGTAATACCCAAGGATCCAGATCTGAGTAAATCCAGACCTGGCTGAAAAACAGCAGACGTACCCCCACCCGATTGTACTCCCGCAGGGGAGCACCAGCGTCATGTTGAGGTTTTAGCAGAAGTAACTGTTGACTTCTGCTCCTGCGATCCTGATGGCGTTGCAGATCTTTACCTCTTCCTCGACCTCTTCCTGCGAAGAAGGGGTTACCTCAGAGCCGGCCTTAGGCATAGGCAAACTAGGCAATTGCCTAGGGCATTTGGTATGCTTAGGGGCATCAGCAGCTTCTGCTGATTAAAATGATATGCGGCATGCCTATATTCTGTGTGTGACTGCGGCTGTATCTGCATACGAAATGCTATGTTGAAGTGTATTCCTAGAAATCACTTTAATTCATTTCGTATGCAGATACAGCCACAGTCGCACACAGAATATAAGCATGCTGCATATCATTTTAATCAGCAGAAGCTGCTTGTGCATCCTAGCCACATAGTAATACAAATAAGATGCATTTTCATAAACAAAAGGCGCCCAACGTTAGCAGAGCTTCCAGATGACTCATGACAGGCATCTCCTGCAGAACTAGCGGCGGTGCTAGGGGGCACCAGCCAAAATCTTGCCTAGGGCATCATATTGGTTAGGGCCGGCTCTGGGTTACCTTTTGCCTTTTTGTACTTGTTAGGCCGAAAGGACTGCATCGTATGAGAAATATATCCTTTCCTGGGTGGAGCAGCTGCGGAAGGCAGAAATGCAGACTTGCCTGATGTAGTTGTTGAAATCATGGCATCTAGCTTGTCTCTAAAGAGAGCTTCTCCATTGTAAGGGAGCGCCTCAATATTCTTTTTTGATTTCGCATCAGCATTCCATTGGCGGATCCACAGCGCCCTGCGTGCCAAAATCGCCATAGCGGGGGATCTTGAACTCAGCAACCCAATATACTTCATAGCTTCAACTAGGTGACCTGCCGCATCTTTGATATGGCCGAGAGTTAGGACTATTTCATCCTTGTCAACTGTGTCTATGTTAACAAGCAAGTTGTCAGACCATTTTTACACAGCGTTACCCACCCACACACAAGCAATGGTGGGCCTGATCACCGTTCCGTTAGCTGTATATATGGATTTTAGGGTTGCTTCTAATTTACGGTCAGCCGGATCTTTTAAAGAGGCTGACCCTGGTGCAGGCAAAACCATTTTCTTAAGACAGCCGCAAAACTGAGGTGTCTATATTTGGGGGTGTCTCTCATTTGTGTTCCTCAGGGAAAGGGTACGCTACACATATCCTTCTGTGAATAGTAAATTTATTTTCTGGTTTAGCCCAGGATTCATCAAAGAACGCATTCAAATCCTTTTAAGGCGAAAAGTCACAACATGCTTTTTATTCAATTTAGAATAATCCTTTTCCTCTCGGACCAGTGTTGTTTCTGGAAATTCCAACACGTCCTTTATAGCTACTATCATACATTGTATGCTTTTGGCTAATTTGGGGTCTACCCCTTTCAAATCCCCAGTGTCGATGTCAGTGTTGGAATCAGTGTCTGTGTCCCCTTGCATTATCTGGGCCAGAGACCTTTTCTGGGAACTGGATGGGACCCGAGTGGCTGATATGGAGGGGTCAGTAAACAGTGCATCATCCACGGACTGCCTCCATTATTTAGTCTGCTGTTCAGACTCAGAGAATTTATTTGCAAGCATTGACATATTCTTCTGCAACATTCTCACCCACTCTTGCGCCTTCTGTGAGGGAAGGGCCACCATATTACCCACTCGTGCATCTAAAATGGGTTCTTCCGGGGAAGAACCCTCCCCGATGTCTGACATGTTACACACTTGTACACACACACACACCCCTATCACACAGGGGGGCTATCGGGGACAGACCCAACTAAAGTCTGTCAGAGAGACAGAGGGATTTGCCAGTCCACACACTGCGCTTATATGTGAATTGTGGAAATATTACCCAATTACAGCGCAAAAACCAATATTAGGCCCACAGACCTAATGATAAAGAACACTCTCTTCCCCCTCTACAACCCCTGATACTTGTTTCAGCATTGTCATGAGGAGAAAACAGCTTTCAGGAGGTTCACACTGGCATTTCTGCAGGAGAAAATGGCACCCAGTGAGTGTTCTGGCAAGTCTGAGGAGAAGCCCCGCCCCCTTGTAATGGCGCGATTCAGCCTCAGCAATGTAAACATTTTTATACTGGCCGGGGATTTAGTACATCTTGTATGTACTTTTTAGCAAGTAAGAGTAAGGATTTTTTACCATGCCGCTCAGAGCGCGTCCCCCCACCCGCGCTCTGCACCCTTGTGCTGAGACATGGCGCGCAGTGGCCCGCCGCGGCGCGTGTACCTGTATGCCGCCAACGATGACCGAAGGAGCCCTCTCTGCAGGACAGTAATATACTCACCTGCCTTTTGACTTCTGGCTCTGTTAGGGGGTGGCGGCAGTGCTGCGGGAGTAAACGCGGGCCAGGCTTGGGCTGTGTTCAGTACCCTTCAGGAGCTAATGGAGCCCTGTCAGCGGAAGCAGAACCATTAACTCATGGAGAAGTTGGTTCCTACCCCCCCCCCCCCCCTAGTCCCACGAAGCAGGGAAGCTGTTGCCAGCAGCTTCCCTGTAAAATAAAGAACCTAACAATGTCTTTTTAGCAAAGCTCTGTAGAGCTCCACTAGAGTGCGTCCAGTCTCCTGGGCGCATTTTCTAAACTGAGGTCTGGAGGAGGGGCATAGAGGGAGGAGCCAGTTCACAATGTTAAAAAGTCTTAAAGTGCCAAAGGCTCCTGCGGAACCGTCTATACCCCATGGTACTAAAATGGACCCCAGCATCCTCTAGGATGTAAGAGAAATAGTGTTTAGTAGGTGCCACCCACTTAATTACTGCAGTGTTAAAAAAATGAAATAAAACGTATGTTGTAGAGATGATCAGGCTCGGATCTCTGAGATCCGATATAGACCCATTGTTCAGCTCTTCCTGCCAATTCTGGACTTCAAAACATCATCAGCCAGCGCCAGATCTCATGCGAGTTTGTATTCTATAAAGACCCTGCAGTGGTTATTGTTGTGTGCTGTACCCTACTGCGTTTTTTTCACAATTAAGTGTGGTAGAGTGACCTTTCCACTGCAGGTTTCCATTCAATGGGGGTCATTCCGAGTTGTTCGCTCGGTAAAAATCTTCGCATCGCAGCGATTTTCTGCTTAATGCGCATGTGCAATGTCTGCACTGCGACTGCGCCAAGTAAATTTGCTATGCAGTTAGGATTTTTACTCACGGCTTTTTCTTCGTTCTGGCGATCGTAATGTGATTGACAGGAAATGGGTGTTACTGGGCGGAAACAGGCCGTTTTATGGGCGTGTGGGAAATAACGCTACCGTTTCCGGAAAAAACGCAGGAGTGGCCGGAGAAACGGGGGAGTGTCTGGGCGAACGCTGGGTGTGTTTGTGACGTCAAACCAGGAACGACAAGCACTGAAATGATCGCAGATGCAGAGTAAGTCTGGAGCTACTCAGAAACTGCTACGAGGTGTGTAATCGCAATATTGCGAATACATCGTTCGCAATTTTAAGATGCTAAGATTCACTCCCAGTAGGCGGCGGCTTAGCATGAGCAAATCTGCTAAAATCCGCTTGCGAGCGAACAACTCGGAATGACCCCCAATGTTTCCACCAGTCCTGACTGTAAAAGCATTGTACTGGTTAGTGGAAAATCAGGTGATCCTACTCTTGTAAAAATTTGTTGGGAAACTATTTTCTCCTCCATTTTTGTGAATTTTGTATTTATTTATTTTTTCATGTAGTAGCCTGTATAGATAATAGGAATCTATTATCTGTAGTAGTGGTTTTGATGGGGATAAACAGCAGGTTCTTTTTAGAAGGATAAAACAACCTTTAGCAAATAATACTGTATTTTAGCGTAAACTCACCATCAATCCGCAGCACGTCCCATTAGTTTTTAAACACCAGTAAACCTACAGCTTAGTAAATCTTGGCCCTTGATTGGGTTCACTAATATCACATCTTTATAATTATTGGATTTGGTGACATAATACAAATTTTATTAAATAATAAATCTCATAGACTTAAGATCATGCACAAAGGCTATAAACATAAAAGTTTATTAATAACATTTATTCACATAAAAAACATGATTATCAAACCTTGGACACTATATTACATATTTAATGAAAGTGAATGATATTAGTATTGATACGTCATTAGTATAGAAGTGTCAAGTGTATATATTTCTGCTGCGGGGTACACTGGGCTCCACAGGGAATGACATTGGGGTGTAGAGTAGGTTCTTGATCCGAGGCACCAACAAACTAAAAGCTTTGACTGTTCCCAGAATGCATGAATAGTGCCGCCTCCTCTATAACCCAGCCTCCGTGCACAGGAGCTCAATTTTGTAGTTGGCGCCATGCAGTGCAGGCATACAACAGGGGAGCTGCTCCAGCAGCCCTGAGAAGAGCTTTTCAAAGTGAAAAATGAAGACTTCAAGGACTGCAGCAGAGGCACTGTAAGTGTTAGATGTCAGTCGGACATCTCCTGCTGCAGCTCCATCACCTCCCCCAGTGGCGCTGTACACTCCTGCGCCCTGGTTGCCGGGTGCCTACAGCGGAGGCTCCGATTCCTCTTTGTCAGTCACACACACCACCGCTGTCATCCTGGATCGCGTGGCCGCACACAGAGGAGGTAAGAGGGTCCCCCACACGGGACCCGCGGGAAATCGCGATCTGGCACGGCCGGTGGGAGGCGGGCCGTGCGCACTGGCGTGGACACTGTGGCAGTACAGGGACCCCACTAGACCACCAGGTCAAGGGCACAGATCGGTTTTATTAAAAACCCTTTATTATACAGCCCACAGTACCCGGTGGTGAAGTCCAGTAGGGGGATAAGGCTTTGACCTGTAGCCCCTCCCCCAGCCCACCATTTAGAGTAAATGTTCCCGCCCTGGAGCTGCATATCTCTCTCTCCCTCACTCCCTGTCAGCGTTTGGGCACCATTAGGACAAGCTGAGCTGATCCTGGGACTGTTTGGGCAAATCCTCCTCTGTAAAGCCACCTGCATGTCAGCGCTGTGCATTTTACAGGACACGTAAGTATTCTACATGTCTGTTGACAGTGATAGTTAAGAAAGAGTGCATTTAGTCAGGGTTATTTAGTACAAGTACCCTGTGATATACATCCAGTATTTACTGTGCATTATTATAGCTATTGTCTGTATAGCCATACTTCGTATTACTCTGTATTGCTAGTCCAGTGCAGTTTTATTGCATGTCATAATTTCTGCACTGTTTATTGTGACTCTATGTGTGTGCATATAGCTGCTGTGTGACCTCTATTTCGTATATCTCACTCAGATTGCTATAACCTGAGGGGGCTACGTGCGTCAGGGTTATTATCTAATATAGGTGTTTAACAAGATATACTTTATGTGTATTTTTCTCTGTGAATTTTAGTCACCTTATACCTCTGGAATTCTCTGTTTGTGCACATACACTACACAGGGGGTTCTTGTCAGGTATTGTGCTGCTGTTATTGTACTGGGTTGCCTCGCACTGAGCTTTCAGATATGTCAGCTACAAGGGGCAACTGAGCTGGGGCTGATCCCACATTGCGTGGTGGTGACGCTGCAGACATGTTGAGGAGGGGTGGTCTTCAGTATGCCGGCTGTCGGGATCCCGGCGCACAGTATACCGGCGCCGGGATCCCGACAGCTGGCATACCGACACTTATTCTCCCTCGTGGGGGTCCACGACTCCCCTGGAGGGAGAATAAAATAGCGCGGCGCGCCACTGTGCCCGTAGCGTGGCGAGCGCAGCGAGCCCGCAAGGGGCTCATTTGCTCTCGCCACACTGTCGGTAAGCCGGCGGTCGGGTTCCCGGCGCCGGTATGCTGGTCACCGGGAACCCGACCGCCAGCAATCCGTAGTGAACCTGTTGAGGAGAATATAGCAGCTGAGGGTTCTGGCGGTTCCTTGCCCCCCAGAGGGACCGTAGCAACGGGGGTTCAAAATTACCCGCCTTGGGCTACTTTTTCCACGTTATTGAGTACGCTAGTGGGACCTCCTGTGCCGGTACAACCGTTTATGGTCCCTGCAGTTAATCTGCCATGGGCAGATCAACTGTCCTCTCAGTTACAGCAATTGAACCAATCTCTGACTAAATAGAAATCTAACCCTCGTCCGCCTAAGACCACGGGGTCCTTTAAGTGGGCTGTTACTTCCTCACAATCCACCAACGTCCCAGACACCTCGTCTGATGAGGATGGCGCATATACTGACCCCACAGATTCTGATCCTGATGCTTCTGATGGGGAATCTGTTTCACAGGTGAATGTTTCTGACTTGTTGGAGGCTATCAGGCTAATTCTTCAAATTACTGATGACCCAGAGCCAGATGCTGCCCCTAAGAAACCGGACAGGTTTAAAAATCAGAAAGTGGTTAAACAAGTTTTACCTCATTCTGATCATTTAGTTGACATACGTCAGGAATCCTGGGAAAATCAAGGAAAGAAATTCACGCCTCACAGGAAGATGCTGGCTCGCTATCCCCTCGCTGCGGAGCTAAGTAAAAATTTGGAGACACCCCCGCCGTTGGATTTGCAGGTGGTGCAGCTGGTGGTATCCTCAGCTATGCCTGTAACTACCGTCACGTCTCTGAAAGAACCGACGGATAATCGCGTGGAGGGTTGTTTAAAGGTGATTTACACTCTAACGGGTGCTGTGCATTGGCCCACCATTGCAGCAACTTGGGCTGCAGAGGCTATTGACAAGTGGGCTCAGGAGTTGGAAGCTGAGATGTCTTCCAACGTTTCTGATCATGCTAGACAATGTCTATGGTATATATTGTCACAGCTTCTCATTACATTAAGGAGGTGGCTTCTGATGCTGGTATTCTGGCGGCTAAGGCTTCTACTACGTCCATACTGGCTGGCCGGATTCTCTGGCTGCGGTCCTGGTCCGTGAATCTGGACTCTAAGAAAACCTTGGAGGTGTTCCTTTTTAAGGGAGACATTCTTTTCGGAGAAGACCTCAACAAGATAGTGGCTGACTTAGCTTCTGCTAAAACAGCATGTCTGCTTAGTACTGCTCCTTCGGTACCGAAGGATAAGAGTACTTTCTTTTGCTCCTCTCATTCTTCAGGGAAAGCAAAGGGTCAGGCGTAGCCGAAACAGGCTTGCACATCCAAACCTACTAAGCCCAAACCCAAACGGGCTTGGGCTGCCCATCTGCCTGCTTCCAAGACTGACAAGCCTCCCTCTATCGGATCCCAGGGTGGGGGGCCGACTTCTAGGGTATACCCAGGAATGGTTGAAAACCACTTCCAATGCCTGGGTACAGGAAGTCGTCACTCGAGGTTACGCCTTATCCTTCAAGAATCATCCCCCTCATCGATTTTGCCTGACAGACGTCCCTTCGGATCAGGTGAAGGCAAAAACTCTTCAGTCGGTGGTACAGTCCCTCCTGGACACAGGAGTGGTAGTACAGGTTCCTCTGGCTCAAAGAGGCAAGGGGTACTATTCACCGCTGTTCCTAGTCCCGAAACCGAATGGGTCCTCACGACCCTTTCTCAACCTCAAGTCCTTGAACAAATTTGTGAGGGTCTCCAAGTGTCGTATGGAAACTCTTTGCTCTATTGTTCTGGCCTTGGGACCTGGGGATTATATGGTGTCCCTGGACATACAGGATGCTTACCTGCATAATCCTATTGGAATGTCGCAACAGCAATATCTGATGTTTGCGGTTGGCAACCTCCATTACCCGTTTCAGGCGTTACCTTTTGGTTTGACAACGGCTCCGCGAGTCTTCACCAAGGTCATGGCGGTGATGACGGCTGTACTCCGCTGTCAAGGGGTCAGGTTCTTACCGTACCTGGACGACTTGTTGATCCTGGCAAATTCCCCAGAATTTCTCCTACGCCATCTGGATAGGACTATCCAGTTTCTGCAAGCCCACGGGTGGCTCATCAACTGGAAGAAATCTTCCCTAGTCCCTGCTCAGAACATGGTGCACCTGGGGGCGTTGTTGGACACTCACAACCAGCGGTTGTTCTTGTATCACAAGAAAGTCCTGAAGCTTCAGGACAGGATTCGATGCTTCCTACCTCGTCCGCAAGTGTTGATACATTCGGCGATGCAAGTGGTAAGTCTCATGGTGTCGACTTTCGACATGGTGGAGTACGCTCAATTCCATTCCCTTCCTCTACAAAAGCTGATTCTTGCCAAGTGGGATCGCCTGCCTCACCGGATCAGGTCTCAAATGATCTCCTTGTCTCCGGAGGTCCGTCTGTCACTGAGCTGGTGGCTTCAGGACCAACGATTGAGCAGGGGTCGTCCCTTCTGGATCTCCAACTGCGTTCTTCTGACGACGGATGCCAGTTTGAGAGGTTGGGGCGCGGTGTTGGAGCAACACTCCCTTCAGGGTCGGTGGACCAAGGAGGAGTCTCTCCTCCCAATAAACATTCTGGAGTTGTGGGCAGTGTTCAACTCATTGAACTTGGCCCAGCATTTAATACAACACAGACCTGTTCAAGTACAGTCGGACAATGCCACCACGGTGGCGTACATCAATCATCAAGGCGGCACTCAAAGCCGCATGGAAATGAGGGAAGTATCACGGATCCTTCAGTGGGCGGAACGCCATCCGCCAGCCATATCGGCAGTATTCATTCTGGGGGTCCTAAACTGGGAAGCGGACTTTCTCAGTCATCAGGACATACACGCCGGAGAGTGGAGCCTCTATCCAGGAGTGTTTCAACTCCTCGTGGACAGGTGGGGCCTTCCAGATGTGGATCTGATGGCGTCTCGACACAATCACAAGGTTCCGGTCTTCGGAGCAAGGACAAGGGATCCTCAAGCAGCGTTCGTGGATGCACTGGCAATTCCATGGAACTTTCAGCTGCCATACGTGTTCCCTCCGGTGTCACTACTGCTCAGAGTAATAAGGAAGTTCAAGCAAGAAGGAGGAATCTTACTTCTGATTGATCCCGCGAGGCCCAGACGGCATTGTTTCTCAGACCTTCAGGGTCTCTCAATAGAGCGTCCCCTTCTACTTCCACAGCGCCCAGATCTCCTTGTTCAGGGCCCTTGTGTATATCAGGATTTAGCCCGGTTGGCTTTGACGGCATGGCTCTTGAAGCTTCCATCTAGAGGGCCAAAGGATTTTCTGAGGCGGTCATTCAAACCACGTTGAAGGCCCGGAAACCGGCTTCTGCTCAGATTTACCATAGGGTCTGGAATTCTTACTTTGCTTGGTGCGCATTTAACAATTATGATGCTTACAAGTTTAGTACGGCCAAACTTTTGGCCTTTCTACAACAGGGCCTGGACCTAAGCCTTCATCTGGCCTCCATCAAGGTTCATATTTCTTCCTTGTCGGTATGGTTTCAGAGAAAAATTGCGACCTTACCCAATGTGCATACGTTCACTCAGGGTGTGTTGCGGATTCAACCTCATGTCCCGCCTGTGGCTCCTTGGGACTTGGTGGTTCTGGAGTCGTTGCCAGGGTCTCCGTTTGAGCCTCTTGAATTTGCAGACCTTAAGTGGCTTACTCTTAAGGTAGTGTTTCTGCTGGCTATTGCCTCTGCTAGACGGGTGTCGGATTTGTCTTGTAGGTCACCATATCTGATTTTTCACTGTGATCGGGTGGTTCTTAGAACACATCCCGGGTATTTACCTAAGGTGGTGTCTTCTTTCCACCTTAATCAGGAGATTGTGGTTCCGGCCTTTGCCTCTCCTGAATTGTCTTCCAAATAGTGGTCTTTGGATGTGGTACGGGCTCTCCGTATCTATGTGAAGAGAACTGCTTCTCTTCGGAAGTCGGATTCTCTCTTTGTACTGTTTGGTTTTCACAAATGTGGCTTGCCTGCTCACAAGCAGACCCTGGCAAGAAGGATTAGAATGGTGATTGCACATGCTTATGTACAGGCTGGACTTCCAGCTCCTGCTACCATTAAGGCCCATTCTTCTTGGTCTGTTGGACCTTCTTGGGCGGCCCGTCGTGGTGCGACCCTTGAACAATTGTGCAAGGCAGCTATGTGGTCCTCAGTGAACACGTTCATAAGGTTCTATGTCTTTGACACTTCCGCCTCCCAGGATGCTTCCTTTGGACGCCGGGTTCTTGTGCCCGCTACAGTGCGTCCCCTCCCATAAGGAACTGCTTTAGGACATCCCCAATGTCATTCCCTGTGGAGCCCAGTGTACCCCGCAGCAGAAAACGAGATTTATGGTAAGAACTTACCGTTAAATCTCTTTCTGCGAGGTACACTGGGCTCCACAGGGCGCCCACCCTGACGCACTTAGCTTCTTTGGGTTATAAGGCATTAGCTGCTGACACCTCCTGTCGTGAGAATGTGGTGTATGTGGCTACTAACAGTTGTCGTCTCTTTTGCCTGCTACTGTATTGGAATGGTTAACAAAAACTGAGCTCCACTGCACAGAGGCGGGGTTATAGAGGAGGCGGCACTATGCATTCTGGGAACCGTCAAATCTTTTAGCCTGTTGGTGCCTTGGATCAAGATCCTACTCTACACCCCAATGTCATTCCCTGTGGAGCCCAGTGTACCTCGCAGAAAGAGATTTAACAACGGTAAATTCTTACCATAAATCTCGTTTTGTGTGCAAAGGTGGGTACACACTTGTACAATCAGTGGCTGATGGGTGTGGTATGTTAGATAGATTAACTTAGGTCGACAGTGTCTAGGTCGATCACTATTGGTCGACAGTAAGTAGGTCGACATGGTTTCTAGGTCGACAGGGACTCTAGGTCGACATGAAAAAAGGTTGATATGAGTTTTTTTGTGTGTCGTTTTCTTCGTAGAGTGACCGGGAACCCCAATTAGTGCACCATGTGCATGGCTTGCTTCGTTCGCCATGCTTCGGGCAAGGTGCTTCACTCTGCTACCACTGCGCTCGGCACAGGTTACCGTTCCCAATTGTAGTCCACATTGATCGTAAAGTAAGAAAAAGTAAAAAAAAAGAAAAAAAATGGTGAAAAAAGCATGTCGACCTTTTGTCATGTCGACATAGTACCAGTGACGTGCGGTGTGGTGAGGCAGAGACTTTCCTGTCATACTTACGTTTAAACCAGAGTTTCGATTGAATAAAGTATATGAAAAATACTAATAATTTGTTTGAAATACCTTCTTTGCATTATTCTAGTACTTTTTATAGCCCAAACTCTGGAGTAAAAAGTCTATGGCAGGTGAGGCAGTGCCTCACCGGCTTATCTTTTCAGCACATCTCTGATCAAAACTAACCAAATTTCCATGAGTTTATATTGCTGTACCTATGTATAATGCCCAGATGTACCCTTTGGCTTATATATTGCACGGAAATCTGGCTCTGGGGTTAGCCAGTGCCTCCTGAGCCATTTAGCTCACCGCACATCCCTGCATAGTACATGTCGACCTAGAGTCCTTGTCAACCTAAAAACCATGTATACCAATAGTGGTCGACCCAGACATTGTCGACCTAAGTCTTGTCGACCTAGAGACCGGATCCCGTGGCTGATCTAGGTAAACTATTGTGTGTCCCCAGCATGACGCCTGTCAGCTGCCTGTGAACACTGTATAGACATAGCACAGTGTGCAGTGGCATAACTACTGAGTGCAGGGGCTCCAACTGCTATGGGGCTCCAAATGCCTCCATGGCCCGCATCCTCTGAACCCAGTCAGCTGCACTGTATATCCGCCAATAGAAACTGCCCTGTCTCGGGGCCATACAGTGGCATGTCTGATGGGATGGAGAACTCGTAGAGGTGGGCTGATCAGGGGAAAATATGCCCACCGGGACGGGTCCAGTATTCGGCAGCCTGGAAGCACTTGATGCGAACAGAGAGCTGCCAATGTATGACCTGTAGGCCGTGGCCAACAAGGACAAGGGTAGCTTTTTTAAAAATCTTTTTAACTCTTCCGTTGGCTGCCAGGTCTGGATCAGTGGGTGGCTCCACTCCCATAAGGGTCCCCCGGCCGCCCTCAACCATGCCAGCGGAGGACCCAGGATGACTATGACCACGAGCGGAAAGTGTCTGCGCTAACCAAGGCTGACAATGGCAATTAGTTGCCACACAAAATGGGACCAGTCACCGCAGCATCGCGGTTCACCATCCTCCTCCTCACCTCCTTCCATCACCTCAACTGGAGAAACTCGACACATTTCTAATATACGTCTTGATGTGTGCACCTGAATCTCTGTACGAACAGCATGAGGATGCATTCGCAGACTAAAAACACATTGGCCCCACAGAGAACAATAAAAAAAAACATTGGCCCAGACATAATCGCTGGGCTGCAAATTTTGCTGTCTTGCGTTTGGATAGTCGCTGCCTCCAGGGGGAGTGTAAATTCACCGTGCAAGTGTGTGATCCCATGTGTATGCAGAGCTGTAAAAATCCACTTTGTGCAGTCTGTGCGCAGCCCAGCACTTACTACTACAGTGCAATGAGAAGAGGCTGATCGGGGCCAGAAACTGACATCAGACACCCTCCCTGAAAATGCTTGGACATGCCTGCGTTTTTTTAAACACTCCCAATAAACGGTCAGTTACCACCCACAAACTGCTTCCTCCTGTCAATCACCTTGCAAACGCCCTTGCAATCTGATTTTTCGCACCATCCCGTCACTGTCCAACGATGCCCTTTGTTGTTGTCCAATGCGCGTGCTTATTGAGGTGCATATGCAAGCGCAGTAACTACCTGATCGCCCGTTGTGCGAAAACGCACAGCACCAAACAGATCTGAATCACCCTCATTGGCCCCTACAGAAAACAATAAAACACATTGGGCCACACATGAAAAAACTAATTGACACCTCACAGGAAAAAAAATAATAGGATTTTAATTACCTACCGGTAAATCCTTTTCTCTTAGTCCGTAGAGGATGCTAGGGTCCATTTAGTAATATGGGGTATAGACGGGTCCACTAGGAGCCATGGGTACTTTAAGAGTTTAACAGTGTGGGCTGGCTCCTCCCTCTATGCCCCTCCTACCGGACTCAGTCTAGAAACTGTGCCCGAGGAGACGGACATACTTCGAGAGAAGGAAATACACAGATAGTGGTGTGATTCACACCAGCTCTCACATAACAAGGCAAACCAAGCTAACTACCTTGAACAATTTAGCAACAGCTGAACACCAGTACTTAACCAAGTAACAAGGTAGTACCGAACCGATTAACAACTGCAGGAGATTGAAGTGCTGAGCGGGCGCCCAGCATCCTCTATGGACTACGAGAAAAGGATTTACCAGTAGGTAATTAAAATCCTATTCTCGCTTACGTCCTAGAGGATGCTGGGGTCCACATTAGTACCATGGGGATGTACCAAAGCTCCCAGTACAGGAGGGAGAGCGCGGAGGCTCCTGCAGAATAGATTGACCAAACTTTAGGTCCTCAGAGGCCAAAGTATCAAACTTGTAGAACTTAGCAAACGTGTTCAACCCTGACCAAGTAGCCGCTCGGCAAAGCTGTAAAGCCGAGGCACCCCGGGCAGCCGCTCAGGAAGAACCCACTTTACGAGTAGAGTGAGCCTTAACAGATTTTGGACACGGCAAACCTGCCGTAGAATTAGCATGCTGGATAGTGAACCTGATCCAGCGAGAAATCGTCTGCTTAGAAGCAACCTTGTTGGGATCATAAAGGACAGAGAGTCCGACTTCCTGTGACTTGAAGTCCTCTTCACATAAATCTTCAAAGCCCTCACAACATCCAAGGACTTTGAGGTAATTGAGGAGTCAGTCGCCACTGGTACAATAGGTTGGTTGATATAAAAAGCCGACACAACCTTTGGAAGAAACTGCTGACGCGTCCTGAGCTCAGCTCTATCTTTATGGAAAAGCAAGTAGGGGCTCTTGCAGGACAATGCCCCCAATTCAGACACACGCCTAGCCGAAGCTAATGCCAATAGTGTGACCATCTTCCAAGTGAGAAACTTGACCTCAACCTCCTGTAGAGGCTCAAACCAATCCGATTGCAGGAACTGCAACACCACGTTAAGATCCCAAGGTGCCGTAGGAGGCACAAAGGGAGCCTGGATGTGCAACACCCCCTTCAAGAAAGTCTGAACCTCAGGGAGAGAAGCCAATTGTTTCTGGAAGAAAATGGACAAGGCCGAAATCTGGACTTTTATGGAGCCCAAACGTAGGCCCACATCCACACCTGCCTGCAGGAAGAGGAGAAACCGTCCAAGTTGAAACTCTATAGTAGGAAACTTCTTGGATTCACACCAAGATACATACTTTTTCCAAATCCGATGGTAATGTTTAGACGTTTCTCCTTTCCTAGCCTGTATCAGGTTAGGAATAACTTTGGTTGGAATGCCTTCCTGAGCTAAGATCTGGCGTTCAACCTCCATGTTGTCAAACCTAGCCGTAGTAAGTCTTGATAAGCAAACAGCCCCTGTTGCAGAAGGTCCTCTCGAAGAGGAAGAGGCCTCGGATCTTTCAGCAGTAACTCCAGAAGATCTGCATACCAAGCTCGTCTTGGCCAGTCCGGAGCAATGAGGATCGCCTGAACTCTTGTTCTTTTTATAAGTTTGAGAATCCGTGGGATGAGTGGAAGAGGAGGAAACACATACACCGACTGGAAGATCCACGGAGTTACCAGTGCGTCCACTGCCACTGCTTGTGGGTCTCCCGACCTGGAACAGTACCTGCAAAGCTTCTTGTTGAGGTGGGAGGCCATCATGTCTATTTGAGGTACGCCCCAAAAACTTGTCACCTCTGCGAACATCTTGGGGAGGAGTCCCCACTCTCCTGGATGGAGATCGTGTCTGCTGAGGAAGTCCGCTTCCCAGTTGTCCATTCCCGGAATGAAGATTGCTGATAACACCATCGCGTGCTTTTCTGCCCAGAGGAGAATCTTTGTTACCTCTGCCATTGCAGCTCTGCTCTTGGTTCCGCCCTGTCGGTTTATGTAGGCCACCGTCGTTACACTGTCCGACTGCACCTGAATGGCCTGATCTTTTAGAAGATGTGCCGCTTGTAGAAGACCGTTGTACATGGCTCTTAGTTCCTGAATGTTTATCGGAAGGATGGATTCCAGACTTGACCACCTTCCTTGGAAGTTTTCCCCCTGGGTGACTGCTCCCCAACCTCTGAGACTTGCATCCGTGGTTAGAAGGATCCAATTCTGAATACCGAACCTGTGGCCCTCGAAGGTGAGGCATTTGCAGCCACCATAGAAGCAAAATCCTGGCTTTCGGTGACAGACGTATCCTCTGGTGCATGTGCAGGTGAGAGCCCGACCACTTGTCCAGGAGATCCAGTTGGAAGGAATGTGCATGAAATCTTCCATACTGTAGAGCCTCGTAGGAGGCAACCATCTTCCCCAGAAGGCGAATGCACTGATGAACCGATATCCGGCCAGGTTTCAAGACATCCCGGACCATTGTTTGAATCACCAACGCTTTCTCCACCGGTAGAAATGCCTTCTACACTTCCGTGTCGAGGATCATCCCTAGGAAAGACAATCTCCTTGTCGGCTCCAAATGTGACTTTGGAAGATTTAGGATCCATCCATGGTCCCTGAGCAGTCGAGTTGTGAGAACAATGTACTGCAACAACTTCTCCCTGGACGATGCTTTTATCAGCAGGTCGTCCAGATATGGAATTATGTTCAGTCCCTGCTTGCGGAGCAGGAACATCATCTCTGCCATTACCTTCGTGAACTCCCTCGCTGCAGTGGATAGGCCGAATGGCAGCGCCTGGAACGGACAGTGGCAGTCCAACAATGCAAATCTGAGATAAGCCTGGTGCGGCGGCCAAATTGGAATGTGAAGGTACGCATCCTTGATATCTAGGGATACCAGGAAGTCCCCCTCCTCCAGACCTGAGATCACCGCTTTCAGAGATTCCATCTTGAACTTGATTTCCCTCAAATATGGATTTAACGATTTGAGGTTCAATATTGGTTTGACCGAACCATCCAGTTTCGGCACCACAAATAGGTTTGAGTAGCAACCCTTGTTTACCAGATGAGGTGGAACTGGAACAATGACATTTGCCTTTTCCAATTTTTGAATGGCTTCCTGCAGGGCAGCCCTTTCTGTCAGCAAAGCTGGTAAGCCTGATTTGAAGAATCTGTGAGGTGGAAGTTCTTGAAACTCCAGTCTATACCCCTGGGATACAATATCTTGCACCCAGGGGTCCAGGTCTGAGGACATCCAGACCTGACCGAAATTCCATAGACGAGCTCCTATCTGCCCAATCTCCAGGTTGGGAGGTCCACCGTCATGCTGAGAATTTTGAGGAAACAATGCGGCTTCTGTTCCTGGGAACCTGTCAGTGCAGGTTTTCTGGATTTTCCCCGACCACCTCTGAAGAAGGTGGAAGAGGCTTTGGACTTCACTCTTCTTGGATTTCGTGTCCGTAGACCATTGGCGCAGCCAGAGTCCCCTGCGTGCCGCAACAGCCATGAAACCTGCGTGCCGCCACCATGAAACCTGCAGAATCCTGTATGTGACGTAAAAACATTTCAATGTCACTTCTATCCATAGTATCTAAATCCTCTAGTAATGTGTCTGACCAATTTACTATGGCTTTAGAAATCCACGCACAAGTGATAATGTGCCTTAGCGTCATGCCTGAAGCAGTGTATATGGAATTGAGCGCAGTCTCAATCTTGCGGTCAGCCGGCTTTTTCAAAGCGGTAGACCCAGGGACAGGTAACACCACCTTTTTAGACAATCTAGATACAGAAGTGTCTACAATAGTTTTTTTTTCCTTTTTACTATCCTCTTCAGGAAAAGGAAAAGCAACAAGAACTCTCTTTGGGATCTGGAATTTTTCTCCAGGTTTTCCCAGGATTTTTCAAATAATGCTTTAATTCCTTAGACGCATGGAAGGTCAGGGAGGCTTTCTTATTGTCTGTAAAGTAAGCCTCCTCTTCCTGCTCAGGTACTTTCACAGTTATGTGTAAAACGTCCCGCATGGCCTCAATCATGATCTGCACCCCCTTTGCAAGGGATGCCTCACCCCTCAGTATATCTCCATCAACGTCTCCCGTGTCAGAGTCGGTATCCGTGTCCCCCTGCATTATCTGGGCAAGAGCACGCTTTTGTGGGCATATACTAGGGGATTTTGATGAGGTAGTGGGAGTAGAACACAACAAAACTTCTACAGATTTTTTTCAAAACCTGTGTTTCAGTCTCATAATGACCTATCCTAGATGAAATCTGGGATATCATTCCCTTAATAGAAGCCACCCACTGGGGTTCGGATTCAGAAGGCTGAGACAGTATATTGCATTCCTGAGTACATGGAATAGACTTCTCTGAAGATACACACTTTGCAGCACAAGATACAGAGTCCTTAGACATGGTAATGTGAGATATATAACATACACACACATGCAGGAAAATGTCAGGCAGTTTCCCCCAAGTACCTTCAGAGAGACACAGAGTTCAGGAGGCAGCACACACAGCGCCCCAGTAGGCAGTTATATAATAAAAGCCTGGCGCTGACTGAGTAACCTTAATAGACTACCCTTTTTATAATGTGATTAAGACACTCTCCCCCCCTTCTAAAATCCCCTGGTACCGCAAAGGATAGCTGGAGTTATGTGGAGGGTCAGCGCTCCCTGTCAGCGTCTCTGTGTGTGATCTGCAGGGACAAAATGGCGCTGGTGAGTGCTGGGTCCGGTCTGAGGAGAAGCTCCGCACCCTGTAATGGCACGTCTTCCAGCTCTGTTGAGATTATACTGGCCTGAGGTAAAATACTTGCTAGCAGCAGTACACAGTCCCTGATAGCTAAATTGACCAGTTTTGAGGGTATTGCGCTGGCCCAGGGCACCCCTCACAGCGCCTACATATCTGTACCTCTGAGCCCTCCGGAGCGCAGCTTCAGCGCTGCGCTCCCACCCTTATGCCACCATTCTCGCCGTCTCCCTGCTTACCGGGGCGCTGGCGTCATACTCACCACCGCAATCTTCTGTCTCTGTTAGGGGGTGGCAGCATGCTGCGGGGGTGAGCCTCGGGGGCTTGCGATCATCACCCTCAGAAGCTCAGTGTCCTTTCAGCGGAAATAGTGCTTATTAACCTCAAGGGTTGGATACTACTCCCCCCCTAGTTCCCACGAAGTAGGGAGGCTGTTGCCAGCAGCCTCCCTGTGCCTGACATCTTAAAATAAAATAATAAAACCAGAAAAGCACTAGGAGCTCCCCTAGCTGTGACCGGCTCCCCCGGGCACATTTTCTAAACTGAGTATGGTAGGAGCCAGCCCACACTATTAAACTCTTAAAGTGCCCATGGCTCCCAAGGGACCAGTCTATACCCCATGGTACTAATGTGGACCCCAGCATCCTCTAGGACGTAAGAGAAAAACACAGATAGTGGTGAAATTCACACCAGCTCACACATAACAAAAGGAAAGCCAAGCTAACCAAACTGAAACCATTCAGCAACGACTGAACCAACAATACTTAACCAAGTAACAACTGCAGGAAAATGAAACACTGGGCGGGTGCCCAGCATCCTCTACGGACTACGAGAAAAGGATTTACCGGTAGGTAATTAAAATCCTATTTTGTCTTACGTACTAGAGGATGCTGGGGTCCATTTAGTACCATGGGGATGTACCAAAGCTCCCAGTACGGGAGAGAGAGTGCTGAGGTTCCTGCAGAACAGATTGACCAAACTTTAGGTCCACAGAGGCCAAAGTATCGAACTTGTAGAACTTAGCAAACGTGTTCGACCCTGACCAAGTAGCTGCTCGGCAAAGCTGTAAAGCCGAGACACCCCGGGCAGCCACAGGAAGAACCCACTTTACGAGAAGAGTGGGCCTTAACAAATTTTGGATACGGCAAGCCTTCCATAGAATAAGCATGCTGGGTAGTAAACCTGATCCAGCGAGAAATCGTCTGCTTAGAAGCAGGACACCCAACCTTGTTGGGATCATAAAGGACAAACAGAGACTCCGACTTCCTGTGACGAGGAGTTCTCTTCACATATATTTTCAAAGCCCTCACAACATCCAAGGACTTTGAGGCAATTGAGGAGTCAGCAGCCACTGGCACCACAATAGGTTGGTTGCTATGAAAAGCTGACACAACCTTTGGAAGAAATTTCTGACGCATTCTGAGCTCAGCTCTATTTTCGTGCATAGAAGACCACAAATAGGTTGAACTCGATGGACAATTGTTTTTTTTCAACCTTAGATACTATGTTACTATGTTATGTTCATGGAAAATTAAGTAGGGGCTCTGGCATGACAATGCCCCAATTCAGACACACGTCTAGCAGATGCTAACGTCAACAGTGTGACAGCCTTCCAAGTGAGAAACTTGACGACCACCTCCTGTAAAGGCTCAAACCAAGCCGATTGCAGTAACTGCAATACCACGTTAAGATCCCAAGGTGCCGTAGGCACAAAGGGAGGCTGGATGTGCAGAAGCCCTTTCAAGAAAGTCTGAACCTCGGGGAGGGCAGCCAATTGTTTCTGGAAGAAAATGGATAAGGCTGAAATTTGGACCTTTATGGATCCTAAACGCAGGCCCACATCCCTTCCTAGCATGTATCAGAGTAGGAATAACTTCATTCGGAATGCCCTTCCGAGCAAAGTTTTGGTGTTCAACCTCCATGCCGTCAAACGTAGCCAAGGTAAGTCTTGATAAGCGAATGGCACCTGTTGCAGGAGGTCCTCTCGAAGAGGAAGAGGCCTCCGGTCTTCCAGCAGTAACTCCAGAAGATCCGCGTACCAAGCTCTTCTAGGCCAGTCTGGAGCAATGAGGATCGCCTGAATTCTTGCTTTCATTATGAGTTTTAGAATTCTTGGGATGAGTGGCAGTGGAGGAAACACATACACTGACTTGAACACCCACGGAGTTACCAGGGATTCCACTGGCGCTGCCTGTGGATCCCGCGATCTGGAACAGTACCTCCGAAGCTTCATGTTGAGGTGGGAGGTCATCATGTCTACTTGAGGTACACCCCAAAGATTTGTTACCTCCGTGAACACCTCTGGATGGAGGCACCATTCTCCCGGATGGAGATCGTGTCTGCTTCCCGGTTGTCCACTCCCGGAATGAAGATTGCTGACAGCTCCACCGCGTGCTTTTCTGCCCAAAGGAGGATCCTTGTTACCTCCGACATCGCCGCCCTGCTCTTCGTTATGCCCTGTCAGTTTATGTAAGCCACCGTTGTTACATTGTCTGACTACACCTGAATGGCCTGATCTTGTAGAAGTTGTGCCGCTTGTAGAAGACCATTGTACACGGCCCTTAGTTCCAGAATGTTTATTGGAAGAATGGATTACATAGTAACATAGTATCTAAGGTTGAAAAAAGACAATTGTCCATCGGGTTCAACCTATTTGTGGTCTCCTATGCACGATTATTTTGTATAAAATTTTGACTGAAGTTGCTGACTGCCGTTCCGATTAACCCCTCTTTTTTATAATAACCATAGTGCGTGACTATGCCCCGTGACCCTGGATATCCTTATCCATTAGGAATTTATCTAACCCATTCTTAAAGGTGTTGACTGAGTTAACCATTACAACTCCCTCAGGCAGGGAATTCCAAACACGTATCGTCCTTACCGTAAAAAAACCTTTACGCCGTATTGTGTGGAATCTCCTCTCCTCTAACCTGAGCGAGTGTCCACGAGTTCTCTGTGTTGATCTAACCAAAAACAGGTCCTGCGCAAGATCTGTATATTGTCCCCTTATATATTTGTAAATGTTGATCATGTCCCCTCTTAATCTCCTCTTTTCCAGTGTAAACATGCCTAGTCTTGCAAGCCTTTCCTCGTATTCCAGCGTCTCCATACCCTTAATTAGTTTGGTCGCCCGCCTTTGAACCTTTTCTAGCTCCAGGATATCCTTTTTGTAGTAAGGTGCCCAGAATTGTACACAGTATTCAAGGTGTGGCCTCACAAGTGATTTATATAACGGGAGTATAATACTCTCATCCCTAGCATCAATTCCCCGTTTTATGCATGCTAATATCTTATTAGCCTTCTTTGCTGCAGTCCTACTTTGGGTATTACTGCTTAGTTTGCTATATATGAGGACACCCAAGTCCTTTTCCAGTACAGAATCCCCTAATTTTACCCCATTTAGTAGGTAGGTGTTATTTTTGTTCTTGTTACCACAGTGCATTACCTTACACTTGTCTGTATTGAAGCGCATTCTCCATTTCGCTGCCCAAGCTTCTAATTTAACTAAGTCATTCTGAAGCGACTCAGCATCTCCCTCCGCATTTATAACTTTACACAATTTGGTATCATCTGCAAACATTTACACCATGCTCTCTAGACCTTGTTAGGTCGTTAATGAAAATATTGAACAATAGCGGTCCTAATACTGAGCCTTGCGGCACACCACTTACCACTTCAGTCCAAGTTGAAAAAGATCCATTAACCACAATGCGCTGCTCCCTATTATCTAACCAGTTTTTGACCCAAGTGCATATTGTGCTTCCTAGCCCTGATTCTTGTAGCTTGTAGATAAGTCTCATGTGTGGTACAGTATCGAACGCTTTGGCAAAATCTAAAAAGATTACATCCACCTCTTTACCCTGATCTAGGTTTGCGCTTACTGTTTCATAAAAGCCAAGTAAGTTGGTTTGACAGGATCTGTCCTTCATAAACCCATGTTGATTCCTTTTAATGACCTTATTAACTTCAAGGAACTTCTGAATACTATCTCTTAGAATACCTTCCAATACTTTCCCCACTATAGATGTAAGACTAACTGGTCTATAATTACCTGGTTCAGCTTTACTTCCCTTTTTGAATATAGGCACTACTTCCACTATACGCCAGTCTTTGGGAACCATACCTGATATTACTAAATCCTTAAAGATCAAAGATAGCGGTTTTGCAAGTTCAGTATGAAGCTCCATTAGAACCCTTGGGTGAATACCATCGGGACCTGGTGACTTATTAATCTTTAAATGTTTCAATCGGTCACAGACTACTTCCTCGCTTAAATAAGTACCTATCAGTGGGATATTCTCATTATTGAGATTATATGTTAGTCCCTGAATTGGGTCCTCTCTAGTAAATACTGTTGAAAAAAACTCATTTAGTGTGTCCGCTATGTCATTATCATTTTTGCTTAAGACTCCCAACTTGGCTTTTAAAGGGCCTATACTCTCCTTCTTTAATCTCTTGCTATTAATGTATTTAAAGAATTTTTTGGGATTCGCTTTGCTTTCCTTTGCTACTAGTTTTTCAGTTTCTACTTTAGCCGCTCTTATTTCCTTTTTGCATATTTTGTTACATTCCTTATAGTGCTGAAATGACTCTGCTTCCCCGTCAGATTTGTATTTTTTAAATGCTCGCCTTTTCTTACCCATAAGTTCCTTAATCTTTTTGTTAAGCCACATCGGTTTATGATTTTTATTCCTTTTTTTGCTGCTCGTAGGAATAAATTTGAGTGTATTTTTAGCTAGCAGTGATTTTAGTACCTCCCATTTCTCCGTAGTATTTTTTCCTAAAAAGAAACCTTCCCATTCAATATCCCTGAAAAATACTCTCAACTTATCAAAATTTGCTTTGCTAAAGTGTAGAGTCCTAGTTGAGCCAGTATAGGGCTGTTTATGGAAACTGATATTGAATGTGACCATATTGTGATCGCTGTTTCCTATGGGTGCCCCTACTATAATACCTGATACCAAATCCCCATTGTTTGTTAATACCAGGTCTAAGATTGCATTGTACCTAGTTGGTTCCTCAATTAGTTGAACTAAGTAGTTGTCATTAAGTGTGTTTAAAAACATATTGCCCCTAGCAGTATCACATGAATCGTTTTTGCAGTTTACCTTTGGATAGTTAAAATCTCCCATCACTACTATGTCTCCTACTCCTGCTCTTTCAATTTGCTTTAGTAACAATTCCTCATCAGATGCGTTGATACCAGGCGGCCTATAGCATACACCCAATACTCCAGACTTGACCACCTTCCCTGGTAGGTTTCCCCTTGGGTGACAGCGCCCCAACCTCTGAGACTTGCATCCATGGTTAGAAGGATCCAGCTCTGAATCCCGAACCTGTGGCCTTCGAGAAGGTGCGGCATTTGTATCCACCACAGGAGCGAAATCCTGGTTTTCGGCGACAGCCGTATTCTCCGGTGCATGTGCAGGCGAGATCCCGACCACTTGTCCAGGAGGTCCAGTTGGAAAGGTTAAGCATGAAATCTTCCGTACTGCAGAGCCTCATAGGAGGCAACCATCTTCCTAGAAGGCGAATGCACTGAGGAATCAGTACCCGGGCAGGCTTCAAGACAACCCGGACCATTGTTTGTATCACCAAAGCCTTCTCCACCGGTAGAAACACCCTCTGCACTTCCGTGTCGAGGATCAGATCATCCGTAGGAAAGAAAATCTCCTTGTCGGCTCCAAATGTGACTTTGGAAGATTCAGGATCCATCCATGATCCCTGAGCAGTCGAGTCGTGATAGCAATGGACTGATACAATCTTTCCCTGGACTACGCCTTTATCAGCAGATCGTCCAGATATGGAATTATGTTCACTCCTTGTCTGCGGAGTAGCACCATCAATCTCTGTCATCACCTTGGTGAACACCCTCGGTGCCGTGGAGAGGCCGAATGGCAGTGCCTGGAACTGATAATGACAGTCCAGCAGTGCAAATCTTAGATAAGCATGACGTGGCGGCCAGATTGGAATGTGAAGGTACGCATCCTTGATATCTAGGGATACCAGGAATTCCACCTCCTACAGACCTGAGATCACCGCTCTCATCGACTCCATTTTGAACTTGAATTCCCTCAAATAAGGGTTTAGCGACTTCAGATTCAAAATTTGTCTGACCGAAACATCCAGTTTCGGTACCACAAATAGGTTTGAATAGTTACCCTTGCTTTCCAAATGAGGTGAAACCGGAACAATGACATTTGCCCTTTCCAATTTTTGAATGGCTTATTGTAGGATAACCCTTTCTGTCAGTAAAGCTGGTAAGCCTGATTTGAAGAATCTGTGAGGTGGGAGCTCTTGAAATTCCAGCCTGTACCCCTGGGACACTATAGCCTGTACCCAGGGATCCAGGCCGGAGGATACCCAGACGTGACTGAAAAGTCTGAGTCTCGCTCCCCCTGCCCGATCTCCAGACTGGGAGGTCCACCGTCATGCTGAGGATTTTGAAGAAACAGAGCCAGCCATGGAAGATGTCCTTGCATTCAGATGACCCAGGTCCTTCATGGCCTCCACCATGAAACCAGCCGAATCCTGTATGTTACGTAAAAACATTTCAATGTCACTTCTATCCATAGAATCTAATTCCTCTAGTAATGTGCCTGACCACTTTACTATGGCTTTAGAAATCCATGCAATCCATCCAATTCACCATAAGAATTATAGAGTATTTGTTTCAACAGCTCATGAGTGGGAATACTAATCATCAGTCTATCATCTCTCCCCTATGTATATGAAATAATTGACCATAGGATACTTACCTGAGTTTAAATAATATTTCATATTACACGTGTGATTATTACACTGACATTCGCACTAAATAAACCCAATTGATTATTGGGAGTATATTCTGACAGCACTAACTCAATTTATGTAAAAGGTCATAGAACCTATGATAAATTTATTGATCATATAAGACATTGGATAAAAAGAGTGTGGTTTTTTAACAATATATGTTACACTGTGTCTTGCACCGGTCTGAATTTATTTTAATATTTCACAGTTATCAGCTTTTTTAATCTAATAATAAAAGTTACATTTTATTGTGTGATTATTTAGCTTTAGTGCGCCACCCAAAGTCTAATTCTTTACCTTACTTTCAAAACTCACAGGCAATAGTGGGCCTTAACGCCACACCTGAAGCAGTGTATAAGGATCTCAATCTTGCGGTCTGCCGGTTCTTTCAACACGGTAGACCCAGGAACTGGTAAAACCAACTATTTAGACAGTCTAGATACAGAAGCGTCTACTATAGGTGGGGTTTCCCACTTTTTCCCATCCTCCTCAGGAAAGGGAAAAGCCACAAGAACCCTCTTTGTTATCTGGAATTTCTTCCCAGGATTTTTCGAATAATGCTTTTGACTCCTTGGATTCCGGGAAAGTCAGGGAGGCTTTCTTAGTGTCTGTAAATTAAGCGTCCTCGACCTGCTCAGGTGTATTGTCTGTATTGTGCAACACATTCCTAATGGCCTCAACCATGAGCTGCACCCCCTTATCAAGGGATGCCTCACCACCCCGCATATCCCCATCATCGTCTCCCGCATCCAAGTCGGTATCCGTGTCAACCTGCATAATCTGGGCAAGAGCACGCTTCTTTGGGCATATACCAGGGGAACTTGAGGAGGCTGTGGGAACAGAGCCAGAAAAATGAGACTTATGGTAAGAACTTACTGTTGTTAAATCTCTTTCTGCGAGGTACACTGGGCTACACAAGGATTAACATCGGGTGTGGAGCAGGGTCTTGATCCGAGGCACCAACAGGCTCAAAGCTTTTGACTGTTCCCAAGATGCTCAGCGCCGTCTATAACCCCACCTCCATGCACAGGAAGCTCAGTTTTGTTAACCAGCCCAATACAGTAGCAGGTACCAGAGACGACAATCGCTCGTAGCCAAATACACCAAACACTCACACTCACCACAGGAGAGGGTGTCAGTGGCTATGCCAATACCAACCCAAAGAAGCAAAGTGTGTCAGGGTGAGCGCCTTGTGGAGCCCAGTGTACCTCGCAGAAAGAGATTTAACAACGGTAAGTTCTTACCATAAATCTTGTTTTCTGCTGCGGGGTACACTGGGCTCCACAAGGATTAACATCGGGGATGTCCTAAAGCAGTTCCGCCCAAGAAGGTCCGCCCAAGAAGGTCCAACTGACCGAGTAGAATGGGCCTTAATAGTAACAGGAGCTGGATGACCAGCCTGTACATAAGCATGTGCAATCACCATTCTAATCCATCTGGTCAGAGTCTGCTTGGAAGCAGGCCAGCCACGTTTGTGAAAACCAAACAATACAAAAAGAGAATCAGATTTCCTAATGGAGGAAGTTCTCTTCACGTAGATACGGAGAGCCCGTACCACATCCGAAGACCGCTCTTTGGCAGACTACTCAGGAGAATGAAAGGCCGAAACCACAATCTCCTGGTTAAGGTGGAAGGAAGACACCACCTTAGGTAAATAACCTGGCCGCGTTCTAAGAACTGCCCGGTTATGGTGAAAAATCCAATAGGGAGACGTACAGGATAAGGCACCCAAGTCCGAAACCCTTCTGGCTGAAGCAATAGCCAGCAAGAATAGGACCTTAAGGGAAAGCCACTTAAGGTCAGCAGAGGCAAGAGGCTCAAACGGAGACACTTGCAAGGCCTCCAAAACCACCGACAAGTCCCAAGGGGCCACAGGCGGTACATAAGGAGGCTGAATCCGCAACACACCCTGAGTGAATGTATGGACATCAGGTAAGGTAGCAATTTTGCTCTGAAACCAAACAGACAAGGCAGAGATGTGAACCTTGAAGGAGGCCAGACGCAAGTCTAAGTCTAGGCCCTGTTGTAGAAAGGCCAATAGTTTGGCCGCACTAAACTTGAAAACGTCATGATTGTGAGACGCACACCAAGTAAAGTAAGCATTCCAGACCCTATGGTAAATCCGAGCAGAAGCCGGCTTACAGGCATTCAACATAGTTTGAACGACCGCCTTAGAAAAACCCTTGGCCCTCAGGACGGAAGCCTCAAGGGCCATGCCGTCAAAGCCAAATGGGCCAAATCCTGGTAAACACAAGAGTCCTGAACGAGGAGGTCTGGTCGTTGTGGAAGTAGAAGGGGACGATCCCACGAGAGACACAGGAGATCGGAGAACCAGTGCCATCTGGGCCACGCGGGAGCGACCAGAAGCAGGTTGCCTCCTTCTTGCTTGAACTTCCGTATTACTCTGGGCAGGAGTGACAATGGAGGGAACACGTACGGTAGCTGAAAGTTCCATGGAATTGCCAGAGCGTCCACGAAAGCAGCTTGAGGATCCCTTGTCCTTGCTCAGAAGACCGGAACCTTGTGATTGTGTCGAGACGCCATCAGATCCACATCTGGAAGGCCCCACGTGTCCACGAGAAGTTGAAACACCTCCGGATGGAGGCTCCACTCTCCTGCGTGTACGTCCTGACGACTGAGATAGTCCGCTTCCCAGTTCAGGACGCCTGGAATAAACACTGCGGATATGGCCGGCAGATGGCGCTCCGCCCACTGAAGAATCCGTGATACTTCCCTCATTGCCATGCGGCTTCGAGTGCCGCCTTGATGATTTATGTACGCCATCGTGGTGGCGTTGTCTGACTGTACTTGAACAGGTCTGTTCTGTATTAGATGCTGGGCCATTGTCAACGCATTGAACACTGCCCGCAGTTCCAGACTATTGATCGGGAGCAGAGACTCCTCCTTGGTCCATCGACCCTGAAGACAGTGTTGTTCCAACACCGCGCCCCAACCTCTCAGACTGGCATCCATTGTCAGAAGGACCCAGTCAGATATCCAGAAGGGACGGCCCCTGCTCAATTGTTGGTCCTGAAGCCACCAGCACAGTGACAGGCGGACCTCCGGAGACAAGGAGATCATGTGAGATCTGATCCGGTGAGGCAGGCCATCCCACTTGGTCAGAATTAACTTCTACAGAGGGCGAGAGTGGAATTGAGCATACTCCACCATTTCGAAAGCAGACACCATGAGACTGTTAGGGTCTCCTGCTCTGTGCTGCCACGTCGTCATGGCAACCGGGAGACAAGTGCTAGCGGAGTAACCTGAGCGTAGCTGATACTCCGGTTCGGGTCTTTTGCTGTGCAGTGGTTACAGGCTCTGTGCATGGCAGGGGATCCGGTGCTGGTTTTTGTGCTCACAGTCTGTGAGGTCTGAGTGGGGCGTGGACAGCACCTGCTATATAAACCCTCTTCTCAGGTTAGGCAGATGCTGCTGAATCTTTGTTGGTTAGTCAGTTCCTGAAAGCTAGCTAGTACTGTGTAAACTTTGTATTTGTTTGTTGCTTACTGCAAATAGGCCTTGGGATTTGGTATTACACTCTGCCAATCCAGACCTAGCAGTAAGACTGGAGTCAGTCGTTTAACCTGCTGGGGTTCTTTTGCTACTCTGTGAACCTAGCAAGTTTGCGGCTGTATTCTCAGACTTGCCTGCCAAAATCCTTTCTCACTGTGCAAGGTGTTCAGGTGTCAGTTTAGTGGCAGTAAGCTGAACCAGTGCACTGCAAGTGAGGACTAGGATTGTGGAGACTCTCCTTGTGTCTATTATTCCATCTCTGACCAAGGAGTTTACTGCCACACCCGTTGGTAACCCTTTAGGGTTTTGCTGTTGCCCTTAGCAACAGCATTTCGGGTTCTCTACGTATTAAATCACAACATCTCGCTTCTTTCCATCTGAGCATTCCTAATACTAGGGAGACACCCAGTTTCTTAGCCTTTGGGCTTCTCTGTTCACTTTGTGTTTATTTTGTTACCCTATCACCTTCTGTGTATGTAATGTCATATTCCCCAGTCTGTCTGTGAGTTCATTTGTTTTGCATCCCTCTCCGTTCAGACACCAGTACATTCCTGCTGGCACTGGTGTGCATAACAGAGACCCAGCACTTGCATTGCCGAATGTATCGATACTTGCGGACGAGATAGGAAGCATCGAATCCTGTCCTGAAGCTTCAGGACTTTCTCCTGAGACAAGAACAACCATTGTGTTATGCACACCAGTGCCTGCAGGAAAGTACTGGTGTCAGGACTGTTATGCACTCCAGTGCCTGCAGGAATGTACTGGTGTTTGAACTGTTATGCAAAACACATGGACTCACAGACAGACTAGGGAATATGACATAACGTACACAGAAGGTGGAAGGGTAACAAAATACACACAACATGAACAGAGAAGCCCAGAGGCTAAGGAACAGGGTATCTCCCTTGTATTAGAACTGCTCAGATGTGAAAAGCAAGATGTTGTGTTTTTAATACATAGAAAACCCGAAATGCTGTTGCTAAGGGCAACAGCAAAACCCTAAAGGGTTACCAACGGGTGTGGCAGTAAACTCCTTGGTCAGAGATGGAATGATAGACACAAGGAGATTCTCCACAATCCTAATTCTCACTTGCAGTGCACAGGTTCGGTTTACTGCCACTAAACTGACCCCTGACACCTAGCACAGTGAGACAGGATTAGACAGGCAAGTCTTAGAATACAGCCGCAAACTTGCTAAGTTCACAGAGTAGTAACAGAACCCCAGCAAGCTGAACGACTGACTCCAGTCTTACTGCTAGGTCTGGATTGGCAGAGTGTAATACCAAATCCCCAGGCCTATTTGCAGTAAGCAACAAACAAATACAAAGCTACACAGTACTGGCTAACTTTCAGAAACTGACTAACCAACAAAGATTCAGCAGCATCTGCTTACCCTGAAAAGAGGCCTTATAAAGCAGGTGCTGTCCACGCCCCACTCAGACCTCACAGACTGTGAGCACAAAAACCAGCACCGGATCCCCTGCCATGCACAGAGCCTATAACCACTGCACAGCAAAAGACCCGAACCGGAGTATCAGCTGCGCTCAGGTTACTCCGCTAGCACTTGTCTCCCGGTTGCCATGACGACGTGGCAGCACAGGGCAGGAGACCCTAACAGTACCCCCCCTCTGAAGAGGGGTCAATGAACCCCTACCACCGGGTTTATCGGGGAACTGCGAGAAGAAAGAGCGTATCAGTCTGGGGGCATGAAGATCACAACTGCGCACCCACGACCGCTCCTCCGGGCCATACCCCTTCCAGTGCACCAAAAATGACAGCCGACCCCGAACCACCTTGGAGTCAAGAATCCTTTCAACAACAAACTCCCTCTGGCCACGTATCAGAAGAGGGGAAGGTCTTCCACTGGAAGAAGGATTACTAATCGCCCGTTTTAAAAGGGAACAATGAAATGTTTTATTGATACCCAAAGAACGGGGCAGATCTAACTGAAATGCCACCGGATTGATAACCCTGGTGATCTTATAAGGGCCGATGAACCGGGGGCCTAACTTATGAGATGGCTGTCTCAACTTCAAATTCTTGGTAGACAACCAGACGAAGTCTCCTAATTTGAAGCTGCAGGGTCTTTTCCGCTTATCAAAAACCCTTTTGGTCACTAATGACACAGACACAAGGGCTTTCTTCACTTTCCGCCAAATACCTCTAAGGACCGAAACCACAGAGGAACCACCAGGCGTGGAGTCCAGGGGGTCAAAAGAATTGGCCTTAGGATGATGCCCATACACACAAAGGAAGGGAGAGATCCCTGTAGCAGAGTGAGCCGCGTTGTTATAGGCAAACTCCGCCATGGACAGATGAGCAACCCAGTCAGTCTGACACTTGGAGACATAACACCTGAGGAACTGCTCCAAGGACTGGTTCACCCTTTCAGTCTGCCCATTAGACTGCGGATGGTAGCCCGACGACAAGCTGACAGAAATCTGGAGATCGGAACAAAATGCCCTCCAGAATTTGGCCACAAACTGGGATCCGCGGTCAGAGACCACATCAAGTGGCAACCCGTGGAGACGCACAACATGCAGCATAAATAATTCAGACAGGCGTCTGGCCGATGGCAGCCCAACCAGTGGAACGAAGTGCGCCATCTTCGAAAACCTGTCAACGACAACCCAGATGGCTGTCATCCCCGAGGATTTGGGCAAGTCCACCACAAAATCCATTGAAATGTGGGTCCATGGCTTAGATGGGATAGAGAGTGGATGTAGTGGGCCAACAGGAACCCCTCTAGGAGTCTTATTTCGGGCACAGATGTCACATGCCCGAACCCACTGATCCACATCCTTAGCCACCGAGGGCCACCACACCGCCCTAGATAGCAACTCCCGAGTTCTGGCAATACCCGGGTGACCTGCAGACTTCTTGGCATGGAATTCCAGGAACACTCGCTGTCTTAACCTAGGAGGCACAAACAAAAGACCTACCGGAAGGTCTGGAGGAGCCTGCTCCTGTGCTCTAAGGACTAATGATAAGAGGTCCTGGGTAATGCCCACTTTAATACATGATGGGGAAACAATGGGCAACAGCTCCTCGGTGGTCTCCTGGATTGGAGCAAAACTCCGCGAGAGCGCATCAGCCTTGATGTTTTTTGACCCAGGGCGATATGTTATCAAAAAATTAAAGCGAGCAAAAAACAAAGCCCATCGTGCCTGCCTGGCATTGAGACGCTTCGCTGACTCTAAATATGCCAGATTCTTATGGTCAGTGAGAATTGAGACCACAAACTTAGCCCCCTCAAGCCAGTGTCTCCACTCCTCGAGTGCATCCTTAATAGCCAACAATTCCCGGTTACCCACGTCATAATTCATCTCGGCAGGCGAAAATTTACGGGAAAAGTAAGCACAGGGATGAAGGCGATTATCTGACACTCCCATCTGAGAAAGCACTGCCCCAATACCCATCTCAGAGGCATCCACCTCCACCACAAAAGGACGCTCTGGATCTGGGTGTCGCAGCACCTTGGCCGAAACAAATGCCCTTTTGAGACGGGCAAAAGCCGCTTTAGCCTCACAAGACCAGTGAGCAACATCCGCCCCTTTCTTAGTGAGTGCCACCAAGGGCGCCACTATAGACGAAAATCCAGCGATAAATCGTCTATAAAAATTCGCAAAGCCCAGGAAACGCTGAAGCGCCTTCAAACTAGTGGGCTGCACCCAATCCAGGACTGCCTGTACCTTGGAACCCTCCATTTGGAAACCTTCTGGGGAGATAATATATCCTAGAAATGCGATTTGCTGAACTTCAAATTCGCACTTCTCCAGCTTCGCCCCAAGCCGGTGGTCTCTGAGTTTCTGGAGGACTAAGCGTACATGCTTCCGATGTTCCTCCAGGGAATGGGAGAAGATTAGGATGTCATCTAAGTATACAACTAAGAATCTATCCAAATATTCCCTGAGCACATCATTCATGAAATCCTGGAAGACTGCCGGGGCATTACAGAGCCCAAAAGGCATCACCAAATATTCATAATGCCCCGAGTGGGTATTAAAGGCAGTCTTCCATTCATCCCCCTCTCTTATTCGGATTAGATTGTACGCACCGCGTAGGTCAATCTTAGAAAAAATGGTGGCAGTACGAAGCTGGTCAAACAAGACCGAAATGAGAGGCAGTGGGTATGAGTTTTTAATCGTGATACGGTTCAATTCCCTGAAGTCGATGCAGGGTCGCAACGAACCGTCCTTTTTACCCACGAAGAAGAACCCCGACCCAACTGGAGACTGTGAAGGTCTGATAAATCCCTTAGCCAAGTTCTCCTGAATGTACTCTGCCATAGCCTGAGTCTCAGGACGTGACAGGGAGTACAACCTGCTCTTGGGAAGCTTAGCATTTGGCAATAAATCAATGGCACAGTCGTAGGAGCGATGGGGAGGTAGTACCTCTGCAACTTTTTTGGAGAACACGTCCGCAAAATCTGCATAACACCCTGGCAATCCTGGCAAACTTAGCTGCGAGAACCTGACTGGAAGGCTCAAGCAACTCCTGAAACAATCAGTACTCCAACTAAGAATCTCCCCAGAGACCCAGTCAAATTGAGGATTGTGGGCCCTTAACCAGGGTAACCCCAACACCAATGGGGCAAAAGTACAGACAGTCACATAAAAGGACAATTTTTCAGAGTGTGTGGCTCCAATAAACAAAGAAATCTGGCTAGTGCAAGAGGTAATTTTACCTTGGGATAATGGTTCCCCGTTTAACCCACAAATCTCAATTTCCGATGCCAAGGGTACTAAGGGAACAGAGTGTTTCAGGGCGAATTGGCGGTCCATAAAAACCCCGTCGGCCCCACTGTCCACAAAGGCCTCAGTCTTGACAGTTTGACCGAGGATCTTCAAGGTCACCGGAATGATAAAAGTCTTCTTGGGAAATTCTGACTTCTGGCCTGACAGGATATTTCCCATCACCCTCAGGCCCTGAAGTTTTCCGGCTTTTCTGGGCATGATACTACCACATGACCTTTATTCCCACAGTACAAACACAACCCCTGCTGTCTCCTCCGCATCTTCTCACGCGAGGAGAGGCGGGTAGCCCCAATCTGCATAGACTCCTCGGAAAATTCCTCAGAGTCTGAGGTTCCCTTGGGAAGGAAGGAAATCTCAGTCTCCCTTTCAAGCCTACGCTCTCTCAGCCGTCTATCCACCCGGATGGATAACTGCATGAGCTGATCCAAGCTATCAGGCAAGGGATGTTGTACCAGTTGGTCCTTTATCTGGTTAGAAAGACCTCTTCGGTACTGGTGTCTCAGGGCTGGGTCATTCCACTGGGTATCATGGGCCAACCTCCGAAACTCCGTACAGTAAACCTCAACTGGCCTTCGCCCTTGCTCAAGGATCGAAATCTGAGCCTCGGCTGAGGCCGTCTTGTCAGGGTCATCATACAACATGCCCAGTGCCGTAAAAAAAGCATCAACACTTTTAAGCGACGGACAGTCAGGCTGCAACCCATATGCCCAGACCTGTGGGTCTCCTTGTAGCAAGGAAATCACTATGCCCACCCGCTGAATCTCCGACCCAGAAGACTGAGGCCTAAGCCGGAAGTATAGCTTGCAGCTCTCCTTGAAACAAAAGAACTGCGAGCGATCTCCAGAAAAACGATCCGGGAGATTTACTTTCGGCTCCTTAACCCCTGCAGGTGCTGCTGCTGCGGGAGCTCCGCCAGCAGCCTGGGAGGTGTGCATTTTAATGGACAAATCATTACATTTTTGAGTCAGGACCTGCACCTGATCAACCACCTGTTGCAACGTATTTTGAGGGGTATGCTCCATATTCCCACAAAATTTCAACAGGAGTATTGGGCTGCTGAATATGTTATGCACACCAGTGCCTGCAGGAAAGTACTGGTGTCAGGACTGTTATGCACTCCAGTGCCTGCAGGAATGTACTGGTGTTTGAACTGTTATGCAAAACACATGGACTCACAGACAGACTAGGGAATATGACATAACGTACACAGAAGGTGGAAGGGTAACAAAATACACACAACATGAACAGAGAAGCCCAGAGGCTAAGGAACAGGGTATCTCCCTTGTATTAGAACTGCTCAGATGTGAAAAGCAAGATGTTGTGTTTTTAATACATAGAAAACCCGAAATGCTGTTGCTAAGGGCAACAGCAAAACCCTAAAGGGTTACCAACGGGTGTGGCAGTAAACTCCTTGGTCAGAGATGGAATGATAGACACAAGGAGATTCTCCACAATCCTAATTCTCACTTGCAGTGCACAGGTTCGGTTTACTGCCACTAAACTGACCCCTGACACCTAGCACAGTGAGACAGGATTAGACAGGCAAGTCTTAGAATACAGCCGCAAACTTGCTAAGTTCACAGAGTAGTAACAGAACCCCAGCAAGCTGAACGACTGACTCCAGTCTTACTGCTAGGTCTGGATTGGCAGAGTGTAATACCAAATCCCCAGGCCTATTTGCAGTAAGCAACAAACAAATACAAAGCTACACAGTACTGGCTAACTTTCAGAAACTGACTAACCAACAAAGATTCAGCAGCATCTGCTTACCCTGAAAAGAGGCCTTATAAAGCAGGTGCTGTCCACGCCCCACTCAGACCTCACAGACTGTGAGCACAAAAACCAGCACCGGATCCCCTGCCATGCACAGAGCCTATAACCACTGCACAGCAAAAGACCCGAACCGGAGTATCAGCTGCGCTCAGGTTACTCCGCTAGCACTTGTCTCCCGGTTGCCATGACGACGTGGCAGCACAGGGCAGGAGACCCTAACACATTGGCTGTGAGTGTCCAATAACGCTCCCAGATGTAACATGCTCCGAGCAGGAACCAGGGAGGATTTCTTCCAGTTGATCAGCCACCCATGGGCTTTCATACACTGGACCGTCAGATCGAGATGACACAGGAGAAGTTCTGGGGAATTTGCCAGGATCAACAAATCGTCCAGGTACGGTAGGATCCTGACCCCTTGACGACGGAGTGTAGCCGTCATGACCGCCATAACTTTGGTGAAAACTCGCGGAGCCGTTGTCAAACCAAAGGGTAACACCTGAAATTAGTAATGGAGGTTGCCCATCGCAAACCTCAGGTACTGCTGATGAGATACCGCAATAGGAATATGTAGGTAGGCATCCTGTATGTCCAGGGAGACCATATAGTCCCCAGGCTCCATGGCCAGAACAATAGAGTGCAGCGTTTCCATACGAAACTTGGAGATCCGCACATGCTTGTTCAAGGACTTCAGATTGAGAATGGGCAGCGAGGACCCGTTCGGTTTCGGGACTAGAAACAGCGGTGAATAGTACCCCTTGCCTCTCTGAGCCAGAGGCACCTGTACTACCACTCCTGTGGTCAGGAGGGAATGTACCACCGAGTGCAACGTATTTGCTTTTGCCGGATCCAGAGGCACTTCTGTCAGGCAAAATCGCTGTGGGGGGAGATTCTTGAAGGGTGTGGCGTAACCTTGAGCGATGACTTCCCTCGCCCAGGTATCTGAAACTATTCCTGGGCAAAACCTAGAAGTCGCCCCCCCCCCCTCCTGAGATCCCCCAGAGGGAGGCCCGCCCCATCATGCAGCAGGCTTGTCAGTTTTGGAAGCTGGCTGACGGGCAGCCCAGGCATGCTTCGGTCTGGGCTTGGCAGGTCTGGAAGCACGAGCTTGCTTTGGGTACGCCTGACCTTTTGCTTTTCCTGAAAGACGAAAGGGCCGAGGGAAAGTACTTTTAGTCTTCTGTGCAGAAGGAGCTGTACTAGGTAGGAAAGCTGTTTTAGCAGTAGCCAGATCAGCCACAATCTTATTGAGGTCTTCTCCAAAGAGAATGTCTCCCTTGAAAGGAAGCACCTCCAGGGTTTTCTTGGAATCCATATCCACTGACCAGGATCTCAACCAAAGGATATGTCTGGCCAAGACAGACGTAGTAGCAGCATCCCGGCATCAGAGGCCGCCTCCTTAAGGTACAGAGAAGCCGTGGCAATATACAAGACATTGTCGAGCATGCTCAGATGCATTGGAAGGCAGTTCCGCCTTAAGTTCCTGAGCCCATGCCTGAACACCTTTAGAAGCCCAAGTTGCTGCAATCGTTGGCCTATGCACAGCCCCCGTTAGGGTATAAATCGCTTTTAAACAGCCCTCCAAACGTCGATCTGTCGGTTCCTTCAGAGAGGTGACGGCAGTTACTGGCAGAGCAGAGGAAACAACCATACGCGCCACATGAGAATCTACAGGCGGAGGGGTTTCCCAATTTTAACAGACCTCCACAGAGAGAGGATAGCGAGCCAACAGTCTCTTATTCGGTGTGAATTTTGTCCCCGGATTTTCCCAGGATTCCTGACGTATGTCAACCAGGTGTTCAGAATGAGGTAAAACTTGTTTAACCACCTTCTTACGTGTAAACCTATCCGGTTTCTTGGAGACATCAGACACCTGAAGAATGAGCCTGATTGCCTCAATCAAATCCGGGATATCCACTAAAGACTTTCCTTCCCCATCAGTAACATCAGTGTCAGTGTCTGTGGGGTCAGTATATGCACCGTCCTTGTCAGAGGACGTGTCTGGAATAGCAGTGTATTGGGAGGAGGTAATGGCCCGTTTAGAAGACGACTTAGTCTTAGGCGGGCGAGAGTGACACTTAGATTTAGTCACAGACCGGTTCAAATGCTGTAACTAAGTGGAAAGCTGATCCGCCCATAGCGGGTTAACAGCAGGGACCATAAACTGTTGCAGTGGCACAGGTGGTCCCACAGGGGGCGTCAGTTTAGTTACAAGCGTGTTTAACAACATGGAAAATGTAGCCCAAGGTGGGTCTTGTGATGCCCAAGGTGCTACCAACCCACTGGGGGGTAAGGAACCCCCTGAACCGGAACTCTCAGCTGCCATATTATCCTCTGTTACGTCCGCGGCCTCACTACCACGCAATGTGGGATAAGCCCCAGTGTCGTTGCCACGTGTAGCAGAATATGTGCTATGTGCACAATACTGGGCAACCTGGTACAAAGTGTAGCAGCACTATACCTAGCAAGAACTCTCAGTAAAGTGTGCCTATGATACTGTAGCTTACAAACTGGGAGTTCAAGAGATATAAACCATATGGTGACTATAAATCACAAGTAAAAATACACTGCCAGTATATCTTGTGAAACAATCCTATATTAAACAGAAAGAAAACCTGAAACACTTGGCCCCTTCAGGTATAGCAATACAGGAATAGCCCATGAAGGGAAATACCCTTTGATAAGGCAACCACGCAGCAGCTACATGCACACACACATATATAGTCACAAGCGTACCATGCAGAAATTATGTACCATAAAACTGCACTGGACTAGCAATACACAGTAATACTTAGTATGGCTACTATATGTGTAAACAATAGCTATATCAAAGCACAGTAAACACTGGATGTATATCACAGGGTGTTTGCACCACACAACCCTGAATGTATGCACTTTCTTAAGTAACACTGTCCTAGTGACAGGTAGAATACTTAAGTGTCCTGTAAGAAGCACAGCACAGGCAATCAGACGGTTCTACAGAGGAGGATTTGCCCCAGCAGTCCTAGAAACAGCTCAGCTCAATCTGTGATGGCCGCTGGTCAGGATTGAGGGAGAGATATGCAGCTCCAGGGCGGGAACATTGCAGAAATGGTGCCCTGGGGCTGGGGCCTCGGGTCCGACCTGCTCCCCCTGCTGGCATTCCCACCGGGCGCTGCGGGCAGTTAATATAGTAGAACCCCCCCAGACCTGTGCCCCTTAACTGTCCCTGGTGGCTAGTGGAGCGGCTGCCCAGTACTCAGTGTCCACTCCAGCGCGCGCGAGGCTCGCCTCCTACGGCCATGCTGGATTGCGGTAATGTGTGGGCACAGAAGCCCCTTACCTCCCCCTTATCTGCGGCCCCATGATCCGGGAGGACGGCGGCGTGTGTGTGAGACTGACCTCTGTGAAGAAATCGACGCCTCCGCTGCAGTGACCCGGCAACCAGGGTGTGGGAGTATACAGCGCCACTGGGGGTGACAGAGCTGCAGCCAGAAACGTCTATAAAAACTTTCTCTGCTGCAGCTCTAGTAGATGTTGTAAAAGAATCTTCTTCTTTCTTTAAAATAAAACTATGAATAGGCTGCCTGAGTTAGCCCACTGTTAAGTGCCTGCTTACTGCAGGGCACCAACTTACAAACTGAGCTCCCTGTGCATGGAGGCGGGGTTATAGGGGAGCCGGCGCTGAGCATATTGGTAACAGTCAAAAGCTTTGAGCCTGTTGGTGCCTCGGATCAAGATCCTACTCTACACCCGATGTTAATCCTTGTGGAGCCCAGTGTACCGCGCAGCAGAAAAACCTCTACAGATTTTCCTAAAACCTGCATTTCAGTCTCATTATGAGCTATCCTAGATGAAATCTGGGATATCATTCCACAACGGTTCAGATTCAGAAGGTTGAGACATGACATTACATTCCTGAGTACATGGAATGGATTTCTCTGGGGAAGATACATACTCTGCAGCACAAGACAGAGTCCCTGTACACGGTAATGTGAGAAATATGTACACACACACACACACACACACACACACACACACACACACACACACGAAAATGTCAGTTTCCCCCAAGTACCTTCAGAGAGACACAGAGATAATGGAGCCAGCACCCACAGTGCCCCAGTAGGCCATTATATCATAAAAGCCTACCGCTGACTGTGCAACCTTAATAAGCTACACAGTGCCAAATAGTGACCAACACTCTCTCCCCCCCTTCTATAACCCCCTGGTACCGCACAGGATAGCTGGAGTTATTTGGAGGGTCAGCGCTCCCTGTCAGCGTCTCTGTGTGTGAATCTGCAGGGAGAAAATGGCGCTGGTGAGCTGCTGGATCCGCTCTGAGGAGAAGCTCAACCGCCTGTAATGGCACTTCTTCACGCACTTTGAAAGATTATACTGGCCTGAGGAAATTCATCGCTGGCAGCAGACAGAGTCCTTGATAGCCCAAGTGACCAGTGTATAGGGTTTTGCGCTGGCACAGGGCACACCTCACAGCTCCGCACAGTCTGCCTCTGAACTCTCCAGAGCGCTGCGCTTCCACCCTGAAGCCGCCATACGCGCCGGTTCCCCGCTGGTCGGGTTGCCGGCAATTTACTCACCACCGACTTCTTCTGGCTGTTAGGGGGTGGCGGCATGCTGCGGGAGTGAGTGGTCACCTCGTGGCTTGCAATCATCACCCTCAGGAGCTTAGCGTCCTGTCAGCGGAGATAGTGGCCATTAACCTCAGAGGGTTGGATACTACTCCCCCCCCTAAGTCCCACGAAGCAGGGAGGCTGTTGCCAGCAGTCTATATAAAAATGAACCCTGATGCACTTAGCCCCCTTCAGGGTACAGAATACAGGGATAGCAATATGTGTGAGATACACTGAATAGAGATCCAGGGCCGGTTCTAAGATTTGTGGCGCCCCGGGCAAAATATGGGGGCGTGGCTTCAATTGGGGGCGTGGTCAACGCGCTGAAAGAAAAAATAAAAATAAATAAAAAGTATACTTACCATCCCCGTTCCTGATCCAGACCCCCTCCGCCGGCGGCGCCGCTCTTCTCCTCTCCTCTCTTCTCTTCAATCTATGGGAGAGACGTTATTACGTCTCTCCCATAGAACAGCATAGACACTAGAGGTCAATTATGACCCCTAGTGTCTGTGCCACTATGCTGTGCGGTGCGCGATGACGTCATCGCGCATCGCACAGCAAAGATCCTCTAGACGAAGGGAAACTAGACCGTAGCGTCTAGTTTCCCTTCATGGAGAGGACCTTTGCTGTGCGGTGCGCGATGACGTCATCGCGCACCGCACAACTAAGGTCCTCTCAATGAAGGGAAACTAGACGCTACGCGTCTAGTTCCCTTCAAAGCGGGGGGGCACAGCAGGGCACTGCGGGGGGCACAGTGGCGGATCTTGCCCTGGTGCGGCGCCCTCCGGGTGGCGCCGGCGCCCTCCGGAAGGCGGCGCCCCGGGCAAAAGTACCGCTTGCCCGTGGCAAGAACCGCCACTGTAGAGATCACACAGCAGCTATTGGCACACACAGTCACATGTAAAATGTAGAAATTATTACAAACAACAATAAAACTGCACTGGACTAGCAATACTAAGTAACTGGACTACTGAGTAAAGCTATGTATGTATACAGATATAACAATGCACAGTAAATACTGGATGCATATCACAGGGTACATGTACTAAATATCCCTGAAGTTATGCACTTGTTCTTAACTAACACTGTCTAAATGACATGTAGTGTCCTGTAAATGCACAGCGCTGACAAGGAAGGCGGCTTTACAGAGGAGACATTGCCCAGCAGTCCCAGGATCAGTGCAGCTGTTTGTTAATGGCGCCCAAACGGTGACAGGGAGGGAGGAAGAGAGATGCAGGTCCGGGGCTGGAACATTTGCAGTAAATGGCGCCTGGGGCTGGGGGGAGGGGCTACAGGTCAGAACCTTATCCCCTCTGCTGGACTTCACCACCGGGTACTGCAGGGCATATAGAAAACGGATTATTAGCAATCCGACCTGTGCCCCTTGCACGGGTGGTCTAGTGGGGTCCCTGTACGGCCAGTGTCCATGCCAGCGTGCACGGTCCGTCTCCCAGAGACCGCGCCGGATCGCGATTTCAGCGGGTCCCGGCTGGGAGACCCTCTTACCTCCTCCCTATGATGCGACCACGCGATCCAGGAGAGCGGCGGGGGTGAGTGTGCTTGATGTGGACCGGAGCGCCTCCGCTGTAAGTACCCAGCAACCAGGGCGCAGGAGGGGGAGGTACGGGAGCCGCAGCACGATATGTCAGACTGACATATAGCACACCCGCTGGGGGAGGTGAGTGAGCCGCAGCACGATATGTCAGACTGACATATAGCACTTTTAAGTGCCTATACTGCTGCCCTTGAAGTCTTCTTTCTTCAAAAAGCTCATTTCAGGGCTGCCTAGCACAGCCTTCCCTATTAGCTGCCTGCACTGCAGGCACCAACTTACAAACTGAGCTCCAGTGCCTGGAGGCAGGGATATAGAGGAGGCGGCGCTATGCATCCTGGGAACAGTCAAAGCTTTTAGCCTCTTGGTGCCTCTGATCAAGATCCAACTCTACACCCCGATGTAATTCCCTGTGGAATCACAGTGTACCCCTCTGCAGAAAATAAAAAAATAAAGGAAACTCTGAAGCTCCAGAGAAATGCACCCGGCACCTTGGGCACATTTTTCTAAACTGAGTTTGGTAGGAGGGGCATAGAGGGGAGGAGCACACACATACACACACACTAAAGGTTTAAAGTGCCAGGCTCCAGTGGACCCGATTTATACCCCATGGTACTAAAGTTCGGATCCCCAGTATCCACTATGACGTAAGAGAAAACATGTGCAAAGAGAGTTAGATTTGGGTGGGTTATATGGTCTCTGTGCAGGGTAAATATTGGCTGCTTTATTTTTACACTGCAATTTAGATTTCAGTTTGAACACACTTCACCCAAATCTAACTCTCTCTGCACATGTTATATCTGCCTATCCTGCAGTGCACATGGGGCCTAATTCAGACCTGATCTTAGCAGCAAATTTGTTAGGAGATGGGCAAAAACATGTGCACTGCAGGGGGGGGCAGACATAACATGTGCAGAGAGAGTTAGATTTATCTGAAATCTAAATTGCAGTGTAAAAATAAAGCAGCCAGTATTTACCCTGCACAGAAACACTATAACCCACCCAAATCTAAGTCTCTCTGCACATGTTGTATCTGGCCCACCCTGCAGTGCACATGGTTTTGCCCATCCGCTAACAAATTTGCTGCTGCGATCAGATCTGAATTAGGCCCACTGTTTTCCTTTTCAGTTACAGACCATTGGACTGGCTTAAAACTCAGGCTTTTATTCTGTAACTTGTAGTTTACCCCTGCATTGCTTTTTTTTCATATTTTCTCCTGCGTCTCCCATTTCTCTGGCTGGGTCCACAGGTTATCCACAGGATAACATTGGGATATGCCGAAGCGACAGCGGAAATTGCACCGAACGGCCACAAGCTTTCTGGCCTCCCAGGATGCATCGGGGCTTCACCATATAATCCCACCCACTGACTCAGTCAAATCAGTTTTTTGTTTGGTGCCTTTATTATGTTATTTTTATAGTCTTACTATGTTTTTTTGAGCGACTTTTCTTAACAGCGTCTAAAACGCATACTGAAAAGAGTCGCTCCAACAACTCCCCACCGGGTCGCAACAACGCTTACCTTCGTGGTACAGTGCTGTCTCGACGGGCGTCTGTGTCGGATGTTCTAGCAGGTCCAGCAGACGTAACCAGGCTGTGGCCGGAGCATTGGAGGGAAGGTAAGTCTATGGATTTCCTCTTACTAGGGGAGTCCGGACACAGCTACACTGCTTTTGGTGGAGACGACAAACAGTGTGTTGATGCGCCGAACACGCTCTAGGGATCATAGGCGCCAGGACTGGGTTGAGGCCGCGATCCTTAAAGTTTAAGTCAACGGGGGGAATCAGACGCTCTCCTGGCCGCCCCTCCTCCAAGTTCATGACCAGTTTCCGCGCGTCTCCCGTCCATGAACTGAATGACCTCACTTCCGTTTCAGGCGCTACCATGAGGGTACTCTGTCGCAGCTTAGACGCCGCGGTTGTGTACACTAGAGATTGCCGGACCGATTTGCCTGCCTTAGCGTCTGCATACACGTGGCATTTCACTGAGCGTCCGTGTCCGTTAGTGAGCGTCCGTGTCTTGCATCAGTCATCAGAACGGCAGTGTACACCAGTAGCGTCTGAATCCACTCAGCGTCTTGCGAGCGTATTTGTTTGGATATGGAAGTGTGGTGAGTCTCCCTGTATCCCGCTCTATGGAGGAAGGGTATACAGTACTAAAAATTCTCTCTAGTTAGTATGAATTGTTAATTTTAGTACATATTGCATATGAGATCTGTATATTACTGTTGTTTCTGCATGTTATGTTTGAAAAGAACCAGTTAAAAACAGAAGTACAATTTTCCTACTTACTTGTAAGTTGTTATGGGGGTTGTATTCTCATATGACAATGTTTAATGCCTTAACATGTGACTGACTGCTAGTATGTGTGCTGACTTTTCTATGTCGTCAGTCCTGTTCTGACCCTCAATTCAGGTGCACGGTTGTGGTCAGATTGATCTCGCTTCTATATATCCATATATAGGTGATTTTCAGTCACAAATTGTGTAGTCATTAACAGATTATTACCATGTCTGTGAGCGGAAAAAGTGATGAGGATAGTTTATCAGGCACTCCTACATCCCTAGCATGTTTATCTTGTAAAACAGGGTTAATTGGTGTTGGCCAGTTGGTCACTTATGAGGGGATGTGTGCAAACTGTTTTTGCTTTTCAGCAAAGTAAAAAACAGGATTTGGTTCAACAACCAGTAGAGCCACCATGGAATATGATCGCAAAGACTTTGTCTTCAATAGCGGACAGGTTAACTCCGGTAGCACCACCCCAGGGGTTAGGTTACACTATTAACCCATACATGCAGCTCCCTTCCTACGCCTTGGTTCCAGTAGCCTCTACAAGTAACCAAAGGACAAGTAAGACTAAGACAGATGCGTCTATGTGGCAGACTACACAAGATGATACAACAGATGATGATACAGTATATTCAAATACTCCGTATGATGATCAGTCGCAGAGTTTTAGTTCAGAGGATGTAGCTGAACTTATTGACGCTGTGAAGGCTGTTCTCTCTTTGGAGAGCCAGCCAAAACAGTGTCAAAGTCTAAAGCACCTGTGTTTAAACGAACAAAGTCAGTTAAAACTGAATTCCCAGCGTCAGATGAGCTGACAGAAATGATGGAAGAATCTTTTGGCGACGCCCAATAAAAAGTATAAGATTCCGAAAAGATGGGATTCTTATTATCCATTTCCAGCTGCGGATTGTTCGAAAAGAGAAGTTCCTCCAAAAGTAGATGCACATGTACTGCGACTTGTGCATAAATCTGCTTTACCACTGTCATCTACCTCACTAAATGATGTCACAGACAGAAGGGTAGATAGCTTCTTGAAAAATATATTTTCTCTCGTAGGAGCAGTGGTAAGACCTGCTATGGCTTCGGCCTGGATAGCAAAGGCAATAGGCGAATGGATAGAGGAACTAGAGAATGGCCTCTCTTCTCCTAATAGGGAGCAAGAGTATCATTTAAGCCGTTTAAGACAACCTGTCCAATACTTGGAAGAAGCAGCAATTGATATGGGTACAGTTGCTTCTAAAGCTTCAGCCTTGACAATAGCCGCTCGTAGAGCAGTTTGGCTACGTACCTGGAAAGCAGATGCGGAATCCAAGAAATAATTGGAAGCATTGCCTTTCATCGGTAATATATTGTTTGGAAAAGAATTGTCTGATATCCTAGAATCAGTGGCTGAATCAAAAAAGGTCAGATTTCCGGCTAGTTATAACCCTAAGTCTAAGGGTTCAAAGTTTTCGCCCATTTCGATGGCAAGGCAAAGCGAAAGCTAAAGAGGAGTCTAAGCAACCCCAGTCCAATAGATCGGCAAGGGGTAGGAAGCAATGGGCTAGTAGAAAGCCAGCTTCCAAGCCTGAACAGAAACCATCAGCCTGAAGAGACGGGCCTCCGCCTGGAGGATTCCAGTGTTGGGGGCCGACTCCTTCATTTTGCACACATATGGCAACAGTCGACAACAGATGTTGGGTGCAGAAGGTGGTATCTCAGGGGTATGGGTTCCCATTCAGGAGGCAGCCTCCTCAAAGATTTTTTTGCACCAGCCCGTTTCGTATAGAGTCAAAGGCAAATGCCCTGCAAGAAGCAGTCCAACAATTACTGCAGTCAGGTGTGATTGTCCCAGTACCTCCATCACAAAGGGGACAGGGGTTTTACTCCAATCTATTTCTGATCCAGAAGCCAAATGGGTCATTTCGACCAATTCTCAATCTGAAAATGTTAAACAATACATTTGGATCCCAAGGTTCCACATGGAGACATTACGCTCCATAATGTTGGCTATGGAACCGGGAGATTACATGGTATCTCTGGATGTACAGGATGCTTACCTACATGTGCCTATAGCATGGTCTCATCAGTGCTACCTCAGGTTTGCCATCCTTCAGGAACATTTTCAGTTCCAAGCCTTGCCCTTTGGGCTAGCAACAGCACCCGGGGTGTTTACCAAAATTATGGTGGTTATGGCATCTTATCTCCGCAAGCAGGGGATAAGAATATTTCCATACCTCGACGACCTGTTAATCCTAGTACATTTGCAGGAGTTACTTTTGAGCCATCTTCAACAGACAATAGTTTGTTTACAGAGACACGGGTGGCTCATAAATTGGGAAAAATCGTCCCTGAATCCGTCACAGCGGATGGTTCATTTGGGGGCCATATTGGATTCAGACCTACAGAAAGTTTTCTTACCAGAGAAAAAGATGGTCAAGGTGCAGGTCATGACTCAGGAAGCGTTGCACACCAGACAATGTCAGTCCATGCAGCAGTGCGACTGTTGGGTCTGATGGTATCAACCTTTGACATGGTGGAATATGCGCAATTCCACTCCAGACCATTACAGCACCTTATTCTGACCAAATGGAACGGAAATCATCAGACGATAAAAAAGCAGATGATAAAGTTTCCAGTAAACGTAAAAAGGTCTCTAGCGTGGTGGCTACAGACAGACCATTTAAACAAGGGGAGACCCTTTTGGATAAAAGAATGGCAAGTCCTGACAACAGATGCCAGTCTGCAAGGCTGGGGTGCGGTACTCAGAAGCCTTTGGTTCCAGGGAAAATGGACCGTAAGGGAAAGTCGCCTGCCAATAAATCTGTTGGAAAGAAGGGCCATTTACATGGCTCTAGTTCAGGCAAAGGACAGTCTGCAAGGAAGACCAGTCCAGATTTGCTCAGACAATGCGACAGCAGTAGCGTACTTCAATCATCAAGAAAGAACTCACAGCAAAAGATTGATGGAGGAAGTAACTCCCATTCTAAGATGGGCAGAACTCAATCTCCCAGCATTGTCAGCAGTGTTTGTCCCAGGTGTATTGAACTGGGAAGCGGACTTTCTTAGTCAGCACACCATTCAGGAAACCGAATGGGCATTACACCCAGAAGTGTTTCAGACAATAGTGAACAGATAGGGTCTACCAGAGATAGACCTCATGGCGCCTCGTATAAACAACAAAGTTCCGAAGTACGTATCGAGAACAAAGGATCCCGGAGCGGTCCTTGTAGACGCACTGTCAGTAGAATGGAAATTTCATCTGGTGTATCTGTTCCCTCCAATATCTCTGTTACCCAGAGTAGTGAGAAATATAAAGCAAGCAAAGGGAGCAATAATTCTAATAGCTCCAGCTTGGCCAAGAAGGCATTGGTACACAGATCTACTGAGAATGTTCGTGGAAGCACCGATACTGCTCCCTCAACGTCCAGATCTGCTAATGCAGGGTCCTTGTTGGCACAGTCATCTGGATCGTCTGTCTTTGACGGCGTGGCTGTTGAAACCTCTATCTTAGAAGCTAGAGGATTTTCAAAACAAGTAATCCAAACTATGCTTAGAGCAAGAAAGCCTTCTTCAGCTCGTGTGTATCATAGAATATGGCAAGCCTATATTCATTGGTGTACTGAAAAAAGTTTGAATCCAAGATCTTTTAAAGCAGGGGTGGCCGGACTTTTGGGACCTGGGATCTATTTTTTGTTTACTTACTTACCGGTGATCTACCGGCGTCAAATAACACCAATAGTAACGCTCACATTTAAAAATATCTTTAATATTGATGCCATCAAATAACAGCACCAATAATAATGCACACATTTAAAAATAGCATTAAGAATGACATCAAATAACCCCCCTCTGTGCAGATCCCCCCCTTCCATTCCCCTGCATAATAGCCCCCTGTATAACAATTCACTCTGTGCAGATCCTCCACCCTTTGCAGATCGTCCCTACCCTTGTGAAGAAACACCCCTTTGGGAAGATACCATGCTCTGCACAGATCTCCCCCTTTGCATCATCCCTCCCCTTGTGAAGAAACCCCCCTTTGCATAACTTGCCTGACAAGTTGTCACGCTTCCTAGCTTCAGTCCACCCTCTCCCCACAGTCACGGCTCCCGCTATAACGCTGCATGGCCTCCCGCTGGCTGCTTTTCTTGTCATCGCCACCGCCGGCTGGATCAAACTGGATCCAATTAGTGCCCAGGCTCCTCACATCGCGAGTGACGTCATTATGTCACCTGTGCACCTGCACACTGCATCCCTGGGAACTGTGAAGAGAAGCAGCGGCAGCAGGCTCCTTACAGTTATTTTCTGTTAAGTCTGTCATGATCTACTGGAGGATGCTCCGCGAGCTACCGGTAGATCGCAATCTACCTTTTGGCCACCTCTGTTTTAAAGTATCCAGGATTTTGGATTTCCTTCAAGCAGGATTGGATAAAGGTTTGAAAGTAGCTTCCTTGAGAGTTCAAGTATCAGCATTAACTGTATGGTTTCAGCGAAAGATTGCTGATTTACAGGATGTACGTACTTTCTTTCAGGGAGTTGTACATATTCAACCTCCATTTGTTCCTCCTGCAGCTCCCTGGGATTTGAATCTAGTTCTTAAATTCCTACAGGGACCTCCGTTAAATGGTTAACGGCTAAAGTACTTTTTCTACTGGCAATGGCGTCAGCCAGAAGAGTGTCAGATTTAGGAGCGTTATCGTGTAAGTCTCCTTTCCTAAGTTTTTTTCCAGACAGAGCAGTTCTCAGAACGAGATCTGGTTATCTTCCGACGGTGGTTTCAAAGTTTCACCTTAATGAAGAGATTGTAGTCCCATCTTTTCAGGTATCAGGACTTTCTGAGGGAGAAGCGTCGCTGGACGTAGTCCGAGCATTAAGAATCTACATAGATCGTACTAGTGCCATCAGAAAAACAGATTCTCTCTTCATCCTCTATGGATTTCATAGAAGAGGATGGCCTGCTAGTAAACAGACGCTGGCAAGCTGGCTCCGAATGGTAATATCAGAAGATTATTCTCATGCAGATCTCCCTACTCCGGCTAATGTTTCTGTTCACTCTACACGTAAGGTAGGTCCTTCATGGGCAGCACAACATGGTGCTTCAGCAGAACACATTTGTAAGGCAGCCACATGGTCTTCCATAAACACATTCATCAGACATTATGCCTTGGATACTTTTGCATCTCATGACGCAGACTTCGAGCGAAAAGTCCTCCTGTGTAATCAGGAGCGTCCCCACCACTAAAACTAGCTTTGGAAATCCCAATGTTATCCTGTGGATAACCTGTGGACCCAGCCAGAGAAATAGACGTTATGGTAAGAACTTACCGTTGATAACGTAATTTCTCTTATGTCCACAGGTATCCACAGGGGTCCCACCCTGACGCACCTGATTTGAGGATCTTGACAATCACTAAACCTCTTCCCTCTTGTATGGAAGGGTGTGTATGTGTGTTCTTATCGCCTAAATAGGTTTCTACCCGATGCTCCTGCCTAATCGCTGTGGAAAGAACTGATTTGACTGAGTCAGTGGGCGGGATTATATGGTGAAGCCCCGATGCATCCTGGCAGGCCAGAAAGCTTGTGACTGTTTGGTGCCATTTCCACTGTCGCTCCAGCATATACCAATGTTATCTTGTGGACTTAAAAGAAATTACGTTATCAACGGTAAGTTCTTACCATAACGTCTATTTCCTCTGTCTGCCCCTCTATGTTCTGCCTGCCACTTCTGCGACCTTCTCCACTCTTTCTCTTTCAATTTTCTTTACCTTCAGTCCTCCTCCATGGGACCAATGTCTTCAGATGCCACGCTGCCTCCACCCAGTCACAAATGGAGCGTCATTTGCATGGTGAGTGCACTTTAGGACTGGATGGAAGTGCATCCAGCAGGTGACTAGTGACAGTTGCATGCACTGTTCATGAACTAACTCGATGACATCACTTACCTAGCGATCAGCTTTATTATATAAATTTCCTGGTGTGTGAAGCAAGTGCATATCCAATATTATGAACTGTGCCGGAGTAAACTCAGTGGTCTGGGAATTGGTTGATAGATCTACAGTAGAAAGATAGCCAGTCAATAGGTCGACCCCAAATTGTCAACATGCAAAAGGTCGACAGGGTTAAAATGTTGACAGATAAAAGGTAGACAGTTACACAAAGAATTGGATAATCCCGCACCAGTTTTAGCATGCTTTCCTATAGATACACATTAAATTAACAGTGTTTTTTTCTGCTTTACACAAGAAATATCTTTAGTCATTCACCATGAATGTTCTTGTTTGCAGGTGCTCTACTAATGCTTATGGGTCCCGCAAAACCAGAAAGAGAAAAAGAAGCATTTTAATTGGACGCACAAAACCACGAATCCTTTTCTAGATAAAATAACTGTTCTTTATTAGATATACAGTAAAATAATTTTAGGAATTGGTGAAATATTAAAATATAGTGTGAATAAGAAAAACAAAGTGTGATATTAAAAATACTCTATTCCGATCAGTGATCTTTCAATGTGAATTTTAATACACAATAAAAGGCTACTTTGCGCATAAATGATTTTGTGTTGGTGTCTTATTTATATTGTCCTGTATATAGCTCTCTTAATTAATGCGACAGACTTACAGTGTGAGTTATTTTCCTCTTATACTGGTAAGATGAATTCGCAGCACTTGCAAATACCTTCGTAAACTGTAGCTATTTGTACTGTTACCAACATGTAATTCAACAATGTATCACTATTTGCTCTCCATACAGAAAGAGGTAATTCACCCACTACCTGCCTTCAAATACCATACTGGTTTCTATTAGTATCTTGTAGGATATATACTCTATCCTTTATTAGAGAGTACCGTGTGTGTCTATTATTACTGAGGTTTCTGTTTATGGATGGGTTTCCCACAGTATCTGTTCTTATACATGTCTCTTTATCTGCTGGGCAGTCATTAATTATACTGCTCTGCTGATGTTATAATTGACTTATTTATCATTAAAAACCCCCACAGGTTGGTGTACATGTTATCACGTTGGTAATGGTTCAGGTCTCGTCACACAGTGTACAGCCGTGTCGGCTGGGCAATTTGGCATTACACTACCCCTTAGAAGCATTTGTTCAGCACTGTGTCACCCAAAATTGCGCACGTTGGGATTAATGCTTTCATTATTAATATTTAAGAGTGCAGTCAAGGGGGTGATCTATCACATTGACGCCCAGCTCTCGTTGTTGGCACCACTATCTCAGCGCTATGTCACCCCAGACCTGCACACGTTTACATCCGTGCTCTTATTGCTTAATCTAAGGGTGCAGTCAGGAGGGTGATCGTTCGCGTTGCCGCTTGGCTGTATTCACATGCTGAGCCTAGCGTGTTTGCGGTTAGACGCTGGGAGTCACGCGCTGTCTCTCTCCGTCTGACGGCTTCCACGCGTATGTTGTTTTTTCTACTTGTATTGTGTACTGTAGGGTCCAAACTATGTGGTTCACAATCATCTGAATCCCTTCAGAATGTCTCCCATGAAAAGAAATTTCAAGGCAGTGCCACACTGGAAGATATTTTAAACTATATCGCACATTTTCACCCTTCTGAGCGACATAGTTTAATATATATTGCAGTGTGGCCAATGCGAACGATGAACAATGTGTGCTCCCGTAGGCCGTAAACTAAGTAGTCTGCCGTCTGTCCCTGCAGCTCAATTCTGACTATATCATTGACAACACAGTGCATATCATTCAGTCATTCATGAAATAGCTCAGTGTGGCTACTCGGTCTGGTTCATTATCGTTCATCGGGTGTGGATCATCAAATCGACAGTATCTAGGTCGACAACGTTTAGGACGACCACTATAGGTCGACAGTCACTAGGTCGACAGGGTTGGAAGGTCGACAGGGTTTCTAGGTCGACAGGTCAAAAGGTCTCCATGTGTAACCGTGGTACCCAAATGTATTTGTTTAACATTTTGAGATTGAGAATTGGCCAGAATGACCCATTTGGCTTCTGAACCAAAAACAGGTTGGAGTAAAAACCCTGTCCCCGTTGTGCAGGAGGTACTGGAATAATTACTCCTGACTGAAGAAATTTTAGCACTGCTTCTTGCAGGGTTCTGGCCTTCGCCTCTATACGAGATGGACTGGTGCAGAAGAACCTTCGAGGTGGCTGCTTCTTGAAAGGGAAAACATAACCCAGAGATACCACTTCTTGCACCCAAGCAGCTGTTGTCGACTGCTGCCATATGTGTGCAAACTGAAGAAGTTGGCCCCTACCCTAGGGTCCCCCCGGCGGAGGCCCGCACCATCAGGCTAATGGCTTATGTTCTGGTTTGGAAGCTGGCCCTCTGGTGGCCCATTGCTTCTTTGCCTTACCAAACGTATTGTATTGGGGCTGCTTAGAATCACTTTTTCCTTTTGTTTTTCCTTGCCACCGAAATGGCCGAAAAACCGAACCCCTAGGCCTGGGGTTATAATTGGCAGAAAACCTGACCTTCTTGGATTCTGCTTCTGACTCCAGAATATCTGTCAATTCCTTACCAATCAGAATATTCCCAACAAAAGGCAAACATTCCAGAACCTTCTTAGATTCTGAATCAGCTTTCCATGTATGTAGCCAAATTGCTCTGCGAGCAGTTACCGTTAAGGCTGACGCCTTGGAAGCAATAGTATCCATATCTATTGCCGCTTCTTCTAATAATACCGCAGCCTGCTTCATGTGAGCTATATGGGATTCCTGCTCCCTAGTGGGTTATGCAAGCCCATCTTCCAGTACGTCAGCCCATTCAGCTACCGCCTTTGCCATCCAAGCTGAAGCCATAGCTGGCCTTATGACTGCCCCTGACAGAGAAAATATGGTTTTCAAAAACCAATCCACTCTTCTGTCTGACATCATTTAATGATGTTGACGGTAAAGGCAATATAGATTTTCGCACTAATCGAATGATGTGCATATCTACCTTAGGAGGCACTTCTCTTTTTAAACAGTCCCCAGCTGGAAAAGAGTAATAGGAATCCCACTTTTTTGGAATTCTTTATTTTTTATTGGGTGTAGCCCAAGCTTCCTCCATGATTTCCGTCAGCTGATCTGACCCTGGAAACTCGGCCCTAACTGTTTTGGGACGTTTAAACACAGGTGCCTTAGTTTTTACCACCGGCTCTGCTGAATCCTCTAGGGACAGAATAGACTTCATTGCTCAAATTAATTCAGCTATATCCTCTGAGCTGATACCTTCTACCTGTTCTTCATATGCTGAAGCAGAGTATATAGAGCTATCATCATCTGATGTATCATCCTGTGTAGCCTGTGAATTTGATGATATATTTACCCTCGGTTTATCAGCTTGTTTATTTGGAGAAGCTGTTGGGGCTATACCGTAAGAAGGGAGCTGCATGTATGGGTTAATAGTGTACCCTACTCCTGAGATTGAAGCTGTAGGGACTACCCGTTCAGCTATACTGGACAAGGTCTGTGCAAACATAGCCCAAGGTGGATCTATCTGCCGTTGAACAGGGATCTGCCTTGCAATCTGCTGAAACACAAAACAATTTGTACATAACCCATCATGCGCCAGATCCTGAGAGGATAATCCCACTTTGCAGGACAAACATGTTATGAGTGTTGGTGTTACTGTTAATGTAACCTCGTCACCTTTGCCGCTCTTAGACATGGATAAATAATCAGCTTTTCACAGTGTACTACACAATTTGTGACTGTAAGCACTTTACTATATTTAAGGTGATATCAATCTGACCCCAACCCATGCACCAGCATGGAGCCTCAGAAGAAACCACTGACAACATATATAAAGTCACCAATCACACTAGCAGTCAGTCACATGTTATATTAGTCATATGAGCATATTATCAACTACAAACACATTTCAAAGTATGTAGGAGTACATATTACTGAATTCTGTTCTATACAGTTCTTTAACGTATTCAGACGCATTGCGAAGAAAACCACAGTAATGTACACAGACTCATATGCAATACGCACTAACGTTAACTATTCCTACTGACAAAAAGTACATAGAATTTTAGTGCTGTATAACCCGTACTCAATAGAGTGGGATACAGGGAGGGGATCGGTATGAAATACCTCCAGTCAAAATCCCGACAGCAGTTGACCAACGGTCAAAATCCCGATAAGGTCAAAATCCCGACATGGACAAAATACCGACATGTAAAATGCCGACAGGTCAAAATACCGGCATGCGGTTTTCATTGGGTTTTTGTGTGTATGTCGACATAGGTCGACATGGCCATCATATAAGTGTATCGCATCCCCTCGCATGGCTCGCCAAGCTTCGGGCATGGTGCCTCGCTGTGCTCGGCACACTATTATATTCCCCCTCCAGGTCCACTGGGATGGTAAAGTGTGAAGTCGGTTTCAATAAAAAAAATCATGAAAAACTCATGTCGTCTTTTTTTGCCTGTCGGTATTTTGACCTTGTCGGTATTTTAAATGTCGGTATTTTGTCCATGTCGGGATTTTGACCGTCGGTCAATTTCTGACGGGATTTCGACCGTCGGGATTTTGATTGGAGGTAAATTTACTGCATCTCACAGGGAGACTCACCCCACTTCCAAGATCGATCAATATGTTAGCGAACGCTGAGTGGATCCAGACGCTACTAGTGTACACTGCCGCTCCGGGAACTTTTCGTGAACACAGACGCACTGTGCATGTAGATGCACCAGTCATACAGACGCCTGTACTATGACCCGGTCTCCTCAAGGTAGCGCTTAGTGTACACAGACACAGCGGCCTATGCTGCAACCGAGACCCCTCGTGGTAGCGTCTGAGACGGAAGTGAGGCAATCAGTTCATGGCGGGAGACTGGCGGAAACTGGTCATGAACTCGGGGGAGGGGCGACCAGGAGAGCGTCTAACTCCCCACCACTGACATCAACCCTAGGGATCGCAAGTGTCAGAATGTTGATCGGAAGAACGGTCTCCTGACTTGACCATTTTCCTTGGACCTGCTCCCCTTGGGTGACTGCTCCCCACCCTCTGAGGCTTGCGTCTGTAGTTAGCAGAATCCAATTTCAAATCCCGATCCGTAGACCCTCGGTTAGGTGAAACATCTGAAGCCACCACAGAAGGGAGACAGACGTATCCTCTGGGGCATGTGAAGATGCAATCCGGACCACTTGTCCAACAGATCCAGCTGGAAGGGTCTTGCGTGAAGCCTTCCATACTGTAGTGTCTCGTAAGAGGCTACCATCTTTCCAAGGAGGTGGATGCAAAGATGCACTGGTATCCAGGACGGTTTCAGGACGTCCTGCACTATTGACTGGATCATCAATGCCTTTTCTATCGGAAGAAACACCTTCTGTGCATCTGTATCTAGTATCATTTCCAAGAACAGAAGTCTCCTTGTTGGGTCCAGGTGAGATTTCGGCAGGTTCAGAATCCACTCATGATCCTGGAATAGGCGAGTCGACAGGGCAATGCTGTGCAACAACTTCTCTCTGGACGGTGTCTTGATCAGCAGGTCGTCCAGATATGGTATAATGTTCACCCCCTGTATGCGGAGGAGAAACATAATCTCTGCCATTACCTAGGTAAACCCCCTTGGTGCCAAATGGCAGGGCCTGGAACTGGTAGTGACAGTCCTGCAATGCAAACCTTAGATAAGCCCGATGAGGCGGCCAAATCGGAACATGAGACACCAGGACTTCCCCTTCCTCCAGACTCGAGAGCACCGCTCTCAGAGACTATCTTGAATTTGAACACCCTTAAATACGAGTTCAGTGACTTGAGGTTCAATATGGGCCTTACCAAACAATCCAGTTTCGGTACCACAAATAGGATGGAATAAAATAATTTGTATTGTAGGTGAATTGGAACTGGAACAATGACCTGGGCCTGTACCAGTTTCTGAATTGCTGCCAGTAAGGTCAAACTTGCTTCTGGAGAAGTTGGTAAGCCTGATGTGAAGAATCTGAGAGGCAGGAGATCCTGAAACTCCAGTCTGTAACCCTGTGTGATAAGATCTTTTACCCAGGGATCTTGGCATGATATTGCCCAAATGTGACTAATATAATGCAACCTGGCTCCCACCTGCCTGTCTTCCAGGCAGTGTGTGCCACCGTCATGCTGAGGGCTTTGAGGAAGCGGACCCGGAGGCCTATTCCTGAGAGCCTGCAGCAGCAGGTTTTCTGGGTTTACCTCTATTCCCTTTGAAGGTTGTAGAAGAACCCTTGGATTTGCCTTTACATTTTTCTGTCTGAAAGGACTGCAGAGTTGGAGCAGAGTAGGTTTTCCTAGCTGGTGTTGCTGCGGAAGGAAGGTATGTAGACCTACCCGCCGTAGCCTTGGATATCCACATATCCAGTTCATCTCCAAACAAAGCCTCATCCATGAATGGTAGGCTTTCCACGAATCCACCTCCGCAGTCCACTGACGTAGCCACAAGCCACTGCGTGCTGCCACTGCCATGGCAGTGGTGCGTGCGTTGAGTAGACCAATTTCTTTGATAACCTCCACCATAAAGTTAGCAGAATCCTGAATATGCTGCAGGAGTAAAACAATATCGTCCCTGGTTAAGAAATCTAAACCGTCAATTAGATTACCTGTCCATTTAGCAATTGCCCTAGTGATCCATGCACAAACAATAGTGGGTCTCTGGGCCACCCCAGCCGATGTGTATAAAGACTTGAGAGTGGTTTCAATCTTGTGGACAGCAGCGTCTTTTAAGAACGCAGCCCCGGAAACCGGTAAGACACAGATGCGTCCACAATTGGCGGGTTATCCCATTTCTTCCTATCCTCTGCAGGAAAGGAAAAGGAAGAAATCAATCTCTTAGGGATCTGAAACTTTTTATCAGGGTTTACCCACATTTCTTCAAAAATAGTATTTTAATACCTACCGGTAAATCCTTTTCTCCTAGTCCGTAGAGGATGCTGGGGACTGCAAAAGGACCATGGGGTATAGACGGGATCCGCAGGAGACATGGGCACACTATAAGACTTTGAATGGGTGTGAACTGGCTCCTCCCTCTATGCCCCTCCTCCAGACCTCAGTAATAGGAACTGTGCCCAGGGAGACGGACATTTCGAGGAAAAGGATTTTTGTTACACTAAGGGTGAGATACATACCAGCTCGCACCACAAACACACCGTACAACTGGATTAGCAGGAATACCAGATAACAGTATGAACTAAAAGCAGCAACAAGCTGAACGTTATGTTATACGTTATGTTATACAACCTACGTGTAACTGAAAACAACCACTAACAATACAACTGCAAGTAACAGTCCACACTGGGATGGGCGCCCAGCATCCTCTACGGACTAGGAGAAAAGGATTTACCGGTAGGTATTAAAATCTTATTTTCTCTTACGTCCTAGAGGATGCTGGGGACTCCAAAAGGACCACGGGGTCTATACCAAAGCTCCAGACCGGGCGGGAGAGTGCGGACAACTCTGCAGCACCGATTGAGCAAACATGAGGTCCTCATCAGCCAGGGTATCAAACTTGTAGAACTAAGCAAAAGTAGACCATGTAGCTGCTCGGCAAAGCTGAAGTGCTGAGACCCCTCGGGCAGCCGCCCAAGATGAGCCTACCTTTCTGGTAGAATGGGCCTTCACTGACTTCGGCAACGGCAGTCCAGTCGTAGAATGAGCGAGCTGAATCGTATTACAAATCCGGCGTGCAATAGTCTGCTTGGAAGCAGGATTTCCAATCTTGTTGGAAGCATACAGTACAAACAGAGCCACCCGTTTTCCTAACAAGAGCCGTTCTGGCGACATAAATTTTCAAAGCTCTTACGACGTCAAGAGATTTTGGCACAGTCACGGCATCCGTAGCCACAGGCACCACAATAGGTTGATTTATATGAAACGAAGAAACCACCTTCGGCAGAAATTGCTGCCGAGTCCTCAATTCCGCTCTATCCACATGGAAAATCAAACATGGGCTCTTATGAGACAGAGCCGCCAATTCCGACACCCGTCTAGCGGACGCCAAGGCCAAAAGTATGACAACTTTCCAAGTGAGAAATTTCAACTCAACCTTCCGCAAAGGTTCAAACCAGTGAGACATAAGAAATTGTAACACCACGTCAAGATCCCATGGTGCCACGGGTGGCACAAACGGAGGATGGATATGCAGCACTCCCTTCACAAAAGTCTGAACCTCAGGAAGGGCGGCCAATTCTTTTTGAAAGAAAATAGATAAAGCCGAAATCTGCACTTTGATGGAACCCAATTTCAGGCCTGCATCCACGCCTGCCTGCAAAAAATGGAGGAAACGACCCAGCTGAAACTCCTCCGTAGGAGCTTTCCTTGCTTCACACCACGACACATATTTTCTCCAAATATGGTGATAATGCTTTACCGTGACCTCCTTTCTAGCCTTAAGGAGAGTGGGGATGACTTCCCCGGGAATACCCTTTCGAGCTAGGATTTGGCGTTCAACCTCCACGCCGTCAAACGCAGCCGCGGTAAGTCTTGAAATACGCACGGCCCCTGCAGTAACAGGTCCTCTCTGAGAGGAGGCAGCCAAGGATCTTCTATGAGCAATTCCTGAAGATCCGGGTACCAGGCCCTCCGTGGCCAATCTGGAACGACGAGTACTGCCGTAACCCTTGTTTGTCTTATGATCCTCAACGCTTTTGGAATGAGAGGAAGTAGAGGGAACACATACACTGACTGAAACACCCACGGAGTTACCAGGGCGTCCACTGCACTGGCTTGGGGGTTCCTTGACCTGGAACAATACCTCGGAAGCTTCTTGTTGAGGCGATACGCCATCATGTCTATTTGAGGAATTCCCCAACGCCTTGTCACTTCTGCAAATACCTCTTGATGAAGCGCCCACTCTCCTGGGTGGAGATCGTGTCTGCTGAGGAAGTCTGCTTCCCAGTTGTCCACGCCCGGAAGGAAGACTGCTGACAGAGCGCTCACGTGCTTTTCCACCCAGCGGAGAACTCTCGTGGCCTCTGTCATCGCCGCTCTGCTCTTTGTTCCACCCTGGCGGTTTACGTACGCCACCGCTGTTACGTTGACCGACTGAATCAGGACAGGTAGACCTTGAAGGTTTTCCGCTTGCAGAAGGCCGTTGTAAATGAACTCCAGAACATTTATGTGGAGACAAGTTTCCTGGCTTGACCATTTTCCCTGGAAACTTCTTCCTTGTGTGACTGCTCCCCAGCCTCGGAGACTTGCATCCGTGCTCAGCAGGACCCAATCCTGGATCCCGAACCTGCGTCCCTCTAGAAGGTGAGAACTGTGCAGCCACCACAGGAGAGAAATTCTGGACCTGGAAGATAGACTTATTTTGCGTTGCATGTGTAGGTGAGTCCCGGACCATTTGTCCAGCAGGTCCCACTGAAACACCCAGGCATGAAACCTGACAAACGGAATGGCTTCGTACACCGCAACCATCTTCCCTAGCACTCGAGTGCATTGATGAATCGACACTCTTGCCGGTTTCAGAATCTCTTTGACCATGCCTTGGATTTCCAGAGCTTTTTCCGCCGGAAGAAACACTCTCTGCAGTTCCGTGTCCAGGATCATGGCCAAGAAAGGCAGCCGAGTTGTCGGAATCAACTGAGACTTTGGCAAATTTAGAATCCACCCATGATGTTGCAGAACCGTCAGGGAGAGCTCCTCATTTCTTAGCAACTGCTCCTTCGATCTCGCCTTTATCAGGAGATCGTCCAAGTACGGGATAATTGTGACACCCTGCTTGCGTAGGAGTACCAACATTTCCGCCATGACTTTGGTGAAGTCCCTCAGGGCCGTAGAAAGCCCAAACAGCATCGTCTGAAATTGGTAATGAGAATCCTGCAAAGCAAATCTCAGGAAAGCTTTATGTGGAGGATATATCGGGACGTGCAAGTAGGCATCTTTTATGTCGACTGACGCCATAAAATCCCCCCCCCCCCTTCTAGACTGGAGATCACTGCTCGAAGAGATTCCATCTTGAACTTGAAAGTTTTCAAATACAGATTGAGGGAATTTAGGTTCAGGATCGGTCTGACCGAGCCGTCCGGCTTTGGCACGACAAAGAGGCTCGAATAGAACCCTTCTCCCCGTTGGGACGGGGGTACCGGGACAATGACACTATGTATCGCCGCACTCACTACTTCCCTTTCTGGGATCGAAACTGGCAAGGCTGATTTGAAAAATCGATGGGGGGGGGGGCATCTCCTGAAACTCCAGTTTGTACCCTTGGATCTAGGCCTGAGTGAAACCAGACCTGACTGAAAAGTCGGAGACGGGCCCCAACCGGCATGGACTCCCAGAGGGATGCCCCAGCGGTGGACTTGGCAGAGGCCGGGGAGGACTTTTGGTCCTGGGAGCCTGACACAGCAGGCAACCTTTTTCCCCTTCCTCTACCTTTTGAAGCAAGGAAGGACGAGCCTCTTCCTTTTTTGTATTTGTTAGGCCGAAAAGGACTGCATCTGATAATGGGGTGCCTTTTTCTGTTGTGCGGGAACATAAGGAAGAAAAGATGACTTACCCGCTGTAGCGGTAGGCACCAGGTCAGCGAGGCCGTCACCAAACAAGACACTACCTTTATAAGGGAGAGCTTCCATAGCTTTATTGGAGTCGGCATCAGCATTCCATTGATGAATCCACAGCGCTCCCCTGGCCGAGACTGCCATGGCATTAGCCCTTGATCCCGAGAGGCCAATATTCCTCGCTGCATCCTTTAGGTAAGCTGCAGCGTCCCTGATATAACCGAGAGTCAAAAGAATGTTATCACTATCGAGCGTATCCATGTCCGATGCCAAATTATCAGCCCACTTAGCAATAGCACTACTCACCCATGCCGATGCCACGACAGGTCTGAGGAGTGCACCTGTAGTGACATAAATAGCCTTTTATTTACGATCCGCAGGATCCTTGAGGGCAGCAATGTCGGGAGACAGAAGCACCACCTTCTTGGACAGCCGGGACAGAGCCTTGCCCACATTGGGAGATGACTCCCACTTTTCCCTGTCGTCAGAGGGGAAAGGATATGCCATAAAATTCTCTTGGGAATCTGCCACCTTTTATAAAGGTGATTCCCAAGCTTTTTCACAATGAGCGTTCAGTTCATGAGAGGGGGGAAACGTCACCTCAGGTTTCTTTCCCTTACACAAACAAACCTTTGTATCAGGAACAGCAGGTACTTCAGAAATATGTAAAACATCTTTAATAGCCACAATCATGTACTGAATACTCTTAACCAATTTTGGATGTAAACTGGCTTCACTATTGTCGACACTGGAGTCAGAGTCCGTGTCAGTATCCGTATCAGCTATTTGGGTAAATAAACGCTTTTGTGACCCTGAGGGGACCTGTACCTGGGATAAAGCGTCCTCCATGGATTTTCTCCACGTTTGTGTCTGAGAATCAGATTTATCCAACCTCTTAGACAATAACACCACATTTGCATTCAATGTACTCAACATATTCACCCAATCAGCAGTCGGCGGTGCCGACAGTCACTCCCAAATCCTTCTCTGCGCCCCCAGTAACTTCCTCCGGGGAAGACATGTCGACACACTGTACCGACACACACGCACTCACACCGGCAATAGGGGACAGACCCACAGGGAAGACTGTTAGAGAGAGCACAGAGGGAGTATACCAGCTCACACCCCAGCGCCCATATACTACTGAAACAATAATATATGATCACTGCGCTGTTTAAATAGCACCAATTGACTGTGCCCCCCCCCCCCCCCCCCGTTTTGCTCCCTGTACTCACTAAGGAGAGTGGAGGTCCGGGCTAGCGTCTCTGCAATGTCTGTGAAGAGAGAAAATGGCGCTGGTAAGCTGTGTGGCCTAAGCCACACCCCCTCCCGGCGCGCTGTAGTCCCGCTCGATTTCAAATAATTATACTGGCGGGTTCTTATATTTAGTGCCTGGGCACTTATAACATGCTCTTTTGCCAGTTTAAAACTTCAGTAACCTGCTGAGTGCCGTTGGTGTATGTGTGGGAGCATGGGGCGTAGCGCGACCGCTGCGCTTTACCTCCGTTACTTAAGTCTTCTGCAGTCACTGAAGTCTTCTTTCTTCTGTATACTCACCCGGCTTCTTTCTTCTGGCTTCCGTGAGGGGGTTGACGGCGCGGCTCCGGGAACAAGCAGCTAGGCGCACCCAGTGATCGAACCCTCTGGAGCTAATGGTGTCCAGCAGCCTAAGAAGCAGAGCCTTTAACTCAGAAGAAGTAGTTCTGACTTCTCTCCCCTCACTCCCACGAAGCAGGGAGCCTGTAGCCAGCAGGTCTCCCTGAAAATAAAAAACCTAACTTAAAGTCTTTTCAGAGAAACTCAGGAAAGCTCCCCTAGTGTGTGTCCAGTCTCTCTGGGCACAGAATCTAACTGAGGTCTGGAGGAGGGGCATAGAGGGAGGAGCAAGTTCACACCCATTCAAAGTCTTATAGTGTGCCCATGTCTCCTGCGGATCCCGTCTATACACCTTGGTCCTTTTGGAGGCCCCAGCATCCTCTAGGACGTAAGAGAAAAGGGCATGTAATTCCTTTGAAGCAGGGAAGGTAGCCGAGGATTTCTTTTTAATATTAAAATAAGATTCCTCTTCAACTTCATCTGTCTTGTCAGGAATATGTAGGACAGTTCTGATAGCCTCGAGGGCCTATATTCCCTGTGACAGGACGGTATCTCCCCCACTCGTATCCACTTCAGCACTTCAGGATCTGATGTATCAGGATCCGTATCACCCTGCATGATTTGGGCCAGAGTACATTTTTGTGGGCAAATGGCGAGAGCTTGGGGTGCAGGCATGGGAGCTGAATCTCTTTGTATCAGGTCCTCCATAGACTGCCGCAAGAATTGTGTTTCCTTTTCATTATTAGACAGCTTAGTTGAAATATTTGAATTCATCCCTTTAATGGAAGCAAACCACGGGGGATCAGCCCCACTGGACTAGGAGTGAACACTATCCTGAGTACAGGGTAGTGAGTCCCCAGGGGATGAGACATTCAGCTGTACAAGAAACACAGTCCCTGAACATGATTGTAAAGGGACCCCTACACCTACACACACAATAGGTGAAAACACAGTATATGTAGGCAGGGTCTTAGAGAGACACAGAATTCAGAGCCAACCACATAGCACCCCATTAGCAGTAGTAAAAACTAAGCTGGGTCGCAATAACGAAACACCGTAGTGCTTATAATATTAACACTGTCCCCCTCACTCAGACCCCCTGGGACCGCTGAGGCGACTTGGGGTCCTGTTAGAGGAGCTGCATGTCGCTGTGTAATTTCTGAGTTGCAGAGGGAAATGACGCCGGAGAGCCTCTGGATCCGCTCAGTGGGAAGCCCCGCTCCTTGTAATGGCACGCGGCTTCCCGCATTATTTTATACTGGCCCTGAGGTCATTTTTATCTAAGTGTAGAAACGCTTGTTAGTAGTGTTTGGCCAGTGTGGGTATCTTGAGTGGCCCAGTGGGCCTCTTACAGCGGGACCCACCGCAGCGTGTGTCCTTCTGAGCCTCCCTGGAGCGCAGCCTGCACTCAGAGCTGCGCTCCTACCCTAGTGCCGCCATTTCCGCCAGCGAACCGCTAAACGGCGCTGTACTCACCACTCTTCAGACTCTGTTAGGGGGTGGCGGCTTGCTGCGGGAGGGTACGCTGCACCATGGTGTGGCTTGCGAATAGCTCCCTCAGGAGCTCAGAGTCCTGTCAGCAGAGAACCGGGACCATTAACTCTCAGGAATTTGGGCCGTTCTCCCCCCCTAAGTCCCACGAAGCAGTCAGACTGTTGCTAATACAACCCTGATTGAAAATAACAAACATTAAAAAGGAGATTTATGGTAAGAATTTACCTTTGTTAAATTTCTTTCTGCGAGGTACACTGGGTTCTACAGGGATAACATCGGGGTGTACAGTTGGATCATGATCCGAGGCACCAACAGGCTAAAAGCTTTGACTGTTCCCAGGATGCTTAGCATCGCCTCCGTGCACAGGAGCTCAGTTTTGTTAACCAGTCCAATGCAGTAGCAGGTAAAAGAGATGACAACCGTTAGTAGCCACATACACTACATACTCACGACAGGAGAAGGTATCAGCGGCTAATGCCATACAAACCCAAAGAAGCTAAGTGCGTCAGGGTGGGCGCCCTGTGGAAACCAGTGTACCTTGCAGAAAGATTTAAAAAAGGTAAGTTCTTACCATAAATCTCCGTTTCTGCAGTGGGGTACACTGGGGTTCCACAGGGATAACATCGGAGCTGTCCTAAAGCAGTTCCTCATGGGAGGAGACGCAAAGTAGCGGGCACAAGAACCCGGCGTCCAAAGGAGGCATGCTGGGAGGAAAAAGTATCGAAGGCATAGAACCTTACGAACGTACCACGTAGCCGCCTTGCACAATTGTTCAAGGGTCGCACCATGGCGGGCCGCCCAAGAAGGTCCAACAGACCGAGTAGAATGGGCTTTAATGGTAGCAGGAGCTGGAAGGCCAGCCTGTACATAAGCATGTGCAATCGCCATTCTAATCCATCTGGCCAAGGTCTGCTTATTAGCAGGCCAGCCACGTTCGTCAAAACCAAAAAAAGGACAAAGACGGAATCAGATCTCCTAAGGGAGGCTGTTCTCTTCACATAAATACAGAGAGCCCGTACCACATCCAAAGACTGCTCTTTGGAGGATAAACCTGAAGAGGTAAAGGCCGGAACCACAATCTCTTGGTTAAGGTGGAAAGATGACACCACCTTAGGCAGATAACCAGGACGAGTTCTAAGAACCGCACGGTCACTGTGAAAAATCAGAAAGGCTGACCGACAGGATTAGGCACCCAAGTCTGAAACCAGTCTAGTAGAGGCAATAGCCAGCAGAAACAAGACCTTAAGAGTAAGCCACTTAAGGTCCACAGACTCAAGAGGCTCAAACGGAGACTCTTGTAAGGCGTCTAGAAAAACCGACAGATCCCAAGGAGCCACAGGCGGGACATAGAGAGCTTGAATCTGTAAAACACCCTGAGTGAACGTATGAACATCAGGCAGAGACGCAATTTTTCTCTGAAACTATACCGACAAGGCAGAAATATTAACCTTGACGGAGGCCAGACGAAGGCCTAAGTCCAGGCCCCGTTGCAGGAAAGCCAAAAGTTTGGCAGTACTGAACTTGTATGCATCATAATTGTGAGTCGCACACCAGGCGAAGTAAGAATTCCAGACCCTATGATAAATCCGAGCAGAAGCCGGTTTACGGGCTTTCAACATAGTTTTCGCCTCTGAAAAACCTTTGGCCCTCAGTACGGAAGCTTCAAGAGCCACGCCGTTAAAGCCAGCCAGGCCAAATCCTGGTAGACACAAGGGCCCTGAACGAGGAGGTCTGGGCGCTGCGGAAGTAGAAGAGGACGCTCTATCGAGAGACCCTGAAGGTCTGAGAACTAATGCCGTCTGGGTCACGCTGGAGCGATTAGAAGTAGTAATCCTCCTTCTTGCTTGAACTTCCTTATCACCCTGAGCAGAAGTGACACTGGGGGGAACACGTACAGCAGCCAAAAGTTCCACGGAATTGCCAGTGCGTCCATGAACGCTGCTTGAGGATCCCCTGTCCTTGCTCCGAAGACCGGAACCTTGTGATTGTGTCGAGACGCCATCAGGTCTACATCTTGTAGGCCCCACTTGTCCACTAGGAGTTGAAATACTTCCAGATGAAGACTCCACTCTTCGGTGTGTACATCCTGACGACTGAGGAAGTCCTCTTCCCAGTTGAGGACTCCCGGAATGAACATTGCAGATATGGCTGGCAGATGGTGTTCCGCCCAACTACGGATTTTTGATACTTCCATCATTGCCATGCGGCTTCGAGTGCCTTGATGATTTATGTACGCCACTATGGTGGCGTTGTCTGACTGTACTTGAACAGGCCTGTTCTGTACGAAAGGCAGGGCCAGTGTCAACGCATTGAACACTGCCCGCAATTCCAGAATGTTTATCAGGAGGAGAGATTCCTCCCTGGTCCACCGACCCTGAAGAGAGTGTTGCTCCAACACCATGCCCCAGCCCCGCAGACTGGCATCCATCGTCAGAAGGACTCAGTTGGAGATCTAGAAGGGAAGACCCCTGCTCAGTTGCTGGTCCTGTAGCCACCAGGTCGGTGACAGGCGGACTTCCGGAGTCAAGGAGATCATGCGAGTCCTGATACGGTGAGGTAGGCTGTTCCACTTGGAGAGTATCAACCTCTGCAGAGGGCGGGAATGAAAGTGAGCGTACTCCACCATGTCAAAAGCCGACACCATGAGGCCTAGTACTTGCATCGCCAAGTGTATCGACACATGTGGGCGAGATAGGAAGCATCTTATCTTGTCCTGAAGTTTCAGGACCTTCTCCTGAGACAAAAACAACCACTGGTTGTGGGTGTCCAATAGTGCACCATGCTCTGAGCAGGGACCAGGGAAGATTTCTTCCAGTTGATGAGCCACCCATTGGCTTGTAGGAACTGGACCGTACGTTCCAGATGACAGAGGAGAACCTCTAGAGAGTTCACCAGGATCAACAAGTCGTCCAGATACGGTAGGATTCTGATACCCTGACGGCGGAGTAAAGCCGTTGTGACCGCCATGACCTTGGGGAAAATTCTTGGAGCCGTGGTCAGACCAAAAGGTAAGGCCTGGAATTGAAAATGGATGTTGCCAATAGCAAACCACAGGTATTGCTGTTGCGAGACTGTTATAGGTACATGCTGGTAAGCAACCTGTATGTCCAGGGATACTATATAGTCCTTGGGCTCCAAAGCCAGAACAACAGAGCGAAGAGTTTCCATACGAAATTTGGAGACCCTCACAAATTTGTTCAAAGACTTGAGGTTGGGAATGGGCCGGGAAGATCCATTCTGCTTTGGAACTAGGAACAGCGTTGAATAGTACCCCCTGCCTCTCTGAGTCAGAGGCACCGGCACCATCAGTCCTGTGTCTAGGAGGGATTGCACCACAAGGTGGAGAGATTTTGCTTTTACCGGATCTGAAGGAACGTTTGTCAAGCAAAACTGGCGAAGGGGACGATTCTTGAAAAAGATGGCGTATCCGTGAGCGACGACTTCCCTTACCCAGGCGTCCAAAGTGGTCTGTAACCATACCTGAGCAAACCATAGAAGTCGGCCTCCCACCCTGGGGTTTCCCAGGAGGGAGGCCCGCCTAGTCATGCAGCAGGCTTGTCTGATTTGGAAGCAGGCTGACGGGCAGCCCAGGCACATTTAGGTTTGGGCCTAGTGGGTTTGGAAGTGCGAGCCTGTTTCGGGTACGCCTAACCCTTTGCTTTACCTGGAGGTCGAAAGGAACGAAAGGAAGTACTCTTAGCCTTTGGGGCCGAAGGTGTAGTATCAGGCAGACATGCCGTCTTAGCAGATGCTAAATCAGCAACAATCTTATTGAGGTCTTCCCCAAAAAGAATGTTTCCCTTAAAAGGGATCACCTCCAAGGTCTTTTTAGAGTCCAGGTCTACAGACCAGGACCGCAACCAGAGGATCCGGCGAGCCAGAATAGACGTAGTAGACGCTTTGGCCACCAGGATACCTGCATAAGATGCCGCCTCCCGAATATAATGAGAGGCTGTAATAATATATGAAAGACACTGTCTAGCATTATCAGGAAAATTAGACGGGAGTTCCGCTTCAACTTCCTGAACCCAGGCCTCAATAGCTTTAGCAGCCCAAGAGGCCGCAATAGTAGGCCTGTGCACAGCTCCAGCAAGAGTGTAAGTAGACTTCAAGCAAACCTCCACACGCTTATCCGTCGGTTCCTTCAGAGAGGTGACGGTAGTGACAGGCAGAGCAGATGACGCCATAAGACGCGCTACTTGTGAGTCCACCGGTGGCGGTGTCTCCCAATGTTTAATGAACTCTGCAGCGAGGAGATAACGAGCTAGCATCTTTTTAGACAGGGAAAATTTCTTTCCTGGATTTTCCCAGGATTCCTGACATATGTCAACCAAGTGGTCAGAGTGAGGCAAACTATTTTATTAACCTTCTGACGCTTGAACTTATCTGGTTTCTTAGAGGTAGCTGGAGGTTCTTCGTCATCATCAATTTGAAGAATAAGCCTGATAGCCTCCAAAAGGTCAGGAACATCCACTTGAGACAGAGATTCCCAATCAGAAGCATCTGCATCAGTGTCTGAGGGGTCAGTGTATGCGCCATCTTCATCAAATGAAGTGTCTGAAACGTGAATTGTGAGGAAGTAATGGCCCATTTAAATGACCCCTTGGTCTTAGACGGGCGAGGGTTAGGATTTGGCTTGGCCAAAGACTGATTTAATTGTTGTAACTGAGAGGACAGAGTATCTGCCCATGGCAGATTAACTACAGGGACAATATGTGGCTGTAATGGCACAGGAGGTCCCATAGGGGGCGCAAGTCTAGTTACCAGCGTAGTCAGTAAATTAGAAAATGTAGCCCATGGCGGGTCATGATTTGCCCCCGTTGCTGTAGACTGACTGAGGGGTATAAAATCCCCAGTACCTGAACCCTCAGCTGCAATATTTTCCTCAGAGACATCCATGGCATTAACACTGCAGGAGCAGCAATAGAATCTTCACCCTGTTTAGCTGACATGATATGAAAGCGTAACCCTAGGGTGAAACAGTACAATATAAGCAGACAAATTACCTGACAAAAATCCCCCTGTATAGTGTGACAACAAACAGAACACACACAGAGTATTTCTCTTACGTCCTAGAGGATGCTGGGGTCCACAATAGTACCATGGGGTATAGACGGGTCCACCAGGAGCCACTGGCACTTTAAGAGTTTGAGAGTGTGGGCTGGCTCCTCCCTCTATGCCCCTCCTACCAGACTCAGTTTAGAAAATGTGCCCGGAGGAGCCGGTCACAGCTAGAGGAGCTCTACAGAGCTTTTCTAGAAAAGTTTAATTTTAGAGTTTTTTATTTTACAGGGAGGCTGATGGCAACAGCCTCCCTGCAGCGAGGGATTAAGGGGAGAGCAGTGTTTGTCCTGCGGGGTCTGAGCCACTGTCTCCGCTGACTGGACACTGAGAACAGAGGGGTCAAATCGCTCCCCGCCACAGGGGCATGCCGCCAACCCCTTACAGAGCTGAAGAAGTGGCGAGTGAGACACTGACCCCCCCTAGCAAGCGGGGGGCCGGTGTGAAGAAGGCGGCAGTGGGGAGGGATACTGCGCTCCTGGAAAGACTCAGCGGTATATGATGTGGCGCTGTGAGGGGAGCCCTGGGCCAGCGCTTACCCCCTACACTGGTCCAGAAGCCGGGGTCCTCGGATCTTAGCCAGCACTAATTCCTCAGGCCAGAATAATCCATGAAGAGCGGGAAGACAGTACCATTTAGGGGGTGGAGCTTCTCCTCAGAGTGGACCCAGCAGCGTTTCAGTGCCATTTTCTTGCCTGCCCAGCGCTGAGAAGGGGATTGCTCGCCCCAGCAGCATGCCGCCACCCCCTTACAGAGCTGAAGATTGTGGAGAGTAAGACACCAACCCTCCTAGCAAGCGGGGGGCCGGTGTGAAGATGGCGGCAGCAGGGTAGGAGCGCAGTATTAACTGTGCTCTGGGATGGCTCAGTGGTACATATTGCGTCACGTTCAGGGGCGCCCTGGGCCAGCGCTTGCACCCTACACTGGTCACAAAGCCTGTCAGGGTCCCAGGATCTCAGCCAGCATCAATACTCCGGCCAGTATAATCAGATGAAGAGCGGGAAGACAGCGTCATTTTGGGGGCGGAGCTTCTCCTCAGAGCGGACCCAGCAGCGTTCAGCACCATTTGCCTGCCTACACAGCGCTGATCAGGAGAAAGAAGGTCCCTCCACAGCAACTCCAGCTATCTGTACACGGTACCAGGGGGCTGTAGAAAGGGGGGGGGGGAGACTGTGTGTTCTATTAAGGTGCACAGTCTGCGCTGATTAGGGGTCTCCCTTTGGTAAAAGCGCTGTGTGTGGGTTGGCTCCAAACTCTGTATCTCTCTTGCCATTCTTCTGTCTGCCCTCACCTGTGTCTGTGTAGAGTGTTTGGTGGTCTCCTTTAGCTATGTCCAGGGACACTGTGTCATATGCTGCAGAGGATTTATCCTCCCAGGATGATCCCATTCCATGTAATCAGGACAGCACTGGTTTAGCACAGATACTAGCAAGGGAGCTGGAGTGGTTTTTCTCTATCAAATCTTGGATTTCTAAGATTTCTGACAGGGCTGCAAGTAATGAATCTGCAACGCAGGTATTAAAGAGCTCTATGGCCGTATGGCCGGTTTCTGGTACCTCAGGACGCTCCGCTATATACCCCCATAACCGTGCGCTTGTACATGTCACACAAGATGACACGGATACAGATTCTGACACCACAGACGGTGATAGGGATGTGTTGCGGGGGTCCGCATCTCTTGCACAGGGTGTGCAATTGTTGATAGAGGTTATCAGGGATGTGTTGAATGTTAATGATACCACACCTGAGCAGGTTGAGGCTTTCTTCACTGAAAATAAAAAAACCTCGCTAACCTTCCCTGCGTCAAAGGAATTGAATGCTATATTTGAAAAAGCATGGGAAAACCCTGAGAAAAAAATTCCAGGTCCCTAAAAGGGTACTGGTGGCCTTTCCTTTCCCTGAGGATAGGAAAAAATGGGAAAACCCGCCGATTGTTGACGCATCCAGACTCTCAAAGAAGGTGGTTTTGCCTGTTCCAGGGTCTACCGCATTAAAGGAGCCGGCTGATAGAAAAATTGATAACACACTTAAATCAATGTACACTGCTTCAGGGGCCATATTACATCCCACTATTGCTAGAGTCATGGATTGCAAAGGCAATAGTAAAGTGGTTGGCTACCTTACGTGAAGATTTGGATACGATGGATAGGGATGATGTTGCATTGTATTTACGTAACATACATGATTTAGCAGGTTTTATGGTAGAATCCATGAAAGACCTGGGTTCCATGCTGCGGGAATCTCTTCCATGTCTGTTTCAGCTCGTCGGGGACTGTGGCTGCGCCAGTGGTCGGCCGATGCGGAATCCAGAAAAAGTGTGGAGTCCCTACCCTATAAAGGTCAGGCTCCCTTTGGGGAAGCTCTAGACGGGTGGATATCCATGGCTACAGTGGGTAAGTCTCCATTTCTTCCCTCAGCAGCACCTGCTCCACAGAAATCCTTCTCTTCATCTGCTACACAGCCCTTTCGGCCTAACAAGCCTAGAAAGGCCAGAACATCCAATACATTCTTTAGGGGAGGTCGAGTTCAGTCCAAGAAACCTGCCGCTGCAGGTTCCCAGGAACAAAAGCCTGCATCAGGTACGCCAAAGTCCTCCGCATGACGGTGTACCGCGCGGCCTGGAGGTGGGGCCAGTGGGAGCGAGACTCAGACACTTCAGTTACGTCTGGTAATCCCTGGGTGATAGATATTGTATCCAAGGGATACAGGCTGGAATTTCAAAGTCTTCCTCATCGTTTTTTCAAATCAGGCTTACCAACTCAGTTTGCAGACAGCACCATACTACAGGAAGCTGTCCAGAAGCTTGTGGAGGCACAGGTCATTGTGCCAGTTCCTCCCCCTGCACAGGCCACAGGTTACTATTCGAACTTTTTCGCTGTACCGAAACCGGATGCTTCAGTCAGGCCCATTCTGAACCTAAAATCGTTGAACCCCTTTCTAAAGGAGTTCAAGTTCAAGATGGAGTCTCAGGGCGGTGATATCAGGTCTGGAAGAGGGGGAATTCCTGGTATCCCTTGTCGAAGTCTAAAATATTACATAAAGAGAACATACAAACTACACACATATAAGTCGCTATACTTGCAAATACGCGCAAGCAAGAACAGCACTATATGGTAACACACGCATTTACACGGACATGCCACAGAGATGGATTCGACACTTATCTCATACAGTACATAATTATAATAATATCAAGCGCCAGACATCATGATGATTTAAAATTATCTAATGAAGTAATGTCATGAATGTGTATTATTTGAACGAAACAAGATAGACCTGTCATATTTACTATTAAAACAACCAGATTAATGTGTATTCATTTGATACTTGTTATTACGTTGTAGGACATTGCAACACGGAATTATGATTAAATGTATAAAAGCTAAAATCACTTTTATTAGAACAATAGATATTCCAAACAGGTAATGAACAGGAAACTCAGGCCAGCCCTTTGGATGTCTTCAAGGCTGAACCTGATTAGCATATACACAGGGACTGGTGACTCATCGTGAATCCCTCCACCAAAAACTAGATAACACTTATTGATCACACAGGAGCTTAGTTGCTGTAAGGTCTGAGACGATGATGGACTTGCTGGCAGATCAGTTCCTGTATTTATTTACAGAGAGAGACATAAGATGCATTGGAGGGAATGGTAATTGTATTGCTGGCATGTAACTAACTGTATGTATTAACTGCTTACTGTGAGTGTAACCATGTAACTATAGGTATACTGTACTTTGTAAAATATTGAATCCATATCCTTTTAATAACAAATATATACATCAATGAGCTTTGGAACTCAGATAATGTGTGGGTGTATTGTTTTTCTCTTATGGGATGCAGTGTTTTGCTATGTATAGTGCACATTCATGGCACATGGTAATAAGAAGTGCAGGCATTTACAATATATATTAGAGCGGGCATTTTAAATATTTGTGAGAAAACAATTTGGCATTCACAGATGGGATATCAGGGTCTTAATGATGCACTGTACATTACAAACGCGGCTGTAATTGACCAGCTCCGATGGACGCATCGTGAAGCTGATGAAAATAACATCCACGTTAATCTATTGTTGTGTTATCAGTAAGCCAATGATATGAAACTTCAAGGGACAATGCGTTTCTCATAATATTGAAGATGCTAAAATGTATTTTTATTGTTGCAAAACAAGGTTCAAATAAGTCATATTGTGTTTGATTCAGATTTGATTGTTTATCTGTTAAGTAGGTTTAAAAGTTGCTGCATAGCCTTGATATAGTTTTTTTAACTCAGGCCTAAAATAACTTCTGGTGCTTGTATGGTGTGTGATTTCTTTGTGACAAAGGAAGCCGCATAGTCTGTCCTCCATTTTAGACTAACCACATGGCCTGTCCACCATTTTGTGTAACCCTCATGGATGTGGAAGGGGGAGGAGCAGCGGCCATTTTGGGAAGTTCCTTTTCTAAATGGCTGATTTTCACTGCTCAGAATAATCAGCTTTCCTTGGTCACATCAAACACCATTTATGAGTTACCAATGCATTTATTTAACCCATGCCATAGTCTATTACAAATAGTTTCAGCTGGGCCTAGTGAGAGTTAATAGATGAATACTTGATGTAAGAATTACACACAGATAAAAACAAAATTTTTTTCCTCCAGGATTTAGTTAAATCTGCTTGCTAGTTTAGGAAAGCCATTGAAATGTTAATTAACCTGTCCCACTACCATCTTGAACAGGCATATGAACCTCTGTTATGCAAATTAGAGACTTTGAAGGAAATGCATTCATTCAGTAGGTGTGTACTGTGTGGGGCTTCTATGAGAGTCAGGTGGTATATATATATATATATAAATAAATATTATATATATTATTATAATTGTGTGTATATTTATATCAGTGTATGTTCTGCAAGATAGCTATCCAATCTGAATCATATCATTTAAATTATTGATTATTGTTAGAGTCATTATAGATCTGTGTGAAACCGGATACATTTGTGGCTATATAGTTAAAACTAAAATAAATGTTTAAGGAAGTAAGTGTAAAGCACAAATGCAGTCTGGCCTGGTTGTAAAGGTTTATACAGAAAAAACTGTGTGTTGTGTTAAGTGAACAATTATAGTTAGTATTGTTCACATGTATAGAGCTGTGTCATTTGTTTTATTGCGGACGCAGGGTTTTGTACACGTGTCTCGGACAAAGTAAAGGACTGCGCACGCAGCGTAAGAGACACGCACGGTCGCGTGTTTGCGCAAAGTGCGTAAGAATGCGGGCGCTGAGTACAAATTATACAATAGTATTGTTTAGTTCAAAGGTGGGATAGTAGACATTTAATACAATAGCACATAACTATCAGATTTCAAAAGCAGGTTACTCTAAATTTAGTTTAGAAAACTGTATTGCCTCTGGGGTAAAGCTGCCTATCTGAATGAATTAAAATTTTCTGTACAGAAAAAACCAAAGTGTATTTGAGTGAGTGAAAGAGGAGTGAGTGGATATTCGAACCCAGGGAATTCGGGATCCCGTCATGTGGTACACCGAGTGAGTGCAGGCTTGGTGGCGTGAGGCGGCTGACTCACGTTAAAATAAGGTTTAATACGTAAGTCGTGAGGAGACTTACACAGGAGCATGGTAGGGAATTGTGAATTGTGTTGTGACCCATATAGTTTTTGATACGCTCCGGCTGAGGTTTCGCAGCTTGTGATTCGATTCCAGTGGTCGTACGGCAGATAAGTAACAAGTACCTATATGCTGTGCGATTGGACTGCGCGTTTGTGGGTGCGATATATAGCGCAACGTGATATCCTTTTTACGAGCTTTTGCATAAAATCGCGGTATCATTAGCGCTGTATAGAGCATACGCAAGCGTGATTTGTGTATAATAAAGCGCATAGGGAGTTTTCGCTGGTCTCTCTCAGGAAAATCTCCAACGACAGATACTTTACTGGAAAGGGTAAGTTATTCCTAAAAACTTCCAGTAAATATAGGTCAATAGGGGCCCTAAGTTGGGTACATTGCCTTCGCTATCGACAGTGTATGGTAGTACTGGCCAACGTGGGCGTGAGCGGGTGAAGAGCGCTCGGAGAACTTTCACAGTCACCTTATATTGAGTATTTTGGTGTTTGTGGGAAAAGGTCCACAATTATGGGAGGCAGTTGCTCAAGTAAGGGACGTTTAACCAGGGTTCAGGTTGAAGAGCCGCGGCCCAGGGGGTCAGCGAAGTTTAAAGGAAAAAAGTATTATGTGTGGGAAATATGGTCCACACGCTGAAGACTTTTTGTCTGAATGGGAATGTATGACTGACAAAGATAGGGTACCATTCCCTAGGGTGGGCAGCTTTGAACCAGAGGTATTGCAGAACTTAAGGATAAGGATATGTCTGATAAAATCCCCAAAACAAAGGGTCAGACATACAAATTGTTTAAACCTGTGGCAGCAAGAGGGGTTGGTGAGTTTGATTCTAAGGTATTGCAGGTGGTATGTTTAACCAAAGTCATATAAGACAAGAATGGAAATATAAGAACTGTTTGAACTTATAGCAACAATAAATAAATAGGAAGAAAAAAAAAAAGAGAATGCAAGTACACCGCCATATGTAGATGTGGAAGCAGTTACGGCCAGCATACAAACTATAGAAAATAATAAAAATATGAAAAATATGACTGTAACCTATATATGTACTAATGAATGTTGAAGTTTTATTTAGGAGGAGAAGGTGACCTGATTGTTTTCAGCCATTTCTCATGTACCCAGAGGAGTATCCAACCGGTAAAAGAAGAGCAGAAGCCTGTGGGGGAAGTGGCTGAAACCAGTGGAACAGGTAAGCATGGTATCATTTGTGTACATATATAGTAAAACCCAAAAATAAAACAAAAAAAATCAAGAAAGTAACGTCAGAAATGGAGAAAAACCTGTCCGCACATTAGTATTTGCCAGTAGGAAAGCGGACAGAGACAAGGTAACCCCAGGGTATTTGTTTCAGTTACCATATAAGAAGTATTCATTCCTAGTAATGCCCCTAGTCAAGATGAGCTCGGAAATGTTTGTTGGACCATGTACAGACCCTTAATACGGGATGAGAAGGATTGAATGAATACTTCGCATGACCTAGAAGCTTGTTAAACTTTTTTTTGTTTTTGTCTCTTGCAGTAATAGAAAACTCTCCATCTGGATAAGACCACTGGTAAACACTAATTCGGCAAATGGGAGGTGGCTGTCTCTGTGCAAATGGACGGGCTCAATAAGGCATTGAGTGTCAGGGTGCAGACTTCCTTGCAAAATTGGAAATGGGTCACAGTAGCTAATCTTAGATAGTGTGCTATTGAACATCACAAGAATAGTGCTAGGTGCAGAGAACAACAGGTGGAGAGGTTGAGGACGGTAAGTATACTGGCACAAACAGTCCAAACCCCAGATCCCTAAATGGTCAATATTATGTTACACTTGTAGGAAGGAAGGGCATTTTGCCAGAGATTGTAGGAGTAGTAGGACACATAGTCAATATAGATCCCCTAGACAGAAAACACAAGCCACATTATTAAACACATAGACGGGACCAAGGGACATATAGTAAGGAATCATAAGCCATATAGAAAACACAGATTCGGCTAATAGGAAGAACAAAATAAATGCAACATTACCCTTTGACAAAACTTGAAGACTAATGTCGCATTCTGCTGTTCTAAATGCATGTCCATCACAGGTAGAGGAAATTATCTCACAGATACCGGGTTCCCTATGAACTTAGGATGGATAGGACACTGGATTGATGGCTGGGATAGTCCCAGTAGAGATAAGACACACAGAATTTTTTTTTAAGGGGAATAGACCAAGTAGAGAATCACTTCCCTGTAGTGCCCAATCCAGTTGTCAAATTTTTATAAAATCTTCACCTCTACAAACTCATCTGTCACCAACCTCTATTCTGTTTCTCTACAGTTTCCTCTTCATCTTTTGCGTTCACACAGGGTGGTACAATACATGGATCCAAGTACAGTTCAAACTCTACATGCCTAGGTCCTTCAGAGTACTGCCCAAACCCAGTATATCTCAACAGCACGATGACACCAGTATTACTGCAGTGTGCCTTGTCATGCACAAAGGGTGGAGAATGGGAATACTGGTGAAGGGAAATTTTGTATAGACACTGATATGCCTGTTGGTGAATGGCAAACCTGACATTTTCTTTTTCATTTTCTTCTTCATCTCCTCTAGAGATGTTTCTTTTTTCTTTTTCTTTTTTTTTTTAGTTATGCTCATGGTACTCTACACTGCAAACACGCGATAGTTAAATTAAGATACAAAAAAATGTGTATTCCCTACAGGAAAAGGCAGTCTGGAGGACAAAGGGGTATGGCCAGGAGTCCTCAGGACTGTGGGCAGGTGGACACGGTAAGCCAGTAGCCCCCAGAGCATACCTTCCAAGTCTAGCTGAGGTGGCACACGGTCTGACTCATCTAGGCAAAGAGGGTAGGTGCAGGCTGATGAGAGCCTACTGGTGTGCGCCAGGATTCTATCACCATGCAGGTAAGAGAGCAATGACCTGTCTTACTTGCTTGAGGAAGAATATTGGTAAAGCAATACCAACAGAGCCATCCCATATCCCTCCTGCAGACGGATCTTTTCAGGAAATACAAATCGACTTCGTACAGTTAACACCCTTTAGGAATTATTGTTATGTATTGGTGTGCACTGATGTTTTCTCAAACTGGGTAGAGGCATTTCCTGCCGCCACGGATGCTGCTGTGTTTAACACAAAGGAAAATTGTGCAGAAATTTGTGTGTAGATAATGGTACCCCTAGAAGTAGGAGCAAAGCTTGAAATTGTACTATTGTGATCATAGATACTGCCACTAGTATTATGTAGCTTCGGAACCACTCTCAGATCTTCACATAACAAATCACCCTCTTCAAAATTTGTCTTTGTTTTAGTATTTGTGTTTTTGGGTTGTTTTTGGAAGACAACCTCATGTCATGATTGATCCGCACAATGATCAGAAATACACCAATGAGGTGACAGTACAGTACTTTATTGAGATGAGCCAGCATTTGAGAACTTGACAAAAGAACTTGAAACTGTTGATTGCTGGTATGCCAAATACTAACTGTCTTGATTGTGAACCAAGAGACTGTGTGATTGTTCTTACGCTCAGGTTGCCTAATAGACAGGTGGGAAGGACCATACTAAGTTTTTTGACAGCACTAAAGGTCGCCGAAATAGAGACTTGGGTCCACTCGTCCCACTGCAAGAAGGTCGCTGACCCGGCGAGAACTCGTGATAAAGTAGTTTATTGCTCACATTCATCGAGTTTGTGTGCTCGAAGTGAACTGTGTGTTCAAAGACCAAGGTGGAGAGCAAAAGTATCACTAGAGACTCTGTTCCGTGAAGACTGAGAGGCGGCACTGTTGAACACTACCTGAGCGTACTAAAGGACTGCAGAAAGACCAGTCATTGTAATTGATTTGTTATGAACAAAAGTTGTTTTGTTCTATTTCTCTTTTCTCTCTTTCCCGCTGACAAACATTTTCTTTCAGGATATTCTATTTTTGCGAGGTTTTTTTTTTATGAGGAGTCGAGTGTGGGACTGGAACTGGTTCTGTAGGAAGGAGTGATCTCCTTATAGGATCCCAGGATTAGCCGATCAGTTTGTTAAAATCAGAGAAAAATCAAAGGTCTAGTAGTTATGGAGTTCAGAGGTAATCAGGAAAAATCAGACAATGGCTATTCACACATTGCAGATAAAGAGCTCATTAATATATGTGGAAGAAAGGTTTATGAGTGGCTCTCCCCGAACTCCGAAGGTTTATGTTATTTAGGAAGGACACTACTTATAACCCTTGTTCAATGATTAAACAGACCTAGCATACGGTCCAGAAATGGAAACAATGTTCAGAAAATGATAGGAATATGTAGATCATGAAAATTTTATGTCACTGTCACGATTTGTTTGTGTCTTCTTCATCTACCCAGCAGAACCTCAATCGAATCCAAACATCAGTGTTCAAAGACGTAGGTACATGTATGTGTGAAATGTTCGTCGCAAATCAGACATTATAGGCCAAAGCACTGTCCCACCATACTCTATAGGTTGAATGTTGTCCCACACCCAACCAGTGGTCCCGTGACCGCCGAGTGCATATAGAGGATGTCTCGTCCTCCTCCCTGTCTTCCCCAAATATAGTCAAATGTCTGATTTGCGAAATGCATACATACTTGTGTCTAGGTCACCGATTATTGTATGAAATATTTTTTCTTATGTTAATAATTGATGGCAGTTGTTTGCTGCCAAAGGGTGGACTGTCGAAGTCAAAAATATTACATAAAGAGAACATACAAACTACACACATATAAGTCGCTATACTTGCAAATACGCGCAGCAAGCACAGCAATATATGGTAACACATGCATTTACACGGACATGCCACAGAGATGGATTCAACACTCATCTCATACAGTACAGAATTATAATAATATCAAGCGCCAGACATCATGATGATTTAAAATGATCTAATGAAGTAATGTCATGAATGTGTATTATTTGAACGAAACAAGATAGACCTGTCATATTTACTATTAAAACAACCAGATTGATGTGTAGATTCATTTGATACTTGTTATTAAGTTGTAGAACATTGCAACACAGAATTATGATTAAATGTATAAAAGCTAAAATCACTTTTATTAGAACAATAGATATTCCAAACAGGTAATGAACAGGAAACTCAGGCCAGCCCTTTGGATGTCTTCAAGGCTGAACCTGATTAGCATATACAAAGGGACTGGTGACTCATCGTGAATCCCTCCCCCAAAAACTAGATAACACTTATTGATTACACAGGAGCTCAGTTGCTGTAAGGTCTGAGACGATGATGGACTTGCTGGCAGATCAGTTCCTGTATTTATTTACAGAGAGAGAGAGACATAAGATGCATTGGAGGGAATGGTAATTGTATCGCTGGCATGTAACTAACTGTATGTAACTGTATGTATTAACTGCTTACTGTGTGAGTGTAACCATGTAACTATAGGTATACTGTACTTTGTAATATATTGAATCCATATCCTTTTAATAACAAATATATACATCAATGAGCTTTGGAACTCAGATAATGTGTGGGTGTATTGTTTTTCTCTTATGGGATGCAGTGTTTTGCTATGTATAGTGCACATTCATGCACATGGTAATAAGAAGTGCAGGTGTTTACAATATATATTAGAGTGGGCATTTTAAATATTTGTGAGGAAACAATTTGGCATTCACACCCTGGATATCAAGGATGAGTACCTCCACATTCCGATATGGCTGCCGCATCAGGCTTATCTCCGTTTCGCATAGCTGGACTGTCATTTTCAGTTCCAGGCCCTGCCATTCGGCCTCTCCACAGCACCAAGCGTGTTTACCAAGGTGATGGCAGAAATGATGGTTCTCCGCAAACAAGGGGTGAACATCATTCCATATCTGGATGATCTGCTGATAAAGGTGTCGTTCAAGGAGACCCTGCTGCAGTCCATTGTTCTCACAACACGCCTCCTCAAGAGTCATGGTTGGATTCTGAACCATCCAAAGTCACATTTGGAACCAACCAGGAGGTTGTCCTTTCTGGAAATGATCCTGGACACAGAAGTGCAGAAGGTGTTTCTTCCGCAGGAAAATGCGTTGGAGATACAAACTATGGTTCTGGATGTCCTGAAGCCAGCCCGGGTGTCGGTTCATCAATGAATTCGCCTGTTGGGAAAGATGGTGGCCTCTTACGAGGCTCTACAGTATGGGAGGTTCTACGCTCGGACCTTCCAAATGGATATCCTGGACAAGTGGTCGGGATCTCATCTACACATGCACCAGAGAATTCGTCTGTCACCGAGGGCCAGGGTTTCGCTTCTCTGGTGGTTAAAAATTACTTCACCTTCTGGAGGGCCACAGGTTCGGGAGTCAGGAATGGGTCCTTCTAACCACGGATGCGAGCCTTCGGGGCTGGGGAGCAGTCACTTAAGGAGTAACCTTCCAAGGACGGTGGTCAAGCCTGGAAGCCGGCCTACCCATCAACATCCTGGAACTAAGAGCCGTCTACAACGGTCTTCTTCAAGCGACCCCCTCTTCCAAGAAATCGGGCCATTCAAGTGCAGTCGGACAACATAACAGTGGCTTACAAGAGCAGAGCGGCTATGTCAGAGGTGATAAGAATACTCCTCTGGACAGAAAAACACGCGCTGGCGCTGTCAGCCATCTTCATTCCAGGAGTAGAAAACTGGGAAACAGACTTCCTCAGCAGACACGATCTCCATCCGGAGGTATTCAAGGAAATAACAGACCTTTGGGGATTACCCCAAATAGACATGATGGCCTCTCGCCTCAACAAGAAGCTTCAGCATTATTGATCAAGGTCGAGGGACCCACAGGCAGTGGAAGTGGACGCCCTGGTGTTCCAGTCCGTGTACGTGTTTCCACCACACCCACTCATCCCAAGAATCCTAAAGCTCATAAGGAGAACAAGAGTTCAAGCGATCCTCATTGCCCCAGACTGGCCAAGAAGGGCTTGGTACGCTGACTTTCTAAATCCACTGCAAGAAGAACCAAGGCCTCTTCCTCTTCAGGAGGACCTGCTGCAGCAGGGGCCGTTGGCCTATCCAGACTTACCGCGGCTACGTTTGACGGCATGGAAGTTGAGCGCCCGATACTTGCTCGGAAGGGCATTCCTACCCTCATCCAGGCTAGGAAAGGGGTAACGTCTAAACATTACCATCGTATTTGGAAGAAATATGTCTCTTGGTGTGAATTCAAGAAGTTTCCTACGGTGGAGTTTCAATTCGGACGTTTTCTCCTCTTCCTGCAAGCAGGTGTGGACATGGGCCTGAGGTTAGGATCTGTGAAGGTCCAAATTTCGGCCCTATCCATTTTCTTTCAGAAACAACTGACTGCCCTCCCTGAGGGTCAGACTTTTTTGAAGGGAGTTCTGCACATCCAACCTCCCTTTGTAGCGCCTACGGCGCCTTCGAACCTTAACGTGGTGTTGCAATTCCTCCAGTCCGATTGGTTTGAGCCTCTACAGGAGGTTGAGGTCAAATTTCTTACATGGAGAGCGGTCACGATGTTGGCCTTGACTTCTGCTAGACGCGTGTCCGAATTGGGGGCATTGTCCTGTAAAGGCCCTTACTTGATCTTCCACGAAGATAGAGCTGAGCTCCGGACACGTCAGCAGTTTCTTCCGAAGGTTGTCGGCATCAACCAACCTATTGTGGTGCCAGTGGCTACTGACTCCTCAATTACATCAAAGTCCTTGGATGTTGTAAGGGCTCTGAAGATATATGTGAAGAGAACTTCTCGTCACAGAAAATCGGACTCTCTGTCCTATATGATCCCAAGAAAATTGGGTGTTCTGCTTCTAAGCAGACTATTTCCCCCTGGATTCGGTTCACTATCCAGCACGCTTATTCTATGGCAGAACTGCCGTGTCCAAAATCTGTTAAGGCCCACTCTACTTGTAAGGTGCGGTCTTCCTGGGCTGGTGCCCGGGGTGTTTCGGCAGTGCAACTTTGCCGAGCTGGAACTTGGTCAGGGTCGAACACGTTTGCAAAGTTTTACAAGTTCGATACTTTGGCCTCTGATGATCTGAAGTTCAGTCAATCAGTTCTGCAGGAGCCTCCGCTCTCTCCCTCCTGTTCTGGGAGCTTTGGTACATCCCCATGGACCCCAGCATCCTCTAGGACGTAAGAGAAAATAGGATTTTGGTTACCTACCGGTAAATCCTTTTCTCGTAGTCCGTAGAGGATGCTGGGCACCCGCCTAGCGCTTAGTTTTCCTGCAAATGTTATTTGGTTCAGTACAACTTTATTTTAGTTGAGCACTGCATTGTTACTTGGTAAGTAATGTTTCAGCGGTTTCTGAGTGTTCAAGCTAAGTTAGCTTGACATGCCTTGTATCTGTGAGCTGGTATGAATCTCTCCACTGTGTATAATCCTTCTCTTGAAGATGTCCGTCTCCTCGGGCACAGTTTCTAGACTGAGTCTGGTAGGAAGGGCATAGAGGGAGGAACCAGCCCACACTCTCAAACTCTTAAAGTGCCAATGGCTCCTGGTGGACCCGTCTATACCCCATGGTACTATTGTCGACCCCATCATCCTCTACGGACTACGAGAAAAGGATTTACCGGTAGGTAACCAAAATCCTATTTTAAGAGGTATATGGTGACTGTAATACACGTTGAAAAATACCAAAATAATATATCCTGTGAAACACTAAATTATATTATAACCCTGACGCACTTAGCCCCCCTCAGGTTACAGAATATAAGGATAGCAGTATATGTGATATACACGGAATAGAAATCGCACAACAGCTATTGGCACACACAGTCACATGTACAAAGCAGAAATTATTACAAACAACAATAAAACTGCATTGGACTAGCAATACTAAGTAACTGCACTACTAAGTAAAGCTATACAGATATATAGATATAACAATGCACAGTAAAGACTGGATGTTTATCACAGGGTACTTGTACTAAATGTCCCTGAAGTTATGCACTTGTTCTTAACTAACACTGTCTAAACGACATGTAGAATACTTAAGTGTCCTGTAAATGCGCAGCGCTGATTATGCAGGTGGCTTTACAGAGGAGACATTGCCCAGCAGTTCCAAAGTCAGCTCAGCATGTGTGTAATGGCGCCCAAATGCTGACAGGGAGTGAGGGAGACAGAGAGATGCAGCTCCAGGGCAGGAACATTAGCAGTAAATGGCGCCTGGGGCTGGGGGAAGGGCTTACAGGTCAGAGCCTTATTCCCTTGCTGTACTTCACCACCGGGTACTGTGGGCCTTAGAAAATTGATTTTTATACATAATCCGACCTGTGCCTTGCCCTGGTGGTCTAGTGGGGTCCATGTACGGCCACAGTGTCCACGTCAGCGCGTGCGTTCCGTCTCCTAGAGACCGCGCTGGATTGCGATTTGCAGCGGGTCCCGCCTGGGGGACCTTCTTACCTCCTCCATTGATGCGGCCACGCGATCCTGGAGAGCAGCGGCGAGTGTGTGTGTGCCCTATGTAAAGTACCGGAGCCCTCTGCTGTAAGTACCCAGCAACCAGGGCGTGGGAGTATACAACGCCGCCGGGGGAGGTGAGGGAGCCACAGCACGATATGTCAGTATGACATATAGCATTTGTAAGTGCCTTTGCTGCAGCCCTTGAAGTCTTCTTAAAAGCTCTTTTCAGGGCTGCCTCAGCGCAGCCCTCCCTGTTAGCTGCCTGCACTGCAGGCACCAATTTACAAACTGAGCTCCTGTGCACGGAGGCGGGGTTATAGAGGAGGCGGCGCTAAGCATCCTGGGAACAGTCAAAGCTTTTAGCCTGTTGGTGCCTAGGATCAACATCCAACTGTACACCCCGATGTTATCCCTGTGGAACCCCAGTGTACCCAGCTGCAAAAATAAAATTAGAAAACTCTTCAGGAGCTCGCCAAAGCGTGACCGGCTCCTCCGGCCACATTTTCTAAATGGAGTACGGTAGGAGGGGCATAGAGGGAGGAGCCAGCCCACACTATTGATTTCTTAAAGTGCACATGGCTCCTAGTGGACCCGTCTATACCCCTGGTACTAATGTGGACCCCAGTATCCTCTAGGACATAAGAGAAATGTGGCCATCAGAGATGAGATAAGGAGGACTGTGGAAGGCCTAAGAAGGGGGTGTGGTATTGAAAGTCGACAGTAACTAGGTCGACAATGTCTAGGTCGACCACTATTGGTCGACAGTAACTAGGTCGACAGGGTGTCTAGGTCGACAGGGTCTTTAGGTCGACATGTTCTAGGTCGACAGGTCAAAAGGTCGACATGAGTTTTTAATGTTATTTTGGGGTCGTTTTCTTCGTAGAGTGACCGGGAACCCCAATTAGTGCACCGCGTCCCCTCGCAAGGTTCGCTTCGCTCGCCATGCTTCGGGCATGGTGCCTTCGCTCCGCTACCGCTTCGCTCGGCACAGATTACCGTTCCAATCGTAGTCCACGTGGATCGTTAAGTATGAAAAGGTTCAAAAAAAATTGTGAAAAACTCATGTCGACCTTTTGACCTGTCGACCTAGAACATGTCGACCTAGACACCCTGTCGACCTAGTTACTGTCGACTTAGACATTGTCAACCTAGTTACTGTCGACTTTCAGTCCGGATCCCCTAAGAAGGTATGAAGGCAAATATTCTGAAATTAAGTTTAGAATGTATACATGAGTATAGTCAATACACTACAATAGAAAGCTCCTTTAAAAAAAATAAAAAAAAAAATACCTTTAATAATGTGAATTTAAAGAAGGCACTACTTTAACAAAATGATTAATATTACACTCGGGAGTCTAAATAAGCTATGTAACAAGGGTGCAAAATAACCAAAGGTTAAGGGTTGGGCGCTTAATCAGGGCTGGTTCACTAATCAGCCGCCACCAAGGTAGGGTTAGTCACTCCTACAATTATACATACACAGAAAAAAGGGGGGGGAAAGGCAGCGCTAATATTTGAATAACTTGGATTGTCTGTATCGGTGCATTAAAATTTTATATATATATATAATTATAAATACACATATAAAACAAAAAATAAATTAAAAGAATTTAAGAAGGTAACCCCAATTTTTGCAGATCGGCCAATTAAATACTGGATGGCTTATAAAGTGCATAGGAAAGGATGTAACAAGGGCACTACTGTTTCATTATTAAAACCTGAGTGACTCTCTGGAAATCAGGGACTTTTTGTTGTAACTACAGATAATAAGAATAATGGGCCTGATTCTAATTTGTATGCTATTTGCATTGCTGCTGTGTCTTGGGCCTCACCACACTCCCGTTTTTGGGAACGCTGTCCAGTGCAGCTGCCATCTACTGCCAATTGACAGAGAGCACTGCATGCAATCTCGCAGGACTTGTTCTGCAAATGCGCAGATCCACATTGGAGATGTACGTAAACCATCAGGCCCATTGAACAGAATTGGAAAAGCCCTAAGTACTTTGCCATTACTAGATTCCATTTTAGAATAGTCTTGGACACCCTTCTGGAGTTGTAAGATGAATTCCAAATGCAAAATAGCAAATTCTGCAATTACTTTATGTTTCCATGTTTATGTGGCTCCTAATTGTTTTTTTAATATCACATCAATTAATTTAACACTGGCAATAGGTTAAATATTGAAAGAAACTCACTGAATTAATGAGACAGTAGGAAGTTTTAAATAAGGAGATTTATGTTAAGAACTTACCTTTGTTAAATCTCTTTCTGCGAGGTACACTGGGTTCCACAGGGATAACATCAGGGTGTAGAGTAGGATCTTGATCCGAGGCACCAACAGGCTAAAAGCTTTGACTGTTCACAAGATGCTAAGTGCCGCCTCCTCTATAACCCTGCCTCCGTGCACAGGAGCTCAGTTTTGTTAACCAGTCCAATGCAGTAGTAGGTAAAAGACGACAACCGTTAGTAGCCAAGTACACAACATTCTCACGACAGGAGAAGGTATCAGCGGCTAATGCCATACAAACCCAAAGAAGCTAAGTGCGTCAGGGTGGGCGCCCTGTGGAACCCAGTGTACCTTGCAGAAAGAGATTTAACAAAGGTAAGTTCTTACCGTAAATCTCCTTTTCTGCAGCGGGGTACACTGGGTTCCACAGGGATAACATCGGGATGTCCTAAAGCAGTTCCCCATGGGAGGGGACACGCTGTAGCGGGCACAAGAACCCGGCGTCCAAAGGAGGCATCCTGGGAGGCAGAAGTATCGAAGGCATAGAACCTTAAGAACGTGCTCACTGAGGACCACGTAGCCGCCTTGCACAATTATTCAAGGGTCGCACCACGGCGGGCCACCCAAGAAGGTCCAATCGACCGAGTAGAATAGGCTTTGCTAGTAGCAGGAGCTGGAAGACCAGCCTGTACATAAGCATGTGCAATCACCATTCTAATCCATCTGGCCAGGGTATGCTTATTTGCAGACCAGCCACGTTTGTGAAAACCAAAAAGTATCAAAAGAGAATCAGACTTCCTAACGGAGGCTGTCCTCTTCACACAGATACAGAGAGCCCGTACCACATCCAAAGGCCACTCTTTGTAGGACAATTCAGGAGAGATAAAGGCTGGAACCACAATCTCTTGGTTAAGGTGGAAAGAAGACACTACCTTAGGTAGATAATAATAATAATAATAATAATAATAATTTTATTTATATAGCGCTCTTTCTCCAATAGGACTCAAGGCGCTTAACAGATACACAGCATAATATAGTACAGAAAAATAATGAAGTACATTTTTCATAAAATACAGAAGCATGAAGATACTAAAAGAGACACTATGGAAATGCTTGAGTAAACAGGAAAGTCTTGAGTCTACTTTTGAAGGATTCTATAGTTGGGGCCTCTCGCACTGGTGCATCCAAAGAACCGCCTGGTCACAGTTAAAAATCAAAAAAGGTGACCGACAGGATAAGGCACCCAAGTCTGAAACCCATCTAACAGAGGCAATAGCCAGCAGAAACAAGACCTTTAGAGTAAGCCACTTAAGGTCTACAGATTCAAGAGGTTCAAACGGAGACTCTTGCAAGGCCTCCAGAACCACCGACATATCCCAAGAAGCCATGGGCGGGACCATACGGAAGTTTAATCCGTAAAACACCCTGAGTGAATGTATGAACATCAGGCAGTTCTCTCTGAAACCATACCGACAAGGCAGAAATATGAACCTTGAAGGAGGCCAGACGAAGGCCTAAGTCCAGGCCCTGTTGCAGGAAAGCCAAAAGTTTGGCCGTACTAAGGGGGTCATAAAGAAAAGATACCACCACACAAAAGCGCTCAGATTCTTCTGTACAAAATACGACAGGAACTGTATCTTTTTCTTTCAATAATCAGTGGTCCTCAAAACCTCAAAAATAAAAAACATATATGGACATAGTGTGATATGATATGGACACAGGAGAAATGTTCTTTTTTAAATAATTATCCGTACCGCCTCAGGTGGTCTACTGTTAAGTAGACAAATACAGCTTATATGGAGCGGATGGCACCGTCCTGATCAATAAATCTCCTTTGCGGTGGACTTCTTTTTGTCAAATAGGTTTTCTTTCACCGACATAAAATCAAAAGAACACAATCTCCATAGTATAAAATCTTTAGGATAATTTATTTAAGATAAGTGGGATAATAAATTATACCCACACAGTAAATATCAGTAAAACATAAGCCAGACTACAGAAGCTGGGACTCCTACCAGATGACGTGGTTCACATGAAATAGTGAACAATAGAGCATGGATAGGGAGAATAAACAGGCGTCCCTGGATCTTGACCTCCGAATCCTCAGGTAGAGAGTCCCTCTGTCTGGTACACCTTCCTTTGCCAACGCGTTTCGATACCAAGTATCTTCCTCAGAGCATAGGATGGTGTATGCATGGCGAGTGATTTATACCCCCAGAATGATAATACAAGTAATTCCTAATACTAGACATGGATCAACTATCACTAGATTTTTACATACATTCTATGTTACGAATAATCACAATCCAATCCACTTCATATATTGTTAACGTCCCAGAATAAGTGACAAGCCCGCCACAATCAGTATGCACCGTCACGAGGCGTCCTCCGTACATCCGTTCTCGTCACTTCCGTCCATCATCCCGGAAGTGACGACCGCCGCGTCCACGTGGTCGGCGCGGTCACCGGAAGTTCCGTCATCCTTGTTTATGTTGTACCCGGAAGTTCCGTATTCAATGTTTGTTCTCCTCTTTCTTTTCAAACACATCCGGACTCACGGAAAACATGGATCGGAATTCACAGGACATTATGGTTTTGTTCATGAAAAAGCCATGGATTGGAAGTGTTTTTAAAAGGATCATAAAAGTTCTTCATCAAAAAGTACCTTAATAAAAATACATAAATTAGTTTCTTCATAAAAAAACAGCTGCATCCTATAAAAACCATTTCAACTCGAAGTCTTTATTTATTCCCTCCGGAGCTAATGTTTTAAAGGAATAAATCATATTCATTTCGGTTTTGGCCAACCTCTTATTGATATCATTGTGTCTTGTGTCTCCACAAATTTTTCTTAAACCATAAAAATTAATTACATGTTTTACATCACAATTATGTTTTTCTTTAAAGTGCGTAGATAGTGCATGTGTTTCAACACCTTTTTTAATGTTACGTAGGTGTTCGCTAATGCGAATCTTCAGTGGCCTACTTGTTCTCCCAATATAAAATAAATGGCAGGAACATTCTATACCATAAACAACGTTATTTGTGTTACAAGTTATAAATTCTTGAATTTTACATGTCCGCCCATTAATATCTACATTTTCTTTCTTACTTCCAAATGTGTTTTTAACATTTTTACAACCTACGCAATCCCCACACCTATAAAAACCTTTAGATGTTATTGTCGGGGTATTTGAGGGTGCTGGACACAGACTTTTCACTAATTGTGACTTAAGGTTTGGTGCCCTTCTAAAAATGCATGTTGGTTTATCTGGGATCTCATCTCCAATCACCGGATCCCTCTTTAACAGGTTCCAGTGTTTTTTCAGTGTTTAGGGTGGGGGTGACACTCTTTCCATATCACACATCAGCAGCCAATTGTTTGCGCAGTGGTGAGGTTTCATTTTTTGTTTAGAAATCTGTAGTGCCTTTCACCTTTGAAACAACACCACCGCTGCATTATGTTTAGTTTACGAGATGAAAGAACAAATAAACTTAACCATGCATTCAACATATCTAAAGAATCCTCCACTGTAGAGGATCTAGATCTCAATAATTTATTGAAGAAATTAGAAAACACCCTCATTAAAGAAACAAAAATTTGGTGGGAGGTGGCCACCTTAGAATATTATCTAGCGAATGACCTTATACCAAAGGGGTTAAAGATTCAAAAACAAGCTAGTTTCACACATACCACAGAAACCTTTAAGAGGAACTGGGATAATATATTAAATGGATGTTCCATTTCCCTGATCAACCTTATTATAACAGAAAGGAAAATGGAACTATCCAATTTAGATAAAGACATCACTGATCATAAAGTTCTTCTAAATCCCTTCATTAAATCATCTGAATTTCAAGAAAGGGAAAAGGACATAATGTCAAACATTAGATCAATGGAGACAAATCTTATCTCCAAGAAAATGAACAAGTTGTGTAGAGATAGAGAAGAAAAAGAACAAAAAAGAGATGAAAGGCAAGAAAGTCTAGCACATACACAGGAGATTTCAGTTGTTCCAAAAAAACTGCCTCCTAATGCTAGACCTAGGCAACCTGTTTATTCAAAACAAAGATCTGATCATGTTAGACAAGGGCGATTTCAGAATAAAAGAAGAGAAGATAAATGGGAACACATACCAGTTAGATCCTTCTCACCACGGAATCCCCGGGGCCTAGAATATCATGAAAGAGGTAGTAATTGGAAGGACACACCGCAATGGAGAGATAGAAATACGTCCCATAATTTCAGAGGTCCAAATTTTGAAGATGACAAACGACCTACATACTCTAGATGGGAATCCAGGAACAGATTTAACATCCTAGAACAGGACCAATCTACCTCACCTTTTTTAGAAAGAGGAGGGCCACTCAGGGTTTGGAGGTAAAATCCACCCATAGGGGCAAAAGAGGGGGGAATAAAAAAAGAAAGAACCAAAGAAAAAAGAGGAAAATTCATTCAGATGTTCTAGTGCCAAATGTAGATCCATCAGGATCTAATTCATATACAAAGACTGAGAAAATTAAAATCTTCAATCTCAGCAGTCATTTACTCCTAAAGGAAGAAAGGAGTCTCCTGGAAAAAGGGCTCAAATTTGCCCCCGCAACAAAGATAGATAATTTCCAGATTTTCATTGACACCCAAAAGTTTGTACGAAAATTGACTTTAAAGAAATTTCACAAACTAAAAACAAAAGGGGATGATACTGTCTATGACAGCTCTGCTGTTAAGTTCAAACCCAAGTCAATTTTCTGCCCGACTTATTTAAAGGGGAACTTTATAGAGACCTTTAGTTTATTAGTGAAAGAGGACCTGGAAAAACTACCAGGCAAACCCATTAAATATAATCTTACCTATAAAGAAAGGAAGGCATTAGAAACCCTGAAATCCAACACTAATTTGATCATTAAACCCACAGATAAGGGGGGAGGAGTGGTGTTGTTAGACATCAGTGATTATGAGAAAGAGGTATACCGCCAACTAGACGATACAGAAACCTACAAAAAATTGAGGAGTAACCCCACTAAAAAAATCTCATTAAAATTTGAAGAATTGATTGAGAAGTATAATAAAAAAAAAAAAAAAAAAAAAGGGGACCCTCACTGATAATGAATCCAAGTTTCTAGTTGTTGAAAATCCAGTGGTGCCAACTTTATATATATTGCCCAAAATTCATAAGAACCCCACCCACCCCCCAGGACGCCCCATTGTGTCGGGGATTGATTCTGTTACGTCCAATCTATCCCAGTGGATTGATTATCATCTACAACCACTAGTGGCACTCAACCCCTCACACCTTAAAGATACGAGAGACACACTGGAATTTCTGGAAAACATCCAGTGGCATGAGGATTATTTTTTAGTTACGGCTGACGTCAGCTCCCTTTATACCATTATCAACCATCAACAGGGTATAGAGGCAGTAGGTGTAAAACTAACAAACACATCCCTTGATTCCTCCCTCCAAGAACTCATTCGTGATGGCATATATTTTATATTGAATAATAACTATTTTATTTTTAAAAATGAATTCTTTATCCAAAAGAGAGGGACCGCTATGGGCACCAGGTTCGCCCCAAGTTACGCCAATATTTTTATGGGCGTATGGGAGGAGGAGGTAGTGTGGAATAACAACCCACATGGGGCGAACCTGGTGTCCTGACGACGATACATAGATGATATTATTTTCGTCTGGAAGGGGAGTAGAGAAGAATTAGATTCCTTCTGTCTATATTTGAATTCTAATGACAGAAATATAGAACTGACTTTTAAAATCGATAAACATCAGGTAGATTTTTTGGATTTAAGCATATACATAGAGGAGGGGGTTTTGAAAACAAAAAACTTTATTAAAACCACCGACTCAAGGGCATATATCCAAAGGGAGAGCTGCCACCACGATAACTGGCTAAAATCTGTGCCAGTAGGGCAATTCAAAAGGTTACGACGTAATTGCACAGAAGTATCCATTTTTAATGAACAGGCAAATGAAATGAAAGAAAATTTCTTAACATGTGGGTATGATGAAAGAACAGTCTGTAACTCACTTGAGATTGCCCGTAATACTGATAGGAAGGATCTAATATATAAAAATCATGAAATAAAAAAGGATGATGAAAAGTTCAAATGGGCTTTTACTACTCAGTTTACCTCACAGCACAAACAAGTGGAGGGTATACTGAAAAAACACTGGAACCTGTTAAAGAGGGATCCGGTGATTGGAGATGAGATCCCAGATAAACCAACATGCATTTTTAGAAGGGCACCAAACCTTAAGTCACAATTAGTGAAAAGTCTGTGTCCAGCACCCTCAAATACCCCGACAATAACATCTAAAGGTTTTTATAGGTGTGGGGATTGCGTAGGTTGTAAAAATGTTAAAAACACATTTGGAAGTAAGAAAGAAAATGTAGATATTAATGGGCGGACATGTAAAATTCAAGAATTTATAACTTGTAACACAAATAACGTTGTTTATGGTATAGAATGTTCCTGCCATTTATTTTATATTGGGAGAACAAGTAGGCCACTGAAGATTCGCATTAGCGAACACCTACGTAACATTAAAAAAGGTGTTGAAACACATGCACTATCTACGCACTTTAAAGAAAAACATAATTGTGATGTAAAACATGTTATTAATTTTTATGGTTTAAGAAAAATTTGTGGAGACACAAGACACAATGATATCAATAAGAGGTTGGCCAAAACCGAAATGAATATGATTTATTCCTTTAAAACATTAGCTCCGGAGGGAATAAATAAAGACTTCGAGTTGAAATGGTTTTTATAGGATGCAGCTGTTTTTTTATGAAGAAACTAATTTATGTATTTTTATTAAGGTACTTTTTGATGAAGAACTTTTATGATCCTTTTAAAAACACTTCCAATCCATGGCTTTTTCATGAACAAAACCATAATGTCCTGTGAATTCCGATCCATGTTTTCCGTGAGTCCGGATGTGTTTGAAAAGAAAGAGGAGAACAAACATTGAATACGGAACTTCCGGGTACAACATAAACAAGGATGACGGAACTTCCGGTGACCGCGCCGACCACGTGGACGCGGCGGTCGTCACTTCCGGGATGATGGACGGAAGTGACGAGAACGGATGTACGGAGGACGCCTCGTGACGGTGCATACTGATTGTGGCGGGCTTGTCACTTATTCTGGGACGTTAACAATATATGAAGTGGATTGGATTGTGATTATTCGTAACATAGAATGTATGTAAAAATCTAGTGATAGTTGATCCATGTCTAGTATTAGGAATTACTTGTATTATCATTCTGGGGGTATAAATCACTCGCCATGCATACACCATCCTATGCTCTGAGGAAGATACTTGGTATCGAAACGCGTTGGCAAAGGAAGGTGTACCAGACAGAGGGACTCTCTACCTGAGGATTCGGAGGTCAAGATCCAGGGACGCCTGTTTATTCTCCCTATCCATGCTCTATTGTTCACTATTTCATGTGAACCACGTCATCTGGTAGGAGTCCCAGCTTCTGTAGTCTGGCTTATGTTTTACTGATATTTACTGTGTGGGTATAATTCATTATCCCACTTATCTTAAATAAATTATCCTAAAGATTTTATACTATGGAGATTGTGTTCTTTTGATTTTATGTCGGTGAAAGAAAACCTATTTGACAAAAAGAAGTCCACCGCAAAGGAGATTTATTGATCAGGACGGTGCCATCCGCTCCATATAAGCTGTATTTGTCTACTTAACAGTAGACCACCTGAGGCGGTACGGATAATTATTTAAAAAAGAACATTTCTCCTGTGTCCATATCATATCACACTATGTCCATATATGTTTTTTATTTTTGAGGTTTTGAGGACCACTGATTATTGAAAGAAAAAGATACAGTTCCTGTCGTATTTTGTACAGAAGAATCTGAGCGCTTTTGTGTGGTGGTATCTTTTCTTTATTGCATTTGTTTAGGGTGGGGGTGACACTCTTTCCATATCACACATCAGCAGCCAATTGTTTGCGCAGTGGTGAGGTTTCATTTTTTGTTTAGAAATCCGTACTAAGGGGGTCATTCGCTCGGTAAATTTCTTCGCATCGCAGCGATTTTCCGCTTAGTGCGCATGCGCAATGTTCGCACTGCGACTGCGCCAAGTAAATTTGCTATACAGTTAGGTATTTTACTCACGGCTTTTTCTTCGTTCAGGCGATCGGAGTGTGATTGACAGGAAGTGGGTGTTTCAGGGCGGAAACAGGCCGTTTTATGGGCGTGTGGGAAAAAACGCTACCGTTTCTGGGAAAAACGCGAAAGTGGCTGGAGAAACGGAGGAGTGTCTGGGCGAACGCTGGGTGTGTTTGTGACGTCAAACCAGGAACGACAAGCACTGAACTGATCGCAGATGCCGAGTAAGTTTGAAGCTACTCAGAAACTGCTATGTGGTGTGTAATCGCAATTTTGAGAACCTTTCGTTCGCAAATTTAAGAAGCTAAGATTCACTCCCAGTAGGCGGCGGCTTAGCGTGTGTAAAGCTGCTAAAAGCAGCTTGCGAGCGAACAACTCGGAATGAGGGCCCAAACTTGTAAGCGTCATGATTGTTAGATGTGCACCATGCAAAATAAGAATTCCAGACCCTATGATAAATCCGAGCCGAAGCCGGCTTACGGGCCTTCAAGATAGTTTGAATGACCGTCTCAGAAAATCCTTTGGCCCTCAGAACTGAAGCTTCAAGAGCCACGTCCTCAAAGCCAGCCGGGCCAAATCCTGGTATACACAAGGGCCCTGAACGAGGAGGTCTGGGCGCTGCAGAAGCAGAAGAGGATGCTCAGAACCAATGCCAACTGGGCCATGCTGGAGCGATCAGAAGTAGGATTCCTCCTTCTTGCTTGAGCTTCCTTATTACTCTGGGCAGGAGTGACACCGGAGGGAACACGTACGGCATCCGAAAGTTCCACGGAATTGCCGGTGCGTCCACGAACGCCGCCTGAGGATCCCTTGTCCTTGCTCCGAAGACCGGAACCTTGTGATTGTTTCGAGACGTCTGGTAGGCCCCACTTGTCCACTAGGAGTTGAAATACCTCTGGATGGAGGCTCCACTCTCTGGCGTGTACGTCCTGACGACTGAGGAAGTCCACTTCCCAGCTGGGGACCCCCGGAATGAACACTGCCGATATGGCTGGCAGATGGCGTTCCATCCACTCAAGAATCCTTGACACTTCTATCATTGGCATGCAGCTTCGAGTGCCGCCTTGATGTTTTGTGTACGCCACCGTGGTGGAGTTGTCCGACTGTACTTGAATAGGCCTGTTCTGTATCAGATGCTGGGTCAGGTTCAGAGTATTGAACACCGCCCGCAATTCCAGAATGTTTATCGGGAGGAGAGACTCCTCCTTGGTCCACCGACCTTGAAGAGAGTGTTGCTCCAACACCGCGCCCCAACCCCTCAGACTGGCATCCGTTGTCAGGAGGACCCAGTTGAAGATCCAGAAGGGACGACCCCTGCTCAATCATTGGTACTGTAGCCACCAGCTCAGTGACAGACGAACCTTCGGAGACAAGGAGATCATGCAAGACCTGATCCGGTGAGGCAGGCCGTCCCACTTGGCAAGAATCATCTTCTGCAGAGGACGGGGAATGACATTGAGCATACTTTACCATGTCGAAAGCCGACACCATGACGCTGAGTACTTGCATCGCCAAGGGTATCGACACTTGCAGGCAAGAGAGGAAGCATTGAATCCTGTCCTGAAGGTTCAGGACCTTCTCCTGTGACAAGAACAACCGCTGGTTGTGAGTGTCCAATAGTGACCCCAGGTGCACCATGCTCTGAGCAGGGACCAGGGCAGATTTCTTCCAGTTGATGAGCCACCCGTAGGCTTGCAGAAACTGGACCGTCAGATACAGATGACGAAGAACTTCTGGGGAATTCGCCAGGATCATCAAGTCATCCAGATTCAGTAGGATCCTGACACCCTGACGGCGGAGCAGGGCCGTCATCACCGCCATGACCTTGGTGAAGACTCGCGGAGGCGTGGTCAATCCAAAAAGGTAAGGCCCAGAATTGATAATGGAGGTTGCCGATAGCAAACCACAGGTATTGCTGGTGCGACATGGCAATAGGAATATGGATGTAAGCATCCTGTATGTCCAGGGAGACCATATAGTCCCCGGGCTCCAAAGCCAGAACAATAGAGCATAGGGTTTCCATATGAAACTTGGAGACCATCACAAATTTGTTCAAAGACTTGAGGTTAAGAATGGGCCGGAAGGAACCATTCGGTTTCGGAACTAGGAACAGCGGTGAATAGTACCCCCTGAATCTCTGAGCCAGAGGCACCAGCACTACCACTCCCGTGTCCAGGCGGAACTGTAACACCAAATGAAGAGTTTTTGCCTTCACCTGATCCAAAGGGATGTTTGTCAGACAAAATTGATGATGGGGACGTTTCTTGAAGGATATGGCGTATCCGTGAGTGACGACTTCCCTTACCCAGGCGTCGGAAGTGGTCTTCAACCATACCTGGGTAAACCGTAGAGTCGGCCTCCAATCCTGGGATCCCCCAGGGGGAGGTCCGCCCCATCATGCAGTAGGCTTGTCTGATTTGGAAGCAGGCTGACGGGCAGCCCAGGCATGTATAGGTTTATGCTTAGTGGTTTTGGAAGTGCGAGCCTGTTTCGGGTACACCTGACCCTTTGCTTTACCTGGAGATCAAAAGGAACAAAAGGAAGTAGTACTCTTAGCTTTCGGAGCTGAAAGAGCAGTACTAGGTAGGCATGCCGTATTAGCGGAAGCTAAGTCAGCAACAATCTTGTTGAGATCCTCACCAAAAAGGATGTTCCCCTTAAAAGGGAGCACCTCCAGGGTTTTCTTAAGAGTCCAGATCCACAGACCAGGACCGCAACCAGAGAATCCGGCGAGCCAGAATGGACGTAGTAGAGGCCAGAACACCGGCATCAGAAGCCGCCTCCTTAATGTAATGAGAGGCTGTGACAGTATACAAAAAAATGGTCTAGCATTATCAGAAAAATTGGACGGCAGCTCTGCTTCCACCTCCTGAGCCCACAATTCAATAGCTTCTGCAGCCCAAGTAGCTGCAATAGTGCGCCGATGCACAGCTCCCACAAGGGTATAAATAGACTTTAAGCAACCCTCCACACGCTTATTCGTCGGTTCCTTCAGAGACGCAACGGTAATGACAGGCAGAGCAGAGGACACCACCAGCCTAGCGACTTGCGAGTCCACCGGCAGCGTTTCCCAATTTTTACTTAACTCCGCAGTGAGGGAGTAGCGAGCTAGCATCTTCTTGTGAGGTGTGAATTTCTTTCCTGGATTCTCCCAGGATTCCTGACGTATATCAACTAAGTCGTCAGAATGAGGCAAAAATAATTTGGTAACCTTCTGACGTTTGAATCTCTCAGGTTTCTTAGAGGCAACAACAGGTTCTGGGTCATCATCAATTTGAAGAATCAGCCTGATAGCCTCTAATAGGTCAGGAACATCCACCTGTGAAACAGACTCCCCATTAGAAGCATCTTGATCAGTGTCTGAGGGGTCAGTATACACGCCATCCTCATCGGATGAAGTATCTCAAACATAAGTGGATTGTAAGGAAGTACTGGCCCGCTTAGAGGACCCCTTGGTCTTAGGCGGGCGAGGGTTAGGTTTCTGTTTAGTCAATGAGTAATTCAATTGCTGTAACCGAGTGGACAGGAGATATGCCAATGGCGGATTAACCGCAGGGACGACATGTGGCTGTAAAGGCACGTGAGGTCCCATAGGGGGCGTAAGTCTAGTTACCAGCGTAGTCAGTAAATCAGAGAAAGTAGCCCAAGGCGGGTCGTGATGTGCCTCGTTGCTACAGACAGACTGGGGTGTATGAGTGGACAGGAGATCTGCCCATGGCGCATTAACTGCAGGGACGATATGTGGCTGTAAAGGTACGTGGCGGTCGTAAGTCTAGTTACCAGCGTAGTCAGTAAATTAGAGAAAGTAGCCAAAGGCGGGTCATGATGTGCCCCCGTTGCTACAGACTGACTGGGGGATATGGAACCCCCAGAACCTGAACACTCCGCTGCTATGTTTTCCTCTAATGCATCTGCGGCATCACCACCGCATATTGCGGGATCAGCCACAGAACCATCGTCCCTTGTAGCTGACATGATATGAAAGCGTAAACCACGGGCGACACAGTACAATATCAGCAGATATAATACTTAACCAAGAACCCCTGTGCAGTGTGACAGCACAGACAGAGGATTCAGGAGGTACAGTATATGGTGAGTGAAAATCAGAGAAAAAATAAGATTTTAAACCTACCGGTAAATCTTTTTCTCCTAGTCCGTAGAGGATGCTGGGGACTCCGTAAGGACCATGGGGTATAGACGGGCTCCGCAGGAGACATGGGCACTATAAAGAACTTTAGAATGGGTGTGCACTGGCTCCTCCCTCTATGCCCCTCCTCCAGACCTCAGTTAGAGAAACTGTGCCCAGAGGAGATGGACAATACGAGGAAAGGATTTTGTTAATCTAAGGGCAAGATTCATACCAGCCCACACCATCCACACCGTATAACCTGGAATATACGCAACCAGTATGAACAAAAAAATAGGATTTTGAATACCTACCGGTAAATCCTTTTCTATGAGTCCGTAGAGGATGTTGGGCCGCTCAAAGAACCATGGGGTATAGAAGGGATCCGCAGGAGACATGGGCACTTTAAGACTTTCAAAAGGGGCGTGACCTGGCTCCTCCCTCTATATCCCCCACCAGACTCAGTTTGGATCTGTGCCCGGCGAGACGGACATTTCGAGGAAAGGATTTAACAACAAGGGTGAGCACAACACCAGCTCACGCCATAAGCATGCCGTACAACATGGCAGATAACTGAACACATGTCAACGGACATGAACAAGATTCAGCAAGAAGCTGAAAAAACCACCAACTGTGTTTAACCAGAACTACACTGCAGATACAGTACGCACTGGGACGGGCGCCCAACATCCTTTACGGACTCATAGAAAAGGATTTACCGGTAGGTATTCAAAATCCTATTTTCTATTTTGTCCTAGAGGATGTTGGGCCGCTCAAAGAACCATGGGGATAATACCAAAGCTCTAAAAACGGGCGGGAGAGTGCGGATGGACTCTGCAGCACTGATAGACCAAAACGAAGGTCTTCATCGGCCAAGGTATCAAACTTGCAAAACTTAGCAAATGTGTTTGACCCCGACCAAGTAGCAGCTCGGCAAAGTTGCAATGCCGAGACACCCCGGGCAGCCGCCCAGGAGGAGCCCACCTTCCTAGTGGAATGGGCATTCACCGATTTCGGTAACGGCAAGCCTGCCGCGTAATGAGCCTGCTGAATTGTTTAACAAATCCAGCGTGCTATGGTCTGCTTGGAAGCAGGACATCCAATCTTATTGGGAGCGTATAAAATAAACAGAGACTCTGTTTTCCGCAATGGAGCCGTTCTGGCTACATAGATTTTCAAGGCTCTGAACACATCCAGAGACTTATCCGCAGCCAAAGCACCAGTAGCCACTGGCAGCACAATAGGTTGGTTAATATGAAAAGAGGAAACCACCTTTGGCAGAAATTGTTGCCGAGTTCTTAACTCAGCACGATCTTCATGGAAGATCAAATAAGGGCTCTTGTGAGACAAGGCCGCCAACTCTGACACCCGCCTAGCGGATGCCAATGCCAATAAAATGACAACCTTCCAAGTGAGGAATTTCAACTCCACTTTACATAAAGGTTCAAACCAATGTGACTGAAGGAATGATAACACCACGTTAAGGTCCGAAGGTGCCACAGGGGGCACAAAAGGAGGTTTGATATGCAACACCCCTTTCACAAAGGTCTGCACCTCAGGAAGTGAGGCCAGTTGTTTCTAAAAGAAAATGGACAAAGCAGAAATCTGTACTTTAATGGAGCCCAATTTAAGGCCCTCATCCACACCATTTTGTAGAAAATGGAGAAAACGGCCAAGGTCAAATTTCTCCACATGAGCTTTCTTGGACACCCACCAGGAAATATATTTCCTCCAAATACGGTGATAGTGCTTCGACGTCACACCCTTCCTGGCCAGGATAAGAGTAGGTATGACTTCACTGGGAATACCCTTTTGGGCTAAAATCTGGCGTTCAACCGCCATGCCGTCAAACGTAGCCGCTGTAAGTCTTGATAGACGAACGGCCCCTGCCGCAGCAGGTCCTCGCGCGGAGGAAGAGGCCAGGGATCGTCGACCAGTAACGGCAGAAGATCCGGGTACCAAGTTCTCCTTGGCCAGTCCGGGACTACAAGGATCGCCGGAATGCTTGTCCTTTTTAGAAGCCTCAGCACCTTTGGGATGAGAGGAACCGGAGGGAACACATACACTGAGGGGAACACCCAGGGTGTTGTCAGAGCATCCACCGCGTCCGCCTGAGGGTCCCTGGACCAAGAGCAATACCTTGGAAGTTTCTTGTTGAGGCGAGACGCCATCATGTCTATATGGGGAACCCCCCATCGCTTTGTCAGCAGCGTGAAGACCTCCGGATGGAGGCTCCACTCTCCTGGATTTAGGTCGTGTCTGCTGAGGAAGTCCGCTTCCCAGTTGTCCACTCCCGGAATGAATATTGCCGACAGAGCACTTGTATGCCTCTCCGCCCAGTGAAGAATCTTTGTGGCTTCTGCCATTGCCGCTCTGCTTCTTGTGCCGCCTTGGCGGTTTATGTAAGCTACTGCCGTGACATTGTCCGATTGAATCAGAACCGGCAGGGTAGAAGGCCGTTGTAAATGGCCCTCAGTTCCAGAACGTTGATGTGAAGATGAGTTTCTGGACTTGACCATCTTCCCTGGAAGGTCGCCCCCAGAGTGACTGCCCCCCAACCTCGGAGACTTGCATCCGTGGTCACTAAGATCCAGTCCTTGATCCCGAACCGACGTCCTGCAAGGAGGTGAGAGCTGTTGAGCCACCACAGGAGGGAGACCCTGGTGTTGGGAGATAGAATTATCTTCCGGTGCATATGCAGGTGGGATCCGAACAACTTGTCCAACAGATCCCCCTGAAACACTCTGGCATGGAACCTCCCGAATTGGAGGGCCTCGCATGCCGCCACCATCTTTCCCAGCAATTGAATGCATTGATGAATGGAAACCGTTTTCGGTTTCAGTAAGAGTTTTACCAAACTCTGAATTTCCAGAGCTTTCTCCACAGGGAGAAAAACCTTCAGCTGGACCGTGTCCAGAATCATGCCCAAAAACGCCAAACGGGTTGTCGGGATCAACTGTGACTTTTGTAAGTTCAGGAGCCAGCCGTGCTGTTGCAGAACTGACATGGACAGTGCAATGTCCTGTAACAACTTGTCTTTGGACTTCGCCTTTATCAGGAGATCGTCCAAGTACGGGATAATTGTAACTCCTTGCCTGCACAGGAGAACCATCATTTCTACCATTACTTTGGTAAAAATCCTCGGAGCCGTGGACAGACCAAACGGCAACGTCTGAAACTGGTAGTACGTATCCTGGATAGCAAACCTCAGGAATCTCTGGTGAGGAGGATAAATGGGGACATGAAGGTAAGCGTCCTTTATGTCCAAGGAGACCAGACTCTCCTTCCTCCAGACTGGAGATCACCGCTCTGAGAGACTCCATCTTGAATTTGAATTTCTCTAGGAATAAGTTGAGAGATTTCAGGTTGAGAATAGGTCTCACCGAGCCGTCCGGCTTCGGCACCACGAACAGGCTTGAATAAAAGCCCTGCCCCTGCTGATCTAGGGGTACCGGGACCACAACCTGATTTAGACACAATTTTTGTACTGCACCGCAGACTAGTTCCCTTTCCTGCAGCGAAGCTGGCAAGGCTGATTTGAAAAACCGGCGAGGGGGCACATCTTGAAACTCGTGTGTACCCCTGGGATACAATCTTCAACACCCAAGGGTCTAGACCCGAGCGAACCCAGACCTGACTGAAAAACCTGAGACGTGCCCCCACCTGAGCTGGTCCCTGTAATGGGGACCCGGCGTCATGCGGTGGGTTTAGGAGGAGCCGGGGAGGACCTCTGCTCCTGGACACCCGAGGAGGCGGGTGCCCTTTTTCCTCTACCTCTACCTCTGGTAGCCAGAAAGAAGTTGCCTCGGCCCCTTCTATACTTGTTGGGCCGAAAGGAATGCATTTGATAATTTGGCTGTTTCTTTTGCTGCGTAGGAACCGAGGGTAAGAAGGTAGATTTACCCGCGGTAGCTGCTGACACTAAATCAGCAAGGCCTTCACCGAAAAGTTCTCCTCCCTTGAAGGGAAGGGATTCCATATTCCTTTTGGAATCAGCGTCAGCATTCCACTGATGAGTCCAAAGCGCACGTCTAGCCGCAATGGACATAGCATTCGCCTTAGCACTAAGGAGGCCAGCGTCACGTACAGCCTCTTTCAAGTATGCAGCTGCATCTCTCATATAACCCAGCGTCACCTGGATGGAATCTCTATCTAGATTCTCCCAATCAGAAGATAAAGTGTCTGCCCACTTTTCAATAGCACTACTGACCCACGTGGACACAATAAGAGGCCTGAGCAACGTCCCTGTAGTAGTGAAAATAGCCTTCAGGGTATCCTCCTGCTTACGGTCCGACGGCTCCTTAAGAGTCGTCGACTGAGCTGCAGGGAGGGCTACCTGTTTTGACAAACGCGCCAGGGCTTTGTCTACAGTGGGGGGATTCTCCCACGGGTCCCTATCCGACTCGGGAAAAGGGTATGCCACGTTGATTCTTTTAGGAATCTGAAACTTTTTATCAGGGTTATTTCTAATGCTATCAAAGAGAGCGTTCAGTTCAAAACAAGGAGGAAAAGTAACCGCGCGCTTTTTCTCCTTGTAAATCAGGACCCTGGTTTCAGGTGTAATAGGGTCCTCATTAATATTCAAGATATCTTTAACAACTACAATCATATACTGAATACTCTTAGCCAATCTTGGATCTAATCTGGAATCAGCATAATCGACATCGGCATCAGAGTCCGTGTCGGTACCTGTGTCAACTAATTGGTCAAAACTACGTTTGTGTGACCCTGCAGGGTCTTGCAACTGTAATAAAGCGTCCTCTACTGTTCTCTTCCACACATGGGATTGAGACGCAGACTCATCAAACTTTTGATTTAGTGATGTGATGCAAAGCATTCAAAGTATTTAACCAATCTGCAGTCGGCGGTGCCGACATGGCCACTCCCAAAACATTTGGTGTCCCCAACAAATCGTCCCCCGTAGAGGAGTAATCAGCCTGCGACATGTCGATATCTGAGAAACAGCACACACACCAAGCAGTGAGGGAACACAAAGGGAAATAGCCAGCTCACACCCCAGCGCCAAATAAGCAGGTCTGTGAACACCCAAGATGTCCCAGAGCTGTCTGCGCTTGTTTTACATAAATAAATATGCCCCCCTCTATGTCTTTTTAGCCCCCTGGTACTTGCTACGGAGAGGAAGGACCAGCGACTTCAGTTTGTGGAGGAGGAAATGGCGCCAGTGAGCAGTGAGGAAGAAGCTCCGCCCCCAACATGGCGCGCTTCTTCCCGCTTTTATTATTCAATTATATGCCGGCGGGGGTTAGCGGGCAGTGCCAGGGCACTGTAGGATTATGCCAGCCTTATATATGAGGTAATATATGCTCCCCAGGGCGCCCCCCCCTCCCCCCCAGCGCCCTGCACCCAGCGGTGTGTACTCAGCGGGAGCATGGCGCGCACTGTGCATAGCCGCTGTGCGGTACTTCTACAATGCCGTCTTGAAAGATGAAGAGAAGTCTTCTTTCTTCTTATACTCACCTGTCTTCTGACTTCTGGCTTGAAGAGGGGGGACAGCAAGCTGTGGGAGAGAGCATCCAGGAGAGCCCGGCGTTCGTCTCCCCTCAGGAGCTGAAGGCATCCTGTCAGCAGCAGCAGAGCCCTGGTACTCATCAGAAGTGGGTCTAGACTGCTCTCCCCTCTTGCCCACGAAGCAGGGAGTCTGTAGCCAGCAGATCTCCCCAAAATAAAAAACCTAACATTAAGTCTTTCAGAGAAACTCTAGGAGCTCCTCCTAGTGCCCTGTATCTCGTCCGGGCACATTTCTAAAACTGAGTCTGGTGGGGGATATAGAGGGAGGAGCCAGGTCACGCCCCTTTTGAAAGTCTTAAAGTGCCCATGTCTCCTGCGGATCCAGTCTATACCCCATGGTTCTTTGAGCGGCCCAACATCCTCTAGGACGAAATAGAAACAGTAACAGCTAAAGACTGATCTCAACTGTAACATAACCCTTATGTAAGCAACAACTATATACAAGCCTTGCAGATTTTGTCCACACTGGGACGGGCGCCCAGCATCCTCTACGGACTAGGAGAAAAAGATTTACCGGTAGGTTTAAAATCTTATTTTCTCTTACGTCCTAGAGGATGCTGGGGACTCCGTAAGGACCATGGAGTTTATACCAAAGCTCCAGTCCAGGTGGGAGAGTGCGGACGACTCTGCAGCACCGACTGAGCAAACGCAAGGTCCTCATCAGCCAGGGTATCAAACTTGTAGAACTTTGCAAAAAAGTGTTTGAACCTGACCAGGTAGCTGCTCGGCAAAGCTGTAAAGCCGAGACGCCTCGGGCAGCCGCCCAAGAAGAGGCCACCTTCCTAGTGGAATGGGCCTTTACCGAATTTGTTAACAGCAATCCTGCCGTAGAATGAGCCTGCTGAATCGTGTTACAGATCCAGCGAGCAATAGTCTGCTTCGAAGCAGGAGCGCCAACTTTGTTGGCTGCATACAGGACAAACAGTGATTATGTTTTCCTAACTCGAGCCGTCCTGGCTACATAGATTTTTAAGGCCCTGACTACATCCAGGGACTTGGAATCCTCCAAGTCACTCGTAGCCACAGGCACAATAGGTTGGTTCATATGAAATGAAGAAACCACCTTAGGGAAAAATTGAGGACGAATCCTCAACTCCGCTCTATCCACATGGAAGGTCAAATAGGGGCTCTTGTGAGACAAGGCCGCCAATTCGGACACCCGCCTTGCAGATGCCAAGGCCAACAACATGACCACCTTCCAAGTGAGAAATTTCAATTCAACCGTTTGAAGAGGTTCAAACCAGTGAGACTTCAGGAACCGTAACACCACGTTAAGGTCCCAAGGTGCCACTGGGGGCACAAAAGGAGGCTGGATGTGCAGCACTCCCTTTACAAAAGTCTGGACTTCTGGGAGAGAAGCCAATTCCTTCTGAAAGAAAATAGACATGGCCGAAATCTGTACCTTAATGGAGCCTAATTTTAGGCCCATATCCACTCCTGTCTGTAGAAAGTGGAGAAAACGGCCCAGATGGAAATCTTCCGTAGGAGCATTCTTCGCTTCACACCAAGAAACATACTTCCTCCAGATACGGTGATAATGTTTTGCCGTCACCTCCTTCCTAGCCTTTATCAGAGTAGGGATGACTTCCTCCGGAATACCTTTCCCAGCTAGGATTCGGCGTTCAACCGCCATGCCGTCAAACGGAACCGCGGTAACTCCTGGAACACGCAGGGCCCCTGTTGTAACAGGTCCTCCCTGAGAGGAAGAGCCCATGGATCTTCTGTGAGCATCTCCTGAAGATCTGAATACCATGCCCTTCGAGGCCAATCTGGAACAATGAGTATTGTTTTCACCCTTTTTTGTCTTATGATTCTCAATATTTTTGAGATGAGAGGAAGAGGGGGCGAACACATAGACCGACTGAAACACCCAAGGTGTCACCGCTACTGCCTGAGGGTCCCTTGACCTAGCACAATACCTCCGAAGCTTCTTGTTGAGGCTTGACGCCATCATGTGTATGTGAGGAATTCCCCAAAGACTTGTTATCTCTGTAAAAACTTCTTGATGAAGTCCCCACTCTCCTGGATGGAGATCGTGTCTGCTGAGAAAGTCTGCTTCCCAGTTGTCCACTCCCGGAATGAAGACCACTGACACAGCGCTTACGTGATTTTCCGCCCAGTGAAGAATCCTGGTGGCTTCCGCCATTGCCACTCTGCTCCTTGTCCCACGATTTACATGAGCCACGGCTGTGACGTTGTCTGATTGAATCAGAACCGGAAGGTCGCGAAGAAGATCCTCCACTTGTCGTAGGCCGTTGTATATGGCCCTCAATTCCAGTACGTTGATATGTAGACAAGCCTCCTGGCTTGACCATAGCCCCTGAAAATTTCTTCCTTGTGTGACTGCCCCCATCCTCGGAGGCTCGCGTCCATGGTCACCGGAACCCAGTCTTGAATGCCGAACCTGCGACCCTCTAGAAGGTGAGCACTTTGCAGCCAGCACAGGAGAGACACCCTGGCCCGGGGAGACAGGCTTATCTTCTGATGTATTAGTAGATGGGACCCGGACCACTTGTCCAGGAGGTCCCACTGAAACGTCCTTGCATGAAACCTGCCGAAGGGGATGGCCTCGTAGGCTGCTACCATTTTCCCCAGAACTCGAGTGCATTGATGAACAGACACTCTTTTTGGTTTTAGCAAGTCTCTGACCATGTTCTGGAGGTCCTAGGCTTTTTCCATTGGGAGAAAAACCCTCTTCTGTTCCGTGTCCAGAATTATGCCTAGGAATGATAGTCGAGTCGTTGGAATTAATTGTGACTTTGGCAGATTGAGAATCCAACCGTGTTGTTGTAGCACTCTCAGGGAGAGCGACACGCTCTTCTGCAATTGATCCCTCGATCTTGCTTTTATCAGGAGATCATCCAAGTATGGGATAATTGTGACTCCCTGCCTGCGCATGAGCACCATCATCTCCGCCATCACCTTGGTGAAAATCCTCGGGGCCGTGGAAAGCCCAAACGGCAACGTCTGAAACTGGTAATGACAGTCCTGTACAGCGAATCTCAGGTACGCCTGATGAGGAGGATATATGCATCCTTTATGTCGAGTGACACCATAAAATCCCCCCCTTCCAGACTGGAGATCACAGCCCGGAGCAATTGCATCTTGAATTTGAACTTTCACAAGTACAGGTTTAGGGATTTTAGATTTAAAATGGGTCTGACCGAACCATCCGGCTTCGGGACCACAAACAGGGTCGAATAGTACCCTTTCCCCTGTTGGACTAGGCGAACCTTGAAAATCACTTGCTGTTGATACAGCTTTTGAATTGCAGCGAACACTACTTCCCTCTCTGGGGGAGAAGCTGGCAAGGCCGACTTGAAAAATCGGCGAGGGGGCACCTCTTCGAATTCCAGTTTGTAGCCTTGAGATACAATATCCATCGCCCAAGGATCCACGTCTGACAGAACCCAGGCCTGGCTGAAGAGTCGAAGACGTGCCCCCACCGGTGCGGACTCCCTCAGTGGAGCCCCAGCGTCATGCGGTGGATTTAGTAGAAGCCGGGGAGGACTTCTGCTCCTGGGAACTAGCCGTAGCATGCATTCTTTTCCCTCTACCCTTACCTCTGGCGAGGAAAGATGAGCCCCGACCTCTTCTGGACTTACGCGACCGAAAGGACTGCATCTGATACTGTGGAGTTTTCTTTTGCTGTGGGGTAACAAAAGGCAAAAAGGTAGATTCACTCGTGGTAGCTGTGGCAACCAGGTCCGCGAGACCTTCCCCAAACAAAACTTCACCTTTGTATGGCAAAACCTCCATATGTTTCTTTGAGTCGGCATCACCCGTCCATTGGCGAGTCCACAGGGCACGCCTAGCAGAAAACGCCATGGCGTTGGCTCTCGAACCCAGCAGCCCAACGTCCCTTTGAGCATCCCTCATATATAAGACTGCGTCTTTTATGTGGCCTAAGGTTAATAAAATGGTATCCCTATCTAGGGTATCACGGTCAAGTGACAAGGTATCTGTCCAAGCTGCAACTGCAGTACACACCCATGCCGATGCGAATGCCGGTCTGAGCAAAGCACCTGTATGCGCATAAATAGACTTTAAAGTAGTTTCCTGCCTGCGATCAGCAGGATCCTTGAGGGCTGCCGTGTCCGGAGACGGTAGCGCCACTTTCTTGGACAGGCGTGTGAAAGCCTTGTCCACCCTGGGTGAGGATTCCCAACGTACCCTGTCCCGTGCAGGGAAAGGATATGCCATAAGAATCCTCTTGGGAATCTGCAGTTTTTTATCAGGAGTTTCCCAAGCCTTTTCAAATAACTCGTTAAGCTCATGGGATGGGGGAAAGGTTACCCCAGGTTTCTTTTCCTTGTACATGCGCACCCTCGTGACAGGGACCGAGGGGTCCTCTGTGATATGCAAAACCTCTTTTATTGCAATAATCATATAATGAATACTTTTTGCCACCCTCGGGTGCAACCTCACTTCATCGTAGTCGACACTGGAGTCAGAGTCCGTGTCGGTATCAGTGTCTGCTATCTGGGACAGGGTACGTTTTTGAGACCCAGAAGGGCCCGGTGACCCAGGCGAAGCCGTGGATTGACTCCCTGCTCTTTCCCTGGACTCTGCTTTGTCCAATCTCTTATGTAATAAGGTCACATTTGCATTTAAAACATTCCACATGTCCATCCAATCATGAGTCGGCGTTGCAGACGGCGACACCACTATCATCTGCTCCACCTCCTCCTTAGCTGAGCCTTCTGCATCAGACATGCCGACACACTCGTACCGACACCCCCACACACACAGGGAAATAGATATAAGGAGACAGTTCCCCAATAAGACCCTTTGGAGAGACAGAGAGAGAGTATGCCAGCACACAACCAGCGCCAACTGACACTGGAAAATATTGTCCCAGATAATAGCGCTTTTATATTAATTACTGTGTAATACACTCACTGCGCCTTACAAGTGCCCCCCCTCCACTTTTCAGCCCTGTGTCACCGTGTTCAGCAGGGGAGAGACCGGGGAGCCAGCTTCTCAGCAGATCTCTGTGGAGAAAATGGCGCTGGTTAGTGCTGAGAGACCAAAATCCGCCCCCTCCAGCAGCGGGCTTTGGTCCCGCTCAAAATAACTCAAACTGGCGGGGGATTGAAAGAAAACTGCCTCCGCAGTATCTATGCCAGATATAGAGGCTTTATTGCTGCCCAGGGTGCCCCCCCCTGCGCCCTGCACCCATCTGTGCCCGCTAGTGTGTGTGTGTGTGTGTGAGCAATGGCGTGCAGCGTATCTCAGTGAAGATCTGAAGTCTTCTGCAGCCTTGAAGTCTTCTTTTCTTCTTATACTCACCCGGCTCTGCGAGGAGGAAGGCTGCGCGGCTCCGGGACGAACAGCAAGGGGAGACGTGCGTTCCGACTCCCTTTGGAGCTAATGGTGTCCAGTAGCCTAAGAAGCAGAGCCTATCACTTAAGTAGGTCTGCTTCTCTCTCCTCAGTCCCACGATGCAGGGAGCCTGTTGCCAGCAGTGCTCCCTGAAAATAAAAAACCTAACAAAATTCTTTATCAGAGAAACTCAGGAGAGCTCCCCTGTAGTGCACCCAATCTCCTCTGGGCACAGGATCTAACCAAGGTCTGGAGGAGGGGCATAGAGGGAGGAGCCAGTGCACACCCATTCTAAAGTTCTTTAAAGTGCCCACGTCTCCTGCGTTGCCCGTCTATACCCCATGGTCCTTACAGAGTCCCCAGCATCCTCTAGGACGTAAGAGAAATACAAAATAAGTATATCCTGTGAAATACCTATATCAAATAATAACCCTGATGCACTTAACCCAAATCAGGGTACAGAATATAAAGGATAGCAGTATGAGTGAGATATGTAAAAAGAAAAGGTACAATCTCACTGTTTGCGCTCCAAATGTCCCTTCACTTGGATAATCCTCACATCGATGATAAATACATGAAACAGAAAATAAAACACAATATAGTGTAATACTGTTTGTAAATAAAGTTCTTTTCCCCTGTGCAGCGGAGACTATAAGTGATGGAAAAAAAGTCCCAGTAGAGATCAGACGTCCACCTTCTTATAGGATCACCCGAAATGATGTGATAATAACTTGACAATGGGTTCTTACATGTATGCTTACTTATAAAAATGTGGTAGAACACACGTAAAGGTTTCTTTAAAGGAGGTATTTCTTCCTTTCTCTTTAAACCATATAATGTGGATGGATACCACTCATGGAAATGTTATGTGGAATTAAAAAAGAGGGTAAGCCAAATTAGGGCAAAGAAAACCCCTTTTATTTTTTTTAAAAATACAAACAAACAACCAATCAATCGTACCCAGAGTGGGAAACAGAGATGGATTTCAGCTGACAAAGTTACATCCGGATATAACAAGGTCATATGCTCCCCTCAATGAATACACTGGTATAGGACTTCAAAGTAACACTGTATCGACGCGTTTCGACGCTCTGCGGCATCTTTATCAAGATAAAACAGTGTATTTCAACAAAATAATAAGAATTTACTCACCGGTAATTCTATTTCTCGTAGTCCGTAGTGGATGCTGGGGACTCCGTAAGGACCATGGGGAATAGACGGGCTCCGCAGGAGACTGGGCACTCTAAAGAAAGATTAGGTACTATCTGGTGTGCACTGGCTCCTCCCTCTATGCCCCTCCTCCAGACCTCAGTTAGGGAAACTGTGCCCGGAAGAGCTGACATTACAAGGAAAGGATTTTGGAATCCAGGGTAAGACTCATACCTGCCACACCAATCACACCATACAACTTGTGATAACCTTACCCAGTTAACAGTATGAACAACAACTGAGCATCACTCAACGGATGGCTCATAACAATAACCCTTTATTAAGCAATAACTATATACACGTATTGCAGAAAGTCCGCACTTGGGACGGGCGCCCAGCATCCACTACGGACTACCAGAAATAGAATTACCAGTGAGTAAATTCTTATTTTCTCTAACCATGGGGATTATACCAAAGCTCCCAAACGGGTGGGAGAGTGCGGATGACTCTGCAGCACCGAATGAGCAAACAGAAGGTCCTCATCAGCCAGGGTATCAAACTTGTAGAACTTTGCAAAAGTGTTTGAACCCGACCAAGTAGCCGCTCGGCAAAGCTGTAAAGCCGAGACCCCTCGGGCAGCCGCCCAAGAAGAGCCCACCTTCCTTGTGGAATGGGCTTTCACTGATTTTGGATGCGGCAATCCAGCTGAGCTGAATTCATACTCCCTCCCGCCCCCTACGGTCGACTAATGACCGTCGCCTCTCCACCGCCCTGGTCACTGCTTCCCATGCACGAGTTCAGGATTTTGCACGTGCTGCACCCCTTCAGTGGAACGCACTCCCCCGCTCCATTAGACTCTCCCCAACCTTGCAAAGCTTCAAACGGGCTCTAAAAACCCACCTATTCATCAAAGCGTACCCTTCTAATGCATAACCCAGAGCTGAAGCCGCGCCTCCACCCCCTGCCTCATGCCGTGAACATCTCAGCTTTGCTTGCATACTGCCATCAGGCTACCTCCCGCTTGCCTGAACCTCTTGTCATCTGTCTGTCGCCCCTCCCCAATAGATTGTTAGCTCTTCAGAGCAGGGCCCTCTTTCCTCTTGTTATCTAAGCCCTAGTCTCAACACATTTCACTCACAGCTCTCCCCTACTCAACGACCATTTTTATCCTGCTAGTAAAGGCTCATCTTCATCTATGACCACCAGCCTCTAGTAGTACGATGATCACTCCCTCAATACTTACATCTTAGCTGTACTATGTCTTGAGAATGTGTGGTGCTCTGTTACCTGTACTCTATTTCTGTTATTTATTTACTGTAATGCAATGTTTTGTCCCCTGTACTGTCCTTTGTACGGCGCTGCGAAACACATGTGGCGCCTTGTAAATAAAATGTAATAATAATAATCATCGTGCTACAGATCCTACAGATCCAGCGAGCAATAGTTTGCTTTGAAGCAGGAGCACCCAACTTATTGGGTGCATACAGAATAAACAGCGAGTCAGTCTTCCTGACTCCAGCCGTTCTGGAAACATATATTTTCAAAGCCCGGACTACGTACAGCAAGTCCCGAGTAGCCGCAGGCACCACAATAGGTGGTTCAAATGAAATGATGATACCACCTTTGGGAGAAATTGGGGACGAGTCCTCAATTCCGCCCTGTCCATATGGAAGATCAGATAAGGGCTTTTACATGACAAAGCCGCCAATTCTGACACACGCCTCGCCGATGCTAAGGCCAACAGCATGACCACTTTCCACGTGAGAAACTTTAGTTCCACGGTCTTAAGTGGTTCAAACCAGTGGGATTTCAGGAAATCCAACACAACGTTAAGATCCCAAGGTGCCACTGGTGGCACAAAAGGGGGCTGGATATGCAGCACTCCCTTTACAAATGTCTGAACCTCAGGCAGTGAAGCCAGTTCTTTTTGAAAGAAAATGGATAGGGCCGAAATCTGGACCTTTATGGACCCTAATTTTAGGCCCATAGTCACACCTGACTGTAGGAAGTGCAGGAATCGACCCAGCTGGAATTCCTCTGTAGGGGCCATCCTGGCCTCACACCAAGCAACATATCTTCGCCATATACGGTGATAATGCTGAGCCGTTACATCCTTCCTAGCTTTTATCAGCGTAGGAATCACTTCATCCGGGATGCCCTTTTCCATTAGGATCCGGCGTTCAACCGCCATGCCGTCAAACGCAGCCGCGGTAAGTCTTGGAACAGACAGGGCCCCTGTTGCAACAGGTCCTGTCTGAGAGGCAGAGGCCATGGGTCCTCTGTGATCATCTCTTGTAGTTCTGGGTACCAAGTCCTTCTTGGCCAATCCGGAACGATGAGTATTGTTCTCATTTCTCTTTTTCTTACTATTCACAGTACCTTGGGTATGAGAGGAAGAGGAGGGAACACATATACCGACTGGAACACCCAGGGTGTCACTAGCGCGTCCACAGCTATCGCCTGAGGGTCCCTTGACCTGGCGCAATATCTTTTTAGCTTTTTGTTGAGGCGGGACGCCATCATGTCCACCTGTGGTAGTCCCCATCGATTTGCAATCTGTGTGAAGACTTCTTGATGAAGTCCCCACTCTCCCGGGTGGAGGTCGTGTCTGCTGAGGAAGTCTGCTTCCCAGTTGTCCACTCCCGGAATGAACACTGCTGACAGTGCTTGCACGTGATTCTCCGCCCAACGAAGAATCTTTGTGGCTTCTGCCATTGCCACCCTGCTTCTTGTGCCGCCCTGGCGGTTTACATGGGCGACCGCCGTGATGTTGTCTGACTGAATCAGCACTGGTTGGTCTCAAAGCAGGGGCTCCGCTTGACTCAGGGCGTTGTATATGGCCCTTAGTTCCAGTATATTTATGTGCAGACAAGTCTCCTGACTTGACCACAGCCCTTGGAAGTTTATTCCCTGAGTGACTGCCCCCCATCCGCGGAGGCTCGCATCCGTGGTCACCAGGATCCAGTCCTGTATGCCGAACCTGCGGCCCTCGAGAAGATGAGCACTCTGCAGCCACCACAGAAGAGACACCCTGGCCCTCGGGGACAGGGTGATCAGCCGATGCATCTGAAGATGCGATCCGGACCACTTGTCCAACAGATCCCACTGAAAGATCCTCGCATGGAACCTGCCGAAGGGAATGGCTTCGTATGAGGCCACCATCTTTCCCAGGACTCGCGTGCAGTGATGCACCGACACCTGTTTTGGTTTTAGGAGGTCCCTGACCAGAGTCACTAACTCCTGGGCCTTCTCCTCTGGGAGAAACACCTTCTTCTGTTCTGTGTCCAGAATCATACCCAGGAAGGGCAGACGCGACGTAGGAATCAGCTGCGACTTTGGAATATTCCGAATCCAGCCGTGCTGTTGCAACACTTCCTGAGAGTGTGCTACGCTGATCAACAACTGCTCCCTGGACCTCGCCTTTATGAGGAGATCGTCCAAGTACGGGATAACTGTAACTCCCTGCTTCCGAAGGAGTACCATCATTTCCGCCATTACCTTGGTAAATACTCTCGGTGCCGTGGACAGACCAAACAGCATCTCTGGAATTGGTAATGACAGTCCTGTACCACAAACCTGAGGTACTCCTGGTGAGGTGGATAAATGGGGACATGCAAGTAAGCATCCTTGATGTCCAGAGATACCATAAAATCCCCCTCTTCCAGGCTTGCAATGACCGCTCTGAGCGATTCCATTTTGAACTTGAATTTTTTCATATAAATGTTCAAGGATTTTAAATTCAGAATGGGTCTTACCGAACCGTCCGGTTTCGGTACCACAAACAGTGTGGAATAGTAACCCCTTCCCTGTTGAAGGAGGGGGACCATTATTATCACTTGCTGGAGGTACAACTTGTGAATTGCCGCCAGGACTACCTCCCTTTCTGTGGGGGAAGCTGGCAAGGCTGATTTTAGGTAACGGTGAGGGGGAGTCACTTCGAACTCCAGCTTGTATCCCTGAGATACAATTTGTATAGCCCAAGGATCCACCTGTGAGCGAACCCACTGGTTGCTGAATTTTCGGAGACGCGCCCCCACCGCTCCTGGCTCCGCCTGTGGAGCCCCAGCATCATGCGGTGGACTTAGTGGAAGCCGGGGAGGACTTTTGTTCCTGGGAACTAGCTGCATGGTGCAGCTTCTTACCTCTACCCCTGCCTCTGGCAAGAAAGGATGCACCTCTGACCTTCTTGCTTCTCTGAGAACGAAAGGACTGCATTTGATAATACGGTGCTTTCTTAGGCTGTGAGGAAACCTGAGGCAAGAAAGTCGACTTTCCAGCTGTCGCTGTGGACACTAGGTCCGAGAGACCGTCCCCAAACAATTCCTCACCCTTATAAGGCAAAACCTCCATGTGTTTTTTAGAATCGGCATCCCCTGTCCATTGCCGAGTCCATAAGACCCTCCTGGCAGAAATGGACATTGCATTAATTCTAGAGCCCAGCAGGCAAATGTCCCTCTGGGCATCCCGCATATATAAGACGGCGTCTTTTATATGGCCCAGGGTTAGCAACACAGTATCCCTGTCCAGGGCATCTATGTCCTCTGACAGAGTATCTGTCCATGCTGCTACAGCGCTACACATCCAGGCTGAAGCAATAGCTGGTCTCAGTAGAGTACCAGAGTGTGTATACACTGACTTCAAGATAGCTTCCTGCTTCCTATCCGCAGGATCCTTTAGGGCGGCCGTATCCTGAGACGGCAGGGCCACCTTCTTAGATAAGCGTGTCAGCGCCTTGTCTACCCTAGGGGAGGATTCCCAATGTAACCTATCCGTTGGTGGGAAAGGGTACGCCAGCAGTAATTTTTTGGAAATCACTACTTTCTTATCAGGGGAGCTCCACGCTTCTTCACATAACTCATTTAATTCATGTGACGGGGGAAAAGTCACTGCCTGCTTTTTCTCCCCAAACATATATACCCTCTTGTCAGGGACAGGGTTAACCTCTGAAATGTGCAATACATCTTTCATTGCCATAATCATGTAGCGGATGGCCTTGGTCATCTTAGGCTGTAATTGTGCCTCATCATCGTCGACACTGGAGTCGGACTCCGTGTCGGCATCTGTGTCAACCATCTGAGATAGTGGGCGTTTATGAGACCCTGACGGCCTCTGAGTCGCCTGGGCAGGCCCGGGTTGAGACCCCGGCTGTCCCACGGCTGCAGCGTCATCAAACCTTTTATGTAAGGAGCTTACATTATCATTTAAGACCTTCCACATATCCATCCAATCGGCCCCGACACCACATTTATCTGCACTTGCTCCGCCTCCACGTAACCCTCCTCATCAAACATGTCGACACAGCCGTACCGACACACAGCACACACACAGGGAATGCTCTGACTGAGGACAGGACCCCACAAAGGCCTTTGGGGAGACAGAGAGAGAGTATGCCAGCACACACCACAGCGCTATATAACCCAGAGATATTCACTATAATAAGTGATTACCCAATAGCTGTCGATTTTATGTCTTTTGCGCCTAAATTTAAGTGCCCCCCCTCTCTTTTTTACCCTTCTTGTATCTGGATACTGCAGGGGAGAACCTGGGGAGCATCCTTCCAGCGGAGCTGTGAAGACAAAATGGCGCTGGTGTGCAGAGGAAGAAGGCCCCGCCCCCTCAGCGGCGGGCTTCTGTCCCGCTTCTGTGTGAAAAAAATGGCGGGGGTTTTTACATATATACAGTGCCTGACTGTATATATGTATGTTATGCCACAAAGGTACTTCAATTGCTGCCCAGGGCGCCCCCCCCCCAGCGCCCTGCACCCTAGTGACCGGAGTGTGAAAGTGTGCTGGGAGCAATGGCGCACAGCTGCGGTGCTGTGCGCTACCTTAAATGACCTTAAATGAAGACAGGAGTCTTCAGCCGCCGATTTCGCCGTCTACAAGCTTCTGTTCTTCTGGCTCTGCGAGGGGGACGGCGGCGCGGCTCCGGGAACGGACGATCGAGGACAGATGCCTGTGTTCGAACCCTCTGGAGCTAGCCAGTAGCTTAAGAAGCGCAACCTAGCTGTAGACAGGTAGGTTTGCTTCTCTCCCCTCAGTCCCTCGTAGCAGTGAGTCTGTTGCCAGCAGAAACTCACTGAAAATAAAAAACCTAACAAATACTTTCTTTTACTAGCAGGCTCAGGAGAGCCCACTAGGAGCACCCAGCTCTGGTCGGGCACAGATTCTAACTGAGGTCTGGAGGAGGGGCATAGAGGGAGGAGCCAGTGCACACCAGATAGTACCTAATTTTTCTTTAGAGTGCCCAGTCTCCTGTGGAGCCCGTCTATTCCCCATGGTCCTTACGGAGTCCCCAGCATCCACTAGGACGTTAGAGAAAACAAAGGTATCAATAAAAATATATTTCATGTTTTTGATAAAACAACTTAAATAAAAACATCACAAAATGACACATGGAACATACCACTGATGTGCAGCATCTCATGTCTGGTCAGCTGAATGAAGTAATTCACTAACTGACTTCTCTTAAATAACAAGAACCTGGTGTATCATTAACCAATTATCCAATTAATTGTGATATAATTTGATGGACGTTTGAATGCACCAATCAAAAAATGAAACTTATTTGCATAATGGGCGCCAAACTTAAATCCCCTTCAAGATATTGCCCTGCATTCACATCCTGCGATTTCACATCCAGGCGGATAGTACAACTCCGCGTCTGGTTGCCGAGACAACCCGCCGGAAGTACTACAGACACGTCACCTCCTCCCATCTAGTACCTAACACAACTGAACCTGCGTTCCATCGTCATGGCCGCGGCTCACCCTAAACGTATCCCCCATACACCATGTAGTGATGTTTCACTCTGCCCTCGTATTATACATACGTATCACCCAGCTCTGCACCGCCGGACAACTATAATTTTGCATCCGAGTTAACAGTGCGGTGTTGTATATGGTTGCTATGACAACCCGCCGGAACTACTCTGACACGTCACCTCCTCAGGTTCAGCGCCCGTCACAGCCGGACCCGCCCCTCTTACACCTATCAGGTGATGACACATCGCGTTGCCATAGAAACCTGCGGACGGCTTGTGTGGGCATTAAAATATATACAGTCCAGCGCTGTACGGCTGGGCATGAAATATAAATCCCCAACCACATATACATTTAACCCGGGCAAAGTATCTCACTGACCTCTATTTGTGAATGATAGGAACGGACAAGTATGCCTTACATATGGGATAATCATTGCCCACAATAAAGATGGCTACCATTGTTTAGGATTACTCTTATTAAATACCAATGGGATATATAAACCAAAACTAAAAATACATATCTGCTTGATGGAACATATATGGTATACAGACAGTGAAAAAGACACCAAAAAATGTTTGAGATATCATAAAAACCATCTGATTTCAAAATCATGATTCAAACCATGAGGCTTAAGGCTGTTAAATTCATAGATGCTTTTCATTTCTGCTTTTGCCAACCTATTATCTCTATCTCTAGTTCTCCAGTTGTTTTTTATCCATTTTATGGCACAAAAACTTTTGATTCCTTTCACTGACTTATCATGTTTCTCTTTGAAGTGTAACGAAAAGGGATGATTGATATTTCCATTGGTGATATTTCTCACATGTTCAGACCATCTAATTTTTACTTGGCGTGTGGTTTTTCCTATATATAGTAGGTTGCACTTGCATACAATGCCATATATGACATAGTCTGTGTGGCATGTAATGAATTCATCTATTTTCATGACTTTCTTCTCTCAACAAAAATTGGTCACTTTGGATTCACTACTTGGACAAGATTTGCACATTTTGCAATCCCCGCACCGATAAAAACCCTTATTCCTAGGGAGAAAACGTTTACCATCCATATGTAATGCACTAGATACCAAATTATTTTTGATATTAGGTGCCCTCCTATAGGTAAACTTCGGTCTCTCGGGTAATACATTTCTTAAAATTTCATCTTTAAGAAGGATCTTCCAATTATTCCTAATGATTCCCTCAATCTTTTTATATTGTTTGTTAAAATTGGGTGTGAAAGGATACTTGGAAATTGGTGGTGTTCTTAGAAATCTTACCCTTATTTCTCAATAAAGTGGATCTGTCTATGCTACCAACTTCTTCTGAAACTTGGGATAATTTTGCACCTTTGTACCCTTTGTTTGTAAAACTCTTAATCATGATAGATGCTTGTTCCCTATATTTGTCATCATTGGAACAATTCCTACGCAGCCTGAGTAGCTGGCCTCTAGGTACATTTTCTAACCAGGTGGGTAAATGGTTACTATTTAGGGGTATGTACGTATTACAATCCGTAGGTTTTATGTAATTACTAGTGGTGAGGACTCCCTCCAAAACTTCAAGATTTAAATCCAAGAAGTGGACAGACAATCGGCTGCTTTCAAATGATAATTGAATATTTAAATTATTGTTAAGATATTGACAAAATTCGTAGAGGGTAGACTCATCCCCCTTCCAAATAAAGATGATATCGTCTATGTACCGCCACCATTGCACCAGGTTCGCGCCCCAGCCATGCCCCGTCCACACATGGGACTCCTCCCACCTGGACATGAATAGATTGGCATAGCTGGGCGCGAACCTGGTGCCCATGGCGGTACCAATCAACTGCTTGTAATAAGATCCATCGAAATTAAAATAGTTATTCTTGAGAATAAACGATATACCATCAAGGATGAAGTTCGAAAGTGTATTTTCAAAATTTGCTTGGACTAAAGTGGCTCTAATAGCTTCCAGACCATCCGTATGGGAAATAATGGTGTATAGAGAAGACACATCTGCAGTGGTGAGAATATAGTCGTCTTCCCACTGCAAATCTGAAAGGTGATTTAGTTTATCCCTAGTGTCTTTGAGATGTGACTTTCCCTGTATCACTAGGGGCTGTAAGTGATGGTCTATGTAGGCTGATAAATTGGATGTGATGGAATTTGGTAGTGTTTTTGTGGATTTTGGGAAGAAGGTACAATACAGGTATAGAGAAATTTTCGTTTATCAGATATTGAGCCACATTTTCAGCAATGACTCCCAAATTCACATACTGATTCACCATCTGGTCAAATGATTTAAAAATATTGGTCGACGGATCACCTTTTAGTTTTACATATGTGACCCCATCATAAAGTTGTCGTAAACCTTCTTGATGTCATTTTCCCTGTCCATAATAACAATCCCCACCCCCTTATCCACTGGTTTGAGGATAATCTCATGATTTTCTTGTAAATTTTTAAGGCATTCCCGTTCCTTTTTATTCAAATTATTAATTCTATTGGGGACTTTTTCTTTCAATTGATTAAATTCCTCTAATACACTTTTACACCCCTTACTATCGGTGGGGTAAAACAACGATTTTTTCTTAAAAGTTGTAACCTCTTTCTCTAAATCCTGGTCTATACTGTCCTTAAAAAACCTTTTGAGTGACAATTTTCTGATAAACTTTTGTAAATCAACATATAAATTAAAATGATTAATGTCATTGGTGGGACAAAATGTAAGACCCTTTTACAAAACGTGGGATTCTATCTCATTTAATACATATTTACTGAGATTGAATATTTTGATCCCATCCATTTCAGCTGTACCTGTAATGGATGTAGAAATAGTATCCTGTTCCCTTATTGTTTCTAAATTCCCTAATGATTTCTTTTTCCTTTTCCATTTTGAAGTTCCAGAGTGTTTACCTCCTCTTTTACCTCTCTTTCTATGCTTAGAATGAGAATGATTAACACTTGATTTTATTTCGTCTAATGGTATTTCTTTTGGAAGTGTCTGCTCCCCAAAAAATGTTGATCATCTTCATAATGGGGTTGTGTTCTAAATCTCCCCTTTGATGTATTGGTTTCATGAGGATGCGGTCTGAATCTCCCCTTTGGGGTATTAGATGACCATGAGTCACAACCCTCATTTTCAGAACGATGAGCATTACGTATGGTACCATCATTACCTTGATAACGGGACCATGGACGCTCTCTCCTTTGATCACAATCTCTGCCCTGTACTCCATCTCTTAGATTGATGGTGGAGAACCTATTGGATCTACTTCCTTGATCATCAGGAGGGAACCCCTCAGGAATATAATCGGGTTTCCGATGGGATATTCTATCTGATCTTAAATACCCCCTTTGGAAACGAGATCTAGTTCTTTGGGGGAGTGGCTTATAATTCCTCCTTACTGATGATGGCGGAGTTCTGATTGGTTCCTCCTTATCATTACCCGCCTTATTCTCCTTATTACCATTTTTATCTCTCAAAAACTTTTTCTTCTTTTTGTTAATCAATTCCCTTTCATTTTTTTGTATTTTCATTGTGATTCTATTTTCAAGTGTTTTATATTCCTCCATGTCCTTAAACGGAGTAATAATGGCTTCATGTGACTTGATATGATCCTCCAGCTGTTTCAATTCACTCCTCCTTTCCTGTAAAATCAATTCGATTAATGAATAGGAGCAGCTGGAGGTGATCTGATCCCATTTGCTTAAAAAACTTTCAGATACATTCCCAAAGGTTGCATTTTTATCAATTTGTAAGCCCTTGGGTATGAGACGATTGGAGATGTAATGCTCCAACGTTACTATCTCCCACCAAATTTTATTTTCTTTGATGAGGATATTTTCTTACTTATTCATCAAACCATCTAAATAATATCATATCATCTCTATTATTAGTAGAATTATGATGATATTCCTCAGAAAATACATTAGTTAGTAAACTACTACGTTTACTTCTGTGTAGAAACATGCTGCTGCCATAGGAGAAAAAGGTGAAAATACAACAGCAACAAGAAAGAATTCCTCTTTGAGGCGCAGCAAAGGAGCAGCAAATGGATACCTGATAGATCACCAACCTATACAAACAATACGTAAAAAGAAAAGGTACAATCTCACTGTTTGCGCTTGTAAATAGTTATTTTCCCCTGTGCAGCGGAGACTATAAGTGATGGAAAAAAAGTCCCAGTAGAGATCAGACGTCCACCTTCTTATGGGATCACCCGAAATGATGTGATGATAACTTGACAATGGGTTCTTGCATGTATGCTTACTTGTAAAAATGTGGTAGAACACACGTAAAGGTTTCTTTAGAGGAGGTATTTCTTCCTTTCTCTTTAAACCATATAATGTGGATGGATACCACTCACGGAAATGTTATGTGGAATTAAAAAAGAGGGGAAGCCAAATTAGGGCAAAGAAAACCCCTTTTATTTTTTTTAAAAATACAAACAAACAACCAATCGTACCCAGAGTGTGAAACAGAGATGGATTTCAGCTGACAAAGTTACATCCGGATATAACAAGGTCATATGCTCCCCTCAATGAATACACTGGTATAGGACTTCAAAGTAACACTGTATCGACGCGTTTCGATGCTCTGCGGCGTCTTTATCAAGATAAAACAGTGTATTTCACTAAAATAAAAAAGGTATCAATAAAAATATATTTCATGTTTTTGATAAAACAACTTAAATAAAAACATCACAAAATGACACATGGAACATACCACTCTTGTCTGGTCAGCTGAATGAAGTAATTCACTAACTGACTTCTCTTAAATAACAAGAACCTGGTGTATCATTAACCAATTATCCAATTAATTGTAATATAATTTGATGGACGTTTGAATGCACCAATCAAAAAATGAAACTTATTTGCATAATGGGCGCCCTGCATTCACATCCTGCGATTTCACATCCAGGCCGATAGTACAACTCCGCGTCTGGTTGCCGAGACAACCCGCCGGAAGTACTACAGACACGTCACCTCCTCCCATCTAGTACCTAACACAACTGAACCTGCGTTCCATTGTCATGGCCGCGGCTCACCCTAAACGTATACCCCATACACCATGTAGTGATGTTTCACTCTGCCCTCGTATTATACATACGTATCACCCAGCTCTGCACCGCCGGACAACTATAATTTTGCATCTGGGTTAACAGTGCGGTGTTGTATATGGTTGCTATGACAACCCGCCGGAACTACTCTGACACGTCACCTCCTCAGGTTCAGCGCCCGTCACAGCCGGACCCGCCCCTCTTACACCTATCAGGCGATGACACATCGCGTTGCCATAGAAACCTGCGGACGGCTTGTGTGGGCATTAAAATATATACAGTCCAGCGCTGTACGGCTGGGCATGTACTATCGAGTTGTACTATCAGCCTGGATGTGAAATCGCAGGATGTGAATGCAGGGCAATATCTTGAAGGGGATTTAAGTTTGGCGCCCATTATGCAAATAAGTTTCATTTTTTGATTGGTGCATTCAAACGTCCATCAAATTATATCACAACTAATTGGATAATTGGTTAATGATACACCAGGTTCTTGTTATTTAAGAGAAGTCAGTTAGTGAATTACTTCATTCAGCTGACCAGACATGAGATGCTGCACACCAGTGGTATGTTCCATGTGTCATTTTGTGATGTTTTTATTTAAGTTGTTTTATCAAAAACATGAAATATATTTTTATTGATACCTTTGTTATTTTAGTGAAATACACTGTTTTATCTTGATAAAGACGCCGCAGAGCGTCGAAACGCGTCGATACAGTGTTACTTTGAAGTCCTATACCAGTGTATTCATTGAGGGGAGCATATGACCTTGTTATATCCGGATGTAACTTTGTCAGCTGAAATCCATCTCTGTTTCCCACTCTGGGTACGATTGGTTGTTTGTTTGTATTTTTTTTTTAAATAAAAGGGGTTTTCTTTGCCCTAATTTGGCTTCCCCTCTTTTTTAATTCCACATAACATTTCCATGAGTGGTATCCATCCGGGTGGTCTTCAGTATGCCGGCGCCGGAATCCCGACAGCCGGCATACCGACACTTATTCTCCCTCGTGGGGGTCCACGATCCCCCTGGAGGTAGAATAAAATAGCGTGGCGCGTGTAGCGCGCCACCGTGCCCGTAGCGAGCCCGCAAGGGGCTCATTTGCGCTCGCCACACTGTCGGTAAGCCGGCAGTCGGGCTCCCGGCGCCGGTATGTGGGTCGCCGGGAGCCCGACCGCCGGCAATCCGTAGTGAACCCATCCATCCACATTAGATGGTTTAAAGAGAAAGGAAAAAATACCTCCTCTAAAGAAACCTTTATGTGTGTTCTACCACATTTTTACAAGTAAGCATACATGTAAGAACCCATTGTCAAGTTATCATCACATCATTTTGGGTGATCCCATAAGAAGGTGGACGTCTGATCTCTACTGGGACTTTTTTTCCATCACTTATAGTCTCCGCTGCACAGGGGAAAAGAACTTTATTTACAAACAGTATTACACTATATTGTGTTTTATTTTCTGTTTCATGTATTTATCATCGATGTGAGGATTATCCAAGTGAAGGGACATTTGGAGCGCAAACAGTGAGATTGTACCTTTTCTTTTTACGTAATGTTTGTATAGGTTGGTGATCAATCAGGTATTATCCATTTGCTGCTCCTTTGCTGCGCCTCAAAGAGGAATTCTTTCTTGTTGCAGTATGAGTGAGATACACGAAGTAGATATCACACAGCAGCTATATGCACACACACAGTCACATGTACAATGCAGAAATTATGATAAACAATAAAACTGCACTGGACTAGCAATACTAAGTAGTACTAAGTAAAGCTACATAGATATATATGCACAGTAAAGACTGGATGTATATCACAGGGTACTTATACTAAATAGCCCTGTAGTAATGCACTGTTTCTTAACTAACACTGTCAAAAGACATGTAGAATACTTAGTGTCCTGTAAAATGCATAGCGCTGATGATGCAGGCGGCTTTACAGAGGAGACTTTGCCCATACAGACCCAGAATCAGCTTAGCATGTAGTGATGGTGCCAAACGCTGACAGGGAGTGAGGGAGAGAGAGATGCAGCTCCAGGTCGGGAACATTAGCTGTAAATGGCGCCCTGAGGCTGGGGGAGGGGCTACAGGTCAGAGCCTTATCCCCATGCTGGACTTCACCACCGGGTACTGTGGGCCTTAGAAAAACGGATTATAGGAGAATCCGACCTGTGCCCCTGCCCTGGTGGTCTAGTGGGTTCCCTGTACCAACACAGTGTCCACTCCAGCGCGCGCGGCCCGTCTCCTAATGGCCGCGCCGGATCGCTATTCGCAGCAGGTCCCGTCTGGGGGACCCTCTTACCTCCTCCCTTGATGCGGCCACGCGATCCCGGAGAGCTGCGGCGAGTGTGTGTGCCTGATGAGAAAGACCAGAGCCCTCCGCTGTAAGTACCCGGTAACCAGGGCGTGGGAGTATACAGCACCACCGGGGGAGGTGATGGAGCTGCAGCATGAGATGTCAAAATGACATCTAGCACTAAGAGTGCCTATGCTGCAGCCCTTTAAGTCTTCTATCTTCTTTTAAAAGCTCTTTTCAGGGCTGCTGAAGCAGCCCCGCCTTTTAGTGTCGTGCACTGCAAGCACCAACTTACAAAATGAGCTCCTGTGCATCTTGGGAACAGTCAAAGCTTTTAGCCTGTTGGTGCCTCGAATCAAGATCCTACTCTACACCCCAATGTTATCCCTGTGGAACCCAGTGTACCCTGCTGCAGATATTGAGCATAAACAAAGTGTTACAAAATTAAATAATATGTGAATTAAAGACTTCTGGATTACTATCAACGTGGGGGGAAAATACTGAATACTGCCAGGACAAGAACATTTAAACAAGTGCCGGAGCACTTCGAATTGGCAGCTCCAGAAAGGTACCTGTAATGAAATGTCAAACTTTTCAATAAATAGAATGTCCAGGGGACTCACAAAATTGCAATCACCTGCAATCTTCCTGAATGCCAATCTGCAATCTTCCTGTGTGGAGATAATGGAGTGATAACGCAATTTGTATCACCCTTCCAGCAGATGTTTGAGGCGGGGCTAAATACATGTCCAGAGATGATTCAAGAGCCCTGATTCAGATTTGTGAAGTATTGCACAGCTGCAGGGAAGCAGCTGTACAATACCGTACAACCAAAATGCTAATGTAGCAGGAGGCGTCGCTTCCTGCATGCATCTACACTCCGAGTTCTGAATCATCAGTGGTCGCAGCTCTTGGATAGTCTATGTAAGTCGAAGCTTGCTCAGATTGGCTGTCGGAACCAGTCAGCCGGGTTCAGGAAATCTACATCTAACATGGTAATACCTGGGCTCAACATGCCCCCGTTTTGTAGAATGGACCAGGTTTCAGCCACTCAATTGCAACAGCATGTCAATCATGCAGCGGCTGAGGGGATACTGCAAGCGATCATATAGGGCTATTCTGCACATGTGCCAAACAAATCCAAACCATCAAATTTCTACGTAAACCCATTGGATTTGTGTACAAATTCGAATTGGGCACAAAGTGCATCGACTGGTTAACCATTGGTATTTTCCATCGGTGTCAGAAATGTGAGAAAACAATTACAGAAAAAACATTTAATATTTGAACCATCAGTGAGTGGCACATGTAACAATGGCTGGTCAATGGGCACAATTCAATTCGATGACAGTTGAATAGCGCTGGGAAATGTATATACGAAATGTTTCATTTGGGGACGGGTTTGGTGTGGACATTGTCATCGTGCAAACCACTTCCGCTGGCATCTACATACAGTATACAGTATGACGGCGTCCAGCGTGTGTTTCATTACGTGTACTAACCTTTCTTGTGAGTATCTTGTGTTGCTACTGTATGTAGGAGACGTAAAGAAGTCTAGCTGTTAGTATGCATACATTTGGTTTGTTATTCTGAGGTCATCTACTAAACGTTACTTTGCAGAAATCAGTATGATTATACCGGGCCTATTCAATACAGCACCCTGTGACACCCAACTACGGGATTTCTTCTCGGAGGGGTGCGAGCAGAAATCCAACAGAAGTGTCGGCGTGGTGCTGATTTCTGCCCTTAGCGCAGCGGAAACAGCATTGCGGCGGGCACTTAAGTTGGAGAATGCCAGATTTCCCTACAAAACACCCTGTTTAGTCTGGGAGAACAGGCTTTCTCCGACTTACCACTGCGCTGTATTGAATAGCCCTGGAAGCTCATTACTGGAGCTATTCAACGGTCATCGAATTGAATAATGCAAAATGAAAGAAGGAGGAGGAGGAGGATAGGCTAAGCGACAAAAAAAATGCAGAGTCACCATCGTAACTCAGTCATTGATGGCAAACCATTCATTATCGATTCCAAACCATCGACAGTACATGCCCAGCATCAGTATCAGCCAGACCCAGCAAACCAGGCCTTTGCAAACCTGCCCCATGCATCTCGTCCTGTAAAGCTGGGTACACACTAGACAAAAAAAATTAACAAATTTGCCGATAACGACCATTCATTGCGACAAATTAGTTTTATCGTCCAGTGTGTATGCACTATATTGCTAGGGATGCGCACTCCCCTGGGTCGCTAGCAATGTCCTCTGTCTGTCTGACAACGTTGTTAATGACTAGGACCATATGGTGCAGTATGTACACTACCAACGACTCATTTAAATTAGGCTGAAACCCGACAATTTGGTAGAATCAGACGACTTATACACTGTATACCGTTTAGTCATTATGTAAAATCGCTCAATGTGTGTACACAAAGGGGGTAATTCCAAGTTGATCGCAGCATGAAATTTTTTAGCAGTTGGGCAAAACCATGTGCACTGCAGGGGGGGCAGATATAACATTTTCAGAGAGAGTTAGATTTGGGTGGGTTATTTTGTTTCTGTGCAGGGTAAATACTGGCTGCTTTATTTTTACACTGCAATTTAGATTGCAGATTGAACTCGCCACACCCAAATCTATCTCTCTCTGCACATGTTAGATCTGCCTCCCCCGCAGTGCACATGGTTTTGCCCAACTGCTAACAAAGTTCCTGCTGCGATCAACTCAGAATTACCCCCAATATTGAAGAAGTTCAAGGGAAATCGTGAGCAACGGGTGTCGTACGGTATGCCGGCGCTCGGGCTCCCGGCGACCAGCATACCGGCGCCGGGAGCCCGACTGCCGGCATACAGACAGCGTGGCGAGCGCAAAGGAGCCCCTTGCGGGCACGGTGGCACGCTATGCGCGCCACACTATTTTATTCTCCCTCCAGGGGGGTCGTGGACCCCCACGAGGGAGAATAGCTGTCGGTATTCCGGGTGTCGGTATTCCGGCGCCGGTATACTGTGCGCCGGGATCCCAACATTCGGCATACAGAAGACCACCCATGAGCAACATATCGTTTGCATGTCGTCTAAAGGCCCGTACACACTGGTCGATATATCGGTCGTTCTCTTGAACGGCCGATATATCGCAGGACCGTCGGCCAGTGTGTACGGCCGATACGTCTGTGAACTCCGTCGTTCACAGACGTATCGCGTCGGCCGCGCAGCACAGCCGACGGCCAATATATCTACTGATATATTGGCGCGTCGCTGTGTGTGTACGACCGTACACATGCTGCGGCGGCCGGCGGTGATTGACAGCTGAACTGGGCGGGCGTGTGTACACGCCCGCCCAGTTCATGACGTCAGTCCCCGACGGATCGAGCAGTGTGTATGCTGAACACACTGCTCGATCCGTCCATAGATATATCTGCAGATCAATTGATCTGCAGATATATCTATTAGTGTGTACCCACCTTAACGTGCACCCAACTTTATCACTAATTATATAATCATACTGATTTCTGCAAAGTAACGTTTAGTAGATGACCTCAGAATAACAAACCTAATGTATGCATACCTTCCAACTGTACCTTTTTAATAGGTACAGTACCTTTTTTTTATGGTCTGTACCTATTTTTGACTCTCCAAACTTCCATTGAAAGTATAGCAAAAGGGGCGTGACCACGCCCCCCTTTACCAGTGACCACGCCCCCTTTTATAATTTGTACCGATTTTTGTGTGTAAAATGTTGGAGGGTATGTGTATGCATACTAACAGCTAGACTTCTTTACGTCTCCTACATACAGTAGCAACACAAGATACTCACAAGAAAGGTTAATACACGTAATGAAACACACGGTGGACGCCGTCATACTGTATACTGTATGTAGATGCCAGCGGAAGTTGTTTGCACGATGACAATGTCCAAACAAAACCATACGTATGCACCAAACCCGGACCCCAAATGAAACATTTCGTATATAACTAAGGAGAGGGACACGGGGGTCTTCCATTGCAATGAGAACCCTCACTGCCAGCCGTAAACGGACCATAACAAAGTTGCTCAGGGAAGTTCCAAGCCGGTCCCTGTGTACTCACTGTCCGCCGTCAACCTCTCAAGCTCCGGCCGACGCCGCCAGATCTCGCGAGATGAGAGCACGGTCTGTGGGAGTTGCAGCCGGGAGAGGGGAAGAAGGCAGGCGGCATCATGGCGGACAGAGACAGTGGGAGCGAGCAAGGAGGAGCGGCGATGAGTTCCGGCGGCAGCTCGTTACACCCGGCCTCTGGCGTCGGGGGCTCGGCCCTGCAGCACGAAACCCAGGAACTGGCCTCCAAGCGGGTGGATATCCAGAACAAGCGCTTTTACTTGGACGTTAAACAGAACGCAAAGGGCCGCTTCTTAAAGATAGCGGAGGTCGGGGCCGGTGGCAACAAGAGCCGGCTGACCCTCTCCATGTCCGTGGCGGTGGAGTTCCGCGACTACCTGGGGGATTTTATTGAGCACTACGCCCAGCTAGGACCCAGTAACCCGGACATGGCGCAGGACGAGCCCCGGCGGGCGCTGAAGAGCGAGTTCTTGGTGCGGGAGAATCGGAAGTACTACATGGACCTGAAGGAGAACCAACGGGGCCGCTTCTTGCGGATCCGCCAGACCGTCAACCGCGGCCCGGGCCTGGGCTCCACGCAGGGTCAGACCATCGCCCTCCCAGCGCAAGGACTGATCGAGTTCCGCGATGCTCTGGCGAAGCTGATCGACGATTACGGGGTGGAGGAGGAGCCCGCTGAGTTACCCGAGGGCACTTCCTTGACTGTGGACAACAAGCGCTTTTTCTTCGATGTGGGCTCAAATAAGTACGGGGTGTTCATGCGGGTAAGCGAGGTGAAGCCCACGTACCGCAACTCCATCACCGTCCCCTACAAAGTGTGGGCCAAATTCGGGCACACGTTCTGCAAATACGCCGAGGAAATGAAGAAGATCCAGGAGAAGCAGCGGGAGAAGCGGGCCTCCGAGCACCAGCAGCAGCAGGAGGAGGCCCCCGGGGAGGACGGAGAGGACGATTGATAACTGTATAAATGTTATGTCTAATAAACTGTAAAAGGAATAAAAAATTAAATAAAGTATATAACTGTTAACTCCAATGGGAGCACCGCCCACCAAACCTCCACAGACTGACAGATTTTCAGACTTGTCACTCCCATCGCTGGATGTTGTCCACTTACCCACCATATAAACAGTAAGCAGCTGCTAAAACAAACAAAAAAGAAAAAGTAATAACATTATATATTGAACTGTGTTTCCTACTTGATTAAAAATATAAAGGATTGAGTGTTTATTTCCCTAATTAACCAAGAACTTTTGTACACCTGCTATTATTATTATTATTATAATTATTATTATTAAAGTGTTTGCAATGGTCAGATTATAAATAAGAAGATGCTGAATTATATTAAAAAAAATCCTTTTCATGTGAGCTAACATTTGACTTTAGCACAAAAGAGATATTTTAGAACACGTAAATATTTTTAGTTTTCTCATTTTGTTACCGAAATTCGAACCTTACATGGAGGTGGTTAGAATATTTGACACCTTATATACCTGTGATTAGAGACATGTACATAATGAGGGCTAGGCATGCTGTGTGTCTGAGCTTTGTCTAAATGTTATGCAGAGGTCTGTAGAGTTAAAGGTACATAGGTTAATTCATGCAAGGTAAATAAAAAGTGCTCTTTTTTTTACGATATGCATTGCATCTGGACCTAGAGCATAAATGGTCAGTAAAAACTTATGTGAACATGAAACAAATTATTAAAAAAAAAAACCAAAAACATTTTAAATGAATTTTGCTAATTTGTGATTTTTACCATCTTAACCTATAATTTTATTTGCAGTATGTTCGCCATTACTTTTCCTCCTAAATTTGGCACGAGTACCCCTTTTACATCGCAAAAATAACCCGGTATCTACATGGCATATTGCGATGTGAAAGGGACCATGGAGAATTCCCGGGTCGCCTGACCCGGTAATTCAACCTGGGTAATAAGAAGGGTTATTCCCGAGGTGAATACCAGGTCAGTGACAGTGTAAACAAGTTCCCGGGACGATGGGACCCGTTTACTATGTAGGGAGAGGCGGGTCGGAGATGAGCTCATCTCCCAGCTCCGCCTCCACCCGGACCCTGCTGCCAGCTCCGCCCCCTGCCGCTATGGCAACCGACGCAACATATTGCCAGGTCGGGAAGCAAGCGCATAGGCTCCAACGCCGGATCCCACCCGGGAAGGACCCGTTTTCAATTACCTAGTGGGATCCTGCATTGGAGATGTGAAAGGGGTATTATTTACAGCAAACTAAATTTATGCATTTATACATTTTTTTTTTTTAAGGGTATATGTAAAGGAGCTAAACAATCTGTTAAAACAAAAATATTGATGAGTTTTGATGCAACGTCTGTCTGTTTTTTTTATTATTTTTATTATATTAGTAAATAATCTAACAGCCTTGTTAGGTTGTTACATACAAGGTTTTGTAATTCATTCCTTCACTTGTTTGCATGTATCTTTTAAAGTGGTTGTACACATTTTCAGATTCATTTGTTTGCAGATGCCCTATAAGAACCTTTAGCTACGCCATTGACTTTTTTTTTCTCGTGGATTTCTTATTACATTTTTAAGTCATTAATTTATCTAATTAGAAGGGAATGTGTATTTGTGTATGCCATGTTCTTTTTGTGCGCTTTGTATCAATGGTGCAGTATGCGATTTAAAGGGGAGAAGTCAATTGTTTTTTCATACCCATAGCTCCTGTCTAAATTGGCAGGAGCTATTCAATTGTTTGTGCCTGTATGCATTTTGTCATTGTAGGCTTTACAACTTTAAACATGCTGGTAAAGCAGAGTTTGAAGTTGTAAATGCATTTAATAGCATTATAAACGTGTCAACTTTAAGATTATCTATCCAATCTGACAGGTAAGAACAAAAACCTGGTAATGTAATGGTGCAAAAGACTGTCAACCATTATCTCCTAAATGCTGGGGAAAAAAAAAAAAATGGTCTTTCAGTTTGATTTAACCGACTTGTCCGAATGACCATTTTTTTTTCTGTTTATTCTATTTTCTGGCATTTGGGTGCACATGGTTGATTGTCATTTGCTCCCATACATTATCAGATTTTTGTTCCACCCAGCCAGTTTCCACAGACAATCTTATAGTGTTTAGGTCCCTGTACCCTTGCCATAATACCATTTAATCCGGGACACCTATGACTTACACAGGTTCTGTGGCTGGCTAAAGTAAAGCATGAATTGCTATTATTATTATTATTATCCTTTATTTATATGGCGCCACAAGGGATCCGCAACGCCCATTACACAGTACATAATCAAATGAGCAAACAAGAAAACAGCACTTACAGTTCAAGACAATATAGGACAGGTAAAGAAAACCAGGGTTTAGGTGTCATCAAAGGGTGTAAGGAGCATAAGATTGTGTAAGTAAGAAAAGGAAAGGCACATGAGGAAAGAAGTCCCTGCTCTTGCGAGCTTACAATCTAAAAGGTGAGGTGCTAACAGACTGGGGTGACACAGAACGGGTAGACAGAATAGACAAGAGGGTAAGGAGGAGAGTTGGCTGGGTTTGGTGAAGAAGTGGGTCTTGAGAGGCCGTTTAAAGTTTCGTAGAGAGGTGGAGAGTCGAATGGGGAGAGGTAGAGCATTCCAGAGATAGGGAGCAGCACGTGCAAAATCTTGTAGGTAGGAGTGGGAGGAGGTAATCAGTTGGCAGGATTGACAGCGTGCATTAGCAGAGCGAAGAGGACGGGTGGGAATGTAAAGAGAGTTAAGGTAAGAGGGAGAAGAGTGGGTGAGGGCTTTGTAGGTGTGTGAGAAGCTTGAATTGGATTCTGAATAGGAAGAGTAGCCAGTGAAGATCCTGCAGGAAAGGGGATGTGGATATAGTATGTTTGGTGAGGAAGATGAGACGGGCAGCAGCATTGAGGATAGATTGGAGTGGAAAGAGGCATTTTTGAGTGAGGAGGAGAGGGTCTTAGTAGTGTCCTTGGTGAGAAAGGGTCCGATCCTGGTGATGTAGATGTTTTTGAGATGGAAATGGCAGGTTTGTGAGAGCTACTGAATGTGTGGTTTGAAGGAGAGGGAGGAGTCAAAGATTACTCCAAGACATCGCACTGGAGACAGTTGTGCCATCAATGGATAATTAAATTGTGGGAGGTGAGGTTGTGCATGAGGGAGGGAAGATGATCAGCTCAGTCATACACATGTTAAGTTTAAGAAAGCGCTGGGACATCCAGAAGGAGATAGCAGAGAGACAGTTGGAGATACGAGTGAGGAGAGCAGGAGTAGAGTTCAGGGGAGGAAAGGTAGATTTTAGTATAGTCAGTGTAAAGATATTTTAAGTCAAAAGAGCTAATGAGCTCACCTAATGAAGATGTGTAGAGAGAAAAGGAGAGGCCCAAGAACAGAACCTTGGGGGACACCTACTGGTAGAGGAAGTGGGGGGGGAGGTGGAGTCATGAGAGGAGACAGAGAAGGAACAGTCAGAAAGGTAGGAGGACAGCCAGGAGAGAGCAGTATCACACAAACCAAGTGAGTAAAGGATTTGCAGGATGAGAGGGTGGTCTACAGTGTCAATAGCAGCAGAGAGGTCAAGGAGAATAAGCAGAGATTAGTGGCCCCAGGATTTAGCAGCAAGGAGGTCATTGCAGACTTTCGTGAGGGCAGTTTCAGTGGAGTGCTGAGGACGGAAACCAGACTGGAAAGGGTCAAGCAGTGAGTGGGAAGAAAGAAAGACAGGCGGTTGTAGACAATATGCTCAAGGAGTTTGGAGGCAAAAGGGAGAAGAGTGATTGGTTGGTAGTTGGAGAGATTGGTTGGATCAAGGGTAGGTTTTTTTAAGAATAGGGGAGACAAGTGCATGCTTGAAGGCAGAAGGGACAGTGCCTGATGAGAGTGAGAGATTGAGTAGATGGGAACAGGCAGAAGAGAGGAAGCAGAGAAGGCGGGAGGGAATAGGGTCAAGTGGGGACGTGGAGGGGGTGAGGACTGGATGAGGACCATTACTTCCTCTCCAGATAAAGGGAAGAAAGATGTCAGAGTTGGTAGGAGGGGGGTTGGGAAATGGAGGAGAGAGGTTGCTCTGGTTCTGGTGGGATGTTATGTCCTGACGAATGGAGTCAATTGTGGATGTGAAGTAGGTGGCAAAGTCAAGAGCAGAAAGTGAAGAGGGGAGTTGAGGCGGGGGTGGGCAGAGGAGCGAGTTGACGGTGACAAAGAGGCGCATGGGGTTGTAGGATTGGGAGGAGATGAGGTTTTTGAAGTAAGATGGTTTAGAGAGGGTAAGGGCAGTAAAGTAGGATGAGAGCATTAATTTGTAGTGGAGGAAGTCGGCCTTAGGGGGTAATTCCAAGTTGATCGCAGCAGGAAATTTTTTAGCAGTTGGGCAAAACCATGTGCACTGCAGGGGGGGGGGGCAGATATAACATTTGCAGAGAGAGTTAGATTTGGGTGGGTTATTTTGTTTCTGAGCAGGGTAAATACTGGCTGCTTTATTTTTACACTGCAATTTAGATTGCAGATTGAACTCGCCACACCCAAATCTAACTCTCTCTCTGCAAATGTTATATCTGCCTCCCCTGCAGTGCACATGGTTTTGCCCAACTGCTAAAATTATTCCTGTTGCGATCAACTTGGAATTACCCCCTTAGAGCGTGATTTCCTCCACTGTCACTCAGCGGTACATGAGCATTTTTGCAGATATCTGGTGCATTTGGTGTGCTAGGGTTGAGGTGTGGATCTGCAAAGGTGAATAGTGGTTGGTGGGGCGACAGTCAAGAGCAGAGATAAGGAATGCATTGTATAGGGAAGTAGCTTGTTCAGGGCAGGAAAGATAGAATAGGAGAGAGCAGCGACTCAAACAGGGAAAGTAGGAAAGTGGTGTCAATAGCTTCAATGTTACGCTTTGTGATGGTAGTCTTAGGTGGTAAAGATGGAGAAGCAGATAGAGATAGGTTTAAAGTGAGCAGGTGATGGTCAGAGATGGGGAACAGGGAGTTGGAGAAATCAGAAAGATCACAGCGGTGAGTGAAGACCAGATCCAGTGAGCCTCCACTCCCATGGGAGGGGGAGGAGGTCCACTGGGAGAAACCAAGAGAAGTGGTGAGGTTAAGGAGTTTAGAGGCAGGTGATTTTGTGAGGTTATAGGGATTTTGAAATCGCCTAGGATAATGGAGGGAATGTCAGAAGAGAGGAAATGAGGAAGCCAGGAAGCAAAGTTGTCAAGGAATTTGGAGGGCCTGCCAGGGGAAGGTAAATGACAGCTATTCGAAGATGAACAGGTTGGAAGAGGCGTATGGCACGGACCTCAAATGTAGAGAATGTAAGGGATGGTTCTGGTAGTATGAGTTGGTATGAGTAGCTAGAGCAGGCATGTCCAAACTGCGGCCCTCAAGCTGTTGAGAAACTACACATCCCAGCATGCCCTGACAGCTTTAGCATTCTCTGACAGCAAAACTGTGTCAGGGCATGCTGGGACATGTAGTTTCACAACAGCTGCAGGGCCGCAGTTTGGACATGCCTTAGTTAGAGGATAGTAGGATCGCAAAACCACCACCGTGGCGACCCCCAGGTCAGGGGGGGGGGGGATGTGAGACCCTCAGCAGAGAGAGCAGCGGGAGAAACTGTGTCAGAGCAGGTAATCCAAGTTTCATTGATGGCTAGGGGATGCAAGGAGTTTGAGATGAAAAGGTCATGGGTGGGGACCAGTTTATTACAGACATCTGGCATTCCAGAGGGCACAGGAGAGAGGGAGAGAGTCTGAGGGAGTGATGTGAATGAGATTGTCAGGGTTACTGTAGCAATGAGGTGAGATGGATTTAGAAGACGGATACAGAGGAAGTAGTGAGGGTGCTGGCTCCTGGGCTAGGGAGGACACTGCAGCAGTTGAACATGGAGGGAGTAAAGTGTGGTACAGAGGGATATAAGGTGAGGGAGGGAGCAGGGCAGAGTGGTGGACGTTTGGGCCCATGGTAGGGTAGAGGTGGGATGTCAGGGGATGAGTATAAGTGAGGGAGTGGATGGGAGACAGAGGAGGGGAGAGAGAAGGATAGAGGTGGGAGCAGGGTACAGAGAAAAGGATAGGGCAGACAAGGAGTGTTGAGGGGTGATAGTGACAGGCTAGACATGCTGTAGTGTGATAAATTTGAAAATAGGAGTGGTGGTTGTAAGATGAACAGAGCAGTAGAATTGCAGAACTGCAGGTGATAGTACAGTGTTGGAAGTGTTCAGTGGCATTAAAATTTGGTTACAGCAAAAAGTTTATGTAGTTGCAAAAATTGAAGGATGTGTCAGAAATGAGAGAACAAGAGAGGGTAAGCAAAAAGCAAAGGTAATTCAGACTGGATTTGCAAGTGTGTAAAATGATATAGGTTCAGCATGTGCATGAAGATGTTTGTGAATACTGCAAATAAATATACTAGTAACTGAAGGAGAAATTAAAAATTGTAAGTGCGTCAAAAACATGAAAATACAGTGCTTATTGTCCAGGTTACACAGACAGGAGTAGTTAGGTGTGATAAGAAGGTGAACTCACAATTGTGCCAATGAAGATCTAAGTGATCCTGATTATGGATGGAAACTTGATCTCACATATGTTCCTTTCTGCAAATGGGTTTCATAGTGTACACAGAGTGAAAGTTGGAGGGTGATAAATTTGCATATACAGTTGATATTGATAAGTAGTTCATCTGTTGTTTGTTTTCTTTCTGTTTTCGTTCAGTTTAATTCCAGGCTTTGATATTAAAATTATATATCTTCTCCCTTTGAGCCTACTCCCTTAGAGTCCTACACTCTGGATCAGTCAACCAGGCTTAATCAGCCTGCTATACTCTAATATAAACTAATACAAACGTGTGTAAGGTATAGGTTCACTGATTAAAACCCCACCCATTGCTCCGTGTTTTATTCAGCTACAGAACCTGTGTAAATCATAGGTGTCCTGAATTAAATGGCTATTATGGTAAGCCTACCAGTACTGCTTGCCAACATTTAGACTGTCAAACTCGGAATTGCATACCGTATTGGTCACAGGTTTATTAAAACATAGTCTTCCTTAGGATATAAAGAAACATTAAAAATCACTGAAGAAAATTGGTAAGAAATACATATTAACATAGTAAATGTTCTAAAGCTGGATACAGAATTAAAGATTATCTGTACAATCTGGCTGGTTTGAATGAGCAAATGACAATCAACCATTTGCTCCCTAACGTCGGAAAACAGACAAAAATGGTTGGTTGTATAAATTGCTTAAATCAAACAGATTTAACCAACGTCTGAAGGACCATATTTGTCTGTTTTCTAGTGTTTGGGAGCAAATGGTTGATTGTCCTTTGCTCTCATAAATTACCAGATTTTCATTCCAACCAGCCAGATTGGACAGATATTTTAAGGCAGACAGCATATTCATGCCAATTTGTCTTGAGAAGACGAAAATGATCAATAAATAATCAATGTGAAGCTCATCTGATATCAAACATTTTCTTTTGTTACAATAAACACAGTTCTACCTGCTTTCATAGAAATCATCACAGGCCTCAGTCCACAAATTTTGAGTTTGGAGAATAAATGGCTCTGAAGTGTTTAATTGTTATGTTAATTATGTTTGCTTAGTGTGCTGTCACATGGGCCTTTTAAACAAACCCACTTCAAACTATAAAAATGTGTACTGAAAATCTCTAGTGACACCTAGCTTTCCTTTTTAGGTCTTTGGAGGTAAATTGTGATAGTAAAAACATTATTGGAAACACACTGCTGTTGTATGTACCTAACAATGCATTTAATTTAACCATCTTCAGTATTCATATGCTAACGCATACACACAGTGTAATATGCCAGTCTATGCCATTATAAAATCCACAACTAGCGTTTGTTCTTTTTTTTTCTTTTTACTTAAAACTCGTTCTATTGAGTAGACCGAAAGGACTTTATAAATACTATCTTAGGTCTAGCTTTCCTAATTTAAAAAGTAAACTCTAGTAGAGTATCTAACCGTCTCAATGTCAACTGTTTTGCCTTAAAACATAGGTTTACACTAGCTTTGGTTGTGGATTTCATAATGGTAGGGATGTGTATGTGTCAGCCTTTGATATAAGAATATTTGTCCTGATGAATAAGGGCACATGATATTCTACAAAACAAATACTAGTGTTTAAGGTGCTTTGTTTTTAAACATGCACATGTTGCCTTCTTGTGTGCATCTTATTTATTCTGTAGAATGGCGACTCTTGCAGTGCCTGAAAAACATGCTGAGATTGTAGCACTTAACCTGACCATATGCATTAAGATTATCTGTCCAACCATCTAAGTAGTTGGCTGGTTGGAGTGAAAATCCGGAAATGAATGGGGGCAAATGAAAATTGGCCATTTGCTCCAAAACAATAGAAAATGGGGAAAAAAAACGTCCGTTGACATAATTAGGTTGATTCCGTTTGATTGCTCCCATTCATTAAGAGATTTACGTTCTAACCAGCCAACTAGTTGAATGGCTGGATAGGTAACCTTAAGGTGTATGGTTAGTTTCAGTTACACCTGTAGATGGCTGTACTAGCAGCAGCATATATTACATCTAATAGGTTGAACAGATGATCTAGTATTCAGCTCGCAGAGTTGATTTTTTTTTTCAGGACATTACTAGTAGAACAATGCCCAGAAATCAAAATTTTCAACATTCACCATTTTATTTATTTTATGAACTCAGACCATGTGATATTTCTCCAGTGCTGCACTGTTTCTAACTAATGTACCTAGTGTGTGAGCAGTTGCATCTCTTATCTAACATCATATGCTTCCCCAAATTGGCAGAGGACAGTTCTGTACCTGAAAAGGTACTGTTAAGTTGTTAGTCATTTCATGATTTACAGTGATGGTTTATGAAGGGTATTTACAATACACAATAATCAGATGAATGGCACGCCGTAGAGAAAATTCTAAATGTAATATTATAAAACCATAGCAGAGAGATTTGTTTTTTAATACACATTAATAGATGTGCCACTTACACCCAGCCTCCCTGCACATTAAATAGCCCTTCAAGTCACACCATGCCGTGGCGTGACTCGGTAGCGCCAAGTGTCTTTATGTCCAACTTATTCCATAAAATGCGTTTTATTCGCAAAATGTTATGAAATTGATACACAAGCAGCTTATGCTGTTTAAAATATGTAGCATGCCTATATTCTATGTTCGACCGTGTCTGTATCTACATATGAAATGCTACGATACAGTGTGTTCCTAGAAAATACTGTAACAAAGCAGTTACAGCTGCAGACACACAGAGAATATAGGCATGACGCATATCATTTTAATCTGCAGAGTCTGCTTGTGCGTCCTAAGATGCACTCTCGGCAATAAAATGCCTGACGCTAACAGAGTTGCATGGATCTGTCCGCTCACTTACGCCAGGCATCTCTCGCTATGTGTCGTATTGAGGCATATCTGTAGTTGAAGTTAAAATATTGCTTCAAATTCGATGTCAGTAAGGAAAGACCCTAAGGGGTCAATTCAATAGCGCCGGGAATGAGATCCTGGAACTATACAGTTTACCACGCTGTTATGTTGGAGAATGCGGTACTCGCATTCTAAAACCGAGTGTTCTGTCGTGAGAACCGGCATTCTCCCAACTTAAGTGGTCTGCTGTGATGCGGCGTGCGTTGCACTAAAGCACAAAATAGCAATGCGGCACTAGTATTGTCAGATTTCTGTTCGCATCTCAGGAGTGGTGCAAGCAGAAATCCTGTAGTCAGACTAAACAGTGCGCTGAATTGAATAGCTCTGGAACTCCTTCTTGGGCGCTATTATCAGCACACTGAATTGAATCGACCCCATAGGGGTGGATTTAACAATGCGTGATATTTTTGTTATCACTTGTTGTTATGATTGATAAATGGTGTTCCAGCCAATCCGCTCCCAAAAGTCATTTTTCAAACACATGACTGGAGCAAACTGGCTGGAGCACCATTTATCATTTGTAACGAGTGGTAAAAAGAATATCACTCGTTAAACCTTCTCCTTACAAGAATAACAATTGTATATGCAATTAGGGAACTAATACAAAATTAGAACCAAAATTTAGAACCAGAATTTTTTTTGCCTTCCCAGCACATACTGTAATTCTTTCAATCCCCATCTACAGTAGATGTTTGTGATTTTGTACAGCAACCCTGAAGTTAATGGAGTGCTAATTAATTGCCAAAGGCTTCCCTGCTTGTATGACATAGTTGTTCATTTTGAGGGAGGAATTCAATTAGCTGTAAGTGGGCAGGAGGTTTTGCCTCATGCTTTAATGAGGAAATTATAAAATAAAAATTAATAAAAAAAATCCCGGGTTGGACGTGGTACAGTGTGAAGGCGTAATCTGTGTCGTTGGGAACCGTTCACAGCACAGGAAGGGCTGGCACTTGGAGATGATCTCATCTCCAAGTGCCGTCACTGCACTTGTGTGCAGTGACATCACCGACCCGACAATAAGCCGTGTCCATCCGCTAGTCTGAAAGGGGTCACATCCAGGTTGAACCCATGTACAAAATCCCTGGTGCAACACGGCTTTGGTAATCTGAAAAGGGTATTACTTGCCGTCCTGAATGCTCGCCCAGTGTCTAGTCTAATTGTGATTGTCAACTACAAAGTTAGCTGCTTCGGATAAAAGGTGATCATTTTTTATTTTGTATTTATGTTTCTGTCAATTTTTATTGTCATTTTTGGCTGCAAAGTATATGTTATTTTGCCTGTTCTCATCACTCCAGAACTGTAGTCTGGTAAGGAGATACTGTTTATGCTAATTGTAATCAGATATCAAGGATACTGTGGCAATTATTAACATTATAGATATACTGTGTCAAAGTCAGAAAAATATCCCTATACACGCTGCCATATTTGCACCTCACGCTGGCCCGCGCTGCGCATGCGTGCGCTTTCCCGTGATAGCGCATACCCGCTGATGCGTGCACCCGCTCGCATCGGTATGCGTATTTACGGTAGGGAGTATGTAGTCGTAGCGTGCGACCCAATCGTTACATATTTCCACAATTAATGTAGTTTGTAGACCATGGTCCCTTTGATAGATTCTGAAAGTTTGGTTAATATAGAATGTCCCTGAACGGAGGAATCCCTCTTTGTATTGTGCGAAGGGTCTAACAGGAATCATACAGCAGTGTTTGGTACCCATCGGAAGAGTATTTAATTAACAATATTCCGGTGTTGGTTTGGAGCGTATTAATCGCTCGTGCGGATAGTTATGGACATAAGAAGTTTATGTCCATTTCTATTATTTACTCATACTCAGGTATGCGGCGGGAAACCCAGTTTCCCACCCACCTGAGCTGTTGGAAATCGTCACAGCCCACCTGTATGAATCAACCTATGACCTTTTGTTATGATGCGGGGCCGAATTCCTTCGTCCAATGGACAATGGGATTGTAGGGACTATGAGATTGCATTGTGTGTGGGGCATAAATAGGCAGGCCGACCATATCCAACTTCACTCTCATCAACGGTTTTCTTGCTGATAATCGGGAGCTGGATATCGAGGCGCATGCGATCATACCCTTTGTGCGTAAGTTTCTCTCCGTAATCATTGTCTTACTGTGAGCCAATCTCTCTCTCTCTCCGTCTCTCTCTCTCTCTCCGTCTCTCTCTCTCTCACCCTTCTCTTTCTCTTGTATCTCCCATTGACTATTATCGTATTGTATTAGATCAGCATAGTATTGTATTGTATTTCTTGTATAGTTATTTGGTTAGGAAGTCTCTGTTATATTGTAGTGTATCATTTGTACTGTGATTCTTTTTGCAAGTATAATAGTTATAATACAGATAATAGGCTTTGGACCCTAAACAGGTATCTGTGTATTTTTCTCATAGTGTTAAGTGTTCACTTGAGCGTCGGTGACGCTCAAGCAGCTTTGTAGTTAGTCAGGTTACACAAGGTTGCACTTACACCCTGTATTCACATTAAGGTATTCTGTGTATTACTTTGATAAAAGGTTTAGACATAAAGGTATAGCGTTGTGAGCGTCTGCGCCGCTGGTGATCTCCTCGTGGTCTCGAGCGTCCGCTACGCCGTAGCGAATCATTACTCTAGTCATAGCCAATAACGTGTTGTCCTGTGATCACTGGGCCGTGAGCGAACGTGACGCTTGAGCGTCTCGCCTTCGGCTGAGCGATCGTTACGCAACTAGCGTACCCTTACGGTACTTCTTAAGTAAACAGCGTACAGTGTTCTTAGACTTCATTAAGGGTTGTTTATACGACAAAAGAATTTAGCATTGTCAATTGGGGACTCGTCCTGTCCTTCTCATATCTGCACTAGGTAGATCAGCAGACATTATCCCCCAGCAAAGGGTGGGAGGTTGTCTCGCAGTGCTGACGGGATAAGCGTCTGCTTCGCTTAGATAAAGAGTGCTGAAGGAATCCGGGAACCGGAAGTAAGAACAAAACGCTTGTGTCTTTTAAAACTGTTTATTTCTCTTCTGTCTTGCGTATACACGCACGCATACATATATATCTGCATTTCTTTTTCAATTTCGTATATCACTATTCCTGTTTGCCAATTTTTATAGTTGATAGAAAGTACTAAAAGAGATTTGCTGTTATTTCATAGTAGAGGTAATAGTTAAAGTATAGACCAACACACGGCTTGTCTGGGAGATAAGGCAGTCAGTGTGGTGTGCGGTAGATGATCAGGGATCATCTACATTGATAAAAGTAGAAATTGTGTTACGGTGGATCTTTTGTTTTGCGTACACGTGTCTCTAACAAAGACTAGCGTACGCAATCCAAAGGCAGACGCACGCAGCGTACATTACGCAACGTAGCGTCCGGTTACGCCCACGTAGCTCAAGTTGTGATAAGGCGATAAGTAACGCACAGCGGTAGATAACGCGACGCGGTAAATAACGCAAATCTATTTTTGGAAAATTTGAAATTTAGTTTAACAGATCCTGCTCCTAATTGGTAACACAGCTGGGCTAAAGAAAATTTCTGCGCAGAAATAGATATAGAAACGAAAGTATACATGTGTTGAGTGAGTGTGTTTTTGTATACATAAGTTTATATAACTTAGAGGTTGAACCAAAAAATAAATCGGGTACTCGTAAAGGACATACGTGTAAGTGACATATACGGTGGCTAGGGAGGCATCCCTGGTTAAATAATATTTGAGCATTAGAGTATAGCGGATCACAAGGTAATAAGACCAGGAGGTCACAAGGTAACAAGGCCAGGAGGTCACAAGGTACAAGAAGGTCCGCTATAAAGGTACAAGAAGCACAACCCCGGGGGTTGGTGCTAAAACCCATATAGGCCATTGGAAGCTCTGGCTGAAGGAATTCGCAGCCGCAATTTTCGATTCCATTGATCTCTCAGTACATAACAGGTAGTGCTTATGTACTGAACGATTGTACCGCACGTAATTGTGTGCAGTAGTTAGTAATCTGACCTAATACCATTAGAGTAAAGTGGTCACAAACGCTATTTGTACATTCTGACGTGATTTGTGTCATTTTTTATTTTTAAAGGGAAGTTCGCTGGTCACTCAGGAACTATCTAACAACCCCACCTTTACTGGAAAGAGTAAGTGTCCTGCGGGTAACCCTCGTATGTTCCAGTAAACAGAAGGTTTCTGGTAGGGCCCTGTATCGAGTACGCCAGCACCATATCGGTGTGATCAGGTCGTATTGGTCGAGGTGGGCGAGTGAGTGGGGTACTCGGTAAACCGCCACCGCCGGCCTATTTTGAATAATTTGGTTTGCTGTAAGGGTTCGCTGAAGACCGTGATATAAAGATCAAAGGAGTAGTAAGCAACACCTGCAGATTATGGGGGCCAATTGTTCAGGTAGGGGGCGATCAACCTCGGTTCGGGTTGATTCAGAGAACCGACCAGTCGGGTCGGCAAGGTACATCATGTGTGAAAAATACGGAAGTCACACAGAGGTTTTATGTGATGAATGGGAGAGAATGACTGTACAAGACAGGGAGAAATTCCCAAGAATAGGTAGCTTCAGTCCAGAAGTGTTACAAAATTTAAGGAGGAGGATATGTCTCATAAAATCAACAAAGAGACGAATTCAGCATCATGATTATTTACAGTTATGGCACCAGGAAGGTGAGATACAGAGAGGTTTGGCTCTGGCGGCGGGATCTGGGGCAGTCAGGAAACTGATAGCCACAGCCCCGCCACCACCATACATAGCAGGAGAGAAGTTGATTACGGAGAGAAACGCACTGGGTTGTAAAACACAAACACTTAGTAACCCTGTAAATGTTAATGATGTTAACCAAGTAACTCATGCAAGTATTAACCCGTGCAAGTTGTACCCTGTTTTGAACTTTCCTCAGGAGTGTGATCAAGAAGACGATTCAGCAACAATCTCAGCTCTCTCTCTCGCAGCCACCATAGCAGAGACCACAGTAGGCACAGCAACACCCACGAGATTAGCGAAGGCCCCTAGCGGAGGGATAGGTGAGGTCGTGTCAACGGGTTGTCTTATTGATAGATGGGAAGGACCATACCAGGTCTTATTGACTAGCACCACAGCATTGAAGGTTGCTGAGAGAGAGACTTGGGTCCATTCATCCCACTGCAAAAAGGTTGCTGATCCAGAGAAGTCCCGTGATAAGGAACAGACGGTAGAGGTTGTATCACTGGAGTGTCTGTTCCAGGAGGACTGAGGCGGCACCTGAGCCTTGAAGACCGAAAGCAGTTGTTGACTCCCTTCTCCCTTTTATTGTTTTTCTCCACTTCCCATCCCCTCTCCCTTAAAATTTCTTTTTCCCCCTTCTCATTCTTCTCTATTTCCTCCTCAAAGATGGACTTGCCCCAAGAGACTGTGATCCGGATTTTGATGTTAACCATGATGTTGACCAGAGCAGTCTGTTCCGGCGAGAGTACCATAGAGGTCGAGAGAGGTTCTGGAATGGGTTCCGATTATGATGATGGAGGCGTAGTTTTCCAAGATCAACCAAACCAACAAGCAAAGGCGAGTATCAGAAAACGATCCGATAGAAGAAATTGTGATGGATTGTTAGCTGAAGAAAACTGTATCTGTAGGCTCTGTGACAATTTGATTGAGGATGGGTGCATAAAGAAATGCCAATCCAGTTTTAATATCCATATGGACCGGCATCCATTGAGTGACTATCACTCCTTAGTGGGTAACGTATTAAACCAAACAGATTGTTGGGTATGCTCTCAAGTACCTCAGGGTCATAGCAAATCAGGGCTAGTACCATTTCCTTTAACGTTAGGGGAGGTACTTGAGCTAAGTGGTGGGAGACCGGTGGACCGGAGGTTTAACATCTCCAGCCCTCCTAGTTTGAAGCTTCACCAATACCATGTGGATAGGTCCCTCTTATGTTTTAATATCTCCAATCCCCGTAAGCCGGGAAATTGGGAAGTGTCATGGAGCAACCTTACCATGACCTTTTCACACAGAGCAGATAGAATGCCTACAGATACAGAGCTTGTACGCCACATAGCCAGTAGAGGAAAATCTTTCCGGTATCGATATACCTTAGGAAATAGGATTACTAGAGTTGGAGAAGTATCACCAGGATACTGTGCACATATCGTACAAACTGATACGTGCATTAAGCAGATGGAAGAATTAGGGTCAGGAGAGTTCACCTGGAAGGTGTGTAATATGGTAATGTCCTTCTCCGTCCCATATGTTCTCCCCGATGATGCATATTTCATATGCGGGAGAAAGGCGTACAAGTGGCTTGCCCCAAACTCTGAAGGATTGTGTTATATTGGAAAAGTATTGCCTGAAGTGATGACTGTTACACATGACAAAATGAAGGACATACACCGTGGTGCCCAAGCTCCTTATACTCACACTCATTACGAGCACCGAGTTAAAAGACAACTGTCAGAAAGGTTAGAGCATCCGGCCTCTGATCTTATCCATGAATCCACCGGGATTCAGGTTCTGGTAGCGTTAGATTTCACTCGCACCGCTCGAGGAGTGATGAATTATAGATACATTTCCGCACTCGCCAATTTGTTAGATAATATCACTGAAATGTATGATGACACGTTCAGATACACTGGAAGAGAACTTCAAGCTTATAAAACAGAACTAGTTCAGCATAGGATGGTTCTTAATTATCTTACAGCAGTAACAGGCGGATATTGTGTTACATTGGCAACACAGTACGGCATAAAGTGTTGCACGTACATCACGAATAGCACCGAGGATCCGGTAGAGGTCATAGACCAAAAGATGGACGATATTCTCCAATTAAAGTGGGAATTTCGTCGGAAACACAATCTCACCCTTGCTGCTGTAGGTAATGAGCTGACTGGTTGGGTGTCATGGTTGAACCCGCGAAATTGGTTCTCCGGTTTAGGAGACTGGGCTCAAGGAGTCATAATGGATGTTGGAAAGTTTCTCCTATGTATCTTAGGTGTTGTTATATCTATTGGATTGATATTTAGATGCGGGCAGGCTTTAATGAGGTGCAAACAAAGTACAAGAGTGATGAGCTTGAGGAGTGAGGAAACTGTAATTAACCTGGATTTGATTTATGACCCAATGATAGAAACCATGATGTGATGAAAATGCGATTATAAGGTCCGTTTCTTTCACCTGTTTTTCTGTTTTTTCTCCAAGATACAAAGACCCCCTTGGACGAGGAAGTTGACGAGACGCTATACAGACAACAGACAAGCACCAAAGATGAAGTTTTGACCACTTAAGAAATGGACATTTGATGAACTTTGCCATGGATCCCCAGTTTCCCTAGTATTCTTAAACTCACGCTAGCCCAACATTTTTGTAAATCTGATGGCACTGACAAAGCTATTTGCTCATGCCCAAGGAGCAATACAGCGCAAAGAAGACGACTCTCAACAGATACCGAACAAAACTTCAACAACAGATGTACATTTCCCTGACATAGAATATCACTGCATTTTCCATAAGTGTTCTTTATCTTCATCTCTACAACCCTCAGGTAATAACACACATAGTATAGGGAATACAGGCACAGATATCAGCAATCACATATTCCCCCATTCATGTATCATCAACTAAAATGTGCTCCCCATTTTGTTCAAAAGCCGAAAAGAGCTCGGTAAAGTTTGACAGCCCATCCACAGACCTGTACCACGGGATAAGAAGGAATTCAAATGTATACTTCGCAATACCTCGAAGCTTGATTTACAACACGTACGGCACGATGATACATGACCCTCCAAACATGGACTCATACACACATGTTTCTGCTTTCTCACTAGGTCATACCCTCTTCACACCTACTCCACTCTTCTTCCTTTCCCACCATGGAAATCAATTAACCCCTGACTTACATTTTTCTCCTTTTGAAATGTTTTAGAAGGTGGCAGTTATTATTGACTGCCAAAGGGTGGACTGTCAAAGTCAGAAAAATATCCCTATACACGCTGCCATATTTGCACCTCACGCTGGCCCGCGCTGCGCATGCGTGCGCTTTCCCGTGATAGCGCATACCCGCTGATGCGTGCACCCGCTCGCATCGGTATGCGTATTTACGGTAGGGAGTATGTAGTCGTAGCGTGCGACCCAATCGTTACATATTTCCACAATTAATGTAGTTTGTAGACCATGGTCCCTTTGATAGATTCTGAAAGTTTGGTTAATATAGAATGTCCCTGAACGGAGGAATCCCTCTTTGTATTGTGCGAAGGGTCTAACAGGAATCATACAGCAGTGTTTGGTACCCATCGGAAGAGTATTTAATTAACAATATTCCGGTGTTGGTTTGGAGCGTATTAATCGCTCGTGCGGATAGTTATGGACATAAGAAGTTTATGTCCATTTCTATTATTTACTCATACTCAGGTATGCGGCGGGAAACCCAGTTTCCCACCCACCTGAGCTGTTGGAAATCGTCACAGCCCACCTGTATGAATCAACCTATGACCTTTTGTTATGATGCGGGGCCGAATTCCTTCGTCCAATGGACAATGGGATTGTAGGGACTATGAGATTGCATTGTGTGTGGGGCATAAATAGGCAGGCCGACCATATCCAACTTCACTCTCATCAACGGTTTTCTTGCTGATAATCGGGAGCTGGATATCGAGGCGCATGCGATCATACCCTTTGTGCGTAAGTTTCTCTCCGTAATCATTGTCTTACTGTGAGCCAATCTCTCTCTCTCTCCGTCTCTCTCTCTCTCTCCGTCTCTCTCTCTCTCACCCTTCTCTTTCTCTTGTATCTCCCATTGACTATTATCGTATTGTATTAGATCAGCATAGTATTGTATTGTATTTCTTGTATAGTTATTTGGTTAGGAAGTCTCTGTTATATTGTAGTGTATCATTTGTACTGTGATTCTTTTTGCAAGTATAATAGTTATAATACAGATAATAGGCTTTGGACCCTAAACAGGTATCTGTGTATTTTTCTCATAGTGTTAAGTGTTCACTTGAGCGTCGGTGACGCTCAAGCAGCTTTGTAGTTAGTCAGGTTACACAAGGTTGCACTTACACCCTGTATTCACATTAAGGTATTCTGTGTATTACTTTGATAAAAGGTTTAGACATAAAGGTATAGCGTTGTGAGCGTCTGCGCCGCTGGTGATCTCCTCGTGGTCTCGAGCGTCCGCTACGCCGTAGCGAATCATTACTCTAGTCATAGCCAATAACGTGTTGTCCTGTGATCACTGGGCCGTGAGCGAACGTGACGCTTGAGCGTCTCGCCTTCGGCTGAGCGATCGTTACGCAACTAGCGTACCCTTACGGTACTTCTTAAGTAAACAGCGTACAGTGTTCTTAGACTTCATTAAGGGTTGTTTATACGACAAAAGAATTTAGCATTGTCAACTGGCGCAGAGTGGCACTAAAGTTAAGACTGGCTCTTTGTGGCCAGAATACCCTAAGCAGTGGCAGTGCCAAGGGATTAGCCTATAATATTAGAATTTTCGTATTGATAATGCATAAGTAGAGTGACAAATACACACTCACAGAGAGATCATAAAATGGTTTGGTCTTTACCCATTTCTGACAAAAACAAAAATATATACATGGTTGAAAAATTCATGTAGATTAAGAACAATAAGAAATAAAGTAAACAATTCCCATAATCACAATGGAGGCAATTCAAATGTTCCATGTATGGCCCTAATTAATGTGTGCCCGACAATTCAATTATTCTGGGTGCCTATAAATTATTGCGGTTACTGCCCTCAGATAGGCAGGGTTTAGACACATATTGCAGCTAAACCCATCTAAAGTCCTGGTTAGGGCACCCAAATGACAAATTTTTCACCCTTTTCTTCTCATCAAGTCAGGCGGCAGTGATAAGGATTGTCCTCCCACGGTACTCGCGCTTTTAACGGAGCAACAATTAAATTGCTCCATCGGACGCCATCTAGTGGCAGCCATGGGGGGAAACAATTTAATTGCCCCCAATATTCAGTTGTTGCTCCGTTTAGACATTCAGTAGCAGCAGGACTGAAATTTCTTCTCGCAGCCCCCTGAGGTGCGAGTAGAAATGTGTGTTAAGTTTGGATGCCCAAAGCAGCACTTTAGACAGGTTTATCCCGGATCCCATGCAGTGTTCGCAAGTACGCGCTATAGCGCGTATTTTACCCGGTAATGGACAGTGGGGACTTGAAAATAAAAAAAATGCCGGGTCCCACAGGACGCGCTCTGACCAATCAGCAGCGCTGTCCTGTGTCAGTCAGTTTCACCAATAGCAGAGGAAGGGGAGGAGAACATGGAGAGCGTGATCTCCCGCCCTCCCCTCACTCTCTGCTCCGCACGGGACACGGAACATCCAGCCTGCTGTGTGTGGCTGGGGACTGTCCCGTCCAGCCAGGCCATGAGACCGGAGACGTTCCTGGGGAAAGCCACGGTGCTGCATCGGTTTTTAGACTGTGTGTGCGGATGAAGTTGTTTCCGGGGTAAGATTCCAGTGGTAGGTGGCAGGAGGCTGGGGGCACTGGCGCACGCGGAGGAAGGGAACGATGGGTTTTCTGAGTACCTAACCCCCGCAAAGCCGATCTATGCTGCTGCAGCGCATATGGTTTTTTCTCATACGTCCTAGAAGATGCCGGGGTCCACTTCATGACCATGGGGTATAGATGGTTCCGCAGGAGCCATGGGCACTCTTAAGACTTTTCAATGGGTGTGAACTGGCTCCTCCCTCTATGCCCCTCCTCCAGACCTCTATTTTAAAAATGTGCCCAGGCAGACTGGATGCACTCTAGGGGAGCTCTACTGAGCTTCTCTGAAAAGACTTATGTTAGGTTTTTTGTTTTCAGGGAGAACTGCTGGCAACAGTCTCCCTGCTTCGTGGGACTGAGGGGGCAGAAGTAGGCACCAACTTCCTGAAGAGTTTCATGGCTCTGCTTCTGGCTGACAGGACACCATTAGCTCCTGAAGGGAACTGAACGCTAGCCGTGTCTAGATGCTCACTCCCACAGCACGCCGTCACCCCCCTCTCAGAGCCAGAAGTCAGAAGACAGGTTAGTAGAAGAAGACAGATCTTCTATCAAGAAAAGTGACGGCTGAGGTACAGCGCGGCTGGCGGGAGTGCAGCGCGCCATTGCTGCCCACACACACAGGCACTGCAGGGCGTGCGGCGGGGGGGGATTGGCGCCCTGGGCAGCAAAAACACCTATAAACTGGCAAAAAGGGGGCATAAGATGCCCAGGCACAGCCCGACCCCCGCCAGTATAAATATTATGAAAAGTTTCTGAGGTAAAAAGGGCGGAGCTTTTTCCTCAGGCAGCCAGCACACTGCTCAGTGCCATTTTCTCTCTCAGGCTGCAGAGACATCGCTGGTCCTCCTTCACTTCTGACTACAAGTATCGGTGCAAAACAGGAGGGGGCACAAGCGAATTTGGTGCTTTACAAGTGTGTTTTACTGTGTAAAAAGCGCTGCATGTCAGTGCGCATTCTGTGTTCACAGGCATTAGATACTGGCGCTGGGGTTGTGAACTGGCTGCTCCTAAACTGTCCCTCTGACAGATTTTACTGTTGGTCTGTCCCCTATAAGTCCCAGTGTGTCTGCGTGTGTGTGTGTTGTACACGTGTGTAAGACATGTCAGAGGCAGGGAGTTCCTCCCCGGAGGAAACCATTTTAGGGACACAGAAGTGTAATGTGGTGGCGCTGCCGGCACACCAAGAGCCTGCATGGGTGAAAGAAATACGTGATAGTATGCATCATATCAATAGGAGATTAGATAAGTCTGAATCTCATGCTGAGTGCTGGAGAAAATCTGTGGAGGATGTGATTTTTCAGGGCTTTGTTCTTCCATCCGCAGGCGACCCCTCTGGGTCACATAAGAGACCATTTGCGAATATTGTGAATACTGATACCGACACGGACACTGATTCTTGTGTCAACAATAGTGACTCCAGAGAAATAGATCATAAATTGGCAAAAGATATACAATATATGATTGTGGCTATAAGGGAAGTTCTGGAAGTCACGGAAGCCACTCCTGTACCTCAGGAGAAGGCTTATTTCTATAAAGAAAAGAAATCTAAGGTCGCTTTCCCTCCTTCCCACGAGCTTAAAGGGATGTGGGTGAATCCCGAAAAGAAATTTCGTATTCCCAAGAGAATTCACATAGCTTATCCTTTCCCGGAGGAGGACAGGAAAAAATGGGAGTCACCCCCTGTGTTAGACAGTGCACTGTCCAGGTTGACAAAGAAGGTAATTCTCCCTGCACCTGGCACGGCTTCACTAAAAGAGCCGGCAGACCGAAAGGTGGAAACTACATTGAAATTCATTTATGTTGCCAATGGTACGCTACTCAGGCCCACGCTTGCGCGTGGGTGAGTCGCGCTATTGAAAAATTGTCAGAAAGCGTGTCATCAGAATTTGACACGATTGATAAAGATGAGATACTCCTTAAGTTAGGGAATATCAAAGACACTGCCGCATACATGCTAGAAGCGATGAAAGATATTGGACTCTTGAGTTCACAAGCCGCTACCATGGCAGTATCGGCTCGGCGGGCGTTGTGGATTTGCCAGTGGAACGCGGATGCAGATTCCAAAAGAAATATGGAGGCTCTCCCATATAAAGGTGAGGCCTTTTTTGTAGATGGACTGCATGCGTTAGTCTCGGCGGCTACCGCAGGTAAGTCAACATTTTAGCCCTCTGTGCCTGCACCTGCAAAAAGACATATCACCCGCACATGCAGTCCTTTCGGCCCAATAAGTACAAAAAAGCGAGAGGTTCCCCCTTCTTTGCGGGTATGGGAAAGGGAAAGAAGTCCACAGCAGCTTCAGGTTCCCAGGAGCAGAAGTCTACCCCTACTTCTGCCAAATCTTCAGCATGATGCTGGGTCTCCTTTGCGGGAGGCCGCTCGGGTGTGGGCACGTCCCAAACTGTTCAGCCATGTTTGGATTCTGTCTGGCCTGGATCCCTGGGTGTTGAAAATAGTGTCCCAGGGATACAAGCTGGAGTTTCAAGACGTTCCCCCATACCAATTTTTCAAATCGACCTTGCCAGCTTCTCTTCCAGAAAGGGAAGCAGTAACAGCGGCAATTCAAAAATGATGTCAGGATCAGGTCATAGTCCTGGTATCTTTGTCACAACAAGGGGAGGGGTTTTATTCAAGCCTTTTTGTAGTTCCGAAGCCGGACGGCTCGGTCAAACCGATCCTAAACCTGAAAAATCTGAATCTCTGCTTGAAACGATTCAATTTCAAAATGGAATCACTGAGGGCAGTGATTTCCAGTCTGGAGGAGGGGGACTACATGGTGTCTGTAGACATAAAATATGCTTACCTGCATGTTCCCATTTATCCTCCTCACCAGCTTATCTGAGATTCGCGGTTCAGGATTGCCATTACCAATTCCAGACGTTACCTTTCGATCTCTCCACGGCGCCGAGGGTATTCACCAAGGTGATGGTGGAGATGATGGTTCTCCTGCGTCAAAAAGAAGTCAATATAATTCCTTACCTAGACGATCTCCTGATAAAGGCGAGATCCAGGGAGCAGTTGTTACAAAACATCACACTCTCCCTGTCAATATTCCAACAACACAGCTGGATCATAAGTTATCCTAAGTCACAGTTGGAACCGACGACAAAATTGTCTTTTCTCGGGATGATTCTGGACACAGAAGTTCAGAGAGCATTTCTTCCGGTGGAAAAGGCTCTGGAAATCCAGAAAATTGTAAAACAGATATTGAAACCATCGAGTGTGTCGATCTATCAGTGCATTCGGTTGTTGGGGAAGATGGTGGCGGCCTACGAGGCCATACAGTTTGGCAGGTTCCATGCCAGGGTATTCCAGTGGGACCTGTTGGACAAGTGGTCGGGATCCCACCTACACATGCACCGGAAGATAATCCTGTCGTCAAAAGCCAGGATTTCGCTCCTGTGGTGGCTGTACAGTTCTCACCTATTAGAGGGAAGCAGGTTCGGGATTCAGGACTGGGTCCTAGTAACCACAGATGCAAGTCTCCGAGGCTGGGGAGCGGTCACACAGGGAAAAAGTTTCCAAGGAAAATGGTCAAGTCAGGAATCCTGTCTTCACATAAACGTTCTGGAATTGAGAGCCATTTATAACGGCCTTCTACAAGCGGTGCATCTTTTACAAGATCAGCCAGCGCAGATCCAGTCGGACAATGTAACAGCAGTCGCATACATAAACCGTCGGGGCAGAACGAAAAGCAGAGCGGCAATGGCAGAGGTGACAAAGATCCTCCTCTGGGCAGGAAGACATGCAAGAGCTCTGTCTGCAATTTTCATTCCGGGAGTGGAAAACTGGGAAGCAGACTTCCTCAGCAGACACGATCTCCATCTAGGAGAGTGGGGCCTCCACCAAGAAGTCTTCGCAGAGGTGACAAGTCTTTGGGGAGTTCCTCAAGACATGATGGCATCTCGTCTCAACAAGAAGCTTCAGAGATATTGTTCCAGGTCGAGAGACCCTCAAACAGTAGCAGTGGATGCACTGGTGACCCAGTGGGTGTTTTGGTTGGTATATGTCTTCCCTCCTCTTCCACTAATACCAAAAGTTCTCAAAATAATAATAAGAACAAGGGTTCGAGCAATCCTCATTGCCCCAGACTGGCCAAGGAGGGCTTGGTATCCAGATCTTCAGGAGTTGCTCATAGAAGATCCTCTGCCTCTTCCTCCTCGCGAAGACCTGCTGCAGCAGGGGCCGTGCATGTATCAAGACTTACCGCGGCTACGTTTGACGGCATGGCTGTTGAGCGCCGGATCCTAGTCTGAAAGGGGATTCCCAAGGAAGTCATTCCTACTCTTGTTCAGGCCAGGAAAGGAGTAACGTCTAAACATTACCACCGTATTTGGAGAAAATATGTGTCTTGGTGTGAATTCAAGAAGGCTCCTACGGAAGAGTTTCAGTTGGGACGTTTTCTCCATTTTCTGCAGGCAGGTGTGGATGCGGGCCTAAGATTGGGTTCAATCAAGGTTCAGATTTCGGCCTTGTCAGTTTTCTTTCAAAAACAATTGGCCTCCTTTCCAGAAGTTTAGACGTTCGTGAAAGGGGTGCTGCACATCCAACCTCCATTTGTGCCTCTGGTGGCACCATTAGACCTTAATGTGGTGTTGCAGTTCCTTCAATCAGATTGGTTTGAACCTCTGCAGGAGATAGAATTGAAGTTTCTCACTTGGAAAGTGGTGATGCCCTTAGCCTTGGCATCCGCAAGGCGGGTGTCTGAGTTGGGGGCCTTGTCTCACTAGAGAGTTCCACTAGAAGTAGGAACATTTTAAATTCCCTTCAGGGAGCATCCCTCCACCAATTGGTGAGGGAGCCCACTCGGAAAGACGCAATATTAGACTTAATACTTACAAATGGAGACAGATTATTGGACGTAAAAGTGGGTGAAAACCTGGGATCCAGTGATCATCAAGCAGTATGGTTCAGCATTAAGACAGAGACTGACTCGTCCCATACAAAAACAAAGGTGTTGGATTTTAGGAAGGCTGATTTTGTAGGGATGGGAAAATGTGTAAGCGATTCTTTGGCAGAGTGGAGGAACTTGGAAACAGTGCAGGAGAGGTGGGAAACATTAAAATGTGCAATATTGAAGGCAACAGACCTTTGTATCAAAACTGTTAGGAAAAACACAAGGAAAAGGAAGCCAGTGTGGTATGCAAAAGAAGTAGCAAATATTGTGAGAGCAAAAAGATGGCTTTTAGGAAATATAAGCAGACACAAAATAATGAAGACAAAAAGATATATCTTGTTAGACAGAAGGAGACAAAGAAGGTAATCAGATGTGCAAAGGCACAAGCTGAGGAGAAAATGGCCCAGTCAGTGGGTAAAGGAGGCAAAACCTTTTGTAGGTATATAAGCGAAAGGAGAAAAACAAAAGGCGGAATTATAAAACTAAAGACGGACACTGGGAGTCTTGTTGAAGGAGACAATTTAATAGCAGATCATCTTAATGATTATTTTTGCTCAGTATTTACTACTGAAAGAGAGGGGAAGGGGCCACAGTTAAGTTGCAGGGATATTCAGGAAAATGAAACAAGTACATTTACAGAGGAGAAGGTCCTAACAGAACTCTCAAAGCTGAAAGTGGACAAATCTATGGGGCCAGGTGGGATACATCCAAGGATACTAAAAGAATTTAAAGAGATGCTGGTAGCACCATTGACAGAATTATTCAACCAGTCATTAGCTACAGGAGTAATTCCAGGGGACTTGAAAAGAGCAAACGTAGTCCCACTGCACAAAAGTGGAAGCAAGGAAGAGGCAAACAACTACAGACCAGTGAGTCTTACATCAGTAGTAGGGAAATTGATGGAAACACTCTTAAAAGAAAGAGTTGTAGATTATCTCAAATCCGGCAATTTACTGGATCCCAAACAGCATGGATTCACTGGGGGGAGATCATGTCAAACAAATCTTGTTGACTTTTTTGATTGTGTGACTAAAGTGATGGATAAAGGTGGAGCCATGGATATAGCTTATCTAGACTTTAGTAAGGCTTTTGACACAGTTCCACATCGCAGACTGCTAAATAAACTTGAAAGTTTGGGATTGGATATTAGGATTATTGAATGGATAAGATCTTGGTTGAAGGATAGGAAACAGAAAGTTGTGGTAAATGGAGTGCATTCACAGGAGGGAAATGTTACCAGTGGAGTACCCCAGGGATCTGTACTTGGACCAGTGCTTTTTAATATCTTTATTGGTGACATTGCAAATGGCATTAAAGGGAAAGTATGCCTTTTTGCAGATGACACAAAGGTATGCAACAGGGTAGACACACCAGGTGGGGTAAAACAAATGATTGAGGATCTAGGTAGACTTGTTAGGGTCTCCTGCTCTGTGCTGCCACGTCGTCATGGCAACCGGGAGACAAGTGCTAGCGGAGTAACCTGAGCGTAGCTGATACTCCGGTTCGGGTCTTTTGCTGTGCGGTGGTTACAGGCTCTGTGCACGGCAGGGGATCCGGTGCTGGTTTTTGTGCTCACAGTCTATGAGGTCTGAGTGGGGCGTGGACAGCACCTGCTATATAAACCCTCTTCTCAGGTTAGGCAGATGCTGCTGAATCTTTGTTGGTTAGTCAGTTCCTGAAAGCTAGCTAGTACTGTGTAAACTTTGTATTTGTTTGTTACTTACTGCAAATAGGCCTTGGGATTTGGTATTACACTCTGCCAATCCAGACCTAGCAGTAAGACTGGAGTCAGTCGTTTAACCTGCTGGGGTTCTTTTGCTACTCTGTGAACCTAGCAGGTTTGCGGCTGTATTCTCAGACTTGCCTGCCAAAATCCTTTCTCACTGTGCAAGGTGTTCAGGTGTCAGTTTAGTGGCAGTAAGCTGAACCAGTGCACTGCAAGTGAGGACTAGGATTGTGGAGACTCTCCTTGTGTCTATTATTCCAACTCTGACCAAGGAGTTTACTGCCACACCCGTTGGTAACCCTTTAGGGTTTTGCTGTTGCCCTTAGCAACAGCATTTCGGGTTCTCTACGTATTAAATCACTACATCTCGCTTCTTTCCATCTGAGCATTCCTAATACTAGGGAAACACCCAGTTTCTTAGCCTTTGGGCTTCTCTGTTCACTTTGTGTTTATTTTGTTACCCTATCACCTTCTGTGTATGTAATGTCATATTCCCCAGTCTGTCTGTGAGTTCATTTGTTTTGCATCCCTCACCGTTCAGACACCAGTACATTCCTGCTGGCACTGGTGTGCATAACATATTCAGCAGCCTAATACTCCTGTTGAAATTTTGTGGGAATATGGAGCATACCCCTCAAAATACTTTGCAACAGGTGGTCGATCAGGTGCAGGTCCTGACTCGACAATTTAATGATTTGTCCATTAAAATGCACACCTCGCAGGCCGCTGGCGGAGCTCCCGCAGCAGCAGTACCTTCAGGGGTTAAGGAGCCGAAAGTAAATCTCCCGGATCGTTTTTCTGGAGATCGCTCGCAGTTCTTTTGTTTCAAGGAGAGCTGCAAGCTATATTTCCAGCTTAGGCCTCAGTCTTCTGGGTCGGAGATTCAGCGGGTGGGCATAGTGATTTCCTTGCTACAAGGAGACCCACAGGTCTGGGCATATGGGTTGCAGCCTGACTGTCCGTCGCTTAAAAGTGTTGATGTTTTTTTTACGGCACTGGGCATGTTGTATGATGATCCTGACAAGACGGCCTCAGCCGAGGCTCAGATTTCGATCCTTAAGCAAGGGCGAAGGCCAGTTGAGGTTTATTGTACGGAGTTTCGGAGGTTGGCCCATGATACCCAGTGGAATGACCCAGCCCTGAGACACCAGTACCGAAGAGGTCTTTCTAACCAGTTAAAAGACCAACTGGTACAATATCCCTTGCCTGATAGCTTGGATCAGCTCATGCAGTTATCCATTCGGGTGGATAGACGGCTGAGAGAGCGCAGGCTTGAAAGGGAGACCGAGGTTTCCTTCTTTCCCAAGGGAACCTCAGACTCTGAGGAATTTTCCGAGGAGCCTATGCAGATTGGGGCTACCCGCCTCTCCTCGCGTGAGAAGACGCGGAGGAGACAGCAGGGGTTATGTTTGTACTGTGGGAATAAAGGTCATGTGGTAGTATCATGCCCAGAAAAGCCGGAAAACTTCAGGGCCTGAGGGTGATGGGAAATATCCTGTCAGGCCAGAAGTCAGAATTTCCCAAGAAGACTTTTATCATTCAGGTGACCTTGAAGATCCTCGGTCAAACTGTCAAGACTGAGGCCTTTGTGGACAGTGGGGCCGACGGGGTTTTTATGGACCGCCAATTCGCCCTGAAACACTCTGTTCCCTTAGTACCCTTGGCATCGGAAATTGAGATTTGTGGGTTAAACGGGGAACCATTATCCCAGGGTAAAATTACCTCTTGCACTAGCCAGATTTCTTTGTTTATTGGAGCCACACACTCTGAAAAATTGTCCTTTTATGTGACTGTCTGTACTTTTGCCCCATTGGTGTTGGGATTACCCTGGTTAAGGGCCCACAATCCTCAATTTGACTGGGTCTCTGGGGAGATTCTTAGTTGGGGTACTGATTGTTTCAGGAGTTGTTTGAGCCTTCCAGTCAGGCTTTCGCAGCTAAGTTTGCCAGGATTGCCAGGATGTTATGCAGATTTTGCGGACGTGTTCTCCAAAAGAGTTGCAGAGGTACTACCTCCCCATCGCCCCTATGACTGTGCCATTGATTTGTTGCCGAATGCTAAGCTTCCCAAGAGCAGGTTGTACTCCCTGTCACGTCCTGAGACTCAGGCTATGGCAGAGTACATTCAGGAGAACTTGGCTAAGGGATTTATCAGACCTTCACAGTCTCCAGTTGGGTCGGGGTTCTTCTTTGTGGGTAAAAAGGACGGTTCGTTACGACCCTGCATCGACTTCAGGGAATTGAACCGTATCACGATTAAAAACTCATACCCACTGCATCTCATTTCGGTCTTGTTTGACCAGCTTCGTACTGCCACCATTTTTTCTAAGATTGACCTACGCGGTGCGTACAATCTAATCCGAATAAGAGAGGGGGATGAATGGAAGACTGCCTTTAATACCCACTCAGGGCATTATGAATATTTGGTGATGCCTTTTGGGCTCTGTAATGCCCCGGCAGTCTTCCAGGACTTCATGAACGATGTGCTCAGGGAATATTTGGATAGATTGTTAGTTGTATACTTAGATGACATCCTAATCTTCTCCCATTCCCTGGAGGAACATCGGAAGCATGTACGCTTAGTCCTCCAGAAACTCAGAGACCACCGGCTTGGGGCGAAGCTGGAGAAGTGCGAATTTGAAGTTCAGCAAATCGCTTTTCTAGGATATATTATCTCCCCAGAAGGTTTCCAAATGGAGGGTTCCAAGGTACAGGCAGTCCTGGATTGGGTGCAGCCCACTCGTTTGAAGGCGCTTCAGCGTTTCCTGGGCTTTGCAAATTTTTATAGACGATTTATCGCTGGATTTTCGTCTATAGTGGCGCCCTTGGTGGCACTCACTAAGAAAGGGGCGGATGTTGCTCACTGGTCTTGTGAGGCTAAAGCGGCTTTTGCCCATCTCAAAAGGGCATTTGTCTCGGCCAAGGTGCTGCGACACCCAGATCCAGAGCGTCCTTTTGTGGTGGAGGTGGATGCCTCTGAGATGGGTATTGGGGCAGTGCTCTCTCAGATGGGGGTGTCTGATAATCGCCTTCATCCCTGTGCTTACTTTTCCTGTAAATTTTTGCCTGCCGAGATGAATTATGACGTGGGTAATCGGGAATTGTTGGCTATTAAGGATGCACTCGAGGAGTGGAGACACTGGCTTGAGGGGGCTAAGTTTGTGGTCTCAATTCTCACCTACCATAAGAATTTGGCATATTTAGAGTCAGCGAAGCGCCTCAATGCCAGGCAGGCACGATGGGCTTTGTTTTTTGCTCGCTTTAATTTTTTGATAACATATCGCCCTGGGTCAAAAAACATCAAGGCTGATGCGCTCTCGCGGAGTTTTGCTCCAATCCAGGAGACCACCGAGGAGCCATTGCCCATTGTGTCCCCATCATGTATTAAAGTGGGCATTACCCAGGACCTCTTGTCATTAGTCCTTAGAGCACAGGAGCAGGCTCCTCCAGACCTTCCGGTAGGTCTTTTGTTTGTGCCTCCTAGGTTAAGACAGCGAGTGTTCCTGGAATTCCATGCCAAGAAGTCGGCAGGTCACCCGGGTATTGCCAGAACTCGGGAGTTGCTATCTAGGGCGGTGTGGGGGCCCTCGGTGGCTAGGGATGTGGATCAGTGGGTTCGGGCATGTGACATCTGTGCCCGAAATAAGACTCCTAGAGGGGTTCCTGTTGGCCCATTACATCCACTCTCTATTCCATCTAAGCCATGGACCCACATTTCAATGGATTTTGTGGTGGACTTGCCCAAATCCTCGGGGATGACAGCCATCTGGGTTGTCGTTGACAGGTTTTCGAAGATGGCGCACTTCGTTCCATTGGTTGGGCTGCCATCGGCCAGACGCCTGTCTGAATTATTTATGCTGCATGTTGTGCGCCTCCACGGGTTGCCACTTGATGTGGTCTCTGACCGCGGATCCCAGTTTGTGGCCAAATTCTGGAGGGCATTTTGTTCCGATCTCCAGATTTCTGTCAGCTTGTCGTCAGGCTACCATCCGCAGTCTAATGGGCAGACTGAAAGGGTGAACCAGTCCTTGGAGCAGTTCCTCAGGTGTTATGTCTCCAAGTGTCAGACTGACTGGGTTGCTCATCTGTCCATGGCGGAGTTTGCCTATAACAACGCGGCTCACTCTGCTACAGGGATCTCTCCCTTCCTTTGTGTGTATGGGCATCATCCTAAGGCCAATTCTTTTGACCCCCTGGACTCCACGCCTGGTGGTTCCTCTGTGGTTTCGGTCCTTAGAGGTATTTGGAGGAAAGTGAAGAAAGCCCTGTGTCTGTGTCATTAGTGACCAAAAGGGTTTTTGATAAGCGGAAAAGACCCTGCAGCTTCAAATTAGGAGACTTCGTCTGGTTGTCTACCAAGAATTTGAAGTTGAGACAGCCATCTCATAAGTTAGGCCCCCGGTTCATCGGTCCTTATAAGATCACTAGGGTTATCAATCCGGTGGCATTTCAGTTAGATCTACCCCGTTCTTTGGGTATCAATAAAACATTTCATTGTTCCCTTTTAAAACGGGCGATTAGTAATCCTTCTTCCAGTGGAAGACCTTCCCCTCTTCTGATACGTGGCCAGAGGGAGTTTGTTGTTGAAAGGATTCTTGACTCCAAGCTGGTTCGGGGTCGGCTGTCATTTTTGGTGCACTGGAAGGGGTATGGCCCGGAGGAGCGGTCGTGGGTGCGCAGTTGTGAACTTCATGCCCCCAGACTGTTACGCTCTTTCTTCTCGCAGTTCCCCGATAAACCCGGTGGTAGGGGTTCTTTGACCCCTCGTCAGAGGGGGGGTACTGTTAGGGTCTCCTGCTCTGTGCTGCCACGTCGTCATAGCAACCGGGAGACAAGTGCTAGCGGAGTAACCTGAGCGTAGCTGATACTCCGGTTCGGGTCTTTTGCTGTGCGGTGGTTACAGGCTCTGTGCACGGCAGGGGATCCGGTGCTGGTTTTTGTGCTCACAGTCTATGAGGTCTGAGTGGGGCGTGGACAGCACCTGCTATATAAACCCTCTTCTCAGGTTAGGCAGATGCTGCTGAATCTTTGTTGGTTAGTCAGTTCCTGAAAGCTAGCTAGTACTGTGTAAACTTTGTATTTGTTTGTTACTTACTGCAAATAGGCCTTGGGATTTGGTATTATACTCTGCCAATCCAGACCTAGCAGTAAGACTGGAGTCAGTCGTTTAACCTGCTGGGGTTCTTTTGCTACTCTGTGAACCTAGCAGGTTTGCGGCTGTATTCTCAGACTTGCCTGCCAAAATCCTTTCTCACTGTGCAAGGTGTTCAGGTGTCAGTTTAGTGGCAGTAAGCTGAACCAGTGCACTGCAAGTGAGGACTAGGATTGTGGAGACTCTCCTTGTGTCTATTATTCCATCTCTGACCAAGGAGTTTACTGCCACACCCGTTGGTAACCCTTTAGGGTTTTGCTGTTGCCCTTAGCAACAGCATTTCGGGTTCTCTACGTATTAAATCACTACATCTCGCTTCTTTCCATCTGAGCATTCCTAATACTAGGGAGACGCCCAGTTTCTTAGCCTTTGGGCTTCTCTGTTCACTTTGTGTTTATTTCTCTGACGTCCTAGTGGATGCTGGGAACTCCGTAAGGACCATGGGGAATAGCGGCTCCGCAGGAGACTGGGCACAAATAGAAAGCTTTAGTACTACCTGGTGTGCACTGGCTCCTCCCCCTATGACCCTCCTCCAAGCCTCAGTTAGATTTTTGTGCCCGAACGAGAAGGGTGCACACTAGGGGCTCTCCTGAGCTTCTTAGTGAAAGTTTTAGTTTAGGTTTTTTATTTTCAGTGAGACCTGCTGGCAACAGGCTCACTGCATCGAGGGACTAAGGGGAGAAGAAGCAAACTCACCTGCGTGCAGAATGGATTGGGCTTCTTGGCTACTGGACACCATTAGCTCCAGAGGGACCGATCACAGGCCCAGCCTTGGAGCTCGGTCCCAGAGCCGCGCCGCCGGCCCCCTTACAGAGCCAGAAGCAAGAAGAGTCCGGCAAATCGGCGGCAGAAGACATCCTGTCTTCCACAAGGTAGCGCACAGCACTGCAGCTGTGCGTCATTGCTTCTCAGTACACTTCACACTCCGGTCACTGAGGGTGCAGGGCGCTGGGGGGGGGCGCCCTGAGCAGCAATAGAAACACCTTGGCTGGCTAAAAATACATCACATATAGCTCCTGGGCTATATGGATGAATTTTAACCCCTGCCAGATTTTCACAAAAAGCGGGAGAAAGGCCGCCGAGAAGGGGGCGGAGCCTATCTCCTCAGCACACAGGCGCCATTTTCCCTCACAGCTCCGCTGGAAGGACGTCTCTCTGACTCTCCCCTGCAGTCCTGCACTACAGAAACAGGGTAAAAAAGAGAGGGGGGCACTAATTGGCGGGATATTAACAATACAGCAGCTATAAGGGAGAAACACTTATATAAGGTTGTCCCTATATCTATATATAGCGCTCTGGTGTGTGCTGGCATACTCTCCCTCTGTCTCCCCAAAGGGCTAGTGGGGTTCTGTCCTCTATCAGAGCATTCCCTGTGCGTGTGCTGTGTGTCGGTACGTTTGTGTCGACATGTATGAGGAGGAAAATGATGTGGAGGCGGGGCAATTGCCTATAATAGAGATGTCACCCCCTAAGGAGTCGACACCTGAGTGGATGGCTTTATGGAAGGATTTACGTGACAGTGTCAGCTCCTTACAAAAGACGGTTGATGACATGAGACAGCCGACTAATCAGCTAGTCCCTGTCCAGGCATCTCAGAAACCATCAGGGGCTCTAAAAAGGCCGTTACCTCAGGTGGTGGATACTGACGTCGACACGGATACTGACTCCAGTGTCGACGGTGAGGAGACAAAACGTGACTTCCAGTAGGGCCACACGTTACATGATCACGGCAATGAGAGAGGTGTTAAACATTTCTGATACTGCAAGTACCACTAAAAAGGGTATTATGTGGGGTGTGAAAAAACTACCTGTAGTTTTTCCTGAATCAGACGAATTAAATGAGGTGTGTGATGAAGCGTGGGTTTCCCCCGACAAAAAACTGCTAATTTCTAAAAAGTTATTGGCATTATACCCTTTCCCGCCAGAGGTTAGGGCGCGTTGGGAAACACCCCCTAGAGTGGATAAAGCGCTCACACGCTTATCAAAACAAGTGGCGTTACCGTCTCCGGATACGGCCGCCCTCAAGGAACCAGGTGACAGAAAACTGGAAAATATCCTAAAAAGTATATACACACATACTGGTGTTATACTACGACCAGCAATCGCCTCAGCCTGGATGTGCAGCGCTGGGGTAGCTTGGTCGGATTCCCTGACTGAAAATATTGATACCCTGGATAGGGACAGTATATTGTTGACTATAGAGCATTTAAAAGATGCATTTCTATATATGCGAGATGCACAGAGGGATATTTCCACTCTGGCTTCAAGAGTGAGTGTGCTGTCCATTTCTGCCAGAAGAGGATTATGGACGCGACAGTGGTCAGGTGATGCGGACTCTAAACGGCATATGGAAATATTGCCTTATAAAGGGGAGGAGTTATTTGGGGTCGGTCTATCGGACCTGGTGGCCACGGCAACTGCTGGGAAATCCACATTTTTACCCCAGGTAGCCTCTCAACATAAAAAGACGCCGTCTTATCCGGCTCAGTCCTTTCGTCCCCATAAGGGCAAGCGGGCAAAAGGTTCCTCTTTTCTGCCCCGGGGCAGAGGAAGGGGAAAAAGACTGCAACAGACAGCCACTTCCCAGGAACAAAAGCCCTCCCCCGCTTCTGCCAAGTCCGCAGCATGACGCTGGGGCCTTACAAGCGGACTCAGGCACGGTGGGGGCCCGTCTCAAGAATTTCAGCGCGCAGTGGGCTCACTCGCAAGTGGACCCCTGGATCCTGCAAGTAGTATCTCAGGGGTACAAATTGGAGTTCGAGACGTCTCCCCCTCGCCGGTTCCTGAAGTCTGCTTTACCAACGTCTCCCTCCGACAGGGAGGCAGTATTGGAGGCAGTTCACAAGCTGTATTCCCAGCAGGTGATAATCAAGGTACCCCTCCTGCAACAAGGGAAGGGGTATTATTCCACGCTGTTTGTGGTACCGAAGCCGGACGGCTCGGTGAGACCAATTTTAAATCTGAAGTCTTTGAACACTTACATACAGAGGTTCAAATTCAAGATGGAGTCACTCAGGGCAGTGATCGCGAACCTGGAAGAGGGGGACTATATGGTGTCTCTGGACATCAAAGATGCCTACCTCCATGTCCCCATTTACCCTTCTCATCAAGGGTACCTCAGGTTTGTGGTAGAAAACTGTCACTATCAGTTTCAGATGCTGCCGCTTGGATTATCCACGGCACCTCGGGTCTTTACCAAGGTAATGGCCGAAATGATGATTCTTCTTCGAAGAAAAGGCGTTTTAATTATCCCTTACTTGGACGATCTCCTGATAAGAGCAAGATCCAGAGAACAGTTAGTAGTCGGAGTAGCCCTATCTCAAGTAGTGCTACGGCAGCACGGCTGGATTCTAAATATCCCAAAATCGCAGCTGATTCCGACAACACGTCTTCTGTTCCTAGGGATGATTCTGGACACAGTCCAGAAAAAGGTGTTCCTTCCGGAAGAAAAAGCCAGGGAGTTATCCGACCTAGTCAGAAACCTCCTGAAACCAGGGCAAGTCTCAGTGCATCAATGCACAAGAGTCCTGGGAAAGATGGTAGCTTCCTACGAAGCGATTCCATTCGGCAGATTCCACGCAAGAACGTTCCAGTGGGATCTGCTGGACAAATGGTCCGGATCGCATCTTCAGATGCATCAGCGGATAACCCTGTCCCCAAGGACAAGGGTGTCTCTTCTGTGGTGGTTGCAGAGTGCTCATCTTCTAGAGGGCCGCAGATTCGGCATTCAGGACTGGGTCCTGGTGACCACGGATGCCAGCCTGAGAGGCTGGGGAGCAGTCACACAGGGAAGAAATTTCCAGGGCTTGTGGTCAAGCCTGGAGACATCACTTCACATAAATATCCTGGAGCTAAGGGCCATCTACAATGCTCTAAGCCTAGCAAGACCTCTGCTTCAAGGTCAGCCGGTGCTGATCCAGTCGGACAACATCACGGCAGTCGCCCACGTAAACAGACAGGGTGGCACAAGAAGCAGGAGGGCAATGACAGAAGTTGCAAGGATTCTTCGCTGGGCGGAAAATCATGTGATAGCACTGTCAGCAGTGTTCATTCCGGGAGTGGACAACTGGGAAGCAGACTTCCTCAGCAGGCACGACCTCCACCCGGGAGAGTGGGGACTTCACCCAGAAGTTTTCCACATGATTGTGAACCGTTGGGAAAAACCAAAGGTGGACATGATGGCGTCACGCCTCAACAAAAAACTAGACAGGTATTGCGCCAGGTCACGGGACCCTCAGGCAATAGCTGTGGACGCTCTGGTAACACCGTGGGTGTACCAGTCAGTGTATGTGTTCCCTCCTCTGCCTCTCATACCCAAGGTACTGAGAATCATAAGAAGGAGAGGAGTAAGGACTATACTCGTGGCTCCGGATTGGCCAAGAAGGACTTGGTACCCGGAACTTCAAGAGATGCTCACGGAGGACCCGTGGCCTCTACCTCTACGAAGGGACCTGCTCCAGCAGGGACCCTGTCTGTTCCAAGACTTACCGCTGCTGCGTTTGACGGCATGGCGGTTGAACGCCGGATCCTGAAGGAAAAAGGCATTCCGGATGAAGTCATCCCTACCCTGATCAAAGCCAGGAAGGATGTAACCGTGCAGCATTATCACCGTATTTGGCGTAAATATGTTGCGTGGTGCGAGGCCAGGAAGGCCCCTACAGAGGAATTTCAACTGGGTCGTTTCCTGCATTTCCTGCAAACAGGACTGTCTATGGGCCTAAAATTAGGGTCCATTAAGGTTCAAATTTCGGCCCTGTCGATCTTCTTCCAAAAAGAACTGGCTTCAGTTCCTGAAGTTCAGACGTTTGTCAAAGGGGTGCTGCATATACAGCCTCCTTTTGTGCCTCCAGTTGCACCTTGGGATCTCAATGTGGTTTTGGGGTTCCTAAAATCACATTGGTTTGAACCACTCACCACTGTGGACTTAAAATATCTCACATGGAAAGTGGTAATGCTATTGGCCCTGGCTTCAGCCAGGCGCGTGTCAGAATTGGCGGCTTTATCCTATAAAAGCCCTTACCTAATTTTTCATACGGATAGGGCAGAATTGAGGACTCGTCCTCAATTTCTCCCTAAGGTGGTTTCAGCGTTTCACCTGAACCAGCCTATTGTGGTACCTGTTGCTACTAGGGACTTGGAGGACTCCAAGTTGCTGGACGTAGTCAGGGCCCTGAAAATATACGTTTCCAGGACGGCTGGAGTCAGAAAATCTGACTCGCTGTTTATTCTGTATGCACCCAACAAGCTGGGTGCTCCTGCTTCTAAGCAGACTATTGCTCGTTGGATTTGTAGTACAATTCAGCTTGCACATTCTGTGGCAGGCCTGCCACAGCCAAAATCTGTAAAAGCCCATTCCACACGGAAAGTGGGCTCATCTTGGGCGGCCGCCCGAGGTGTCTCGGCTTTACAACTTTGCCGAGCAGCTACTTGGTCAGGGGCAAACACGTTTGCTAAATTCTACAAATTTGATACCCTGGCTGAGGAGGACCTGGAGTTCTCTCATTCGGTGCTGCAGAGTCATCCGCACTCTCCCGCCCATTTGGGAGCTTTGGTATAATCCCCATGGTCCTTACGGAGTTCCCAGCATCCACTAGGACGTCAGAGAAAATAAGAATTTACTTACCGATAATTCTATTTCTCATAGTACGTAGTGGATGCTGGGCGCCCATCCCAAGTGCGGATTGTCTGCAATACTTGTACATAGTTATTGTTAACTAAATCGGGTTATTGTTGTAGTGAGCCATCTTTTCTAGAGGCTCCTCTGTTTATCATACTGTTAACTGGGTTCAGATCACAAGTTATACGGTGTGATTGGTGTGGCTGGTATGAGTCTTACCCGGGATTCAAAATCCTTCCTTATTGTGTACGCTCGTCCGGGCACAGTATCCTAACTGAGGCTTGGAGGAGGGTCATAGGGGGAGGAGCCAGTGCACACCAGGTAGTACTAAAGCTTTCTATTTGTGCCCAGTCTCCTGCGGAGCCGCTATTCACCATGGTCCTTACGGAGTTCCCAGCATCCACTACGGACTATGAGAAATAGAATTATCGGTAAGTAAATTCTTATTTTTGTTACCCTTTCTGTGTATGTAATGTCATATTCCCCAGTCTGTCTGTGAGTTCATTTGTTTTGCATCCCTCACCGTTCAGACACCAGTACATTCCTGCTGGCACTGGTGTGCATAACAAGACTAGAGGAATGGTCAAGAGTCTGGCAATTACAGTTTAATGCCAAAAAATGCAAAATCATGCACTTGGGTCTCAAAAATCCTAAAGCTAAATACAGTATTAATGGCACTATACTGGAAACTACTGAGGAGAAAAGGGATCTAGGAGTCACTATTTCAGATGACTTAAAGGCAGGTAAGCAATGTAACAAGGTAATGAGGAAGGCTAGTCAGATGCTTGGCTGCATTGGGAGAGGAATCAGCAGCAGAAAGAAAGAAGTAATAATGCCACTGTATAGGTCATTGGTACGGCCTCATCTAGAATACTGTATTCAGTTCTGGAGGCCATATCTTCAAAACGATATTAATACATAAGAAACTGTACAAAGGAGGGCAACCAAAATGGTGCATGGCCTACATCACAAAACATACCCAGAAAGACTAAGAAATCTCAATATGTATAGTTTGGAGCAGAGAAGAGAAAGGGGGGACATGATAGAAACTTTCAAATATATCAAGAGTTTTAACAAAGTCCAGGAGGTAAACATTCTCCAAATGAAGAGAAGCAATAGGACACGAGGACATGCACTGAGACTGGAGGGGGGGAGGTTCAGGGGAAATTTGCGGAAAAATTATTTCACAGAAAGGGTAGTGGACAAGTGGAATAGCCTCCCATCAGAGGTGGTAGAGGCTAAGACAGTAGAGCAATTTAAACATGCATGGGATAGACATAAGGATATCCTTACAAAGAAATAAGGATCAAATAAGGTTAGAGATAAAAATAATATAAAAAAAAAAAAAAAGGGGCAGACTAGATGGGCCAAGTGGTTCTTATCTGCCGACAAATTCTATGTTTCTAAGAGTCCTTACCTGATCTTCCATGAAGATAGGGCACAGTTGAGAACACGCCAACAATTTCTTCCGAAGGTGGTTTCGTCTTTCCATATAAACCAGCCTATTGTGGTGCCAGTGGCTACTGACACCTTCTCTGCGTCAAAGTCTCTTGGTGTTGTTAGAGCTTTGAAGATCTATGTCGCAAGAACAGCTAGGATACGGAAAAGTGAGGCTCTGTTTATCCTGTATGCTCCCAACAAGGTTGGGTGTCCTGCTTCTAAGCAGACCATTGCACACTGGATCAGAGGGACGATTCAGCACGCTCATTCCACAGCAGGATTGCCGGTACCGAAGTCGGTAAATGCCCATTCTACTAGAAAGGTGGGCTCATCCTGGGCGGCTGCCTGGGAGGTCTCGGCATTGCAACTTTGTCGAGCAGCTACTTGGTCAGGGGCAAACACGTTTGCATAGTTTTACAAGTTTGTCACCTCGGCCGATGAGGACCCCAAGTTTGGTCAATCGGTGCTGCAGGGTCATCCGGACTCTCCCGCCCGTACTGGAGCTTTGGTATAACCCCAGCTTACTGAAGTGGACCCCAGCATCTTCTAGGATGTATGAGAAAACAGGATTTTAATACCTACCGGTAAATCCTTATCTCCTAGTCCATAGAGGATGCTGGGTGCCCGACCCAGTGCGTACTTTACCTGCAGTTATTAGTTTGTAGTTAAACAAGTGTTGTGTTACGGTTATTTTCAGCATGTTGCTGCAAAAATTGTTCATGCCCGTTGGCATGTGTTTTGTTGAATGCCATGTTGTGCGGCATGGTTGAGGTGGGAGCTGGTATGAATCTCACCATTAATTTAAGAGTAAATCCTTTCCTCAAAATGTCCGTCTCCCCATGCACAGTTCCTATACTGAGGTCTGGAGGAGGGGCATAGAGGGAGGAGCCAGTTCACACCCTTGAAAAGTCTTAAAGTGCCCATGGCTCCTGCGGTACCGTCTATACCCCATGGTACTGAAGTGGACTCCAGCATCCTCTACGGACTAGGAGAAAGGGATTTACCAGTAGGTATTAAAATCCTGTTTTTCTTTAGCATGGATTGGTTTGGGGGGGAGGGCATGTCAGTGGGAAACTGGGAAACCCAAATCATATTTTTTGCACCTGGCCCACTACTCGCTAGTTCCACCACTGTGTATACTGTATGTCGCTATAGATGGGGTTGTTTGAGGGCATGTGGTGGAGTGATCTAATGCCGGGTCATATGGAGAGGCTGAGGTGTATTAGAAGGGCATGTAGAGAGGTCTGATGGCCATTTAGCAGATTTAATAACAATAAATAATGATGGGACCCAAATAAAATGAGTGGGACCCCTGGGACCCACATAATTTGTGTCCCCGCACGATCAAAGCCATGTGTTATTGGCCAAAAACGTGGCGTTTCAGTGGCGCACCTGGGGGGGGGGGGGTCCGAGCACCCAGAAACCCCCCTCCACCCAAAAAAAAACTTTTTTTTTTTGCTGCATGAGTATTATTAATGGCTGTCTAGCATCCTCTGCAGCCTGCTGTCTTCCTGGTGGCACTTGTAAGTGCTTAATAAAAGTTTACTTTATTTTAATTATAGTACATATATATCCATGTGCATACATATATACACACATGTATATACATACATACATATAAACACACACACACGTGATATATATACATGTGTATATATACGTGTACTGTATATATATATATATATATATATATGTATGCATGTTTAATATGCTATGTATGTGTGTATATATAAATATATATATATGTGTATATACGGTATATATATGTGTAGATATGTGTATATATATATATATATATATATATAAACACACACACACACACTAGTTTTACGGACCCAGCATATACTGGGTCACCTCAGTCCCCACCCCCGTGATTGGCTCCACCCAGTTCTGGAAACCCCCCCATGCAAATCCTTCGTTTGCCACTGTATTTTTCAACCGTCAAAAATGGACAGTCTAATTGTATAGCGCCCATAATGACCATCTGTCAAAAAACTATTGGCCCATTTTTATTGACCGAAAAATTAGCACATCTAATTGGATAACCCCCTTAGTAGGTGTTTGAATTAAGGGGGTAATTCAGAGTTGATCGCAGCAGCAAATTGGTTAGCAGTTGGGCAAAACCATGTGTACTGCAGGGGGGACAGATATAACATGTGCAGAGAGAGTTAGATTTGGGTGTGGTGTGTTCAAACTGATATCTAAACTGCAGTGTAAAAATAAAGCAGACAGTATTTACCCTGCACAGAAACAAAATAACCCACCCAAATTTAACTATCTCTGCACATGCTATATCTGCCCCACCTGCAGTGTACATGGTTTGCCCATTAGAGGAAGATTTTGCTTTTGAAATCAACCTTTAATTAGGCGCATTATCTAAACATTGTACTTAGCACATTTCCAATATAACTCTCTCTGCAAATTTTATATCTGCCCCACCTGCAGTGCACATGGTTTTGCCCAACTGCTAACAAATTTGCTGCTGCGATCAACTCTGAATTACCCCCTAAGGGTGTGTACACACGGTGAGATATTTTCTTTCGATTTTGACTATATAGTCAAAATCGCAAGAAAAGTTGGTGCAGATCGCAAGGTGAAAGTCACCTTGCGATCTCGATGCGCGGTCCCGCCAGGTCGGCATCGCAAGAAAAGATAGACTGTGCAGGCAAGTCAATCCTTGCTAGATCGGTGTAGTATCTAGTTCATCTCACATGTCAATGACATCTCACATAAGCCAAAATCTCACATAAGCCAAAATCGTAAGCACACATAGTCCAGATCTCAAGAAAAGTTAGTCAAAATCTGTACTATCTGGGCTCCAGGGAGTTCAAGGGAAATCGCAAGTAAAAATCGGCATAGCAAGGATCTCACCGTGTGTACACTACACACCCTAAGTCTTTTCCAAAAATATCACCAAATAGCACGTTTTGTAAAAATAGTTAAAGTCCTCTTTAATAAAAATGTCAAGTTGAGTGAAATTGTGGTGAAACTTCACACAAATCAAGTTTTGTACGAGAACAGGCCATTTCAGAGTTGTGAGGATTCAGCAATAAACTCTTAAGAGCTCTGTTTTTTTTTACCTTTCTGTAATGAATCTGAAAATTGGTATTATGTTTAATGAATAGAGCTTGGATTTCATTTTAGCTTGAAGTGGGACTAGGAACACAAGTTTTATTTGTTTTATTTCTATAACAAAAACAGTTTAAGGAATTCCTGTAAATCCCCTTTTACTTGTAGATGTTGCTAAAAATGTAGATGGGACATTTTTTAAATTTATTTTTTGCAAATTGTAATGCATTTATTTAATTTATTTTGTAGAGGTGTTTTGCCTCAATGACCTGAAACTTTATAATATGTTCTCAGTAAGCTGGCTTTTGAAATAACTTGAATTTTTTTATTCTATCCAACTGGATTTTTTTTCTAAATATCTGGTGCTTTCATATGATTAGCAAAAGAGAATGTTGACCTTTAATTATGTGGCTTTTTTTACAGGGAAGATTGACATGTTGAGTATCCCATATCCAAAATGCTTGAAACCATTTTGCATTTTGGATATTGGACTTTTCCGTATTTTGGAATAATTGCATACCATAATGAGATATCATGGCGATGGGACCCAAGTCTAAGCACAGAATGCATTTGTTTCATATAAACCTTGCAAGTGTAGTCTGAAGGTCATTTTAGCCAATATTTTTAATAACTTTGTGCATTAAACAGAGTGTGTACACATACAATTCATTTATGTTTCATATACACCTTATACACACAACCTGAATGTCTTTTTATACAACATTTTAAGAACTTTGTTTATTAAACAAACTTGTGTACATTGAGCCATCAGAAAACAAAGATTTCACTATCTCAGTATTACTCAAAAAACTCCGTATTTCGGAATATTTAAATATGGGATACTCAACCTGTATAAACTTAACCTAAAATGTACAGATTTATTTATTCATACTTAGATGTCACTTATTTTTGGGGTTTACTTTATTTGTCTTTATTTTAACTGAATTTATGATGGTGCCAAATATGTTTGTTACTCAAGGTCTGACCCAGGTATATTGAGTTTTTTTTTATTTTTATGTTTATCACTTGTAGATCTAATTGTAATAGATTGCATAGATCTGTTTATTGAGGTGTGCATTGCATCTAGCTGAAACTGCTTCCCCATTGAGGAATTGTAGTGGCATGAACTGTGAAAAAATAGAAGAAAACATCAGTGATGGTTGCACTCCTGGCATTGAACAATTGTCGTCATTTATAGCAACCTCATGATTAGCACTATAAATTATTTGAACTGTACATTCTAGAAGCTTTGTGCAGGGGAAATTACAGTATGAAAAGTATTCATAGCTCTGTTGTGCCACTTTTGGTGTGGCTGTCACAATTCTCTGTCCCATATGGTCATTGCTTTATCAGAAAGTGAGTATGGCATCATGGAACTGTGGTCTGGTTTGGATTTATTAGGGTTTAGTTTGTTCCAATACTATCCTTGGTTCATATACGTTGGGCTGTTCTAACATGCATTGTGTTTGTGGTTTGCTTATTGCATGATGTGCTGCTATCAGGGCTAGATTAAGCCTTGGGGGTGCCCGTGGCACTTAAGACAGGGGGCCACTTTTGGAAAGTGGGGGGTGTATATTAGAGATGAGCGCCTGAAATTTTTCGGGTTTTGTGTTTTGGTTTTGGGTTCGGTTCCGCGGCCGTGTTTTGGGTTCGACCGCGTTTTGGCAAAACCTCACCGAATTTTTTTTGTCGGATTCGGGTGTGTTTTGGATTCGGGTGTTTTTTTCAAAAAACCCTAAAAAACAGCTTAAATCATAGAATTTGGGGGTCATTTTGATCCCATATTATTATTAACCTCAAAAACCATAATTTCCACTCATTTTCAGTCTATTCTGAATACCTCACACCTCACAATATTATTTTTAGTCCTAAAATTTGCACCGAGGTCGCTGGATGACTAAGCTAAGCGACCCTAGTGGCCGACACAAACACCTGGCCCATCTAGGAGTGGCACTGCAGTGTCACGCAGGATGTCCCTTCCAAAAAACCCTCCCCAAACAGCACATGACGCAAAGAAAAAAAGAGGCGCAATGAGGTAGCTGACTGTGTGAGTAAGATAAGCGACCCTAGTGGCCGACACAAACACCGGGCCCATTTAGGAGTGGCACTGCAGTGTCACGCAGGATGTCCCTTCCAAAAAACCCTCCCCAAACAGCACATGACGCAAAGAAAAAAAGAGGCGCAATGAGGTAGCTGACTGTGTGAGTAAGATAAGCGACCCTAGTGGCCGACACAAACACCGGGCCCATTTAGGAGTGGCACTGCAGTGTCACGCAGGATGTCCCTTCCAAAAAACCCTCCCCAAACAGCACATGACGCAAAGAAAAAAAGAGGCGCAATGAGGTAGCTGACTGTGTGAGTAAGATAAGCGACCCTAGTGGCCGACACAAACACCGGGCCCATTTAGGAGTGGCACTGCAGTGTCACGCAGGATGTCCCTTCCAAAAAACCCTCCCCAAACAGCACATGACGCAAAGAAAAAAAGAGGCGCAATGAGGTAGCTGACTGTGTGAGTAAGATAAGCGACCCTAGTGGCCGACACAAACACCGGGCCCATTTAGGAGTGGCACTGCAGTGTCACGCAGGATGTCCCTTCCAAAAAACCCTCCCCAAACAGCACATGACGCAAAGAAAAAAAGAGGCGCAATGAGGTAGCTGACTGTGTGAGTAAGATAAGCGACCCTAGTGGCCGACACAAACACCGGGCCCATTTAGGAGTGGCACTGCAGTGTCACGCAGGATGTCCCTTCCAAAAAACCCTCCCCAAACAGCACATGACGCAAAGAAAAAAAGAGGCGCAATGAGGTAGCTGACTGTGTGAGTAAGATAAGCGACCCTAGTGGCCGACACAAACACCGGGCCCATTTAGGAGTGGCACTGCAGTGTCACGCAGGATGTCCCTTCCAAAAAACCCTCCCCAAACAGCACATGACGCAAAGAAAAAAAGAGGCGCAATGAGGTAGCTGACTGTGTGAGTAAGATAAGCGACCCTAGTGGCCGACACAAACATCGGGCCCATTTAGGAGTGGCACTGCAGTGTCACGCAGGATGGCCCTTCCAAAAAACCCTCCCCAAACAGCACATGACGCAAAGAAAAAAAGAGGCGCAATGAGGTAGCTGACTGTGTGAGTAAGATAAGCGACCCTAGTGGCCGACACAAACACCGGGCCCATTTAGGAGTGGCACTGCAGTGTCACGCAGGATGTCCCTTCCAAAAAAACCTCCCCAAACAGCACATGACGCAAAGAAAAAGAAAAGAAAAAAGAGGTGCAAGATGGAATTGTCCTTGGGCCCTCCCACCCACCCTTATGTTGTATAAACAAAACAGGACATGCACACTTTAACCAACCCATCATTTCAGTGACAGGGTCTGCCACACGACTGTGACTGATATGACGGGTTGGTTTGGACCCCCCCCAAAAAAGAAGCAATTAATCTCTCCTTGCACAAACTGGCTCTACAGAGGCAAGATGTCCACCTCATCATCATCCTCCGATATATCACCGTGTACATCCCCCTCCTCACAGATTATCAATTCGTCCCCACTGGAATCCACCATCTCAGCTCCCTGTGTACTTTGTGGAGGCAATTGCTGCTGGTCAATGTCTCCGCGGAGGAATTGATTATAATTCATTTTAATGAACATCATCTTCTCCACATTTTCTGGATGTAACCTCGTACGCCGATTGCTGACAAGGTGAGCGGCGGCACTAAACACTCTTTCGGAGTACACACTTGTGGGAGGGCAACTTAGGTAGAATAAAGCCAGTTTGTGCAATGGCCTCCAAATTGCCTCTTTTTCCTGCCAGTATAAGTATGGACTGTGTGACGTGCCTACTTGGATGCGGTCACTCATATAATCCTCCACCATTCTTTCAATGGTGAGAGAATCATATGCAGTGACAGTAGACGACATGTCCGTAATCGTTGTCAGTTCCTTCAGTCCGGACCAGATGTCAGCATCAGCAGTCGCTTCAGACTGCCCTGCATCACCGCCAGCGGGTGGGCTCGGAATTCTGAGCCTTTTCCTCGCACCCCCAGTTGCGGGAGAATGTGAAGGAGGAGATGTTGACAGGTCGCGTTCCGCTTGACTTGACAATTTTCTCACCAGCAGGTCTTTCAACCCCAGCAGACTTGTGTCTGCCGGAAAGAGAGATCCAAGGTAGGCTTTAAATCTAGGATCGAGCACGGTGGCCAAAATGTAGTGCTCTGATTTCAACAGATTGACCACCCGTGAATCCTTGTTAAGCGAATTAAGGGCTCCATCCACAAGTCCCACATGCCTAGCGGAATCGCTCCGTGTTAGCTCCTCCTTCAATGTCTCCAGCTTCTTCTGCAAAAGCCTGATGAGGGGAATGACCTGACTCAGGCTGGCAGTGTCTGAACTGACTTCACGTGTGGCAAGTTCAAAGGGCATCAGAACCTTGCACAACGTTGAAATCATTCTCCACTGCGCTTGAGACAGGTGCATTCCACCTCCTATATCGTGCTCAATTGTATAGGCTTGAATGGCCTTTTGCTGCTCCTCCAACCTCTGAAGCATATAGAGGGTTGAATTCCACCTCGTTACCACTTCTTGCTTCAGATGATGGCAGGGCAGGTTCAGTAGTTTTTGGTGGTGCTCCAGTCTTCTGTACGTGGTGCCTGTACGCCGAAAGTGTCCCGCAATTCTTCTGGCCACCGACAGCATCTCTTGCACGCCCCTGTCGTTTTTTAAATAATTCTGCACCACCAAATTCAAGGTATGTGCAAAACATGGGACGTGCTGGAATTTGCCCATATTTAATGCACACACAATATTGCTGGCGTTGTCCGATGCCACAAATCCACAGGAGAGTCCAATTGGGGTAAGCCATTCCGCAATGATCTTCCTCAGTTGCCGTAAGAGGTTTTCAGCTGTGTGCGTATTCTGGAAACCGGTGATACAAAGCGTAGCCTGCCTAGGAAAGAGTTGGCGTTTGCGAGATGCTGCTACTGGTGCCGCCGCTGCTGTTCTTGCGGCGGGAGTCCATACATCTACCCAGTGGGCTGTACAGTCATATAGTCCTGACCCTGCCCTGCTCCACTTGTCCACATGTCCGTGGTTAAGTGGACATTGGGTACAGCTGCATTTTTTAGGACACTGGTGACTCTTTTTCTGAGGTCTGTGTAAATTTTCGGTATCGCCTGCCTAGAGAAATGGAACCTAGATGGTATTTGGTACCGGGGACACAGTACCTCCATCAAGTCTCTAGTTGGCTCTGCAGTAATGATGGATACCGGAACCACGGTTCTCACCACCCAGGATGCCAAGGCCTCAGTTATCCGCTTTGCAGTAGGATGACTGCTGTGATATTTCATCTTCCTCGCAAAGGACTGTTGGACAGTCAATTGCTTGGTGGAAGTAGTAAAAGTGGTCTTACGACTTCCCGTCTGGGATGACCATCGACTCCCAGCAGCAACAACAGCAGCGCCAGCAGCAGTAGGCGTTACACGCAAGGATGCATCGGAGGAATCCCAGGCAGGAGAGGAATCGTCAGAATTGCCAGTGACATGGCCTGCAGGACTATTGGCATTCCTGGGGAAGGAGGAAATTGACACTGAGGGAGTTGGTGGGGTGGTTTGCGTGAGCTTGGTTACAAGAGGAAGGGATTTACTGGTCAGTGGACTGCTTCCGCTGTCACCCAAAGTTTTTGAACTTGTCACTGACTTATTATGAATGCGCTGCAGGTGACGTATAAGGGAGGATGTTCCGAGGTGGTTAACGTCCTTACCCCTACTTATTACAGCTTGACAAAGGGAACACACGGCTTGACACCTGTTGTCCGCATTTCTGTTGAAATACCTCCACACCGAAGAGCTGATTTTTTTGGTATTTTCACCTGGCATGTCAACGGCCATATTCCTCCCACGGACAACAGGTGTCTCCCCGGGTGCCTGACTTAAACAAACCACCTCACCATCAGAATCCTCCTGGTCAATTTCCTCCCCAGCGCCAGCAACACCCATATCCTCCTCATCCTGGTGTACTTCAACACTGACATCTTCAATCTGACTATCAGGAACTGGACTGCGGGTGCTCCTTCCAGCACTTGCAGGGGGCGTGCAAATGGTGGAAGGCGCATGCTCTTCACGTCCAGTGTTGGGAAGGTCAGGCATCGCAACCGACACAATTGGACTCTCCTTGTGGATTTGGGATTTCGAAGAATGCACAGTTCTTTGCTGTGCTTTTGCCAGCTTGAGTCTTTTCATTTTTCTAGCGAGAGGCTGATTGCTTCCATCCTCATGTGAAGCTGAACCACTAGCCATGAACATAGGCCAGGGCCTCAGCCGTTCCTTGCCACTCCGTGTGGTAAATGGCATATTGGCAAGTTTACGCTTCTCCTCCGACAATTTTATTTTAGGTTTTGGAGTCCTTTTTTTACTGATATTTGGTGTTTTGGATTTGACATGCTCTGTACTATGACATTGGGCATCGGCCTTGGCAGACGACGTTGCTGGCATTTCATCGTCTCGGCCATGACTAGTGGCAGCAGCTTCAGCACGAGGTGGAAGTGGATCTTGATCTTTCCCTAATTTTGGAACCTCAACATTTTTGTTCTCCATATTTTAATAGGCACAACTAAAAGGCACCTCAGGTAAACAATGGAGATGGATGGATACTAGTATACAATTATGGACGGACTGCCGAGTGCCGACACAGAGGTAGCCACAGCCGTGAACTACCGTACTGTACTGTGTCTGCTGCTAATATAGACTGGTTGATAAAGAGATGTCGTAGTATGTACGTATAAAGAAGAAAGAAAAAAAAACCACGGTTAGGTGGTATACAATTATGGACGGACTGCCGAGTGCCGACACAGAGGTAGCCACAGCCGTGAACTACCGTACTGTACTGTGTCTGCTGCTAATATAGACTGGTTGATAAAGAGATGTCGTAGTATGTACGTATAAAGAAGAAAGAAAAAAAAACCACGGTTAGGTGGTATACAATTATGGACGGACTGCCGAGTGCCGACACAGAGGTAGCCACAGCCGTGAACTACCGTACTGTACTGTGTCTGCTGCTAATATAGACTGGTTGATAAAGAGATGTCGTAGTATGTACGTATAAAGAAGAAAGAAAAAAAAACCACGGTTAGGTGGTATACAATTATGGACGGACTGCCGAGTGCCGACACAGAGGTAGCCACAGCCGTGAACTACCGTACTGTACTGTGTCTGCTGCTAATATAGACTGGTTGATAAAGAGATGTCGTAGTATGTACGTATAAAGTAGAAAGAAAAAAAAACCACGGTTAGGTGGTATACAATTATGGACGGACTGCTGAGTGCCGACACAGAGGTAGCCACAGCCGTGAACTACCGTACTGTACTGTGTCTGCTGCTAATATAGACTGGTTGATAAAGAGATGTCGTAGTATGTATGTATAAAGAAGAAAGAAAAAAAAACCACGGTTAGGTGGTATACAATTATGGACGGACTGCCGAGTGCCGACACAGAGGTAGCCACAGCCGTGAACTACCGTACTGTACTGTGTCTGCTGCTAATATAGACTGGTTGATAAAGAGATGTCGTAGTATGTATGTATAAAGAAGAAAGAAAAAAAAACCACGGTTAGGTGGTATACAATTATGGACGGACTGCCGAGTGCCGACACAGAGGTAGCCACAGCCGTGAACTACCGTACTGTACTGTGTCTGCTGCTAATATAGACTGGTTGATAAAGAGATGTCGTAGTATGTATGTATAAAGAAGAAAGAAAAAAAAACCACGGTTAGGTGGTATACAATTATGGACGGACTGCCGAGTGCCGACACAGAGGTAGCTACAGCCGTGAACTACCGTACTGTGTCTGCTGCGACTGGATGATAAATAATGATATAAAAAATATATATATATCACTACTGCAGCCGGACAGGTATATATATTATATAATGACGGACCTGCTGGACACTGTCTGTCAGGAGAATGAGTTTTTTATAGAATAAAAAAAAAAACACCACACAAGTGAAGTCACACGACGAGTGTTTAACTTTTTCAGGCAATCACAATATAGTATACTACTAACTATACTGGTGGTCAGTGTGGTCAGGTCACTGGTCAGTCACACTGGCAGTGGCACTCCTGCAGCAAAAGTGTGCACTGTTTAATTTTAATATAATATGTACTCCTGGCTCCTGCTATAACCTATAACTGGCACAGCAGTGCTCCCCAGTCTCCCCCACAATTATAAGCTGTGTGAGCTGAGCACAGTCAGATATATAATATATACATAGATGATGCAGCACACTGGGCTGAGCAGTGCACACAGATATGGTATGTGACTGTCTTGTACTCCTGGCTCCTGCTATAACCTATAACTGGCACTGCAGTGCTCCCCAGTCTCCCCCACAATTATAAGCTGTGTGAGCTGAGCACAGTCAGATATATAATATATACATAGATGATGCAGCACACTGGGCTGAGCAGTGCACACAGATATGGTATGTGACTGAGTCACTGTGTGTATCGTTTTTTTCAGGCAGAGAACGGATATATTAAATAAAACAACTGCACTGTCTGGTGGTCACTGTGGTCAGTCACTAGTAAACTCTGCACTCTCTTCTACAGTACTCCTAAGCTCCAGTAAATCAGGTCAATCTCTCTCTGTCTCTCTCTCTCCTAATCTAAATCACTGTACTCCCTAACAGCTGCTCCCCGTCCCCAATCCTCCCCACAATTATAACTAAGTCACTCAGTCTTTACTCTTTTCTACTATAACGGAGAGGACGCCAGCCACGTCCTCTCCCTATCAATCTCAATGCACGTTTGAAAATGGCGGCGACGCGCGGCTCCTTATATAGAATCCGAGTCTCGCGAGAATCCGACAGCGTCATGATGACGTTCGGGCGCGCTCGGGTTAACCGAGCAAGGCGGGAGGATCCGAGTCTGCTCGGACCCGTGAAAAAAAACATGAAGTTCGTGCGGGTTCGGATTCAGAGAAACCGAACCCGCTCATCTCTAGTGTATATTTGATTATGCATACCTCCCAACATGACCCATTCCAGGAGGGACAAAATGCTCTCTGCCTGGACTTGCCACTTAATATATGATTGTAGTCACCTGTGTAAAACTATTTAATTGATAAGAAAGGTATTTCAACACAGGTGATTGCAATCGTACATTAAGAAGAAAGTCCAGGTAGAGAGCATGTTGTCCCTCCTGGAATGGGTCATGGTGGGAGGTATGGATTGTGTATATTAAATTTAAACCAATGGTATATATTTTACAGTAATGGTTAATAATGGCTGGGTACTGTTTATAGCTCCACTTAATTGAAAGACAACTATAATATAACATTTTCAGACAACTTAACCTTAAAATACACGTAGAAAAATAAAATAATTTATCTTCTCACATGCAAGAATAGCAGCAGCTTCTGTATTACTTACACACTGTGACAAGACTCAGGAGAGCTCCCTGTGTGTCTATCTCTAGACCCAAATGGTTTAGTTGCATAACAGTTTACACAAGACTCAGACACCCAAGCAGGGAAGAGGAGAAGCTGGGATCCCCGTGTCACTTACAGCTCTCTCCACCCTCCTATCTCTCCTCTGGTCGGAAAGCGCTATCGGTGTCTCATGAAACCTGATACTCCTGTGTCTCTGCCTTCACTGCATACTGTCCTGCTCACAGTCTGGCTGCTGGTTCTGCTGCTGCTTAAGGGGAAAAGCTAGTGATGTCAGTGTGCTCTGGCCGGGGGTACCGAAGTACAGTATGCCCTGCATCCCCCCCTTAATCTGGCTATGGCTGCTATTACCTGCTCATTCCAGTAGAAATCGCTGTGCTGGAAGCATGTCAGCCCTTGCACCATTGCTCTGCTACAGTATTTTAGCGAAACTGTTATCACAAAGATTGACTGCCTGTATGTAGCTTATTGGTTTTGTGTGTTTTTGAAATTTCATGTTATAGCGACCGATGTGAGCAAACTCCTCAATATACATAGTATTTAACAATTCTAGGAAATTCTCCATACAACAGTAGTAAAAAAAGTAAATTATCCTGTTTATCCCTACTTTATATATTAAAGATGTGTTATGTTGGTGTCTGCAATAGTGATCAGCAACCCATGTAATAAATACTGCAATGGAACATAGAGTACAATGGGTACATGATTGGCTAGGTATATCCTACTGTACATTCTACTTACTATGGTGGTCATTCCGAGTTGATCGCTCGCTAGCAATTTTTAGCAGCCGTGCAAACGCTATGCCGCCGCCAACTGGGAGTGTATTTTAGCTTAGCAGAAGTGCGAACATTTTTATCACAGAGCGCCTGCAAAAAAATGTTTGTGTGGTTTCAGAGTAGCTCAAAACCTACTCAGCGCTTGCGATCACTTCAGACCATTCAGTTCCGGATTTGACGTCACACACCCGCCCAGCGTTCGCCCAGCCACGCCTGCGTTTACCCTGGCACGCCTGCGTTTTTCCGAACACTCCCTGAAAACGGTCAGTTGCCACCCAGAAACGCCCACTTCATGTCAATCACTCTGCGGCAACCAGTGCGACTGAAGTGCATTGCTAGACCCTGTGCAAAACTGCATCATTTGTTGTGCCCGTACTTCACGCATGCGCATTGTGCCGCATGCGCAGAACTGCAGTTTTTTAGCCTGATCGCTGCGCTGCGATCAAATGCAGCTAGCGATCAACTCGGAATGACCACCTATATGCAATAGCCATTTTTACTTAACAGTGACTTTTCAAAGCTAACCAGTTTTTACCGTAGCATTCAAAACACAATAATAAGTGCAAAACCCTTACACATTTAATATTACAGATGTGTACTCTCGTATCTTTGCTCCGTACGCTACAAGTCGCTGAGCGTCTTTTTTTTATGAGATTTAGTCTTAGTCACAAAGTAATGCAATAGGATGCACACACATCTTCTGCTAATTAAAATGATAAGCAGCATTCTGTGTGTGACTGTGACTCTATTTGCCTACAAAATGCTATGCTACGATATTTTCTGGAAAACACTGTAACGTGGCATTTCCGATGCAGACACAGAATATAGGCAAGCTGCATATTTTAATCAGCATGATCTGCTCGTTATTGCATTATTTCGCAACTAAGACTTATTTTTGTGGAAAAAAACCCCCAAAACACGCTCAGTGCTACAGAGTCCAACCATGGCATGGCGCGACTTGTAGGGCTCTTTAGCATGACTGCAGCAAGGATGTAAGGGGACACATCTGTATTGCCATGTTATCTCCTGTGGGCAAATCCACCGTCGGCATCATTTAGTAAAATATACCCCATTGTCTTTAAAACAGATGTCAAGTGATTGGTCCTTTCACATAGCGCACCTTGAGTCAGCTCACATCCAAAATTCATATCTTTTGGCCTTTAAATATTGAACTTTTTCTCCCAAGCAGGTGTCTACATTTTTTCAGAATGATTGAATATTGTATAATACAAAAATGATAGGTCTTTTCAATGTTATTTTTGCTTTTTAATTAGAATATCTGATGTACAGTAATTTTACATTTCTAATTTTTTAACCTATGTACTATGATAACGGCTATACCTCTTCTACTGCCTTGAAAAGCCAGGGTGTTTAAAACATGGTATTTTAAAAGGGGGCATTTATAAGTATCTTCAAGCTAGACACTGGCTGCCGAGTTCATTGCCTGCCCCAACAAGAAAGCCTTCTTTTCCAGCCCATCTGCTATCCAGATTTACCTCCCCTAGTCACAAGGGGGGAATCTCATGGTGGTACCGCTTTCAGTTTGCTTTAGTTGAAAAAGCTAAATTGTTTTTTAAAATTAATTGGGTAGGGGATCTCTCACTGCCTATGACTGAGAAGGACTGGAAGACTATTTTCCGTACATGCTTTAAATGATCAAAATGTATTAGTCATACAGAGATGTTCTACAAACTTCTTCATAGATCTCACTCCTGACTGCATGTTATTTGGCCGGGAGGCATTTGATATGCCGGCTGTGGGGATCCCGGCGCTCAGCATACCGGCGCCAGGATCCCGACAGCTGGCATACCGACAACTATTCTCCCTCTTGGAGGTCCGCGACACCCCTGGAGAGAGAATAAATAGCGTGGCGCGAGCCCGCAGGGGGCTCTTTTGCGCCCGCCCCACTGCCGGCATGCTGGCGGTCAGGATCCCGGCGCCGGGATCCCGACAGCCGGCATACTGTAGTAGACCCTATTTGGTCATTTATGTCCAAATATTGGTGGAGAAAGTGCGGTCAGGTGGGAGATACTTTTCATATATTCTGGTTATGCCCATTCCTCAAGCAGCTTTGGAAATAAGTTTTCACCTTGATTAGCAAAGTCATTGTGGTTATTGTAAGGGCTGATCCATTAGTAGCCCTATTGCTTTTATATCCTGGGAACATACCCCTAGAGGATAGATACGTTACGGGACACATTCTGGTAGCTACAAAAGCAGCAATTGCACAAATGTGTAGATCTGCTACTGTCCCAAGTCTGTGAGCCATTGAAGATAGAGTACAGAAACATTATATTTTCGAGACAACGGACTGCAAATATACATCGTCCACATCCTCCTCACACATGAAGTGGTTTAATTGGTGTGTTTATATGGAAGGGCAAAGTCCCTCTTCCATTTACTCTAGTCCAGTGGATCTTTCGGTTTTAGACTCTCCAGAGAGGCAAAAGTTTCTCAAATTGGACTGGTCAATTTTGTATACGATGTTTAAAGTGTGATTAAATTTGCTGTCAATGATGCAATGCTCTACTGGGTAAAAGACTATGTATTCCTGCTCTTTTCCTGATTGTGTTCCCCTTGTTCCCCCTCTTTTTTTCATTGTAGCCTTATTTTATGTGAAAAATGAATAAACACTATTGTTTAAAAAAAAAAAACCCCCACAGGATTTTTGCACATGAACATGCATCAACCTGTTTTTCTTTTTAGTCAGTGGAAAAGGGTCCCCCCCAAAAACCCCCAAACCCTGGTCCAGTTACCCAGTCGCTAGGTTGGGGGACACTGCACACTGTCTGCCCTGCTATGCAGACAGCAAGTGGTGCTCCGTGATGGTGCGCGCCGGAGGTTGGGGGACAGCCAAGCAGTTGCTGGGCTTGCTGCTATTGTGATGTGGGGCAACTTCAATTAAGGCGGCGTGGCCTAAATGGACCAAACCCACACTCCAGGAGTCCTAATCTGCTGTATTTCCTGGAATTTAGAGATATTTCCAAGCGCCGGCCTAAAGTGACTGCACCCATATGCGGTGTAAATAGCGGGGGTTAGCGCCACATTGCAAAAGGGGCAAGTCACGGGTCTGACCCATGTTCCAAATCCCTGGGTTAGACCCGGGACTTTGGAAAAGGGGTATAAGAAAGCAAGCTGTTGTAGTATTGTACATTCTGTAACGTAACAGACCAATGAACAGGACAATTTTAGCTTTTGTTCAATCATGAAAGTGTTCTCTTGTTTATTCAATGCAATTAAACTTATGACAAACTGCTATCATTGTTAAGTTAATACATTTTTCTTCTATGGATTCAGTGTTTAAGTCTAGAGTAGGGTATTTTTGAAATGTCTGTGATAAATCACTTTTTTTTGCAGTAACAGCACTCCACAGAGTGCCACAGCTACAGTATGTTGCAGTGTACGCCTGAAATTTGACATTTCCTGCGCCCTTTTTTATCTTTGCATGAAAAGAGATGAGGGGTGCCTGCAGGACCTGCAACGCCAGATTTACAAAAAGTAAGTAAATATTGCAGCAAGAATTAACGAGATGAGCGGGTTCGGTTTCTCTGAATCCGAACCCGCACGAACTTCATGTTTTTTTTCACGGGTCCGAGCGACTCGGATCTTCCCGCCTTGCTCGGTTAACCCGAGCGCGCCCGAACGTCATCATGACGCTGTCGGATTCTCGCGAGACTCGGATTCTATATAAGGAGCCGCGCGTCGCCGCCATTTTCACACGTGCATTGAGATTGATAGGGAGAGGACGTGGCTGGCGTCCTCTCCATTTAGATTAGGAGAGAGAGAGAGAGATTGACCTGAGGCTGATACTGTAGAAGAGAGTGCAGCGTTTAGTGACTGACCACAGTGACCACCAGCAGTGCAGTTGTTTTATTTAATATATCCGTTCTCTGCCTGAAAAAAACGGTACACACAGTGACTCAGTCACATACCATATCTGTGTGCACTGCTCAGCCCAGTGTGCTGCATGCCTGCATCATCTATGTATATATTATATATCTGACTGTGCTCAGCTCACACAGCTTATAATTGTGGGGGAGACTGGGGAGCACTGCAGTGCCAGTTATAGGTTATAGCAGGAGCCAGGAGTACAAGACAGTCACATACCATATCTGTGTGCACTGCTCAGCCCAGTGTGCTGCATCATCTATGTATATATTATATATCTGACTGTGCTCAGCTCACACAGCTTATAATTGTGGGGGAGACTGGGGAGCACTGCAGTGCCAGTTATAGGTTATAGCAGGAGCCAGGAGTACATATTATATTAAAATTAAACAGTGCACACTTTTGCTGCAGGAGTGCCACTGCCAGTGTGACTGACCAGTGACCTGACCACACTGACCACCAGTATAGTTAGTAGTATACTATATTGTGATTGCCTGAAAAAGTTAAACACTCGTCGTGTGACTTCACTTGTGTGGTGTTTTTTTTTTTATTCTATAAAAAACTCATTCTGCTGACAGACAGTGTCCAGCAGGTCCGTCATTATATAATATATATACCTGTCCGGCTGCAGTAGTGATATATATATATTTTTTATATCATTATTTATCATCCAGTCGCAGCAGACACAGTACGGTAGTTCACGGCTGTAGCTACCTCTGTGTCGGCACTCGGCAGTCCATCCATAATTGTATACCACCTACCCGTGGTTTTTTTTTCTTTCTTCTTTATACATACATACTACTACATCTCTTTATCAACCAGTCTATATTAGCAGCAGACACAGTACAGTACGGTAGTTCACGGCTGTGGCTACCTCTGTGTCGGCACTCGGCAGTCCGTCCATAATTGTATACCACCTAACCGTGGTTTTTTTTTCTTTCTTCTTTATACATACATACTACGACATCTCTTTATCAACCAGTCTATATTAGCAGCAGACACAGTACAGTACGGTAGTTCACGGCTGTGGCTACCTCTGTGTCGGCACTCGGCAGTCCGTCCATAATTGTATACCACCTAACCGTGGTTTTTTTTTCTTTCTTCTTCATACATACATACATACTACGACATCTCTTTATCAACCAGTCTATATTAGCAGCAGACACAGTACAGTACGGTAGTTCACGGCTGTGGCTACCTCTGTGTCGGCACTCGGCAGTCCGTCCATAATTGTATACCACCTAACCGTGGTTTTTTTTTCTTTCTTCTTTATACATACATACTACGACATCTCTTTATCAACCAGTCTATATTAGCAGCAGACACAGTACAGTACGGTAGTTCACGGCTGTGGCTACCTCTGTGTCGGCACTCGGCAGTCCGTCCATAATTGTATACCACCTAACCGTGTTTTTTTTTTTCTTTCTTCTTCATACATACATACTACTACATCTCTTTATCAACCAGTCTATATTAGCAGCAGACACAGTACAGTACGGTAGTTCACGGCTGTGGCTACCTCTGTGTCGGCACTCGGCAGTCCGTCCATAATTGTATACCACCTACCCGTGGTTTTTTTTTCTTTCTTCTTCATACATACATACTACGACATCTCTTTATCAACCAGTCTATATTAGCAGCAGACACAGTACAGTACGGTAGTTCACGGCTGTGGCTACCTCTGTGTCGGCACTCGGCAGTCCGTCCATAATTGTATACCACCTAACCGTGGTTTTTTTTTCTTTCTTCTTCATACATACATACTACGACATCTCTTTATCAACCAGTCTATATTAGCAGCAGACACAGTACGGTAGTTCACGGCTGTAGCTACCTCTGTGTCGGCACTCGGCAGTCCGTCCATAATTGTATACTAGTATCCATCCATCTCCATTGTTTACCTGAGGTGCCTTTTAGTTGTGCCTATTAAAATATGGATAACAAAAATGTTGAGGTTCCAAAATTAGGGAAAGATCAAGATCCACTTCCACCTCGTGCTGAAGCTGCTGCCACTAGTCATGGCCGAGACGATGAAATGCCAGCAACGTCGTCTGCCAAGGCCGATGCCCAATGTCATAGTACAGAGCATGTCAAATCCAAAACACCAAATATCAGTAAAAAAAGGACTCCAAAACCTAAAATAAAATTGTCGGAGGAGAAGCGTAAACTTGCCAATATGCCATTTACCACACGGAGTGGCAAGGAACGGCTGAGGCCCTGGCCTATGTTCATGGCTAGTGGTTCAGCTTCACATGAGGATGGAGGCACTCAGCCTCTCGCTAGAAAAATGAAAAGACTCAAGCTGGCAAAAGCAGTAGCACCGCAAAGAACTGTGCGTTCTTCGAAATCCCAAATCCACAAGGAGAGTCCAATTGTGTCGGTTGCGATGCCTGACCTTCCCAACACTGGACGTGAAGAGCATGCGCCTTCCACCATTTGCACGCCCCCTGCAAGTGCTGGAAGGAGCACCCGCAGTCCAGTTCCTGATAGTCAGATTGAAGATGTCAGTGTTGAAGTACACCAGGATGAGGAGGATATGGGTGTTGCTGGCGCTGGGGAGGAAATTGACCAGGAGGATTCTGATGGTGAGGTGGTTTGTTTAAGTCAGGCACCCGGGGAGACACCTGTTGTCCGTGGGAGGAATATGGCCGTTGACATGCCTGGTGAAAATACCAAAAAAATCAGCTCTTCGGTGTGGAACTATTTCAACAGAAATGCGGACAACAGGTGTCAAGCCGTGTGTTCCCTTTGTCAAGCTGTAATAAGTAGGGGTAAGGACGTTAACCACCTCGGAACATCCTCCCTTATACGTCACCTGCAGCGCATTCATAATAAGTCAGTGACAAGTTCAAAAACTTTGGGTGACAGCGGAAGCAGTCCACTGACCAGTAAATCCCTTCCTCTTGTAACCAAGCTCACGCAAACCACCCCACCAACTCCCTCAGTGTCAATTTCCTCCTTCCCCAGGAATGCCAATAGTCCTGCAGGCAATGTCACTGGCAATTCTGACGAGTCCTCTCCTGCCTGGGATTCCTCCGATGCATCCTTGCGTGTAACGCCTACTGCTGCTGGCGCTGCTGTTGTTGCTGCTGGGAGTCGATGGTCATCCCAGAGGGGAAGTCGTAAGCCCACTTGTACTACTTCCAGTAAGCAATTGACTGTTCAACAGTCCTTTGCGAGGAAGATGAAATATCACAGCAGTCATCCTGCTGCAAAGCGGATAACTGAGGCCTTGACAACTATGTTGGTGTTAGATGTGCGTCCGGTATCCGCCGTTAGTTCACAGGGAACTAGACAATTTATTGAGGCAGTGTGCCCCCGTTACCAAATACCATCTAGGTTCCACTTCTCTAGGCAGGCGATACCGAGAATGTACACGGACGTCAGAAAAAGACTCACCAGTGTCCTAAAAAATGCAGTTGTACCCAATGTCCACTTAACCACGGACATGTGGACAAGTGGAGCAGGGCAGGGTCAGGACTATATGACTGTGACAGCCCACTGGGTAGATGTATGGACTCCCGCCGCAAGAACAGCAGCGGCGGCACCAGTAGCAGCATCTCGCAAACGCCAACTCTTTCCTAGGCAGGCTACGCTTTGTATCACCGGTTTCCAGAATACGCACACAGCTGAAAACCTCTTACGGCAACTGAGGAAGATCATCGCGGAATGGCTTACCCCAATTGGACTCTCCTGTGGATTTGTGGCATCGGACAACGCCAGCAATATTGTGTGTGCATTAAATATGGGCAAATTCCAGCACGTCCCATGTTTTGCACATACCTTGAATTTGGTGGTGCAGAATTATTTAAAAAACGACAGGGGCGTGCAAGAGATGCTGTCGGTGGCCAGAAAAATTGCGGGACACTTTCGGCGTACAGGCACCACGTACAGAAGACTGGAGCACCACCAAAAACTACTGAACCTGCCCTGCCATCATCTGAAGCAAGAAGTGGTAACGAGGTGGAATTCAACCCTCTATATGCTTCAGAGGTTGGAGGAGCAGCAAAAGGCCATTCAAGCCTATACAATTGAGCACGATATAGGAGGTGGAATGCACCTGTCTCAAGCGCAGTGGAGAATGATTTCAACGTTGTGCAAGGTTCTGATGCCCTTTGAACTTGCCACACGTGAAGTCAGTTCAGACACTGCCAGCCTGAGTCAGGTCATTCCCCTCATCAGGCTTTTGCAGAAGAAGCTGGAGACATTGAAGGAGGAGCTAACACGGAGCGATTCCGCTAGGCATGTGGGACTTGTGGATGGAGCCCTTAATTCGCTTAACAAGGATTCACGGGTGGTCAATCTGTTGAAATCAGAGCACTACATTTTGGCCACCGTGCTCGATCCTAGATTTAAAGCCTACCTTGGATCTCTCTTTCCGGCAGACACAAGTCTGCTGGGGTTGAAAGACCTGCTGGTGAGAAAATTGTCAAGTCAAGCGGAACGCGACCTGTCAACATCTCCTCCTTCACATTCTCCCGCAACTGGGGGTGCGAGGAAAAGGCTCAGAATTCCGAGCCCACCCGCTGGCGGTGATGCAGGGCAGTCTGGAGCGACTGCTGATGCTGACATCTGGTCCGGACTGAAGGACCTGACAACGATTACGGACATGTCGTCTACTGTCACTGCATATGATTCTCTCACCATTGAAAGAATGGTGGAGGATTATATGAGTGACCGCATCCAAGTAGGCACGTCACACAGTCCATACTTATACTGGCAGGAAAAAGAGGCAATTTGGAGGCCATTGCACAAACTGGCTTTATTCTACCTAAGTTGCCCTCCCACAAGTGTGTACTCCGAAAGAGTGTTTAGTGCCGCCGCTCACCTTGTCAGCAATCGGCGTACGAGGTTACATCCAGAAAATGTGGAGAAGATGATGTTCATTAAAATGAATTATAATCAATTCCTCCGCGGAGACATTGACCAGCAGCAATTGCCTCCACAAAGTACACAGGGAGCTGAGATGGTGGATTCCAGTGGGGACGAATTGATAATCTGTGAGGAGGGGGATGTACACGGTGATATATCGGAGGGTGATGATGAGGTGGACATCTTGCCTCTGTAGAGCCAGTTTGTGCAAGGAGAGATTAATTGCTTCTTTTTTGGGGGGGGTCCAAACCAACCCGTCATATCAGTCACAGTCGTGTGGCAGACCCTGTCACTGAAATGATGGGTTGATTAAAGTGTGCATGTCCTGTTTTGTTTATACAACATAAGGGTGGGTGGGAGGGCCCAAGGACAATTCCATCTTGCACCTCTTTTTTCTTTTATTTTTCTTTGCGTCATGTGCTGTTTGGGGAGGGTTTTTTGGAAGGGACATCCTGCGTGACACTGCAGTGCCACTCCTAAATGGGCCCGGTGTTTGTGTCGGCCACTAGGGTCGCTAATCTTACTCACACAGTCAGCTACCTCATTGCGCCTCTTTTTTTCTTTGCGTCATGTGCTGATTGGGGAGGGTTTTTTGGAAGGGACATCCTGCGTGACACTGCAGTGCCACTCCTAAATGGGCCCGGTGTTTGTGTCGGCCACTAGGGTCGCTAATCTTACTCACACAGTCAGCTACCTCATTGCGCCTCTTTTTTTCTTTGCGTCATGTGCTGATTGGGGAGGGTTTTTTGGAAGGGACATCCTGCGTGACACTGCAGTGCCACTCCTAAATGGGCCCGGTGTTTGTGTCGGCCACTAGGGTCGTTAATCTTACTCACACAGTCAGTACCTCATTGCGCCTCTTTTTTTCTTTGCGTCATGTGCTGATTGGGGAGGGTTTTTTGGAAGGGACATCCTGCGTGACACTGCAGTGCCACTCCTAAATGGGCCCGGTGTTTGTGTCGGCCACTAGGGTCGCTAATCTTACTCACACAGTCAGCTACCTCATTGCGCCTCTTTTTTTCTTTGCGTCATGTGCTGATTGGGGATGGTTTTTTGGAAGGGACATCCTGCGTGACACTGCAGTGCCACTCCTAAATGGGCCCGGTGTTTGTGTCGGCCACTAGGGTCGCTAATCTTACTCACACAGTCAGCTACCTCATTGCGCCTCTTTTTTTCTTTGCGTCATGTGCTGATTGGGGAGGGTTTTTTGGAAGGGACATCCTGCGTGACACTGCAGTGCCACTCCTAAATGGGCCCGGTGTTTGTGTCGGCCACTAGGGTCGCTAATCTTACTCACACAGTCAGCTACCTCATTGCGCCTCTTTTTTTCTTTGCGTCATGTGCTGATTGGGGAGGGTTTTTTGGAAGGGACATCCTGCGTGACACTGCAGTGCCACTCCTAAATGGGCCCGGTGTTTGTGTCGGCCACTAGGGTCGCTAATCTTACTCACACAGTCAGCTACCTCATTGCGCCTCTTTTTTTCTTTGCGTCATGTGCTGAATGGGGAGGGTTTTTTGGAAGGGACATCCTGCGTGACACTGCAGTGCCACTCCTAAATGGGCCCGGTGTTTGTGTCGGCCACTAGGGTCGCTTATCTTACTCACACAGTCAGCTACCTCATTGCGCCTCTTTTTTTCTTTGCGTCATGTGCTGATTGGGGAGGGTTTTTTGGAAGGGACATCCTGCGTGACACTGCAGTGCCACTCCTAAATGGGCCCGGTGTTTGTGTCGGCCACTAGGGTCGCTAATCTTACTCACACAGTCAGCTACCTCATTGCGCCTCTTTTTTTCTTTGCGTCATGTGCTGATTGGGGAGGGTTTTTTGGAAGGGACATCCTGCGTGACACTGCAGTGCCACTCCTAAATGGGCCCGGTGTTTGTGTCGGCCACTAGGGTCGCTAATCTTACTCACACAGTCAGCTACCTCATTGCGCCTCTTTTTTTCTTTGCGTCATGTGCTGATTGGGGAGGGTTTTTTGGAAGGGACATCCTGCGTGACACTGCAGTGCCACTCCTAAATGGGCCCGGTGTTTGTGTCGGCCACTAGGGTCGCTAATCTTACTCACACAGTCAGCTACCTCATTGCGCCTCTTTTTTTCTTTGCGTCATGTGCTGATTGGGGAGGGTTTTTTGGAAGGGACATCCTGCGTGACACTGCAGTGCCACTCCTAAATGGGCCTGGTGTTTGTGTCGGCCACTAGGGTCGCTAATCTTACTCACACAGTCAGCTACCTCATTGCGCCTCTTTTTTTCTTTGCGTCATGTGCTGATTGGGGAGGGTTTTTTGGAAGGGACATCCTGCGTGACACTGCAGTGCCACTCCTAAATGGGCCCGGTGTTTGTGTCGGCCACTAGGGTCGCTAATCTTACTCACACAGTCAGCTACCTCATTGCGCCTCTTTTTTTCTTTGCGTCATGTGCTGATTGGGGAGGGTTTTTTGGAAGGGACATCCTGCGTGACACTGCAGTGCCACTCCTAAATGGGCCCGGTGTTTGTGTCGGCCACTAGGGTCGCTTATCTTACTCACACAGTCAGCTACCTCATTGCGCCTCTTTTTTTCTTTGCGTCATGTGCTGATTGGGGAGGGTTTTTTGGAAGGGACATCCTGCGTGACACTGCAGTGCCACTCCTAGATGGGCCAGGTGTTTGTGTCGGCCACTAGTGTCGCTTAGCTTAGTCATCCAGCGACCTTGGTGCAAATTTTAGGACTAAAAATAATATTGTGAGGTGTGAGGTATTCAGAATAGACTGAAAATGAGTGGAAATTATGGTTTTTGAGGTTAATAATAATATGGGATCAAAATGACCCCCAAATTCTATGATTTAAGCTGTTTTTTAGTGTTTTTTTAAAAAAACACCCGAATCCAAAACACACCCGAATCCGACAAAAAAAATTCAGTGAGGTTTTGCCAAAACGCGGTCGAACCCAAAACACGGCCGCGGAACCGAACCCAAAACCAAAACACAAAACCCGAAAAATTTCAGGCGCTCATCTCTAATTAACACTTGTCCTGATGGGCCATTCCTCTGTCACATACGGGACATTTGTAGAAGTTTTAACATACAGTATCAATTTTGTTAACACAACACAAAGTTTTCTTTTACAAAAGATGGGTTTCATCGCAAAGTGCCTACTATAACTAGGTTTTATTGTTGTGTCTGAATTTTTTTTCTCTCTGTTATACCCAACACAATATCACAATATTTAGTAGTCATGTATTGGGACCAGCCATGTCCACCACTGTCTTGTAAAGGAAACTTCTACTTGATAATTTCCAAATTAAGAGCCTGTTATATTTTTTTTTATAAGAAAGAGCTATAATTTAACTTGTCAACCTATGTTGAAAACTCAAAAGATACACAGCTACAGTTTTTTTACAGTTTCACGTGTGGGACATTTTTACTCCTTTTCATGGAATGGCCTTGATGTAGGACAAACAGTAAGCTATATGGATGAAATTTCAGTATAATAAATACAGTTTTTATGACTGTACAGAGGTGTAGCAAGGTGTCTTGGTTCCTGGAGCAAGGTATGTTTCGACGACCCCTCCCTTTCCTGTACTGAATTGGGGGGGTGGACAACATGCGAGGGCATGCTACACTTGGAAAAAATAATATTCCAGAATCCTAAATTGGTGACAGAGTTTTTAAATATATATGTCATATATGTACATAGATATATAATTTAAAATAGCTGGCACTCGTGGACTGACAGTAACGGTGAAATAAATTACACTAAAGGAAATGCATATATTATATATATATATATATATATATATATATATATTTATATATTTATATATAAATATTAATATATATAAATATATATATATATATATATATTGTTATTACCAATACTGCGCTCTAAACTATTCTTAATATAATTTAATACGCTGCAGATGGTCCTCTGACAGATTTGGACCTTATAAATGGAAATAGAACAAAAAGTATCTACAGGGGCGCCTATAGTACGTATAGCTTATGCTAGAAACCAATTTTCTTCAATAAACGATTTCTTAATATAACCATTAACCAATCATTCAATTTATTAGAAACAATCTCTTAAAAACATTAAAACTTTAACATTTGTTTGACTATCAGTCCATACAGTACATTACTACATTGAATTCTTTAGTTGTCAGTGTGCCTGATTAGGGCCAAAGGTTTCTGTCAACTTCAGACACAACTTGCCAATCATTCAACGTGTTTCGCCAGTGTTGACTTCATCAGGGGTGTCTTTAAAAAACAAAACATGAATTGTCATAGTACAAGAATTGTCACAATTATCCCAACACATAGATTTTCACAGTATAGACTCCTTTTAACAATTTACTCAATTAGCAGTCCACTTAACATCTTTTTAACCCAAAACGCTTTCAACAAATATTGTTATTTTTTTTCTCTGGTTTACATATTAAGAAATGGTATAGTTATCTAGTGTAAACGCTGGTTTACATACAGGACTAAAAAGCGTATACCTTAAACACACTTGATACACATTAATATTGAGCCGCTGCGGCCGCGGTAATTAACATTTCACCTCTATGTTATTCACAAACCTTACGTACACAAAGTCGCACAGTGTACGCACTCTGCGTACGTACGCCTAAAGGGCGTAGTGACTACACAGTTTGCGTACACAGGCCTATACGCTGTTAGCACAATGCAGCAGCCCAAGTGGCTGAAAATACACTCTAATACCTTAGCAGGGAAAGGAAACACGACACCAGTTTGTATTTAAAATGCCGGGTTCCGACACCACAACATATTATTACTGAAAGGGGGTTACAATAACAAAGCAATACAATAAAATAGAATAATGGCTACAGTCAATGGTACATACTAGTTTGGTTTTTCGCCTGCGCTACCCAGTCTGGTCCTCAGTCATCTGGATAGATAACCTTTAGAGTCTGTGATAGTGACCTGGCATGCAGCTGGCTCTTTATACAGTAGATCAAAACATAATACAATAGACACTGTGTGCTCTTTTTCCATTGGTTCAGGGGTGGGACATATCCTGTGCACCGGGGATCATTGGTCAGCTCAAGAAGTGGGCGATGGCTAAGACTTGAGATGTGATTTCTGTTGTTTGCATCTGAGTTCCCGCCCCATGACCAGTTAAACCCATCACATTAATCATACATAAATCTGGTATTATTAATAACTTAATGTGGTAATATATGATAATATTCTTATTCCCACCAGATTAATGTCTACGTGACTCTGAACAATATGATCCCACACATGATATGAATATCTATTTCCATCCTCAAGATATACATATATCCACATATATCCATATACTCATATATATATATATATATATATATATATATATATACACACACACACACATACTCCTGCTATTACAATTTGTTAGGAATTATATATATATATCTCCAAGAGTTTAGACTATGAATGTTAATACCTCAGATTTCTAAATGTCTGGTTTGTATTTTTGTTAGCTATTGCTAATTGAGTTTCTCCTCAACCTAGGTTCCTGGGTATTGTCTCTTTGTTTGTCTTGTCTTCGGGTAACACAATGACAATCCAGTACTTATTGCTTTCAATAGAAACTACCCTAGGATAATAGGAGTGAACAAAGGTATTTGCCTTCTTCATAGAATTTCAAAGCTTTATGTAAATAAGGCCATTGTATTTTAGTCTCTGGGAGTTTAATTTATGTGTGACCGATCTTCATGCTATTTAGAAGAGGAAGCAGACAGTGGTGGATTTATGCAATATATGGATTAGATTTATGATATGTCTTTGTGGCTTTTCCAAGCGAGTACAAATTCCACTGTAATTACTCATACCACGCTCTAATGCACAGGACCGCGGGAGCGACCATACGCAAATTGCGAATATGTGCACGCACATCTGAATACGTACGCATGTGGAGGCCATCTATGTGGTGTTTGTACGTAATGTGTGTGTTGTAATATTTTCTGACTTCAACACTAGCGTGTAAATATTCGTAAAGATTTGATTTGTCTATTACAACGATTTATAAGACATTTATGATAAGGACTCAGAAAATAAAGTTTAAAAAAAATTGATATAGATGAATACGAAGAGGAGGAAAAAGTCAAACAATAAAGAAATACCAATGTATTAGCGTTACGGGTGGCTAATTAATAGCATTTGCTCTAGCGGTTAATATGAATTTCCACATTCAAATTGATGTACAGCTGGTCATACATTCTTATTTTTAACAACAGTGGTGAAAGCGGCAGAGCACATTTCTGTGTGTCTGTAGGGAAATTATTACTTCTAATCTGGGGATAATCTTACTCATTTCTGTCTGGTTAGCCTTCTTAATCCCCATCAACATATCATAGGGCTACTCCCAAACAGCAGTCAATAAGTATGAAACAATATTGCTTATACATTGCTCATAATTTTACATTGCTACCAATAGATATTACATAATTTTACATTACTACCAATAGATATTACACTCTTAGTACTTAATAGTCTGATGGCCAACAATGCGACCCCCATATTACTTACTTCACTCAAGTCTTGACGACTCTTGCTAGTTATATCGGTTGGTAATAATATCCCAAGCCCAAATACCAGTCAATTGATTTGCTCCTGTCTGTTACAAAATGTGCATTAGTGGGTGTACTGATTAATTTAATGCCTACCTTACCAGTGTAAATACTCACTTTAAACAACTCGATTCCTTCTAATGTTTTTTTTCTATGTCGAGGACACCTTTAGTGTATTTGTTCAAACGCCTGTTGAAGATCTATCAGATAGATAGAATTTACTATATAATTTATCCTTTTTTTTAATTTTGATACAACTGATAAAAATAATATTAACCTCATATTCTTACTATTATATCGCTTGATACATTATTCTTAGTACCGATCTGTACTAGCTGTGAGTTCGATCAATGTTAAGACCTATTTTACAATAATATTTATTAATTTATTACTTATTAAAGTCAGGGCCAGTGCAAGGTTTCCCAGCACCCTAGGCAAATCTTCAGCAAATACCCCCCCTCAAAGAAAAGCAATGGGAAAAATATAATAATTTTTTCCCATTGCTTTTATTATATATATATATATATATATGTATAGCAGCTAGGGAGGAGGGGGTGGCAGACACACACACACACACACACACACACACACACACACACACACGAGGAGGTAGGAAAGGGACAGAGGCACAGAAGAGGGCAAATGAAGATAGTTTCATAGGTATACGATACATGATTAGGCCATTAAATCCAGGAACTTGCACAGAAAGGGAGTCTTTTTTTCTCACTCCCCATCCAGTGGCAAACACAGGATTTTAAAGGGGGGGGGGGTTCTATACGTATGTATGATATATATAGAGATATATATATATATATATATATATATATATATACATACACATCACTACTACAAATTGTGAAAGATTTTGAGTGGAAATCTGGGTACATCTGGGTAACAATTGATGTCCAATTATTATACACGTCCATAACACATGAGAAGGGGATAAGTTTGTGTCAAGAATTCATGGATAATGATGAGACACTTGATGCAAAACACAAAGAACTGATATGCACTTTTATTAATTTTATACTAAAACACAACTATTTTAAGTTTCTGGAGAAATTTTATTTACAAATATGCGGGATAGCTATGGGTACTGTATTCGCACCCAGCTTCGCCAATTTGCACATGGGAAGCTTGGAGCAGAAATATATATACAACAACCCATATCTGAAGAACATCATGCTATATAAAAGGTATATTGATGATATACTATTGGTTTGGGAAGGAACAGTGGAGTCTTTTAAGGATTTTATGGCACTTATCAAAAGAAATGAGTATAACTTATCTTTTACCTATAACTTAAACACTACTGAAATAGACTACCTAGATCTGGTTTTAACAAATGATGGCACTGAGGTGATCACGAAGAATTTTGTAAAGAAAGTGGACAGCAATTCTTATGTGCACTTTAAAAGTGGCCACGCAACAAAGTGGAAAACCAACATTCCTTATTCACAATTTTGTCGAATAAAAAGGAATTGCAATAAAATGGAGGATTGCCAGGAACAACTAAACCTGTATGGTGAGAGGTTTCTATAAAGAGGATACCCTAAGGAGCTAATAAATGAAGCATTACTGAAAACAGAAACCATCAATCGAGACACCCTTTTGGAATATAAAACTGAAGGAAATGAAGAACAAGGCTTGAACTTTATAACACGCTACAAATGCCAAGAAAGACAAATCAGAGGGATTTTGAATAAACACTGGGGAATACTCCAGACGGACACAGTCCTCAGTGCAATCCTACCAGAGAGACCAAAGGTGGTTTTTAAAAAAGCAAAAAATTTGAAGGACCATCTTGCACCCAGTATGCTATCCCCCATTAGACAGGAAAGAAGAAACCTGTGGGACGCAAAAGGACTATTCAAATGTCAACATTGCAACATTTGCCAGTATGTTCATCCTCAACCAAAAACATTTATGAACTCAGACGGCTCTAAAACATACAGGCCAAAAGATAGGACCACATGCACTACGGCTTGGGTAATCTATATGATTGAATGTCCGTGCAAATTGAGGTATATAGGGAAGACAAAACGCCAGTTCAAATTACGCATCCAGGAACATGTAAGAAGCATTAAAAACAAACAAGACTTTCACTCTGTCCCAAAACATTTTAAACTCTTCCACGGCTCAGAAGTCAAGGGCCTTACGGTCAGAACTCTTGAAAATGTCCAATTGGGTCCAAGAGGAGGCGACAGAGAGAAGATATTGTCTCAGAGAGAGATGTTCTGGATACACAAACTTAAAACCCTAATGCCTACAGGACTAAATGACAATTATGAAATTGCTCCATTTTTATAAATTTTATCCAGATCTTATAAATTCATTTTATATATACATATAATTTTATATATATGTATTTTTTTTATGTGCCTGGCTCTTTAGTTGTGACCAATTCTTACTCTGCCTGAATGTTTATATTTATACATCCACTCATATTTTTACCCTCACTAACTTATATATACAGTGGCGGTTCTTGCCACGGGCAAGCAGGACTTTTGCCCGGGGCGCCGCCTTCCGGAGGGCGCTGGCGCCATCCGGAGGGCGCCGCACCGTGGCAAGATCCGCCACTGCTGCCCGCTGTGTCCCCCGTCCGCCTCCGCTGCCCGCTGCCGTCCCCGACCTCGGCGCCTCCTGTGAAGGGAACTAGACGCTATGCGTCTAGTTTCTCTTCGTGGAGAGGACCTTTTGCTGTGCGGTGCGCGATGACGTCATCGCGCACCGCTCAGCATTCAAGCGGCGCTTTCAATGTACAGGGGGCGTGACTCACCACGCCCCCTGTATTAGGCCACGCCCCTTTCCTGCCCGGGGCGCTCTGCGCCCTTGAACCGGCCCTGTATATATATTATGTATTTTCTCACTAACTAAATATGCTTCCTCTTTATATTATTATATATTTTCATATTTTACTCCATTATAATATTTACCATTTTAATACATTACCTCCACTAATCTATGAAAAACCAAGTTAAGAACTATGCAAGTACATATATTTCTGGATCAAGGTATCTACACAACAATATTGTCTAGTTTAATATTCACTGAGGTTACTGCATAGCAAATTTTCAGCTTGTTTTAATAATATTTTTGGAAAAAACAAAATAGAGACTTCAATAGGCGTTATATGAGGTTACATATACACAAAAGGGAGTCAGTCAATTCCACCAAAGTGGATGTAATCTTCCCTCAGATGTCTCTTTGGGTAATACAAACAGTCCCCAGGATTCTTGATTCTTTTACTCCTTCCAGATAGATTCCCTTTGGCAGTTATTCGGAATATACCCAAAAAAGGAAAGAGACAATAATAGTGTAATCCTGTAGGGTTTGGTGATATGGGGATGGTATAAAATTGCACTTACATTTCAGAAAATGGGTAAAGGCATGTACCTCACTCAATAGTGAGTAGTTTCCAAGATAAGGATAATTCTGTCCCTCTTCTGAAGATGGATCTCTATTGGAAAATCCTCCAAAGCAGTACCACCAAATAAAAAAAAAAATATACAATGGTGCAAATAACGTCTTTTTTTTAAAAAAAACAACGATATAGAAACATAGAAACATAGAATTTGTCGGCAGATAAGAACCACTTGGCCCATCTAGTCTGCCCCTTATTTTTTTATTTTTTTTAATATTAGTTTTTATCACTAACCATATTTGATCCTTATTTCTTTGTAAGGATATCCTTATGTCTATCCCATGCATGTTTAAATTGCTCTACTGTCATAGCCTCTACCACCTCTGATGGGAGGCTATTCCACTTGTCCACTACCCTTTCTGTGAAATAATTTTTCCGCAAATTTCCCCTGAACCTCCCCCCCTCCAGTCTCAGTGCATGTCCTCGTGTCCTATTGCTTCTCTTCATTTGGAGAATGTTTCCCTCCTGGACTTTGTTAAAACCCTTCATATATTTGAAAGTTTCTATCATGTCTCCCCTTTCCCTTCTCTGCTCCAAACTATACATATTGAGATTTCTTAGTCTTTCTGGGTATGTTTTGTGATGTAGGCCATGCACCATTAAATATCTTTAATAAATAGCACTCACATTATAACAAACAAATACAGGCATATCTACCCAACATCTGGGTCCAGGAGTTAAAATTCAAGCAGCAGGTTATCCTCACAGATGGAAAAAGTGCACGTGCAGTGATAGAGAACCAGCCTCCTCAAGACAACCCCGGGTCCACAGAATGTAGACAGCAGCTTAACGCGTTTCGAACCCTAAACGGTTCTTCCTCAGAAGCATGCTGTCAATCCATCCTAAGCCTCCTAATATACTATGTCTAATTGATACTCCTCCCCTTCCTTCCAGCATGGTTTCCCGCACTTTTTTCATAAAAAAAGAAAAAACCGGTCTGGAGATGTCATATCCACCGGAAGTGATGTAAATTTCATAGTGAACCACAATTAAACACACAATTTCACCTGCTTATATCATAAAGCAGGTTATCCTTTTTATGTTTAAACAAACTGCTAATGATTTAACTGAAAACACTTCCGATCCTGGCCGCGAAATAACCGGAACCCGGAAGTCATCACGATCCTTTCCGTGCGCCTGCATTCCACGTGCGGGTCACCCGCTATTCCGGAAGCAAAGTGCCGTGTTTCCTAATCAAGCAGCGCCACATATCATACACGCGACGCACCCGGAAACCGGAAGCCGACGCAATTTGAACTGTGCGTTCCATATGCGGTTCACATCACCTCCGGAAGCATAACATTATATCTCAAAAATTGGAGGGCATAAATCAAATTTTTTGAATCACACATAATGAAAAATGTGATTTATGCCCTCCAATGTAAATGCGATTTTATATATATTGGAAAAACTGGGAGAAATTTAAAAGTACGTCTAGCAGAACATATATATAATATAAGGAAAGGCTTAGACTCCCATACAGTATCTTCTCATTTTAAATCCACTCATAATTGTAAGGAATCGGGACTTAAGGCATTTTGGGCAATTGAACAAATTCTCCCTAGATGGAGAACTAGGGATGTTGAAGTCAGACTCTCAAAGAGGGAGATGAAATGGATACATACCCTAAAAACTTTGGTCCCAAAAGGATTGAATGGAGATTTTGAGCTCAAATGTTTTTTAAAGGATTAATTGATCTATTTTTTTATATACTCCTTTTGATATTGTTTAGTATATTGCAATAATAGCAGCGCTGGTGAGTCATGAATTGTACACTAGTCAAATGGTTTATTATGTTTGCGGAAGTAACATGGACCGCATAGGGAATGCAAACATCAGGTTTGAGATATAATGTTATGCTTCCGGAGGTGATGTGAACCGCATATGGAACGCACAGTTCAAATCGCGTCGGCTTCCGGTTTCTGGGTGCGTCGCTTGTATGATATGTGGCGCTGCTTGATTAGGAAACACGGCGCTTTGCTTCCGGAATAGCGGGTGACCCGCACGTGGAATGCAGGCGCACGGAAAGGATCGTGATGACTTCCGGGTTCCGGTTATTTCGCGGCCAGGATCGGAAGTGTTTTCAGTTAAATCATTAGCAGTTTGTTTAAACATAAAAAGGATAACCTGCTTTATGATATAAGCAGGTGAAATTGTGTGTTTAATTGTGGTTCACTATGAAATTTACATCACTTCCGGTGGATATGACATCTCCAGACCGGTTTTTTCTTTTTTTATGAAAAAAGTGCGGGAAACCATGCTGGAAGGAAGGGGAGGATTATCAATTAGACATAGTATATTAGGAGGCTTAGGATGGATTGACAGCATGCTTCTGAGGAAGAACCTTTTAGGGTTCGAAACGCGTTAAGCTGCTGTCTACATTCTGTGGACCCGGGGTTGTCTTGAGGAGGCTGGTTCTCTATCACTGCACGTGCACTTTTTCCATCTGTGAGGATAACCTGCTGCTTGAATTTTAACTCCTGGACCCAGATGTTGGGTAGATATGCCTGTATTTGTTTGTTATAATGTGAGTGCTATTTATTAAAGATATTGTTGTTGTTTTTTTAAAAAGAGTTTATTTGCAACATTGTATATTTTTTTTTTTATTTGGTGGTACTGCTTTGGAGGATTATCCAATAGAGATCCATCTTCAGAAGAGGGACAGAATTATCCTTATCTTGGAAACTACTCACTATTGAGTGAGATACATGCCTTTACCCATTTTCTGAAATGTAAGTGCAATTTTATACCATCCCCATATCACCAAACCCTACAGGATTACACTATTATTGTCTCTTTCCTTTTTGGGTATATTCCGAATAACTGCCAAAGGGAATCTATCTGGAAGGAGTAAAAGAATCAAGAATCCGGGGGACTGTTTGTATTATCCAAAGAGACATCTGAGGGAAGATTACATCCACTTTGGTGGAATTGACTGACTCCCTTTTGTGTATATGTAACCTCATATAACGCCTATTGAAGTCTCTATTTTGTTTTTTCCACATTTGCTTGAAGTTAGGTGTTTCTTCTGAGAGGCTTTTTGTGCTGTTTGTGTGGGGTGTAGTACGCCTATTCATATATCATCAGCCACTGTTAGTAATATTTTTCATATGTTATTTTGCACAATAATGAGTATCTATGTTTACATGATATAATTGAACTTGGGCATCTCTTTATTTAAATAATCACGGCGACTACTGTCAAATTATCACTGCTATTTTTTGCCCAATCCTATTAGTATTTCTAATATGTTCCGTTGGTCTCCAAAAACATGGCGCTGTCCCTGTGCTGACACACATCCTGAGCTATCCTGTTCCGGGGGAGTGTCCGGGCGTGGCGAGGTAAGGTGGCACTGTGACCGGCCGAACCGGCGCATGCGCCAAGGGCGCTCTGAAGCTGGGAGCAGTGGGGGCGGAAGTGACATACGGCCCGGCCGTGACCTCCGGCGGTCGCGGCGGGCCGGGGGAAACAATCGCCCACACTGATGGCAACGGAGGAGTGCGGCACAGGTCACTAGCGCCGTGGGATACCTAATGTTTATTTAAATACATTTATCTATTCCCTTTCAATTTATTCTTATACACGTATTATTCTAATTCCGTCCGGAAGTGATGTCGCTCCCGTTCGGAAGTGATGTCACTTCCGGTAACATGAAGGTTCTGGTCCAGCCCATTATTAGGACTAATTAACAGGGTATAAATACATGCACAGTGGACACAGTCCATTACACTCCTGAGGAAGTCCAGCTACATGCATCGGACAAAACGCGTTGAGTGAGGTTTCTCCTGTGGACTGAGACTGCACTTTACAGATAAGCTGATTTTATTATTTCATATGGTACGGGCAACTACATACCTAGGAATTTTGTTTCAATAAATGTTTTTTTAAACGTATTACACTATTGGTGCTCCTGCTTTTTATCTTTTACGCATGAGACTGGTCATATGTCAAAACACCACCAAGGTATTTCCTGCCTAGACGATACTGACACCAAGGGGGATAACAGATTTGTGACAGACTGATACATAACTTTTCCTCAGGTGGTCGGAGTTCCACCTAATACGGTACTCCTTCAATTCACTAGAATGTGGCTATTGGTGAAGGGTACCTAAGATTTGATAATATTACTCTAGGAGGCGCCTATTTTCATTTGTTTTTTATATATATATATATATATATATATACATATATATACATATATATATATATATATATACGGCAAATAGGAACATGCAGCGGCACTCAGAGACTGATCCCAATAGATAAAGTGCAATAGAAAACTTTAATCCATGACAACAAAGTCGGGTGACCAACGTTTCGGGGCGCTAACGCCCCTTTGTCAAGGTGATACAAATGTGTAGGATAACAACATACCTTTAAATAAGCAATAGACACACGCCGGTAGAAAGTGGGTGGGAACGGACTCCGTTCGGTGCACTTCCGGGTGTGGTGACGTCAGCACTCCCCTGCGTCGGGGTCCGTCACTTCCTGGAAACCCGGAGCTTGCACGGTCGCCTAGGAGACCGGCGCTGGGTAGTAACCAGAGGTCGGATAAACGTAGGAGTAGCTGGCAAGGCAAAAGAAATAGTGCAATACAGGTTGAGTATCCTTTATCCAAAATGCTTGGGACCAGAGGTATTTTGGATATTGGATTTTTCCGTATTTTGGAATAATTGCTTACCATAAAGAGATATCATGGTGATGGGACCTAAATCTAAGCACAGAATGCATTTATGTTTCATATACACCTTATACACACAGCCTGAAGGTAATTTTAGCCAATATTTTTCATAACTTTGTGCATTAAACAGAGTGTGTGTACATTCACATCATTCATTTATGTTTCATATATACCTTATACACACAGCCTGAAGGTCATTTAATACAATATTTTTAATAACTTTGTGTATTAAACAAAGTTTGTGTACATTGAGCCATCAAAAAACAAAGGTTTCACTATATCACTCTCACTCAAAAAAGTCCGTATTTCGGAATATTCCGTATTTCGGAATATTTGGATATGGGATACTCAACCTGTAAAAACATGTATATACTCAATAAGCCAAATACACATGGAATACTTGAGTAATGTAAAACAGTCAAACAAAGAGGAGGAAGGGGGGTGCAAATCCCCACCCCCAAATTCCCTTCCGCACACTGAAAATTACCTGTAACCATCCCTGAATCTATCTGGTAATAAAATTCAGAGAATTTGTCACAAATGTTTGCAAACACATGTTTAAGCTGCTGGCCACTTCACGGCTTCTCTGATACAGCAGTCCTAACTACTTAATAGCAGTGCCCACATTGGGCCATGTAATTTGTCACAGTACGCCTCATGATAAAGGTCAATACTAAAACATTTCCAGACAGAGAGCTAACTTACCAGGGAGCCACCCCCAGGATCTCCCATTGGCACTACAAGGAACAGCATGCCTTCCAAATGCTGCTCCCATTCAATGCCTCATGCTCACAAGCAGCTTCCAAATTGTTTGTCTGCTAATGTAAAACAGTGCAAGGTTAAAAAGACACATATTATGGCATAAATATAATGCGCAGCACCTGAAAAAATTCTTATATGCTAGACTTAGTAATTAGAGCATAAAATGCATGTAGCAGGAAAAAAGAAAGACAAGATAAAGAGACAACAGGTTTTTAGCATTATAGCATATCACAAATTGGGTGGACAGAGCTAACCTGATAATTGAATACAGACAGATTAATACCTAGTTAATAATCATGCTGTATATAAATGTTAATTATTAATTACATCTGCATACTGGCAAAAATTAAATTTGAAACACATTCCAGGCAATCTTGTCATTGAGATCCTTAGGTCTAATGGTATCCAATGAATAGATCCATCTGGCCTCAAGACGTAAGAGCTGGCCCCCGCGGTCACCACCGCGTATAGATTTGGGGATATGATCAATGATCTGTAAATTTAGATCCTGAAGTGTATGATGCAGTTCAGCATAGTGTTTAGCGACTGGCTGATCCGAGGATTTTCCTGAGATCGCGTACTTGATAGCAGATCTGTGCATGGCAAAGCGTTCTCGGGCAGTACGTACTGTCTTACCTACATACTGTAACTTGCAAGGGCACCATTAGACCTAAGGGTCTCAATGACAAGATTGCCTGGAATGTGTTTCAAATTAAATTTTTGCCAGTATGCAGATGTAATTAATAATTAACATTTATATACAGCATGATTATTAACTAGGTATTAATCTGTCTGTATTCAATTATCAGGTTAGCTCTGTCCACCCAATTTGTGATATGCTATAATGCTAAAAACCTGTTGTCTCTTTATCTTGTCTTTCTTTTTTCCTGCTACATGCATTTTATGCTCTAATTACTAAGTCTAGCATATAAGAATTTTTTCAGGTGCTGCGCATTATATTTATGCCATAATATGTGTCTTTTTAACCTTGCACTGTTTTACGTTACTCAAGTATTCCATGTGTATTCGGCTTATTGAGTATATACATGTTTTTATTGCACTATTTCTTTTGCCTTGCCAGCTACTCCTACGTTTATCCGACCTCTGGTTACTACCCAGCGCCGGTCTCCTAGGCGACCGTGCAAGCTCCGGGTTTCCAGGAAGTGACGGACCCCGACGCAGGGGAGTGCTGACGTCACCACACCCGGAAGTGCACCGAACGGACTCCGTTCCCACCCACTTTCTACCGGCGTGTGTCCCGTTCGCGGGTCTTCTATTGCTTATTTAGAGGTATGTTGTTATCCTACACATTTGTATCACCTTGACAAAGGGGCGTTAGCGCCCCGAAACGTTGGTCACCCGACTTTGTTGTCATGGATTAAAGTTTTCTATTGCACTTTATCTATTTAGATCAGTCTCTGAGTGCCGCTGCATGTTCCTATTTGCTGTATACTTATCATTCCAGAGGGCACCGGAGCCGCATTTATTTAGGGTGAGTGCCAGCTCTTTTCAAGATATATATATATATATATATATATATATATATTAGTTATGTGCACCTGAAATTTTTCGGGTTTTGTGTTTTGGTTTTGGGTTCGGTTCCGTGGCCGTGTTTTGGGTTCGGACGCGTTTTGGCAAAACCTCACCGAATTTTTTTTGTCGGATTCGGGTGTGTTTTGGATTCGGGTGTTTTTTTCAAAAAACCCTAAAAAACAGCTTAAATCATAGAATTTGGGGGTCATTTTGATCCCATAGTATTATTAACCTCAATAACCATAATTTCCACTCATTTTCAGTCTATTCTGAACACCTCACACCTCACAATATTATTTTTAGTCCTAAAATTTGCACCGAGGTCGCTGGATGGCTAAGCTAAGCGACCCTAGTGGCCGACACAAACACCTGGCCCATCTAGGAGTGGCACTGCAGTGTCACGCAGGATGGCCCTTCAAAAAAATACTCCCCAAACAGCACATGACGCAAAAAAAAAAGAGGCGCAATGAAGTAGCTGTGTGACTAAGCTAAGCGACCCTAGTGGCCGACACAAACACCTGGCCCATCTAGGAGTGGCACTGCAGTGTCACGCAGGATGGCCCTTCAAAAAAATACTCCCCAAACAGCACATGACGCAAAGAAAAAAAGAGGCGCAATGAGGTAGCTGTGTGACTAAGCTAAGCGACCTTAGTGGCCGACACAAACACCTGGCCCAACTAGGAGTGGCACTGCAGTGTCACGCAGGATGGCCCTTCAAAAAAATACTCCCCAAACAGCACATGACGCAAAGAAAAAAAGAGGTGCAATAAGGTAGCTGTGTGACTAAGCTAAGCGACCCTAGTGGCCGACACAAACACCTGGCCCATCTAGGAGTGGCACTGCAGTGTCACGCAGGATGGCCCTTCAAAAAAATACTCCCCAAACAGCACATGACGCAAAGAAAAAAAGAGGCGCAATGAGGTAGCTGTGTGACTAAGCTAAGCGACCCTAGTGGCTGACACAAACACCTGGCCCATCTAGGAGTGGCACTGCAGTGTCACGCAGGATGGCCCTTCAAAAAAATACTCCCCAAACAGCACATGACGCAAAGAAAAAAAGAGGCGCAATGAGGCAGCTGTGTGACTAAGCTAAGTGAGCCTTGTGGCCGACACAAACACCTGGCCCATCTAGGAGTGGCACTGCAGTGTCACGCAGGGTGGCCCTTCAAAAAAATACTCCCCAAACAGCACATGACGCAAAGAAAAAAAGAGGCGCAATGAGGTAGCTGTGTGACTAAGCTAAGCGACCCTAGTGGCCGACACAAACACCTGGCCCATCTAGGAGTGGCACTGCAGTGTCACGCAGGATGGCCCTTCAAAAAAATACTCCCCAAACAGCACATGACGCAAAGAAAAAAAGAGGCGCAATGAGGTAGCTGTGTGACTAAGCTAAGCGACCCTAGTGGCCGACACAAACACCTGGCCTATCTAGGAGTGGCACTGCAGTGTCACGCAGGATGGCCCTTCAAAAAAATACTCCCCAAACAGCACATGACGCAAAGAAAAATGAAAGAAAAAAGAGGTGCAAGATGGAATTGTCCTTGGGCCCTCCCACCCACCCTTATGTTGTAAAAACAGGACATGCACTCTTTAACGAACCCATCATTTCAGCGACAGGGTCTGCCACACGACTGTGACTGAAATGACTAGTTGGTTTGGGCCCCCACCAAAAAAGAAGCAATCAATCTCTCCTTGCACAAACTGGCTCTACGGAGGCAAGATGTCCACCTCATCATCATCGTCGTCCGATTCATCACCCCTTTCACTGTGTACATCCCCCTCCTCACAGATTAATAATTCGTCCCCACTGGAATCCACCATCTCAGGTCCCCGTGTACTTTCTGGAGGCAATTGCTGCTGGTGAATGTCTCCATGGAGGAATTGATTATAATTTATTTTAATGAACATCATCTTCTCCACATTTTCTGGAAGTAACCTCGTACGCCGATTGCTGACAAGGTGAGCGGCGGCACTAAACACTCTTTCGGAGTACACACTGGAGGGAGGGCAACTTAGGTAGAATAAAGCCAGTTTGTGCAAGGGCCTCCAAATTGCCTCTTTTTCCTGCCAGTATACGTACGGACTGTCTGACGTGCCTACTTGGATGCGGTCACTCATATAATCCTCCACCATTCTTTCAATGGTGAGAGAATCATATGCAGTGACAGTAGACGACATGTCAGTAATCGTTGGCAGGTCCTTCAGTCCGGACCAGATGTCAGCATCAGCACTCGCTCCAGACTGCCCTGCATCACCGCCAGCGGGTGAGCTCGGAATTCGTAGCCTTTTCCTCGCACCCCCAGTTGCGGGAGAATGTGAAGGAGGAGATGTTGACGGGTCGCGTTCCGCTTGACTTGACAATTTTCTCACCAGCAGGTCTTTGAACCTCTGCAGACTTGTATCTGCCGTAAAGAGAGATCCAAGGTAGATTTTAAATCTAGGATCGAGCACGGTGGCCAAAATGTAGTGCTCTGATTTCAACAGATTGACCACACGTGAATCCTGGTTAAGCGAATGAAGGGCTCCATCCACAAGTCCCACATGCCTAGCGGAATCGCTCTGTTTTAGCTCCTCCTTCAATGCCTCCAGCTTCTTCTGCAAAAGCCTGAAGAGGGGAATGACCTGACTCAGGCTGGCAGTGTCTGAACTGACTTCACGTGTGGCAAGTTCAAAAGGTTGCAGAACCTTGCACAACGTTGAAATCATTCTCCACTGCGCTTGAGACAGGTGCATTCCACCTCCTTTGCCTATATCGTGGGCAGATGTATAGGCTTGAATGGCCTTTTGCTGCTCCTCCATCCTCTGAAGCATATAGAGGGTTGAATTCCACCTCATTACCACCTCTTGCTTCAGATGATGGCAGGGCAGGGTCAGGTGTTTTTGGTGGTGCTCCAGTCTTCTGTACGCGGTGCCTGTACGCCGAAAGTGGCCCGCAATTCTTCTGGCCACCAACAGCATCTCTTGCACGCCCCTGTCGTTTTTTAAATAATTCTGCACCACCAAATTCAATGTATGTGCAAAACATGGGACGTGCTGGAATTTGCCCAGATGTAATGCACGCACAATATTGCTGGCGTTGTCCGATGCCACAAATCCCCAGGAGAGTCCAATTGGGGTAAGCCATTCTGCGATGATCTTCCTCAGTTGCCGTAAGAGGTTTTCAGCTGTGTGCGTATTCTGGAAAGCGGTGATACAAAGCGTAGCCTGCCTAGGAACGAGTTGGCGTTTGCGAGATGCTGCTACTGGTGCCGCCGCTGCTGTTCTTGCAGCGGGAGGCAATACATCTACCCAGTGGGCTGTCACAGTCATGTAGTCCTGAGTCTGCCCTGCTCCACTTGTCCACATGTCCGTGGTTAAGTGGACATTGGGTACAACTGCATTTTTTAGGACACTGGTGAGTCTTTTTCTGACGTCCGTGTACATTCTCGGTATCGCCTGCCTAGAGAAGTGGAACCTAGATGGTATTTGGTAACGGGGGCACACACCTCAAGCAATTGTCTAGTTCCCCGTGAACTAACGGCGGATACTGGACGCACGTCTAACACCAACATAGTTGTCAAGGCCTTAGTTATCCGCTTTGCAACAGGATGACTGCTGTGTTATTTCATCTTCCTCGCAAAGGACTGTTGGACAGTCAATTGCTTACTGGAAGTAGTACAAATGGTCTTCCGACTTCCCCTCTGGGATGACGATCGACTCCCAGCAGCAACAACAGCAGCGCCAGCAGCAGTAGGCGTTACACTCAAGGATGCATCAGAGGAATCTCAGGCAGGAGAGGACTCGTCAGACTTGCCAGTGACATGGCCTGCAGGACTATTGGCTTTCCTGGGTAAGGAGGAAATTGACACTGAGGGAGTTGGTGGTGTGGTTTGCGCGAGCTTGGTTACAAGAGGAAGGGATTTACTGGTCAGTGGACTGCTTCCGCTGTCGCCCAAAGTTTTTGAACTTGTCACTGACTTATTATGAATGCGCTGCAGGTGACGTATAAGAGAGGATGTTCCGAGGTGGTTAACGTCCTTACCCCTACTTATTACAGCTTGACAAAGGCAACACACGGCTTGACACCAGTTGTCCGCATTTCTGTTGAAATAATTCCACACTGAAGAGCTGATTTTTTTTGTATTTTGACCAGGCATGTCAATGGCCATATTCCTCCCACGGACAACAGGTGTCTCCCCGGGTGCCTGACTTAAACAAACCACCTCACCATCAGAATCCTCCTTGTCAATTTCCTCCTCAGCTCCAGCAACACCCATATCCTCATCCTGGTGTACTTCAACACTGACATCTTCAATTTGACTATCAGGAACTGGACTGCGGGTGCTCTTTCCAGCACTTACAGGGGGCGTGCAAATGGTGGAAGGCGCAAGCTCTTCCCGTCCAGTGTTGGGAAGGTCAGGCATCGCAACCGACACAATTGGACTCTCCTTTGGGATTTGTGATTTCGAAGAACGCACAGTTCTTTGCTGTGCTTTTGCCATCTTAAGTCTTTTCTTTTTTCTAGCGAGAGGATGAGTGCTTCCATCCTCATGTGAAGATGAACCACTAGCCATGAACATAGGCCAGGGCCTCAGCCGTTCCTTGCCACTCCGTGTCGTAAATGGCATATTGGCAAGTTTCCGCTTCTCCTCAGACACTTTTAATTTTGATTTTTGGGTCATTTTACTGATCTTTTGTATTTTGGATTTTACATGCTCTGTACTATGACATTGGGCATCGGCCTTGGCAGACGACGTTGATGGCATTTCATCGTCTCGGCCATGAGTAGTGGCAGCAGCTTCAGCACGAGGTGGAAGTGGATCTTGATCTTTCCCTATTTTTTTAACCTCCACATTTTTGTTCTCCATATTTTAATGCGCACAACTAAAAGCCACCACAGGTATACAATGTAGATGGATGGATAGTATAGTATTATATTACTTATGGAGGACGACTGACGACACAGAGGTAGGTACAGCCGTGGCCTACCGTACTGCTATATATATATAATATACTGTATAATATAATAACAGACCTGGTGGACACTGTCAGCAGACTGCTAAACTAGTATGAAGAAAAAAAAAGCCACCACAGGTATACAATGTAAATGGATGGATAGTATAGTATTATATTACTTATGGACGACGAGTGCACTGACGACACAGAGGTAGGTACAGCCGTGGCCTACCGTACTGCTAATAGATATAATAAATATACTGTATAATAATAACGGACCTGGTGGACACTGTGAGCAGACTGCTAAACTAGTATGAAGAAAAAAAAAGCCACCACAGGTATACAATGTAGATGGATGGATAGTATAGTATTATATTACTTATGGACGACAAGTGCACTGACGACACAGAGGTAGGTACAGCCGTGGCCTACCGTACTGCTATATATATATATATATATATATATATATAATATACTGTATAATAATAACGGACATGGTGGACACTGTCAGCAGAATGCAGAACTAGTATGAAGAAAAAAAAAGCCACCACAGGTATACAATATAGATGGATGGATAGTATAGTATTATATTACTTATGGACGACGAGTGCACTGACGACACAGAGGTAGGTACAGCCGTGGCCTACCGTACTCTATATATATATATAATATACTGTATAATAATAACGGACCTGGTGGACACTGTCAGCAGACTGTTGAACTAGTATGAAGAAAAAAAAAGCCACCACAGGTATACAATGTAGATGGATGGATAGTATAGTATTATATTACTTATGGACGACGAGTGCACTGACGACACAGAGGTAGGTACAGCCGTGGCCTACCGTACTGCTATATATATATAATATACTGTATAATAATATCGGACCTGGTGGACACTGTCAGCAGACTGCTAAACTAGTATGAAGAAAAAAAAAGCCACCACAGGTATAAAATGTAGATGGATGGATAGTATAGTATTATATTACTTATGGACGACGAGTGCACTGACGACACAGAGGTAGGTACAGCCGTGGCCTACCGTACTGCTATATATATATATAATATACTGTATAATAATAACGGACCTGGTGGACACTGTCAGCAGACTGCAAAACTAGTATGAAGAAAAAAAAAGCCACCACAGGTATAAAATGTAGATGGATGGATAGTATAGTATTATATTACTTATGGATGACGAGTGCACTGACGACACAGAGGTAGGTACAGTCGTGGCCTACCGTACTGCTAATAGATATAATAAATATACTGTATAATAATAACGGACCTGGTGGACACTGTCAGCAGACTGCTAAACTAGTATGAAGAAAAAAAAAGCCACCACAGGAGTGTTTTTCAGGCAGACAAACGTATACTGGACTGGTGGTCACTGTCAGCAAAACTGTGCACTGTACTCCTGCTATAACTGCTCCCCAGTCCCCACAATTAGGCAGTGTGAGCAGTGCACTCAGCACAGATATATCATGCAGCAGTGCAGCACACTGAGTGAGCACAGATATGGTGGAGCGTTTTTTTCAGGCAGAGAAACAAAGGATTAAACTCACTGGTGGTATAATCAAAACCCAGCACTGTACTCCAACAGCTGCTCCCCGTCCCCAATCCTCCCCACAATTATAAGTCACTCAGTCTCTTTACTCTTTTCTTCTACTATAACGGAGAGGACGCCAGCCACGTCCTCTCCCTATCAATCTCAATGCACGTGTGAAAATGGCGGCGACGCGCGGCTCCTTATATAGAATCCGAATCTCGCGAGAATCCGACAGCGGGATGATGACGTTCGGGCGCGCTCGGGTTAACCGAGCAAGGCAGGAGGATCCGAGTCGCTCGGACCCGTGAAAAAAAAGGTGAAGTTCGGGCGGGTTCGGATCCCGAGGATCCGAACCCGCTCATCACTAATATATATAGTCAATAAGGGCAGCACAACAATAAATAAAGCATCACATTAATCTAGTGGTCCTACGGCCTGGACCCAATATTCAGTCAGCATGAGGCGGCACTCAGGATAGAAGATGCAGACACCAACAGATGCAATCAATTACATTACATCTGCTGGTGTCTGCGTCTTCTATCCTGAGTGCCGCCTCATGCTGACGGTATATATACATATGTGTGTTGTGACAAGAGCACTGGGATAGTGTTTGAGGGCAGGTATGTTTGTCCCAGGTTCTTGTCTTACATGTTTTAGAAAATGAAAACTTCTAGGAAAATGCTTTTGTTTTGTTAGAACCTTTTCAGTTTGCTGGATAAGGGCCCTGAGAGAGAGATAGGGCGAGTTCCAGACATTGGGCCCAGTTCGGATCTTTGGCCTCACAGAGGGCTAATCAGGGCTTTCAGCTGTGCAAGAGCCTTATAGGGCTCCTAGCCTGATTAGTGTGGGCAGACTGCCCGGGAAGACTGCAGGATCTCTGTAAGAGAAATACGCTTCCTTACACAAGTGAGCCTTTCAGGGTTGACTGAAAAACTCTGTTTTTGTTTAGAGACAGTTAGGAACGTCTTGTGTTTAGTTAGTGCCGGAGAGGCAAGGTATTTTCTTTTTTTTTTAACATCAATAGTTTTTATTGAATTTTATATTGAATGCAAAAAGCAAAAGAGGGGGGTACAGAAAAAAAAACCAGGGTGGGGAGGGATGTACACGTCAATAAAATGCAACTGACATATAAAACAGATAGCATAACACTAAGTAGGTATACAGGTATCCTAGACATGTTAACAGTTTGAAATGTGCATAGGTATTTCAATATGGATTCTCTACTCCTACTCTAGAAACCGGTGGGCATCGGTTGATAACATCATAAATGTAGTGTCTAGTAAGAAGGACCAGAGGGAAAAGTATGGGAGAGAGAGCACTCAGGAAGTAGAAGGTTCCTCATTCAGACTGAATTGTATAGGGGACGACTGCCCCGGGTGTGATATGTAGGTGGAGCCCTCCCCCACCGTGACGAATTCATGCCAATGGAACCATTTCACCATGGGAGAGGAAGCCGAGGAGGAGTAAGGCATACATTCGGTTTCCATAGAATAATGAAAATTAACTTTATGGAACACCTTTAGAACAGGTGGGATCGCCACCTGCTTCCAGGCTTGGGCCAGGGTTGCCCTTGCTGTGATACAGATGTGTCCCAGCAAGTACCTCTGAGAGGATGGTACCTCCAGGGGATACATATGTAGGAGAGCCAGATCTGGGGATGGGCTTAAAGATAGGCTTAGAACTTTATTTATTAGCGTAAATACTTCTGCCCAGAAAGTTTGGAGAAGGGGACATGACCAGAAAATATGGTATACATGCCCTATCTCTCCGCAACTTCTCCAGCATAGTGGTGAGCAGGAGGGCCAAAAGGTGTGCAGTCTGTCTGGGGTCAGATATAATCTATTCAGTAGTTTAACATGCATTTCCGAATGATTTAAACAGCGAGACATGCGAAATGTTAAACGGTATAATTTCTCCCATTGTGCCTCTGTTATGGGAATACCCAAGTCTCCCTCCCAGCGCCTCTGAGCGTTAGACTTTTGGTATGGGACTAATGAGATGAGTGTGTTGTACCAATAAGTTATATCTTTAGTTGATGAAGATAATGCTATGCGGGATCGGATAGACTGAGCCGAAGAGCTGGGGGGAGTTTGTACTGTAGGTAGGCTTTGAAACCAGTGTCTGATCTGGAAGTAGTGAAACAGTTCAGCACTTGGGAGGGAGAATTTATCTTGCAATTGGGCAAATGTAAGGAGGGCAGATCCGTCCAACAAGTCTCCAAGGGTATGAATATTACAAGCAGTCCACGTAGAGATATGTAAGTTGGGAATTAACTTACTCACTGCTTTAAGTGAAAGGGTTGTGTGGGGGGTAGTATTGCTCGGAAGTTTACTCATCAAATTATCCCATATTCGTAAGGAAGAAGCCGTAGAGGGAAGAACATTCAAACCATTTGGACGGAAGACTTTAGGGGTCCATAGCAAATCTGCTAAGGGGTATCCTATGCACCCGACCTCCTCAATGTGGGCCCAGAGGGGAGCGGGATTGGATATGTTCCAAGATTTCAATTGGGCAAGCACACATGCTTCCTGGTACATACTTAGGTCAGGCAATGCGAGGCCTCCTCTATGTCGGGGAAGAATCATTCTAGCGTGTGCCAGTTTTGGGGGGTGCGATTTCCATAGGTATTTCGTCAGAACTATTTTGCATTTATCGAGGTACGGTTTGGGAAAAGAGTAAGGTATAGTGCGAAATAAATACATGAGTTTGGGTAGTAAGGACATTTTAAAGGCGGATAAACGTCCCAGCCAGGATATCTCATACAGCAACCATGAGGATGTCAGGATCTGGAGAGTGAGTATCAGGGGGGGGAGGTTTAAATCGAACACAGCCGAGGAAGTAGGAGGGATATGTATCCCGAGGTATGTAAGTGAGTTGAGTTTCCAATTGTATGGATATTGAGATCGTAAAGTGGCCGTGAGTGTATCGGGTAATTGGACCGGCAAGGCTTCGGTTTTTGTTGTATTCAGTTTGTAGTATGATGCCTCACTGAAGTCGTGTAGTATGGAATGTAATTTCGGGAGAGAGGAGGAGGGATGAGATACAAAGAGGAGAACGTCGTCGGCAAAGAGGCACAATTTATGGGAGAGTCCGCCATGGGTCAGGCCTGGGAATGCAGCATCTGCTCTAATTTTAGCTGCCAGGGGTTCAATACCCAGAGCATATATCAACAGTGAGAGAGGGCAGCCCTGGCGGGTACCATTAGTGATTGGGAAGGCGTCCGACAGAAATCCGTTACTGAAGACTCTAGCTGACGGTAGGGTATATAATGCTAAGATTGACGCCAGAATCTGGGCCGAGAAACCAAATTTAACCAAAACAGTGCGCATATATAGCCAATTCAGTCTGTCGAACGCCTTCTCAGCATCCAATGAGAGTAATAAAAATCCCTCTGTGCCAGGGGCCCTATCTATCAGGTTAAAAACTCTGCGGGTATTGTCAGAGGCCTGTCTACCAGGCATAAACCCAGCTTGATCGGGGTGGATCAATAGCGGTAGATAAACACTAAGTCGGGATGCTATCAATTTAGCATATATCTTAACATCACTATTAAGTAATGCGATTGGTCTGTAGTTTTGACAGTGGGCAGGGTCTTTCCCAGGCTTGGGGATAGCTACTACCTGGGCCTCCAGCATTTCTTTAGGGAATGTAGCAGTATTAGTTATCTCGTTAAACAGAGCGGTCAATGTGGGGGAGAGGCGGTCTGCAAAGGAAGCGTAGAAGTCGTTAATAAACCCATCGGGGCCTGGGGCTTTATTCTTAGGGAGAGCTTTAATAGTGGATTCGACCTCCGTTACGGTCCAAGGAGCATTTAAGGCGTCTAGTTGGTCATGGGTTAGGGTAGGGAGATTAATAGAAGAAAGGAACGCTTGAATAGAGTCGGGGGTAGGCTGGAATGTAAGGGGGTCAGAATGTAAGTTATACAGTTTAGTATAATAGTCTGCAAATTGGTTAGCAATATCTAATGGGTTAGCAAGCTTAGCGCCTGTAGGGGAAAGGATGACTTTAATTCTGTTACGAGCTTGTTGGGCACGAAGTCTGCGTGCTAGCATTTTACCGGGTCTGTTACCTACTAAATAGAATTTCTGCCGTAGTCTATTGAGAGCTATTTGGGTTCTAAAAACCAAGAGTTTTTGTAATTGGCTGCGGATGTCAGCTAGTTCCTTACGTAAAAGACGAGAGGGGCGTAACTTATTCTTGTCTTCAGCTATTTTAAGTCTTTGTTCCAAGTCTAGTTGGAGTCTTTTGGCTTGCTTTTTAAGCGTTGCTCCAGCCTGAATAGCAGAGCCACGGACAACCGCTTTTAGCGCACACCAGTAATTTGGTAATGATGTGTCCGAAGGGGAATTGGTATCTGTATATAGGGATAGGCTGTCTGAGATAATCTTTTTGGCCAATGCGTCATGCAACAAGTGGGGAGATAGTCGCCATGGTCTGGGGGGGGCGGGGTCGGGTCCAATGTGCCACTTCCAAAATAACGGAGCATGGTCGGACCAGGTAATAGGTAGGATATCCACCCCACCAGATTCCTGCAAGGTCCATTTATCGCATAACACTAGGTCAATTCGTGAGTATGAATTGTGAACTGGTGAAAAGAACGTGTAGTCTCTGCCTGAGGGGTTGCTGATTCGCCAAATGTCATATAGGTCAAATTCCGCTATCACATTGCGCAGCGCTAGTGAGGGGCCAGAGCGGGTTTTAGGTGTAGTTGAAGAGGGCTGGGACGATTTATCTAGTTTGGGGTCTGGTACTAAGTTAAAGTCTCCTAGGAGGATTAGGGAGCCGACCCGGACCATCTGGATAAGTAAGCATAGCTTCCGAATAAAGGCCACTTGATTCGAGTTTGGTGCATACAGAGATACTATTGTGACGGATCTACCCTCCAAAATGCCCGTGAGAATTAAGTACCGGCCTGCTTTGTCTGCAATTTGTGAGTGGAGAGTAAAGGGGACACCCTCTCTAAACAGCAGAGCTACTCCATTTCTTTTAAAGGGTCCATTAGCGAAGAAACCAGTAGTGAACCTATGATCCTTCAATACTGGGGGGTTATGTGAGGAAAAGTGAGTTTCTTGTAGGGCGACTATATCGGCTTTATACTTGTGGAAGGAGGATAAGGCTAATCTACGTTTATTAGGGGAGTTTAAGCCCTTAACGTTCAATGAGAGAATACCAACCATACTTATTCAGTTAAAATATCATGCAAGTGACGGCATCCCATCCGGATGGGGGGGGGGGGGGGGGGATACAAAAATCAGGGAAACAGGGCGATGTGCATAGATATAGGAAAGCAAAAGGGGAAGAAAAGTAAATCGACCCAGTATATCGGGTCTGCATAGCTACTGCAGGGGGAAAATGAATGCAGTAGAAAAACGAGGGGTAGGCGGACTCTTCAATCCGCCCAGAGTCATTGAGAGATCAAACAGCTAATATATAAGGGGAATAACTGCATTTCTTCATCTAAACATATGTGGTACGGGGGATATAACTGCATATCAGAAAAACACAAATATAGCACAAGTGTACTGGCGTATCTTGCCAGCGGGGAGACCGCCGTCTGCTACATTTAGCGAATACTAGAAAGATAGGCCAGTAAACAGGTAAACAAGTAAACTGGGGCGAGAGTTGAGCGACCACATTTAAGTAGAAGAGTATGCGCTATAAGAATTAATAAGAACATGGTGTATCTCACCTAGAGGGTTTCGAGAGCCTTAAGGGCTACAATAGACAGAATATAATCTAGACGGTAAGTCTAACGAAATACGACAAGGCATTTTAGAACAATACATTAATTACGTAATGTAGTCACTCAGTGGACCATTCTGAGCGAGGAGGAGGACGTCTCTCATGTGAGGCTGGTAGTTTCACCGAGATGTCCCAGTCTTCAAGCAGCTTCACTCCGGCTTCCAGTTCTGATATAACATACGTAGAGCCGTCATAGAATACAATCAGCTTCACTGGGAAGCCCCACCGATAACGGATATCTTGGGCTCGGAGGGCGGTGGTAATCGGGGCTAGACTGCGTCTTTTAGAAAGGGTGATTGCGGAAAAATCCGGAAACAGTTGCAAGCCTCCTAGGGTATCAGAGTTCTCTGCCTCTCGGGTAGCTTGGAGAATACGTTCCTTAACGGTAAAGAAGTGCACCCGAAGTAGTGTATCTCTAGGTAAGGAGCTGGAGAGAAACCGAGGCTTAGGAAGGCGATGAATTCTGTCAATAAGCAGTTCCGCATCAGATGCTTCAGGTAGTAGTTTACGGAACAGGGCCATCGCGTATTTCGTCAGATCGGAGTTATCTACCGAATCGGGTATTCCACGTATTTTAATATTGTTCCGTCTGGAACGGTCTTCCATATCTGCCATTTTGTTTTTAACCATGTCCAGCTCGTTTTGTTGTTGGTCGTGAGCTGTTATGAGCTCATTATGTGACGTCACCAATTCTTCCAGTTTACGTTCTAGAGTGTCGGTTCTATCACCAATGGCTGTCAGCTCCTCCTTAACTTCCCGTATGGCAGCTGTGAGGTCACGAGTTAAGTCCGATTTGAAGGCCGACAGGACTTGGCAAAGGGTCTTCACGGTAAGGGGAGCGTCAGAGCTCGGGTCTACTCCCGACATTGAGAGCGAACTGGGCAGTTCGGATGTGTTCGGACTTTTCGTGGAGGGGGCCGACACTCTTCGAGGCGGCGGGGACGCCTGATGCTGTTTCCGAATCGGGAGAGATACCTGAGGAGGTAGCGTACCCTTTGCTTTTTTAGGTGCCATAGTGAGATAAAGGGAAAAGGAAAAAAGTAATTGAGAAAAATAAGTGTTCTGAGGATACTACAGCAGCTGGGTCCCTCTAGGTTGCTGTGTTATAAAGTATACAGGATGCTGTTTTTCAGACGTATTCCCATGTTAAACGGTAAGACTCTGGGCGGAGGTAGCGCATATTAGGGGTCACATCTTGCCGGGCTGTCTGAGTATATAGACGAGGGTTGCTTCAAGCTCGGTAATGATGGTAGAAAGTCTCCAGGCAGGGCTGAGAGTAGTGACAGATTAGTATGGTAAGGCACAATTAATTTGCAGAGCGTATTACAGAGGCTGCAATCAGCAGCTTATTATATGTCTTCAATAGGTAGAGGTGAATACAGCTATATAGCATGCAGGATAAGTGGGCTCAGAGGATGTCACAGAGCAGCTATGTAGTAACTCTGTGTTGAGCTGCCTGTGATCTCAGGAGCTGATAGGAGAAATCCAAGATGGCCGCCGCCAGAATCATCAGGCCAGAAACTTCACTACCTCTGGCTTTAACGTGCACAGAGAGGGAGCCAACTGTATATAGAAGGTACCTGAGGGTCTGGGGAGGGTCTCCGCCGCTCAGGCTGGGTGTTGTGAGCCCACAAGAGGTCCGCCGGGTCCCGCCGCGGCCGCGAACGGGTCCCGGAGCTCGGCGCCGGGCTGTCTCCAAAATCGAGGCCCCGGCTTCTGGAGGATGTGTAGGCCCCGATCTCGGAACTGCAAAATTCAGCTCCCAACGTTACCGGAGGTCACTCCGGGCAGCCCCCAGCAGGTAGCAGCTCACTGGGGGGGATCAGGAGCCAGCAGAGGCTAATATAGGGAGATTTTGGCTGTTTTGGGGATATATATTCAGGAGCTCCAGCCCAGCGTGACTGTTCAGGCCAGCGTCCAAGCCACGCCCCCAAGGTATTTTCTTTTGATGTTTGTTTTATTTTCAGTTATTTTTTTTTAATTCAATAACTTTTTATTGAGATTTTCAAGTTTGTAGAAATACAAATACAAAACAAACTGAAAATGCTGTAGCAAGTGCAGGTATACGTGGCAGAATACAGAATATACAACAAATATTGCAAATCAAGAGGACACATAACAAATGATTCAGTATAAGTAGACTGTCTCCCCATATCAAAGTACGCAGAGGCCCACAGGCGCCATGTGAGCCCATACATACTATCCACAGAATAAAATGGGGAGTACCTAGTCCCAAACACATGTGACCATAAAGACACATCATTGTTAAGTATAATCCAATAGGATATAAAACGTCTGCCAAACAGCCACAAAAAAATAAAACAAAACCCACAAAAAGAAACCACCCCTGTAACCCCCCCACCCTGTATAGCCTACCCCCAACTCAGGTATACTTGGATCCCTAAAACCCCATCCCCTGCTCTATCTACCCTAACTAGAACCCCCCCCCCACACACACACACGCACTTTATTCCAAAAGGATAATAGGACTCAAAACTAATAGGAGCAAGAAACTAATGACCTTAAGCTAGGCTAAGTCCGGCTCTCCTACAGAAGGATACAGCATTCCTCCCATATAGCATACTAAGCAGTATATAAACGCATAGCATAGATACTTAGATAGGAGAAGATTCAACCATATACAAAAAAAAAAAAAAAAAAAACAAATACAGGTAATAAAGATATACAAATAATAAAACAAAGATACTAATAACAAAGACGAGAATCAATCCGGCCAGGCCTCCATCGCGTGCAATATCACAGTATCAGTCTCGTCTCTGGTTATCCAAGGATAGACACGTCGGGGCACAAAGTACTTAAAGGATAAGTCCAGGAACCTCCCGCCAGCGCGGGGATGTTCCTAAAGGTATTTGAGGCATGGGAGTAACGGATCTGGAAATATCACCACCGGCAGCGAAGGTGTAGAACGGATCTTCAAAAAGCCCATAATGGAGTCCTGACACCCACGGACTGAGGCAATATCCATAACAGTTGGAATCACATCCCTCAGGAAGGAGAAATCCAGAAGCTGCGACGGGACGCCATGAGCGCAGACCACAGTGACAGAATGCAAAGGTACAGCTACCACATCTCCGAGCTTCGTAAGAAGCCTCTGCATAGAGGCAAGGATTGCTTGAAGGATTTGCTGCACAGAATTAGCCATCGGTAAGTTGTGATTTCAAGCCAAACAGGAGGCCCGTGGCAAGATGGCGGCGGCTATCACACCACCAGAGCCTACCAATAGACCTAGAGCGGGAGCCACCAGCCAGATGACCACAGCAGCAGGGAATAACAAGGAGACACAGCCACAGCAGTAGTATTGTCACACTGGAAAGACCGCATCCATCACCCAAAAGGTGTGGGAGCAGACAGGGGATCCGTGCTGCAGCCGAAGAGGACAGCAACAAGATGGCGGGAGCTCGCGCCCAGCACGCTTCAAACACAGCAGCAGACAGGCGTATGTCGAGGAGAAGCCACTTGCAGGTGTTACACACGATCCTGGAGAACACAGCCGGGAGACAACCAAGAGGCAGCACTCAGGTATGTATAATGTCCCCGAACAGCGGCAGGAGCTGGAGACGAGACACCAAGCCGCAGTGTGAGAAGGCCCGGCTGCAGAGATCTCTGTAAAACTGACAAAAGGCACCACACAGGATCCTTCCCCGGAGCTCCTGGTGATCAGCAGACAATACACCACTGCAGAACCTAATCCAGGGGAGAAAACAGCTACAAAAACAGGATATATTCAAGGATATGAACGGGAGAGCCGGCAAAAGCTCCCTTCACCTAGCTACTCCAGGCCACGCCCCCCATTTTCTGTTTAATAAAACTGGTTGTGGCCAGTTGCACCATAAAAACTGGACTTGTATGATTTCTCAGCTGCTGCCTGCTGCCATCTACCCCAAGAAACGGGATCTGGTTCCCCTACAGTGTTACAACTTGGTGGAGAATGCGAGCATTCCGTTCTGCACATAAGTGAAAGCAGCAGCTTTATGAGGCCTGCAGAAAACGGTGGTTTATGCAGATACAGCCCAGTGTGAAGTTGCTGAGACTCACCCCTGAGGATTTGATATATGTCCTGGGTGAAAGCAGCTACAAAGCCGCCTGAAAAATCTGTCGACATGGAGGAACTGCTTAAATCCTTGCTGCAAGCTACAGCAGCTCAGCAGGAGGCCAACAGACAGCAGCAGGTGGCAATGGAGGAAAATAGGAGACAGCAGCAGGTGGCTATTGACGAACTTTACAGGCAACAGCATCAGGATAGAGAGGCCTTAACAGAAGTGGTGCAGAGCCTTGCAGCCCGGATTGGAGATGTGGCCGTCAGTGCTCCGACCAGCTCTAGTTCTATACGGGCCAGTCACTTCCTGCAGAAAATGACAGAGGCTGATGATGTGAAGGCCTACCTGACCACGTTTGAAGGACTGCCGAGCGTGAGAACTGGCCAAAAGCACAGTGGGCCAGTCTGCTGGCACCTTTTCTGTCAGGTGAGCCCCAAAAAGCGTACTTTGATTTAAGCCCTGCTGAGGCTCCGGACTATGATAAACTAAAGACTGACCCGCCTGGGAGTCACGCTGTCAGTACGAGCACAACGGGTGCACCGTTGGGTGTACGCCATGGAGAAACCTCCTCGCTCCCAGATGCACGACCTTATTCAGCTAACAAAAAAATGGTTACAGCCAGAGACATTAACTGGTCCCCAGATGGTTGAAAGAGTCGTCATGGACCGCTATTTGAGATCTTTGCCCGTGGTCCTGCACAAGTGGGTGAGCCATGGAAACCCGGATACTGCTGACCAATTAGTAAACATGGTAGAGAAGTATTTGGCGGCCGAGGAATTACTGATGACCACCCAGCAACCCATAGATCCCCGACAGCGCACTTCCGTAAAGACTGGTAAGACTTTTCCGTGGGAAAACGTTGCTGGGCTGTTAAGAGAACGCAAGGCTGGAGAGACTGTAAACACTGGCCCTGGAGACAGGCCAGTGGGGCTAGAAAGGTCTATGCTGCCCAAACGGGTTGATAATCGTGTGGTTAAATGTTTTAGGTGTGGTATGCCAGGTCATGTTATTGCCAATTGCTTAGTCACGCAAGAACCCATTCAATGTGATGCTGCCTTTGAATGTCGCAGAATGTCTTTCTTTACTATGTTAGCCTGTACTGTGGTACCTTCACCTGAGCTGGAAAAACAAATGTGTGACGTGTTCTTAGAAGGTAACCGGGTAGAGGCCTTGCTAGATTCAGGAAGTTTAGTTACCCTCGTGAAAGCTGGGTTAGTGAACCCCTTAAAGGTCCAGCAAATACCTTTTGGGGTAACTTGCATACATGGGGATACCCAACATTGGGGTAAATTTACTAAGGTGGGAGATTTTTAGAACTGGTGATGTTGCCCATAGCAACCAATCAGATTATATCTATTATCTGCTAGAAGCAGCTAGATAAATGGTAAGTAGAATCTGATTGGTTGCCATGGGCAACATCACCAGTTCTAAAAATCTCCCATCTTAGTAAATTTACCCCATTTTGTCACTGCTGAAGTGAATATAGAAACTTGTTGTGGGTCAGCAATTGTTAAAGTAGGACTGGTCCCCACCTTGGTGCATGAGGCCATAATAGGGAGGGATTTTCCTCATTTATGGAAACTGTGGGAATCACGTTTATCAACAGATGTGAGAAGTAAAGAGCCAGTTGATAATCACGGTGATTTTAAGGATGTACGTGTGTCTTCGGAACTTTCTGACCCTTTGCCTTTTGCTAGTTTGGCTGGGGAAGTGACAGATGGGGAGTCCAGTGAGGGCCCTCTTGCTGGAAACAGAGACATAGTAGTTAGAACTGAAAGCGTGCCTGACCTGGAGGTAAAGAAGGATCTGTTTGCATCTGAACAGTTAAAGGATCCTACCTTAATAAAGGCTAGAGAGAATGTTATGATTGTTAATGGGGAACCTGTGGTACCAGGTGATAGGGTTATGTATCCCCACATGGCCATCTGTAATGAGCTCTTGTACCACATTGTCAAAAGGGGTGAGGATGTGGTGGAACAGCTGGTAGTTCCCCAGCCTTATCGGAGAACGGTACTAGATTTAGCTCATAGTCACGTTACAGCAGGACATTTAGGGGCAGAAAAAACCACTGAAAGAGGTATACAAAGGTTCTTTTGGCCAGGGGTTTATAAAGAAGTGTCTGAATATTGTTCTTCCTGTCCTGAATGCCAGTATCATGCCCCTAGACCCCATTTCAGGAGCCCACTAGTTCCCATGCCTATTATAGAGGTCCCGTTTGACAGAATAGCCATGGATCTCGTGGGGCCCTTGTTAAAGTCCGCTCGGGGCCATCAGTATATCCTGGTAATAATGGACTATGCCACTCGATATACTGAGGCTGTCCCTTTACGCACTATCACAACCAAGGCGATAGCTAGGGAGCTGGTGCAGGTTTTTAGTAGAGTGGGAATACCAAAAGAAATTTTGACTGACCAAGGTACTCCATTTAAGTCAAGGATCATGAAAGAATTGTGCAAATTATTTAAGGTCACTCACCTCAGGACGTCCATCTACCATCCCCAAACTTGGTGGAAAGGTTTAACAAAACATTAAAAAGTATGTTAAAAAAGGTTGTTGATAGAGATGGGAAAAACTGGGATTATTTGTTGCCCTACTTCAGGCATTCCCAACCGCGGTCCTCAAGGCACACCAACAGTGCAGGTTTTAGTGATATCCAGGCTTCAGCACAGATGGTTAAATCAAAATAACTGAGGTGCTAATTAAGTCACCTGTGTCCAAGCCTGGATATCACTAAAACCAGGACTGTTAGTGTGCCTTGAGGACCGCGGTTGGGAAACACTGCCCTACTTGTTAATGGCCATCAGAGAAGTTCCTCAGTCCTCTACAGGGTTTTCTCCATTTGATTTGTTGTATGGTAGACACCCCAGAGGTCTGTTGGACATTGCCAAAGAGACGGGGGAAGGACAGCCCACTCCTTATAGAAGCGTTATTGAACATGTAACACAAATGCAGGATAGGATTGCAGCCGTGGTACCTATTGTCAGAGAGCACATGGAACAGGCCCAAAGTGCTCAACGGGGTATATAACCGGAGTGCCAAGATATACGGGAATTTGCTCCTGGAGATAGAGTTCTTGTTTTGGTACCCACTGTGGAAAGCAAATTCCTAGCTAAGTGGCAGGGTCCATTTGAGATTAGGGAAAAAGTGAATGAGGTTAATTACAAAGTATACCAACCGGGAAAGAGAAAACCTGAACAAATCTACCATGTTAACTTAATCAAACCCTGGAGAGATAGGTTGTTTCTGTCAGCGGAGCCTTGCCCTTCGGTGTCTTCACCTCGGTTGCTTCCTGCAGTAAAGGTGTCAGAGACATTATCAGCTGATCAGAACAATCAGGTTAAAGAATTTCTCATCCAAAATAGGGAGATATTTTCAGAGCTGCCTGGCCGAACGACTATAATAAAACATGACATTGTCACAGAACCAGGGGTCAGGGTCCATTTAAAGACATATAGGATTCCTGAAGCTCGGCGAGAAGCTGTTTCTAAAGAAGTTAAAAACATGTTAGAACTTGGAGTCATAGAGGAATCTAACAGTGAGTGGTCCAGTCCCATAATTCTCATCCCGTAGCCAGATGGTAGCATACGCTTCTGTAATGACTTTCGTAAGTTAAATGAGGTGTCCAAATTTGACGCATACCCCATGCCCAGTGTGGATGAGCTTATAGAAAGGCTGGGAACAGCCAGGTTTCTCACTACGTTGGACCTGACCAAAGGTTACTGGCAAATACCTTTATCTGATAGCGCAAAAGAAAAAACAGCCTTTTCGGTTCCGGAGGGGCTATACCAGTATAAGATGTTACCCTTTGGGTTGCATGGGGCTCCAGCAACCTTTCAACGGGCAATGGATAAAATTTTGATGCCCCATAGAAAATATGCAGCTGCCTATTTGGATGATGTGGTAATTCACAGTACAGACTGGGGGTCCCATTTGGGTAAAGTACAAGCAGTACTGGACTCAATCAGACAAGCAGGGTTAACTGCTAACCAAAGAAGTGCTGCCTCGCAATGGAGGAGGTCAAATACTTGGGCTTCACCATAGGCAGAGGTCTGATTAGGCCCCAATTGAATAAAATTGATGCTTTTCAAAACTGGCCTCGTCCAGTGAATAAAAAACAGGTAAGGGCTTTTTTGGGAATAACTGGGTACTATAGACAGTTTATTCCCAATTTTGCGACTACAGCAGTGCCGTTGTCAGACCTTACCAAAGGAAAGCAGTCAAATATGGTGAAATGGAACCCTGATGCCGAAAAAGCGTTCCAAGCATTAAAAGTGGCTTTGTGTTCACAACCTGTATTGATAACACCAGATTTTTCAAAAGAATTTGTTGTACAGACGGAAGCCTCAGAGGTAGGCATAGGGGCCGTGTTGTCCCAAACCAGAGATGGGGACGAACACCCTATCATTTATTTGAGTAGGAAAGTCAATGAGCATGAAAAAATGTATGCTATTGTGGAAAAGGAGGCTTTGGCCATTAAGTGGGCATAAGATATCTTGAGATATTACCTCTTGGGTAGACAGTTCAGACTAGTGACAGATCACGCCCCTTTAAAATGGATGTATGTAAATAGAGGTCAGAATGCTCGTGTAACTAGATGGTTTCTAGCGCTGCAAGATTTTAAGTTTACTGTTGAACATAGACCGGGTACACAATTGGCCAACGCAGATGCGTTGTCCCGCATCTTCTGTTTGGGGGCTACAAGTGTTCCGGCCCCTAGGTCGAAACAGGGGAGGGGGATATGTTACAAGAACACTGGGATAGTGTTTAAGGGCAGGTATGTTTGTCCCAGGTTCTTGTCTTACATGTTTTAGAAAATGAAAACTTCTAGGAAAATGCTTTTGTTTTGTTAGAACCTTTTCAGTTTGCTGGAAAAGCTGGATAAGGGCCCTGAGAGAGAGATAGGGCGAGTTCCAGACATTGGACCCAGTTCGGATCTTTGGCCTCACAGAGGGCTAATCAGGGCTTTCAGCTGTGCAAGAGCCTTATAGGGCTCCTAGCTTGATTAGTGTGGGCAGACTGCCCGGGAAGACTGCAGGATCTCTGTGAGAAAAATACGCTTCCTTACACAAGTGAGCCTTTCAGGGTTGACTGAAAAACTCTGTGTTTTTGTTTAGAGACAGTTAGGAACGTCTTGTGTTTAGTTAGTGCCGGACAGGCAAGGTATTTTCTTTTGATGTTTGTTTTATTTTCTGTTTAATAAAACTGGTTGTGGCCAGTTGCACCATAAAAACTGGACTTGTATGATTTCTCAACTGCTGCCATCTACCCCAAGAAACGGGATCCGGTTCCCCTACAGTTTTACAACGTAAATCATATATATATATATATATATATATATATATATATATATAGTGGTCGAAGTGGAAATTTGTAAGTGGGGGTATGCAAGAGTCAAGGACACAGTTATGTGCGTGTGCTCGAGAAAATGGGGCATGGTCATCCAAAAGGGGGGGTGTCCAGTGTAGTAGAACCCCTTATACTATCTAGTACTGGTGCCCCTTTCACATTATAGCACATGGTACAAGCCGAAATTCACATTATAGCACACGGTACGAGCCGAAATTCACATTGTAGCACACTGAATGAGCCGGAATTCACATTGTATCACACTGAATGAGCCGACAGTCACATTATAGAACACTGAATGAGCCGAAATTCACATTGTAGCACACTGAATGAGCCGAAATTCACATTGTAGCACACTGAATGAGCCAAAATTCACATTATAGCACAGTGAATGAGCCGAAATTCACATTGTAGCACACTGAATGAGCCGAAATTCACATTGTAGCACACTGAATGAGCAGAAATTCACATTATAAACACACTGAATGAGCTGAAATTCACAATGTAGCACACTGAATGAGCCGAAATTCACATTGTAGCACACTGAATGAGCCGAAATTCACATTGTAGCACACTGAATGAGCAGAAATTCACATTATAAACACACTGAATGAACTGAAATTCACATTGTAGCACACTGAATGAGCCGAAATTCACATTGTAGCACACTGAATGAGCCGAAATTCACATTATAGCACACTGAATGAGCCAAAATTCACATTATAGCACACTGAATGAGCCAAAATTCACATTATAGCACACTGAATGAGCTGAAATTGTGACAGCAGAGAGAGAGAGAGAGTGACGACAGGGAGAGAGAGTGACAACAGTGACAGCTGGGAGAGAGTATCAGTAGGGACAGGGACAGTAACGACAGGGAGAGAGGGTGACAGCAGGGGAACATTACCTGACTCATTTGTTGTGGCTGAGCGGCTGGTGGCTGGCAGATGGTGAGCGGCTGGCGGTGGTGAGCGGCTGGCGGTGGTGAGCGGCGTACGGCTGTGAGCTAGTACAGCGCTCTACACAGCTGCCGGCAGCCAAGCAGAGACGGGAGCAACATCAGTGATCGCGCGGAGCAAAAAAAATTGTGGGTCCCTGGGACCCCTCACTATAGAAAATTGGGGTCACACTTCACCATTTCTGGGTCCCATAACATATTATTTGCGTGTGTGTGTGTGGGGGGGGGAGGGAAGGGGTCATGCAGATGTTGGGGCAGTGCTGAGGATAGGGTGGGGGTAAGGGTAGATAGTGGCTGGGGCAGTACTGGAGGGCAAGGAGGGGGTTAGAGGCAGGTAACACTGAGTGGTAGGGAGATGGTAAGGGTGGATAGTAGTTAGGGCACTATTGGGGGCAAGGAGGTTTATTGGGACAGGCAGTACTGGGGGAGTAGGAAGGGTATTAAATAGCTGGGGCAAGGGGAGATAGGCAGTACTATGGAAAGTGCCTGGGGGGTAGGGGTATATAACTGGGGCAGTAATTGGGAAAAGAGGGGGTTAAAGACAGCTAGTACTATGGTCAGTGCTGGGGAGTCGGGGTAGATGGCAGTTAGGGCAAGGAGAGGGTTAGGGGCAGGCAGTGCTGGAGAATAGAGAGGGGGTAAGGGTAGATGGCAGATTGGGCAGTACTGGGACACAGAGCACGCAGATACCCGCCACCACCACCACGGGAACAATAAGAACACCTGCTACTTACACCCGCCAGAGAGATGAGCGTCTCCTCTCTTCTCCCCCCCCCCCCCCCCCCCCACAGCCACAGGGACACTGAGCACACAGCCAGCTGCAACTCTCCCCCACTGAAGCCGAGCACTGAGCATCCGGACCAACGGTCCCCCGGCCGCCTACCAGACACGGGGACACTGAGCAGGATGCCATTTACCCCCGCAGGAGCCGAGCGATGAGCATTCGGCCTCGCGTCCTCTCCAAACCTCCCTGCGCACCAGCAACGGGAACACTGCAAACCACAACCCCATCGCTGCGGGAACATCCAGTCCAATCCAGCCGGGCTGCCGTGGAGCGCATCCCAGGGACCCGCCCTTCCGCTGCGAGGTGTGACGGATCTGCCGTTAGTGGAAGAAGTCCTTTCCTCCCTGGGTGAAGGTGCCGCCCCTGGTCATCGGGGCGGGTAAGAGAAGGGAGGGTGAGTGAACGACGCAGCAGTGAAGGAGTGGTGAGCAGAGAGCGGTGGCCTTACATATATATATTTTTTTAATGTTGCTTTACTCAGCACCGCCCTTCAAGTGCCGGTGCCCATAGGCAGCTGCCTAGTGGTAGCGCCGGCCCTGATTAAAGTGCATATATTCCTTTATAGTGTTTAAAATTAATTAGTGCTCATTTAAACTTAATTTATTACTTATTAAAGTGCATATATTCCTTTATTGTGTTTAAATTTAATTAGTGCTCATTTAAACTTAGTAATGTTCAACATTTTAAATATACTATAAACTATCCATTAAACTATTTTATAGTAATTAGTGCTAGTGCAGAATTGAACATTAACCTTCTGGTGGAAGTCCTTTCTCCTGTTCCTTTCACTCCAGCAGTCTTTTAGGCAATGAAGGTTGGGTCTCAAGGCTGCTCTATTTATACCTCTTTCCCTCATATGTCACTACCTGTCTTTATTTTACTATGGAGCTTCAATTATTGCTCTAAAACATAACTTTGTCTTCATGATTATACTTGTATACTCTCTTATATCTAATCTATATATATATATATATATATATATATGCAGTGAAAGGGGTGGTGTCTAAGGGAGCTGAACCCAATGATATCTTCCAGAATTTGACCACAAATCACTTTAAAATAATCTTTTAATATATTTATATAAAAGTATTCAACAATCACAGTTAATAACAAATTGCTGACATAATCAAAATGCAGACATCAGATATGGACACCATATATTGCGGACAATTGGTAAGTCCAATGTGGTTTTCTTAATTATTACATATCCGATGTTTTTATATCCGAACCAGAAACCCGACGTGTTTCGTCCAACTGTACTTCATCAGGGGCTCAATATCAAAAACAAGTTGGAAGAACATAAAGGAATAGATGACCAATTAATGATCGTATTAATCCCACATCAGTAAAACATGCTTTGCAATAACAGATGTAATAAAGAATGAGCTGATTCCACAGCAAGGTTTGTATTGAATATGCTCAGCAGGAAGAGTGGCTTCTCCTAGACAGCAGTATGCCACTCTTCCTGCTGAGCATATTCAATACAAACCCATTAAAGGGGTGTGAACTGGCTCCTCCCTCTATGCCCCTCCTCCAGACTCCAGTTTTGAATCTGTGCCCAGTGAGACTGGATGCACACTGAGGAGCTCTCCAGAGTTTCTCAGAAAAAATACTTTTTGTTAGGTTTATTATTTTCAGGGAGACCTGCTGGCAACAGGCTCCCTGCATCGTGGGACTGAGGGGAGAGAAGCAGACCTACTTCTGTGAGTTTCAGGGCTCTGCTTCTTAGGCTACTGGACACCATTAGCTCCAGAGGGTCTGATTGCTAGGTACGCCTAGATGCTCGTTCCCGGAGCCGCGCCGTCAACCCCCTTGCAGAGCCAGTAGTCAGAAGCCGGGTGAGTAGAAGAAGATCAGAAGACTTCAGTGACGGCAGAAGATTTCAGTGACAGCTTTTGAGGTGCCGCGCTGCGCGCCATGCTCCCATATACAAAATGGCACTGCAGGGTGCAAAACGGGGGGGGGGGGGCACAAGTGACTTGGTGCTATTTTATTGAATTTAAAAGCGCTAACAGGTCTGGGCAGTACATTACACGCTTCAGAACCCGGATTGGCGCTGGGTTGTGAGCTGACAGAACTCCCTCTTTGTTTCTCTAACAGGCTTTGCTCTGGGTCTGTCCCCTATAGCCCCAGTATGGTTGTGGGTGTCGGTACGTGTGTGTCGACATTTCTGAGGCTGAGTGCTCTTCCCAGAAGGAGGCTGGAGTGGGTACAGAAAAGGCTGTGGGAGTGACCGTGTCGGCACCGCTGACGGCTGAATTGGTAAATATGTTGAGTGTTTTGAATGCAAATGTGGCTCGGTTGACTAAGAGATTAGATAAATCTGAGTCTAAGAACCAGACATGGAGAAAATCCATGGAGGATGCGTTGTCGCAAGCTCAGACCCCTTCGGGGTCACAGAAACGTGCATTTACCCAGATAGCAGATACAGATACCGACACGGACTCTGATTCCAGTGTCGACTATAGTGATGCCAGATTGAATCCTAAACTGGCTAAGAGCATTCAGTAAATGATTGTGGCGATAAAAGACGTATTACATATCACGGAGGACCCTGCTGTTCCTGATACAAGGGTCTGTATGTTTAAAGGAAAGAATCCTGAGGTAACGTTTCCTCCCTCTCATGAACTGAACGCTCTTTTCGAAAAAGCTTGGGAAAATCCTCAACTGAGTTTGCAAGGAAACATTAAGAAGCGCTAATAATATATGTATCCAAAATATTTTTTAATATTGCTTAGAACCATAAAAACAAAGTATCAATGTTCAACCAGATAAATAAATGTAAGCAAGCTATACTGATTATACATTTTTATTGTTGCTACTATACAATCTTGTTACCATTTATTTATCTGGTTGAACATTGATACTTTGTTTTTATGGTTCTAAGCAATATTAAAACATATTTTGGATACATATATTATTAGCGCTTCTTAATGTTTCCTTGGAAACTCAGTAGGGAATTTTTCTGTGTAAGGCATCCAGTTGCCATATAGGAGCCGCTGTTTTTAACTAAACATTCTAAGAGGTGCATTTTAGAAATTTAAAGTATACATTATGTTAGCGCCTGATTTAGTAGGTTTACTATATCTTGCACTCCATTGGGAAAATCCTGACAAGAAGGTACAGGTTTCCAAAAGAATTCCGGTGGCATATCTGTTCCCCTCTGGGGACAGGGAAAAGTGGGAGTCAACCCCCACAGTGGACAAAGCTCTATCGCGTCTGTCCAAAAAGGTAGCGCTTCCGTCTCCTGGCACGGCAGCCCTAAAGGATCCTGCGGATCGTAAGCAGGAAAATACACTAAAATCCATTAATGTCACTACAGGTTTGCTGCTCAGGCCTGTCATTGCTTCGGCATGGGTGAGTAGCGCTATTAAAAAGTGGGCAGATAACTTGTCTAGATACCCTGGACAGGGATAGCGTGCTTTTGACTCTGTGTCATATCAGGGACGCTGCAGCATATTTAAATGAAGCTGCAAGGGATATTGGCCTTTTGGGATCAAGGGCCAATGCCATGGCAGTCTCAGCTAGGAGGGCATTGTGGATTCATCAATGGAATGCTGATGCTGACTCTAAGAAGACTATGGAGTCTCTACCGTTTAACGGTAGTGTTTTGTTTGGTGACGGCCTCACTATCCTGGTATCTACGGCTACCGCGGGTAAGTCATCATTTTTACCTTATGTTCCTGCACAACAAAAGAAAACGCCCCACTATCAGATGCAGTCCTTTCGGCCCAATAAATACAAAAAAGGACGAGGGTCCTCCTTTCTTGCTGCGAGAGGAAGGGGAAAGAGGTCACAGGCTGTGGCAAGTTCCCAAGAACACAACTCCTCTCCGGTTCTACCAAATCCACCGCAGGACGCTGGGGCTCCTCTGCGGGAGTCCGCACCAGTGGGGGCACGTCTCAAACTCTTCAGTCAGGTCTAGGTTCACTCGGCTTTGGATCCTTAGATATTAGAAATAGTAACCCAAGGGTACAAATTAGAGTTTCAAGACGTGCCCCCTTGCCAGCTTCTCTTCCAGAAAGGGAGGTAGTAAGCGCTGCAATACTAAAACTGTGTCAAAATCAAGTCATTGTCACGGTACCCCCGTCACAACAGGGGGAAGGCTTTTATTTGAGCCTGTTCGTGGTCCCGAAGCCGGATGGCTCAGTCAGACCGATTCTGAACCTAAAATCCCTCAATTTCTATCTAAAAAAATTCAATATCAAGACGGAATCTCTCCGAGCAGTAATCTCCAGTGTCGAGGAGGGGAATTTTATGGTGTCAGTCGACATAAAAGATGCCTAATACACATCCCCATATATCCTTCACATCAGGCTCCACATAAGGTTTGCTGTTCAGGATTGTCATTACCAATTTCAGACGTTGCCATTTGGTCTGTCCATGGCTCCGAGGATTTTCACCAAGGTTATGGCGGAAATGATGGTTCTCCTGCGCAAGCAGTGTATCACAATTATCCCATACTTGGACGTTCTCCTCATAAAGGCGAGATCCAAGGAACAATTGCTGAAAAATGTTGTGCTCTCACTGACGATTCTGCAACAACATGGTTGGCTCCAAAACTTGCCAAAATCACAGTTGGTTCCGACAACATGGCTGTCGTTCCTGGGTACGATTCTGGATACAGAATTACAGAGAGTTTTTCTTCCAGAGGAAAAAGCTCTGGAAATACAGAACATGGTGAAACAGATTCTGAAACCGGAAAGAGTGTTGATTCTTCAATGCACTCGATTGCTGGGGAAGATGGTGGCGGCCTACGATGCCATTCAGTTTGGCAGGTTCCATGCCAGAGTGTTTCAGTGGGACCTGCTGGACAAGTGATCCGGGTCTCACCTGGACATGCACCGGAAAACAATCCTATCTTCCAGGACCAGAATCTCCCTTCTGTGGTGGCTGCACGGTTCTCACCTCCTGGAGGGACGCAGGTTTGGAATTCAGGATTGGATCCTGGTGAACACAGATACAAGTCTTCAAGGCTGGGGAGTAGTCACACAGGGGAGAAATTTTCAGGGAAAATGGTCAAGCCAGGAAGCTTGTCTGCACTTAAACATTCTGGACTTAAGGGCCATTTACAACGGTTTTCTGCAAGCGAAACATCTTCGCGGTCTGCCCGTCTTGATTCAGTCAGACAACATAACAGTAGTGGCATACATAAACCGCCAGGGTGGAACAAAGAGCAGAGCGGTGATGGCGGGGTCCACGAAAGTTCTTCGCTGGGCGGAGAGACATGCAAGTGCTCTGTCAGCAGTCTTCATTCCAGGAGTGGACAACTGGGAAGCAGACTTCCTTAGCAGACACGATCTCCATCCAGGAGAGTGGGGTCTTCATCAAGAGGTCTTCGCAGAAGTGACAAGTCGTTGGGGAGCTCCTCAAATAGACATGATGGCGTTTCGCCTCAACCAGAAACTTCAGAGATATTGTTCCAGGTCAAGGGACCCTCAAGCAATAGCGGTGGACGCCCTAGTGACACCGTGGGTGTTTCCGTCGGTCTATGTGTTCCCTCCACTTCCACTCATTCCAAAGGTGATAAAGATTATAAGAAGAACATGGGTTCAGGCAATACTCATTGTTCCAGACTGGTCAAAGAGGGCCTGGAATCCAGATCTTCAGGAGTTGCTCATAGAAGATCCCAGGCCTCTTCCTCTGCGGGAGGACCTGTTGCAACAAGGACCATTGCGTGTATCAAGACATACTGCGGCTGCAGTGAAGTCATTCCCACACTTCTTCAGGCTAGAAAAGTAGTAACGGCAAAGCATTACCACTGTATTGGAGGAAATATGTGTCTTGGTGTAAATCCAAGAAGGCTCCTATGGAGGATTTTCAGCTGGGGCGTTTGCTCCATTTTTTGCAAGCAGGTGTGGATGCGGGCCTAAAGTTGGGCTCCATTAAAGTACTAATTTTGGCCTTATCAATCTTCTTTCAGAAAGAATTGGCCTCCCTTCCAGAAGTTCAGACATTTGTGAAAGCCGTGCTGCACATCCAACATCCATTTGTGCCCCCTGTGGCACAGTGGGATCTTAATGTGGTATTGCAGTTCCTGCAATCTCAATGGTTTGAACCTTTACGTAAGGTTGAGTTAAAATTCCTTACTTGGAAAGTAGTCATATTATTGGCCTTGGCATCCGCAAGGCGGGTATCTGAATTGGCAGCTTTGTCTCACAAAAGCCCCTATTTAATCTTCCATGCTGATAGAGCGGAGTTGAGAACTCGTCAGCAATTTCTGCCAAAAGTGGTTTCATAATTTCACGCAAATCAGCCTATTGTGGTGCCAGTGGCTACTGACGCCTTGGCAGAATCGAAGTCTCTCGATGTGGTCAGGGCTTTGAAAATCTATGGCGCCAGAATGGCTCCTCTTAGGAAAACAGAGGCTCTGTTTGTCCTGTGTGCTCCCAACAATATTGGGGCTCCTGCTTCCAAGCAGACTATTGCGCGCTGGATCTGTAATACGATTCAGCAGGCTCATTCTACGGCAGGATTGCCGTTACCGAAATCGGTGAAAGCCCATTCTACCAGAAAAATGGGCACATCCTGGGCGGCTGCCCGAGGAGTTTCGGCATTACAGCTTTGCCGAGTTTCGACTTGGTCGGGATCAAACACCTTTGCGAAGTTTTACAAGTTTGATATCCTGGCCGAGGAGGACCTCTTGTTTGGTCAATCGGTGCTGCAGAGTCATTCGCACTCTCCCGCCCGTTCTAGAGCTTTGGTATAAACCCCATGGTTCTTGAAGCATCCCCAGCATCCTCTAGGACGTATGAGAAAATAGGATTTTAATACCTACCGGTAAATCCTTTTCTCTTAGTCCGTGCGGGCTGTATCTGCAGTTTGGTTCTGGTTACACTCATGTTGAGTTAAGTTCAGTCAGTCTGTGGCTGATGTTGTTCATGCCGTTGCATGCGTTGTTGTTGAATGCCATGTTGTATGGTGTGTTTGAGGTGTGAGCTGGTATGTATCTCACCTTAGTTTTAAAAATTAAATAAATCCTTTTCCTCGAAATGTCCATCTCCCTGGGCACAGTTCCTATAACTGGAGTCTGGAGGAGGGGCATAGAGGGAGGAGCCAGTTCACACCCCTTTTAAAGTCTTAAAGTGCCCATGTCTCCTGCGGATCCCGTCTATACTTCCATGGTATTTTTTAAATCATAATGACAACAGAAACTACCCAAATGACCCCGATCAAAAGTTTACATTCCCTGGAGATTTTGGCCTGATAACATGCACACAAGTTGACACAAACGGGTTTGAATGGCTTCTAAAGGTAACCATGGTCACCTGTGATCTGTTTGCTTGTAATCAGTGTGTGTGTATAAAAGGTCAGTGAGTTTCTGGACTCCTGAAAGACCCTTGCATCTTTCATCCAGTGCTGCACTGACGTGTCTGGATTCTGAGTAATGGGGAAAGCAAAAGAATTGTCAAAGGATCTGCGGGAAAAGGTATTTGAACTGTATAAAACAGGAAAGGGATATAAAAAGATATCCAAGCAATTGAGAATGCCAATCAGCAGTATTCAAACTCTAATTAAGAAGTGGAAAATGAGGGATTCTGTGGAAACTGTCAGGTTCGGTTTTGCTTGTGTCCCCGGAGGGGGCGCTAGTGGGTCAGTGGAGGTAGGATGGAAGAAGTGAGGAGGCTGGATTGGGTTTCTGCGCATGTGCGCAATGATGTTTTATTAAATGAAAAGTTAAACAGTAAGGCAGCAGGAATACTTGCAGAAATAAACAATAAGGAATGCAAATGGTTATGGTGCAGCGTGGAAGCTGAGAGTCTATGGAAAAAGCAATATGACTGTGTAGTTGATTATTATACTGGTATGGGAACCAGAGTTGTTTAAAACGTGGAGCCAGCAGAGATGGTGATATTGGTAGCAAACCTGGTAGTAGGTGCAGGAGACTTGGTGTAGAGTTCACAGTGCAGTTGGTAAAGCACAGGCAGCTTGCAGGCTGATTCACAGGTGAGGTGATGGAATGCACCTGGAGAGAGAGTCTCTACTGCTGAGGGCTGGAGCACACTGTAGCTGTAGAAGGTGTGGAGCCAGGTAACAAACGCAGGGATTGCTGGTGCTTGTAGTTCCACGGAGATATCGGAACAGACAGGAAGGTAACCAGGAACACGGAGAAACAGGAGAGCGGATCCAGACACATGGGTCGCAGGAGTGACACAAAGTTCAGGACAACCACAGACACACCCTGCAGCTCCTGATATACCCCCTGGTCTGCAGGCATTGGCTGGAGTAGAACGAGTAGGTGCGGCCAAGCTCCGGATTGGCTGCCGCACTCAGACTGAGGGAAACTGTCATGGCGGTGCCCATGCCGCGGCCCGGCAGGAACGCAGCGTGCTCACACGCCTGCTGACAACAGGAGCGTTCCTAGGCCCAGGATGACATCCGGCGACAGGGAGACGGGTGACAGCAAAACGTAGGGACCCCGGACGGAGTCCGCACCGACGGACAGATGCAGCTGTGGTGAGTCGATTCCTGACAGTACCCCCTCCTTTATGGGTGGGCACCGAACACCCACGTGGCTTGGAAGGATGAGTTCTGTGGAAGACACGGACCAACCTTGGAGCATGGACATCTGAAGAATTCACCCAACTTCTCTACTCAGGACCATAACCGGACCAGTCGATGAGGTATTGCAGACGACCGTACCGGCAACGAGAATCCAGAATCTTCTCTATTTCGAACTCTACGCACTGCTGGGTTCGTATTTTGGGACCAACTGGAAGAGCTCTTTGGAAGCGATTCAGGACTAATGGTCTGAGGAGAGAGACATGAAAGGCATTAGGAATTCGTAAAGAAGGAGGCAAATACAACTGGATTCAGGATGGAATGCGGAACTGGATCGGATGTCTCTTCTTCGGATTCCATGGATCGGGACAAAGCGTCTGCTTTGGTATTCTGAGAACCTGGGCGAAAATGAAGCTTAAAGTTAAAACGAGAGAAGAACATAGCCCACCGGGACTGGCGAGGATTAAGACACTGGGCTGCCTTTAAGTAGAGCAGGTTTTTATGATCCGTGTAGATGTTGAATGGAAACTTCGCCCCTTCCAGGAGATACCTCCATTCCTCAAGGGCCAGCTTGATCGCCAGTAGTTCTTGATCACCAATGGAATAGTTAGCTTCTGCAGGAAGGAATTTGCGAGAGAAGAATCCACAAGGATGAATCTTCCCATCAGCTCCCATTTGGGAGAGAACAGCTCCAACTCCTACTGTGGAAGCATCTACCTCCAACTCGAATGGCTTGTTAACATCTGGTTGCGACAAAACTGGGGCGGACATGAAAGCCAGCTTGATCTTTTGAAATGCAGCCAAGGCATCTTCTGACCAGTTAGAATGATCTGCCCCCTTCCGAGTTAAGCTGGTAATAGGAGCAATGAGAGTTGAGAATCCTCGGATGAACTTCCTATAATAATTAGCGAATCCCAGGAATCGCTGAATGGACTTGAGAGTAGTCGGAATGGACCAATTGGCAATAGCTTCCAACTTTGTCGGGTCCATCTGGAGATCCGATCCAGAAATTATATACCCCAGGAAGGGTATGGAAGGAACTTCGAAGGTACACTTGGACAACTTGCCGTAGAGACGGTTCTCACGAAGACGTCGGAGGACCTCACGGACTTGTAGACGATGAGAAAAGAGATCTTGGGAGAAGATGAGGATATCATCCAGATAAACTACGAGATACTTATACAGAACGTCACGGAAGATTTCGTTAATGAAGTGCTGGAACACTGCTGGGGCATTGCTCAACCCGAATGGCATTACCAGGTACTCGTAATGACCATCCCGAGTATTAAAGGCTGTCTTCCATTCGTCACCACTACGGATTCTGATGAGATTGTAAGCACCGCGGAGATCTAACTTGGTGAAGATGCGGGCTCCCTTGACTCTATCAAATAATTCAGTGATGAGAGGTAATGGATAGCTGTTTTTGATGGTGATATCGTTGAGACCCCGGTAGTTGATGCATGGACGTAATCCTCCATCCTTCTTTTTAACAAAGAAAAAGCCCGCACCAGCGGGTGAAGATGAGGGGCGGATGAATCCTTTCTGTAAGTTCTCCCTGATGTATTCGCTCATCGCCTCGGTTTCAGGAACGGATAACGGATAAGTACGCCCCCTAGGTGGTTTCTTGCTGGGAATGAGGTCAATGGGGCAATCCCACTCTCTATGGGGCGGCAGAACGTCAGCGGTCTTTTCACTGAAGACGTCAGAGAAATCTTGATAGGCCACAGGAAGACTTGACTGAGTTTTGACTTCAGAAGACTTTACAGGACAAACTTGGGCTAAGCAGGACTGATGGCAATGTGAACCCCAAGAAGTGAGTTGTAACGTAGACCAATCAATCTGCGGGTTATGCAGTTGGAGCCAGGGCATACCCAACACGATCTCCTGGGTTGCCTGAGGAATGACTAGAAACTTTATTAATTCGGAATTCAGGAACCCGACTCCCAGTACCACTGGCCTGGTTTGGTGAGAGATATAACCCTTGGAGATTTGGCTACCATCCACTGCAGTGAGGTAGACTGGATATGAGAGTTCGCAGACTGGCAAACGAAACTTATCTACTGCAGCTTGAGTAATGAAGTTTCCAGCTGCTCCACAGTCCACTAGCGCAGTTGCAGATTGGAGTCCAGCCGTAGTCTCTAAAGTCACAGGAAGAATGAGGTCTTGGTTTGAAGGAGCTTGTCTAGAAGATCCCAACTTGACTCCTCCTTTACAAGTCAGGATCTGGCGTTTCCCGAACGCGCTATACAAGAATTGATTTGGTGACCTGTAGCCGCACAATAAAGACACAGTCTCTCACGCAGTCTTCTTGACCGCTCCTCAGGAGTTAAGCGGGACCTATTAATTTGCATAGGCTCATCAGAAGGTGGAGGCTGAAATTGTACTGAAGGTACCATTCTTGGCTTGCGAGGCTCACTACGAGCACGCTCACTGTTGCGTTCACGAATGCGAGAGTCCAACTTGTTACACAGAGAGATTAGTTCAGACAATTGCTCAGGGATATCACGGGTTGCCAGTTCATCTTTAATCCGATCCGAGAGTCCATGCCAGAAGGCTGCTACCAGGGCTTGATTGTTCCACTGAATCTCTGCGGCTAACGTCTGGAACTGGATGACATATTGACCCATACTACGGGTACCTTGACGAAGCTGAATAAGATCTGCAGAGGCTGATGTTGCACGACCCGGTTCATCAAAGATGCTTCTGAAGGTTGACACAAATTCAGCATAGTTGTTCATCAGAGGGTCAGCACATTCCCACAGAGGAGACACCCAACTCAAGGCTGATCCAGAGAGCAGTGAAATAATGTAGGCAACCTTGGATCTTGGCGTGGGGAAATTATGTGATAATAATTCAAACTGGATTTCACATTGGTTGAGGAACCCGCGACATAGCTTCGGACTGCCATCATATTTGCTGGGCACGGGCAGGTGCAAGCGTGACACTGGGGTTGATGCAGCCGGTGAAGAAGAACCCACAGCACTTGCAGGTGCTGGTGTAACTGGAACTGGAGAAGCAAGTACACTAGGCAGAGATTGTTGTAGTGTATCAATCCGGGAGGACATCCCTTGCAGGAACTGGAACATCTGCTGCTGCGCAGCCTCTTGACCATCCAAACGGGAGACCAGATTTTGTAAGGCCCCTGACCCCACACTCTGACCACCGTCCGAGTCCATCGGTCCTGAACTTACTGTCAGGTTCGGTTTTGCTTGTGTCCCCGGAGGGGGCGCTAGTGGGTCAGTGGAGGTAGGATGGAAGAAGTGAGGAGGCTGGATTAGGTTTCTGCGCATGTGCGCAATGATGTTTTATTAAATGAAAAGTTAAACAGTAAGGCAGCAGGAATACTTGCAGAAATAAACAATAAGGAATGCAAATGGTTATGGTGCAGCGTGGAAGCTGAGAGTCTATGGAAAAAGCAATATGACTGTGTAGTTGATTATTATACTGGTATGGGAACAAGAGTTGTTTAAAACGTGGAGCCAGCAGAGATGGTGATATTGGTAGCAAACCTGGTAGTAGGTGCAGGAGACTTGGTGCAGAGTTCACAGTGCAGTTGGTAAAGCACAGGCAGCTTGCAGGCTGATTCACAGGTGAGGTGATGGAATGCACCTGGAGAGAGAGTCTCTACTGCTGAGGGCTGGAGCACACTGTAGCTGTAGAAGGTGTGGAGCCAGGTAACAAACGCAGGGATTGCTGGTGCTTGTAGTTCCACGGAGATATCGGAACAGACAGGAAGGTAACCAGGAACACGGAGAAACAGGAGAGCGGATCCAGACACATGGGTCACAGGAGTGACACAAAGTTCAGGACAACCACAGACTCACCCTGCAGCTCCTGATATACCCCCTGGTCTGCAGGCATTGGCTGGAGTAGAACGAGGAGGTGCGGCCAAGCTCCGGATTGGCTGCCGCACTCAGACTGAGGGAAACTGTCATGGCGGCGCCCATGCCGCGGCCCGGCAGGAACGCGGCGTGCTCACACGCCTGCTGACAACAGAAGCGTTTCTAGGCCCAGGATGACATCCGGCGACAGGGAGACGGGTGACAGCAAAACGTAGGGACCCCGGACGGAGTCCGCACCAACGGACAGATGCAGCTGTGGTGAGTCGATTCCTGACAGTACCCCCTTCTTTATGGGTGGGCACCGAACACCCACGTGGCTTGGAAGAATGAGTTCTGTGGAAGACACGGACCAACCTTGGAGCATGGACATCTGAAGAATTCACCCAACTTCTCTCCTCAGGACCATAACCGGACCAGTCGATGAGGTATTGCAGACGACCGTACCGGCAACGAGAATCCAGAATCTTCTCTATTTCGAACTCTACGCCCCGCTGGGTTCGTATTTTGGGACCAACTGGAAGAGGTCTTTGGAAGCGATTCAGGACTAATGGTCTGAGGAGAGAGACATGAAAGGCATTAGGAATTCGTAAAGAAGGAGGCAAATACAACTGGATTCAGGATGGAATGCGGAACTGGATCGGACGTCTCTTCTTCGAATTCCATGGATCAGGACAAAGCGTCTGCTTTGGTATTCTGAGAACCTGGGCGAAAATGAAGCTTAAAGTTAAAATGAGAGAAGAACATAGCCCACCGGGACTGGCGAGGATTAAGACACTGGGCTGTCTTTAAGTAGAGCAGGTTTTTATGATCCGTGTAGATGTTGAATGGAAACTTCGCCCCTTCCAGGAGATACCTCCATTCCTCAAGGGCCAGCTTGATCGCCAGTAGTTCTTGATCACCAATGGAACAGTTAGCTTCTGCAGGAAGGAATTTGCGAGAGAAGAATCCACAAGGATGAATCTTCCCATCAGCTCCCATTTGGGAGAGAACAGCTCCAACTCCTACTGTGGAAGCATCTACCTTCAACTCGAATGGCTTGTTAACATCTGGTTGCGACAAAACTGGGGCGGACATGAAAGCCAGCTTGATCTTTTGAAACGCAGCCAAGGCATCTTCTGACCAGTTGGAATGATCTGCCCCCTTCCGAGTTAAGCTGGTAATAGGAGCAATGAGAGTTGAGAATCCTCGGATGAACTTCCTATAATAATTAGCGAATCCCAGGAATCGCTGAATGGACTTGAGAGTAGTCGGAATGGACCAATTGGCAATAGCTTCCAACTTTGTCGGGTCCATCTGGAGATCCGATCCAGAAATTATATACCCCAGGAAGGGTATGGAAGGAACTTCGAAGGTACACTTGGACAACTTGCCGTAGAGACGGTTCTCACGAAGACGTCGGAGGACCTCACGGACTTGTAGACGATGAGAAGAGAGATCTTGGGAGAAGATGAAGATATCATCCAGATAAACTATGAGATACTTATACAGAACGTCACGGAAGATTTCGTTAATGAAGTGCTGGAACACTGCTGGGGCATTGCTCAACCCGAATGGCATTACCAGGTACTCGTAATGACCATCCCGAGTATTAAAGGCTGTCTTCCATTCGTCACCACTATGGATTCTGATGAGATTGTAAGCACCGCGGAGATCTAACTTGGTGAAGATGCGGGCTCCCTTGACTCTATCAAATAATTCAGTCATAAGAGGTAATGGATAGCTGTTTTTGATGGTAATATCGTTGAGACCCCGGTAGTCGATGCATGGACGTAATCCTCCATCCTTCTTTTTAACAAAGAAAAAGCCCGCACCAGCGGGTGAAGATGAGGGGCGGATGAATTCTTTCTGTAAGTTCTCCCTGATGTATTCGCTCATCGCCTCGGTTTCAGGAACGGATAACGGATAAGTACGCCCTCTAGGTGGTTTCTTGCTGGGAATGAGGTCAATGGGGCAATCCCACTCTCTATGGGGCAGCAGAACGTCAGCGGTCTTTTCACTGAAGACGTCAGAGAAATCTTGATAGGACACAGGAAGACTTGACTGAGTTTTGACTTCAGAAGACTTTACAGGACAAACTTGGGCTAAGCAGGACTGATGGCAATGTGAACCCCAAGAAGTGAGTTGTAACGTAGACCAATCAATCTGCGGGTTATGCAGTTGGAGCCAGGGCATACCCAACACGATCTCCTGGGTTGCCTGAGGAATGACTAGAAACTTTATTAATTCGGAATGCAGGAACCCGACTCCCAGTACCACTGGCCTGGTTTGGTGAGAGATATAACCCTTGGAGATTTGGCTACCATCCACTGCAGTGAGGTAGACTGGATATGAGAGTTCGCAGACTGGCAAACGAAACTTATCTACTGCAGCTTGAGTAATGAAGTTTACAGCTGCTCCACAGTCCACTAGCGCAGTTGCAGATTGGAGTCTGAGGGAAACTGTCATGGCGGCGCCCATGCCGCGGCCCGGTGGGAACGCGGCGTGCTCACACGCCTGCTGACAACAGGAGTGTTCCTAGGCCCAGGATGACATCCGGCGACAGGGAGACGGGTGACAGCAAAACGTAGGGACCCTGGACGGAGTCCGCACCGACGGACAGATGCAGCTGTGGTGAGTCGATTCCTGACAGAAACCAAATCACGGTCAGGTAGACCAACAAAAATTTCAGCCACAACTGCCAGGAAAATTGTTCGAGATGCAAAGAAAAATCCACAAATAACTTCAACTGAAATACAGGACTCTATGAATAAAAGTAGTGTGGTTGTTTCAAGATGCACAATAAGGAGGCATTTGAAGAAAAATGGGCTGCATAGTCGAGTCGTCAGAAGAAAGCCATTACTACGCAAATGCCACAAAGCATCCCGCTTACAATACTCCAAACAGCACAGAGACAAGCCTCAAAACTTCTGGAACAAAGTCATTTGGAGTGATAAGACCAAAATTGAACTTTTTGGCCACAACCATAATCGTTACATTTGGAGAGGAGTCAACAAGGCCTATGATTAAAGGTACACCATTCCTACTGTGAAACACGGAGGTAGATCGCTGATGTTTTGGGGATGTGTGAGCTACAAAGGCACTGGAAACTTGGTCAAAATTGATGGCAAGATGAATGCAGCGTGTTATCAGAAAATACTGGAGACAAATTTGCACTCATCAGCCCGGAAGCTGCGCATGGGACGTACTTGGACGTTCCAACATGACAATGATCCAAAACACAAGGCCAAGTCGACCTGTCATTGGCTACAGCAGAATAAAGTGAAGGTTCTGGAGTGGCCATCTCAGTCTCCTGACCTCAATATCATTGAGCCACTCTGGGGAGATCTCAAACGTGCAGTTCATGCAAGACAGCCCAAGAATTTACAGGAACTGGAGGCTTTTTGCCAAGAAGAATGGGCAGCTTTACCATCTGAGACAATAAAGAGCCTCATCCACAACTACCATAAGAGACTTCAAGCTGTCATTGATGTTAAAGGGGGGGCAATACACGGTATTAAGAACTGGGGTATGTGAACTTTTGATCAGGGTCATTTGGGTAGTTTCTGTTGTCATTATGATTTAAACCGAGTAAACACTGTTGTTTGATAATAAATGCCTTCACCCAACCACTAACCATGAGTGAAAGAAAAGTTTGTGAGTTATCATTCATATTCTCTGACAAATGGCTAGAAAATCACAAATTCTGCTAGGGTATGTAAACTTATGAGCACAACTGTATATATACACTTTTGAAAACCTAATAACCGGCTGCTAGAAAGACATATGAGGGGGCAGGCAAGCATGGCCTCACAGCAATAACGCACCTATAATGATTATTAGAAATAGTGCGCCGCCACGGCCCCACTCTAATCAGGAACTCCGTCTCCGCAGTCCTGCTGAGTCTGGCCACGTTTCCGCCCGTCTGACGTCAGACGCCCAAGTCACGGAGCACGGAGGGGAGGAGGGAGGGTTGAACTTAAAACCAAGTGGGCTAAAGGACCTGGTCCCTCTGTCCACTTTGTTTTAGACTATTTTATATCCACACACAGCATATATATGCACACCCATACTATATATATATAGCCACACACAGCCTATATATGCACACCCATCCTATATATATATCCACACACAGCCTATATATGCACTCCCATACTATATATATCCACACACAGCCTATATAAGCACACCCATACTATATATATAAATATCCACACACAGCCTATATGTGCACTCCCATACTATATATATATATATATATATATATACACAGCCTATATATGCACTCCCATACTATATATATATATATATATATATATATATATATATATATATATATATATATATATATATATCCACACACAGCCTATATATTCACTCCCATACTATATATATATATATATATTGCATGATCACTGGCTCACTGCTGATCACTATTTGGAAGGTATCATATCCATAGATTACCATAAGGACTCTGTATAGATTTCTGCATTTTTCACCTGTATTGTGACCTCTGAGGTCCTCCATGTGTGCATGAAGTTGCCGATTCCTCTTTTTTTCATACGAATGCTTCCCTTTTGAGCTCTTCGTAATCTGAGTTACCAGATTCACGAGGCTGACTTTATGCCCTTATTTCACGCCTCATTGATGTTTGGAAGCCCACGTATGAACCTATTCGGCCAATGATCTAGGCCTATCACTCTTTTGGATAGACATTATTATCTAAGACGCACCCCTGATGAAGTCTAGTTCCTAGACGAAACGCATTGGGTTACTGTATTTCTTGTTGATGTTATCTCCGAATATTTAATGAGGAAGAATAAGGATACAACAGAAAGGTTGCCTTCTTTCCTCCATATCCCATTGATGGATTTCTGTAGGAGAAACTACATCATAATGTACATGTAATAATGATGGATATACTTGATGTTTCTGTATAATTGTTTTAATAAATTTTTATGAAAAGTACAGTCCGTTATGTGTTTTAAAAACCTGTATAAATATTGATTGCAAATCCTGTTAAGCAATAGTCTTTGTATAAGGGTATTTGTAAACCCCTGGGGCGCCATTTTTTCCTCTTTTTCTATACTATATATATATATATATATATATATCCACCCACACACAGCCTATGTGTGCACTCCCATACTATATATATATATATATATATATATATATATCCACACACAGCCCATACTATATATATATATATATATATCTATCTATCCACACACAGCCTATATATGCACTCCCATACTATATATATATATATATATATATATATATATATATACCACACACAGCCTATATATGCACTCCCAAACTATATATATATCCACACACAGCCTATATATGCACTCCCATACTATATATCCACACACAGCCTATATATGCACTCCCATGCTATATATATATATATATATATATATATACAATGGAGTAGGCGGCACTCAGAGACTGATAACAGAAGGTTGACCGTGCAAAAAAGCCCCTTGGGGCGTACTTTATTGTGACATTTTGGGGATGCTACCCCTTCTTCAGACAAAATGTGAATGAACAGTGAAACAACTTAAATACCTACAGAGGACTTACCCCTCCCCGTCCGCATCAGCGTGCTCCCAGTCTCCACGGCCGCCTTCTCCCAGCGGGCACTTCCGGACGCGGCTGCATTGGTTGCACCGGAAGTCGCATCACTTGTCCGGCACTGGGAACCATGGCAACGAACTGTGTACGGATGAACAGACAATGTAAAAGTCCTCACAGTGCAAAAACAACAACCGACATTGTTAAGAGTGAGGCTAATCAGCCCCACATAAACGTGCAATGTGAAAAACATTGTTTTAAAGTGTGGTTGTTTTGTCAACATGATGTTTCACATTGCACGTTTATGTGGGGCTGATTAGCCTCACTCTTTTCAATGTCGGTTGTTGTTTTTGCACTGTGAGGACTTTTACATTGTCTGTTCGTCCGTACACAGTTCGTTGCCATGGTTCCCGGCGCCGGACAAGTGACGCGACTTCCGGTGCGACCAATGCAGCCGCGTCCGGAAGTGCCTGCTGGGAGAAGGCGGCCGTGGAGACCGGGAGCACACTGAGGCGGACAGGGAGGGGTAAGTCCTCTGTAGGTATTTAAGTTGTTTCACTGTTCATTCACATTTTGTCTGAAGAAGGGGGTAGCATCCCCGAAACGTCACAAGGTTTTTTTGCACGGTCAACCTTCTGTTATCAGTCTCTGAGTGCCGCCTACTCCATTGTATTTCTGCATACCAGGGGCTATTCCCCCAGAAGAGGGCACCAGAGCAAGGAGCATTGAAGTCTGGAGTGCCGGAAGATATGGTGGTTTATATGGTATAACGGGCCAACGCTCTGCTGCGGTGAGTAAGTTCGTTGAGCCCACTTCAAGGCACCCGACGCATTACCATTACCCTTCTACAGTTCCTCACTGCACTGGCACTTTTTTCAAGTTTTTTTGACAAGAACGCACCAGCACTTTTCTCAAGCACTGACACTTTTTGCACCTGTGCATTGAAATTTTTCCTTCATTGAAATATAGCCGGCAAGTTAAATGGCAACATCTGAGGGTGAGGGTGATTTTACTTCCTTCCTCATTGAATGCGATAATTATGAAACCCTCAGTTTCTCTGACATAGATGCAGAAAACATATTGCACAGAGACTCGGCTTTCACTGACACACCGGCAGAGTCCCATGATGATGTTTTCAAAGAACTATACAAATTAAAGAAAAGTGAACTAGATTTCCTATATCATAGCAGGACGCTTTCTGATTATCACCGGGCAAAGCAGATCCCGCGGGGCTTCAGAATCCACAACACCCCAACAATAGGGCGGTACAATGTCAACTTTTGTAAAAGATGGATTTCAATTTTAAACAAATGCTCCATGGACCTGATACTCCTGGTGATTGAGGAGTCGACACGGGAATGGAATGTCACTAAGCACAACATCAGTGTGTTTGAAAAGGAACACCTTATGACTCTCACTACTGACACCACTACGGATTGGCTTGCCAAGCTCCAGCTTCAAGTGGATACATACAAAAATGATCTTCTTAAATACAAGAGAGAGAAGTATAAAAAAAGTAGTGGCAGACTACTCCCAACACCGGGTTTATCAATGGTTGCACCAGACTAACAATTTCACCGGCAAAAAACAGTTCTACCAACCTCGGAGACAACAACAAAGAGTAAGATTCTCAAGCACATCGGCAAGTGAGTCAGAGGATCACAGTCAACGAGGAGCCAGCTCTGCATCTACAGTGACCCCTTTAGGGGTCAACACTCGGGCCTCAGAGGCCAACGCCAGGGGGGGGCCAATCGTGGAGGAAGGCAGGGAAGAAAGACCAAGAAAAACAAATAAGTACCATCTTTAACCTGTCCTCACATGCCCTCACTGCATATGAACAACAGCTGTTACATAAAGGACTGTCCTTTGTACCAACCAACCGGCCAGACCCCTTTAAATGGAAGGTCAACATGTTCAAGTTTCACAGATCCCTTAAGCTCAAAGAGCATTTCTTCAAACATCCGGTCAAAATGATGGACAATATACCATCCAGGATTCAAAAATTGGGCCAAAGATCAAGGTTTGACCCCCAGTCTTCAAATGCCTCGCTACAAACATTTAATAGACTGCTAAAGAAAAGTATGGACATAAAGCAAAAGCCTATGAGACATAATTTGTCCAAGGAAGAACGGGATGCCCTTATTAAATTACAGAGTCGTCAAGACATAGTTGTGAGATCAGAAGATAAGGTGGGCTCTATCGTCATTCAGGACACCAGCAAGTATGTTGCTGAATGCACCCGTTTATTAGGTGACTCAGCCACATACCGTAAGCTTGAAGGTGATCCCACACAGGCGTGCAAACACAAATTGGATGCCTTGTTAAAACAAGCTAAATATGAAGGCCTTTTATCCCAGGCAGTTTGTGATAAATTGACAACAGCTTATCCTGTTATGCCCATTTTTTATACGTTACCCAAGGTCCACAAGGACGCACAGAGTCCCCCGGGCAGACCCATTATCTCTGCCCGGGGGTCTCTGTGTGAGCCAATAGCAGTGTACCTTGATACGTTTTTGCAAGCTTGTGTACAAAACACGTTTACATATCTTAAAGATTCAGGAGCACTTCTTGAGAAATTGAGAGCCATGCAGTCGGTGACGGGAGATACCACACTAGTCACGTTGGACGTGGCTAGTTTGTATACATCAATCCCACACACAGCGGGGGTAGAAGCCGTGAGATGGCTAATCACCGGGAACAGTTTGTACCAGGGACCAGACATTGATCTGTTTCTCATACTATTAGCTTTCACACTGGAGCACAATTTCTTCATGTTTAATGGTAGTTATTACCTACAGCTAACGGGGTGTGCGATGGGTTCTTCCGTCGCACCCTCGTTCGCTAATAGTTTTATGTGGGAGGTGGAGAGGAACCTCTTTTTCAAAGATACATCCATTTCTAATTTCTTTAGTCTATATTACAGGTACATAGACGATCTGCTGATTTTTTGGCAAAAAGACATTAGCAGATTGAAAGAAATTATAGATCAGCAGAACCAGTCAGAAAGTCCCATTAAATTTACAATTACGCACGATCAGTACCGAATTAGTTTTTTTGGGATTTCATGATAGAACTAAAGGATGGGCAGATTCAAACATTCCTCTACACCAAGCCCACAGACCGGAATACGGTCCTCCATGCGGATAGTTTTCACCCAAAATCTACCATCCGGGGGTTGCCATACTCACAGCTGTTGCGGGTATGTAGGAATAATAGTAACCCCGCTACTAGGGAGGATCAACTTAACAGCATGATAAAAAAAATTGAGGAAAGAGGATACTCCAGGAGTGAGTTGAGGAAAGCACGTACAAGAGCGTTAGCTAACTTTCAATCCAAGAGCAGTAGTGGTCCCAATTGTACAGCGAATACAGTAACCTGGGTCAATGAATTCAATACACTGAGTACATATACCACTAAGAAAGTCAAAGAGCTGTGGCAAATAGTTGCCACGGACCCAGATTTAGGCTGCTTTCATAGAAGTCATCTCAGACCCAGTTATGCGCGAGGGAAGAACCTCAAAGACCTATTGCTAAAAACTGACATAACTGGTTTCGGTGATGATGAGACCCCCGGGCACTTTCTTAGCAGAAAGAACGGCTGCTTTCGGTGCCTGGGGTGTACCACGTGTTCTTTTTTGATGACGGGTGATTCTATTCCTCACCCCCATACTAATAAGAGATTTAGCATCAAATGGCCAATGACATGTACCAGCAAATATGTCATTTACGTCATCATCTGTCAATGCGGGCTGTACTATATTGGGAAGACGGAATGCCAACTTAAGGTACGTCTTACCCAGCATAGGTCAGCCATCAGGGCAGCGCTAACGACAGGCAATAGTGACCAACCGGTAGCTCGCCATTTCTTTTTGCATAAACATAACCTAGCCAGTTTGCGTTATAAAGCAATAGAACATGTGCCAGCCCCCAGACGAGGGGGTGATAGGGGGAAAGCATTGTTGCAACTTGAATCCAGATGGATTTTCCATCTGGATTGTGTGGCCCCCAAGGGGCTTAATGAATCTCTGAACTTAAGTAATTTCCTGTAAAAAATACCGAACCGGCTAGGCTGCAAAGAGGTGGGTCAGTAATAGGCTCACTTCCAGTTATTTGTATTCTAGATGACAGGCATTGATTCCTCACAATGCCAATCCCAGTACTTTTTAATAGATTTAGATGCGCAAAGAGTCCAGGCTAGAGAGGTACAGCCACATCATGTTTTGGTTTCAGGCACTAGATGGCAGAATTCCAATAGTTAACATAGAGGGGCAGTTAGTTCTGCCTTTGTCCTAGTAAGTAGATGTCAGTTTATGTCCAGGTTTTAGAACTTGTTGTTTTCCCAGGCTCGGATCTAAGGTGTAATCAAAGTGCTTGTGTTAAACATTATATCAGTAGATATATCATATGCTTTTTAGTAGAGATTGTATACGATTATAAACATTGTTTTAAAGTGTGGTTGTTTTGTCAACATGATGTTTCACATTGCACGTTTATGTGTGGCTGATTAGCCTCACTCTTAACAATGTCGGTTGTTGTTTTTGCACTGTTAAGACGTACACAGTTCGTTGCCATGGTTCCCGGCGCCGGACAAGTGATGCGACTTCTGGTGCGACCAATGCAGCCGCGTCCGGAAGTGCCCGCTGGGAGAAGGCGGCCGCGGAGACCGGGAGCACCCTGAGGCGGACGGGGAGGGGTAAGTCCTCTGTAGATATTTAAGTTGTTTCACTGTTCATTCACATTTTGTCTGAAGAAGGGGGTAGCATCCCACGTCACAAGGTTTTTTTTGCACGGTCAACCTTCTGTTATCAGTCTCTGAGTGCCGCCTACTCCATTGTATTTCTGAATACCAGGGGCTATTTCCCCAGAGGAGGGCACCAGAGCAAGGAGCATTGAAGTCTGGAGTGCCGGAAGATATGGTGGTTTTTATATATATATATATATATATATATATATATATCCACACACAGCCTATATATGCACTCCCATACTATATATATAAATATATATATATATATACATCCACACACAGCCTATATATGCACTCCCATAATATATATATATATATATATATATATATATCCACACGCAGCCTATATATGCACTCCCATACTATATATATATATATATATATATATCTCCACACACAGCCTATATATGCACTCCCATACTATATATATATATATATATATATATATATACACCGTATATACTCGAGTATAAGCCGACTTTTTCAGCACTTTTTTTGTGCTGAAAAAGCCACCTCGGCTTATACTCGAGTCAGTGACAGGCAGAGGCAGAGTAGTGTGAAGGAGGGACACGGAGCGCACAGCGCGCGCCACTCCTGTGTCCCTCCTGCATCTCCGTCGGCAGCAGCGGCGGTTCTATTAAAGGAAGTACCCGTTCGTGACCTCTGATCACGAACCGGCACTTCCTTTAATAGACCCGCCGCGGCCGCCGAAGATGCAGGAGGGACACAGGAGAGGCGCACGCTGTGCGCTACGTGTACCTCCAGAAGACAGCGCGGGATCGATGGTGGGGTAAGTAACAGCACTGTGGGGCATATCTGGCACTTGGGGAGGGAGCATATCTGGCAGCATGAGGGGGCATATGTGGCAGCATGAGGGGACATATCTGGCAGCATGAGGGGACATATTTGGCAGCATGAGGGCACAACTGGCAGCATGAGGGCACAACTGGCAGCATTGAGGGACATATGTGGCAGCATGAGGGACATATGTGGCAGCATGAGGGCACAACTGGCAGCATGAGGGCACAACTGGCAGCATTGAGGGACATATGTGGCAGCATGAGGGGCTTATCTGGCAGCATGAGGGACATATCTGGCAGTATGAGGGGCATATGTGGAAGCATGAGGGCATATCTGGCACTGTGGGGCATATTTGGCAGCATGAGGGCATATCTGGCACATCAGGCACTGTGGGGCATATCTGGCACTATGGGGGCATATCTGGCACTGGGGGCATATCTGGCAGAATGAGGGCATATCTGGCACTGTGGGGGCATATCTGGCAGTATGAGGGCATATCTGGCACTGTGGGGGCATATCTGGCAGTATGAGGGCATATCTGGCACTGTGGTGGCATATCTGGCAGTATGAGGGCATATCTGGCACTGAGGGCTGTGTACGGCTAGAGCTGCATTTCCCACCCTCGGCTTATACTCGAGTCAATAAGTTTTCCCAGGTTTTTGTGGTAGAATTAGGTGCCTCGGGTTATATTCGGGTCGACTTATACTCGAGTATATACGGTATATATATCCACACACAGCCTATATATGCACTCCCATACTATATATATATATCTCCACACACAGCCTATATATGCACTCCCATACTATATATCCACACACAGCCTATTTATGCACTCCCATACTATATATATATATATCCACCCACACACAGCCTTTATATGCACTCCCATACTGTATATATATATATATATATATCTCCACACACAGCCTATATATGCACTCCCATACTATATATATATATATATATATATCTATCTATCTATCTCCACCCACACACAGCCTATATATGCACTCCCATACTGTATGTATATATATATATATATATATATATATATCCACACGCAGCCTATATATGCACTCCCATACTATATATATATATATACACACACACACACCGCCCATACTATATATATATATATATATATCCACACACAGCCTATATATGTACTCCCATACTATATATATATATATATATATATATATATCCACACACAGCCTATATATGCACTACCATACTATATATATATATATATATATATATATACCGTATATACTCGAGTATAAGCCGACTTTTTCAGCACTTTTTTTGTGCTGAAAAAGCCACCTCGGCTTATACTCGAGTCAGTGACAGGCAGAGGCAGAGCAGTGTGAAGGAGGGACACGGAGCGCACAGCGCGCGCCTCTCCTGTGTCCCTCCTGCATCTCCGGCGGCAGCAGCGGCGGTTCTATTAAAGGAAGTACCCATTCGTGACCTCTGATCACGAACCGGCACTTCCTTTAATAGACCCGCCGCAGCCGCCGAAGATGCAGGAGGGACACAGGAGAGGCGCGCGCTGTGCGCTACGTGTCCCTCCAAAAGACAGCGCGGGATCGATGGAGGGGTAAGTAACAGCACTGTGGGGCATATCTGGCACTTGGGGAGGGATCATATCTGGCAGCATGAGGGGGCATATGTGGCAGCATGAGGGGACATATCTGGCAGCATGAGGGGACATATCTGGCAGCATGAGGGCACAACTGGCAGCATGAGGGCACAACTGGCAGCATTGAGGGACATATGTGGCAGCATGAGGGCACAACTGGCAGCATGAGGGCACAACTGGCAGCATTGAGGGACATATGTGGCAGCATGAGGGACATATGTGGCAGCATGAGGGCACAACTGGCAGCATGAGGGCACAACTGGCAGCATTGAGGGACATATGTGGCAGCATGAGGGGCTTATCTGGCAGCATGAGGGACATATCTGGCAGCATGAGGGGCATGTGTGGCAGCATGAGGGCATATCTGGCACTGTGGGGCATATTTGGCAGCATGAGGGCATATCTGGCACATCAGGCACTGTGGGGCATATCTGGCACTGGGGGCATATCTGGCAGTATGAGGGCATATCTGGCACTGTGGGGGCATATCTGGCAGTATGAGGGCATATCTGGCACTGTGGGGGCATATCTGGCAGTATGAGGGCATTTCTGGCACTGTGGTGGCATATCTGGCAGTATGAGGGCATATCTGGCACTGAGGGCTGTGTACGGCTAGAGCTGCATTTCCCACCCTCGGCTTATACTCGAGTCAATAAGTTTTCCCAGGTTTTTGTGGTAGAATTAGGTGCCTCGGCTTATATTCGGGTCGACTTATACTCGAGTATATACGGTATATATATATATCCACTCACAGCCTGTATATGCACTCCCATACTATATATATCTCCACACACAGCCTATATATGCACTCCCATACTATATATCCACACACAGCCTATTTATGCACTCCCATACTATATATATATCCACCCACACACAGCCTTTATATGCACTCCCATACTGTATATATATATATATATCTCCACACACAGCCTATATATGCACTCCCATACTATATATATATATATATATATATATATATATATATTGAGAATTGCAGATAAGATCAGAGCGACCATAGGTGGTAAATACTCTAAGAGACTAAAAAGATGATTTTTTTAAAACAATGCGGGGTTTATTTATAGCGACCGTTTTAAAAGGTTTTTTGGACATAAAATGGCAACATATAGGAATGTTTTAAAAAAAATTGTTACAAAGTCATTTAAAAAGCATTCTAAAGGACATGAAGATAATAATATAATAATTTTTATATTAATATCTTCATGTCCTTTAGAATGCTTTTTAAATGACTTTGTAACTATTTTTTTTAAAACATTCCTATATGTTGCCATTTTATGTCCAAAAAACCTTTTAAAACGTTCGCTATAAATAAACCCCGCATTGTTTTAAAAAAATCTTCTTTTTAGTCTCTTAGAGTATTTACCACCTATGGTCGCTCTGTTCTTATCTGCAAATCTCAATTTTCTTCCATCCTGCACACGTACAAGTGCAGGTTTTATTTAAGATCCAGCAGACGCCCCATAAAGAAAGGGAAGTGGCATATAGAGACTTGACATCACACTGGGGCATATAATAGACATACTGTGAAAAATTATTTTCTACTATTTTATGGCGCTGTTAGCTCACCCTATATATATATATATATATATATATATATATATATCTATCTCCACCCACACACAGCCTATATATGCACTCCCATACTGTATGTATATATATATGTATATATATATATATATATATACACACACACACAGAGCCCATACTATATATATATCCACACACAGCCTATATATGCACTCCCATACTATATATATATATATATCCACACACAGCCTATATATGCACTCCTATACTATATATATATATATATATATATATATATATATATAACTTATTCGCCAGTCCCTCAACAAACATTGGAACATCTTATTGATGGACCCAGTCCTAAAAGATGTCCTACCTCCTCGCCCTCAAGTTGTGCACAGAAAAACTAATAACTTGAAAGATATCATAGCACCAAGTTTATTAAAATCCACGACATCCAACCAGACGAAACTATGCCATGGCTGTTTCAAATGTGGAAGCTGCAATATCTGCAAACTGGTACACAGAAAACGAAAAACTTTCTCAAATAGTGATAACTCTCGGGAATACACCATTAAACATTTCATAAATTGCAATTCCACAATGGTTATTTACCTTTTGGAATGTACATGCGGACTGAAGTACGTCGGCAAGACAAAGAGAGTATTAAAATTACGGATCCAGGAACATACACGCAACATTAAAAATAAAATTACTACGCATACAATCTACAGACATTTTCACGATATCCACAGCTCAAACCCGGAAGAAATGACCTTTAAAGGTATTGAAATTGTAAAACTTGGAGAAAGAGGCGGAGACATTTTGACCAAATTATCTAGGAGAGAAATGTTTTGGATCTTCGAACTAAAGACACTTGCACCATCCGGATTCAACGAAGGATTTGAGATTGCCCCGTTTTTATAATTCTCATTATACTTCACCTATTAAAAGACTGCCCCATCTATATCATTTTATTAAATATCCTTCACCCACTAAACCTTACTGTCACTTTACATCACGATATTCACAATTCTGTTCTTGTATTATCACTAGAATATTTCAATAATATGAACACTCTTGAATATAAAATTTATACTCATCACGAGTATCACATTTTTATTATTGCTATTGTTTTATGTTGAATTTAAGATACTTTTTCTTCCTTTCAGAATATTAAACTATACTCCCCCCCTTTTTTAATGGCCGTGCGTTTCATTCATGGCTAAAAGCTGGTAACAGCTTAAGAAGATGGCCGTGCGTGTCACCATCCCGGAACAAACTTGCGTATATTTAATATAACTGTAGCCGCCCTCCAAAGCGGGACCGGAAGTGATGCTGCCCATACACCAGCGGCTATGCGGTGCGTTCCACCTGGGAAGCCACCGCTGACACCGATAACATTACTTCCGCCAAGGCCTGGCGGAAGTGACGCGGATGCGTTCCACAGTGCGGTCCATTCTAAAAAGGCGCGACATCGTTCTCCACACACGCCGGCCGGAAGTGACGGTTTTGCGGTCCAATATGCGGTCCACGGCCGCTCTTGAACCACTTATGGACTCCCAAATAATGTTTTACTTTATATAACACATAAAGGTTACTATAAGTGTGCCTATGTTATTATACAGATACATTATTGTTTCATTGTTACTGTTTTACTAAGGCATGTTCACCTATTGCACCTGTCACAGGAAGTGATGAGTCATTTCCTGTTTGCCATGTGACTAATCTTCAACTCCATAAATATCCTGCTTTGCTCCCATCATGTATCCCCTTGAAGAAGTCCTCTGCTAAAGGACGAAACGCGTTGGGATTGGGATTTGCTGCTCACCTGATACTTCTAACATTGGACAGATAAGCCGTTTTTATGTTTTTATCTCGTACGTATGATACCTGCATTTGCTACAGGATTTTAAATTGAAATCTCTGGCTACGAAATTGCTGTTTATACGACATTTCCAATCATGGATAGATAAGCTACCTAATTGTTTTTATCTTGTACGTTTGCTACCTGCCTTTGCGTCAGGATTGTTATAATAAATTGTGTTTTTTATTTGTATTCTGACAAACTTCTGTATGGCTATTGGGACCAGCAAGGTTCCTACTTTCAGAGTTTTATGTGCATTTTTAACTCTGTAAAAACAATACACACTATGTTCTTCTTTTGTTTTTTAACTTACATGTTCTAAAGCGTCATCTGATCGAAGCTGCCTCCAAGGAGCTAAGTTGTTCTTTTTTTTAAAAATTGCACTTTACACACCTCACAGGGTGAACTGGCTGTACAATAATATTTTAACATATAAACACTATCAGGCGCTCTATTGCACTCTATGTTTTATCTATTTCCCCTGTACTGGGCATGAGCTGCCACCCATTGATTTATGGGGTGTGTTATAAATATCTCTAACTAATTCCATAACAATTTATTAGAGTGTCATACTTAGGACTGGTCCAAGCGCTATTCTTCATTTGTTCTATATATATATATATATATATATATATATATATCTATCCACACGCAGCCTATATATGCACTCCCATACTATATATATATATATATCCACACACAGCTCATACTATATATATATATATATATATATATATATCTATCTATCCACACACAGCCTATATATGCACTCCCATACTATATATATATATATATATATATAATATTCACACACAGCCTATATATGCACTCCCATACTATATATATATATATCCACACACAGCCTATATATGCACTCCCATACTATATATATATCTCCACACACAGCCTATATATGCACTCCCATACTATATATCCACACACAGCCTGTATATGCACTCCCATACTATATATATATATATATATATATATATGGAAAAAGACAAGGGGGGAGGGACAAGCGCCTAATAGTGCAGTAACTTCACAACAAATTAGGTTGTGTATGATGTCGTATCTATAGGTAATATGCGTACCAGAAGTATGATTTATAATGGGCACATCAAACGCTATAATAGCTGGTGTTTTTGCACCGCAATTGGTCCCCTGGTTAGATGTCAATATGGATGTTCTCCAAATCGTCAATTTGCAAATTCGTCGGTCTGCTTCAGCTTTTTCAAATCTTCATCAAGCTCTAGATTGTCCAAGATAACCGCCACAAATAAACTGACTCCGCCCAGCGTTGTGACTCCGCCCAGATTTAGGATTTCCTAAATCTGGGCGGAGTCACAACGCTGGGCGGAGTCAGAGTCATAGAGTCACAGATCTGGACAAATATATAGGCCAGTGGTGCAAGTGTGCGGATTTTGCTCAGTTTATTTGTGGCGGTTATCTTGGACAATCTAGAGCTTGATGAAGATTTGAAAAAGCTGAAGCAGACCGACGAATTTGCAAATTGACGATTTGGAGAACATCCATATTGACATCTAACCAGGGGACCAATTGCGGTGCAAAAACACCAGCTATTATAGCGTTTGATGTGCCCATTATAAATCATACTTCTGGTACGCATATTACCTATAGATACGACATCATACACAACCTAATTTGTTGTGAAGTTACTGCACTATTAGGCGCTTGTCCCTCCCCCCTTGTCTTTTTCCAGATTAATTTGTCACTAAACCTAGTGACACCTTGAAGGACTGAGCTGCCAACTACAGGAATACCCTGTGGAACCGAAGTGCAAGTTAATCTACCTTGGACTCTTTTTTGAATTCATTAATTGAGAAGGAAAGTAGCGCACCAACTAAATTCTATGTTCATATATATATATATATCTACACCCACACACAGCCTATATATGCACTCCCATACTATATATATATATATACATACACACACACACACACACACACACACACACAGCCCATACTATATATATATATATCCACACACAGCCTATATATGCACTCCCATACTATATATATATATATATATATATATATATATATATATATCTATCCACACACAGCCTATATATGCACTCCCATACTATATATATATATATATATATATATATATATATCCACACGCAGCCTATATATGCACTCCCATACTATATATATATATATCTATCCACACACAGCCCATACTCTCTCTCTATATATATATATATATATATATATATCCAACGGTTCCTAGCAAGCAGCGGCACTCAAGGACTGACTCTAGAGCAATATAAGGTGAACAGAGTTTTAATCCATTTCACAAGACAAATAAATCCATCCAACGTTTCGGGGCGCAAGCACCCCTTTTTCAAGGACAACAAGTGAGAAGTGAAGAAGTGAGAAAAATAATTACCTTTATGTGAGATGAAATCCCGCATGCGGGACGTGCGGCAATCAATCAGGGGAAGACGCTACCACGCTTCCCTGTGTGCACTAGAGTGACGTCATCAACCTGTGCCGGTCACATGGTCCGACGTCGCGACGTGGAACATCCGTGTTTCCCTGGCAACCACTTACAGCGACGCTGACCTCCCGGGCAGCTATTTCTGTAACCAAGGCAACCCAGAGTATTGCGGGTAATCCAGTCGCGGCGGCACCAGTGTCGGCACTGTGAACATATAAAAATAGTGAAGTGACTTTGAGATTTAAAATCAATGTGCAAAGCAGCATAAGTTAATAATAAATTATGTGGGCAAACCATTAAATACTTCAGGTATATGTTATCCTCACAAAACCTACATATCTGGAGACACAACTGCTCTATACATGAACACTATACATATATTTATAATTATGCAGCAACCTGGTAACCCACAGATGGTGTCTGTAACTAACAGACTACCCCCTGTAGTGCCAACCTGCTCTGCAAATCATTTTATGTGAAACATAATACTGTTAAATGTAAATGATATAGATAATGTGCATTACTATAAATGGCAACATAAAGCAACATTTTCAGAAAACACTCCATTGTATTTTATCATTTAGTCCTTTTGGCTTGATGGTAGACAAATGATACATCCATCTGGCCTCCATTCTTAACAAGTCCCCCGCTCTGTCACCACCCCTTAAGCTCTTTGTGCAGTGATCGATAATCTGGAACCTCAGATCCCCCATTGTGTGACCATGTTCAGCGTAGTGGCGGGCTACTGGTTGTTCCGACGTTTTGCCCGCTAGTGCAGATTTGACAGCTGATCTATGTAGTGCAAGACGTTCGCGGGCACTGCGAATGGTCTTGCCCACATATTGTAAGTTACAGGGGCACGTAATCAGATATATCACAAAAGTGCTCGTGCAGGTGAGTACATGTCTGATGCTGTATGATCTACCAGTTACACAAGAAGTGAACATGGGCCCAGCGGTCATGAACCTACATGTTTCGCACCCCAGACATTTATAGCATCCTGAGGGTCTGGATAAAAAAGTGGTAGACGTGGGGTTCCCAAATCCTGTGATATCTGTGTGCACAATTTGATCTTTATATATATCTCCACACACACAGCCTATATATGCACTCCCATACTATATATATATATATATATATATATATATATCCACACACAGCCTACATATGCACTCCCATACTATATATATATATATATATATATATATATCCACACACAGCCTATATATGCACTCCCATACTATATATATATATCTCCACACACAGCCTATATATGCACTCCCGTACTATATATCCACACACAGCCTATATATGCACTCCCATACTATATATATATATATATATATGTCCACCCACACACAGCCTTTATATGCACTCCCATACTGTATATATGTATATATATATATATATATATTTATATATATATATCTCCGCACACAGCCTATATATGCACTCCCATACTATATCTATATATCTCCACACACAGCCTATATATGCACTCCCATACTATATATCCACACACAGCCTATATATGCACTCCCATACTATATATATATATATATATATATATATATTTATATCCACCCACACACAGCCTTTATATGCACTCCCATACTGTATATATGTATATATATTAGTGATGTGCACCGGAAATTTTTCGGGTTTTGTGTTTTGGTTTTGGGTTCGGTTCCGCGGCCGTGTTTTGGATTCGGACGCGTTTTGGCAAAACCTCACCGAAAAATTTTTGTCGGATTCGGGTGTGTTTTGGATTCGGGTGTTTTTTTCAAAAAACCCTAAAAAACAGCTTAAATCATAGAATTTGGGGGTCATTTTGATCCCATAGTATTATTAACCTCAATAACCATAATTTCCACTCATTTCCAGTCTATTCTGAACACCTCACAATATTATTTTTAGTCCTAAAATTTGCACCGAGGTCGCTGGATGGCTAAGCTAAGCGACACAAGTGGCCGACACAAACACCTGGCCCATCTAGGAGTGGCACTGCAGTGTCAGGCAGGATGGCCCTTCAAAAAAATTGTCCCCAAACAGCACATGATGCAAAGAAAAAAAGAGGCACACCAAGGTCGCTGTGTGACTAAGCTAAGCGACACAAGTGGCCGACACAAACACCTGGCCCATCTAGGAGTGGCACTGCAGTGTCAGGCAGGATGGCACTTCAAAAAAATAGTCCCCAAACAGCACATGATGCAAAGAAAAAAAGAAGCGCACCAAGGTCGCTGTGTGACTAAGCTAAGCGACACAAGTGGCCGACACAAACACCTGGCCCATCTAGGAGTGGCACTGCAGTGTCAGGCAGGATGGCACTTCAAAAAAATAGTCCCCAAACTGCACATGATGCAAAGAAAAAAAGAGGCGCACCAAGGTCGCTGTGTGACTAAGCTAAGCGACACAAGTGGCCGACACAAACACCTGGCCCATCTAGGAGTGGCACTGCAGTGTCAGGCAGGATGGCACTTCAAAAAAATAGTCCCCAAACTGCACATGATGCAAAGAAAAAAAGAGGCGCACCAAGGTCGCTGTGTGACTAAGCTAAGCGACACAAGTGGCCGACACAAACACCTGGCCCATCTAGGAGTGGCACTGCAGTGTCAGGCAGGATGGCCCTTCAAAAAAATTGTCCCCAAACAGCACATGATGCAAAGAAAAAAAAGAGGCGCACCAAGGTCGCTGTGTGACTAAGCTAAGCGACACAAGTGGCCGACACAAACACCTGGCCCATCTAGGGGTGGCACTGCAGTGTCAGGCAGGATGGCACTTCAAAAAAATAGTCCCCAAACAGCACATGATGCAAAGAAAAATGAAAGAAAAAAGAGGTGCAAGATGGAATTGTCCTTGGGCCCTCCCACCCACCCTTATGTTGTATAAACAGGACATGCACACTTTAACGAACCCATCATTTCAGTGACAAGGTCTGCCACACGACTGTGACTGAAATGACTGGTTGGTTTGGGCCCCCACCAAAAAAGAAGCAATCAATCTCTCCTTGCACAAACTGGCTCTACAGAGGCAAGATGTCCACCTCATCAACATCCTCCGATTCCTCACCCCTTTCACTGTGTACATCCCCCTCCTCACAGATTATTAATTCGTCCCCACTGGAATCCACCATCTCAGGTCCCCGTGTACTTTCTGGAGGCAATTGCTGCTGGTGAATGTCTCCACGGAGGAATTGATTATAATTCATTTTAAGGAACATCATCTTCTCCACATTTTCTGGAAGTAACTCGTACGCCGATTGCTGACAAGGTGAGCAGCTGCACTAAACACTCTTTCGGAGTACACACTGGAGGGAGGGCAACTTAGGTAGAATAAAGCCAGTTTGTGCAAGGGCCTCCAAATTGTCTCTTTCTTCTGCCAGTATACGTACGGACTGTCTGACGTGCCTACTTGGATGCGGTCACTCATATAATCCTCCACCATTCTTTCAATGGTGACAGAATCATATGCAGTGACAGTAGACGACATGTCAGTAATCGTTGGCAGGTCCTTCAGTCCGGACCAGATGTCAGCACTCGCTCCAGACTGCCCTGCATCACCGCCAGCGGGTGGGCTCGGAATTCTTAGCCTTTTCCTCGCACCCCCAGTTGCGGGAGAATGTGAAGGAGGAGATGGTGACGGGTCACGTTCCGCTTGACTTGACAATTTTCTCACCAGCAGGTCTTTGAACCTCTGCAGACTTGTGTCTGCCGGAAAGAGAGATACAACGTAGGTTTTAAATCTAGGATCGAGCACGGTGGCCAAAATGTAGTGCTCTGGTTTCAACAGATTGACCACCCGTGAATCCTGGTTAAGCGAATTAAGGGCTCCATCCACAAGTCCCACATGCCTAGCGGAATCTCTCTGTTTTAGCTCCTCCTTCAATGTCTCCAGCTTCTTCTGCAAAAGCCTGATGAGGGGAATGACCTGACTCAGGCTGGCAGTGCCTGAACTGACTTCACGTGTGGCAAGTTCAAAGGGTTGCAGAACCTTGCACAACGTTGAAATCATTCTCCACTGCGTTTGAGTCAGGTGCATTCCACCTCCTTTGCCTATATCGTGGCCAGATGTATAGGCTTGAATGGCCTTTTGCTGCTCCTCCATCCTCTGAAGCATATAGAGGGTTGAATTCCAACCTCGTTACCACCTCTTGCTTCAGATGATTGCAGGGCAGGTTCAGGAATGTTTGGTGGTACTCCAGTCTTCTGTACGCGGTGCCTGAATGTCGAAAGTGGCCCGCAATTCTTCGGGCCACAGACAGCATCTCTTGCACGCCCCTGTCATTTTTTAAATAATTCTGCACCACCAAATTCAAGGTATGTGCAAAACATGGGACGTGATGGAATTTGCCCAGATGTAATGCACGCACAATATTGCTGCCGTTGTCCGATGTCACAAATCCCCAGGAGAGTCCAATTGGGGTAAGCCATTCTGCGATGATCTTCCTCAGTTGCCGTAAGAGGTTTTCAGCTGTGTGCCTATTCTGGAAAGCGGTGATACAAAGCGTAGCCTGCCTAGGAACGAGTTGGCGTTTGCGAGATGCTGCTACTTGTGAAGCCGCAGCTGTTCTTGCAGCGGGAGGCAATACATCTACCCAGTGGGCTGTCACAGTCATATAGTCCTGAGTCTGCCCTGCTCCACTTGTCCACATGTCCGTGGTTAAGTGGACATTGGGTACAACTGCATTTTTTAGGACACTGCTGAGTCTTTTTCTGAGGTCTTTGTACATTTTCGGTATCGCCTGCCTCGAGAAATGGAACCTAGATGGTATTTGGTACCGGGGACACAGTACCTCAATCAAGTCTATAGTTGGCTCTGAATTAACGATGGATACCGGAACCACGTTTCTCACCGCCCAGGCTGCCAAGGCCTGAGTTATCTGCTTTGCAGCAGGATGACTGCTGTGATATTTCATCTTCCTCGCAAAGGACTGTTGGACAGTCAATTGCTTACTGGAAGTAGTACAAGTGGTCTTCCGACTTTCCCTCTGGGATGATGATCGACTCCCAGCAGCATCAACAGCAGCGCCAGCAGCAGTAGGCGTTACACTCAAGGATGCATCGGAGGAATCCCAGGCAGGAGAGGACTCGTCAGACTTGACAGTGACATGGCCTACAGGACTATTGGCTTTCCTGGGTAAGGAGGAAATTGACACTGAGGGAGTTGGTGGTGTGGTTTGCAGGAGCTTGGTTACAAGAGGAAGGGATTTAGTGGTCAGTGGACTGCTTCCGCTGTCACCCAAAGTTTTTGAACTTGTCACTGACTTATGATGAATGCGCTGCAGGTGACGTATAAGGGAGTATGTTCCGAGGATGGATGCTAAGCGACACAAGTGGCCGACACAAACACCTGGCCCATCTAGGAGTGGCACTGCAGTGTCAGGCAGGATGGCCCTTCAAAAAAATTGTCCCCAAACAGCACATGATGCAAAGAAAAAAAGAGGCGCACCAAGGTCGCTGTGTGACTAAGCTAAGCGACACAAGTGGCCGACACAAACACCTGGCCCATCTAGGAGTGGCACTGCAGTGTCAGGCAGGATAGCACTTCAAAAAAATAGTCCCCAAACAGCACATGATGCAAAGAAAAAAAGAGGTGCACCAAGGTCGCTGTGTGACTAAGCTAAGCAACACAAGTGGCCGACACAAACACCTGGCCCATCTAGGAGTGGCACTGCAGTGTCAGGCAGGATGGCACTTCAATAAAATAGTCCCCAAACTGCACATGATGCAAAGAAAAAAAGAGGCGCACCAAGGTCGCTGTGTGACTAAGCTAAGCGACACAAGTGGCCGACACAAACACCTGGCCCATCTAGGAGTGGCACTACAGTGTCAGGCAGGATGGCCCTTCAAAAAAATTGTCCCCAAACAGCACATGATGCAAAGAAAAAAAAGAGGCGCACCAAGGTCGCTGTGTGACTAAGCTAAGCGACACAAGTGGCCGACACAAACACCTGGCCCATCTAGGAGTGGCACTGCAGTGTCAGGCAGGATGGCACTTCAAAAAAATAGTCCCCAAACAGCACATGATGCAAAGAAAAATGAAAGAAAAAAGAGGTGCAATATGGAATTGTCCTTGGGCCCTCCCACCCACCCTTATGTTGTATAAACAGGACATGCACACTTTAACGAACCCATTATTTCAGTGACAGGGTCTGCCACACGACTGTGACTGAAATGACTGGTTGGTTTGGGCCCCCACCAAAAAAGAAGCAATCAATCTCTCCTTGCACAAACTGGCTCTACAGAGGCAAGATGTCCACCTCATCATCATCCTCCGATTCCTCCCCCCTTTCACTGTGTACATCCCCCTCCTCACAGATTATTAATTCTTCCCCACTGGAATCCACCATCTCAGGTCCCCGTGTACTTTCTGGAGGCAATTGCTGCTGGTGAATGTCTCCACGGAGGAATTGATTATAATTCATTTTAATGAACATCATCTTCTCCACATTTTCTGGAAGTAACCTCGTACGCCGATTGCTGACAAGGTGAGCGGCTGCACTAAACACTCTTCCTGAGTACACACTGGAGGGAGGGCAACTTAGGTAGAATAAAGCCAGTTTGTGCAAGGGCCTCCAAATTGTCTCTTTCTTCTGCCAGTATACGTACGGACTGTCTGACGTGCCCACTTGGATGCGGTCACTCATATAATCCTCCACCATTCTTTCAATGGTGACAGAATCATATGCAGTGACAGTAGACGACATGTCAGTAATCGTTGGCAGGTCCTTCAGTCCGGACCAGATGTCAGCACTCGCTCCAGACTGCCCTGCATCACCGCCAGCGGGTGGGCTCGGAATTCTTAGCCTTTTCCTCGCACCCCCAGTTGCGGGAGAATGTGAAGGAGGAGATGGTGACGGGTCACGTTCCGCTTGACTTGACAATTTTCTCACCAGCAGGTCTTTGAACCTCTGCAGACTTGTGTCTGCCGGAAAGAGAGATACAACGTAGGTTTTAAATCTAGGATCGAGCACGGTGGCCAAAATGTAGTGCTCTGATTTCAACAGATTGACCACCCATGAATCCTGGTTAAGCGAATTAAGGGCTCCATCCACAAGTCCCACATGCCTAGCGGAATCGCTCTGTTTTCGCTCCTCCTTCAATGTCTCCAGCTTCTTCTGCAAAAGCCTGATGAGGGGATTGACCTGACTCAGGCTGGCAGTGTCTGAACTGACTTCACGTGTGGCAAGTTCAAAGGGTTGCAGAACCTTGCACAACGTTGAAATCATTCTCCACTGCGCTTGAGTCAGGTGCATTCCACCTCCTTTGCCTATATCGTGGCCAGATGTATAGGCTTGAATGGCCTTTTGCTGCTCCTCCATCCTCTGAAGCATATAGAGGGTTGAATTCCACCCCGTTACCACCTCTTGCTTCAGATGATGGCAGGGCAGGTTCAGGAATGTTTGGTGGTGCTCCAGTCTTCTGTACGCGGTGCCTGAATCCCGAAAGTGGCCCACAATTCTTCTGGCCACCGACAGCATCTCTTGCACACCCCTGTCGTTTTTTAAATAATTCTGCACCACCAAATTCAAGGTATGTGCAAAACATGGGACGTGATGGAATTTGCCCAGATGTAATGCACGCACAATATTGCTGCTGTTGTCCGATGTCACAAATCCCCAGGAGAGTCCAATTGGGGTAAGCCATTCTGCGATGATCTTCCTCAGTTGCCGTAAGAGGTTTTCAGCTGTGTGCCTATTCTGGAAAGCGGTGATACAAAGCATAGCCTGCCTAGGAATGAGTTGGCGTTTGCGAGATGCTGCTACTGGTGCAGCCGCAGCTGTTCTTGCAGCGGGAGGCAATATATCTACCCAGTGGGCTGTCACAGTCATATAGTCCTGAGTCTGCCCTGCTCCACTTGTCCACATGTCCGTGGTTAAGTGGACATTGGGTACAACTGCATTTTTTAGGACACTGGTGAGTCTTTTTCTGAGGTCTTTGTACATTTTCGGTATCGCCTGCCTAGAGAAATGGAACCTAGATGGTATTTGGTACCGGGGACACAGTACCTCAATCAAGTCTATAGTTGGCTCTGAATTAACGATGGATACCGGAACCACGTTTCTCACCACCCAGGCTGCCAAGGCCTGAGTTATCTGCTTTGCAGCAGGATGACTGCTGTGATATTTCATCTTCCTCGCAAAGGACTGTTGGACAGTCAATTGCTTACTGGAAGTAGTACAAGTGGTCTTCCAACTTGCCCTCTGGGATGACGATCGACTCCCAGCAGCAACAACAGCAGCGCCAGCAGCAGCAGGCGTTACACTCAAGGATGCATCGGAGGAATCCCAGGCAGGAGAGGACTCGTCAGACTTGACAGTGACATGGCCTTCAGGACTATTGGCTTTCCTGGGTAAGGAGGAAATTGACACTGAGGGAGTTGGTGGTGTGGTTTGCAGGAGCTTGGTTACAAGAGGAAGGGATTTAGTGGTCAGTGGACTGCTTCCGCTGTCACCCAAAGTTTTTGAACTTGTCACTGACTTATGATGAATGCGCTGCAGGTGACGTATAAGGGAGGATGTTCCGAGGTGGTTAACGTCCTTACCCCTACTTATTACAGCTTGACAAAGGCAACACACGGCTTGACACCTGTTGTCCGCATTTGTGTTGAAATAATTCCACACCGAAGAGCTGATTTTTTTTGTATTTTGACCAGGCATGTCAATGTCCATATTCCTCCCACGGACAACAGGTGTCTCCCCGGGTGCCTGACTTAAACAAACCACCTCACCATCAGAATCCTCCTTGTCAATTTCCTCCCCAGCGCCAGCAACACCCATATCCTCATCCTGATGTACTTCAACAGTGACATCTTCAATTTGACTATCAGGAACAGGACTGCGGGTGCTCCTTCCAGCACTTGCAGGGGGCGTGCAAATGGTGGAAGCCGCAAGCTCTTCCCGTCCAGTGTTGGGAAGGTCAGGCATCGCAACCGACACAATTGGACTCTCCTTGGGGATTTGTGATTTCGAAGAACGCACAGTTCTTTGCTGTGCTTTTGCCAGCTTAAGTCTTTTCTTTTTTCTAGCGAGAGGATGAGTGCTTCCATCCTCATGTGAAGCTGAACCACTAGCCATGAACATAGGCCAGGGCCTCAGCCGTTCTTTGCCACTCCGTGTCGTAAATGGCATATTGGCAAGTTTACGCTTCTCCTCAGACGCTTTTAATTTTGATTTTTGGGTCATTTTACTGAACTTTTGTGTTTTGGATTTTACATGCTCTCTACTATGACATTGGGCATCGGCCTTGGCCGACGACGTTGATGGCATTTCATCGTCTCGGCCATGAATAGTGGCAGCAGCTACAGCACGAGGTGGAAGTGGATCTTGATCTTTCCCTATTTTAACCTCCACATTTTTGTTCTCCATATTGTAATGTGTGGAATTATATGCCAGTATCAATAGCAATGGCCTACTACTATATATACTGCGCACAACTAAAATGCACCACAGGTATAGAATGTAGATGGATAGTATACTTAATGGATGACGAGTGACGACACAGAGGTAGGTACACAGCAGTGGCCTACCGTACTGCTATATATAGTATACTGGTGGACACTGTCAGCAAACTGCAAAACTAAAATGCATCACAGGTATAGAATGTAGATGGATAGTATACTTAATGGATGACGAGTGACGACACAGAGGTAGGTACAGCAGTGGCCTACCGTACTGCTATATATAGTATACTGGTGGACACTGTCAGCATACTGCAAAACTAAAATGCACCACAGGTATAGAATGTAGATGGATAGTATACTTAATGGATGACGAAACAGAGGTAGGTACAGCAGTGCACTCTGCACTGTACTCCTCCTATATAATATTAATTATTCTGGTGGTCCCCAGTCCCCACAATAAAGCAGCACACTGAGCACAGATATGGAGTGTTTTTCAGGCAGACAACGTATACTGGTGGTCACTGTCAGCAAAACTCTGCACTGTACTCCTGCTATAGCTGCTCCCCAGTCCCCACAATTAAGCAGTGTGAGCACTCAGCACAGATATATTATGCAGCACACTGAGCACAGATATGGTATGGAGCGTTTTTTTCAGGCAGAGAACGGATAAAAACTGGTGGTCACTTATCTGCAAAACTCTGCACTGTACTCCTGACAGCTGCTCCCCAATCCTCCCCACAATTAAGCAATAAACAACCAATCAACTGTTTTCTACAATAAACGGAGAGGACGCCAGCCACGTCCTCTCCCTATCATCTCCAATGCACGAGTGAAAATGGCGGCGACGCGCGGCTGCTTATATAGAATCGGAATCTCGCGAGAATCTGACAGCGGGATGATGACGTTCGGGCGCGCTCGGGTTAGCCGAGCAAGGCGGGAAGGTTCGAACCTGCCTCGGACCCATGTAAACAAGGTGAAGTTCGGGGGGGTTCGGTTTCCGAGAAACCGAACCCGCTCATCACTAATATATATATATATATATATTTATATATATATATATATCTCCACACACAGCCTATATATGCACTCCCATACTATATATATATATATATATATATATATATCCACCCACACACAGCCTATATATGCACTCCCATACTGTATATATATATATATATATATATTGATAATGTCAAATATTACCTATAAACATAAAGCTATACACTATTACCGTGGATCCGCTATGGCCGCTAGACTTATTACACATACTACGGACTAAGTACGCTATTTGCGTACTGAGTACCGTATGGGTACGCACTTAGCGTAGCAGACGCTAAGCCGTGGGCGCGACGCACGAGCGGCACGTATGCTCACGGATTCGCGCTTCGTACCAAGCACGCTATTGGCGTACTGAGTACCGTATTGATACACTAATAGCGTAAGGGACGCTGTGCCGTGGGCGTGAGACACGAGCGGCACGGACGCTCACAGAATGATATACAGTAAACCTTGTTAATAAAACACTGTAAGGATATGCTTATACTCTAAACCTTAGTAGTCAAATATTGTAACGATGTAACGCCTAAAAACCTTAACAATGCTTATGCTGTTATAGCGATTGAGACGCTAAGAAAGCCCTTTGCAGAAAAGTGAAAACACCACACCGGTTTGTGTAAACCGCTGGGCTCTAAGACCGCAGTGGATTATTCAGAGAAAAGGGGTAAACAAATACAAGTTATACACTACAAGCTAACACGGAAATCTAACAGAATAACAGAGAATAATGATGGCTACAAAGAATATACATACATGGGGAATCGTTCGCAAGCGCAACCTGGATCCAGTCCTCAGCTATTCAGGTAAAAAGCCTTCAGAGTCTTTTGTCCGGCCAGGCAACAGTGGTCTTTATATACACAACATACATTCACAATACAATGGTCCCTGTAATCTCATTGTTCATTGGACACAGGGATGTGTCTCTACATTACAGCAAAGGTCATAGGTGGATTTGAACAGGTGGGCTGTGTCTTTCCCCAACTGCTCTTGTGGGTGGTATCCTCTGGATTCCCGCCGCATGTGTAATTTACAGCAAATACAGTTAATGTTCATAATCTGAAAGAAACAAAGGAGTCCTGCACCAGCTTAATTGGATAATAGATAATATTTGTAGGAGTATAGTCTCTTGATAACTGTATATAATACAGATATGAAATTATAGACTAGTCGCATACTTGCCTACCTGACCCTCTCCTTGAGGGAGAAAATGCTCTGTTCCTGGACTTTCCTGGTAATGTATGATTGCCATCACCTGTGGTGAAACACCTTTCTTATCAATTAACTAGCTCACCACAGGTGACGGCAATCATACATTACCAGGAAAGTCCAGGAACAGAGCATTTTCTCCCTCATGGAGATGGTCAGGTAGGCAAGTATGGACTAGTGCTACCCACTGATCCTGAAACATGTACAGAAAGGGTGAAGAAAAAGGGATCAGTTTCTCTGGGTGCACTCACTCCCAGAACCAACAAGAATTCCTGATATTGGATCTGTGTCCTTATACATTTTTTATATATATATGTATTAACACTTAATTCTTAGTACCTACCAATACCCATATGGAATGTATCAACTTTATTAGTATCCCATATGAAGTATTAAGACCCTTAATTGGGCCGTAAACAGTGAAATATAAAATTTGTAAAAGATAGTATGGACGTGAGTCAGAAAAATGGACAAAACAGAAAAAAGAAAGGATTTCTTTTGTCCTAGTGCCAAATAATAAAGAAAATTAAAAACTGAGCCGTGTGCCGCCACTTATTGATTTGTATTTCATGTACAGATTGTATTCCACTGCTGTATTCCTCAGAAGAATATGATTGGGATATATATGTTACGTGGAAAATAGGGATTTTTTGTTCAGCGCTCACCTTCCTCCCTGTACATATATTTATATATCAATATAAAAGTTCATAATCATAAAAAACCTTATAGAGTAAATGAATAAATAGGTACCTCAATCAATTGAATTCAAAGAATATTTATTTAAGAATCTTTAAAAGGTCTTTATGTAAAGTAAAAAGTTCATATATATATATATATATATATATACACACTATATTATGAATGCTATATGCATGCATGTATGAAAGGGTTTAGATATCTCTGAATCTCTTATTCTCTATTCCTCATACGTTTGCACCCTCTACTGGACAGAATTATTACTGGATAAGGTTAATGTTAGACACTGCCTAATACAATAATACAATAACAATAAATAATACAATAACAAACATTTGACATAAAACAAACAAATATAAATCTCCCACTAGTGGGTACACTAAACAGCGTTTTACCCCACTGGGTGTAATGCACTCCGTCTGCTTGCTGTATTTAAGTATGGTGTGTGGTCTCCATGTACGATCAGTTCCTGATCCCTTTAGGAATTAGTCTCTAATGTACTGCAGTTATTTCAAACAGTCTAAAATTCACCTGAGTACCGGTGTAAGTATTCCTTGCAGGGAAATCCTCCTCTGCGCCCGGTCTCTTGTAGGTGAAATACTGTCCTTCTGTGGTCTGTGGTCTGCCGGCAGACATCCACTGCTCCGTGTCCCTATGCTTCCGGACTCCGTGCAGAGACTCCCACTTCAATTGCAAGATATCGTCCATCTTTTGATCTATGACCTCGGTTGGGTCATCGGTGCTGTTTGTGATATATGTACAGCACTTCACACCATACTGAGTTGCTAGGGTGACACAATACCCGCCTGTCACCGGTGTGATGTAATTGAGAACCATCCTGTGCTGTATCAGTTCCGTTTTGTAAGCTTGCAATTCCCTCCCTGTATACCTGAAGGTGTCATCATACATCTCGGTGATATTATCTATCAGGTTCGCTAGCGCAGTAATATACCTAAAATTTATAATTCCTCTGGCGGTATGGGTGATATCTAACACGAGTAGGAATTGAATCCCGGTGGATTCATGGATCAAATCAGAGGCTGCGTGCTCTGTCCTATCTACAAGGTGTCTCTTAACGATGTGTTCATAGTGAGTGTGAGTGTAAGGAGCTTGAGCATTACGATGAACGTCTTTCATCTTATCATGGGTAATGGTCATTACTTCTGGCAACACTCTTCCAATGTAACACAATCCCTCTGAGTTTGGGGCAAGCCACTTATACGCCTTCCTCCCGCATATGAAATATGCATCATCGGGGAGAACATATGGGACAGAATATGACATCACCATATTACAAACCTTCCAGGTGAAAAATCCTATCCCTAACTCTCTCATCTGTTCAGTACACGTATCAGGCTGTATGATATGCACACAGTATCCTGGTGATACTTCTCCAACCCGCATGGTTCTACTTCCTAGAGTATACCTATACCGAAAATATCTCCCACCGTCGGCTATTTGGCGTATAAGTTCAGTGTCTACGGGCATTCTATCGGCTCTGTGTGAAAATGCCATGGTTTGGTTATTCCATTTCACTTCCCAATTTCCCGGCTTTCGGGGATTGGAAATGTTGAAACATATTAAGGACCTATCCACATGATATTGGTGGAGTTTCAAACTAGGAGGCCTAGAAATATTAAATTTCTTGTCCACCGGTCTACCACCCCTTAATTCAAGTACCTCATCTATTGTTAAAGGGTATGGTACTAGTCCTGACTTGCTCTGACCTTGAGGTACTTGTGAGCACACCCAGCATTCCGTTTGGTTTAAAACCTTACCCACTAATGAGTGATAGTCACTCAATGGATGACGGTCCATATTGATATTAAGGCTGGACTGACATCTCTGGATGCACCCGTCCTCAACTATATTTTCACAATTCCTACAGATACAATTCTCCTCAGCTAACAATCCTTCACAATGTCTACTACCAGAGCGTTTTCTGATACTCGCCTTTGCTCGGTGACTGTGTTGCTCTTGGAATTCTACTAATCCGTCCTTGTCATCAGAACCCATTTCAGGTCCTTTCTCGACCTCTCTGGTACTCTCACCGAAATAGACTGCTCTGGTCAACAACAGGCTCAACAGGAAAACGCGGAACGCAGTCTTATGGGGTAAGTCCATCTTGCAGGAGGAGAAAGAAAGAGTGGTAATGGGAGGTAAAGAAAATAATAGAAGGGAAAGAAAAACTGGTACGATAACCGCCTCTAGTCTTGTTGTTCTTCTTGCTCAGATGCCGTCTCAACAGTGCTGCCTCTCAGTCTTCCCGAAACGGACACTCCAGTGATACGATATTCTTTCCAAATCAGCGACTTTTCTGTAGGGAGCATAAATCTTGCATTACCATTTGTTTAACTGTTGTGTGACATACCATCCGTAGAACATTAAGAAAACAAAAAGAGAGAGAATAAAGAAAAAAAAAAAAAACAATTGTCAGATTTCCGTTCACGATCAGGCTGTCACACCAACATGTCCATCGGTATCTCTGCACAGTCTTCCCCCACCAGTATTTCCACTCTCCACCCTCTGTGCATGGCCAGGCACAATGATGCTGGTAAGATATACTGGGGTTGGGCAGACCTCTGAAAAGACCAAGTAGACATGTGACGTTTGAGCTGTAGTTCTGTCTGTGAACGTCAGGGATGAAAAAGGAAACATTTAAAGATAAATCACAGAGTTTACCTGGCCGCCCCTGTATCTACAAGATATGATCTGCCAACTACATCAACTTGTGACCTCAGGTTTACTACCTAGGCTAACAATCAACTGGCTGCAGACTACAGGTGTGGGCCAAAACTTTCTCTATGTGATCCCTGATTCCAATTACGTTTATCATAACTTTGCTTGTTTTCTTGTCTAGGGGGTCTGAATTTATGTGTGCTGTTACAGTTGCTTGCATAATGCCCTTCCCTTTTACACAGATAACAAACCCTTGGCTTCCTCCATGTGCCAGGGGCCTGGGGTTTTGGTCGAGTTGATGCTTCTTCCAGTGCTTGGATGCTCATCACCATCAACCGCTCTCCCTGAGCTTCCCTGATTCTTTGGATATTTTGGTCATGCTCGATAGCGGACTCTCTTAATGCAGCCACCGAGATACCTCTCCAGTTAGGTAGAGAGGTTTGTACCCTGATTCTTAGTGTGTCTTTTAAGCCGTCCATTAATACGGACACAGCTACCTCCCTATGATGTACACTTTCCTCAATGTCCGCGATCCCAGTGTATCTAGACATTTCCTGCAGTGCTCGGTGGAAATATTCCGCTGCCATTTCACCTTTTTGTCTAATGGAGAAGATTCTATTCCACTTGACAACAGTTGGGAAATATACTCCTAATTGCAGATTGATTTGTCGTACATTCTCCTGAGTGTACTCCTCAGTGAGAGGTACTTCTGCATCTAATTTACAATCAGTAATACATTTTGCAGGGTCAATGTTGGAAGGTAAACATACTCGTAGCACTATTCGCCAATCTTTGTTTGTGGGTTCGGTGGCATTACCTAATTCTTTAATAAACCTCTGGCATGCGACTAGATCTTTCCTGGGATCGGGAAATTCAGACATAATTGTCCTCAATTCTGTCCGGGACCAGGGACAATGCATAGCAATGTCTCTGACGGGAGTGACTCCCAGAGCGTCAGTCCTCCCATTGGGGACTGCGATCACCCTGACAGGATTTAGTTCAATTACACCATCTTGTGTTGACTCTACAATATGAGGTGCAATTGTCTGTGCATAATGTACAATACCGTACTTACCTGTGGACACGACCTCACCTGACCCTCCGCTAAAGGGCTTTACTACTGCTCTTACCGATTGGGCCGTGCCCACCTGGGTGTCCTGTATGGTGGCTGCTAGAGAAAGTACCGACATCGTGCTGGGCTCACTTTCTTGCTTGTAATCCTGAGGGAAGTTTAAAATGGGGTGCAACTTGCACTGGTTAGAATTTATACATTTATCAGTTTTACTCTTGTCGTCATTAATACATTTATTAAGTTTACTCTTATCGTCATTAATACATTTATTAAGTGCACTCTTATCGTCATATATCAGTATGCCATTCTCTGTAGCCATTATCTCTCCTGTAGTGTACGGTGGTGGTGTGGTTGCTATCAGTTTCCTGATAGGGTTAGAACCAGCTGTGTAAGCTAGTTCCCTCTGCATATCACTCTCTCGTTGCCAGAAATGTAAACAGTTTGTGTGTCTGATCCTTTGTTTTTGGGATTTTATCAGACAGATCCTAAGCCTTAGATTATGCAATACCTCTGAGTCAAAACTACCTATCCCAGGAAAAGGTGCTTTATCCCCCACAGTCATTCGTGTCCATTCATCACAAAAAGTCTCAGTGTGGGGACCATACTTCCCCCACATTACTAACCGAGCTGACCCCCGGGGTCTGAAATCTGCAGTCTGAACCCTGACTGAGAAACGTCCCTGTGTTGTGCACTTGGCTTCCATTGTGGACCTTTTTAACACGGGAAAACTTCCTAAAATGCACTAAACACAGTAGTCTACGGTGGAAATCCTTAAAACTCTTCCACTGAACTTCTTCTGCTCCGAGTACCACGGATCCGCCTTCTTTAGCAGACACGTGTAGCCGTTGCAGGCCCTACCTCTCAAGATTTTCCTGAGAGACCGGCAAAAATTCCCTAAACCTTTACTTTACACAAATCACGCTTGCATGTGCTTCCTACAATGCACAAAAAAGGAGGGAGGCTGCGCTAGTGGAGGAAAGAACAATGTAAACAAATCAATGTGTAATTAAAAAATTTATTAAAATACATTAGTTCATTAAAAAGCAATAGTTCTGTGCAAGATAATGTGCCAAATATATGCAGAAAAAAGATAGAATTTGCCAATGGTATGCAAAGATAGGAGTTTACCCAAGGTGTTGGTACAGGATTAGTGGAGGTAATTCTCTAGAGTCCGTTCCTTATTTTGCCCATCAATATAGTGTCCAGTAATATTCCGGTAAGGAAAATCCCTTTTAGATGTTACTGAGGAGAGTCCATGGAGAATTTCTATATACCGCTAGAGGATTAGTGCAATGTCTCATAGATGTAGAGTACCTCATGCAATGCGGAAATAGGCTGGTGCCTCTCTCGGGCTCCTCCGGATAACTGGTCGGCAAAATGGGCTGGTTCGGGTCCAATTCAGATATATCCTGTTCCAACGGGTAAGTATCTGACGCGTTTCGCTGCATAAACCTTGCAGCTTTTTCAAAGGTGACTATCTATGAGACATTGCACTAATCCTCTAGCGGTATATAGAAATTCTCCATGGACTCTCCTCAGTAACATCTAAAAGGGATTTTCCTTACCGGAATATTACTGGACACTATATTGATGGGCAAAATAAGGAACGGACTCTAGAGAATTACCTCCACTAATCCTGTACCAACACCTTGGGTAAACTCCTATCTTTGCATAGCATTGGCAAATTCTATCTTTTTTCTGCATATATTTGGCACATTATCTTGCACAGAACTATTGCTTTTTAATGAACTAATGTATTTTAATAATTTTTTTAATTACACATTGATTTGTTTACATTGTTCTTTCCTCCACTAGCGCAGCCTCCCTCCTTTTTTGTACCTTCTACCTGGGAGTGACTCCCCTGTAACATTGGCTGCTGCTTAGCCAACCATCTCGTCTCACAGCGCCCGTATACCTTTGGGTATATTTTACCTTATTTCTGCTTCCTACAATGCGTATGATGACAAGATTTACGCACAAATATGCAAAACCTCACATCACGTTGCGTCACGTGTTGCCCATACAACCGTGCGGTCCAATCGTACCGCTTATAGACACTTGCTATCTATAAGTGGTAGGATCACTGGAGTCTCCCTACTGTGCTCCAAAACAGCCGGAGCGTAATACCACGAAAACTTTATCAGACTCCGTCGCACGTTATACACCTGACCGTGTTCACCACGTTTTCATCTAGGCCGTGCTTCACCAAGCTTCACCAAGTTTCACCAAGCTTCACCAAGATCACCAAGACCACCAAGCGGGGTTCCTATATATTCACACCCTATTCAGCCCACACTAACATTCTATAGTTTTCTGATCAGAAAAATATATTTTCCTGTTAACTGATAGCTCTCCCCAGAGGTACTACAGTAAAGTAAGGTATTTAAACTAAATATTGGAAACTGAACAAATTTGTGCTATTATCGCGTGGCTACCGTCTCGCCTAAACTGAAACAATGCTATTGTGTGAGTTATATTTAGTGGGCGTCTCTGTACACACGTTGCGTAAAATACGCCACGTGTGTAGGCCTTTGCGTTGCGTACGCAGTCTCGCACGCTGTCCGAGACACGTGTACAAAGGCCGGATACGTCCGCAGTAACACAAATAACACGCTTCTATAAATGTAAACGATATTCAACTATAATCGCTTACCAAGCACCACACAGTATCTCCTGTTTAAACTTTTATAACTGGGCCAGGCTATGTGTGTGTTTTACATGTACTCCCTTAAATATTACTTCTATATTTTAACTAAATAGCAACAAATTTTCTCAGTACAGGTCAAAATAAATCTAGTAATCAGTAATTACGGCAATCATGTGAGCAGATATGCAAAGTACACAAATAAAATACCGGTGTGTGCGTGTGTTATGTGTGTTGCATGCGCAGTTGGCACCAAACAGAAATTTAACAGATTTAAAAACAATAGCTTTTCGTTCTTACCTTTCGGATCCCACCAGCATCCCTACAAACCAAGCGGAGCAGACGCTTATCTAATCAGCACTTATATATACCCGACCATAAAAAAAAACTAACAGGGGATACCTTCCCGCCCTTTGCTGATAGATAAAGTCTGCCTTGTCCTGCTAGGCTGCGGATATGAGAACCGGACGATGCCCCCAATTGATAATGTCAAATATTACCTTAAAACATAAAGCTATACACTATTACCGTGGAGCCGCTATGGCCGCAAGACTTATTACACACACTACGGACTAAGTACGCTATTTGCATACTGAGTACCATATGGGTACGCACTTAGCACAGCAGACGCTAAGCCGTGGGCGCGACGCACAAGCGGCACGTACGCTCACGGATTCGCGCTTCGTACCAAGCACGCTATTGGCGTACTGAGTACCGTATTGATACGCTAATAGCGTAAGAGATGCTGTGCCGTGGGCGTGAGACACGAGCGGCACGGACGCTCACAGAATGATATACAGTAAACCTTGTTAATAAAACACTGTAAGGATATGCTTATACTCTAAACCTTAGTAGTCAAATATTGTAACGATGTAACGCCTAAAAACCTTAACAATGCTTATGCTGTTATAGCGATTGAGACGCTAAGAAAGCCCTTTGCAGAAAAGTGAAAACACCACACCGGTTTGTGTAAACCGCTGGGCTCTAAGACCGCAGCGGATTATTCAGAGAAAAGGGGTAAACAAATACAAGTTATACACTACAAGCTAACACGGAAATCTAACAGAATAACAGAGAATAATGATGGCTACAGAGAATATACATACATGGGGAATCGTTCGCAAGCGCAACCTGGATCCAGTCCTCAGCTATTCAGGTAGAAAGCCTTCAGAGTCTTGTGTCCGGCCAGGCAACAGTGGTCTTTATATACACAACATACATTCACAATACAATGGTCCCTGTAATCTCATTGTTCATTGGACACAGGGATGTGTCTCTACATTACAGCAAAGGTCATAGGTGGATTTGAACAGGTGGGCTGTGTCTTTCCCCAACTGCTCTTGTGGGTGGTATCCTCTGTATTCCCGCCGCATGTGTAATTTACAGCAAATACAGTTAATGTTCATAATCTGAAAGAAACAAAGGAGTCCCGCACCAGCTTAATTGGATAATAGATAATATTTGTAGGAGTATAGTCTCTAGATAACTGTATATAATACAGATATGAAATTATAGACTAGTGCTACAAGAAAAGTGTGAGAACCTACCCTTCACAGGTCAGGCTCTGTTTGAGGATTCATTGGATGCGTGGATCTCCACGGCAACTGCGGGTAAGTCAACCTTTCTTCCCTCAGCAGCACGACCGACTAGGAAACCTTATCCTACATCTACACTGCAGTCCTTTCGGACCGCAAAACTTATGAAGTCCAAACCCCCATCCACTTTCTTTAGAGGTGGTCGGGGAAAATCCAGAAAACCTGCACCAACAGGTTCTCAGGAACAGAAGCCTGGACCTGCTTCCTCAAAATCTTCAGCATGACGGTGGACCTCCCAGCCTGGAGGCAGGTTGGAGCGAGACCAAATTGGGTGTCCTGCTTCTAAGCAGATGATTTCTCTCTGGATCAGGCTTACTATCTATCCAGCATGCTTATTCTACGGCAGGCTTGCCGTGTCCAAAATCTGTTAAGGCCCACTCTACTCGTAAAGTGGGTTCTTCCTGGGCGGCTGCCCGGGGTGTCTCAGCTTTGCAACTTTGCCGAGCAGCTACTTGGTCAGAGTCGAACACGTTTGCTAAGTTTTACAAGTTCGATACTTTGGCCTCTGAGGACCTAAAGTTTAGTCAATCTGTTCTGCAGGAACCACAGCACTCTCCCTACCATACTAGGAGCTTTGGTACATCCCCATGGTACTAAATGGAACACCAGCATCCTCTAGGACGTAAGAGGAAATAGGATTTCAATTACCTACCGGTAAATCCTTTCCTCGTAGTCCATAGAGGATGCTTGGCGCCCGCCCAGTGCTTTGTTTTCCTGCATTGTTAATTGGTTAAGTATTGTTGGTTCAGTCACTGAATCCTTTCAAGTTGGTTAGCTTGACTTTCCTTTTGTTAGGTGTGATCTGGTGTGAATCTCACCACTATCTGTGTATTTCCTTCTCTCGAAGTATGTCCGTCTTCTCGGGCACAGTTTCTAGACTGAGTCTGGTAGGAGGGGCATAAAGGGAGGGGCCAGCCCACACTATTAAACTCTTAAAGTGCCAGTGGCTCCCAAGGGACCTGTCTTTACGCCATGGTGCTAAATGGAACCCGAACATCCTATACGAACTATGAGAAAAGGATTTACCGGTAGGTAGTTAAAATCCTATTATTTCTGCGGAGTTGAGTAACAAGTTGGAAACCCCGCCACCAGTGGACTCACATGTAGCCCGTCTTGTGGTGCCATCTACTCTGCCTGTCACCACCGTCACTTCTTTGAAGGAGCCAACGGATAAGCGTGTGGAGGGTTGCCTGAAGTCTATTTACACTCTTACAGGTGCTGTACATATACCCACTATGGGCTGCAAAAGGCATTGAAGCATGGGTTCAAGCAATTGAGGAAGAGCTACCTCTGAATTTTTCTGACACTGCCAGACAATATCTGACTTATATTACAACAGCCTTCCACTATATTCAGTAGGCGGCCTCTGATGCAGGCGTTATTGCGGCCAAGACATCTACTACATCTATTCTGGCTCACCGGGTTCTGTGGTTACGGTCCTGGTCGGTGGACCTGGAATTAAAGAAGACCTTGGAGGTACTCCCTTTTAAGGGAGATATACTATTTGAAGATGATCTGAACAAATTTGTGACCGACTTGGCGTCGGCCAAGACTGCGTTCATCCTAAGTAGTAATCCTTCGGTTCCGAAGGCTAAGAGTACTACTTTTCGTACCTTTCAACCTCCAGGTAAAGCAAAGGGTCAGGCGTACCCGAGTCAGGCTCAAACTTCCAAGTCTCTAAGCCCAAACCTAAACATTCTTGGGCTGCCCGTCAGCCTGCTTCCAAACCGGACAAGCCTGCTGCATGACAGGACGGGCCTCCCCCTGGGGGACCCCAGGGTGGGAGGAAGACTTCTGCAGTTTGCCCAATCTTTGAACAAATTTGTGAGGGTGTCCAAATTCCATATGGAAACTCTGCACTTTTTTGTACTGGCTATGGAACCCAAGGACTATATGGTATCCCTGGTTATACAGGATGCTTACCTACACATACCTATTGCCATGTCGCACTAGCAATATCTTCGGTTTGCTATTGGCAAACCTCATTATCAGTTCCAAGCCTTGCCTTTTGGTCTGACCACGTCTCCTCGGATCTTCACCAAGGTCATGGCGGTCATGACGGCCCTTCTCTGCCGTCAGGGTATCAGGATTCTGCCGTATCTGGATGACTTGTTGATCCTGGCGAACTCCCCAGAGGTTCTCCTCCATCATCACTAACTGACGGTCCAATTCCTGCAAGCCCATGGGTGGCTCATCAACTGGAAGAAATCCTCATTGGTGCTTGCTCAGAGCATGTTGCACCTGGGGGCATTACTGGATACACACAACCAACGTTTGTTCTTGTCTCCAGAGAAGGTCCTGAAACTTCAGGTCAGGATCAGATACTTCCTCTCTCGCCAAAAAAGTGTTGATACACCTGGCGATGCAAGTACTAGGCCTCATAGTGTCAGCTATCGACATGGTAGAGTACGCTCAATTTCATTCCCACCTTCTGCAGAGGTTAATCCTTTCCAAGTGGGACGGCCTGCCTCACCGGATCAGGTCAAAAATTATCTCCTTGACTCCGGAGGTTCATCTGTCACTGAGTTGGTGGCTACAGGACAAACAATTGAGCAGGGGTCATCCCTTCTGGATCTCCAATTGGGTCCTCCTAACGACGGATGCCAGTCTGCGGGGTTGGGGCATAGTGTTGGAGCAACACTCTCTCCAGGGTCGATGGGCCAGGGAGGAATCTCTCCTCCTGATAAGCATTCTGGAATTGCGGGCAGTGTTCAATGCGTTGACACTGGCCCTGCCTTTCGTACAGAACAGGCCTGTTCAAGTACAATCAGACAACGCCACCATGGCAGCGTACATAAATCATCAAGGCGGCACTCGAAGCCGCATGGCAATGATGGAAGTGTCATGGGTTACCTTATTACTACAAACTTAAATCCTGCCACCACCACGAATTAGACTGGGAGATGCTCTTCCCAATGTGGCTCTTCAGCTCCACTTTACCAGAGAAATATACTTTTAATCAGTAGCTTATTGCCTTAGGAAGTTGTGAGTGTAAGAATCACAGAGTATCAGAACAAAAAATTAGGTTTTCATTTTAAGTAATCACTTCAAAGCTTATGGTTACAGAATGTTACAAAGATTATAATAATAATTAGTAAAAGTACACACAAGTTACTATCAACCTCAAGAAAGATAATAAAGGGGAAGAACAAAGTTCAATCTCCCGGACAGGGTCAGACAATGGCGGAAGTGAGGTCTCCTCCTGGAGTTATGATGCATTCTGACCAGCCAGCCCCCTCACAAAAACCAATACTTTGTTATGAGTGTCCCTCATACTTATTCAAACTGGCAGTTACTCTAAGCCCCCACCCTTGGGTTTTAGCCCTCTGGGTGCCAAACACTTTAATGAATCCATCATTCACTTTCAAGTAACTGTAACTCAGCAAATAGAGGAGAGCGGGTTGCACAAAGGGGGCAGGTTTATGGGCCAGGTCAGTAAAAAGGATTTCATACCTTCTTAGACATAGGGGGTAATTCAGACCTGATCATTAGGGTGCGTTTTTTGCATCCCTGCGATCAGGTAGTCCCCACCCACAGGGGGAGGGGGATTTCACTGTGCAGGGGTGCGATCGCATGCGCAGGAGAGCTGCACAAACAGAAGTTTGTGCAGTCTCTGCACAGCCCAGGACTTACTCAGCCGCTGCGATGATCGGGGCTGGAGTTGACATCACAATTCCTCCCACAAAACCCTGGGTCCCTCCTACGTTTTTCCGGATACTCCCTGAAAATGGTCAGTTTCCACCCACAAATGCCCTCCTCCTATCAATCTTCTTGTGATTGCTGGTGCGATCGGATTTTTCGCACCATCCTGTTGCTGCTCGGCGCTCGCCCGGCGCTGCGGACCATCGCACCTGCGCATTTTAGTGCATATGCATGCTCAGTTCAGACCTGATTGGCCGCTGTGCGAAAACGCACAGCAGTGATCAGGTCTGAATTAGCCCCATAGTGTCTTCTCTGGCTTGCAAGCCTGCCTTCCTGCTGAATAGTAAACAGACCTCTGTCCAAACAGACCCATGCCTTTGATCAGCATCTCCAAACAGTATAAACACACAATTTGTACATATGAGGGCCTGGTTGCTCAATCCAGATGTCATACTCCCAGGCAGTCATTATATGCATTAATATTTTAGGCGTGAGTGTGTCCCCATCGTCACACTCTGGTTTGTGTTAATTGCTAACTTAGGGCCTAATTCAGCATGGGTTGTAGATAGGGAGGCCAATCCCGGGCCGTTTTTTCAATCCCAGGATTCGGGATTGAAAAACGGTCAATCCCGGGATTCCCGGGATCCCGGGATTGCAGTAGGGATCAGAGAAAATTGTAGGGAGCAGCGCTGGAGGGAGGGTGTAGGTAGCGGTGCGGGAGGTAGGGAGGGTGTAGGTAGCGGTGCGGGACTCAGGAGGGAGGGTGTAGGTAGCGGAAGGGAGGGTTGGTAGCGGCGCGGGAGGGAGGAAGGCTGTAGGGAGCACCACTGAATGCACGGAGGGAGGGAGAGAGGGTGGGTGTAAGTAATAGTACTTACTATTAGACGGACGGCAACCATTAACACACTGAACGCGGCGGCATTTCAAATGAAGCGCCGACCGGCAGCCAACCAGAGCTGGCGGACCGGCAGCCAATCAGGGAAGCGGCAGCAGCAGTCGCTCCTGATTGGCTGCCGCTGCAGCTTCCCTGATTGGCTGCCGGTCCGCCTGCTCTGATTGGCTGGTGGCCGGCGCTACATTTGAAGTGCCGCAGCATTCAACTTGTTCATGGCTGCCGCCCACCTAATATTAGTAAGTACTATTACTTACACACCCACCCTCTTGTCAATTAGGCAAAGGCATTCGCATATGTGAGATGCTGTTGCATCTCACTGTGTGCGCACACTCAGTGCGGCTTCTGCGCGTTCGCACACTGCACAAGACTTCAGCATGCGAACGTTGTCGGAGCAGCATTCCATGCTGAATTAGGTCCTTAGTTTCCTTGATATTGCTGATCTAGTTCCTGATACCGATTTGTTTCATATGCTTTCTTTTCCTTTTTGTATTCTCTAACATGAGATACAGTATAAGTACTAGTATCTCCGATCAGCAGTCATCAGAGTACAGGTGAATACATACAGTAACTTGCTTTAATACTGATGTGACTGCTATAGGTGAAATGCAGAAGTATCTTGGTATATACAGTATGTGTTCTCAAAAGGGTTTGACAGGCTGACACTTCATGAACAGGAGTAAACAACATGTGGCACTCCAGCCTCTGTGGAACTACACATCCCAACTAGCCCTGCCACAGATTTGCTGTTAGATTAGGTTAAAACTGGCATAGTAAGAACGTGCCCTTTAAAAATATAACTAACTTTTCAATTTTGCTCCCCAAATACAAATTTATTTACCTTTGTTTGTGTCTTCAATTAATTAAAAGTGTAATTTTTGTGTTTGTAGCATTTTGTTCATTTTCATTACATACTCAAAGTGCTCATAGAAATATACTTTCCCATAAAAAGTTGCAAAGCACTTCTTATTTTAAACATAAGGTTGAAACCTGACATCCTAAAACAGAGGCGTCAAGAGAACTCAAGCTCTAAAATAGATATGTGACATCATAAAAGAACATTTACAGATTTGAACTTTTTGTGGTTCATAGAGATGTGCATCGGACACTTTTTGTGTTTTGTGTTTTGGTTTTGGATCTGTATCTCCGTTCGTGTTTTGGATCTGGATTGGTTTTGCCAAAACCACCTTCTCGTGTTTTGGTTTTGGTTGTAGATCTGGATTTTTAAAAAAAACAAAACATAAAAACAACTAAAATCACAGACATTTTTTGTTGTTGTTCCTACAGTATTATTAACCTCAATAACATTAATTTCCAGTTTATTCTGAACACCTCACAATATTGTTTTTAGGCCAAAAGGTTGCACTGAGGTAGCTGTATCACTAAGCAAAGTGACACAAGTGGGCGGCACAAACACGTATCCCATCGAGGAGTGGCACTGTAGTGGCAGACAGGATGGCATTTTTAAAATCCAGGCCCCAAAGAGCACATAATGCAAAGAAAAAAAAGAGGTAACATAGTAACATAGTAACATAGTATCTGAGGTTGAAAAAAGACAATTGTCCATCGAGTTCAACCTATTTGTGGTCTCCTATGCATGATGATTTGACTAAAATTTCTGACTGATGCTGCTGTCAGCCGTTGCATTTTATCCCTATTTATAGTAACTATAATGCATGACTATGCACCATACCCCTGGATATCCTTATCCATTAGGAATTTATCTAACCCATTCTTAAAGGTGTTGACTGATTCCGCCATTACAACTCCCTTGGGCAGGGAATTCCAAACACGTATTGTCCTTACCGTGAAAAAGCCTTTACGCCGTATTGTGCGGAATCTCCTCTCCTCTAACCTGAGCGAGTGTCCGCGAGTCCTCTGTGTTGATCTAACCAAAAACAGGTCCCGCGCAAGCTCTGTGTATTGTCCCCTTATATATTTGTAGATGTTGATCATATCCCCTCTTAGTCTCCGCTTTTCCAATGTAAACATGCCTAGTCTTTCAAGCCTGTCCTTGTATTCCATCGTCTCCATGCCCTTAATTAGTTTGGTCGCCCTCCTCTGTACCTTTTCAAGCTCCAGGATATCCTTTTTGTAGTATGGTGCCCAGAATTGTACACAGTATTCAAGGTGTGGCCTTACTAGTGATTTATATAACGGGAGTATAATACTCTCGTCCCTAGCATCAATACCTCGTTTTATGCATGCTAATATCTTATTAGCCTTCTTTGCTGCAGTCCTACTTTGGGTACTACTGCTTAGCTTGCTATCTATGAGGACACCTAAGTCCTTTTCCAGTACAGAATCCCCTAATTTTACCCCATTTAGTAGGTAGGTGTAATTTTTGTTCTTGTTACCACAGTGCATTACCTTACACTTGTCTGTGTTGAAGCGCATTCTCCATTTGGCTGCAAATGCTTCTAATTTAACTAAGTCGTTCTGAAGAGACTCGGCATCCTCCTCTGTATTTATAGCCTTACACAATTTGGTATCATCTGCAAAAATTGACACCATGCTCTCTAGACCTTCTGTTTGGTCGTTAATGAAAATATTGAACAATAGCGGTCCTAATACTGAGCCTTGTGGCTCACCACTTAGCACTTCAGTCCAAGTTGAAAAAGATCCATTAACCACAACGCGCTGCTCCCTATTATCTAACCAGTTTTTGACCCAAGTGCATATTGTGCTTCCTAGCCCTGATTCTTGTAGCTTGTAGATAAGTCTCATGTGTGGTACAGTACCGAACGCTTTGGCAAAGTCTCAAAAGATTACATCCACGTCTTTACCCTGATCTAGGTTTGCGCTTACTGTTTCATAAAAGCCAAGTAAGTTGGTTTGACAGGATCTGTCCTTCATAAACCCATGTTGATTCCTTTTAATGACCTTATTGACTTCAAGGAACTTCTGAATACTATCTCTTAGAATACCTTCCAATACTTTCCCCACTATAGATGTAAGACTAACTGGTCTATAATTACCTGGTTCAGCTTTACTTCCCTTTTTGAATATAGGCACTACTTCCGCTATACGCCAGTCTTTGGGAACCATACCTGATATAACTGAATCCTTAAAGATCAAAGATAGCGGTTTTGCCAGTTCAGAGTGAAGCTCCACTAGAACCCTTGGGTGAATACCATCGGGCCCTGGTGATTTATTAATCTTTAAATGTTTTAATCGGTCACAGACTACTTCCTCGCTTAAATAAGTACCTATCAATGGGATATTCTCATTATTGAGGTGCAAGATGGAATTGTCCTTGGAACATACTTGCCTACCTGACCCTCTCCATGAGGGAGAAAATGCTCTGTTCCTGGACTTTCCTGGTAATGTATGATTGCCAACACCTGTGGTGAAACGCCTTTCTTATCAATTAACTAGCTCACCACAGGTGATGGCAAGCATACATTACCAGGAAAGTCCAGGAACAGAGCATTTTCTCCCTCATGGAGAGGGTCAGGTAGGCAAGTATGCCTTGGGACCTCCCACCAACCGTTATGTTGTTTAAACAGGACATGTACAGTTTAATAAACCCATAATTTCAACAACAGGTGGTCCCCCTGGAAAAAATCATGTTCTCAGAATCATAGCTAGCTACAAACATACCGCCTCCATATTTGATGACTTTTCACATGGGCCCTCATTCCGTGATGTTCGCTCGCTAGCTGCTTTTAGCAGCATTGCAAACGCTAGGCCGCCACCCTCTGGGAGTGTATCTTAGCTTAGCAGAATTGCTAACGAAAGGTTAGCAGAACTGCTATTAAATATTTCCCTGCAGTTTCTGAGTAGCTCCAGACCTACTCCTAGATTGCGATCACTGCAGACTGTTTGGTTCCTGGTTTGACGTCACAAACACGCCCTGCGTTCGGCCAGCCACTCCCCCGTTTCCCCAGCCACTCCTGCGTTTTTGTCTGGCACGCCTACGTTTTTTAGCACACTCCCGGAAAACGCTCAGTTACCACCCGGAAATACCCACTTCCTGTCAATCACCCACCGATCAGCAGAGCGACTGAAAAGCATCGCACAGCCTGTGTAAAATTACATAATTTTGTGTGAAAGTACTTAGCGCGTGCACCCTGCGGCCCATACGCATGCGCAGAATTGCTGGTTTTTAGCCTGATCGCAATTCTGCTAAAAACGGCAGCGAGCGATCAACTCGAAATGAGGTCCATTATGAGAAGAGGCGAGAGGAAGAGGACAGTGTCAAGAAGGTGATTAAAAATTAGAGAGGCACATGCAATCAGGAACACACAGGCTTTCACCTCCACTCCTGTATTGGTGTGGAACAGAAAGAACTTTAACCAAGCAAATGTATAATTACCACAAACTGAAAAACTAGGGTCCAAAGCCTCTGAATTTGTACCCCCCTTCTCCATTTTCAGGGATTACGATAATCTCATATTTAGGGGGACATTCTGATAAATTCGCATGCAGCGGTTTGTTGCTGCGGTGCGAACGGGTCTGGAATGCACATGTGCGGCGGTCGCACTGCGAATACGCATCATTGCCCGGGTCACGTCACGGACAATGAAGAAAGCGCTCGCAGAGGCGACCGTTAGAAGATTGACAGAAAGAAGGTGTTCCTGGGCGTCACCAGACCGTTGCCTGCCGTTTTCGGGGAGTGGTGAAGAAAAACGCAGGCGTGTCCAGGAGAATGGAGGGCGGATGTCTAACGTCAAAGCCGGCCCCAGCATCGTTGAGAAATGCATGACATTTTTTTAGCTTAGCAGGGATGCACAAGCGATCGCAGCCCTGCTAAGCTAAAATATACTCCACCATAGGCGTGGACTAGTTGATTGCAGCAGCAGCAAAAAGTTGCTGGCTGCGATCAACTCGGAATGACCACCTTAATTCTGGGATGCAAATAAACTGGTGTATACCACAGGATCAAGATTGGATATTTTCCCCTCCACGGAGTCTGGAGACTTATTTTGTGGGTTTCTTTTTTTCCATTTTTTTATTTCATTTTTATGTACATATTTTGTGACAGATGCCTTATTTTAGTCTTTCACAGCTCCCAGTTATACGCATGTGAACATACTTGTTGTGTCCCATTTACACGTATGTGAGCTTACCTGTGTGTCTTGTTTATTTTATTCATATTTTATTTTTAAATAAAGAAGCCCCTTAGATGTTTTAACAGCCCCTCGTGAGACCCCACAGCAGCCCCAGGTGGGGCAAGTTGAGTTTGGGTGGGTTTGGTACAGTACTAAGCAGGACTGTGCAGTGATTTTTTTGTTATTCAGCCCCTACCCTAGTGGAGCTTTCCACTCTACAGTCCAATCTCATTTCATATTACAAGTAGGACTGTGGGAGGAAGCAATGCTAACCTCTGTGGCAACAGAATGTCTCAGCCTGGCAAGCCAGACATCTTCCTGGCTCTCAGCCACCATGAGACTCCATACTGGGCCCTTACTCAGTAACTGTGCCTCACAGGAGCTCCTGGCCCATCTAGTGCTGCAGTACAATGGAAAGCTGATGCAATGCAAGATCACTAAAACTCTGTTCTTCTAATACCGCAAGGTCTTGCGATAACCCTACACAGCCCTTATATTGTACAATTATTAAGGAGAAAACATTTACAAAATAAAGGAAAAGAACCCTGCACAATAAATGCGCATCTTGTAAATAATCCCAAAATGTGTAACATTAATAATAAATCAAAATTAAGGTTGACTAATTGGAGCCATTCATTTGAGTCCCTAACATGAAATAATTGAGAAAAACCTCTCTCTAATGCTGGATACACAGTGCACACTAGAAGATATATCTACTAGAGATGAGCGGTTTCAGACATGGCACCCCTGGAATTATACGGCAGCACCTCTTGACTTATACAGCAGATAGGCAGCACCCCTGGACTTAAACAGCAGATAGGCAGCACCCCTGGATTTATACAGCATAGGCAGCACACCTGGAGAATTACACAGCACAGCAGACAGGCAGCAGCACCCCTGGACTTAAATGCAAGTGGGGCAACACCCCTGGACTCATAGGGCAGAGGGGCAGCACCCCTGGAATGATGTGGAAGACAAAGAAACAACGTGCAAGAGTCAGACTGGCTTGTAAACACACAATACAATCTTAGTTACTTTTTTGATTAACAAAACCCAGGGCACCCCTGGAATTATATGGCAGCACCTCTGGACTTATACAGCAGATAGGCAACACCCCTGGACTTATACAGCAGATAGGCAGAACCCCAGGACTTATACAGCATAGGCAGCACACCTGGAGAATTACACAGCACAGCAGCACCCCTGGGACTTATACAGCATAGGCAGCACACCTGGAGACTTATATAGTATAAGCAGCACACCTGGAGAATTACACAGCACAGCAGACAGTCAGCAGCACTCCTGGACTTAAACGGCAGTGAGCCAGCACCCCTGGACTTATACAGCAGATAGGCAGCACCCCAGGACTTATACAGCAGATAGAAAGCACCCCTGAACTTATACAGCATAGGCAGTACACCTGGAGAATTACACACCAGACAGGCAGCAGCACCCCTGGACTTAAATGGCAGTGGGGCAGCACCCGTGGACTGATAAGGCAGAGGGCCAGCACCCCTGAAAAGATGTGGCAGACAAAGAAAAGACGTGCAAGGTGGATATGTCCTTGGATCCTTCCCCCCAACCTTATGTTGTATAAACAGGACATGCACACTTTAACAAATCAATCATTTCAGCAACAGGGTCCGCCACATGACTGTGGCTGAAATTATTGCTTTATTTGGGCCCCCACCAAAAAAGAAGCAATTAATCTATCCTTGCACAAACTGACTCTACAGAGGCAAGATCTTATCCTCCGATTCCTCACCCTCTTCAGTGTTTACATCCTCATCCTCACAGAGAAATAATTCCACACCGAAGAGGTAGATTTTTTGGTATTTTGTCCAGGCATTACAATGGGCTTTTTAATCTCATGGCCAACAACTTTCTCCACTTTTGCCTTATTCAAACAAACCATATCACCATCAGAATCCTCATTGTCAACTTCCTCCTCAGTGCCAGCTACACCAATATCCTCCTCATCCTGGTGTACTTCTACAGTGACATCCTCAATCTCAATATCAACAACTGGACTGGGGGTGGTCCTCCCGGCACTTGCAGGGGGTGTGCAAATGGTGGTAGGAGCATACCCTTCCCATACAGTCTTGGGAAGGTCAGGCCTAGACATTGCAACCGCGGACACACTTGGACTCTCCTTGGGGATTAGTGATATCTCTGAATGCACAGTTTTTTTTCTTGTGCTTTAACAAGCTTTATTTTTTAAATTTTTTGAGAGGGAGGAGGGCTTTCATCTTTATGAGAAGCTGAACCACCAATCATGAACATAGGCCAAGGCCTTAGCCTTTCCTTGCCACTTCGAGTTGTGAATGGCATATTGGCAATTTTACATTTCTTATCAGATAATTTCTTTTATTTTTTTTGGTTATTAATTTTTGCTTCTTAGATTTTACATGCCCTCTATGACCTTGAACATCGGTCTTAGCAGACGGTCTTAGCTGATCTTAGATCAGCGGTCTTAGCTGATCTTTCACTATTTTTTCCTCCAAATTTTCGTTCTCCATTTCACAGGACAGCACCCCTTTATTATTACAGCACAAAGAACAGTGCCCCTTTATTTTCACAGAACCCCTGTGTTTTAACAATGCCCCTGAATACAAGACAGGGCCAGTGTACCTTTAATTTCACAGTACCCCTGTATTTTTACAGTATACAGGACAGGGCCAGCACCCCTGTATTTTAACAACACCACTGTTGTTTTACAGCATACAAGACAGGGCCAGTGTACCTTTATTTATACAACACTCCTGTATTTTTTTACAGCATACAGGACCAGCACCCCTGTATTGTAACAACAACACCCCTGTATTTTTACAGAATACAGAACAGGGCCAGCACCCCTGTTATTTCACAGCACCCCAGTACTTTTACAGCATACAGGACAGGGCCAGTGTACCTTTATTTTTACAACACCCCTGTATTTTTTTACAGCATGCAGGACAGAGCCAGAAACCCTGTATTTATACAGCACCGCTGTATTTTTACAGCATACAGGACAGGGCCAGTGTATCTTTATTGATACAACACCCCTGTATTTTTTACAGCTTACAGGATAGAACCAGCATCCCTGTATTTTTACATCATACAGGACAGTACCTTCATTTATACAACACCCCTGTATTTTTTACAGCATACAGGACAGAACCAGCACCCTTGTATTTTCACAGCACCCCTGTATTTTTACAGTATACAGGACAGTGTACCTTTACAAAACCCCTGTCTTTTTTACAGCATACAGGATAGTGCTGTTATGATCCTGATACTCAGGTCAGGAGAGGTCTTATACGGTGAGACCTGAGTACCAGGACTTAATGCTGGGAAAGGGAAACGGAATAGGAATAGCCCCTGGCACCCTATCTCCGTTGTCTTACCCGTGCTGTCAGTTCACTCTTGCGAGACTATGGTTTCTTGGGCCCATGGCAGCCGCGTTTGAAGGGCGGATTACGTCTGCCCAACTCCGATGCCCCCTCAGGTCTTAATGAGAGACAAAGAGTGTACTGAGACAGGGTAATAACAAGGGGCCCTCTAACTAAACAACAAGGCCAGGGGCTACTGGCTAACCTGAAACTAAAAGTATGCGCGGCTTACCGCCAGGGAAAAGAACAACCAAAATATTCCACTTGTCCACTCTCCTACACGGCACCGCCGAGTTCCGGAGAGGACTATGGAAGCGGAAACCTCCACAAATGCTCCAGTACAAGAAAACTATACTAAAGCGGCCTAGGCCACAACACGCGGCAGGGCCGCCACTCACGAAACCAAGTGAGAACCTCAATCGACTGCCACAGGTAAATGAGGATCAGAAGAACTCCTTGGGACTGGGTGACGAACTCCAAGATTCAGGAACTCAGAGAACTGAAGGGACTGGGCACAGCAGACCTGGAACAGACGTTCATCAAACATGAGCAGCATGCAGGAAGCTATCACCGGCGTCTGTGTGAGGCACTGAGGAGGCATATAACAGAGAACCCTCCAATGAGAGCACAGAGCTCAATTACACCCAAATGTCGTGCAGCTGCCTTGCTGCACGACCAAGGAAACATGTGTGAACACTAATTAATCAAAAACGGCAACGGGGAATGCGGTCCACCTGTGGCGTCCCCGTTGCTATGGACCCGGCGGCTCGGTGCGCACGGCGTCCCAGCATCACTAGGGACCCGGCGGCTCAGCGCGCATGGCATCCCTGCATTGCTAGGGACCCGGCGGCTCAGCGCGCACGGCGTCCCTAGTTGCTAGGGACCCGGCGGGCAAGGAGGACGCCACGGACCGCGGCGCCTAACAGTACCCCCCCTTGAGGAGGGGTTAAAGAACCCCTAAAGCCAGGTTTCTGAGGAAATTCCTGAAAGAATAATCTCTTGAGTTTAGGGGCATGTAGATCCTTATCCAGGACCCAAGACCTTTCCTCCGGACCATAGCCTTACAAAGTGAACCAAAAAATAAAGCCGGCCCCGGGAAAGTTTTGAATCTAAAACCTTCTCTACCAAGAACTCCTGTTGCCCCTGAACATCCACTGGAGATCTACCCTGGGAAGTCCTCCGAGGAAATTTCCTGGAAGAAAAGTACTGTTTCAAAAGGGAACAATGAAAAGTATTTCCAATTCTGAGAGATCTTGGCAAGCGTAGCCGAAAAGCAACTGGGTTGACCTTCTTAATGATAAGGAATGGTCCAATAAATTTGGGTCCCAATCTAGCCGAGGGTTGTCGGAGCTTGATGTTACGAGTTGACAACCACACCTTATCTCCCACCTTAAAAGTGCAAGGACGTCGGAGCCTATCAGAAAATTTCTTTTCTCGGAAGGCAGCTTTTCTCAGGGCAAGGTGCACTTTTCTCCAAATTGTTCTGAGATGGGAGGTTAAGGTCAACGAGGAGACTGGAGAATGATGGAAAAAAGAGTTGGCTCTAGGATGAAAACCAAAAACTGCAAATAATGGGGACTCCTTGGTGGAAGAATGACAAGAGTTATTATAAGCAAATTCGGCTAAAGGAAGAAACTCAGACCAATCATTCTGGAGTTTGGCCGAATACAGGCGTAAATATTGTTTTAATGACTGGTTGACTCGTTCGGTTTGCCCGTTAGATTGTGGATGGTACCCAGATGTTAAAGACAGTTTCATATTCAATGAGGCACAAAAACTTTTCCAGAATCGTGCTATGAATTGCGGACCCCAATCAGAGACAATATCAGTGGGCAAACCATGGAGCCTGAACACATGGCGGAGGAACAAAACTGCCAACCCTTGAGCAGAGGGTAATCGGGGAAGAGCAATGAAATGTGCCATTTTACTAAAACGGTCCACTACCACCCAAATGACTCGAAATCCGGCTGAAAGGGGAAGGTCCGCCACGAAATCCATGGATATATGAGACCATGGCCTGAGAGGAACGGCTAAAGGTAAGAGTTGCCCGATAGGCAACGAACGAGGGACCTTATGCTGTGCACAAACCTGACAGGAATGGACAAATTCCCTTACGTCTTTAGAAAGACTAGGCCACCACACCGAGCGAGAGACTAACTCCAAGGTCTTAGTGATACCTGGATGACTCAATATATTGCAGGTTCTTATGGTCAGTAAATACTGTAATAGTATGCCTAGCTCCCTCCAGCCAATGCCTCCACTCCTCGAAAGCCCATTTTACTGCCAGTAATTCTCGATTACCAATGTCATAGTTGGATTCTGCGGAGGAGAATTTCCTGGACATGAAGGCACAAGGATGTAATTCCTGAGACTCCGGATCTTCCTGAGAAAGGATAGCCCCCACTCCAACCTCTGAGGCATCAACCTCAACAATAAAGGGGAGCTCCGGATTAGGGTGTCTGAGGACAGGAGCCGAGACAAAGGCCTGCTTCAAGGCCCGAAAGGCAGACTCAGCTTCAGGCGACCAATTGGAAGGATCCGCTCCTTTTTTAGTCAATGCTACTATAGGAGCGACCAGATCAGAAAAGGTATGAATGAACCGCCTATAATAATTTGCAAACCCTAAAAAGCGCTGAATTGCTTTTAAATTAGTGGGTTGCGCCCAATTAAGGATGGCCTGGAGTTTTTTCGGTTCCATGAAAAAACCCTGGGAAGAAATAATGTACCCCAAGAAGGACACTTCTGTGATGTGAAAATCACATTTCTCAAGCTTGGCGTATAAATGATTCTCCCGTAGTTTTTGAAGAACCAGACGCACCTGGGTAATATGTTGTTCCATAGACTCAGAGTATATCAAAATGTCGTCTAAATAAACGACTACGAACTTCCCAAGGAAGTCACGGAGAACATCATTGATGAGGTCTTGAAATACTGCCGGAGCATTTGACAGCCCAAACGGCATCACCAGGTATTCATAGTGACCCGACTGAGTACTGAAAGCCATCTTCCACTCATCCCCAGATCTTATTCGGATGAGGTTGTAAGCTCCCCTAAGATCGATTTTTGAGAAGATCACGGCGGAGCGTAACTGATCAAAAAGTACAGAAATCAATGGCAAAGGGTAGGTGTTCTTAACAGAAATTTTATTTAGAGCCCGAAAATCAATACATGGTCTGAGCGACCCATCTTTTTTCTCAACAAAGAAAAAACCTGCACTCAATGGAGATTTCGAAGGCCTAATAAAGCCTTTTTTCAGGCTCTCCTGAATGTAATTATCCATGGCCGTGGTTTCTGGCCCGGACAGGGCATATAATCTCCCCTTAGGTAAAGTGGCACCTGGAACTAAATCTATCGCACAGTCATAGGACCGATGGGGAGGCAGAACGTCCGCATTGCCTTTGGAGAAAACATCAGCATAATCCTGATATTCCTGTCACAACTGAGGGCCTGAGCTGACGGAAGGCAGCCTCAGTTGTAGGGGCTGAGATGTATCGGAACCTGGGAGGTTGTATCAGACCCCTGGACATGTAAGTAACATGAAGAGAAACCGCCCGAAGGCGTGACCACGACAACTTGAGTAAAAGTCAATGATATTTATTTATGACAAACTCCATGCATCACAGTAGCAGTAAAAAGAAACATAAAAATCAGCAGAGAAATAATAATACAGTTCCTGGGTACTACGGGGTGGCAGGGGCCACAGAGCTCTGGTGGTATGAGACAGTTCTTATTATCTGCAAGTTGGAAAGTCCTTACCAGGCTCAACTGTAGCAATGAGGAAAGCCCAGGGTCGTACCAGCTGGTGTTCCAGGGAAAGCTGGACTGCTGTAGATAAAATGCTGCTGTGGGTACTGGTTAGAACCAGACAGGTGTTGGCACGGAGTGGATACTGGCTGGAACCAGTTAAATAATAAATAAAGCTTGAGAGCGATGCAATATAGATGAAATGTAGAATTTGAGAGCGGAGAAATAATAATACCAGTGGAGAGTGGTAAACTGCAGAAAGGACACCGGCCCTTTAAGAGAAGCTGTACACTGCTGGAAGCTGAGCTGGAAGCAGGTGATGTTGTAGCTGGAAACAGGTGAGTCCAGAATGGATCGGAGAGTCAGGCTACACCGCAGATGGAATGCTGGTGCGGGTCTCTATAGCAGAAGTCTGGAGACAGGAGCTGGAACCTGGAAGACATTCACAGGAGAGAGACAAACTGGAACTAGGTTTGACAACCAAAGCACTGACGCCTTCCTTGCTCAGGCACAACCTATTTATACCTGCAGCAAGGAAGGCATTGGCTAGGCAATTATGCAAATTAATAATACAGACAGCAGATTGGTGAATATGATCAGATGACAGAATCCAAGATGGCTGCGCCCATGCAGACACTTGGAGGGAAGTTTGGTTTGTAATCCATGTGGTCTGGAAAACAGTAATGGCGGCGCCGGCCACCGGAGACAGGAGACGCCAGGCTGACAGGTGCACATCAAACCACGCGGACACAGCGGAGGTCGCGGCTGACGTAATCGCCACTCTGAATGCAGAAGCTCAGGAACGGCGGCGGAGGCCGCGGGAGACGCCATGCCAGATGTATAAGGCGTTACTGTGACAGCGTCCAGAGAGACAGGAGAGGATGCGGGAATATGCACATCAGGATAACAGATGGGATCCGGTCCTGGAGCGCTGAGCCAGCCTTAGGAGGCATCTGATGGGTAAGAAATGGCGTCCAGATACCCGGATCGTGACAGCACCCCCCCTTTAGGAGTGGCCCCAGGACACTTCTTTGGCTTTTGAGGAAACTTGGAAAGGAATCTCCGGACCAAGGCAGGAGCATGGACATCTGAAGCATTGGTCCATGAACGTTCCTCAGGGCCATAACCCTTCCAGTCAATAAGATACTGAAGTTGACCGTAACGGTGACGTGAGTCCAGGATCTTGGCCACTTCATACTCAACGCCTCGTTGAGTTTGGACTTTCGGAGTTGGAGGAAGTGAGGAATGAAACCGATTCAAGATTAACGGTTTCAACAGGGAAACATGGAATGTCCTGGGTATTTTTAAGAAAGGAGGTAACTGGAGTCTGTAAGCAACAGGATTGATGACTTGATCAATTTTAAAAGGACCGATGAAGCGAGGTGCAAACTTCATACTGGGAACTCTTAACCTCAAATTCTTCGTGGATAACCATACCCGATCACCCACCTTGAGAGCAGGAACTGCTCGACGCTTCTTATCCGCAAACTTCTTGTACCTGAACGATGCCTTGAGCAGAGCTGATCGTACGCTCTTCCAGATATTGGCAAACTGATGCAAGGTGATATCCACTGCGGGAACAGAAGTTGCTGGAAGCGGTTGGAACTCAGGGACTTTAGGGTGGAATCCAAAGTTGGTGAAGAATGGTGTTGAAGAAGATGAAGAATGATACTGGTTGTTATGACAGAACTCGGCCCAGGGAAGTAATTGAACCCAGTCATCTTGAGAGGAGGACACATAGATGCGGAGGAAGGACTCCAAGTCCTGATTCACCCTCTCAGTTTGACCATTGGTCTGAGGATGGTAAACCGTGGAAAACTTTAGCTTGACTTGGAGGACTTGACATAAACTTCGCCAGAATTTGGCTGTGAATTGAACTCCTCGATCTGAGATAATTTCTTCTGGAAGACCGTGGAGTCGGAAGATCTCTTGTATGAATACTTGAGCCAACTTGGAAGCTGACGGAAGACCGGTGAGAGGAATGAAGTGTGCCATCTTGGTGAACCGGTCAACTACCACCCAGATGGTATTGAACTTGTTGCACATGGGCAAATCTGTAATAAAATCCATCGACAAATGGGTCCATGGTCGACGGGGAACAGATAATGGAACCAGTTGCCCCGCAGGCGACTGGCGGGATACTTTATGTTGAGCACACTTTGGGCAAGATGCAATAAACTCCAAAACGTCCTTTTTCAGAGTTGGCCACCAATAGGACCTAGAGATAAACTCCAGGGTTTTTTGGATACCTGTATGTCCGGCAAAGCGGGAAGCATGGGCCCAATGCATGAGCTTCTTCCTTAGTGTCGGCTTCACAAAACTTTTCCCTGATGGGGGCTTAGAGTCCATCCCTACCGTGGAGAATGCCAACGGATTTATAATAGGATGCTTGTCTGAAGACTCTGACTCATTTTCTTGCTCCCATGAGCGGGAAAGGGCATCGGCCTTGCGATTCTGAGAGCCCGGACAGAACTGGAGTTTAAAGTCGAACCTGGAAAAGAAAAGTGCCCATCTGGCCTGACGAGGGTTGAGACATTGTGCGCCTTTCAGATATAGAAGGTTCTTGTGGTCTGTAAGGATGGTGATTGAATGAGAAGCTCCCTCCAACAGATATCTCCACTCCTCTAGAGCGAGCTTGATGGCTAGCAACTCCTGGTCGCCAATGGCATAGTTGCGTTCCGCTGGGGAGAACTTCCGTGAGAAGAAACTGCAAGGATGTAAATGGCCATCTTTAGCCCTCTGAGATAACACCGCTCCTACTCCAACGGAGGAGGCATCCACCTCTAAGATGAAAGGAGAGTCGATGTCAGGCTGTTTCAGGACAGGCGCAGAGATGAACCTCTGTTTTAAAAGATGAAAAGCTTGCATGGCTTCTTCAGACCACTTGGACGGGTTAGCACCCTTCTTGGTGAAAGCAGTAATAGGCGCCACAATGGTGGAAAAGTCTCGTATAAACTTTCGGTAATAATTGGCGAACCCTAAGAACCTCTGGACCCCTTTGAGGGTTAAGGGTACCGGCCAATTCTGGATTGCTTGTAGTTTCTCAGGATCCATCTCTAGTCCGGAACCGGACACAATGTACCCTAGAAACGGAATGGACTTGACTTCAAAGACGCATTTCTCTAATTTGCAATAGAGATGATTGACACGGAGACGGGACAGAACCTCCTTTACCCAAAAACGATGTTCCTCTAAATTGTTGGCAAAAATGAGGATATCATCTAGATAGACCACGACATGACGGTATAGAATGTCTCTGAAGATCTCATTGACGAAATGCTGGAAGACAGCTGGAGCATTGCTCAATCCGAAGGGCATGACGAGGTACTCATAATGTCCGTCACGGGTGTTAAATGCGGTCTTCCACTCGTCACCCTCACGGATCCGGATGAGATTGTATGCACCTCTCAAGTCCAGCTTTGTAAAGATGGTAGCTCCGCTAACTCTGTCAAAGAGCTCAGTAATCAGGGGTAAAGGATAGCGGTTCTTGATGGTAATGTCGTTCAAACCTCTGTAGTCGATGCACGGCCGCAGACCACCATCTTTCTTTTTTACAAAAAAGAAGCCTGCGCCGGCTGGAGAAGAAGAAGGTCGAATGAACCCCTTTGCTAGGTTCTCTTTAATGTATTCCTCCATAGAATGCGTCTCGGGCAGAGACAACGGATAAGTTCGGCCTCGAGGTGGAACCTTCCCTGGAACGAGATCAATCGGGCAGTCCCATTCTCTATGAGGAGGAAGGATATCAGCAGAAGCCTTACTGAACACATCCGTGAAATCTTGATATGGAGGAGGTGGAACATCAGATGACCTGGGGGAGGAAGAACAGACAGGCAACACTTTAAACAAACATGTCTCAGCACAGGAGGGACCCCATGCCAGGATTTGCGTAGTCGTCCAATCAATTGTAGGATTGTGAAGACGGAGCCATGGAAGGCCCAGGACCACAGGATGTGTGGCTCTTGGAATCACTAAAAGTGAAATAAGTTCAGAATGAAGAACTCCCACTCTCAGACGAACTGGTAGAGTCCTTAGAGCAATAACTGTATCAAAAATTTTACTGCCATCCACGGCAGTTAAGGAAAAGGAGGAAGGAAGTCTCTCGGTGGGTAGGGACCACTGTTTAACATAGGCTTCGGTAATAAAGTTCCCAGCTGCTCCGGAATCAAGGAGGGCAATGACGTTCTGATAACGTTGAGCAACTTGAAGCGAGACTGGGAGATTACAATCTTGAGGGGATGGAGAGGAGATCATTACTCCTAGCCGGCCCTCTCCTTGGCGAGCTAGGGTCTGGAGTCCCGGACGTTTGGGACAAGCATTAATGGTGTGAGACGGAGCTGCACAATAAAGACAGAGAGATTTGGAGAGACGTCTTCGGCGCTCAGCAGGAGTTAAACGGGAACGGCCAATTTGCATGGGCTCATCTTTAGTTGGTGACAGTTGGCGAGGAGGAGGAGCAGAAGATTTTGGAGCAGATGATCTTCCACGCTCAGTTGCTCTCTCTCTGAAACGTAAGTCAACTTTTGTACAAAGTGAGATTAGCTCATCTAACTTGGAGGGTAAGTCTCTGGTAGCTAACTCGTCTTTAATACACTCAGATAAACCATGCCAGAATGCAGCATACAGGGCCTTGTCGTTCCATGCCAGTTCGGATGCCAGGATCTGGAACTGTATAAGATATTGTCCTACAGTACGTGATCCCTGGCGTAAACGGAGAATCTCAGACGAAGCTGAAGTAACCCGGCCTGGCTCGTCGAAGATGCGCCTGAATGTTGACACGAATGCAGTGTAAGAAGATAGCAGGGTGTCGGACCTCTCCCATAATGGTGATGCCCAATCAAGGGCTGAGCCACTGAGAAGAGAGATGATGTAGGCAATTTTTGTACGGTCACTGGGAAAATTGCCAGGTTGTAGCTCAAACTGAATCTCACACTGGTTGAGAAATCCCCTGCAGGATCTTGGAGAACCGTCAAATTTTGCTGGCGTTGGAAGATGAAGACGTGGAGCAGAAATGGGTAAGGTGGGTGGGGTTATAGCTGGAGTCACTGTGGTTGACGCACCGGACGCGTCTGATCCACGGAGAGTTGTCTGAATCCCATCCAGCCGAGTAGAGAGATCCTGGAGACAGCGGATGATGTGGCCCTGTGCAGCCTCCTGATGTTCAAGTCGGGCTGCCAGTTCTTGCATCGGCCTGGCCGCTTGATCCTGGTCTCCGGCTGGATTCATTTGGTCAGTGCTTACTGTCACAACTGAGGGCCTGAGCTGACGGAAGGCAGCCTCAGTTGTAGGGGCTGAGATGTACAGGAACCTGGGAGGTTGTATCAGACCCCTGGACATGTAAGTAACATGAAGAGAAACCGCCCGAAGGCGTGACCACGACAACTTGAGTAAAAGTCAATGATATTTATTTATGACAAACTCCATGCATCACAGTAGCAGTAAAAAGAAACATAAAAATCAGCAGAGAAATAATAATACAGTTCCTGGGTACTACGGGGTGGCAGGGGCCACAGAGCTCTGGTGGTATGAGACAGTTCTTATTATCTGCAAGTTGGAAAGTCCTTACCAGGCTCAACTGTAGCAATGAGGAAAGCCCAGGGTCGTACCAGCTGGTGTTCCAGGGAAAGCTGGACTGCTGTAGATAAAATGCTGCTGTGGGTACTGGTTAGAACCAGACAGGTGTTGGCACGGAGTGGATACTGGCTGGAACCAGTTAAATAATAAATAAAGCTTGAGAGCGATGCAATATAGATGAAATGTAGAATTTGAGAGCGGAGAAATAATAATACCGGTGGAGAGTGGTAAACTGCAGAAAGGACACCGGCCCTTTAAGAGAAGCTGTACACTGCTGGAAGCTGAGCTGGAAGCAGGTGATGTTGTAGCTGGAAACAGGTGAGTCCAGAATGGATCGAAGAGTCAGGCTACACCGCAGATGGAATGCTGGTGCGGGTCTCTATAGCAGAAGTCTGGAGACAGGAGCTGGAACCTGGAAGACATTCACAGGAGAGAGACAAACTGGAACTAGGTTTGACAACCAAAGCACTGACGCCTTCCTTGCTCAGGCACAACCTATTTATACCTGCAGCAAGGAAGGCATTGGCTAGGCAATTATGCAAATTAATAATACAGACAGCAGATTGGTGAATATGATCAGATGACAGAATCCAAGATGGCTGCGCCCATGCAGACACTTGGAGGGAAGTTTGGTTTGTAATCCATGTGGTCTGGAAAACAGTAATGGCGGCGCCGGCCACCGGAGACAGGAGACGCCAGGCTGACAGGTGCACATCCAACCACGCGGACACAGCGGAGGTCGCGGCTGACGTAATCGCCACTCTGAATGCAGAAGCTCAGGAATGGCGGCGGAGGCCGCGGGAGACGCCATGCCAGATGTATAAGGCGTTACTGTGACAGCGTCCAGAGAGACAGGAGAGGATGCGGGAATATGCACATCAGGATAACAGATGGGATCCGGTCCTGGAGCGCTGAGCCAGCCTTAGGAGGCATCTGATGGGTAAGAAATGGCGTCCAGATACCCGGATTGTGACAATTCCACAGGAATAAGTTCTGGGACGACTGCCGCAACCCGGATTGGATGGGAAATACATTCCTTAACACAAAAAGGACCCCATTGGGAAATCTCCCCAGACCGCCAATCAATGGTGGGATTATGAAAGGCAAGCCAGGGGTGACCCAAAACTACTGGAACTGCCGGACAGTGTGTAAGGTAAAATTCTATATCTTCTGAATGTAGGGCCCCCACTGTCAGCAATACTGGAGGTATGCGGTGAGTAATTACCCCATTTGAAAGCGTACCCCCATCCAAGCCGTGCATGGTGATACGTTTATCTAAGGGTATCTGTGGAATGCCTAAAGCCTTAGCCCAAGCTAAGTCCATAAAATTTCCTGCAGCTCCACTGTCGGCGAAGGCCGACACCAACGAACTGAGGCTGCCAAAGGAAATTTTAACAGGAACTAATAGAGAATCATTTGAGGAGATTAGTTGCAGACCCAAGTGAACCCCCTCACAATTCACTTGGTCAGAGCGTTTCCCGACTTGTTCGGGCAGTTGCGAGCAATATGTCCCTTACCACCACAATACAAGCAAAGACCAGAACTTAATCTTCTGTTTCTCTCCTCTGGGGACAGCCGGGTGAGACCCATTTGCATGGGCTCCTCGACGTCCTCTGGAAAGGTATAAACTAGAGATGAGCGCCTGAAATTTTTCGGGTTTTGTGTTTTGGTTTTGGGTTCGGTTCCGCGGCCGTGTTTTGGGTTCGAACGCGTTTTGGCAAAACCTCACCGAATTTTTTTTGTCGGATTCGGGTGTGTTTTGGATTCGGGTGTTTTTTTCCAAAAACACTAAAAAACAGCTTAAATCATAGAATTTGGGGGTCATTTTGATCCCAAAGTATTATTAACCTCAAAAACCATAATTTACACTCATTTTCAGTCTATTCTGAATACCTCACACCTCACAATATTATTTTTAGTCCTAAAATTTGCACCGAGGTCGCTGTGTGAGTAAGATAAGCGACCCTAGTGGCCGACACAAACACCGGGCCCATCTAGGAGTGGCACTGCAGTGTCACGCAGGATGTCCCTTCCAAAAAACCCTCCCCAAACAGCACATGACGCAAAGAAAAAAAGAGGCGCAATGAGGTAGCTGTGTGAGTAAGATTAGCGACCCTAGTGGCCGACACAAACACCGGGCCCATCTAGGAGTGGCACTGCAGTGTCACGCAGGATGTCCCTTCCAAAAAACCCTCCCCAAACAGCACATGACGCAAAGAAAAAAAGAGGCGCAATGAGGTAGCTGTGTGAGTAAGATTAGCGACCCTAGTGGCCGACACAAACACCGGGCCCATCTAGGAGTGGCACTGCAGTGTCACGCAGGATGTCCCTTCCAAAAAACCCTCCCCAAACAGCACATGACGCAAAGAAAAAAAGAGGCGCAATGAGGTAGCTGACTGTGTGAGTAAGATTAGCGACCCTAGTGGCCGACACAAACACCGGGCCCATCTAGGAGTGGCACTGCAGTGTCACGCAGGATGTCCCTTCCAAAAAACCCTCCCCAATCAGCACATGATGCAAAGAAAAAGAAAAGAAAAAAGAGGTGCAAGATGGAATTGTCCTTGGGCCCTCCCACCCACCCTTATGTTGTATAAACAAAACAGGACATGCACACTTTAACCAACCCATCATTTCAGTGACAGGGTCTGCCACACGACTGTGACTGATATGACGGGTTGGTTTGGACCCCCCCCAAAAAAGAAGCAATTAATCTCTCCTTGCACAAACTGGCTCTACAGAGGCAAGATGTCCACCTCATCTTCACCCTCCGATATATCACCGTGTACATCCCCCTCCTCACAGATTATCAATTCGTCCCCACTGGAATCCACCATCTCAGCTCCCTGTGTACTTTGTGGAGGCAATTGCTGCTGGTCAATGTCTCCGCGGAGGAATTGATTATAATTAATTTTAATGAACATCATCTTCTCCACATTTTCTGGATGTAACCTCGTACGCCGATTGCTGACAAGGTGAGCGGCGGCACTAAACACTCTTTCGGAGTACACACTTGTGGGAGGGCAACTTAGGTAGAATAAAGCCAGTTTGTGCAAGGGCCTCCAAATTGCCTCTTTTTCCTGCCAGTATAAGTACGGACTGTGTGACGTGCCTACTTGGATGCGGTCACTCATATAATCCTCCACCATTCTATCAATGTTGAGAGAATCATATGCAGTGACAGTAGACGACATGTCCGTAATCGTTGTCAGGTCCTTCAGTCCGGACCAGATGTCAGCATCAGCAGTCGCTCCAGACTGCCCTGCATCACCGCCAGCGGGTGGGCTCGGAATTCTGAGCCTTTTCCTCGCACCCCCAGTTGCGGGAGAATGTGAAGGAGGAGATGTTGACAGGTCGCGTTCCGCTTGACTTGACAATTTTGTCACCAGCAGGTCTTTCAACCCCAGCAGACCTGTGTCTGCCGGAAAGAGAGATCCAAGGTAGGCTTTAAATCTAGGATCGAGCACGGTGGCCAAAATGTAGTGCTCTGATTTCAACAGATTGACCACCCGTGAATCCTTGTTAAGCGAATTAAGGGCTGCATCCACAAGTCCCACATGCCTAGCGGAATCGCTCCCTTTTAGCTCCTTCTTCAATGCCTCCAGCTTCTTCTGCAAAAGCCTGATGAGGGGAATGACCTGACTCAGGCTGGCAGTGTCTGAACTGACTTCACGTGTGGCAAGTTCAAAGGGCATCAGAACCTTGCACAACGTTGAAATCATTCTCCACTGCACTTGAGACAGGTGCATTCCACCTACTATATCGTGCTCAATTGTATAGGCTTGAATGGCCTTTTGCTGCTCCTCCAACCTCTGAAGCATATAGAGGGTTGAATTCCACCTCGTTACCACTTCTTGCTTCAGATGATGGCAGGGCAGGTTCAGTAGTTTTTGGTGGTGCTCCAGTCTTCTGTACGTGGTGCCTGTACGCCGAAAGTGTCCCGCAATTCTTCTGGCCACCGACAGCATCTCTTGCACGCCCCTGTCGTTTTTTTAAAAATTCTGCACCACCAAATTCAAGGTATGTGCAAAACATGGGACGTGCTGGAATTTGCCCATATTTAATGCACACACAATATTGCTGGCGTTGTCCGATGCCACAAATCCACAGGAGAGTCCAATTGGGGTAAGCCATTCCGCGATGATCTTCCTCAGTTGCCGTAAGAGGTTTTCAGCTGTGTGCATATTCTGGAAAGCGGTGATACAAAGTGTAGCCTGCCTAGGAAAGAGTTGGCGTTTGCGAGATGCTGCTACTGGTGCCGCCGCTGCTGTTCTTGCGGCGGGAGTCCATACATCTACCCAGTGGGCTGTCACAGTCATATAGTCCTGACCCTGCCCTGCTCCACTTGTCCACATGTCCGTGGTTAAGTGGACATTGGGTACAACTGCATTTTTTAGGACACTGGTGAGTCTTTTTCTGACGTCCGTGTACATTCTCGGTATCGCCTGCCTAGAGAAGTGGAACCTAGATGGTATTTGGTAACGGGGGCACACTGCCTCAATAAATTGTCTAGTTCCCTGTGAACTAACGGCGGATACCGGACGCACGTCTAACACCAACATAGTTGTCAAGGACTCAGTTATCCGCTTTGCAGTAGGATGACTGCTGTGATATTTCATCTTCCTCGCAAAGGACTGTTGAACAGTCAATTGCTTACTGGAAGTAGTACAAGTGGGCTTACGACTTCCCCTCTGGGATGACCATCGACTCCCAGCGGCAACAACAGCAGCGCCAGCAGCAGTAGGCGTTACACGCAAGGATGCATCGGAGGAATCCCAGGCAGGAGAGGACTCGTCAGAATTGCCAGTGACATGGCCTGCAGGACTATTGGCATTCCTGGGGAAGGAGGAAATTGACACTGAGGGAGTTGGTGGGGTGGTTTGCGTGAGCTTGGTTACAAGAGGAAGGGATTTACTGGTCAGTGGACTGCTTCCGCTGTCACCCAAAGTTTTTGAACTTGTCACTGACTTATTATGAATGCGCTGCAGGTGACGTATAAGGGAGGATGTTCCGAGGTGGTTAACGTCCTTACCCCTACTTATTACAGCTTGACAAAGGGAACACACGGCTTGACACCTGTTGTCCGCATTTCTGGTGAAATACCTCCACACCGAAGAGCTGATTTTTTTGGTATTTTCACCTGGCATGTCAACGGCCATATTCCTCCCACGGACAACAGGTGTCTCCCCGGGTGCCTGACTTAAACAAACCACCTCACCATCAGAATCCTCCTGGTCAATTTCCTCCCCAGCGCCAGCAACACCCATATCCTCCTCATCCTGGTGTACTTCAACACTGACATCTTCAATCTGACTATCAGGAACTGGACTGCGGGTGCTCCTTCCAGCACTTGCAGGGGGCGTGCAAATGGTGGAAGGCGCATGCTCTTCACGTCCAGTGTTGGGAAGGTCAGGCATCGCAACCGACACAATTGGACTCTCCTTGTGGATTTGGGATTTCAAAGAACGCACAGTTCTTTGCGGTGCTTTTGCCAGCTTGAGTCTTTTCAGTTTTCTAGCGAGAGGCTGAGTGCTTCCATCCTCATGTGAAGCTGAACCACTAGCCATGAACATAGGCCAGGGCCTCAGCCGTTCCTTGCCACTCCGTGTGGTAAATGGCATATTGGCAAGTTTACGCTTCTCCTCCGACAATTTTATTTTAGGTTTTGGAGTCCTTTTTTTACTGATATTTGGTGTTTTGGTTTTGACATGCTCTGTACTATGCCATTGGGCATCGGCCTTGGCAGACGACGTTGCTGGCATTTCATCGTCTCGGCCATGACTAGTGGCAGCAGCTTCAGCACGAGGTGGAAGTGGATCTTGATCTTTCCCTAATTTTGGAACCTCAACATTTTTGTTCTCCATATTTTAATAGGCACAACTAAAAGGCACCTCAGGTAAACAATGGAGATGGATGGATTGGATACTAGTATACAATTATGGACGGGCTGCCGAGTGCCGACACAGAGGTAGCCACAGCCGTGAACTACCGCACTGTACTGTGTCTGCTGCTAATATATAGACTGGTTGATAAAGAGATAGTATACTCGTAACTAGTATGTATGTATAAAGAAAGAAAAAAAAACCACGGTTAGGTGGTATATACAATTATGGACGGGCTGCCGAGTGCCGACACAGAGGTAGCCACAGCCGTGAACTACCGCACTGTACTGTGTCTGCTGCTAATATATAGACTGGTTGATAAAAAGATAGTATACTCGTAACTAGTATGTATGTATAAAGAAAGAAAAAAAAACCACGGTTAGGTGGTATATACAATTATGGACGGGCTGCCGAGTGCCGACACAGAGGTGGCCACAGCCGTGAACTACCGCACTGTACTGTGTCTGCTGCTAATATATAGACTGGTTGATAAAGAGATAGTATACTCGTAACTAGTATGTATGTATAAAGAAAGAAAAAAAAACCACGGTTAGGTGGTATATACAATTATGGACGGGCTGCCGAGTGCCGACACAGAGGTAGCCACAGCCGTGAACTACCGCACTGTACTGTGTCTGCTGCTAATATAGACTGGTTGATAAAGAGATAGTATACTCGTAACTAGTATGTATGTATAAAGAAAGAAAAAAAAACCACGGTTAGGTGGTATATACAATTATGGACGGGCTGCCGAGTGCCGACACAGAGGTAGCCACAGCCGTGAACTACCGCACTGTACTGTGTCTGCTGCTAATATATAGACTGGTTGATAAAGAGATAGTATACTCGTAACTAGTATGTATGTATAAAGAAAGAAAAAAAAAACACGGTTAGGTGGTATATACAATTATGGACGGGCTGCCGAGTGCCGACACAGAGGTAGCCACAGCCGTGAACTACCGCACTGTACTGTGTCTGCTGCTAATATATAGACTGGTTGATAAAGAGATAGTATACTCGTAACTAGTATGTATGTATAAAGAAAGAAAAAAAAACCACGGTTAGGTGGTATATACAATTATGGACGGGCTGCCGAGTGCCGACACAGAGGTAGCCACAGCCGTGAACTACCGCACTGTACTGTGTCTGCTGCTAATATATAGACTGGTTGATAAAGAGATAGTATACTCGTAACTAGTATGTATGTATAAAGAAAGAAAAAAAAACCACGGTTAGGTGGTATATACAATTATGGACGGGCTGCCGAGTGCCGACACAGAGGTAGCCACAGCCGTGAACTACCGCACTGTACTGTGTCTGCTGCTAATATAGACTGGTTGATAAAGAGATAGTATACTCGTAACTAGTATGACTATAAAGAAAGAAAAAAAAACCATGGTTAGGTGGTATATACAATTATGGACGGGCTGCCGAGTGCCGACACAGAGGTAGCCACAGCCGTGAACTACCGCACTGTACTGTGTCTGCTGCTAATATATAGACTGGTTGATAAAGAGATAGTATACTCGTAACTAGTATGTATGTATAAAGAAAGAAAAAAAAAACACGGTTAGGTGGTATATACAATTATGGACGGGCTGCCGAGTGCCGACACAGAGGTAGCCACAGCCGTGAACTACCGCACTGTACTGTGTCTGCTGCTAATATAGACTGGTTGATAAAGAGATAGTATACTCGTAACTAGTATGTATGTATAAAGAAAGAAAAAAAAAACACGGTTAGGTGGTATATACAATTATGGACGGGCTGCCGAGTGCCGACACAGAGGTAGCCACAGCCGTGAACTACCGCACTGTACTGTGTCTGCTGCTAATATAGACTGGTTGATAAAGAGATAGTATACTCGTAACTAGTATGTATGTATAAAGAAAGAAAAAAAAACCACGGTTAGGTGGTATATACAATTATGGACGGGCTGCCGAGTGCCGACACAGAGGTAGCCACAGCCGTGAACTATCGCACTGTACTGTGTCTGCTGCTAATATATAGACTGGTTGATAAAGAGATAGTATACTCGTAACTAGTATGTATGTATAAAGAAAGAAAAAAAAACCACGGTTAGGTGGTATATACAATTATGGACGGGCTGCCGAGTGCCGACACAGAGGTAGCCACAGCCGTGAACTACCGCACTGTACTGTGTCTGCTGCTAATATATAGACTGGTTGATAAAGAGATAGTATACTCGTAACTAGTATGTATGTATAAAGAAAGAAAAAAAAACCACGGTTAGGTGGTATATACAATTATGGACGGGCTGCCGAGTGCCGACACAGAGGTAGCCACAGCCGTGAACTACCGCACTGTACTGTGTCTGCTGCTAATATAGACTGGTTGATAAAGAGATAGTATACTCGTAACTAGTATGTATGTATAAAGAAAGAAAAAAAAACCACGGTTAGGTGGTATATACAATTATGGACGGGCTGCCGAGTGCCGACACAGAGGTAGCCACAGCCGTGAACTACCGCACTGTACTGTGTCTGCTGCTAATATAGACTGGTTGATAAAGAGATAGTATACTCGTAACTAGTATGACTGTAAAGAAAGAAAAAAAAACCACGGTTAGGTGGTATATACAATTATGGACGGGCTGCCGAGTGCCGACACAGAGGTAGCCACAGCCGTGAACTACCGCACTGTACTGTGTCTGCTGCTAATATAGACTGGTTGATAAAGAGATAGTATACTACTAATATTATATATACTGGTGGTCAGGTCACTGGTCACTAGTCACACTGGCAGTGGCACTCCTGCAGCAAAAGTGTGCACTGTTTTAATATAATATTATGTACTCCTGGCTCCTGCTATAACCTATAACTGGCACTGCAGTAGTGCTCCCCAGTCTCCCCCACAATTATAAGCTGTGTGAGCTGAGCAGTCAGACAGATATATAATATATATTATATAGATGATGCAGCACACTGGCCTGAGCCTGAGCAGTGCACACAGATATGGTATGTGACTGACTGAGTCACTGTGTGTATCGCTTTTTTCAGGCAGAGAACGGATATATTAAATAAACTGCACTGTGTGTCTGGTGGTCACTCACTATATAATATATTATGTACTCCTGGCTCCTGCTATAACCTATAACTGGCACTGCAGTAGTGCTCCCCAGTCTCCCCCACAATTATAAGCTGTGTGAGCTGAGCAGTCAGACAGATATATATAATATTATATATAGATAATAGATGATGCAGCACACTGGCCTGAGCCTGAGCAGTGCACACAGATATGGTATGTGTGACTGAGTCACTGTGTGCTGTGTATCGCTTTTTTCAGGCAGAGAACGGATTATAAATAAAACTGGTGGTCACTATCAGCAAAACTCTGCACTGTACTGAGTACTCCTAATGCTCCCCAAAATTAGTAAATCAAGTGTCTCTCTAATCTATTCTAAACGGAGAGGACGCCAGCCACGTCCTCTCCCTATCAATCTCAATGCACGTGTGAAAATGGCGGCGACGCGCGGCTCCTTATATAGAATCCGAGTCTCGCGATAGAATCCGAGCCTCGCGAGAATCCGACAGCGTCATGATGACGTTCGGGCGCGCTCGGGTTAACCGAGCAAGGCGGGAAGATCCGAGTCGCTCGGACCCGTGAAAAAAAACATGAAGTTCTGGCGGGTTCGGATTCAGAGAAACCGAACCCGCTCATCTCTAGTATAAACACAAGGATTAGGCCTACAAGTTGTTCCTCTTTCAGCCCTCCGCTCACGGAGACGACGATCTATTTTAATAGCAAGCTCCATGAGTTTGTCGAGAGTCTCAGGAGCGGGGTACTGAAGGAGACTGTCTTTAATAAGTTCAGACAAACCGAGGCGAAACTGACTGCGCATGGCCGGGTCATTCCAGCCACAGTCGTTCGACCAACGGCGAAATTCAGTACAATACACCTCTGCTGGATTTTTACCTTGTTTAAGGGCACGCAGGTGACTCTCAGCTGACGCCTCTCTATCTGGGTCATCATATAGCAGGCCTAAAGATTTAAAAAAGGCATCTACTGATAACAAGGCAGGATCATCTGTTCTTAACCCAAACGCCCAGCTCTGTGGATCACCCTGGAGCAACGACATAACAATCCCAACCCGCTGAGACTCAGTACCAGAGGAACGGGGCTTTAAACGAAAATAAAGCTTACAAGCTTCCTTAAAATTAAAAAAATCTTTTCGGTTACCCAAAAAACGGTCAGGTAAATGCATTTTTGGTTCTGGGACCACACTCGGGGAGGCTCGCAAAAGATCTTCCTGCGATTTCACCCGAAGAGAAAGGTCCTGAACCATCTGAGTTAGTTCTTGAATTTGGTTAACCAAAAGCTGACCGGGATTTGGCCCTAAACCTGCCGGATTCATGAAGCCGAATTTTTAGACCCACCAAAACAATGGAAAAAATTAACCCCCTTTTTTTTTTTTTTTTGGCCGGTGATAATGTTATGATCCTGATACTCAGGTCAGGAGAGGTCTTATACGGTGAGACCTGAGTACCAGGACCTAATGCTGGGAAAGGGAAACTGAATAGGAATAGCCCCTGGCACCCTATCTCCGTTGTCTTACCCGTGCTGTCAGTTCACTCTTGCGAGATTATGGTTTCTTGGGCCCATGGCAGCCGCGTTTGAAGGGCGGATTACGTCTGCCCAACTCCGATGCCCCCTCAGGTCTTAATGAGAGACAAAGAGTGAACTGAGACAGGGTAATAACAAGGGGCCCTCTAACTAAACAACAAGGCCAGGGGCTACTGGCTAACCTGAAACTAAAAGTATGCGCGGCTTACCGCCAGGGAAAAGAACAACCAAAATATTCCACTTGTCCACTCTCCTACACGGCACCGCCGAGTTCCGGAGAGGACTATGGAAGCGGAAACCTTCGCAAATGCTCCAGTACAAGAAAACTATACTAAAGCGGCCTAGACCACAACACGCGGCAGGGCCGCCACTCACGAAACCAAGTGAGAACCTCAATCGACTGCCACAGGTAAATGAGGATCAGAAGAACTCTTTGGGACTGGGTGACGAACTCCAAGATTCAGGAACTCAGAGAACTGAAGGGACCAGGCACAGCAGACCAGGAACAGACGTTCACCAAACATGAGCAGCATGCAGGAAGCTATCACCGGCGTCTGTGTGAGGCACTGAGGAGGCATATAACAGAGAACCCTCCAATGAGAGCACAGAGCTCAATTACACCCAAATGTCGTGCAGCTGCCTTGCTACACGACCAAGGAAACATGTGTGAACACTAATTAATCAAAAACGGCAACGGGGAACGCGGTCCGCCTGTGGCGTCCCCGTTGCTATGGACCCGGCGGCTCGGCGCGCACGGCGTCCCAGCGTCACTAGGGACCCGGCGGCTCAGCGCGCACGGCGTCCCTGCGTTGCTAGGGACCCGGCGGCTCAGCGCGCACGGCTTCCCTAGTTGCTAGGGACCCGGCGGGCAAGGAGGACGCCACGGACCGCGACGTTTAACAAGTGCCCCTGTACTGCACAGTGACAGGACAGCAACACCCATGTACAGCACAGGACACCACCGTGACAGGACAGCACACAGAACAGCATCCCTTAATAGCACACACTGACCTCACCTGACGCCACCACCCTCAGAGAGACAGAGGTCTGTCTCTCCCACTCTCCAAGTCCAGAGTGAAAATGGCGTCGATGTGCATGGAATCCAAAACCCGACAGCGGGATGATGGTATTTTGCCTCGTTCTGAGATCTGAGTCTGTCGTGAAGTCCTGAGCCAGACTCGCATCCTGGCTCAGATCCTGAAGTCCGGGGTGGAGGAGGCGGGGTTTCGGATCTCCGAGATCTGCACAACTCATCTCTAGTTCATATATGTTTGAGATAGTTCAAAATAAGATCCTTGATGCAAGTCAATTATGTTCTGATGCCATCTTGTGGTTGTACAAATTGTTCCAACCTCTTTTTTTCAGATGAAAAATACCAACTACAATCTAGCCAATATAAAAGCTTCCTAGGTATTGTTTTAGCATTCTGGTTTCATTACTGACAATTCTTCATGAGGGGGATTCTGAACAAAAGTGAGCATGAAACATAATACTAGTTTTATACAGTATTTAATAGAGATGAGCGGGTTCGGTTCTCTGAGGACCGAACACCCCCTTCCCCCCCGAACTTCACATCCTGAACCCATATCTGAGCCCGTCTCGGGACATCCCGCCAGACTCAGAAATCAGAAAGAGACAAAATGTCATCATCCCGCTATTGCATTCTTGCAGATTTTGGATTCTATATAAGGAGACGCGCGTAGCCACCATTTTCACTCCAGTCCTGGAGAGTGTAGCAAGAGGACGTGTCTCTCGCCTCAGTGTCTGTCTGTGCGGGTAAGCGGTGTGGCAACCTGCTCTTATGTGTCATTCCAGTGCTTTCTTGTGCTGCCATAAGTCCAGTGGTGGTGTCCTGTGCTGCATCAGTCCAGTCACAGTGGTGTGTCCTGTGCTACCATAAGTCCAGTGGTGGTGTCCTGTGCTGCCATAAGTCCAGTGGTGGTGTCCTGTGCTGCCATAAGTCCAGTGGTGTGTCCTGTGCTGCCATAAGTCCAGTGGTGGTGTCCTGTGCTGCCATAAGTCCAGTGCTGCTGCTGTATAAGTTCAGTGCAGTGGTGCTGTGTTAGGCTGCATCAGTCCAGTGGTGGTGTCCTGTGCTGTCATAAGTCCAGTGGTGGTGTTCTGTGCTGCCAAAAGTCCAGTGCTGCTGCTGTATAAGTCCAGTGCAGTGGTGGTGTCCTGTGCTGCCATAAGTCCAGTGGTGGTGTCCTGTGCTGCCATAAGTCCAGTGCTGCTGCCGTAAAAGTCCGTGGGTACTGATGTATAAGTCCAATCCAGTGGTACTGCCGTAAGTCCAGTGATACTGCTGTCGGAGATAAGCCTCCTTCTATCAAGTCCCTTCAATTGTCTGTCCAATACCGTTTGTTTACCAATCGATTGGGAATTCCAGGAAGCAGACAACACACACCATTATGTCTGCAAAATGAGAATGAAGCTCGTTTAATCAGCAGGGCGTTATATAGCTGACACCCTCCTTTGTGTCCTTCACAAGAAGTCTAAACACAGAGAAAACTGGCTAATAACATATATTCAAGTCTATAGCTACGACCTTGCTTCCCACAGAACGTACTAACTGTGAAATGTCAGCATTATTATGATTTCTTAGCATAGCATACTTCTTATTCACTACATCATGGCTGCTACTTAACAAAATGGCTGATAGCTGCTTAAGCTCAGTACATCTCTCTCAGTCCCTCCTTTCATAATAATATGACATTACAGTTGAGCTACAAGGCATTACACAAACTCTACCTACAAGAGTCTAGGCAAACAGTCTAGCTATAATGGTGCTAAAGGCTATATTCCCGTAGGATCCCGCTTGTCACTCTATCCCACGGAAGGTAAAGAACCGTTCACATCATATCCATTAAGGTAGACTGCCCACGGCTCCTTCTTGCCAAGCTCTTCTGTAGTCTCTTAAACTTGGAGGTTTCACATCTTTGAGTTTACAGGCTTCTTTCAAGCTGAAAGGAAAAGGAAACAATATAGCATCTTAAAACACAGATATATGCAAATTGCTAAGCCAACATTTTTTTATAAAAAACATCACTATTTCAATAATCTACTCTTTGATCCCGCTAAACCAATTAGCTGGGTTTAAGCAGGACATTTCTCTGAACCACTTCTTGCACACTATCTGTTTCATTAGTAATGAATATACAACACATTCTTGGAGTTCTCTTTATACACATTTTAAAAAATGTCACACTCTATTTTGTAGTATGTACGTCACACTCTATTTTGTAGTATGTATTTGCTCCAAATAAATAAAAAAAACCTTATACGCTTATATGTAGTGGGGACAGATGTTCACTCCCCTCCTTTTCCAGATGCGGGCCCATGTGAGCCCAGCATTTCTTAACTAACTGGTATCTTTGAAATCCTAGATATTTCATCTTTACTTTAATTTGCTTAACACAAGATCTAGTGAGATACCACACTTCTTACATACTAAACACTGGTATGTAACTTTGGATTGGCGGACATGCCAGTACCTGCCCTCTCCTATGAGGGATATAGAGTATATTATTACTACAATGAGTACTGAATTTCCCAATATAATGACCCATAGTGGCCTATCTAGTTTAGGCCCAATTAGCCTCTGCATGTTTGTGTATTTCACTGTTCAAACTTAACTTGAGCAAATTTGCAGTGGAACCCAAGTTTCTCTTTCCTTAATTGACACAGAAGGGGGCGTGGTCAGCAACACTCGATATGGACCATCAAATCTGGGCTCAAGTGACTCTCTCACATGTCTTTCCAGATACACCCGATCTCTTGGTTAAAGTTTGTGGGGATTCAGATCTGCTCCTGAATCTGGGAGAGAGGCAAAACTAGAAAATACAGAGGTGTCAGTTTCTTCAGTAAGACCTTTTTTTTTTATACATATGCAGTCAAATTACCATATTAATGCTGTAGCCGTTATGGATAATAACATCCTATCTTAGGTGAATAACCTTTGGTTTTACTGAATATGGTTCTATTATTAACCAGTACTACAAGTAAATACTTTAGCATCCCCTGGTGGGTTTCTGTGACACAATCATTAACCTATGGGGGATACATGGCCTGTTGTATTCCCAAATCATACCTTATGTACTACGTTATTTCTTTACTGAAATAAATATCGCTATCTGCTACCATAACTGATCAGTGACGCATGTTGTATGTCTTCGACACTTGCCTTCTTGAAGCCTTCATTTTTTCATATCTAGCCCACACTCTTGTACTGGGATGGTAAGGATCCTGAATCCACAACTTCATGTTCAGTGGTTACTACATATTCTGTATAAGGAATCCCCATAGTACCTTGATCCATCCACATATAGCTCATGCTGAGCATAAGGTAGTTCTTGTTCCAATAAAGACACACAATCATGGGAAAAAGAAAACTTTTACCCTTAGTAGAAGTATCATCTTGCTCTGGATTTTGCTTAGTAGAACTATCATCTTGCTCTGGACCGTACCTCTGCGTCCATGATGATCTGTCTGTATCCTCCATCTCTGGACCACCTTCCTGGTTCTTATCATTATCTTCTTTCTTGCAGATCCATCAGTAGATAATGAAGATAATCTGTTTCTCCCTCCTTTTGAATCTTGAGATTCAACACCTTCATTTATTAATGCTGGTTGCTGGGTTGAGGGTAGTACATCTTCTGATGGTTACTCCAGAAAAATAATGGAGAACAAAAATTTGGAGGATAAAATAGGGAAGACCAGAAAAAGAAGAAAAAAAGGCTGTACTATCGGTGCACAAAAAGAGAGGTGGTTTGGTTATCACTTCTCCATAAAATTTAACTTTTATTATTGTTTTCATAAAAATAATATAGAATATCTTTATTTAGACTGTAAGTTGAGGCGAAACATAGAGGTTAAAATCATTGACATAAACAAAACATATAGAGGTGCAATGAAAGTAAATAAATGTGAGTATAGATTAAAAATGTGTGTCAGCGTTCTTCACTCTAATGTCCAGAAAAATGTAATATTTATCTCACACTAAGCCAGTATTAAATTATTCTTTAGTTTGTCCACATATTATTTGTGGGTATTAATCTCACTATGTATCACTTGTAAGATTTCCGTAACATAAGGGTATACTAGGAAGTGCAGGTTCTGTTTAATGTTATAACATTAGTTTAGAAATTCCATAATAAGTCTTGGATCAAAGCAAATGAATCACTTATTGCTATTTCTAATTGTAATGCCAGACACCTTTAACCATTATCCAGCAGATGATGATAACACTGGTTGCACTGTGGAGTATGATACTAATAAATATAGTGAGCGTTATCAAATATATAGTCTACTATGAGTCAGGGCCGCATTAAGCCTTGGGGGTACCCGGGGCACTTAAGACAGGGGGGGCCCAGGTGGAAGGTGAAGGATGTATATTAGATTGTGCATACCTCCCAGCATGTCCCTTTTCAGGAAGGACAAAATGCTCTCCACCTGGACTTCCCTCTTAATATATGATTGATGTCATCTCTGTTGAACTATTTAATTGATAAAAAAAGGTATTTCAACACAGGTGTTTGCAATCATAAATTAAGAAGGAAGTCCAGGTAGAAAACATTTTGTCCCTCCTGGAATGGGTCATGGTGGGAGGTATTGATTGTGTATATTAAATTTAATCCAATGGTGTATATTAGTTTTAAACTAATAGTTTAATAATGCCTGGGTACTGTTTATATAGTAGCTCCACCTAATTGAAAGACAACTATTTTATAAAACTTGTAGTGGAACAAAGACAACTTAAACAACCTTAAAATACACATAGAAAAATAAAATAATTTATCTTATCACATTCAAGAATAGCCACAGCCTCTGTACTACTTACACACTGGGACAAGACTCAGGAGGACAAACCCAAATAGTTTAGTTGCATACAAGTTTACACAGGACTCAGAAACCCAGCAAGGAAGGGAAAGAAGCTGGTATCCCTGTGTCACTTACAGCTCTCTCCACCCTCCGATCTATCCTCTGGTCAAAAAGCTCTGTCGGTAGCTCATGAAACATGATATTCCTGTGTCTCTGCCTGCACTGGATACTGCCCTGCTCGCATTCTGGCTCTCGCATTAAAAGGGAATGCTAGTGATATCAGTGTGCTTTGGTCAGGGGGGCCCTGACACAGGGGGGCCCGGGGTACAGTATGCCCTGCATGCCCCCCTTAATCTGGCTATGCTATGAGTATGTTATATACCGTCTAAAGAATATGTATATCTCCTCAGTAAAGGCAATGCATTAGGTCTGGATATAACAGGTGATACACTTTAGAGGGTATATACCTTCATTGATTAACTATGTGATGGTTATAATAATCTGGTGCACATACAATTATTGTCCTTAGAGGAGAAGCACCCTCATTTGTTTAGGATTGTTGGCACCTTCTCAACTAATCACATTTTAATCCATACATATAAAAATGATAGGTATATTTCAATTTATATATAAATATGATACCTCATTATGAGGTGTATCACTGGACCATTAAATCATGCACACCTTTAGAATGTCCGAGGTATATTTCTTATGGAAGAGATTTCATTTCTTCTACATATTCATAGAAAACACAGGTGTTCAGCACAGGTGACTTAATTAGTAGCTCAGTTATTTTGATTTACCCACCTGTGCTGCAGCCTGGATATCACTAAAACCTGCACTGTTGGTGTGCCTTGAGGACCGTGGTTGGGAATGCCTGCTCTAAGGTGTATCATTTATTATAATCACACCTAATACATTGCCTTTACTGAGGAGATATACATATTCTTTAGACGGTATATAACATACTCATAGTAGACTATATCAGTGGCGTAACTAGAAATTTTTCTCCCCCAAGCCAAAAAATCCTTCGGCGCCCCCCCCCCCCCCCCCATGTCCCCCATAATTGGCACTAGTAAAGGGACAAATATGTGCGCGCCGTAGGTGCGCGCCGCCAAAAAGGGTGTGTGGCTTCGTTGAAATGGGCGTGGCTTCACGTAAAGGGGCGTGGCATTGCAGGAAAAGACTACCTTATACCCCAGTTTTGCAACCTGCACACCCAGACGTTAGCCACCACAGGAAAGAAAAATAATCCTGATTCATGCCCCTTACATTATTTGTCATTTTTCCTCCTTATAGTAATGCCCAGTATACATTATTCCACATACTGCAATGGCCTTAGCCATTATGCCACACACAATAATGCACATGACACAATATGCACACACTGTAATGCCCCCTACACATTATGCCACACACCGTAATGCCTGTGACACATTATGACAGGAATCGCAATGCCCGTTATACATTATGCTACACACTGCAATGCCCCTGATACATTATAGCACATACAATGTCTGTGACACAGTATGACACACCACAATGATCCTGAGACATTATACCACATACCACAATGCCCGTGATATAGTATACAACACACCGTAATGCCTGACACATTATGACACACACCGCAATGTCCATGATACATTATGCCACACACCGTAATGCCCATTACACATTAAGTTCTACAGTAAGGCTTCTAATTACTTTTAAATTACCTGCTCGTTGCCAGGGGTTTCATGCTCTTGGTTCCATGCACTGTGCCAGGGGTTTTCATGCTCAGGGTGTCATGCTCGTTGCCAGAGGTTTCATGCACTGGGTGTCATGCTCGTTGCCAGCGGTTTCATACTTTTGGTTCCATGCACGGTGCCAGGGGTTTTCATGCTCAGGGTGTCATGCTCGTTGCCAGGGGTTTCATGCACTGGGTGTCATGCTCGTTGCCAGGGGTTTCATGCACTGGGTGTCATGCTTGTTGCCAGGGGTTTCATGCACTGGGTGTCATGCTCGTTGCTAGGGGGTAGTGCTTGTTGCTAGGGCCATGCTCCCAGTGCCACATATGCCCCCAGTGCCAGATATTCCCCCACAGTGCCAGGTATATGCCCCCAGTGCCAGATATTCCCCCACAGTGCCAGGTACATGCCCCCAGTGCCACATATACCCCCCCCAGTGCCACATATGCCCCTCAGTGCCTGCTCCCCCAGTGCCAAATATTCCCCCACAGTGCCACATATGTCCTCAGTGCCTGCTCCCCCCAGTGCCAGATATTCCCCCACAGTGCCACATATGCCCCCTCAGTGCCTGCTCCCCCCAGTGCCAAATATTCCCCCACAGTGCAAGGTATATGCCCCCAGTGCCAGATCTTCCCCCACAGTGCCAGGTATATGCCCCCAGTGCCAGGTATATGCCCCCAGTGCCAGATATTCCCCCACAGTGCCACATATGCCCCCTCAGTGCCTGCTCCCCCCAGTGCCAAATATTCCCCCACAGTGCCAGGTATATGCCCCCAGTGCCAGGTATATGCCCCCAGTGCCAGGTATATGCCCCCAGTGCCAGATCTTCCCCCAAAGTGCCAGGTATATGCCCCCAGTGCCAGATCTTCCCCCACAGTGCCAGGTATATGCCCCCAGTGCCAGATCTTCCCCCACAGTGCCAGGTATATGCCCCCAGTGCCAGATCTTCCCCCACAGTGCCAGGTATATGCCCCCAGTGCCAGATCTTCCCCCATAGTGCCAGGGATATGCCCCCAGTGCCAGATCTTCCCCCACAGTGCCAGGTATATGCCCCCAGTGCCAGATCTTCCCCCACAGTGCCAGGTATATGCCCCCAGTGCCAGATCTTCCCCCACAGTGCCAGGTATATGCCCCCAGTGCCAGATCTTCCCCCATAGTGCCAGGGATATGCCCCCAGTGCCAGATCTTCCCCCACAGTGCCTGCTCCCACCCCCCACTCCTTTGTGTTGGAGGGACACGGAGCGCATAGCCCCTCCTGGCTCTCCTGCCGGTCTAATAAAGGAAGTGCCGGTTTGTGAGCCAATCAGAGCTCACGAACGGCACTTCCTTTAATAGACAGGCCGGGGGAGAGCCAGGGAGGGACACAGTAGAGGCGCGCGATGTGCGCTCCGTGTCCCTCCTTACAGCAGCGGAGGGAAGGAGACTGCAGATTGACATGCGGACGCTCGTCCGCATGTCAATCTGTGCAAAGTCAGTGGCGCCCCCGCAGCCCCTCGCCCCCAAGCCACCGTGAGGACTGCGGGGGCAGTAGTTACGCCACTGGACTATATATTTAATAACGCTCACTATATTTATTAGTATCATACTCCACAGTGCAACCAGTGTTATCATCATCTGCTGGATAATGGTTAAAGGTGTCTGGCATTACAATTAGAAATAGCAATAAGTGATTCATTTGCTTTGATCCAAGACTTATTATTGAATTTCTGAACTAATGTTATAACATTAAACAGAACCTGCACTTCCTAGTATACCCTTATGTTACGGAAATCTTACAAGTGATACATAGTGAGATTAATACCCACAAATAATACGTGGACAAACTAAAGAATAATTTAATACTGGCTTAGTGTGAGATAAATATAAAATTTTTCTGGACATTAGAGTGAAGAACGCTGACACACATTTTTAATCTATACTCACATTTATTTACTTTCATTGCACCTCTATATGTTTTGTTTATGTCAATGATTTTAACCTCTATGTTTCGCCTCAACTTACAGTCTAAATAAAGATATTCTATATTATTTTTATGAAAACAATAATAAAAGTTAAATTTTATGGAGAAGTGATAAACAAACCACCTCTCTTTTTGTGCACCGATAGTACAGCCTTTTTTTCTTCTTTTTCTGGTATTCATTCTAGCTGTAGTTGGTAGCACCCCCATGATAAATGGTAATTACCAATAACTTATAGGGGTCTTTCAAGGAACCTTGGTTCCAAATTCTTATCTGGTTAATTGTGTGTGTGCAGATACATCCCTATTTCCTTAAAATAGGGAAGATCAAGAACCACTTCCTCCTACTGCTGCTGCTGCCGCTGCTGTTGTTTCTGCTGAGAGTTGATCGTCATCCCAGAGGGGAAGTTGGAAGACCACTTGTACTACTTCCAGTAAGCAACTGACTGTCCAACAGTCCTTTGCGAGGAAGATGAAATATGACAGCAGTCATCCTGTTGCAAAGCGGATAATTGAGGCCTTGACAGCTATGTTGGTGTTAGACGTGCGTCCAGTATCCGCCATTGGTGCAGTGGGATCTAGACAATTGATAGAGGTAGTGTGTCCCTGGTACCAAATCCCATCTAGATTCCACTTCACTAGGAAAGCGATTCCTGACTGTACAGTGACATTAAGAAAAGTGTCCTAAAAAATGCGGTTGTACCCACTGTCCACTTAACCACGGACATGTGGACAAGTGGAGCAGGGCAAACAGCCACTGGGTACTAGGGGTAGATGTATTAAGCACGGAGAAGTGATAAAGCAGTGATAAGTGGAAGGAGATAACGCCCCAGCCAATCAGCTCCTAACTGTCAATTTACGTATTGGAGCTGTTTGGCTGGTGCGTTATCACTTTGCACTTATTACTGCTTTATCACTTCTCTGGGCTTAATACATCTGCCCCTAGGACCCAGTAGCTCTCAATAAAGGTGTGACCTCTGTGCATTCACAGTTCACCACTGCATCTTTCCTGCAGAGTCAGACTGGCTTGTAAACACACAATCCAATCTTAGTTATGCTGTTACTTTTTTTGATTAACAGAATCTTATCACTTGTCTAATTTGTGTGCATGTTACAGTGCTCCCAGGGCTGGTGCAAGGTTTCTTGGCACCCTAGGCAAAACTTAAGCCTACACCCCCCCCCCTCTCTCCTTATTCATGTTACTTTTAAAGTAGTGCCTTTTATTCTCGATACATCACACAGTAGTGCCCCTTATTCACGTTACACCACAGTAGAGCCCAATTACGTTACACCACACAGTAGAGTCCTATTTTTAACCATTGTGCTAAGACCAGGGCCGTCTTTTCATATGGGCTCAATGGGCACTTGCCCAAGGGCCCCAGGAGTATAAGGGCCATAGACTGATAGTTGAAGGTCTCCTCTTTCCAAAGATACCAGATTTTTGAAAATTGGCCCTGAGGAACCAGAGATATCTGACTTCAAAGTAGTGGTCCCCATCCAAGCCTATTACTTGCTCTTCCCAACCAGATATCTCGGGTTCTGTCTGACTTAAAGTTTTTCTGAGGGTAAACTTCAAAAGTTGGGACTCTCCCCTTTTGGTGACCACTAGCAACCAGTGGCGTGCAGTGAGGTCAGTGGCTGGTGAGGCACTACAGCCATAATGTACGCCGCATCCTGCCGATGACCCCTACCGCCTCCGAGCCAATGCCCGCTGCCACCGCCAATGGCTTACAAACTCGCCCACCATCAACTGACCCAGCCCTCCGACACTAATTTGCATCTCAGTCCGATGCCGCCAATGCCCGCTGCCTGCCTGCTCATCATACTTGTTGTTCATTGTACATTTTTATAGAATAAAAATAAAAATAGTGTTTGGGACTGGGAAGGGAGTGGGAGGAGGGCATGAATGCAATTTTTTTGTCCAGGGCTTCCATTAACTTAATGGAGAAGGGTCTGAATGGGTTAAAAAAATGTAAAAAAAAAAAAAAGGCGTGAGGTCCCCCCTCCTAAGTATAACCAGCCTCGGGCTCTTTGAGCCGGTCCTGGTTGTTTAAATACTGGGGAAAAAATTGGCCAGGGGTTCCCCGTATTTAGACAACCGTCACCGGGCTCTTAGTCCGGTCCTGGTTCCAAAAATACGGGGAACAAAAGATGTAGGGGTCCCCCCGTATTTTTAAAACCAGCACCGGGCTCCACTAGCCAGGGACATAATGCCACAGCCGGGGGACACATTTATGTAGGTCCCTGCGGCCGTGGCATTACCCCCCCAACTAGTCACCCCTGACCGGGGTTCCCTGGAGGAGTGGGGACCCCTTAAATCAAGGGGTCACCCCCCCTCCAGGCACCCAAGGGCCAGGGGTGAAGCCCGTGGCTGTACCCAGCACCCCTGGGCGGTGGGTGCCGGGCTGATAGTCATGTGTGTAAAAAAAAATATATTGTTTTTTGTTGTGGAACTACAAGGCCCAGCAAGCCTCCCCCGCTTGCTGGTACTTGGAGAACCTCAAGTACCAGCATGCGGGGAAATAACCGGCCCGCTGGTACCTGTACTACAAAAAAAAATACCAAAATAAAAACACAACTCACACACGTGAAAGTAAAAATTTATTAAAACACACTTACACACTCACACATACTTACCTACATCCCACACCGGTCACGTCCACTTGTCCAGTAGAATCCAATAGGGGTACCTGTTAAATTGAGAGACAGATTACTTACCTACATCCCACGCCGATCACGTCCACTTGTCCAGTAGAATCCAATAGGGTAGGGGTACCTGTAAAAATGAACATTATACTTACAAACTGAGAAAGAGAGAGAGAGAGAGAGAGAGAGTGTGAGGGCGGGATGTACTAAGCAGTAATATAGCGGTAAAACCTGTTACCGGCCCAATGTCTTTTCCCCGTATGTTCTATTAATCCTCAGCCTACTGCGCTGTCAGTTGCTTCTGCATCTCCTGTTACACGTGACTTCTTCGGCACGGTACCTGCTGTCATAGGTAGCCTATTGTTCCACCACGGGCACCGTATGTACGAACGTACAGGACCTGTCACCTCCAGGCATATGTGCCATCGTTTAATGATCGGAGGTGATGGGTCCCGTACGTTCGTATATATACGGTGCCCGCGGTGGACCAATAGGCTACCTATGAGAGCAGGTATCGTGCAGAAGTCACGTGTAACAGGTGCAAGTGACAGCGTGGCAGGCTGGGGGTTAATTAAATACGGGGAAAAGATATTGAGCTGGTAGGACACACACACCCCCCTACCTGCTGCTGGGTAGAGCCGCACGAGACCGACACACACACACACACACACACACACACACACACACACACACCCTACCTGCTGCTGCACACACACACACACACACACACACACACACCCCTACCTGCTGCTGCACTCACACCCCCTCCCCCCTATCTGCCGGTGCTGGACCCCCCCCACACACACACACACACCTGCTGCTGCTGGACACACACACACACACACACACACACACTACCTCTGCTGCTGCTGGACGACCCCCCCCCACCCCTACCGGCTGCTGCTGGACACACACACACACACACACACACACACACAACACACACAAACACTACCTCTGCTGCTGCTGGACACCCCCCCCCCCCCACACACACACACACCTGCTGCTGCTGGACACACACACACACACACACACACACACACACACTACCTCTGCTGCTGCTGCTGGACGACCCCCCCACCCCACCCCCCTACCTGCTGCTGCTGGACACACACACACACAACACACACACAACACACACACACAAACACTACCTCTGCTGCTGCTTGACACCCCCTCCCCCCCACACACACACACCTGCTGCTGCTGGACACACACACACACACACACACACACACACACACTACCTCTGCTGCTGCTGCTGGACGACCCCCCCCCCCCCCCTCCCTACCTGCTGCTGCTGGACACACACACACAACACACACAAACAGTACCTCTGCTGCTGCTGGGGAGAGCCGCTCCGGTCAGCGGGAGGGTGGAGGAGGGGGAGAGCCGCACATCACGGCGCTTTGGTCAGCAGGAAGACGGAGGAGGTCAGGGGAGAGCCGCACTCCCGCCTACCTCCAGCGACACTCACCGCCGGGACCCGCCGCCTCCAGCGCCGCATGTGTGGGATTGGACAGCAGATCCAGCACTGGATCCGCTGTCCAATCACAGGTGCCTCGCTGACATGGGGGTGGTGTCCCTGTCAGCGAGGCACTTGTATAAGTGCCGCTTCCCCATCTGTTTTGAATGGGCTTTTACAGCCCAGTGCTTGGCCCCGCCCCCCGCTCAGTCCCGTTTCAATTCTGTATGAGAGGCACCTGCTGTCAGTGCCTCGCAAGCACATTAAACCGCAAAATATGTGTCATAAGTATCTTCTTTATATTATTTTAATAATTAATCACAGGGGAGGCACTGCCTCCCCTGCCTCCGCTGACTGCACATCCCTGCCTAGCAACTTGTCTCTGCTATGCCCAGAACCAGAGATATCAGCCTTCAAGCAGCTGGTCTATGCTCCAGCTCCACACGCCTAATATGCCTTATATGCAGTTTATATATTCCTTTGTGGATTGCTCTGGCTCCTGAACGCTGATCCCAAAGTACCCAGTACCTCCTGAAAGGTGGAACTCTCTAGTTTTTTATCCCATTCAAAGCTAAGAAATCTATTTCCAGGAACTTGAGATATCTGCAGTCAAGCAAGCTGCCTTCTCACCAGAAAATGATGACTATCCACCCCTCCCCTACGTATTAAGCACCCCCTACCACCCTGAAAGTAATGTACCAGGGCCCCTTCATTCAGCCCAACTCTAAGTCCTTCTACAGTTTAGTGTTCTCCCTCTCGCCCTATCTGTGCTGTAAAGGAGTAATTAGCAGGAATAACTGCTGAGTGGAAGAGAGAAGACCCCCTGCCACCTGCAGGACATCAAAGCTGCCACTTATAGCACCCCCCAACCCTACCGCTGGAGGATAGGTAGGGGCCCCTGTGCATTGCTGTGCCTGCCTAAGACACATTAGCAATATACACTGCCAACCCTCTGTCGACTGTAAAGCAGTACAGATGGTGTAATGAGGTCATGGGTTCGATTCCCACCATGGGAACTGTGTGGAGTTTGTCTATTCTCTCCGTACTTGCGTGGGTTTCCCCTGGATACTCCAGTTTCCTCCCACACTGCAAAAATATACTGGTAGGTTAATTGGCTCCCAATAAGAAAAATAACCCTAGTGTGCAAGTGTGTGCATGGGCAGACTAGATGGACCAAGTGGTTCTTATCTGACAACAGATTCTATATCCTTATGACGCAGCACTCCTCTCAGTATGTAATATACTTTAAGTGCAGATGCCCTCCTTAATAACTCTAGCCCCGTGTGTCTACAGAATATATAGTTGAATAGCAGGCGGAACTCATTGCAGGAATAATCAGAGACGAAGTGTTCCCCAACATTTCATTGTTATTCTCATTCAACATTAGGTGGTTCGGCTCCCTCAGTGACGCCGATTCTGGCATCCCAATGTGATGTCATTCTTCTGCTTCGGGAACCTGTGAGCAGATGGCGCCATGGACAGTCCAGATAGAGCATATGTTGAACTGAATAACACTAAAACATTGGTGAACCCCTCATCTGTTGTCTGATTATTCCTGCAATGAGTGCAGCCTGCTATTCAATTGTGTGTGTGTGTGTGTGTGTGTGTGTGTGTGTGTGTGTGTGTGTGTGTGTGTGTGTGTGTGTGTGTAGGTGACAGCAACCATCATATCATAGCCTCCACAAACCCCCTACCCACCATAGACAGACAGAGCACCATCTTTCCCTCCAGCAACCCCCCTTTCCCTCCACAGACAGACAGAGCACCATCATTCCCCCCCCCCAGCAACCCCCCTTTCCTCCACAGACAGAGCACCATTATTCGCACCAGCAACCCCTCCTTTCCCTCTACAGACAGACAGAGCACCATCATCCCCCCAGCAACCCCCCTTTCCTCCACAGACAGAGCACCATTATTCGCACCAGCAACCCCTCCTTTCCCTCCACAGACAGACAGAGCACCATCATCCCCCCAGCAACCCCCCTTTCCTCCACAGACAGAGCACCATTATTCGCACCAGCAACCCCTCCTTTCCCTCCACAGACAGACAGAGCACCATCATCCCCCCAGCAACCCCTCTTTTCCCTCCACAGACAGACAGAGCACCATTATTCGCCCCTGCAAACTCCCTTTTTTCTCTCCACAGAGAGAGCTCTATTATTCCTCCCCCCAGCAAACCCCCTCCTCCACAGACAGACAGAGCACCATCATTCCCCCAGCAACCCCCTTCCACCCATAGACAGAAAGAGCACCATCACACACACCCCCAACAACCCCCTTTCCTCTATAGGCAAAGCACCATCATTCCCCCCAGCAACCCCCTCCCTCCATAGACAGAGCACCATCATCCCTTCCCCCTCCCAGCATCCCCCCTTTCCAGCCATAGGCAGACAAAGCACCACCATTCCCCCAGCAACCTCCCTTCCCTCCATAGACAGACAGACATAGCACCAAGATTCCCCCTCCCCCCTTCTTATAGACAAGCAGTGTAGCAGCACTATCATTCCCCCTTCATGGATGGACAGCACATGGGCACCATCATTCCCCCTTGACAAACATCTCTGCTATTAAGAGTATCGGCACCCGCCCCCAGCATATGTCTCACCTTGTACTGCCCCACTACTGGAGTTACGGAGTCCAGGCCTGCCCACTGGCCACTAGTGAAGCTATAAGCACTGCAGCGCTGTTACAATGTCGCTGCACCAGCACCTCTAACCTCTGAGCCTGAGAGGAGCTGCTTAATCTGCCAGCATGCGCGCAGCTAGCCTGGAGATGCGCAGGAAGTGTACACCTACACTGCAAGGCTGCGCTATGGACGTACAACAAGAAGAAAAAGCTCCTCGATAGATCGGCGGCCGAGGGGGTTTCTGGGTACTCGAAACCCCCCTGCGTGCGTGTATGTCAGTCATATATAATTTTTTCTTGTCATTTAATTTCTGAGTGTATTGCCTGCAACCAGATTTTAGAAAGTAATATAATCACCGGGTCTACTACGTTATGCCAGCTGTCTGGATCCCGGCGCCCAGCACACCGGCTCTGGGATCCCAACCGCCGGCATGCCGGCAGTGGGGCGAGTACAAAAGAGACCCTTGTGGGCTCGCTGAACTCCCCATGCTGCGGGCATGGTGGCGCGCTACGTGCACCACGCTATTTATTCTCCCTCCTGGGGTGTCGTGGACCCCCCAAGAGGGAGAATAGTTGTCGGTATGCCGGCTGTTGGGATCCCGCCAGCCGGTATATTGAATGCCTCCAATAATCACCAATGTTGTCAAAAATATAGTTTCAAAAGTAAAAAAATAATGCATTTAAAAGTAGGCATACATTTAAAAAAAAAAAGACGTGGCAGTGTCCCTGAAGAGGTTAAATTTGTGTTAGTAAATCTTGTAAATGTTATCTTTCTCTATCGTCCTAAGTGGATGCTGGGGTTCCTGAAAGGACCATGGGGAATAGCGGCTCCGCAGGAGACAGGGCACAAAAAAGTAAAGCTTTACTAGGTCAGGTGGTGTGCACTGGCTCCTCCCCCTATGACCCTCCTCCAGACTCCAGTTAGATTTTGTGCCCGAACGAGAAGGGTGCAATCTAGGTGGCTCTCCTAAAGAGCTGCTTAGAGAAAGTTTAGTTTAGGTTTTTTTCTTTACAGTGAGTCCTGCTGGCAACAGGATCACTGCAACGTGGGACTTAGGGGGAAAGTAGTAAACTCACCTGCATGCAGAGTGGATTTGCTGCTTGGCTACTGGACACCATTAGCTCCAGAGGGATCGAACACAGGCCCAGCCGTGGAGTCCGGTCCCGGAGCCGCGCCGCCGACCCCCTTGCAGATGCTGAAGCGTGAAGAGGTCCGGAAACCGGCGGCTGAAGACTCCTCAGTCTTCATAAGGTAGCGCACAGCACTGCAGCTGTGCGCCATTTTCCTCTCAGCACACTTCACTGGGCAGTCACTGAGGGTGCAGAGCGCTGGGGGGGGGCGCTCTGAGAGGCAAATATAAACCTTATACAAGGCTAAAAATACCTCACATATAGCCCATAGGGGCTATATGGAGATATTTAACCCCTGCCTGACTGGAAAAATAGCGGGAGAAGAACCCGCCGAAAAAGGGGCGGGGCCTATCTCCTCAGCACACGGCGCCATTTTCTGTCACAGCTCCGCTGGTCAGAACGGCTCCCAGGTCTCTCCCCTGCACTGCACTACAGAAACAGGGTAAAACAGAGAGGGGGGGCACATTAATGGCTATATATATATATATTAAAGCAGCTATAAGGGAGCACTTAATATAAGGATATCCCTTGTATATATAGCGCTTTGTGGTGTGTGCTGGCAGACTCTCCCTCTGTCTCCCCAAAAGGGCTAGTGGGTCCTGTCTTCATTAGAGCATTCCCTGTGAGTTTGCGGTGTGTGTCGGTACGTGGTGTCGACATGTATGAGGACGATATTGGTGTGGAGGCGGAGCAATTGCCAAATATGCAGATGTCACCCCCCAGGGGGTCGACACCAGAATGGATGCCTTTATTTGTGGAATTACGTGATGGTTTATCTTCCCTTAAACAGTCAGTTGAGGACATGAGGCGGCCGGACAATCAATTAATGCCTGTCCAGGCGCCTCAAACACCGTCAGGGGCTGTAAAACGCCCTTTGCCTCAGTCGGTCGACACAGACCCAGACACGGGCACTGATTCCAGTGACGACGGTAGAAATTCAAACGTATTTTCCAGTAGGGCCACACGTTATATGATTTTGGCAATGAAGGAGACGTTACATTTAGCTGATACTACAGATACCGTAAAACAGGGTATTATGTATGGTGTGAAAAAACTACAAACAGTTTTTCCTGAATCAGAAGAATTAAATGACGTGTGTGATGAAGCGTGGGTTGCTCCTGATAAAAAGTTGATAATTTCAAAAAAGTTATTGGCATTATACCCTTTCCCGCCAGAGGTTAGGGCGCGCTGGGAAACACCCCCTAAGGTGGACAAGGCGCTCACACGCTTATCCAAACAAGTGGCGTTACCCTCTCCTGAGACGGCCGCACTTAAGGATCCATCAGATAGAAAGATGGAAGTTATTCAAAAGAATATATACACACATGCAGGTGTTATACTACGACCAGCTATAGCAACTGCCTGGATGTGCAGTGCTGGAGTAGTTTGGTCAGAATCCCTGATTGAAAATATTGATACCCTAGATAGGGACAATGTTTTACTGTCGTTAGAACAAATAAAGGATGCATTTATCTATATGCGTGATGCACAGAGGGATATTTGCACACTGGCATCTCGGGTGAGTGCTATGTCCATTTCAGCCAGAAGAGCCTTATGGACACGACAGTGGACAGGCGATGCGGATTCAAAACGTCACATGGAGGTTTTGCCGTATAAAGGGGAGGAGTTATTTGGAGTTGGTCTATCAGACTTGGTGGCCACGGCTACTGCCGGGAAATCCACTTTTTTACCTCAAGTCACTCCCCAACAGAGAAAGGCACCGACCTTTCAACCGCAGCCTTTTCGCTCCTACAAAAATAAGAGAGCAAAGGGCTTGTCGTACCTGCCACGAGGCAGAGGAAGAGGGAAGAGACACCAACAGGCAGCTCCTTCCCAGGAACAGAAGCCCTCCCCGGCTCCTGCAAAAACCTCAGCATGACGCTGGGGCCTCTCAAGCGGACTCGGGGACAGTGGGGGGCCGTCTCAAAAATTACAGCGCGCAGTGGGCTCACTCGCAGGTAGACCCCTGGATCCTGCAGATAATATCTCAGGGGTACAGGTTGGAATTAGAGACGGATCCTCCTCATCGTTTCCTGAAGTCTGCCTTACCAACCGTCTCTTCCGAAAGGGAGAGGGTGTTGGAAGCCATTCACAAGCTGTACGCTCAGCAGGTGATAGTCAAAGTACCCCTATTACAACAAGGAAAGGGGTATTATTCCACTCTATTTGTGGTACCGAAGCCGGATGGCTCGGTAAGGCCTATTCTAAATCTGAAGTCCTTGAACCTCTACATAAAAAAGTTCAAGTTCAAGATGGAGTCACTCAGAGCAGTGATAGCGAACCTGGAAGAAGGGGACTTTATGGTATCCTTGGACATCAAGGATGCGTATCTACACGTTCCGATTTACCCCGCACACCAGGGGTACCTCAGGTTCATTGTTCAAAACTGTCACTATCAGTTTCAGACGCTGCCGTTCGGATTGTCCACGGCGCCTCGGGTCTTTACCAAGGTAATGGCCGAGATGATGATTCTTCTTCGAAGAAAAGGCGTATTAGTTATCCCATACTTGGACGATCTCCTAATAAGGGCAAGGTCCAGAGAACAGCTGGAGACAGCTTTAGCACTATCTCAAGAGGTGCTAAGACAACACGGGTGGATTCTGAATATTCCAAAATCCCATTTAATCCCGACAACTCGTCTGCTGTTCCTAGGAATGATTCTGGACACGGTTCAGAAAAAGGTTTTCCTTCCAGAGGAAAAAGCCAAGGAGTTATCCGATCTGGTCAGGAACCTCCTAAAACCAGGAAAAGTGTCAGTACATCAATGCACAAGAGTCCTGGGAAAAATGGTGGCTTCTTACGAAGCAATTCCATTCGGCAGATTCCATGCAAGAATATTCCAAAGGGATCTGTTGGACAAATGGTCAGGGTCGCATCTGCAGATGCACCTGCGAATAACCCTGTCACCAAAGACAAGGGTGTCACTTCTGTGGTGGTTGCAGAAGGCTCACCTATTAGAAGGCCGCAGATTCGGCATTCAGGATTGGATCCTGGTGACCACGGACGCCAGCCTGAGAGGCTGGGGAGCAGTCACACAAGGAAGAAACTTCCAGGGAGTATGGACGAGTCTGGAAAAGTCTCTTCACATAAACATTCTGGAACTAAGAGCAATCTACAATGCTCTAAGCCAGGCGGAACTTCTCCTGCAAGGAAAGCCGGTGTTGATTCAGTCGGACAACATCACGGCGGTCGCCCATGTAAACAGGCAGGGCGGCACAAGAAGCAGGAGTGCAATGGCAGAAGCTGCCAAGATTCTTCGCTGGGCGGAGAATCACGTGATAGCACTGTCAGCAGTGTTCATCCCGGGCGTGGACAACTGGGAAGCAGACTTCCTCAGCAGACACGATCTTCATCCGGGAGAGTGGGGTCTACATCCAGAAGTCTTCAACATGTTAATAGACCGTTGGGAAAGACCAATTGTAGACATGATGGCGTCTCGCCTCAACAAAAAAACTGGACAAATATTGCGCCAGGTCAAGAGATCCACAGGCAATAGCTGTGGACGCACTGGTAACTCCTTGGGTGTACCAGTCAGTGTATGTGTTTCCTCCTCTGCCGCTCATACCAAAGGTATTGAAGATCATACGGCAAAGAAGAGTAAGAACAATACTAGTGGTTCCGGATTGGCCGAGAAGGACTTGGTATCCGGAACTTCAAGAGATGCTCACGGACGAACCGTGGCCTCTACCTCTGAGAAGGGACCTGCTACAGCAGGGTCCCTGTCTTTTTCAAGACTTACCGCGGCTGCGTTTGACGGCATGGCGGTTGAACGCCAGATCCTAAAAGGGAAAGGCATTCCAGAAGAAGTCATTCCTACCTTGATTAAGGCACGGAAGGAAGTCACCGTGAAACATTATCACCGCATTTGGCGAAAATATGTAGCGTGGTGCGAGGATCGGAGGGTTCCGACGGAGGAATTCCAACTGGGTCGTTTCCTACATTTCCTGCAATCAGGATTATCTATGGGTCTCAAATTGGGATCCATTAAGGTTCAAATTTCGGCCCTGTCAATATTCTTCCAAAAAGAATTGGCCTCTGTCCCTGAGGTCCAGACTTTTGTCAAGGGAGTACTGCATATACAGCCTCCTGTGGTGCCTCCGGTGGCACCGTGGGATCTAAATGTAGTTTTAGATTTCCTCAAATCCCATTGGTTTGAACCATTGAAAAAGGTGGATTTGAAATATCTCACATTGAAAGTGACTATGTTACTAGCCCTGGCCTCTGCCAGGAGAGTATCTGAATTGGCGGCTTTATCTTATAAAAGTCCTTATCTAATCTTCCATTCGGATAGGGCAGAACTGCGGACTCGTCCGCATTTTCTCCCTAAAGTGGTATCAGCATTTCATCTGAACCAACCTATTGTGGTGCCTGCGGCCACTAGCGACTTGGAGGACTCCAAGTTGTTGGACGTTGTCAGAGCCTTAAAAATATACATTGCAAGGACGGCTGGAGTCAGAAAATCTGACTCGCTGTTTATATTGTATGCACCCAACAAGTTGGGCGCACCTGCTTCTAAGCAGTCGATTGCTCGTTGGATTTGTAACACAATTCAACTTGCACATTCTGTGGCAGGCCTGCCACAGCCTAAAACTGTAAAAGCCCACTCCACAAGGAAGGTGGGCTCATCTTGGGCGGCTGCCCGAGGGGTCTCGGCATTACAACTCTGCCGAGCAGCTACGTGGTCGGGGGAGAACACGTTTGTAAAATTTTACAAATTTGATACCCTGGCAAAGGAGGACCTGGAGTTCTCTCATTCGGTGCTGCAGAGTCATCCGCACTCTCCCGCCCGTTTGGGAGCTTTGGTATAATCCCCATGGTCCTTTCAGGAACCCCAGCATCCACTTAGGACGATAGAGAAAATAAGAATTTACTTACCGATAATTCTATTTCTCGGAGTCCGTAGTGGATGCTGGGCGCCCATCCCAAGTGCGGATTATCTGCAATACTTGTACATAGTTATTGTTAACTAATTCGGGTTATTGTTAAGGAGCCATCTTAAGAGGCCCTTTCTGTTGTCATACTGTTAACTGGGTTTAGATCACAAGTTGTACGGTGTGATTGGTGTGGCTGGTATGAGTCTTACCCGGGATTCAAAATGCCTCCCTTATTGTGTATGCTCGTCCGGGCACAGTACCTAACTGGAGTCTGGAGGAGGGTCATAGGGGGAGGAGCCAGTGCACACCACCTGACCTAGTAAAGCTTTACTTTTTTGTGCCCTGTCTCCTGCGGAGCCGCTATTCCCCATGGTCCTTTCAGGAACCCCAGCATCCACTACGGACTCCGAGAAATAGAATTATCGGTAAGTAAATTCTTATTTTTAATCGTATGACTCTGTGACATCCTAGCAGAGTAAGGTACATTTGTTAATGTACACAATGTGCGTCCTACAACCTGCAAACATTGGTGATCAATCCGAGTTGATCGCTTGCTAGCTACTTTTTGCAGCGCTGCGATCAGATAGTCACCGCCTATAGGGGAATGTATTTTCGCTTTGCAAGTGTGAGAACGCCTGTGCAGAGGAGCTCTACAAAAAAATGTGTGCAGTTTCTGAGTAGGTCTGAACTTACTCAGCCCTTGTGATCACTTCAGCCTATCTGTCCCGGAATTGACGTCAGACACCCACCCTGCAAATGTTTGGACACGCCTGCGTTTTCACAAACACTCCCAGAAAACGGTCAGTTGACACCCATAAACGCCATCTTCCTGTCAATCTCCTTGCGATCGGCTGTGTGAATGGATTCTTCATTAAATTCATAGCTCAGCAACGATCCGCTTTGTACCCGTATGATGCGCCTGCGCATTGTGGTGCATGCGCATGCGCAGTAGTGACCTGATCGCTGCGCTGTGAAAAACGGCAGCGTGTGAACAGGTCGGAATGACCCCTATTTTGCCTAATTCAGATGTGGTTGGCGGTGAGCCTGTGCTGCTGATTATCAGTACCTTGGCCCTCATTCCGACCTGATCGCTAGCAGGCTACTTTTAGCACTGCTGCGATCAGGTAGTCACCGCCTACAGGGGAGGGGGGATTAGCTGTGCAGCGCTGTGATCCGCTGTGCAGAGACTGCACAAGCAAAAAGTTTGTGCAGTCTCTGCACAGCTCAAGACTTACTCACCCGCTGCGATGATCCTTCCTGGAGCTGACGTCAGGATCCCTCCTTGCATTCGGCCGGATACGCCTGTGTTTTCTGTAATTTAATCAGACCATCATCATGAAGTTCACATCAACGTTTCAGTCATGGGGCCTAATTCAGAGCTGATCGCAGCAGCAAATTTGTTAGCAGTTGGGCAAAACCATGGGGGTCATTTTGACCCGTTCGCTCGCTGCTTTTTGTTGCAGCAAAGTGAACGGGTTCCTACTGTGCATGCGCCGACGCCGTAGTGCGCTGGCACATGCCAGACGGCCGAAAGCCGTAGCAGGGCTGCGATCGCCTCTGCCTGATTGACAGACAGAGGTGGTCACGGAGGGGGCGGAATGGCGGCGTTTGGCCGCCGTTTCGTGGGAGCGGTCCGGCCAATGCAGGCATGGCCGGACCGAACGGGGGGCGGGCTGCAGCGGCTGCGTGACGTCACACGCAGCCGCTGCGGGCCGGAAGAGCGATGAGTAGCTCCCGGCCAGCACGCTAAAGCTGCGCTGGCCGGGAGCTACTCTTGAAGTGCAAAGTCATCACCGTTGTGCGATGCCTTTGCACTTCTGCGGGGGGAAAGGGGGGGCGGCACTGACATGCGGGGCGGACTAGCCCTGTGCTGGGCGTACTGCTACATGTCAATGAGAATGATCGTAGCTGTGCTAAATTTAACACAGCTACGATCATCTCGGAATAACCCCCCCATGTGCACTCCAGGGGGGGGGGGCAGATATAACATGCAGAGCTGTCTTAACAGCAGTGGAGGCCCCTGGGCACAGCAATGCACTGGGCCCCCTACCCATCCTCCAGCGGTAGGGGAGCGGGTTGCTATCAGCAGCAGCTTTGATGTACCACGGGTGGTAGGGGGTGTTCTATCTTCCATTCAGCATGTAGGACCTGGAGCAGTAATTTCTGCTTATTACTCCTTTACTGCACAGATGGGGCGGGAGGGAGAACACTTAACTGTAGAAGCGGACATTGGGCTGAATGAAGGGGCCCTGGTACATGACTTCTAGGGTGGTAGAGGGAGTTTAATACGTAGGGGAGGGGTGGATAGTGGAGTGGGCTTATTATTCATCATTTTCTGGTTGGAGGGCAGCTTGCTTGACTGCAGATATCTCCAGTTCCTGAAAATAAATTTCTTAGCATTGAATGGATTAAAAAAAGCTAGAGAGTTTCACCTTTCAGGAGGTACTGGGGACTTGGGGATCAGAGTTCAGGAGCCAGAACAATCCACCAACAAAAATATAAAACTGCATACCAGGCGTGTAGACCTGGAGCAGGGACCAGCTGCTGGTAGGCTGATATCTCTGGTTCTGGGCACAGTAGAGACAAGCTGCCAGTGTCCAACACACAGGGAGAGTGACAGATTTTGGAGTATACCCTCAGAAAAACTTTAAGTCAAACACAATCCGAGATATCTGGCTGGGAATTGCAATTAACATGCTTGGATGGGGACCACTGCTTTGAAGTCAGATATCTCCGGTTCCCCAGGGCCGATTTTAAAAAATATGGTACCCCTGGAATTAGGAGACCCTCAGCTATCAGTCTAGGGCCCTTAGAATCCTGGGACCCTTGGGCAAGTGCCCATTGAGCCCATACGAAGAGACGGCCCTGGGTGTGGCTTGCGATCACGGTCCTCCCGTGAAGCTACGCCCATTTGTTGACCATGCCCCCTTTCCGCCGCGTGTGTGTCCCTCCTTCTGCCTGAAGAAAGCTGGGAGGTATGCACCCCTGTCTGTGCCATGTCCGTACCATCTGCTTCTGCTCCTAGTCTCCTATAGATTTGCCCAGATCTGTGACTCATTTGACTAACTCCGCCCAGTGTTAGCAAATGAGGCACAAAGTCACAGATCTGGGCTATTATATAGAAGATGTATACTATACATGAAATAAAAAATGGCCACTGATAGAGCTGCTGCAAATGTGAAGCCACAGCAGCTCCCCATAAGCCTTTGCCCAGCTGAGCCATCAGGGTCCAGCTCAGCCTCTGGGTCCGCTTCCAGAGAAAACAGGAGCGGGCAGCCAGCCAATTCTGACTGCTGCAGTTAGTAATTAATACAGTTATACTGTAAGTGTGCCTGTGTGCAATTTAGCCTGATAACTATATGTGTATATATATATATATATATATATGTGATTCAAAAGTCGCAGTACACCCTTTTGTTTCAAAAAATGTACAGGGAATGGGAAAACTGAATACTCCAGTAAGGTATGGGTGAGGCGGATATCTTTTAGGGTATGTAACGGACACGGGCGTCAGTTTTTTCCAATGGAAAGGGGTCGTGTAACATGTCAAACAACATCAGGATTTGTTGAAAAGTTTATTTCTGCAAATAAATTTGAAATAGCAGTTATGGTTCAAAAGTTACAAAAAAATTTTTTGTTGCAGGTAACTGAAGATGGCTGTGAAACTTGGACTGTGGCTGACAAGTCACGTAGTGGTCGTCCAAAAAGTGATACTGACAAGACAACCTCAACAATGGTTTTGGCTCTTCATGAAGGATGCACTTTATGGACGACCACTCTGTGACTTCTCAGCTAGGGTCCCAGTTTCTCAGAATTTGGAAATTAGGCACCTGTCAGTGAAATTGGAGGTCTTTCTGGGTGCTGGTTGTTAAAATCTGCGGCTTTGACACAGAAACTTCATTCTCCAGACATCAAAATGAACTCAATTCTGTCCTCTTTTGCCAAAGCAATCTATATAATCTGTTGCAGCAATAAACTTTTCAGCAAATTCTAATGTCGTTTGACATGTTCCATTTAAGAAAACTGACTTAGATTCAATATGGCCGATTTCAAGATGGCGCCCATGTTTGATACATACCCTAAAAGATAGCCCACCTCACCCATACCTTACTAGAGTATTCAGTTTTCTCATTTCCTGCAGTTTTTGAAACAATAGGGTATACTGCGACTTTTGAATCACACACACACACACACACACACACACACACACACACACACACATATAGATATTATCTATATAGCGTTGACAACCTGCATGCCCACAAGCATGAATAATCCTACTCCGGTGCCCTCTGGCGGGAATGAATGTTAAGCTTGCACAAAAGAACGGAGATTTTCAAATGGACCAACTTGTGTATGAGATACTGTAGATAACCCGGTGATACTATAGTATAAGGCCAGCTCAGACATCATTCATATAGCTTCTTCTCTCCTCTGTAGATCAGCGCATGCTCTCTCTTTTCTTTATTGTTTTGTCACTTAAATCTAATGGGTTTCTCACCCAGGACCGTACACATCAGATCCCAAGCGCTGGGCACCATAGATCGCTTATATTATTTTTTTATTATAATTTTTATTCTATTTTTACATTTCGATACACAGGAAGAATTTAGTGACTATGATACACTATTTGATAGTTGTTAGGCGCCCCTCAGAGTGGGCAAACACACTAATTTATTCAATGGCACATATCCCTCGTGATAATATAATAATGTCTATTTCTCACTATGTATTTTCTGCAAGATGAGTTCTGTCATATTGTAGTGGTTTTAATGTTTTTAATGTATTTGTTTAATCATAATTATTTCAGCACACCCGGCCGCACTATATTTTAAGCAGTGATTTACCCATTAGTACAGCAACTTTGGTGATAGGGTACTGTAAGTGTGCACGTTTATTTTCCTCCAGTACATCACGAGAGCAGCGCAGAGCGTCCGGCTGCCATGGTAACCGGCGGCCGCAATTCTATGACGTACATGGAAGACAGCGGGTTCCGCGACCGGAAAGGCGCCTCCTACTCACACAGACGTGGCATCTTTGGGGTATAAAGATATGTTGTGTGTGCTATTGTATTGTTGTTCACCTTGACTAAAGGGCTCAATTGCCCTGAAACGTTGGTAGATTTTGCTGTGATGCTTTAATACACGTTGATCCATTCGAAAATCTCAGAGTGCTGCTGTTTTTTTGTGCAAGATTATCTATCTATCTATCTATCTATCTATCTATCTATCGTCAGTGGATAGCTGAAATACATACAGTAAACCCTGATGTTAACAGAAAATTGTGTTGGCTACATGCACTATATATATATATATATATATATATATATATATATATATATAAACACTCACTTCTCCAGCGATGCAGAAATCGTAGACAAGCCAGCACTCACATGTAGATGAAAGAAAAGCAGGATTTATTCCTTAACCAAACAGCATGGTGAAGTACAGCAAATCTAGCAAACACAGCCCGACAGCTGTTTCAACCGACTGGTCTTCCTCAGGGGCTAACCGCACTGTTGTCAGAACACGAAATATAAGCCTCAAATGGCTCCACAATCAACCCAGCAGCATCAGGACGTGGGCTGAGACAAGTCCGGGCATGTCTAATTCATCCCCTGCTGTCTCCTCCCACTCCATGACACTGGTAACTAAGCTAAACAAACCCGGTGTCATGCATAGCAACGGCTCCGGAGCGTTGCAAAACGTGCGGCGAGTGGTCTCAGCAGCCTGACTAGGAAATGGCATGCTGATAGTGAGGGGAATTGCAAGGACGCTGTATATCAAAACAGAAGTGAATGAAATGAAGTGATGTGTTTAAAAAAGTAAAAGGAATCATGCTGAAGCTCAGCAGAACAGGGTTCCGTGAAAGTGCTGGCTAGAAAGTGCAGGGTGCAAAAAGCAGGAAGGAATGACAGGTCTAATAGAAATAATAGCAGGTGACACAAGGACAACCCTCAAAATAACCTACTGCAAAGCAATGCCCACTTGTTACGGCAATCAATATAAATAAGAATATATGTGCAAAAAGAATACAAACTGCCCTATTGGGGAGAAAACCCACAGAATGCACAATATCCGCTGCCTTGTGGTATTAAGTGAGTGATGTACAGCACCCAGTATTCCCAGATCGTCACCGATAATGTAAACAACAAATCTACTGTTACAGTTCAGCCTATATTTGATGGAAATATAGGCTGGACTGTAACAGTAGATTTGTTGTTTACATTTTGAGATGCCCATGCAACCGTCTGTATGTCGGCAAGACTAGTAGAATGATGAAAGAACGGCTCAGCCAACACCGCTCATCTATCAAAAAGTGCCTAATTGCTACAGACACCTCAAAAGACTTTACTAACTTACCGGTCGCAAGACACTTCAAGGATGCACATCATACTGTTAACCAGCTCAAATGTTGTATCATTGATCACAGGGATATTGAATGGGAAGGTTTGTTTTTAGGAAAATGGGAGGTACTAAAGTTCCTGCTAGCTAAAAATACACTCAAATTTATTCCTACGAGCAGCAAAAAAAGGAATGAAAATCATAAACCGATGTGGCTTAACAAAAAGATTAAGGAACTTATGGGCAAGAAAAGGCGAGCATTCAAAAAATACAAATCTGACGGGGAAGCGAATTCTTTAAATACATTAATAGCAAGAGATTAAAGAAGGAGAGTATAGGCCCCTTAAAAGACAAGTTGGGAGACTTAAGCAAAAATGATAATGACATAGCGGACACACTAAATGAGTTTTTTTCAACAGTATTTACTAGAGAGGATCCAATTCAGGGACTAACATATAATTTCAATAATGAGAATATCCCACTGATAGGTACTTATTTAAGCGAGGAAGTAGTCTGTGACCGATTAAAACATTTAAAGATTTTTAAGTCACCAGGTCCCGATGGTATTCACCCAAGGGTTCTAATGGAGCTTCATTCTGAACTTGCAAAGCCGCTATTTTTGATCTTTAAGGATTCAGTAATATCAGGTATGGTTCCCAAAGACTTGCGTATAGCGGAAGTAGTGCCTATATTCAAAAAGGGAAGTAAAGCTGAACCAGGTAATTATAGACCAGTTAGTCTTACATCTATAGTGGGGAAAGTATTGGAAGGTATTCTAAGAGATAGTATTCAGAAGTTCCTTGAAGTCAATAAGGTCATTAAAAGGAATCAACATGGGTTTATGAAGGACAGATCCTGTCAAACCAACTTACTTGGCTTTTATGAAACAGTAAGCGCAAACCCAGATCAGGGTAAAGAGGTGGATGTAATCTTTTAAGATTTTGACAAAGCGTTCGATACTGTACCACACATGAGACTTATCTACAAGCTACAAGAATCAGGGCTAGGAAGCACAATATGCACTTGGGTCAAAAACTGGTTAGATAATAGGGAGCGGCGCGTTGTGGTTAATGGATCTTTTTCAACTTGGACTGAAGTGCTAAGTGGTGTGCCGTAAGGCTCAGTATTAGGACCGCTATTGTTCAATATTTTCATTAACGACCTAACAGAAGGTCTAGAGAGCATGGTGTCAATTTTTGCAGATGATACCAAATTGTGTAAAGTTATAAATGCGGCAGGGGATGCTGAGTCGCTTCAGAATGACTTAGTTAAATTAGAAGCTTGCGCAGCGAAATGGAGAATGCGCTTCAATACAGACAAGTGTAAGGTAATGCACTGTGGTAACAAGAACAAAAATAACACCTACCTACTAAATGGGGTAACATTAGGGGATTCTGTACTGGAAAAGGACTTGGGTGTCCTCATAGATAGCAAACTAAGCAGTAGTACCCAAAGTAGGACTGCAGCAAAGAAGGCTAATAAGATATTAGCATGCATAAAACGGGGAATTGATGCTAGGGACGAGAGTATTATACTCCCGTTATATAAATCACTTGTGAGGCCACACCTTGAATACTGTGTACAATTCTGGACACCTTACTACAAAAAGGATATCCTGGAGCTAGAAAAGGTTCAAAGGCGGGCGACCAAACTAATTAATGGTATGGAGACGCTGGAATACGAGGAAAGGCTTGCAAGACTAGGCATGTTTACACTGGAAAAGAGGAGATTAAGAGGGGACATGATCAACATTTACAAATATATAAGGGGACAATATACAGATCTTGTGCAGGACCTGTTTTTGGTTAGATCAACACAGAGAACTCGTGGACACTCGCTTAGGTTAGAGGAGAGGAGATTCCACACAATACGGCTTAAAGGCTTTCTTATGGTAAGGACGATACGTGTTTGGAATTCCCTGCCTGAGGGAGTTGTAATGGCCAACTCAGTCAACACCTTTAAGAATGGGTTAGATAAATTCCTAATGGATAAGGATATCCAGGGTTACAGGGCATAGTCACGCACTATGGTTATTATAAAAAAGAGGGTTTAATCGGAACGGCAGTCAGCAACTTCAGTCAAAATTTTATACAAAATAATCGTGCATAGGAGACCACAAATAGGTTGAACCCGATGGACAATTGTCTTTTTTCAACCTTAGATACTATGTTACTATGTTACATACCGCCCCTACAACGTGGGGTTGATCGGGACAGAATTTTGCTACGAGAACTACAATGGATACACAGACTTAATTGCCTTACTCCGATTGGCCTCAATGAAGATTTTCATTTAGGTTGTTTCCTGTGACATATTATAGTGACTTTTTGTTGGACTCTGCATTCCGCTGTTTGGTTTAATTTTCTTAGACACCGCCGTATGTCCTGTCATTGATGTTCTTTGCATGCTATGTGCTGTCAGACACCGCCATGTGTCTTTATATATCTAGAGACTCGATCCTGACAAGTCCCCTGTCAGGAATCGGCGCTCTGCTACGTCACACTTACCAGCGCGCTGGTGTGCGGGCCTCCGGAGGTCATGGCCCCAGTTGCGGCTGCATGGGTGTAGTAACCGCGAGCACTCTCTTCCGCATTGCTGAGTACTCCTGAGTCTGGTCCAGTGTGGGTTTTGCTGCGTGCCGGTATCCAGCCTGTGTGGACGTTACCATGACACCTGCACGCAGCTGATTCTGGTGTTCAATCCAGCACTATATCTCCGCCTGCAGTTTGTGTCCAATCACTGCTGAGCAGGAGGTATAACTTCCAGCTTGTGGCTCACTCACATTGCCTCGGACAACAAGTCACATACCGTGTGCCTAAGTTCTCCTGGTTCCTGTGTTCCTGTTTCCAGCGTTCCCCGTGGTTATAGTCATTGTTCCAGTTCTCACTTCCACAACTCTCCTGTTACTTCGGACTCTAATTACATCCAGCCACAATCCACCAGCAGCAGAGACTCTCCTCAGGTGTTCGTATCATTATTTTACCTGTGCACTTGCTATCAGTATACCATCTGTGCATCTCAGCAGTATAACAACCTTTGCTTAGAGACTGTCTCCTGCTTGAGCCTGGTTAGGCTATCTGGACTTGTGCTTTATAAAGACTGTGTGTTCCCAGATATATCGGAGTTCTGCTTATCAAAGTTACCTTATCCTATGTTATACCGAGACTATGTGCTATCAAGTACTATTGGATTTTAGTTTATATCATCTGCCTTCAGTATTTGTTATTTCATATTTTCTTTGCAAGAGACTTCAGTTATTCGGATTCAGTTACCAATCATTGTCATTACATTACCGGTTTTCTGTTCACCCAGTGTTATTCCATCTGCTCTGTTATAATAAAACATCAGCGCCTATACGCAGGACTTTATATTGCCTCCATGTTTTATCCATCACACCAACACTGACCCACTAGCGCCCCCGCCGGGGACAGACAAACCCAGAGACCTGACATCCCCACTTCACTAGCAGTGACACCTTTCCTTTCACCCTCGCTTTCAACATCCACCATGCAGACCCTCTCTTGCTCACTATGTGCAGCTTATTGTCCATCTTTGGTGTTGTATTTAGCAGTATCAGATTTCAGCTGCCTATATGGGATTCCCCAGTAGACAACATATGTTGGTCTAGTGATATTTACAGCCATACCACACTGGCAAACGTCCAATTCCGGCTGATCTTGGAAACTAAGCAGTGTTGGACCCAGTCAGTACCAGTATCGTGACGATCTGGGAATACTGGGTGCTGTACATCACTCACTTAATACCACAAGGAAGCGGACATTGTGCATTCTGTTGGTTTTCTTCCCAATAGGGCAGTTTGTATTCTTTTTGCACATATATTCTTATTTATATTGATTGCCGTAACAAATGGGCATTGCTTTGCAGTAGGTTGTTTTGAAGGTTGTCCTTGTGTCACCTGCTATTATTTCTATTAGACCTGTCATTCCTTCCTTCCTGCTTTTTGCATCCTGCACTTTCTTGCCAGCACTTTCACGGAACCCTGTTCTGCTGAGCTTCAGCACGATTCCTTTTACTTTTTTAAACACATCACTTCATTTCATTCACTTCTGTTTTGATATACAGCGTCCTTGCAATTCCCCTCACTATCAGCATGCCATTTACTAGTCAGGCTGCTGAGACCACTCGCCGCACGTTTTGCCGCGCTCTGGAGCCGTTGCTATGCATGACACCGGGTTTGTTTAGCTTAGTTACCAGTGTCATGGAGTGGGAGGAGACAGCAAGGGATGAATTAGACATGCCCGGACTTGTCTCAGCCCACGTCCTGATGCTGCTGGGTTGATTGTGGAGCCATTTGAGGCTTATATTTCATGTTCTGACAACAGTGCGGTTAGCCCCTGAGGAAGACCAGTCGGTTGAAACAGCTGTCGGGCTGTGTTTGCTGGATTTGCTGTACTTCACCATGCTGTTTGGTTAAGGAATAAATCCTGCTTTTCTTTCATCTACACGTGAGTGCTGGCTTGTCTACTTTTTCTGCATCGCTGGAGAAGTGAGTGTTTTATATTTATTGCTGCCTTGCACCACCATTTTTTTTTTTTTGCTTTATATACATAGGCTTTGAGTGCTCTCATGATTTCATATATATATATATATATATATATATATATATATTAGGATTTTGATACCTACCGGTAAATCCTTTTCTCCTAGTCCATAGAGGATGCTGGGGACCACATCAAGACCAGTGGGGTATAGACGGGATCTGCAGGAGACATGGGCACTCTTAAGACTTTTCATTGGGTATGAACTGGCTCCTCCCTCTATGCCCCTCCTCCAGACCCAGACCTCAGTTATAGGAACTGTTCCCAGGGAGACAGACATTTCGAGGAAAGGACTTACTTTAATATTAGTGGTGAGATACATACCAACTCACACCCTCAACCATGCCGCACACATGGCATTCAACATAACACATGCCAACAGGCATGAAACAATTGCAGCAACATGCTGAACCTAAGATAACACAACTTGTGTAACCCGAATAACTAAACTGCAGGTAAAGTACGCACTGGGACGGGCGCCCAGCATCCTCTATGGCAGGCATTCCCAACCGCGGTCCTCAAGGCACACCAACAGCACAGGTTTTAGTGATATCCAGGCTTCAGCACAGATGGTTAAATCAAAATAACTGCAGTACTAATTAAGTCACCTGTGTTCAAGCCTGGATATAACTAAAACCAGGACTGTTAGTGTGCCTTGAGGACCGTGGTTGGGAAACACTGCTCTATGGACTAGGAGAAAAGGATTTACCGGTAGGTATCAAAATCCTATTTTCTCATACGTCCTAGAGGATGCTGGGGACCACATCAAGACCATGGGGTTTATACCAAAGCTCCAATGCGGGCCGGAGAGTGCGGATGACCCTGCAGCACCGATTGACCAAACTTTAGGTCTTCATCGGCCAAGGTGTAAAACTTGTAGAACTTAGAAAATGTGTTTGACCCCGACCAAGTAGCTGCTCGGCACAGTTGTAATGCCGAGACCCCCCGGGCAGCTGTCCAGGATGAGCCGACCTTCCTAGTGGAATGGGCCTTCACCGACGACGGTAATGGCAACCCAGCCGTACAGTAGTATGAGCTTGCTGAATCGTATTTCTGAATCATTGTGCAATAGTCTGCTTGGAAGCAGGACACCCAATTTTGTTGTGAGGATACAGGACAAACAGTGCCTCTGTTTTCCGTATACGAGCCATTCTAGCAACAGATTTTCAAAGCTCTAACCACATCTAGAGATTTTGATTCAGTGAATGTGTCAGTAGTGTCAAAGTCGAAAAATATTGTAATACATATGCCTTGTACTAACCCCATGCACATGCCCGCTGCTCGTGCACTCAGTCCTCCGTACGTGCACATATCCGCAATTTGCGTAAGAGTCACTCCGGCTATCCTGCGTGGGATATGTGTTTTTACGGCAGAGTTTGTGAGCGCGTAGCGTGTTATTAAAACATTGCATATTTAACCCATATAGCGTACATTCTAGATATAGTTCCCCTAGACCATGTCAGCGAGTAATATTAGTTTAAACAGTTCCTAGACAGAGAGATTCGTCCTAGCATGATAGGAAGGGTCAGATAAAGGTTGGAAGGTGATGTCTAGTATCCAGCTGTAGGGTATTTTAAGGGTAACATTCCGGTGTTAGCTAGGAAAAGATCGCTTGCTCCTGCGTATAGTTATGTACAAAAGTAGAATATGAACATTAACTGTATTTGCTGTAAATTACACATGCGGCGGGAATCCAGAGGATACCACCCACAAGAGCAGTTGGGAAAAGACATCGCCTACCTATTCAAATCCACCTATGACCTTTTCTGTAATGTAAGGACACATCTCTGTGTCCAATGAACAATGAGATTACAGTGACCATTGTATTGTGTATGCATGTTGTGTATAAAAAGACCACTGTTGCCTGGCCGGTCAGAAGACTCTGAACGCTTTCTACTTGATAGCGGAGGACTGGTCCAGGACGCGCTTGCGAACGATTCCCCACGTATGTATATTCTCTGTAGCCATTATTCTCAATTATTCTGTTTTAGATTTACTTGTTAGTCTGTAGTGTATAAATTGTATTTGTTTACCCTTTTCTCTGAATAATCCACTGTGGTGTTAGAGCCCAGTGGTTTACCACAAACCGGGGTTGTGTTTTCACTTTCCTGCAAAGGGGTTTATAGTGTATTAATCGGTATAAGGAATATAAGCTTTAATAAGGTGTAACCATACTATTGAATTGTGTTATTAATAAGGTTTACAGTATATCAATCTGTGTGCGTACGTGCCGCGTGTACGTTGTACCCACGGCACGGCGTCTGATACGTTAAGTGCGTATCAATACGGTACTCAGTGCGCAAATAGCGTACTTAGTACGTAGCGTGAATGCGTGTGCGTACGTGCCGCGTGTGCGTTGTACCCACGGCACAGCATCTGATACGCTAAGTGCGTATCAATACGGTACTCATTACGCAAATAGCGTACTTAGTACGTAGTGTGTGTAATTAGTCTAGCGACCATAGCGGCTCCACGGTAATAGAGAGTCTAGTGGTATAGCTTTGTGTTTTAAGATAATAATTGACATTATCAGTAGCTATAGGCACTACAATAGGTTGGTTTATGTGAAAAGATGAAACCACCTTAGGAAGAAAATGTTGTCGCGTTCTCAACTCTGCCCTATCTTCATGGAAGATCAGGTAAGGGCTCTTGTGAGACAAGGGCCCCAATTCAGACACCCATCTTGCAGATGCCAATGCCAAAAGCATCACCACTTTTCAAGTGAGAAACTTCAACTCTATCTTTTGTAGAGGCTCAAACCAATCCGATTGAAGGAACTGCAATACCACGTTAAGCTCCCATGGTTCCACTGGAGGCACGAATGGAGGCTGGATGTGTAGAACCCCTTTCATGAAGGTCTGAACCTCTGGAAGAGATGCCAATTGTTTTTGGAAGAACACTGACAAGGCCGAAATCTGGACCTTGATTGATCCCAAACAAGGCCCGCCTCCACACGATCCTGCAAAAAATGGAGGCAATGCCCTAAGTGAAACTCTTCCATAGGAGCTTTCTTGGATTCACACCAAGACACATATTTTCTCCAAATACGGTGGTAATGTTTCGACATTACTCCCTTTCTGGCCTGAATAAGGGTGGGGATGACTTCCTTGGGAATACCCTTCCTGACTAGGATACGGCGCTCAACAGCCATGCCGTCAAACATAGCCGCGGTAAGTCTTGGTACACACATGACCCCTGCTGCAGCAGATCCTCGCGAGGAGGAAGAGGCCGAGGATCTTCTATGAGCAACTGCTGAAGATCTGGGTACCAAGCCCTCCTCGGCCAGTCTGGGGCAATGAAGATTGCTCGAACCCTTGTTTTTCTTATGATCCTGAGTACTTTTGGGATCAGCGGAAGTGGAGGGAAGACATACACTGACGGGAAAACCCACTGGGTCACTATCGCATCCACTGCTACTGCTTGAGGGTCTCTCAACCTGGAACAGTATCTCTGAAGCTTCTTGTTGAGGCGAGACGCCATCATGTCTACTTGAGGAACTCCCCAAAGACTTGTCACCTCTGCGAAAACTTCTTGGTGGAGGCCCCACTCTTCTGGATGGAGATCGTGTCTGCTGAGGAAGTCTGCTTCCCAGTTGTCTACTCCCGGAATGAATATTGCCGACAGAGCTTGTAGATGTTTTTCTGCCCAGCGGAGGATTTTTGTCGCCTCTGCCATTGTCGCTCTGCTTTTCTTTCTGCCCTGCCTGTTTATGTACGCGACTGCTGTTACATTGTCCGCCTGGATCTGCACGGGACGGTCTTGAAGAAGATGTACCACTTGTTGAAGGCCATTGTAAATGGCTCTTAGTTTCAGCACGTTTATGTGAAGGCAGGCATCCTGATGTGACCAACGTCCTTGGAAGTTTTCTCCCTGAGAGACTGCTCCCCGGCCTCGGAGACTTGCATCCGTGGTTACCAGGACCCAGTCCTGAATCCAGAACCTGCGTCCCTCTAGTAGGTGAGAGATGTGTAACCACCACAGGAGCGAAATCCTGGTTTTTGACGACAAGATTATCTTTCGGTGCATGTGTAGTTGTGACCCCGACCACTTGTCCAACAGGTCCCACTGGAATACTCTGGCATGGAACCTGCCAAACTGTATGGCCTCGTAGGCCTCCACCATCTTCCCCAACAACCGAATGCACTGATGGATTGACACACTCGATGGTTTCAATATCTGTTTTACCATTTTCTGGATTTCCAGAGCATTTTCCACCAGAAGAAATACTCTCTGAACTTCTGTGTCCAGAATCATCCCGAGGAAAGACAACCTTGTCATTGGCTCCAACTGTGACTTTGGGTAATTTATGATCCACCCGTGTTGTTGGAGTATTGACAGAGAGAGTGATATGTTTTGTAACAATTGCTTCTTGGATCTCACCTTTATCAGGAGATCGTCCAGATAAGGAATTATATTGACTCCTTTCTGACGAAGGAGGACCATCATCTCCGCCATCACCTTGGTGAATACCCTCGGCGCTGTGGAGAGGCCAAAAGGTAAGGTCTGGAATTGGTAATGGCAATCCTGAACCGCGAATCTCAGATACGCCTGGTGAGGAGGATAAATGGGAACATGCAGGTAAGCATCCTTTATGTCCACCGACACCAAGTAGTCCCCCTTCCTCCAGACTGGCAATCACCACCCGAAGTGATTCCATCTTGAACTTGAACCTTTTCAGGTAGCAATTCAGATCCTTTAGATTTAGGATCGGTCTGACCGAGCAGTCCGGCTTCAGAACAACAAAGAGGCTTGAATAAAAACCCTTCCCGTGTTGTGACAACGGTACCAGGACTATGACCTGGTCTTGACATATTTTTTGGATTATCGCTGTTACTGCTTCTCTGGCGGAGAAACTGGCAAGGTCGATTTGAAAAATTGGCATGGGGGAACGTCTTGAAACTCCAGTTTGTATCCTTGGGATACTATCTGCAACACCCAGGGATCCAGGCCAGACAGAATCCAACCTTGGCTGAAGAGTTTGAGACGTGCCCCCACCCGAGCGGCCTCCCGCAAGGGAGCTACAGCATCATGCTGAGGATTTGGCAGAAGTAGGGGTAGACTTCTGCTCTTGGGAACCTGGAGCCTTTGTGGGCTTCTTTCCCCTTCCTCTTCCCGAAAGGACTGCATTTGCGGGTGATAGGTCTTTTTTTTTGTTTGCCGGTGCAGGCGCAGAGGGCAAAAATGTCGACTTACCTGCGGTAGCCGTCGAGACTAACGCATCCAGGCCATCGCCAAATAAGGCTTCACCTTTATATTGGAGCGCCTCCATGTTTCTTTTGGAACCTGCATCCGCGTTCCACTGGCGAATCCACAGCGCCCGCCTAGCCGATACTGCCATGGTAGCGGCTTATGAACTCAAGAGTCCAATATCCTTCATTGCTTCCAGCATGTAGGCGGCAGCGTCCTTGATATTCCCTAACTTAAGTAGTATCCCTTCTTTATCAATTGCGTCAATTTCTGGTGACACGCATTCTGACCATTTTTCAATAGCGCAACTCACCCACGCGCAGGCAATAGTGGGCCTGAGCAGTGTACCATTGGTAACATAAATGGATTTCAATGTCGTTTCCATTTTGCGGTCTGCCTACTCCTTAAGTGAAGCCGTGCCAGGTGCAGGGAGAATTACCTTCTTTGTCAACCTGGAAAGCGCACTGTCTAACAAAGGGGGTGACTCCCATTTTTTCCTGTCCTCAGCCGGGAAAGGGTAAGCTATCTGAATCCTTTTGGGAATATGAAATTTTTTTATCAGGATTCACCCACATCCCTTCAAAAAGAGCATTTAGTTTGTGTGAAAGAGGGAACGTGACTTTGGATTTATTTTCCTTACATAAATAAGCTTTCTCCTGAGGTACAGGAGTGATTTCTGTAACCTCCAACACGTCCCTTATAGCCACAATTATATATTGTATACTTTTTGCCAATTTATGATCTATCTCTCTGGAGTCGCTATCGTCGACACAAGAATCAAAGTCTGTGTCAGTATCAGTGTTTACAACATTCGCAAATGGTCGCTTATGTGACCCAGAGGGGCCGCCTGCATAAGGAATAACAGCATCCTGAAAAATCACATCTTCCACAGATTTTCTCCAGCATGCAGCCTTAGATTCAGACTTATCTAATCTTCGGTTAATCAGATGCATACTGTCACGTATCTCTTTTACCCATGCAGGCTCTTGGTGTGCCGGTAGCGCCACCACATTACAACTCTGTGTCCCTAAAATGGCTTCCTCCGGGGAGGGACTCCCTGCCTCAGACATGCCTCACACGTGTACAGCACACTCACAGACACACTGGGACTTTTTTGGGGACAGACCCACAGTAAAATCTGTCAGAGGGACACAGTATAGGAGCAGCCAGTTCACAATCCCAGTGCCAGTATGCAATGCCTGTGAACACAGAATGCCCACAGCCAAATAACGCTTTTAAACAGTAAGTCACACTATTAAATGCACCGCAATCGCTTTGTGCCCCTTCCTTAATAGCACCTTGTATTTGTCAGAAGTGGAGGAGAGGACCAGCGTGTTCTCTGCAGCCTGAGGAGAGAGAGAAAATGTCACTGAGCAGTGTGCTGGCTGCCTGAGGAAGAAGCTCCGCCCCTGCAATGGCGCGTCCTTACACTCAGTACACATTATGATATTTATACTGGCAGGGGTAGGGCTGTGCCAGCGGCATCTTATGCCCCCTTTTAGCCAGTTTGAGGTATATTTATTGCTGCCCAGGGAGCCCGTGCCCTGCACCCTGCAGTGCCTGTGTGTGTAGGCAGCAATGGCGCGCTGCGCTTCCGCCAGCCGCGCCGTACCTCAGCCGTCACTTACTTGATAGAAGTTAATTCTTCTCATACTCACCTGTCTTCTGACTTCTGGCTCTGTGAGGGGGTGACGGCGTGCTGTGGGAGTGAGCATCTAGACACGGCTAGCGTTCAGTACCCTTCAGGAGCTAATGGTGTCCTGTCAGCCAGAAGCAGAACCTTGAAACTCTTTAGGAAGTTGGTTCTGCTTCTGCCCCCTCAGTCCCACGAAGCAGGGAGTCTGTTGCCAGCAGTTCTCCCTGAAAATAAAAAACTTAACATAAGTCTTTTCAGAGAAACTCAGTAGAGCTCCTCAGAGTGCATCCAGTCTGCCTGGGCACATTTCTAAAACTGAAGTCTGGAGCAGGGGCATAGAGGGAGGAGCCAGTTCGCACCCAATGAAAAGTCTTAAGAGTGCCCATGTCTCCTGCGGATCCTGTCTATACCCCCCTGGTCTTGATGTGGTCCCCAGCATCCTCTAGGATGTATGAGAAATATATATATAATGGCAGACCAGTCCGTATGCCACCCCGGGTGTTTGCAGGACAGGGCACAACAGTTCGGGTGCCCTGGGCTAGAGCGACCTGGGTTTAGGGCTGGACCAAGGGGAAGCCCAGAGGGAGGTGTTGGGACACAGCAGGTTGTCTCTTTAATGTTCTGTCAAAGAGTATCTGGCAGTTGGAAATTATATTATGTTATTGCTGTTGATACACAGAAATACCCTGCAATTTCATACATGAGATCCCATCCATGCAGGTCAGGTCCAGGTATTGGAGCAAGCGCTCCCAGCAATCAGGCACACCTGTGCCACACTTTTATAAAGATTGTTAGGGCAAGGGCTCAAGGTTCCTGATGCCAACAAGTGGCCAGGCGATAGAGGGTGGGCCAGTGGGTTAGAGACAGGGAGCTTGTATACATGCTGTTTGTGAACTGGTGCCTAATTAAGGTACCCATTGAACTGGCTGTGAAAAAGTCTGTTTACTTTGTTGTGGAAGTAAATGGTCTGCATTTCTTTCATACAACTGTTTCAGCATGTTGTCTGGTGGATTGTCGCTTGTTACAATATACACACACGCACACACACACACACACACACACACACACACACACACACACACACACACACACACACACACACACACACACATATATATATATATATATATATATATATATATATGTGTGTGTGTGTGTGTGTGTGTGCGCGCTGCTGTGCCCGGCCATCCCTGGTCTCCCTGTGAGTGTATATCACTCTTTGTGTGTGATTTTGTGCTGCCTGCCACCATATGTGTAGTATGTGTGCTGTACGTAGTATGTGCCCCTGCTGCTGCCATGTGTGTAGTGTGTGCTACCTGCTGCGGCCATGTGAGTAGTGTGCTGTATGTAGTGTGTGTCCCTTGCTGCCGACATGTGTGTAGTGCTCTTTACGTAGTATGTGCCCTCTGTTGCCATGTGTGTAGTGTGCTGTATGTCATGTGTGCCCTCTGCCACCATGTGTGTGGTGTGCTTTATGTATTGTGTGCCCCCTGCCGCCATGTGTGATGTATGAAGTGTGCTCCTTGCTGCCACCATGTATGTAGCATGCTGTATGTTGTGTGCCTCCTGCTGCTGCCGCCATGTATGTAGATTGTGCCTCCTGCTGCCGCCATGTTTGTAATGTGCTGTATGTAGTGTGTGCCCACTTCTGCCTCCATGTGTGTAGTGTGCTGTATGTGTGATACCTGCTGCCGCCATGTGTGTGGTGTGCTGTGTGTAGTGTGTGCCCCCTGCCTCCATGTGTGTAGTGTGCTGTATGTAGTGTGCCCCTTGCTGCCGCCAGCTATGTTGTGCCTCCTGTTGCCACCATGTATGTAGTGTGTTCCCACTGCTGCCTCCATGTGTGTAGTGTGCTGTATGTAGTGTGTGCCAACTGCTGCCACCATGTGTGTAGTGTGCTGTATGTAGTGTGTGCTACCTGCTGCCACCATGTGTGTAGTGTGCTGTATGTAGTGTGTGCCCACTGCCTTCATATGTGTAGTGTGTGCCTTCTGCTGCCGGCATGTGTATAATGTGCTGTATGTAGTGTGTGCCCACTCCTACTGCCATGTGGGTAATGTGCTGTACTATGTAATGTATGCTACTTGCAGCCGCCATGTGTGTAGTGTGCTCTATGTAGTGTGTGCTACCTTCTGCCGCCATGTGTGTAGCGTTATGTATGCAGTGTGTGCCTACTGCCGCCATGTGTGTAGTGTGCTGTATGTAGTGTGTGCCCACTGCCGCCATGTGTGTAGTGTGCTGTATGCAGTGTGTGCACCTGCTGCCGCCTCATGTGTAGTGAGCTCTATGTGTTTGTGTGGGCCATTGTGTATAATTTTCGACTTATTAAGGTCGATATGTTCTTGTTTTATTTTCCTGTGGGGGACAACATGTATTTTTTGTCTTGTGCAATGTGTGTAGTCTGCACATGCATATGAGTTGCACCATGCATGTGTTCCTTGTGGGTTTCACAAAGAGTTGCAGTACAGAGTCAGATGCATGCACCAAGAAGTGTATTAGATGGGTTGGCTAATCAGATGCAGATGTAACATAGTAATGGGTGTGTTGTTGAAAGTGCATATATGAATGGACCAACTGCGTTCCAAGGTCTTTCCACAAATGGTTTTCAAAGACGTATGATCCAGCAAAGAAAAGAAGTGCATATAGTGATGTACAGTTTAGATTTAATGTAAAATCACATATCACACATATTAAAACACACACATCAGCATAAGAGTGTCCACACAGGGAGTCCAACAATGCGTAATTACCAGCGGTAAGTAAGAACTGTCTCGCAGCATTTCTACAAGCATAGGGTTTTTTTCCCCATGGCAACTGCAGCTGTTCCTTTTACCGTCCGTTTGGTCTGTCACACCGGGTCTCCCGGATGCCTTGACAAAGACCCGCAAAGGGTAGAAATGCATTAGCTTTTATCCGAGGGAGACACAGGGAGACCCTTATGTGCAAATGTGTGAGTGTTTGACTTCTCATTAATGCTGTTTGCGTTGGATAAGATAGCGTTGTAATGCCATAAGTATAACGTGAAAACACATATGCATAGGGAAGACATCGCTTTATAAATAGGGTGATCACCTGAGGTTATTTAAATCTGATAATATTTATAAAGTAATAGTTCTGCTAATCTAATCTTCTGATTGTTTTTAACCATAAGTCTTTCTGCTAACTTCGTTTTGCAGAGAGAGAGGAGCAACTTTTAAAGTGGTGTGGTGTTTTCTGGAATAGTGGTGCAGTGCCATTCTCAGTTGACAGACGTGTCGAGTGTGTGAAAGATTGCAATGAGTGCGAATTTTTCAGCGTATGAGAAAGCATGCCGAGCACAACCTAGGTGTGCATGTTATGGAAAAATGTTCCATATTGTACCGATTTTGTACAATACTGTGACCAATGGGTACAGTCTACATAAAATGTGAAAAAACAAACAAACACATGTACATGTTAGGGAATTGTATATTTCAGTGATGCTGTGTGGTATGGCCTAATCAACCAATACTGACCACAGTATCAATATTAAAATGTGCAAACTTTGATTTAACTTATGTGTGTGTATTCACAGAGTTAATACAGATAGGTTATGTAAGGAAGAAAAAAAAATGAAATGAAAAAAGACTATAAAAATAAGGTACCAAATGACCCGCCCTGTGCTTACAAAACTGTATGTGGGGTTTTGTTTTTATGGTGTCTTGTACGTCTGACATCTAAGTTCAGTGTTTGTACTGTTATTATATGCTCGGATCTGTGTGTAACATCTGAAACTATTCTGTCCGTGACTGTCTGGCATGTTTACAAGTCTTTTGACTAATACTTATATCTGTGTCAAACTGAGATACCTGTGCGTTCTGTTGTAGTGTCAATAGGAATGTGTGATTATCTGATGTTACTACAACTGTTCTGGGAGCTTTTGATCCAATAATGAAACTCAGATACTGGACATAATAATTAAACTTAGATAATATTATCTGAAGATATTGAATTGACTTAGGAATTATAAATACGGTGAATACTGGTGTTTAGTACATTTAGAAGTTGAGTTTAAAATAAATAATCTTGCTGTAATAGCTTATGAAAGCTATGTGTAGCACAGGCTACAGCTGATGATAGCTCAGATTCATGCCCCCCTTTCCTGCATAGCAGAAGGCTAGACTCAGACGCAGTGGGAAAATTTTATTCATCGAGTTTTAAACATTGCACATCTGATGAGATGGATTATAATGATAATTATGTTTTGTGTTACGATATCCAACAAATACTGTTGTAAGACAATGATTTGCGATTTTAAAAATGTTTGTCATACAAACGTTTAAGATATGTAATTGCATTACAATAGAAATAATTATTTGAAACAATAAAAAGGGGAATTCCATGGAATAGTTATATCAGGGCCGGTTCTTCTGTGTGCCCCAGGCGACAATAGGGGGCGTGGCTTCATACAGGGGGCGTGGTCATTTACGCCCCCTGTACAGACTGAAATGATGTGCGGTGCGCGATGAAGTCATCGTGCACCGCACAGCAAAGGTCCTCTCCACGAAGGGAAACTAGACGCGTACACGTCTAGTTTCCCTTTACAGCAGCAGCAGGGGGCAGGCGGGCAGCGGGGGGGCACAGCAGCAGCGGATCTTGCCCTGGTGAGGCGCCCTCCGGAAGGCGGAGCCCCGGGCAAAAGTACTGCTTGCCCGTGGCAAGATCCGTTACTGATATATATATATATATATATATATATATAAATAATATGATATAATATTATATATTAATGTAAGTAATGATCATAATCAGATTTTATGCTTTATATGATGAAATATTTTGGAACTGTTACTTTTTTAAGTTGATAATCTTGCTCTTTCTTTTTACAGGAGCAAGCTCTACTGTATTTTTAAGATGAGAACTGATTAGTAAACAGATAATTTTGCAAATACAGTCTGTAGAGAAAGCTCCAAAAAGAGTATTTACAGGGACAGAACTGAATTCAGGGGAAAAAAAATCCCAGAGGTGTACATAAGCTAGATTGTCTCAGAATGGAATATGTTATGCATGTAGAACTTATGGACGCAGCCGTCCATCACTTGTAGCACTACAGACTCCAGCAGACTCTCCCCCTCCCAGAGCCTAACAGGAGAGTATCTTTCATTTATGGCACTCAATCAAAGAGACAACGCCCGACTGCTGCTCAAATCTCTGCCCTCCCCCCCCCCCCCCCCCCCCGTTCTCATATACAGCCCTAGACAGGAAGGGGGGAGTTTACAGGGCTTCTGCAGCTAGAATTCTAGGAAAAGATAAAAAATATTGTTCCTAAAACATCACAGATTGCTACAAGCAATAGGGATTACTCACTACGCTTTCAGTATCAACTGTGAGTCAATGAATGCAGGTAAAGAATATACTCATTGAAATCCCTGACAAAGTATAGGCATTGATACACAAGGATAGATGCTATCTAGTGCATAGTTGTCCACCAGATTGCAAAGGTTCTTAGTGGGCAGCATGATATGCAGTGATGAACCAGGGTCAGTAGGAAGGGAGAGTGAAGAAAGAATGTGTGGGGATATGATTGTATAGGAAAGCTATGAAGATAATGTGAGCAGTTCTTGGATTTGATAAGCATGTCGGAATAGGTGAGTTTTCAGGGAATGCTTGTACGTGGTAGGCAGTGGCGTAACTACTGCCCCCGCAGCCCTCGCAGTGGCTTGGAGGCACAGGGCTGCAGGGGTGCCGCCACTGATTTAGCGTAGATTGACATGCAAACGAGCTGTCCGCATGTCAGTCTGCTGTCTCCCTCCTTTCCTAGCCGCTGCTGTGAGGAGGGACATGGAGGGCACAGCGCACACCTCTCCTGTGTCCTTCCTGCGTCTCCGGTGTGTCTATCAAATGAAGTGCCTGTTCGTGAGCTCTGATTGGCTCACGAACTGGCACTTAATTTAACAGACACGCCGGAGACGCAGTAGGGACACAGGAGAGGCGCGCGCTGTGCCCTCCGTGTCCCTCCTTCACAAAACAATGGGGGAGCGGGGGGGAGCTGCCTGTACCTGGACCTTGGGGAGCATATGTGGCACTGGGGGAGGGGGAGCATATTTAGCACTTGGGGGGGGGCATATGTGGCACTGGGGGAGGGCCGGGGGAGCATATTTGGCACTTGGGGGGGCATATGTGGCACTGAGGGGGCATATGTGACACTGGGGGGTATATGTGTACCGGGCACTTGGGGGGGGCATATTTGGTATTGGGGGCATGTGTGTACCTAGCAATGTGTGGGAATATCTGGCACTGAGGGCATATGTGGCACTGGGAGAAGTGCCCTAGCAACAAGCATTACCCCCTAGCAACGAGCATGACACCCAGTGCAAGAAACCCCTGGCAACGAGCATGACACCCAGTGCATGAAACCCCTGGCAACGAGCATGACACCCAGTGCGTGAAACCCCTGGCAACGAGCATGACACCCAGTGCATGAAACCCCTGGCAACGAGCATGACACCCTGAGCATGAAAACCCCTGGCACCGTGCATGGAACCAAGAGCATGAAACCCCTTGCAATGAGCATGACACCCAGTGCATGAAACCCCTGGCAATAAGCAGGTAATTTAAAAGTAATTAGAAGCCTTACTGTAGGACTTAATGTGTAATGGGCGTCGCGGTGTGTGGCATAATGTATCACGGACATTGCGGTGTGTGGCATAATGTATCACGGACATTGCGGTGTGTGGCATAATGTGTCAGGCATTACGGTGTGTGGCATACTATATCACGGGCATTGTGGTATGTGGTATAATGTCTCAGGGTCAATGCGGTGTGTGTCATAATGTGTCACAGGCATTGTATGTGCTATAATGTATGTCAAAGTCGAAAAATATTGTAATGAATGCCTAATGTACTAACCTCAGGCTCGTGCCCGCTGCGCGAGCACTCAGTCTGCCGTGCGTGCACATATCCGCAATTTGCGTAACGGAGCTTTTCACGGCCATGCGCCTTAGTGCGTGGTATGCGCATTTTCGGTAGAGTTTGTGAACGCATAGAGGGTTATTAGAACATTACATATTTAACCCAAATAGTGTACATTGTAGATATAGTTCCCCTAGACCATGTCAGCGAGTATTAATAGTTTAAACAGTTCCTGGACAGAGAGATTCGCCTTTGCATGATAGGAAGGGTCAGATAAAGGTTGGAAGGTGATGTCTAGTATCCAGTTGTAGGGTATTTTGAGGGTAACATTCCGGTGTTAGTTAGAGAAAGATCGCTTGTTCCTGCGTATAGTTATGTGCAAAAGTAGAATATGAACATTAACTGTATTTACTGTATTTTATGTTTGCGGCGGGAATCCAGAGGATACCACCCACAAGAGCAGTTGGGGAAAGACATCGCCCACCCTTTCAAATCCACCTATGACCTTTTCTGTAATGTAGAGACACATCCCTGTGTCCAATGGACAATGAGATTACAGTGATCATTGTATTGTGTATGCATGTTGTGTATAAAAAGACCATTGTTGCCTGGCCGGTCAGAAGACTCTGAACGCTATCTGTGTGACCAGCGGAGGATCGGCCGGGTTGCGCTTGCGAACATTCTCACGTATGTACATTCTCTGTAGCCATTATTCTGTTTAGATTTACTTGTTAGCCTGTAGTGTATGATTTGTATTGTTTTACCTTTTGGAATTAATCCACTGAGGCCTTAGAACCCTGTGGTTGCAACTACAAATCAGTGTTGTGTTTTCACTTTCCTGCATGGGCTTTATAGTGTATTAATCTGTATAAGGTGTATAAGCATTGATAAGGTGTACGCACTGCGGGTACTTTGTATCGCCAGCGCTACTTAAGGTTTAAAGGTATTACATCATTACAGTACTTCGCTGTTAACTGTTTAAAGTGTAAGCATATCATTACATTGTATCATTAACAAGGTTTAAAGGTTACCCATTTTGTGTGCGCACGCTGAGCGTACTCTGTACACTCAGCGCGGTGTGAGTACGCCAAGTATGTACCACGTGCGGGACTCTGTATGCAAATAGCGTACAAAGTGCGTAGCACGTGTAGTCAGTCTAGCGGCCATAACGGCTCCACGGGAAAAGTGTATTTAGAGGTATAGCTTTGCGGTCTAAGATAATATCGACATTATCAATTGGGTCATCGTCCGGTTCTTCCTCATACCCGCAGCCTAGCATATTTTCGCAGACTTTATCTATCAGCAGAGGGCGGAAAGGTATCCCCTGTAAACCTTCTCTTGGTCGGTGGATACACTAGTGCTGCTTAGATAAGCGTCTGCGCTGCATGGTTTGAAGGGATTCTGGAGGGATCCATAAGGTAAGAACGCAAAAGCTATTTTTTTTTAAAAATCTTTAAATATCTGTTTTGGCGCCAAATGCGCACGCAACACACGCACACACATGTATTTTGTACTTTGCATATCTGCTCGCATTATTGCCATAACCATTGATTACTAGATCCATTTTGACCTGTACTGAGAAAATTTGTTGCTATTTAGTTAAAATATAGAGTTAATAGTTAAGGAAGTAAGTGTAAGACGCACACGCAGCCTGGCCTAGTTGTAAAGGTTTATACAGTAGAAACTGTGTGTAGTGTTAAGTGAGCGATTATAGTTAAATATCGCTTACATTTATAGAAGTGTGGTCTTTGTAGTACTGCGGACGTACGGCCTTTGTACACGTGTCTCGGACAGCGTACGGGACTGCGTACGCAACGTAAAGGCCTACACACGTGGCGTGTTCACGCAACGTGCGTAAAAGTACGACCGCTAAATACAAAGCACACAATAGCATTGTTTTAGTTTAGGCGCAAAACGGTAGCCACGCGATAATAGCACAAATTGATCAGTGTCCAATATTTAGTTTAAATACCCTTTTTACTGTATCACCTCTGGAATTAGGGCTGTTTTCCTGAATGAAAGTTAATTTTCTATACAGAAAAACCAAAGTGTATATGAGTGAACGAGAGTGAGTGTGCAAACAATAAAGGTTTTGTGGACCCAGGGAATTCGGTATCCCGTCGGAGACCACACCAGGTGAGTGGACACTTGGTGGCTTGAGAGTGGCTTGCTCACGTTAACATTGATTAAGGTATAAAGGAGCAATTAGTATAACAGCAGGCCAAGAGGTCAGCGAAGTCAGAAAACCGCTGACAAAGTCAAGCGAAGCTCTGAATACCTCGGCCTAAAAGGTCAGCGAGGTTTTGTGTAGAGAGCGCAGCCCAGGTGGTTGGTGTAGTACCCATATAGGCCCGTTCAGAAACGCTCCGGCTGAGGTTTCGCAGCCTAAAAAACGATTCCATTGGTCGTACAGCGGATAAGTAACAGTTACCTATACGCTGTGCGATTGTACCGTGCGTTCGTGAGTGCAATACTTAGCCCACCGCGATACCCTTTTACGAGTTGTGCGTAAATATCGCGGGCTCATTGGCGCTAAGTGTAGTACACGCAACGTGATTTGTGTAACAATTTTTTTGTTTTAAGGGAGTTTCGCTGGTCACTCAGGAAATCTCCAACGACCAATATTTACTGGGAAGGGTAAGTCACTCCCACACACTCTCAGTAAATAGAGGTTACATAGGGGCCCGAGGTTGGGTACGACCGGCGCTGACGACAGTGTTTAGGTGTATTGGCCAACGTGGGCGTGAGTGGGTGAGAGCGCTCGGAGAACTTTCACCATTGCCTTACCACTGAGTATTTTGTTTTTTTTGTAGGAATTTGCTGAGAAGGCAATACCTGCAAAAGATGGGGGCCAGTTGCTCAAGTAGGGGACGATCAACCAGGGTTCAGGTTGATATTCCGCGGCCCAAGGGGTCGGCGAGGTACATAATGTGTGAGAAATATGGCTCACACACAGAGGTTTTATGCAATGAATGGGAACGTATGACTGCAGAAGATAGGGAACCATTCCCTAAGGTAGGCAGTTTTAATCCAGAGGTGTTGCAGAATTTAAGGATTAGGATATGTCTGTTAAAATCCCAAAAAGAAAGGATCAGACACTCAAACTGTTTACATTTATGGCAACGAGAGAGTGATATGCAAAGGGAACTAGCTCACACAGCTGGTTTCAACCCTAGCAGGAAACTGATTGGAACTGCACCACCACCTCCACCGTATATTACAGGGGAGAAAGTGGCTACAGAGATAAATGTATTAATGCTAACCCGTGCAAGTTGTATCCCATCTTAAACTTCCCTCAGGACTGCGACCAAGAAGATGAGCCCAGCACGATATCGGCACTCTCTCTGGCAGCCACCATACAAGACACACAAGTGGGCACGGCCCAACCAGTAAGAGCAGTAGCAAAGGCCCCTAGCGGAGGGACAGGTGAGGTCGTGTCCACAGGTAAGTACGGTACAGTACATTATGCAGAGACAATTGCACCTCACATTGTAGAAGCAACCCAGAATGATGTAATTGAACTAAATCCTGTCAGGGTGATCGCAGTCCCCAATGGGAAGACTGACGCTCAGGGAATCACTCCCGTCAGGAACATTGCTATGCATTGTCCCTGGTCCCGGACAGAATTGAGGACAATTATGTCTGAATTTCCCGATCCCAGAAAAGATCTAGCCGCATGTCAGAGGTTTATTAGAGAACTAGGTAGCGCCACCGAACCCACGAACAAAGATTGGCGGACAGTGCTACGGGCATGTTTGCCCTCCAATATTGACCCTGTGAAATTCATTGCTGATTGTAAATTAGACGCAGAGGTACCTCTCACTGATGAATACACTCAGGAGAATGTACGACAGATCAATCTGCAATTAGGAGTATATTTCCCAACTGTTGTCAAGTGGAATAAAATCTTCTCCATTAGACAAAAAGAAGGTGAAGCTGCTTCTGAATATTTCCACCGAGCACTGCAGGAAATGGCTAGATACACTGGGGTCGAGGACATTAAGGAAAATGTACACCATAGAGAGGTAGCTGTGTCCGTATTAATGGACGGCTTGAAAGAAACGTTGAGAACAAGGGTACAAACCACTCAACCTAACTGGAGAGGTCTTTCGGTGGCTGCATTAAGAGAGTCCGCTATCGAGCATGAACGGAACATCATTAAGCACAGGGAGTCACAGGGGGATAAGCTGATGACCATAAGTATCAAAGCCCTGACAACGAAGCCACATCAGCCTAAACCCCAGACCCCTGATGGTAAGTCGTATGTATTAAAATGCTATAATTGCCAGAGGGAAGGACATTACTCACGGAACTGTAATTATAAAAGCAACGTATATCGACCCCCTAGACCAGAACATGACTCACAGCATAACACACGTAATTGGGATCAGGGACCGCATAGGAGGAATTATGAGCCACATGCAGGGGAAACAAGGAGGTACCCACCTAGGAAGGAGTGGCAGACCTCTGGAAATTCTCAGCTACCCCCCTCACATATTGTAGCTGCCAGCGCGCTGCGGGAGGGTCACAACATACAATAGGGGTTAGGCCACACCTGTAGTTTGCAGCCAGTGAAGTTGATTGCTAGCCTTGGAAATGAACCCGAGGTTACAGTTGACGTAGCTGGTAGATCACTACCTTTCCTTGTAGATACAGGGGTGGCCAGGTCAGTGTTAAATTCAACGGTAGGTATGAAAACAACGGGTAAAACAATTTCAGCAATGGGGGTAACAGGAGTAGTGCAACACTATCCCTTAAGTAGACCAGCAGAGATTACGATAGGGCCTTTGCAGACCAAGCACTCCTTTCTGCTAGCTGCATCGGCTCCGACTAATCTACTTGGGAGAGATTTATTGTGCAAGATGAGGTGTGTCATATATTGTACTCCTGAGGGTGTCTTCTTAGATATACCCGAGAATCACGTTCAGGAAGTGCAGGATATGTTAGACACCCCACAAAGGTTAATGTCACACTCTGCTGTTATAGACAGGTGTCCATCCAAGGTAGAGGAAATGATCTCCCAGATACCGGAATCCCTCTGGACCAAAGATGGACAAGACACTGGATTGATGGCAAATGTAGCTCCTGTAGTTGTGCAAGTAAAAGATGGTAGGATAGCTCCAAAAATCCCACAGTATCCTCTGAAGCCAGAGGTGGAATTAGGAGTGTACCCAGTCATAGAGCGCTTGCTACAACAAGCCACGGGTGAACAAGCCACGGGCGAAACGTACGTTAGAGGAAGGAGTGTCAGGGCGCCCGGCCAGTGCGCACGGCGGGCTGCCCCTCGGTGCAGGTCGTATGCGGTAAATCATTATCTCGTGTGAAGCCACCAGTCATAACTATTATATCGATCTAATATCTCAATGAGCAACATGATGTCACATATGGTTTGTGTACGACATGTGGTAAATGGTCTACTATGATACCTGCTGTTATGATTGTCGGATCGCTATGATCTATATATATGTGCTTCACAAAATTACTATGTCAAAATAAATTTTCCGCAACTCTTATGAGCGAATTCAATGTTAAATACAAACAGCACAAATCCTGAAGTCTTAATTCATGAAACAGGAGTGCTGTAAAATATATTAATGAATATCTTCTTGGATTGAGGTATATAAATGAATGTTACCCATTGGAGGAATGATAGCTAATATCTTATAGCAATCATATAAGTTAGGATCTAGTGAAAGAACAGGGTACAAAAACCATACTGTGAAATAAGAATATTTATGAATAAATTGTCTTCGCATATATAAACTTAGCTAACACCGATAATATGTGCTGAGAGAATACTATCTGCTCAGTGATAAACACACGGTGATTTCTGGTGTTAATATGCTTCAGATTATATTAGACTAAGTTCATATTTGCACTTTCAATACCACAGCAGCATAGTGTCAGTAACCTGCAAACTGGTTGCGCTGATTTTAATGTCATCAGCCAGTATATAAGGCGAATGGGACACAGTGTATACTGATTGGTTGTATCTTTATTTCCATTGACTAGCAATAGTAATGGTCTCTCACCATGCATATAATGTTTTATCACATGCATGGCAGCAGAACCACGAAACTTGTGATATAGTCATGCCTTTTCCACAGATTCTGTATTCTTTTCAACACCAGAGCAGGTGAAGTGTGAGTAGCCCTCTCATTGGCTGCACTGACCACATGGTTATCAACCAAAAGCAGAGGTGAATGATACACTCTCCATTAAAGCTCTGGCACTGTCTATGATTCTAAAGACTGGCACGAGTAATGGTCTCTCACCTACGTATATAATGCAATAGCACATACGAGGCAGCAGAACCAAGAAAGAATGCCAAAAAGGTTTTGACTAACTTTTTATAAGGTCACTCATAAATATAATCCTCAATAGTTGATAGGGCTAAGGCCCATAGGAGCTCATAAAATACCTGTACCTTTTATTTTGTTACATGTTGTATTGTATGTAGTGTGTCTATATTTCGCCTTTTTAGATCAAGAGAGTGCAACCTCTCATTTATTTCTAATATTGATTCATTAAAAGTTAAGATTTAGTAGCATGTCTTTCTAATTCTATCTTTTCCTATACTCTTCTCATATTTTCCTCCCTATAATTGATCCAATGGTGTAGCACATAGATATCAATACCATTCGAGTGCCCCACCTTAGGAGAGTTCTTTCTTACCTCTCTTGGTATTTTTTGTATAAAAACTGATTCTAACTCTCAGGGAGCACCCCCCATCCTGTTTATTTTTAAAAAAAGGACACATGAGTGTCAAACACAGAAACTTGGGGAAAGGGTATCATTGAATATTTTTTCACACTGTCCTTTTGATTCTGACCAAATACTGTCCCTAACACTGTGCGGTCAGTAAATTCTTCCATTTTATATCCTAGTTAGGACGTCCAGCGCTGCCAATAGTCCCATCTTCCCTGTGAAAAAAAGTGGGGGGTGGGGTTACAGGCTAGTGCAGGATCTAAGGGGGATAAACAAGATAGTTGAGAGCCAATTCCCCGTAGTGCCAAATCCAGCTGTCATCCTCATGCAAATTCCCCCTACTGCGAAATTTTTCACTGTCATTGACCTCTGTTCTGCTTTCTTTTCGGTCCCTCTGCACCCTGACAGCCAATATTTGTTTGCATTTACATACAGAGGAGTACAGTACACCTGGACTCGACTGCCCCAAGGTTTCATTGACAGCCCAAGTATTTTTTCCCAGGCTTTGCATGACTGTTTACAATCCTTTCAACCTGAGAGCGGATCAGTATGAATACAGTATGTAGATGACCTACTGCTGTGTTCAGATTCACTCGAAGCATCCTTGAAAGACACGAAACAGCTTCTGTTTCACCTTTCTAATACGGGACACAAGGTTTCAAAGGATAAGTTACAGTTGTGCCAGACCAAGGTGAAATATCTGGGACATTGCTTTACACAAGGACTGAGACACCTCACCGCTGATAGAATACAGGCGATTCGTGACATGACTCTGCCACAAACCCAGCAGCAGATCTGCACTTTCCTTTGAATGTGTGGGTACTGCCAAAACTGGATCCCAGGGTTCTCCATACTGGCTTTACCTTTGCAGGAAATAGTCTCCTCGAACAAACTAGAGCGGATCTCTCACACAGATGAGTCCGAACTGGCATTTGAGAGACTTAAACAATGCCTATCACAGGCACCTGCATTAGGCATGCCAGATTATGGGAAACCTTTTGAGTTGTACAGTACGGAAAGTGCTGGGTGTGCGGCAGGTGTCCTAACCCGGAAACATGGTGATGCCAGCAGGCCGGTAGCTTACTACAGTGCACAGTTGGACACCGTAGCACGGTCTCTCCCCACATGCTTGCGAAGTGTTGCAGCGATAGCATTGCTAGTGAGTAAAAGTGAGGATGTAGTGTTGGGACACAACCTTACCATCCATACACCTCATGCAGTATCAGCCTTACTGAACTCTGCCCAAACCAGACATGTCTCATCAGCACGGTTTACAAGGTGGGAATTAGCACTAATGGCCCCTGTAAACATCACCATAAAGAGATGCAGCACACTAAATCCTGCAACTTACATCCCGGGTATGCCTGGACAGGCACAAAGGGTGGAGGATGAGAGTGATGGTGAAGGAGGATTTAGTACAGACACTGACACACATGATTGTATGGAATATCTGAACCAAACTTTAACTGCAAGACCCGACATTAGTGACAACCCACTGGAAGGCGTAGATTTTACTTTTTACACTGACAGTAGTTGCCACAGACAGACGGACTCGGGAGACTTGTGTACTGGATACGCAGTCGTGGATGACAAAGGTATCATAGAAGCTGAACACCTGGCCCCACCGCACTCAGCACAAGTTGCTGAGCTGGTCGCCCTAACCAGAGCGTGTGAATTGGCTAAGGGTAAGTCAGCCAATATATATACAGATTCTAGGTATGCCTTTGGAGTAGTGCATGACTTCACGGCCCTATGGCGCCTCAGAAATTTCATGACGGCAGCTGGCACACCTGTAGCGCATGCATCCCATATAAAAAGGCTTCTAACAGCGATACAGGAACCTGACAGAGTGGCTGTTATCAAGTGCAAAGCCCACACTTACAGTCAAGACCCAGTGTCACTTGGTAACAGCCGGGCAGACGAAGCTGCTAAATTAGCAGCCAGCACGCCCACACAGACATATATCACACAACTGATGGTATTCAATACTGTCAACACACAAAAATTAAGTGAAATGCAAAATTTGTGTTCCCCACAGGAAAAGGCAGTCTGGAGGTCAAAAGTATATGGCCTGTAGTCCTCAGGACTCTGGACAGATGGACAGGGTAAGCCAGTAGCCCACAGAGCATATCTTCCAAGCTTAGATGAGGCGGCACATGGTCTGACTCATTTGGGCAAAGAGGGTATGTGTAAGCTGGTGAGAGCCTACTGGTGTGTGCCAGGATTCTCTTCTCATGCGGGTAAGAGAGCAATGACATGTCTTACCTGCTTGAGGAAGAATATTGGAAAGTCAATACCAACAGAACCATCCCATATCCCGCCAACAGATGGCCCTTTTCAGGTAATACAAATTGATTTCATACAGTTGCCACCCTGCAGAAATTTAAAGTATGTGTTAGTTTGTATTGACGTGTTTTCAAATTGGGTAGAAGCGTTCCCCGCTGCCACAAATACTGCTATGTTCACTGCAAAGAAAATCGTGCAGGAATTTGTGTGCAGATATGGTATCCCTAGGATAATTTAAAGCGATAGGGGTACCCATTAATCAGGTGAAGTCTTTCAGGTTTTGTGCAAACTAATGGGAATTAATAGTAAGCTGCATACTCCGTACCGCCCACAGGCGAGTGCGAAAGTGGAAAGAGTAAACAGCACTATTAAGAACAAGCTGAGCAAAGTGATAGCTGAAACTGGATTGTTATGGCCAGAAGCTTTGCCACTTGTATTGTACAGCATCAGAACCACTCCCAGGTCCCCCCTTAACCTATCACCCTTTGAGATTCTTTTTGGTCGACAACCCCATGTAATGATTGACCCCCAGGATGATTTTAAATGCAATAATGAGGTGACTGTAAAATATATGGTTAAGATGAGCCAGCAGTTGAGAAATCAAAACAGAAATCTAAAGCTGGTGATTCCTGACCTACCAAACAGTAATTGTCATGACATTGAACCTGGGGATTATGTAATGATTCGAAATTTTCTACGCTCAGGTTGCCTTATTGACCGGTGGGAAGGACCGTACCAAGTCTTACTAACCAGCACGACAGCATTGAAGGTTGCCGAGAGAGAGACTTGGATCCACTCGTCCCACTGTAAGAAGGTCGCTGACCCAGAGAAAGCCTGTGACAAAGAGCAGAGTGTAGAGGAAATCATATCACTGGAGTGCCTGTTCCGGGAAGGTTGAGAGGCAGGACTGTTGTCACGGCACCTGAGCACAGAGAACTACAAGACCAGAGGCGGTTGTCGCACAAAATTTCTTTTTCCTTTTTATTATTTTCTCTATCTCCCATTACCCTTCTTTCCCCCCTTCCTTGCTCCTTTTTCTCTCCCCTTAGCAAGATGGACTTACCCCAAGAGACTGCATTCCGGGTTTTCCTGTTGACCCTGTTGTTGACCAGAGTAGTCTGTTTCGGTGAGAGTACCAGAGAGGTCGAGAAAGGATCTGGAATGGGTTCTGATGGCAAGGACGGATTTGTAGAATTCCAAGAGCAATACATTCACCGAGCAAAGGCGAGTATCAGAAAACGATCTGGTAGTCAAGAAACTAGGAGACACTGTGAAGGGTTATTGGCTGAGGAAAATTGTATTTGTAGAAACTGTGAAAACATAGTTGAGGACGGGTGCATCCAGAGATATCAGTCCAGCCTTAATATCAACATGGACCGTCATCCATTGAGTGATTATCACTCATTAGTGGGTAAGGTTTTAAACCAAACAGAATGCTGGGTGTGCTCACAAGTACCTCAAGGTCAGAGCAAGTCAGGACTAGTACCGTTTCCATTAACAATAGATGAGGTACTTGAATTAAGGGGTGGAGACCGGTGGACAAGAAATTTAATATTTCTAAGCCCCCTAGTTTGAAACTCCACCAATATCATGTGGATAGATCCTTAGTATGTTTCAACATTTCCAATTCCCTAAAGCCGGGAAATTGGGAAGTGACATGGAATAACCAAACCGTGGCATTTTCACACAGAGCCGACAGAATGCCCGTAGACTCAGAACTTATACGCCAAATAGCCGACGGTGGAAGGTATTTTCGGTACAGGTATACGCTAGGAAGTAGGACCATGCGGGTTGGAGAAGTATCACCAGGGTACTGTGCGCATATCATACAGCCTGATACGTGTACTGAACAGATGAGAGAGTTATGGATAGGATTTTTCACTTGGAAGGTTTGCAATATGGTAATGTCATATTCTGTCCCATATGTTCTCCCCGATGATGCATATTTCATATGCGGGAGGAAGGAGTATAAGTGGCTTGCCCCAAACTCAGAGGGATTGTGTTACATTGGAAGAGTGTTGCCAGAAGTTATGACCATAAACCCATAATAAGATGAAACACGTTCACCGCAATGCTCAAGCTCCTTACACTCACACTCACTATGAACACATCGTTAAGAGACACCTTATAGATAGGACAGAGCACGCAGCCTCTGATTTGATCCACGAATCCACCGGGATTCAATTTCTACTCGCGTCAGATATCACCCGTACCGCTAGAGGAATTATAAATTATAGGTATATTCATGCGCTAGCGAACCTGATAGATAATATCACAGAGATGTATGATGACACCTTCAGGTATACGGGGAGGGAATTGCAAGCTTACAAAACGGAACTGATCCAGCACAGGATGGTTCTAAATTATATCACAGCGGTGACAGGCGGGTACTGTGTCACCTTAGCAATTCAGTATGGTGTAAAGTGCTGCACGTACATTACAAACAGCACTGATGACCCAAACGAGGTCATAGATCAAAAGATGGACGATATCTTGCAATTGAAGTGGGAGTTCCGGAGGAGACACAACCTTACCCTTACTGCTGTGAGTAATGAACTGACCGGCTGGGTCTTATGGTTGAACCCACGCAATTGGTTCTCAGGTTTAGGAGAATGGGCTCAAAATGTTATCGTGAGTGTAGGAAAGTTTCTCCTTTGCATCCTGGGAGTTGTCATAATGATTGGTTTGATATTTAGATGTGTTCGAGTTTTAACGCGGCGCAAGCGCAGTATCAAAGTGATGAGTTTGAGGAGCTGGGGCACTGTTTCAACAACTGATTTAATTTATGACCCATCAATTGAGACAATGCTTTGATAAACGTGATTCCACGGTCCGTTTCTTTCACCCGTTTCTCCTTTGTTTTCCCTTAGCAAAAATACATCCATCCTTAAAAGACTTTGATGTACACTCCAAAAGACTTTGATGGACACTCAAAAGACTTTGATGGACACTCTAAAGACTTTGATTAACACTCACGGCAAAGATACACCCATCCGGACAAGACTTCAACCAACACCCAAGAACGATTGCACGAATGTTATGTGAATGTATTTGTGATACGTGTCTTATCTTCATCTCTACAACCTTCAGGTAGTGACACACATAGTCGACAGGTGATATAGATACATATATTAGCATTCACATGTGTTTCCCCCTCCACGTATCATCAACTAAATGTGCACCCCATTTGTTGGAACAAGAAGCCGAAAAGAGCTCGGTAGTGTTTGTTGGCCCACTTACAGACCCTTAATACGGGATGAGAAGGATTTAATGTATACTTCGCAATACCTCGAAGCTTATCTAGAACATGTACGGCACGATGATACATGCCCCTCAGACATGGTTTTTATACATACATGCTTTTACTATCCCACTAGGCCATACATTTCCCGCCTACTCCCCTCCTACCATCCAATTATTTTATAGATATTGTATTGTATATTTTTTGGTTTAATGTTTAGATAGTGGCAGTTATTGTTGACTGCCAAAGGGTGGACTGTCAAAGTCGAAAAATATTGTAATGAATGCATAATGTACTAACCCCAGGCTCGTGCCCGCTGCGCGGGCACTCAGTCTGCCGTGCATGCACATATCCGCAATTTGCGTAACGGAGCTTTTCACGGCCATGCGCTTTAGCGCGTGGTATGCGCATTTACGGTAGAGTTTGTGAACACATAGAGGGTTATTAGAACATTACATATTTAACCCAAATAGTGTACATTGTAGATATAGTTACCCTAGACCATGTCAGCGAGTATTAATAGTTTAAACAGTTCCTGGACAGAGAGATTCGCCTTTGCATGATAGGAAGGGTCAGATAAAGGTTGGAAGGTGATGTCTAGTATCCAGCTGTAGGGTATTTTGAGGGTAACATTCCGGTGTTAGTTAGAGAAAGATCGCTTGTTCCTGCATATAGTTATGTGCAAAAGTAGAATATGAACATTAACTGTATTTACTGTATTTTATGTATGCGGCGGGAATCCAGAGGATACCACCCACAAGAGCAGTTGGGGAAAGACATCGCCCACCCTTTCAAATCCACCTATGACCTTTTCTGTAATGTAGAGACACATCCCTGTGTCCAATGGACAATGAGATTAAAGTGACCATTGTATTGTGTATGCATGTTGTGTATAGAAAGACCATTGTTGCCTGGCCGGTCAGAAGACTCTGAACGCTATCTGTATGACCAGCGGAGGATCGGCCGGGTTGCGCTTGCGAACATTCTCACGTATGTACATTCTCTGTAGCCATTATTCTGTTTAGATTTACTTGTTAGCCTGTAGTGTATGATTTGTATTGTTTTACCTTTTGGAATTAATCCACTGAGGCCTTAGAACCCTGTGGTTTTAACTACAAATCAGTGTTGTGTTTTCACTTTCCTGCATGGGCTTTATAGTGTATTAATCTGCATTAGGTGTATAAGCATTGATAAGGTGTACGCACTGCGGGTACTTTGTATCGCCAGCGCTACTTAAGGTTTAAAGGTATTACATCATTACAGTACTTTGCTGTTAAGGGTTTAAAGTGTAAGCATATCATTACATTGTATCATTAACAAGGTTTAAAGGTTACCCATTTTGTGTGCGCAAGCTGAGCGTACTCTGTACACTCAGCGTGGTGTGAGTACGCCAAGTACGTACCACGTGCGGGACTCTGTACGCAAATAGCGTACAAAGTGCGTAGCACGTGTAGTCAGTCTAGCGGCCATAACGGCTCCACGGGAAAAGTGTATTTAGAGGTATAGCTTTGCGGTCTAAGATAATATCGACATTATCATGTATCAGGGGCATTGCAGTGTGTAGCATAATGTATAACAGGCATTGCTATTCCTGTCATAATGTGTCACAGGCATTACGGTGTGTGGCATAATGTGTTGGGGGCATTTTGGTGTGTGCATATTGTGTCATGTGCATTACTGTGTGTGGCATAATGTCTAAGGGCCATTGCAGTATGTGGCATAATGTATACTGGGCATTACTATAAGGAGGAAAAATGCCAAATAATGTAAGGGGCATGAATCAGGATTATTTTTCTTTCCTGTGGTGGCCAACGTCTGGGCGTGCAGGTTGCAAAACTGGGGTATAAGGTAGTCTTTTCCTGCAATGTGACGCCCCTTTATGTAAAGCCACGCCCATTGCAACAAAGCCACACCCCTTTTTTGACGTGCACGCCTTCGACACGCGCGCAGGTTAATCTTTCCTAGTGCAAATTATGGGGGATGGGGGGGAGCCGGAGAATTTTTTGGCTTGGGGGAGAAAAATCTCTAGTTACGCCACTGGTGGTAGGGCATTTCACAAAGTGGGTGCAGTCCGAAGAAAGTCTTGTAATCGTGCATGGGCGCAAGTAATGAGTGTGGATGAGAGACGTAAATCTTGTGAAGAGTGAAGTGGCCAGTTTGAGAGATATTTTGAGATAAGTAAAAAGATGTATGTTGGTGCAGTTTGGTTAATAGCCTTGTGTAAAAGTATTTTACATTGAATACAGTAGAATGCAGGCTTAGAAAAATGGGATGTTGATGAGATAGATTACACTGTATTGGACTAGGCAAATAAAAAACATATAGACCTTCATTAAGTCAGGATCTAAGGGCATTGAATAAGGGAGTGAAATTACATTTTCCATTGGTGTCTAATCCAGTCATCATGTTGATGCAGATTCCTGCAGACACTACATATCGCTGTGATAAATCCATGTAGTGCCTTTTTCTCTGTGCCAATACATCCTGATTCTCAATACCTGTATACATTTGATGTTTTTTTTCCACCTGTTTGCTTTTACCTACAAAGAGTTCAGTATACCCGGACTAGATTAAGCAAAGGATTTATAGACAGTCTTTCTTTGTACTCGCAATACTTGCAAAATAACCTGCAATCTTTTGTACCTACAGATATAGTAGCTCAGTCCTTATCCAGTATGTGGATGACCAGCTACTATGCTCCAAATCACTTGAAGCATCGATGTCAGATACTAAACAGTTGTTGTGTTTTCTTGCAGAAATAAGGTGTCGCAGAACAGAATTCAACGGTGCACTGACAAAGTTAAACACCTAGGTCATTACTTGGCACTAGGCCAAAGACAGTTAGACCCACAGAGGGCGGTGCTTCGGTACACATTTATTAAGATATATATAGATAGATATAGATATATGTATGACCAGATGATGAATTTCTAAATACAGTATATTTTTGGGAGTGCTATATGCAGGCATTCAAGTTCATAACAGAAGAAATTATAGAATGTGATACAAAATATTACACTTTATCATGAATGATATTTGATGGATACACAAACAGAGCCGAACTATCCACTCATGTATAAGTAAGGATTATGTGTAGAACTGTGGTTAAGCAGTACAGTTTGTATGATAAGAATCTACATCGTTACCTCTGGCAGTACACATGGCTGTCACAACTTTGATACAGCTGCATACTTGCCTTCCTCATCCTCAAAAGTGGGGAGTATAAGCAATATAATGTGAATGAGTAAGACAATTATAATTATTACATTGCATTTAAACACTGACAGTAACAGGAGAATACTTTCTCTAACATCCATAGGGGATACTGGGATGGTGAATTACAGTGGGGTAACTGAAATTAGTATGTGAATTAGTATTAGTAGTAGTAAAGTGTTGCTGACAACTTTTGCTATGGGAAATGTCTTGAGTTACAGTATGCACATCTAAGGGTAATTAACATGAAATAGATTGCACAAGCTTACTACAATAGTATGAAGTTTAATGGAGAAATATACATTGTGTTCTAGCATTTGACCAAAATAACAGAACTAAAGCAATATAATTTATTTACAAGGATTACAAATTATTTGATAAAGAGAAGAAAGTTATAGTATGTGGATGTTTACTGAGGATGTTTTTGGGCTGATTAAAAACAACATTGTTTTAAATACAACATAGTGTAAAAGGGAATATGGTGAATTTACAGGAATTTTAATGAAGACATGATTTACCCACTTGTTATAGGTAATATTTTTCAATGAATATGTGTAATGTTGAGAATACAAATAAATCATAATTTGACAGGGAAGGTTTAAAGAATTTAGCATTATTAATCTACAAAAGAGACAGGAATGGCAAAATCTGAATCATGGCATGGTCCAAGCTTTGGTTCAATAGTGGTAGAATTACACCTAAACCTCTGTTTAGTCTCTCTTCTGTATAAAACTTTTTTTTTGTTGTTGTTGTTCTTTTTAGAATCCAGCAAAGATATATTACCTAGAGACTGATTCAAAACTACAAACTGATTTGACTGTTCAATGTGTCACACAAATTATTTAAGCAGTTACAAGAATATCGAAAGCTGCATGAACCTTGGAAAGATATTTAACCAGCACGAACACTCAGTCCGGCACGGGACAAATCACTAAGAGAGTGGAGATGGTGTTATGGTGGGAAGTTGTTTATGTTTCGGTTCCATTACAGATTGCATAGGATGGTCCTTGGCAAGTACCGCTGACTACTGATACAGCCGTTGCAAAGGCTGCAGAAGAAGGACACCTAGATCCATTAGCTCGCATTGGAATAAAAGGTCAGAGACCGGAGCTTAGGAACCTAAAAACTCAAAATTGTATGGAGATACAGAGACTATTACTACCACAGAGTTATATTTGAATGAACCCTTCAATCGAGATGGAGATGATTGTCGATAATAGACTATGTGCTTATAAGCTAATATCCTACAGAACTTTTAACATTTTTGAAAGTATACTTGGAGCGACGTTATTTATAACAGCATTGGGACTCGTTGTTTTTTTGGGAGAGCGAGCAGAAGTGTGGTGTACGTATGAGTACTCATTCATTAATGTGGATGGGATTTCTTTCAATAAGATCCTTCCTTCCTCTTTTCTAAGCAGGAAATCCAGAGAGCTTTATGACTGGTGTAAAGATCACCTTTTGAAAAATGTGGTTGTGAGTATTGTACTCCACTTGAAGAAATATGTATAGATTGATGTATGGATAATTTAGGATATTATTCTGAAGAATATCCAGTCCAACAATACCATTAATTCTTGGAAAGATTTTGGGTACTGCTGCTATATAAATGTTATTGCTAATTGCTGTTATAATTGTTAGATATGTATACAAATACAACAGCATTGCATAGTAATATGCCAAAGTTCTCTATGAAAGTTACATTTGCTGTGACTACCAAAACTTTAGAGAGTTGTGATAACTTTTAAACAGATACAGGTACATGTGTATGGAAAGTTACAGCATCTCAAGATTGAACCACTAGTAATAATATTAGCTGTACACACATGGGGTGTATTCCATTTAGTGCCAATAAAATAGTTCAGTAATACATAAAATATTACCTTATGCAGATAGGAAAGATTTATTTAAGGAAATGTGAAAGGATTGTTACCATATACAAACCTAATGTTTCTAGATGTGCTAGATTTAATGAGTTAGGTATATAAAAAGTAATGGTTACATAGCAGGTTCATTAAAGTTTATGATTTAGTATTCGATTATACTGTACTTTACTAGGAGTAGATTCAGAGGCTGAAGGAGATATCATACATAACTGGGAATGAGAGTTGTCACTATATCCTTAGGATATGATATACAATTTGTTACCAATCAATTCTGAAGGTATTTATTATTTAAGAAGATTAATTTAGTAATTTTATACAAAAACACATAATAACTTGAGACAAGTTTTCTTACAGGATGAACTATTCCTAAAAGAACGATTGACCCAGTAATCAGTAATCAGGAAACATGTTCCTGTCACTAATGCATCAATAAAACATTGAATTGGTGGAGGTGCCGCTAATAAGTTATCCTATGGCTATTGGAGTTTCATGATTAATCAACTGGGAGTTGACATTTTATTTCATCTATAATTATTGATAACATGACTGAACTTTATGATAAGACATTCCAGTATATTGGACATGACCTATTACAATTCAGCAGACAGACTTACTACAATACCACATTGTTCTAGACTCTTTAATACCATAAATTGGAGGATATTGTTTGATTTCTGAAACAGAACTTCACTGCTGTACTTATTTGACCAATGACATTACAGATCCGGATACGATTATTACCAATTATTTAAAGGAGGCCCAGGATATAAAAGAAGAACTTCAACAAATACATTATAATATAGACTGGGAAGGATAAATGTTTAAATCCTAGTATTCAATTTTCAGGATTAGGAAAATGTTTTTTTTTAAGTATATTATATTTGATGTTGTATTTCTTGATGAAATTTATTTACATTCTGCTCATATATGTTTTTTCTCTTACGTCCTAGAGGATGCTGGGGACTCCGTAAGGACCATGGGGTATAGACGGGCTCCGCAGGAGATAGGGCACCTAAAAAGAACTTTGACTATGGGTGTGCACTGGCTCCTCCCTCTATGCACCTCCTCCAGACCTCAGTTAGATCTTGTGCCCAGAGGAGAATGGGTGCACTGCAGAGAGCTCTCCAGAGTTTTCTGCGGAAAAAGAATTTTGTTAGGTTTTTTATTTTCAGGGAGTCCTGTTGGCAACAGGCTCCCTGCATCGTGGGACCGAGGAGAGAGAAGCAGAGCTGGCTTGTCAAGTTGGGCACTGCTTCTAAGGCAACTGGGCACCATTAGCTCCAGAGGGAGTTGGAACACAGGTCTCACCTGGGGTTCGTCCCGGAGCCGCGCCGCCGTCCTCCTCACAGATGCCGAAGATAGAAGCCGGGTGAGTATGAGAAGGCAGAAGACATCATAGGCGGCAGAAGACTTCAGATCTTCATGAGGTACAGTGCGCAGCTCCCAGTCACACACACACAGAGCAGCACTGAAGGGCGCAGGGGGGGGCGCCCTGGGCAGCAATAAACCTCACATTTGGGCACTGACAAGGTAGATTAGGCTGCTGGGCAGTAATTCTACGATCCCCCGCCATTTTCTATTAAAAAATCATCGGGACCGAAGCCCGCCGTCGGGTAGGCGGAGCTTGATCCCCAGCACTAACCAGATCCATTTTCTCCGCAGAAGCTGCATGAGGAAAACGCTGGCTCCCTGGTCTCTCCCCTGCTGAACATTCAGGCTGGAAAAAAGAGGAGGGGGGCATTTTGAGCGCAGTGAGTGGGAATCTAGTCATTTTATATATATAAAAGCACTATCTGGTCATATTTTTCCAGTGTTATTAAGCGCTGGGTGTGTGCTGGCATACTCTCTCTCTATCTCTCCTAAGGGCCTGGTTGGGGTTTTGTCCCCTTATAGGTTAATCCCTGTGTGTGTGGGGTGTCGGTACGTGGTGTTGACATGTCTGAAGCGGAAAGCTTCTCCAAGGAGGAGGTGGAGCAAATGAGTGGTGTGTCCCCGTCTGTTGTGCTGACTCCAGATTGGATGAACATGTGGCATATGTTGAATGCAAGTGTGGCATCTTTACATAAAAGGCTTGATAAGGCTGATTCAGGGGGGACATCAGGGGGTCAATCCTCAGATTGGACCGACTCACAGGGCCCGTCGGGGTCTCAAAAGCGTCCCTTAACACAAGACACTACTACCGACACGGATTCTGATTCCAGTGTCGACTATGACGAAGTAAAATTGCACCCTAGGGTGACTAAAACCATTCAGTGTATGATTGTGGCAATAAGGGATGTGTTGCATATTGTGGATGAACCCTCTGTCCCCGACACAAGGGTACACATGTTTAAGGAAAAGAAACAGATTATTAACTTTCCCACATCTCATGAATTAAATGAATTCTTTGGAAAAGCTTGGGAGACTCCGGATAAGAGACCGCAGATCCCCAAAAGAATTTATATGGCATACCCTTTCCCTAAGCAGGACAGGGAGATTTGGGAATCACCCCCCACTGTGGACAAAGCCCTGACGCGCTTGTCCAAGAAAGTGGCGCTACCGTCTCCTGACACAGCAGCCCTTAAGGACCCTGCAGATCGCAGGCAAGAAACTACCTTAATATGTATTTATTCTCATACGGGTGCTGTGCTAAGACCGACAATTGCGTAGGCATGGGTGTGTAGCGCAATTGCAGCTTGGACAGATGAGCTGACAGATTACTTTGATAATATGGATAAGGATACTATATTCCTAACTCTAGCCCATATTAAAGATGCAGTCTTATTTATGAGGGATGCTCAAAGGGACATTGGATTGCTAGCTTCTAGGGCCAATGCCATGTCTGTCTCAGCGAGAAGATCCTTATGGACTCGCCAATGGACGGGTGATGCGGATTCCAAGAAACATATGGAAGTACTACCCTACAAGGGTGATGTATTGTTTGGGGATGGGCTGACGGACCTGGTTTCCACAGCCACAGCAGGTAAATCAAATTTTTTACCATATATTCCCCAACAGCAAAAGAAAGTAACACCCTATCAGATGCAGTCCTTTCGGTCGCACAAGTCCAAAAGAGGTTGGGGATCCTCTTTCCTCGCCAGAGGTAAGGGCAGAGGCAAGAGAGCACCTGCTTCAGCAGGTGCACAGGAACCAAAGTCCTCCCCGGCTGCTCCAAAACCCACAGCATGACGCTGGGGCTCCCCTGAGGGAGTCCGCACCGGTGGGGGCACGTCTTCGACTTTTCAGTCAGGCCTGGGTCAGTTCGGACCTGTTGGAAATAGTTTCCCAGGGTTACAAATTGGAATTCGAGGAGGTGCCCCCGCGCCAATTTTTCAAATTGGCCCTACCAGCTTCCACATCGGAAAGGGAAGTAGTGTTAGCTGCAATTCAAACGCTGTGTATACAGCAAGTGATAATCAAGGTTCCCCTGCACCAGCAGGGAAGAGGTTACTATTCAACCCTATTTGTGGTCCCAAAACCGGACGGTTCGGTACAATGGAATCTCTCAGAGCGATAATAGCCAACATGGAGGAGGGGGAGTTTATGGTGTCTCTGGACATAAAGGAGGTGTACCTTCATGTCCCCATATATGCCCCCCATCAGGAATACCTGAGATTCACTGTACAGGATTGTCATTACCAATTTCAGACGTTGCTGTTTGGACTCTCCACGGCCCCGAGGATTTTCACCAAGATAATGGCGGAAATGATGGTGGTCCTGCGCATGCATGGAGTCACAATTATCCCATACTTGGACGATCTCATGATAAAAGCGAGATCAAGGGAGAAATTGCTGAACAGTGTGGCGCTCTCGTTGAGAGTGCTCCAGCAACACGGTTGGATTCTAAATCTACCAAAGTCACAGTTGATTCCGACAACTCGACTACCGTTCCTAGGTATGATACTGGATACGGAACAAATGAAGGTCTTCCTCCCAATAGAGAAAGCCCAAGACATACAGAACATGGTCAGAGACCTGCTAAAACCGAAAGGGGTGTCAGTTCACCAATGCACTCGAGTTCTGGGGAAAATGGTGGCGGCCTACAAGGCCATTCCCTTCGGTAGGTTCCATGTAAGGGCTTTTCAATGGGACCTTCTGGACAAGTGGTCCGGGTCCCATCTGCACTTACATCGGAAAATAACTCTGTCCCCAGGGACCAGAGTGTCCCTCCTGTGGTGGTTGCAAAGTGCTCACCTCCTGGAGGTTCGCAGGTTCGGAATTCAGGATTGGATCCTGGTTACCACGGATGCGAGCCTCCGAGGATGGGGAGCGGTCACAAAGGGAAAACATTTTAAGGGTCTTTGGTCAGACCAGGAGTCCTGTCTACACATCAATGTGTTGGAACTCAGGGCCATTTCCAATGGCCTTCGACAAGCGGAGAGTTTTCTTCGAAACCTACCGGTTCTGATTCAATCAGACAATGTCACAGCAGTGGCTCATGTGAACCGCCAAGGCGGGACAAAAAGCAGAGTCGCGATGGCGGAAGCCACAAGGATCCTTCGCTGGGCGGAAAATCATGTAAGCGCTCTGTCAGCTGTCTTCATTCCGGGAGTGGACAACTGGGAAGCAGACTTCCTCAGCAGATACGATCTCCATTCAGGAGAGTGGGGACTTCATCAAGAAGTCTTTGCAGACGTAACACGTCTTTGGGGAACTCCTCAAATAGACATGATGGCGTCACGCCTCAACAAAAAACTTCAGAGGTACTGCGCCAGGTCTCGGCACCCTCAGGCAATAGCAGTGGACGCTCTGGTAACACCGTGGGTGTTCAAAATGGTCTACGTGTTTCCTCCTCTTCCTCTCATCACAAAAGTGTTGAGGATCATAAGACGAAGAAGAGTACGAACAATACTTGTTGTCCCAGACTGGCCTCGAAGGGCCTGGTACTCGGATCTACAAGAGATGCTCACAGGAGATCCCTGGCCTCTTCCTCTGAGGGAAGACCTGTTGCAGCAGGGGCCCTGTGTATTTCAAGACTTACCGCGGTTACGTTTGACGGCATGGCGGTTGAACGCCGAATCCTAGCGAAAAAGGGGATTCCGGAAGAGGTCATCCCCTACGTTAATAAAGGCTAGGAAGGAAGTGACGATAAAACATTATCACCGTATCTGGCGAAAAGTATGTGTCTTGGTGTGAGACCAAGAATGCACCTACAGAAGATTTTCATCTGGGTCGTCTTCTCCACTTCCTACAGACAGGAGTGGATATGGGCCAGAAATTAGGCTCTGTTAAGGTACAGATTTCGGCCCTCTCGATTTTCTTTCAGAAGGAATTGGCTTCTCTTCCAGAAGTCCAGTCGTTTGTAAAGGGAGTGCTGCACATCCAGCCCCCTTTTGTGCCTCCAGTGGCACCATGGGACCTGAACGTGGTGTTGCAGTTCCTAAAATCACACTGGTTTGAACCGCTTAACAAGGTAGAGTTGAAATTTCTTACCTGGAAGGTGGTCATGTTGTTGGCCTTAGCATCAGCAAGGCGAGTGTCAGAATTGGAGGCTTTGTCACACAAGAGCCCCTACTTGATTTTTCATGTGGATCGAGCTGAATTGAAGACAAGTCCGCAATTTTTGCCTAAAGTGGTTTCTTCGTTCCATATGAATCAACCTATTGTGGTGCCTGTGGCTACAAGTGACCTGGAGGATTCCAGATCCCCGGACGTAGTCAGGGCATTTAAACTTTATGTAGCCAGGACGGCTAGGATTAGGAAAACAGAGGCTCTGTTTGTCCTGTATGACGCCAATAAGCTTGGTGCTCCTGCTTCGAAGCAGACTATTGCTCGCTGGATCTGTAATACGATTCAACAGGCTCACTCTACGGCTGGATTACCGGTACCAAATTCGGTTAAGGCCCATTCCACCATGAAGGTGGGCTCTTCTTGGGCGGCTGCCCGAGGCGTCTCGGCATTACAACTTTGCCGAGCGGCGACTTGGTCGGGGTCAAACACTTTTGCTAAATTCTACAAGTTTGATACCCTGGCTGATGAGGACCTAGCGTTTGCTCAGTCGGTGCTGCAGAGTCATACGCACTCTTCCGCCCGATTGGATGCTTTGGTATAAACCCCATGGTCCTTACGGAGTCCCCAGCATCCTCTAAGACGTAAGAGAAAATAAGATTTTAAACCTACCGGTAAATCTATTTCTCCTAGTCCGTAGAGGATGCTGGGCGCCCGTCCCAGTGCGGAAACTTTGCAAGACTTGTATATAGTTGTTGCTTACATAAGGGTTATGTTACAGTTGACATCGGTCTTGGACCGTTACTGTAGTTTGTTCATACTGTTAACTGGTTATGTATGTTCCAGGTTACATGGTATGATTGGTGTGGGCTGGTATGAATCTTGCCCTTGGATTGCTAAATCCTGCCTTGTATTGTCCATCTCCTCTGGGCACAGTACTCTAACTGAGGTCTAGAGGAGGGGCATAGAGGGAGGAGCCAGTGCACACCCATAGTCAAAGTTCTTTTTAGGTGCCCTATCTCCTGCGGAGCCCGTCTATACCCCCATGGTCCTTACGGAGTCCCCAGCATCCTCTACGGACTAGGAGAAATAGATTTACCGGTAGGTTTAAAATCTTATTATTTTTTTATAGATGTACCCCATACTGTATTAGATGTAGCCTATGCTGAATTCAGATGGTTACCACAAGAGAAAGAGAATAGACCAGAGATGATGCTGAATGAATGTTATATTCCTTGTGCAGTCTGATAAGTGATAAAGCACGTGTAAAATGTGCATGATCAAAGTGGGGAATTGTTAAATATCCAAGTGCATAAGGAATATAATTTATTTTATTCATACAATACACTCGCATATGTAATAGGTATACAGCTATACCCATCATATAGTAAGGCTAACCCTCCATCCATTTTGTTAGATAGATGACCTTAATACAGACATTAGTTCACTAATCAGATACATGTACCTTTAACAGATTTTAGCAGACTCATTGTGTGTAATAGAATAGGAATTAGCACCAAATAAGGCTAACCAGCTTCTAGCTGGTACCCTGTCCTAATATGAGCATAGAATGTTTGAAGAAAAAAGAGAAGGAATTCTGTATTGTCGACGCACTGGAAGAAACTAATTCTAAAATATAACCTTTATTAGATATGTATTAAAATATAATTATGATTAATTCATTTTCCCAAACTACAGTGAAACATAAAATTAAAATCACGAACAAACGAATAAGTGAATATAAACAGAAGGTTGAAAAATTGTGAATAAAGATTTTAAAAAGCGTGTCCACGTGTATTTATAAGTGTGTCCTTATACTCAGGGTTACTATATTGGTATAAATACCATCTGCATTCCTACACCCATCCAATATAATTTGACCACTATCAGTATCTCTATAGTGTCGATACATACATATAATGTCGACCATTATCAGTATCTATAGTGTCGGTATCCACTACTTTGAGTTCAGGGACTTGGGGATCATATACAGTATAATATGAAGTTTCCAAATGAAGGTTACTCTATTTTATTGACAATTATGGTGACTGTGGGTCATCTATAAGTGTATTCCCAGATCTACTTCCCCATGAAATTAAATCCCCATATGTTGAGAGCCTCTCACACTGTGGTCAAATTATATTGGATGGGTGTAGGAATGCAGATGGTATTTATACCAATATAGTAACCCTGAGTATAAGGACACACTTATAAATACACGTGGACACGCTTTTTAAAATCTTTATTCACAATTTTTCAACCTTCTGTTTATATTCACTTATTCGTTTGTTCGTGATTTTAATACTATGTTTCACTGTAGTTTGGGAAAATGAATTAATCATAATTATATTTTAATACATATCTAATAAAAGTTATATTTTAGAATTAGTTTCTTCCAGTGCGTCGACAATACAGAATTCCTTCTTTTTTCTTCAAACATTCTAGTTCTGACATACTGTAGTTGACTGCACCCCCTAATTAAATCAACATTGTGTTTAATACTAAATAGGGGTTTTTGTGAGTAAATGTATGGTGATGAATCATATACATTCACCCAGATTATTATATTTATTTCTGAGTGTGCAGATATCCAGTTATTTCTAATATGAGCATATATTGTACTCCAAGAGGCATGAAATCAGTGGGAGTGTTAAAACAATTGGGTGTAACTGAATATTATAAAACCAGTGTATCGCCATGTTTTTCTCTGTTAATGTCTTTGACCCGGGCTGACAGGATGTTGCCTCTCAGCCTGTATGTGGGCAGGGTCTTTTTAATAAATTAATTGTTTTTATAAATCTGACTTCAATTCAATCTTTTACTTAGCTGCAACAAGGGAAGCACAATGGTTATAATTAAATTTGGTATTTAATAACAGCAAAATGTGTTGCTAAGAAACCTCAGTAGAAAAGAAGAGAATGGTGAATCTGCTTTCAGTGTTAGACTCAAAGTATCCTAGATATCATAACCTACAAAACTCAGCATTCCATGGAGGTCTCCCATCCAAGTACTAACCAAGCCCATCACTGATTAGCTTCCAAGATCGGACAGTATCCTGCGTATCCAGTGTGGTATGTTAGTAGGTAAGTGCTTTTGCTTCCTCTGGATTGCTGATGAGAGTTCACCTGATAGAAGAGTTAAAGTGTCATGACAGTAAGAGGATAGATGCTGCAGGAGCAGAATAAAGTGCTTGACTCAGGTTGATATTAACAGGTGGAATATAGTATACGGTAACATAGTAACATAGTATTTGAGGTTGAATAGAGGCAAATTGCCCATCGTGTTCAACCTGCTTTAAGTTGTGATGAGTCTACATACTTGCTAAATAATGTTTTATGACTAGTTAGCTACTATGACTCATGTTACCCCCGGATTAACCACGTTGATATTTTAAGTATTATAACCTTGGATAGCTTTTTTATTAAGAAATTTATGCATTCCTTTTTTAAATCCAATTACAGAGTCCGCCATTACCATCTTCCCTGGCAGGGAATTCCACATCCTGATTGCCCTAACAGTAAAGAACCCTTTCCTCCGTTGCGTTCGGAACTTTCTCTCCTCCAATCGCAGCGAGTGCCCACGTGTCCTAAACTGTGTTCTTTTAATAAATAATTCCCCTGATAACTCTTTGTGATGTCCCTTTACATATTTGAAGATATTAATAATATCTCCTCTAAGGCACCTCTTTTCTAGTGTATACATATTCAGCCTAGTAAGTCTTTCCTTATAGTCCAGTCCTTCTAGGCCTTTAATCAATTTTGTAGCTTGCCTTTGAACACTTTCGAGTTCACTGATGTCTTTTTTATACAATGGTGCCCAAAACTGAACACAATATTCCAGGTGTGGACGTACCAATGCCTTATACAGCGGCATGATTACATCCGAGTCTCTTGTCTCAATTCCCCTTTTTATGCACGCTAGCACCTTACTTGCCTTCTTTACTACGTTTTGACATTGTGTACGGTTATTAAGCCTATTATCAATGAATACCCCCAAATCTTTTTCCAACTCTGTTTCCCCTAGGCGTTCCCCATTTAATATGTAGAATGCAAGTTTGTTTTTAGTCCCAAAATGCATAACCTTGCATTTGTCTGTATTGAACCTCATTTTCCATTTAGACGCCCAGAGTTCAAGTTTAGATAGATCATTCTGCAAGGACTCCACATCCAATTCTGAATTAATTACCTTACACAGTTTAGTATCATCTGCAAAGATTGACACTGTGCTTTCCAGGCCTATTTCTAGGTCATTGATGAATATGTTGAACAGTAGTGGTCCGAGTACGGACCCTTGTGGTATTCTGCTGACTAATGGGGACCAGGTTGAGGACTTCCTGTTGACCACTACTCGCTGTACCCTGCTGCTTATCCATGTGCAAATAGTTTTTCCTAGGCCAATCTCCTTCAATTTGATCATCAGTCTCCTGTGAGGAACTGTATCGAAGGCTTTTGCAAAATCTAGGAAGACCACATCCACTGCTTTTCCTTGATCAAGATTATTGCTCACTTCCTCGTAGAAGCTAATTAAGTAAGTCTGACATGACCTGTCCCTCACAAACCCATTCTGGTTCTTGCTAATAATCTTAGTGGACTTTAGATACTCCTGTATGACGTCCCTTAGAATTCCTTCCAATATTTTCCCCGCTATAGATGTTAAACTAACTGGTCTGTAGTTTCCCGGAAGATATTTGGATCCCTTTTTAAATAATGGCACTACCTCAGCTATACGCCAATCCTTCGGTACCATGCCTGATCTAATTGAACTATTGAAAATCAAGTATAGGGCTCGTGCTAGTTGTGAACTAAGCTCCATAAAAACCCTCGGGTGAAGTCCATCAGGACCAGGTGATTTATTCATCTTAATTTTGCCTAGTCTCTCCCGGAATACTTCTTCACTTAAACAAGTATCTAACCATGAATCATTACTGTCACAATTGTTATGCTCTACTCCCACCATCAGTTCTTCACTGGTGAATACTGATGAAAAGAATTTGTACAGTATTTCCGCTTTTATTTCGTCACCATATATCAATTCTCCTAATTCATCTTTTAATGGACCTATATTCTCCTTTTTTAACCTTTTACCGTTTATATATTTAAAAAACGTTTTAGGATTGGTTTTACTCTCTATAACGATTTGCTTTTCATTTTCCATTTTAGCTGCTCTTATTGCTTTTTTGCAATTCTTATTACACTCCTTGTAATACTTGAAAGACTCCTCCTTTTCATTAGATTTAAATGCTTTGAAAGCCCGCTTTTTTTTTATCCATTTCTGCCTTAACCTTCTTGTTAAGCCACATCGGTTTGAGTTTAATACTCTTGTGTTTACTGCCCATGGGAATAAAGTTATGAATATTGCTATCCAGCAACCCTTTTAAAACATACCACATTTCCGAAGTGTTCTTGTTATTAAACAGAACCTCCCACACTATGTCGTTAAGTGCACATCTAAGCATACTGAAATTAGCCTTCCTAAAGTTAAAAGTTTTGGTGGAACCCCTGTAGCTATGTTTCCTGAAACTGATGTCGAATGTGATCATATAGTGATCACTGTTACCCAAAGTCTCCCCAACTTTAGTGTTTGATATAATGTCCACATTATTAGTAATTACTAGATCCAGGGGGATCTTCTATTGTTGTTAGACCAGGAATAGAGGTTTGTAATGGCCGCAATGCGACATATAAACCCTGGAATCAGCGATGAGAATTCACATTGAAAATAAAAGTTTTAAGATGCATGTGACACAATTGCATATATGTGGGACATCTAAAAGTCTAAGCTAATAGGAGTCTTATGTACAAAAGGAAATAATGTGTAGTCAGCACTGTTGAAACTACAAGCACAGAACCTAGGTCAGAATATGGATAATATCAAACGGGCACTTAGTTGAGCCAAAAAAATAAAACAGTCAATTTGATCACAGTTTGCATCTAACAATTGTTCCAATGCACCAATAAGTGGCACAATGAAAATTTGATCTGTTGTACATGTGAGCAAACTGATTTACAAAAATGATCATTCTGACTAAATAGATGTACCCCACATAACATATTCAATGCATATAGGTTTTTGAAAGGCTGTTAGCAAGCTCTATTGTTTCATGTTCTGGTGTAATACACCAGGCATACTTGCCTAGAAATGTTTCCTAGACAGCAGATTGGATAGTATACAGCCTGCACGTATATTGTTTCAGAGTGTCAGTGAGAATCTCACTGTAACAAACTAGTTTCAATGTATCAATGATTACATCACTGAGAATTCCACATGCTGTACATTGTAACATGTAGTCAGGGTCGGACATGCCAACAGGGGAAACCCCCGAGGGGCCCCACTGCATGTGGGCCCTCCTCCTCCTTTAGGGATCAGGTTCCAGACATTTTTTGCATCCCTGCGATCAGGTAGTCGCCGCCTACAGGGGGAGGGGATATTCTCTGTGCAGGTTATGTACAGAAGTTTGTGCAGTCTCTGCACAGCACAGGACTTACTCAGCCGCTGCGATGATCGGGGCTGGAGCTGACGTCAGGAATCCTCCCTCCAAACGCCTGATCCCTACTGCGTTTCTCCGGACACTCCTCAAAAATGATCAGTTGCCACCCACAAACACCCTCTTCCTGTCAGTCTCCTTGTGTTCGCTGGTGCAATGGGATTTTTTGCATCATCTCATCGCTGCCCGGCGCTCCCCGTTGATGCGGACCATCGCGCCTGCGCATTGCGGTGCATACGCATGCGCAGTTCAGACCTGATCGGCTGCTGACAGCAGCGATCAAGTATGAATTGGCCCCTCTATCTTAGTGCACTTGAATTATGCATTATACATAAGTTACATTATACTTCACAAGAATATGTTTTATTATATATTTACCAAGGGGCACAGAACATGTACTCTGTAATGGTTAGCAAAACCTCTGTGGTGGCTGGCCATGCCCCCACTGGAGCCTGGCCACACCCTTAAGCATGGACCCCTACAACAGCACTCCCCCGGTGGGCCCTTCATGCCCCAGTCCGACACTGCATGTAGCCCAAATGAAACACCGTTGCATAAGTGTAATGTACTGAGGTCAGGGCATATATAAATCTCAATGCAATGCAAGGATATAAATAGACAAATATATAAGAAGGTAAAAGAGAAGTTTACATGGCACCATGAGAGCTGGTATCATTCCGGATATTACGGGGTAAATTTACTAAGATAGGAGTTCTACTTAAGATGGGATGTTACTCCTAGCAACCAATCAGATTCCAGGTACTGTCTTCTAGAAGGTGCTACATAAATGAGAACCATTCTCTTCTTTCCTACTGAGACTTCTTAGCGACACATTTTGCTGTAATCACAGATAAGGTTTCAGCACAAACCTACTCTCAAGAACTTGGAGCTGCACATTGAGGTATATCATGTTATATAAATGCATCCAATGGAGTATGTATAAGCAGATGTCTTAGCAGTATACGTGGTCCCCTGCAGAACTACTGATAGAATGTGGATAGAAATATTGTACAATTTACGCTGATTGTCTGCCAATCAATAAGGTGCTTTTACCTTCTAATATGATTCTTTATAGGAACAAACAGAGCATCTTTCATTTTTTGAATATTTTCCTTTTTTAATAATTTATTTTGTTTATTCTTTTGGGTCTTTTACACACAGACACACAAACTTATTTTATGATACACATATTAAAAGGTATATTTTAAAATTATCAGATCGAACTGAATCTCTTCTAAAGAGTGCCCCCACACAAGAGTCTACTTTTTTCTTCTTATGTTTACAACTAAATCTTCTGTGATCCCAGGCATTCAGGAGTAACCGGCAGCATACCATCACTAGTCCATTTACAGCACTCAGCAGCTTCTATTTTATCTACAATTAGTGGGCTTTTGGTATGTTTTTTTAATCCGCCCCCTTTTATCGGCTGGAATCTTCTGCAAATGTTTAGAAACCTTTAGTACAGAAGTGTCAAGCATCCCAGGTATTCTGCATTTTGTTGTCTCTTTTGCACCCTCTAAAAGATATGGATCTGACTGGAATATTTTAGAGTTTCCTAAAAACTTCTTATGTATTCTAGGAGGCGAAGTGTTGTTTTTACAGGCTGCAGGCAAAATTCAACACAGTAATAGATCTGCAATTTCAGTGTATTACAGGACCCTTCCTCTCAGTTGCGTTTTAAAGGAGGAGGGGTCCCGTGTGCAGACTACAGGTACTTCCCCTCCGCTCCCTGGTTGCAGTTGGCGCCGGCATCATGCCGGAGTGTACTTCACATGTGCAATTCTCTGGAAACATGGCATGCGCCATGTACCAGAGCCTAATTTCACTACTGCGCATGCATAGTGGCCATTTTGAGTGCAATTTTGGCCACTGCTGCAGCGCCAAACGCTAGACTCTGGAAATGTAAGTACCGTATATACTCGAGTATAAGCCGACTTTTTCAGCACATTTTTCTATGCTGAAAAAGCCCCCCTCGGCTTATACTCGAGTCAACGGCTGCAGCAGACGCCGTGGGCTGTGTGGGCGTCCGCTGCAGCCGGCTCCAGGGACAGACACTAGAAGTCATTATTGACCTCTAGTGTCTGTGCGGCGTTGCTATGGGAGAGACGTCATGACGTCTCCCCCATAGAGATGATCGGGTGCCGGGAAGCGGGCGCCGGAGCGGGCGGCCAGACGGAGTGGGCGGACAGACGGAGCGGCAGAAGAAGAGGTCGGGAAGCAGGAGTGGGGCAGTGGTAAGTATTATTTTTGTGTGTGTTTGTAAGCGGCGACGGGGGCACAGCAACAGGAAGCAAAGAAAGAGGTGGCACAACTACTGGGGGCTAAGAAAGAGGGGTCATAACTACTGGGGGCAATGAAAGAGGGGGCACAACTACTGGGGGCAAAGAAAGAGAGGGCATAACTACTGGGGGCAATGAAAGAGGGGGCACAACTACTGGGGGCAAAGAAAGAGAGGGCATAACTACTGGAGGCAATAAAAGAGGGGGCACAACTACTGGGGGCAAAGAAGGGGCATAACTACTGGGGGCAAAGCAATGGGGGCATGTTTTTATCTGGCACTGTGGGGGGATATCTGTCACTGGGGGTATATGTGGCACTGGGGGCACAACCCTAGCAACAAGCATTACCCCCTGGCAACAAGCATAACACCTACCGCATGAAACCCCTGGCAACGAGCATGACACCCTGAGCATGAAAACCCCTGGCACCGTGCATTTCCCACCCTAGGCTTATACTCGAGTCAGTAATTTTTCCCAGTTTTTTGTGGTAAAATTAGGTGCCTCGGCTTATATTCGGGTCGACTTATACTCGAGTATATACGGTATTCAAAAAATGGGTGCAGTGTGTGCCCCTCCTGAACCCAGGGGCCTGTGTATACCGCACACTTTGCACCCATTATAGAAACAGCAATGCTTCTTTTCACTATGCCACTTTGGTGGAAATGCGGCCCTTTCACATTACGCACCCTCTGGATCTTGTACCCAATTGCTGATCTACAGTATGTGCTTTCCCAGTGCATAGTTGCCCTCCTGTGAGCGCCAATGACCTTGGCATTCTCTGCCAATTGGGTGAGACTACCCTCCTTTCCTGTCTTGGTTGTCCTCCCTACTCAGGACATTCTTTCTCTTTTTCTACCTCTTTTGTCATGCCATCATTGCTAAATTTCTCAACTTTGCCTGATTTCTTCTATAGCTTTGCTATCACCATTGTGCACTATTGTCTTAAAGTGCTTTCCTTCAATGTGAAGAGCATTAATAGTCCCCAGAAATGCAGTAAGCTTTTTACCACCCTTAATACTGTATGTATAGAAGAGACTTGGTTTTTCTCCAAGAGACCCACTTTCTGTAGGTTCTCCACCCAGAGCTGCATTTTGAGGCTTGCCTGTGAACCTAAACAAAAACAGCAAGGTGTGGCTATTCTTTTCACCTGGCATCTTATTTTTTACCTAATTTATTGCCACTAAAACAAGGATGGGCCGTTTCCTCATTCTTGTGGGCACTCTCAACAGCAAGTCATGTACTGTTGTTAATGTCTACACTCCCAATCAAGGTCAATCTAACTTGTATTACTAGACTTATAGCTTTCCTTTTTTATGTGGATTTGAATCTCACATTGGATGGGTCTAGCTGTGGGGCTACTGGTTCTGGCAGAGCAAACCTCTATAACGCTGAAACCTTGGTCTCATGTAGTCCTAGCTTCTTTATGACTCCTGGTGTGTTTGGGAACCTCTCACTAGGGAAAACACATTATTTTCCCCAGTACACAATTCCTAGCCCTGGATAGACATGATCCTGTTTAGCCACAACCTGACTTATGAATGTTCAGGTCCACCCCCTGATTTGGTCCAACCATGCTCCTATCAAATCTAATGTCTTGGGCATTACTGACCACCCCCTTCCAATGACATGGTGATCGTTATTAAAACTGTTATATGTTAACCCATTTTACTACTCTTCTTACTGATTTTGTCATGCTGAATGCTCTTCCAGACACTTCTCCCTTGAGGCTCATAAGGCGGGGTCACTTGATTAGCGTGCCCTCTAAAATTTCCTGACCTGTTCTAATACCTCACTATCAGACACAAAGATCTTGAATCCCCACATCTGCTGTCAGCTGATTTCTGTCTCTTCACATAACTTACAACTGTCTATCACTCTCCTGCTCTACTCTCCCAGCATACAGAAATGGTTACAACAAACCTTCTATGAGAAAGAGGACAGGGCTGACAGGATCCTGGCTGCTTAGGTTAGCATGTACCCATAAAAATATTCTTATGACTACAGGTTCTAAGATCAACAATCCTGCTGCGATTTATACTGAATTTAAAACATTCTATAGCAACCTTTACAACCTGCAGACTTACTCCTCCCCTACTCTTACCCTACCTACAGGCTTTCTCTCTTCTGCTCGACTCCCTCAATTGTCTCATGAGGCCATACTTTCTGTGAAGAGATCTCAGTTGAGGAAATTTAATCTTCCATTAAGCTGCAAAAGTCTGGCAAATCCCCCAGGCATGATGGCTATAGTTCTACATATAATTCGACCTATAAGCAAACTGGTAAGAATCAAAACCCATTGTCACATCACCTAAAAAGTGGCAATGGATTTCATGCTCACCAGTTTGCTTATAGGTCAAATAGATCTACTGGGGATGCTGCACTTATAGTTCTCCTTAAGTCTATTTGTCATCTAGAGAACAAATATTAATGTGCTAGATTGTTGTTGTGGATTACAGCACTGCTTCTAACACCACTGTGACAGCAGTGCTAATTGCCAACCTCTTAAAGATCGGTTATGACGTACCTGCATGTGATTGGCTGTTGGATTTTTTAATCAACCATCCCTGTCAGTTAAAATGGGCACTGCCTTTCATCTGAATTGGTATTAAATATAGGTGTCCCCCAAGGATGCGTATTAAATCCCTTTTTATATTCATTATATACATTCGATTGCACGTCACACACGGAATCTAATTTAATAGTAAAATTTGTGGATGACACCACTCTTGCGGGCTTGATTACTAAGGGAGAGGAGGACAGTTACAGGAAGGAGGTGAAGAGACTTGTTAAGTGGGGAGAGAATAACAATCTTTTGTTGAATGGGAAGAAAATGAAGGAGGTGGTGATAGACTTTAGGAAGTGAAGAAGTAGCATATAACCATTGTTTTTAAATGGGAGGAGGTGGAAAGAATCAGTGGGATTAAGTTTTTAGGAATTACTTTACAGAGAACTTGTCGTGGTCTTCGCATATCACGGCTGTGGTTTGAAAGCCTCAGTAATGCCTTTTCTTTCTGCGAAAACTTCAAGCAGCAGGTTTGCTGAAACCGATGCTTGTGAATTTCTATTGCTGCATAATTGAGAGTTTGTTGACAGATGCAGTCACAGTGTGGTATGACAACTCCAAACATGTAGATCATGGCTCTCTGAATAGAGTAATTAAAGCTGCCAAGAGAGTCACTGGCCAACCCTTGCCAAGGATGACTGATATATTTCTTAAGAGGAATTTGGCTAAGGCAAATAGGATTATCTCTGCTTTCTGAATAGAGTAATTAAAGCTGCCGAGGGAGTCACTGGACAACCATTGCCAAAGATGGCTGATATATTTCTTAAGAGGAGTTTAGCTAAGGCAAATAGGATCATGTCATTCATTTTTTTTTTTTTAAGTTTATTTAATTTTTCAGGTTATAAAAGACAACAACGTCCCCCCACAAATTTGGAGAGAACATATTCATAAAACTACAATATGTATAGAACTGAGCTATAACCTTAGTAAAGAAATCGCAGGGTTCCCAGAGTGAAAGACAATACACTGATAATAAGAGAAATAAAGAAATTGACATTGTGAGTAACATAAGCAAGACATTCTTAGAGGAACCAAATAAAAGTCTCAAATTTTCTATTGCATTGGTGGAAAACGTAAGGATGATGAAGAGGTAAGAGGAGAAGAGAGGAGGGAAAGAAGGGGAAGGTACAGCATAGAGGGGAAAGAGACAGATGTGGAGGGTCCGCCAGTACGTCTCCATACTAAACGAATTCAACTCGTGAAGTTTATGCTAGGTGAAAATAATAGCCGAGATACACGATAAGGTACTATAAAGAACAACCTCAGGTCTGTACGAAAGGTCGGGAGTTTATGAAGGTCACAGGAGGAGTGTCAAAGAGCTGCTAGAGGAGCGTGAACTACATGCGGGGGCTTGAGATTTGAACCACAGGTCCCATATCAGTAGAAACTGGAATGATATATTATGGAAATATGCAGTAATCTTTTCCATGCTTGCTAAGTACCATACTTTATCAATGACTCGACTAATAGGGGGGGCCTCTTTCTGTTTCCAGTGGAGGGCAATTGAGCATCTAGAAGCGTTTAAGATCTGCGTTGTCACTTTACCAGAATAAGGAGGGGAATTTTCAATAAGGAGTCCCAGGAGAAAAGACCAACAATCCTTAGACACCAGGGCATTGAGCACTGTACTTAACAGGTGTGCGACCTTATCCCAAAATAACCCAATCTTAGGACATGTCCACCAGATATGGAGGTAGGAGCCTTGACCGCAGCAACCTCTCCAGCACATGGGGGAAGAGGAAGGAAACATTTTATGAAGCCTAGAGGGGACAAAATACCATCTATATAGCACTTTATATGCATTTTCTTTTACCAGGGTCGAAATGGAAGATTTCGCAACAGCAGTAAAAATATCCGACCAATCATGATCAGCAGGCGGTGGGCCCAGGTCCCGTTCCCACTGAACTACAAATGATGGGGTTGACAACTGACCCTGGCCCATAAGGAGGGGGTATAGTAAAGAAATGATTCCACGAGCAAGCGGTTTGTGGTAGCAATAAGATTCCAGAGTGGATAAGGGTTGGAACGGGGAAGAGGTCGATAGAGAGGAGACAAAATGTATTATCTGGAAATAGGTGAAGGGATCAGCCTCTGGGAAATTATATTTTGACATGAGATCCGATAAAGGCATGCAGGAGCCCTTGGACAGTACATCCAGAACAAAGTGGATATTCTTACCCGACCAAAGACGAGAGCGAGATAAAGACTGACCCGGGGTAAAGGAAGGATTGTCCCATAGGGGGGTAAGCGAAGAGGGGGATGACAGCAAATTGAAGCGACGTGTGCAATGCAGGGACGTGCAGTCAGGGGAGGCAGTGCCTTCCCTGTCATATTCTGTTCTGATGATTAGAATAATACAAAGATCATATTTATAACACAGATTCTGTGTTATATATACTTTTTTTTTGCATTAGTCTCAGTTTTGCACTGAAACCCTAGCTAAATCTGTACGGGAGGCAGCGCCTCCAACTGACAATTATAAACTGAGGCGGGGGGCGGGGCCACGGACGCGGGCAGGAAAAGCCCATTGAAAAACATAGGAGTTGAGGCAGCAGTGCTTGTGCCGCCATGGCAGGGCCGGGGATGGGGGGGGGGGGGAATTGGCCTAAGGCTGGCTCCACGTTTGAAACGCCGCTGGCCGCTGTCTCTCTCACCTTGGCTGTGAGAGCGGTGCCGGGTGAGACATCAAGGAAGGCACAACGTCCACCTGCCCCAACCGCCGCATCAGCAAACATCTCCGCCGGCGGCTTTGATGTGAAGGCTCACGCTGCAGTAGCACACAGGCTCCCGGGATACACAGACAGGGACCATACCAGAGCCGAAGCTGCTGTTACTGCCATCCTGGAGGTGAGCTGACAATTTGTATTGGTGCTCTATACCATATGTTCCCTCAGCCCTGCCCCACCTCACCCTGTACTCTCATACTACTGTAATTCCAATACAGACTGCTGACCTCATTATACCCTACTCACCCATCTTCTCTTACCTGCTCCCTAATTCTTACCTCTATCTGACCCTATTTCTCCCTTGTCTCCCCTTATACCTTATTCCTGCCACTATGTCTATGAGAACCCTCTGACCCCCACCAATGTGTTCTGCCACTTATCCCTGGGTTGTCCACCTTTCCCCCCATTATATATGCCCCCACTTATCCCTGGATGTTCCCCCTTCCCCCCCAGTATATATGCCCCCACTTGTCTCTGGGGTGTTCCCCCTTCCCCTCGTTATATATGCCCCCACTTATCCCTGGTTGATCCCCCTTCCCCCCATCCATTATATATGACCCCACTTATCTCTGGGATGTCCCCCCTCCCCCCCATTATATATGCCCCCACTTATCCCTGGGATTTTCCCCCTTCCCCCCATTATATATGCCCCCACTTATCCCTGGGATGTTCCCCCTTCCCCATTATATATGCCCCCACTTATCCTTGAGAGGTCCTTCTGACCCCCATTTATCTCAGGGATGTTGTCCTGACCCCTGCTCCATTGCCTGACCCGACTCACAATGTCACCAGAGCGACAGGATCGGCAGTTCTTTGGTATGGAAAGCAATAGTGCCTTTCCTCTAAGCCTAAGGGTATATAGAACCACATTTTCTTGGTGTGATCTGTTTGACTGTAGCTGATAAAACAGGAACACTCTAGCTGAATTATAATGGCTTATTTTTAGTAACACAGGATCTATTTTTATATCCTCATATATTCATATTTTTATGCACCAATTGATACTCACCCCCATTGTAGCTCCACCCATAATATCAACAGCACTCTCCCCCCTCCCCAGGAGGGGGGCCCATGTCTATTTTGTCAATCCCGGGCCCCACAATTTCTGATGGCAGCCCTACGCGCCATTGGTAGAGTTTAGCTAATGGTGGCTCCCCCTGGCACAGCTCCAGGTCTTACCCGCACCCCTGTAGATTTCTCGGACCATAACGCTGCCTGTCCGATAGTCGCATGATCCTGGTGGCCTTCTGCAGGGGGCTCTGGTGACTCAGCGTCGGCGGTGATCTTCAGTGGTCTGTGTAAGTATCTGAGCCCCCTCCACCTGCTGCTCTGTGGCTTTGTGTTGACAAGCGGCTCTATCGGCTCTATGCCTGCCGTCATTCACCCTGACTTTTCCTAACATGCAATACCGGTGTCCAAACTGGGCCCTCCCACACATCTTCTATGATGTGCCAACAGTGTTTCAAAGCTGTGCAGAAAAGTTACAAAGTGACAGAGTTAAAGCTCTCTATTCCTTATCTTCCATCAGTGACTGTGATGCTCATGCACGCCATCTAAAGTGAGTTACTGTATAGACATTATATATTCAGTATGCCTGTGTGTGCATGTACATGTTATTTGGTTTTATTCTGTTTTATTACCGTATGAAGGTCTGGCAATTTCCACTATTGCTGCATTTAACACAATGGGGGAATTCAATTGTGTTGCATGCTTGATCTCCCATCTAAAGTGACAGGAGATCGCAGGGCACAAATCAAGAAACCCGTTTGAGCGCTCAAATAGGTCACTTTTTGCACATTTTAGCTCACCACACCCCACCGGAGAGTATGAGCTAAAATTAATGCGCCAGCAAACGATTGCGCCTGAACGAGCTGCAATTGAATAGCTCTGCTGTGCGCCATCGGCTGGCTGCCTGAATGCAGGGCGGACTAGCCCTGTGCTGGGTGTCCTCCCACATGCCAAAGAATTTGATCGTACATGTGCATTTTTTCGCACATCTACAATCAGGTCTGAATTAGGCCCTATATTGGAAGTTGCTTGTTTACCCTAAGGAAGCGCTGTATGATCATGTACAGTATTACCCAGAGCCCAGTGTGCCACCTCTTACACTACAAAATTACTAAATTTGCTTAATACATACATAAATGTATTAATTTCTCCCAATCGCGGATCACCACATTATTTCCCCACCTCCTTGAGTGGGGTGGTACTGGCCAGTGCCTCCCCAGCCATTGATATCACCGCACGTCACTGGTGCAATGGTCCCAAATCTGGCAGGAAAATTCCAGCACAGGGTGTAATTGTAAGTGAGGGTGTCTAGATTTTGAAGGGGATAAGAGCAAGGACGGCAAAGAAATAGTGTGACATAGCGCAGATTCCAGTCAGAGCCACCGAAGACCCTGATTCGGGTCAAACTAGGCTATAGCTTGACTGAGATGAGTGGCCAAATAGTAAAGGCGAATATCTGGAAAGCCTCTGCCACCGCCCTGTACCGGTTTACGGAGAGCGGAGAAACCTATCCTAGGGACCTTGTTTCTCCATACAAAGCGAAGAAACCAGGAGTGTACTTGTGCCAAGACAGAGTCCGGGACTTTCACCGGCAATGTTTGAAACAAATAGAGCAGACGGGGGATAATATTCATTTTTAGGGCAACAGTATGACCTAGCCAAGAGATAGTCAGAGACTGCCACTTATGGAGATCAGCCTTAATATTTATAAGTAGAGGGGAGAAGTTCTCCTTATATAGATCTCTGTAACAGCGTGTAATAGAAATTCCCAGGTAACTGATTTTAGAAGAACATCAGGAAAATGTATAATTGGTTTGCATGTATAATTGGTTTGGTTGGCCAGGTGGGTTGGAGGAATGTGGAAGGGAAGAGCTTCAGTTTTAGACCAATTAACTTTGTAGCCAGACACGACCATAATCAGACAGGAGGTTGAAAAGGCTCGGCAAGGAAATGTGAGGTGAGGAAAGTGAAAGGATTCCATCATCTGCAAACAGGGAGATCTTGTAAGCAGATCCCCCCAAGTCAATCCCTGCAATATCGTTCGAAGACTGGATACGGGCTGCCAACGGTTCTATCACTAAAGCGAAGATCAGGGGAGAGAGCGGGCAGCCCTATCTAGTACCGTTAGAGATCCGTAGAGGGTCTGATAACACTCCGTTTATGGAGACTTTTGCAGAGGGACATGAGTACAAGGCCCGAATCCCTGTGAGGAATTCACCCCCAAAACCAAAACTTGCGAGAGTTTCGAACATGAAGGGCCAGCTGATCCGGTCAAATGCTTTCTCCGCGTCCAGAGAAAGCAGAAGAGCGGGGGTATGCATGAGGTTGATATTGTGGGTAAGGCTAATAACACGCCTCGTATTATCGCGGGCCTGTCTACCAGGAATAAATCCCACCTGGTCATTATGGATAAGTTGGGGCAATACACTATTCAATCGGAGGGCCAGGATTTTCGCGTATATCTTAATGTCAGAATTAAGTAACGAAATAGGTCTATAGTTACTGCAGTTGGAAGCATCTTTGCCCTCTTTGGGGATAACTATAATCCTAGCCTCCAGAGCTGACGTGGAAAAAGATGCTCCCTGTAAAACAGCATTAAAGAGAATGGAAAGGTGGGGCAGAAGCTGGAGAAGAAAGGTCTTGTAGTAGGCAGCTGAAAAGCCATCAGGGCCAGGAGCCTTGTTAAGTTTTAGATTTTTAATAACGGTGGCAATTTCATCTTCAGTGATTCTAGAGCTGAGCCCTGCGGCAGCCGTTTGGGAGTCATTCATTTTTTTGTCTTTTGCGTTATAGGTGTCTAGGATGCCGAACAGGCAGGTTGCGAAATAGCTTTTTCCCTTTTGTAATTGTTAGTTAGTGACAATAAATCTTTGAATCTTGAAGAAATTCATGGGTCTCTTGGTAACCCACCTGCACTCCCACTTTAATGAAGTTTTCTAAGGTGGCTCCATTGAAATGCTTGAGGCCAGGATTGTGGTGATATTAAAGGACTCACACAATTGACTCACACAATTGTGTTTGATACAGGCCCAGTTCTCTACTAAACCTTTATGTTAAAATGCATGCTAAGATTCTAGCCAATAGGCTCAACCAGGTTCTTCCCTCCTTGATTCACTACGATCAAGTCAGTTTCATACCATGAGGGCAAGCACGGGACTTAATCCATATTATAAACTCCAGGAGATCTCCAGCTATAATCCTCTCCCTCATTGCAAAAAAGACATTTGACTGAATCTTGTGAAACTTTTTGTCACACACTTTATGGTCGTTCGTAATATCAGGGGACTTCCTGACTGGTGTCATGGCCCTTTAGTCTAGTCCCTCAGCTAGGGTCTCCCCTCTGACTGTATTTCTATCTGTAATGACACCAGGCAGGGTTGTACCCTGTCCCCTTTGATGTTCGCTTTGTTGATAGTGCCTTTGGCCTCCCTGATACGACTGGACCCTAATATTCAAGCAGTGCAGGTCAGGAACACCCTCTAAATCTCTTTCTTTGCCAGTGATATTTTGATTACACTCTCTTAGCCCAGGATCTATCTTCCCAACCTTTATTCTCTTTTGGATCTCTATAGCGCTCTGTCTGGATACAAATATAACATCTATAAGTCAGATGTCATGTTGCTCCACACCTCCCACCAGAATGCTGAATCCCTTAAATCCTTTAATAACTTCAAATGGCAGCACACACAAAAAATTAAGTGTGTTGGGATTTTTCCATTATACCAAGAAAACTTTCCAAAGCTATTTACTATGTTCCAAGCGGACCTGATCTCTTGGAAGTAGCTCATAATCTCGTGACTAGGCAGGATCATAGCTGTCAAAACGAATATTCTCCCAAATGGCTTTATCTCTTCCAAACCCTTCCTATATCAGTTCCAATTTCCCTTTTCCATAAACTTCAGAAATCTATCAACCACTTTATTTGGTAAGGCAAACCCCCCACACTGTCCTCTACCATTCTTAAAAAGCCAATTTCCAGGGGCTGGCAGGGGTCTCCCTTGTATCAAGATCTACTGCCTGGCTTTGCATTTTTCTCAAATTGTCTCCTCTGACTTCCCCTCCCCCTACCCTCCATCTCGGGTCAGCCTCCTGGTGTGATATAAACTCTCAGAGTTTGTCTTGTGGGGCCTCCAAAAGCAGCACTATCCTCTCTCTTCTAGCCTCCTTCCTACCTTTACATTTTTTATAGACATACAGTATGGACCCTATGTTATTCTGTAACCTCACCTGTTTCCTCCCTTAATCCCATATTGAATTAATCTGATTTTCTGCCAGGATTACATACCATACGCATGAAACCGTTGACAACAGTGTCCCTTAAATTCCTTTATGACTTAATTTTTTATTAGTTTAGGCTTCCCCTCTAAGTTTACAATTGAAACCACCTACCCAATCACTCAATTCCTTTGAATAACTTCAAATACAGTACTTCCTAAACTCCTTGCCACATGCTCCCCTTTTCAGTACACTCACCCCTTTCAAATGTCTTTGTAAGTATGTCCCACGTCCAAAGCGATAATTTCCCAGGTTTATGTCATCCTCTTTGATGCTGCTCTCCCTGATCACAACCCCTAGGAATCCTTCTGGGAGGAGGACCTTTGGCTCCCCATGTCATAAGGAGGCCTGGGACAACATGAGATAGATGATTTCTACATCCTCCATTTTACTCACCTTAAAGTAGCCTCTTATAAACTATATTACTTCTCCCAAATTTTCCCTCTGCATCACCCATCTGCTAGAGAAACTGTGGCCTCTGGGGTACTCTTGCTTATGACTGGTGAACTTGCTCTGTGCTTTAATCTTTTTGGACTTCAGTTCATACCCTTCTGACTCACCTGTTAGACTCTTCTATACCAATAGATCTATGGATCTTTCTCATCTGTTACACACTTCCTGATCTTCGCAAAGCTGCCATCAAATTGCTGTCCCACATCCTTGTCATTGCTAAAAGCATTTAAGTCTGTGAGTGGAAGAGTCCCTACCCACCATCTCTCTGTGCCTTGAAACCACAAATATGGCACATAGAGTCAATGGAAAGAATGATCTATTATCTCTATGACAGGGGTCACATGTTTACTCAGGTATGGGCCCCGTGGCTTTACAACAAAGGTACCCATCCACCCCTGTCTCCTGCAACCACCATCCATGTCTGACCCATGTACAATTCCATATAACAATGTAAGAGGAAATTCATATAGGCAATCCAAAATTTCAATAACAACCTAAATTCAAGCTCCCAAAGAAAACGTCAAATATAAAATGAATGCAGTTTTTTTTACTGCACAGTCTTAAAAAAAAAAGGAAATCTTCAAATAAAGTCCTTTTACCAATTATTCAGCATATGTATTTCACCTTGGGTATATTCATTCTATTTTTATTTTATTAACAAAGTAAAGCTTTACCGTAAGTAACTGACCCACTTGTCAGGACTTGCTATTGTATAGTATTCTGTAGTGCCATATTCATCTGCTGCAATTGCCACCCAGTGGTGGTGAAGCTAAGTATTGCATGCTACGGGTCATCTTGTGCCTTTGTAATAATTGCATAGTGCATCTGCACCCATTCCTTCTCCTTAGGGGTTCATTCAGATCTGATCCCTGCTTTGCATTTTTTCGAACAGCAGGCGATTAGGTCCTAACTGCGCATGCATATGCACCGCAATGTGCGTAAACATGGGACAACAACAATGGGCATCGCAGGTCAGCAACGGGATGGTGTGAAAAATCCGATTGCACGGGCATTTGCAAGGTGATTGACTGGAGGAAGCCATTTGTGGGTGGCAACTGAGCATTTACAGGGAGTTTCCAGAAAAACGCAGGCGTGTCCAAGCGCTTTCAAGGAGGGTGTCTGACGTCAGCTCAGCGTACACATGCGATCGAACACTTGCACGGCAAATTTGCACTCCCCCTGGAGGCGTCGACTATCTGATCGCAGGACAGCAAAATTAGCAGCCCAGTGATCAGATCTGAATTACCCCCTTAGTACGCCTTAACACTCCTTACCATGCTAACCTGCACTATATTTATGCCGCAACTAACACACATTTATGGCAAAACTACAGCAAGGATGAGCAAGACTACATCTGCAGATGGTGCTTAAACTGCAAATGAAAAAGGGCAAGTACTGCATTTATTACTGTGTTTGCTGAATCTACCTACAAAAAATGGCTCACCTCTTTTGCTCCCTTCCTGTACTTGTTCTTTTTTGTTTTGTATACTTCTATGAGCTCACTAAATAAAGAATTAAAACAAAACTCAGTAACTCTACAGGAGGAAATCCTAAAAAAAAAAATTACAAAAGTTTCTATTATATTAGATTATCTAATGCTGTCTACAAATAGGGTACAGTACTTCTAGTTTTCTTTACTGAAGCAAAGCAATAAACATAAGAATCACACAATGAAGGCAGGCAAGAGTAATGCAGTGAACAAACAATAAATATAGCAATAATAGAAATAAAAATACAAATATGAAACAAGATGGAGTAGAAATATGAAATAATATGGGGTTTATATGACAGTGAATAGAGTATTACAGAAAAATATAGTAACTTGTAAAATACAAATGTAAAATGTTGCAAACCTCTATGATGATGAGAATCATAGCAGAATAAAGATAACAGAAAACATATCAAGAAATACAGAGGCCACTGGGGGTCATTCTGACCCATTCGCACGCAGCGGTTCATCGCTGTGGTACGAACGGATCGGGACTGCGCTTGTGCAGCACCCGCAATGCGCACGTTCATTGTTGCCCGGTGACGGCTGTTGCCAGGCAGCGATGCCGCCAGCGGAAAAAGTGATTGCAGCGGCGATCGCAAGAAGATTGAAAGGCGGGAGACGTTCTGCGGCATCAACTGACCGGTTTCCAGGCGTGGTGAGGTGAACACAGGCGTGTCCAGGCATTTTGAGGGCGGATGTCTGACGTCAATTCCAGGACCTTCGTCGCAGGATCCGTCGCACATGATTAGTAGGTCTCACCCTGGTCTTGTTTTGCAAGAAACTTTTTTAGCTTAGCAGCGCTGCACAAGTGATCGCAGCCCTGCTATGCTAAAATACACTCCCCCATAGGGGGCATCAAGTTGATTGCACAAGCATCAAAAAGTTGCTTGGTGCGATCAACTCGGAATGATCCCCACTGTGTGGGATTATGGGACATAGCTAGCACAACCCCACCCACTTATCGATTTGGGAATCAACAAAAATTGAATCTTTTTCCTGGTTTGAAGATCAAATAGAGATTTGGTGGGTCTCTAAGTAGATATCACAAAGTAGTACAAAAATATTGATGCATGAGCAGGACCGGATTAAAGGCCACATGGGCCTGGAGCTGAAAATTTCCAAGGGCCTATACCAGTGGTTCCCAAACTTTTTTGAGTCACAGCGCCCTAGAGTATCAGATTTTTTTTCACAGCACCCCTAGGCCAAAAGTTTCTTATTGAGGAATTCAGAAAAAAATATTAAATTAAGTAAATTGTGTTTATATGTCATCCTTAGGTTCAGTCATGGGGTGAGGGACAAGAGTTGCTTCTTTTTGTTCCCATATTTTACGACTGTAAGCCACAAGCACTGGTTTTGCCTATTACATGGACCATAAATAATTTGAATTGGTCCTGGACCACCAACCCAGGGCACCCCTGCAAGTACTCCGAGGCACCCCAGGGTGCCACGGCACACAGTTTGGGAACCACTGGCCTATACTGAGAAGCAGAGTAGCTGTGACCAGTGCTGTGTGAGTATGGCCAGAGCTGTGTGGCATGTACACCCTATACACTATGTGCTCCAGTGTCTCCCTAAATACATAACCATAGAAAAAATAGGATTCTAATACCTACCGGTAAATCCTTTTCTCCTAGTCCGTAGAGGATGCTGGGTCCACTTCAGTACCATGGGGTATAGACGGTTCCGCAGGAGCCATGGGCACTTTAAGACTTTTCAAGGGTGTGAACTGGCTCCTCCCTCTATGCCCCTCCTCCAGACCTCAGTTATAGGAACTGTGCCCAGGGAGACGGACATTTCAAGGAAAGGATTTACTTTTATACTAATGGTGAGATTCATACCAACTCACACCTCAACCATGCCGCACAACATGGCATTCAACATGACACATGCTAACAGACATGAACCATTTACAGCAACATGCTGAAAACAAATGAAACACAACTTGTGTAACTGTAAAGAACAAACTGCAGGTAAAGTACGCACTGGGTCGGGTGCCCAGCATCCTCTATGGACTAGGAGAAAAGGATTTACCGGTAGGTATTAAAATCCTATTTTCTCATACGTCCTAGAGGATGCTGGGGTCCACTTCAGTACCATGGGGTTATACCAAAGCTCCAGTACAGGCGGGAGAGTGCGGATGACCCTGCAGCACCGATTGACCAAACTTGAGGTCCTCATCGGCCAAAGTGACAAAATGTGTTTGACCCTGACCAAGTAGCTGCTCGGCAAAGTTGTAAAGCCGAGACGCCCCGGGCAGCCGCCCAAGATGAGCACACTTTCCTAGTAGAATGGGCCTTCACCGACTTCGGTACCGGCAAGCCTGCCGTAGAATGAGCGTGCGGAATTGTCCCTCTGATCCAGCGCGCAATAGTCTGCTTAGAAGCAGGACACCCAATCTTGCTGGGAGCATACAGGACAAACAGAGCCTCTGTTTTCCGTATACGAGCTGTTCTTGTGACATAAATCTTCAAATCTCTAACCACATCTAGATACTGTGACTCAGTGAAAGTGTCAGTAGCTACTGGCACCACAATAGGTTGGTTTATGTGGAAGGACGAAACCACCTTTGGAAGAAATTGTTGACGAGTTCTTAACTCTGCCCTATCGTCATGGAAGATCAGGTAAGGGCTCTTGTGAGACAAGGCCCCCAACTCAGACACCCGCCTTACGGATGCCAAGGCAAAAAGCATCAACACTTTCCAAATGAGAAACTTCAATTCTATCTCCTGCAGAGGTTCAAACCAATCTGATTGAAGGATCTGCAACACCACATTAAGGTCCCATGGTGCCACTGGAAGCACAAATGGAGGCTGGATGTGCAGCACCCCTTTCACGAACGTCTGAACTTCTGGAAAGGAGGCCAATTGTATTTGAAAGAAAACTGATCAGGCCAAATTCTGGACCTTGATTGACCCCAATCTAAGGCCCGCATCCACACCAGCCTGCAGAAAATGGAGAAAACGTCCCAACTCAAACTCTTCCATAGGAGCCTTCTTGGATTCACACCAAGACACATATTTTCTCCAAATACGGTGGTAATGTTTAGACGTTAATCCTTTCCTGGCCTGAATAAGAGTGGGGATGACTTCCTTGGGAATACCCTTTCGGGCTAGGATCCGGCGCTCAACAGCCATGCCGTCAAACGTAGCCGCGGTAAGTCTTGATACACACACGGCCCCTGCTGTAGTAGGTCCTCTCGAGGAGGAAGAGGTCGAGGATCTTCTGTGAGCAACTGCTGAAGATCTGGATACCAAGTCCTCCTTGGCCAGTCTGGGGCAATGAAGATTGCTCGAACTCTTGTTCTTCTTATTATTTTGAGAACTTTTGGAATCAGTGAAGTGGAATACTGACCGAAACAGCCACTGGGTCACCAGTGCATCCACTGCTATTGCTTGAGGGTCTCTCAACCTGGAACAATATCTCTGAAGCTTCTTGTTTAGAAGAGATGCCATCATGTCTACTTGAGGAACTCCCCAAAGACTTGTCACCTCTGCGAAGACTTCTTGGTGGAGGCCCCACTCTCGTGGATGGAGATCGTGTCTGCTGAGGAAGTCTGCTTCCCAGTTGTCCACTCCCGGAATGAAAATTGCTGACAGAGCTCTTACATGTCTTTCTGCCCAGAGGAGAATCCTTGTCACCTCTGCCATTGCCGCTCTGCTTTTCCTTCTGCCTTGCCTGTTTATGTACGCGACTGCTGTTACATTGTCCGACTGGATCTGCACCGCTTGTAGAAGGCCATTGTAAGTGGCTCTCCATTCCAAAACGTTTATGTGAAGGCAGGCTTCTTGACTTGACCATTTTCCTTGGAAGCTTTCCCCCTGTGTGACAGCTCCCCAGCCTCGGAGACTTGCATCCGTGGTTATTAGGACCCAGTTGTGAATCCCAAACCTGCGTCCCTCCAGTAGGTGAGAACTGTGTAGCCACCACAGGAGTGAAATCCTGGCTTTGGGGGACAGGATTATTCCGGTGCATGTGTAGGTGGGATCCGGACCACTTGTCCAACAGGTCCCACTAGAATACTCTGGCATGGAATCGGCCAAACTGTATGGCCTCGTAGGCCGCTACCATTTTCCCCAACAACCAAATGCATTGATGGATCGACACGCTTGTTGGTTTCACTATTTGTTTGACCATTTTCTGGTTTTCCAGAGCCTTTTCCACTGGAAGAAATACTCTCCGTACTTCTGTGTCCAGAATCATCCCTAAAAAGGACAATCTTGTTGTCGGTTCCAACTCCGACTTTGGAAAATTCATGATCCAACCTTGTCGTTGGAGTATTGACAGGGAGAGTGCGATGTTCTGCACCAACTGTTCCCTGGATCTCACTTTTATCAGGAGATCGTCCAGATAAGGAATTATGTTGACTCCTTTTTGACGAAGGAGGACCATCATCTCCGCCATCACCTTGGTGAATACCCTCGGTGCCGTGGAGAGTCCGAACGACAACGTCTGGAACTGGTAATGGCAATCCTGTACTGCGAATCTCAGATAAGCTTGGTGAGGAGGATACATGGGAACATGCAAGTAAGCATCCTTTATGTCTACTGACACCATGAAGTCCCCCTCCTCCAGACTGGAAATCACTAACCTCAGGGATTCCATCTTGAACTTGAACCTTTTCAGGTAGAGATTCAGATTTTTCAGGTTTAAAATCGGTCTGACTGAGCCATCCGGCTTCAGAACTACGAAGAGGCTTGAATAAAAACCTTCTCCTTGCTGTGACAAGGGTACCAGGACAATGACCTGATCCCGACATCATTTTTGAATTGCCGTGGTTACTGCCTCTCTTTCTGGAAGAGAAGCTGGCAAGGTCAATTTGAAAAATCGGCATGTGGGGGACATCTTGAAACTAGTTTGTACCCATGGGACACTATTTGTAAGACCCATGGGTCCAGGCCAGATTGAATCCAGATTTGACTGAAAAGTTTCAGACGTGCTCGCACCCGAGCAGACTCCCGCAAGGGAGCCCCATCGTCATGCTGCATATTTGGCAGAAGCAGGGGTGGACTTCTGCTCCTGCGATCCAGGAGACGCTGCGGATTTCTTTCCTTTGCAAAAAAGGGGGAACCTTTGTCCTTTTTGTATTTGTTGGGCCAAAAGGACTGCATGTGAGAGTGATGTGTCTTTTCGCCGGTGTAGGAGCATAAGGCAAGAATGTCGACTTGCCTGCGGTAGGCGCCGAGACTAACGCATCCAGCCCATCACCAAACAAGGCCTCACCTTTATACGGGAGAACCTCCATATTTCTTTTGGAATCTGCATCAGCATTCCACTGGCGAATCCACAACGCCCTCCAAGCCGATACTGCCATGGTAGCGGTTCTTGATCCCAATAGACCAATATATTTCATGGTTTCTAGTATGTACGCAGCAGCGTCTTTGATATGACCTAACGTTAGGAGTATCTCGTCTCCATCTATTGTGTCAATGTCTAATGACAAGTTTTCTGACCACTTCTCAATAGCACTACTGTCAAGACTGTGGTTTTGTGAACACGGTGTTAGTGAAGTCTGTGCGGGCAACTGGAGGACTATGTGAATACTATCACTGACCTGGTTTGGGAGTGTTGAGGACTCGGGGTTTCTTCCGGTGACCGGGAAGAGGAACCGCTGCTGGACCGCAGCAGAGATGGCCGAATCTAGGTTTTCCTCATGCAGGATTTGGTCGGCAGACAGGAGGCACGTATGGATGCTGGAGGTCTCCTGAAAGACAGAACTAGAAAAGGTGCTGAGGAATGAATGAAGGAGTACCGGATGCTGGAGACACCAACTACGCTTGTGAGCACTGGGTGTTTGGAGGCACTGAGGCGCTTGGAGGCACTGAGGTGTTTGTAGGTGCAGAAGTGCTTGGAGACACTGAGGTGCTTGGAGGCACTGAGGTGCTTGGAGGCGCTGAAGTGCTCGGAGGCACGGAGGTGCACGGAGGTGCTCGGAGGCACGGAGGTGCTGGAGGCACAGAAGTGCTTGGAGGCACGGAGGTGCTGGAGGCACGTAGATGCTTGGAGGCACGGAGGTGCTTGGAGGCACGTAGATGCTTGGAGGCACGGAGGTGCTTGGAGGCACGGAGGTGCTTGGAGGCACGGAGGTGCTGGAGGCACGGAGGTGCTTGGCGGCACGGAGGTGCTTGGAGGCACGGAAGCCACAGGGATACGGGAGCTCTGGAGATCACAACTTTAGGGAGCTCAGCTTCAAAGCTCACACAGAGCTGTGTGTGACACGAGGAACTGGCCCAGTTTCCAACTCAGTCTCCCGACTTATACTTCCTGGTCCTTGGTGATTGGTGAGCAGGGTTAGGTGATGCAGAGAGACTCAGGCTGGCAGAGGATTGGACAACTCTGGGTCAGGTGAACAGTCACTGTCATGTGAGTACTCTAGACTAGGCGGTGATGTAGAGTGAGGCCTAGCAGGCCGAGAGAACACTGAAGCCTGAACTTCTGCAAAATATAGGATGCTGGCTTTTAGGCCTAAACTTCAGATTACTGAATTCAGCCTCACACAGGAGATCACCACAGGTGGAGCTAATTAACTATTACCTTTCAGGCAGAGAACTCAGGAAAACTCAGTGCTGACAAGCTGTTTAACTCAGTGAGTAAAAAGACACAGGATCCGGGACAGATGGCAGGGGTAAGTCACCAAATATGAAACCTACAGTCAGGATTGTGACAGTACCCCCCTCTTCAAGGGTGGACTCCGGACACCCATCTTGATTCTTAGAGGAACTTGAGAAATTCATACAGAAGAACTTAGGACCTTCGTCGATGCCTCTTCTTCTTACGGGAACATTTGGTTTTGACCAAGGAGAGCGGAATCTCCTGTAAAGAAAAACCTTCCTTAGAAAACATGGGACCTCCCATGAAAGGAGTAGCATCATGAACTGGATCAAATTCAGAGTCTGAGTCCAAGTCTAATGGAAGATATGAATCTCCCTTAGATACACAGTTTGCAGATGAAAAGGAAGTGCACTGGAGTTTTAAATTCTCTGGGCTAGGAGAGACTCCTACATGAGCAATTTTAATGGTCGGATTCTTATCGAAGGAGATTCTTAGATTATCCCTGGGAGGACAGCACAAACTTCCTTCTGCATTCCCTTTAGAGCATGATTCTTTTACCGAGTCAGATTCCAAAGGTTTAGGACTAAATTCTTCAACCACAGCATTACTAAAAGTCTGTAAGTCATGGAACACAGGATCATTACTCTCAAAAAGCGTGTTTGCCCACTCCAAAGCTCTTCCTCTGAATGCCAGGAACAGATATCGAGTAACGTTGGAAGGAGTTACTGCACTTGAAGGATCAGACTCCATCAGAGAGAGAAATTGTTAAACCAGAGCGGCATATTGCAATAAATCTCCATCAAAGTAAATAGGTGGTAAACCATCAGACGAAAGCTTAGAGACTGAAACCGATGATGCACTCTCAGAAGCTAGATTAGAGTTAGTTTGTGGAACGTCAAGCTGATGAGAAACTATCCCTTCTGAAGTAGTCTGGCTGAAGTCCTTCTCAGCGAAATTAGCCTGAAGTCCTGTATCCAAATCAGCAGATTGAACATTAAGTTGCTCAGACAAGCTTAGGGACAAAGCTGAGAAAACTGTACTTAGATCAGTATCCAGCTCTGTAGCACGTTCAGACTTTAAGTGAGTAGCCTTGGGATTTTTCTTAACTTTAGTGGTTACAGCCAATTTATCCTGACAATGAAGAGAATAGGTATTAGAATTCCCCGCAGAAGCTGTGGACTCAGTACTGGAAGACAAGGAAACAGAATCAGAGACAGACTGAAGTCTAATTTTAGAACTAGATGGTGGAAGTCCTTTACTGGAACCAACTGACAAAAGTTCTGTACTCGGACCAATGCTTGGAATCGGTTTGAGTCCAGATGAACTTGAAAAGACTGAAACTGAAGAAATCTTTGGCTGAACGAGTAGGACTGGATTGGATCCAAGGATACTTGAATTGGCTGGGGCCAAAGGAGACTGACCAAGCAGGGCCCGGAGTATCGCTGGACCGACTGGAACCGGAACGGACTGACCAGGCAGGGCCTGGAGAATTGCTGGACCGGCTGGAACCAGGACGGACTGACCAGGCGGAGCCTGGAATATTGCTGGACCGGCAGGAGCCCCCACTTCACGGGGCTGGGCTGAGGCAAGAGCCCCCACTTCACGGGGCTGGGCTGAGGAAAGAGCCCCCACTTCACGGTGCTGGGCTGAGGAAAGAGCCCCCACTTCACGGGGCTGGGCAGCACTCTGTAGACTCTCTGGCTGGGCAGCACTCTGAAGACTCCCTGGGGCTGGTCCCTCTGAACCCCTCACTGGGGCTGGACGCTCTGTACCCCTCACTGGGGCTGGACGCTCTAAACCCCTCACTGGGGCTGGACGCTCTGAACCCCTCACTGGGGCTGTAGACACGGACGCCCCTCCTTGGGCTGTAGACACGGACGCCCCTCCTTGGGCTGTAGACACGGACGCCCCTCCTGGGGCTGGACACTCTGAAGACGCCCCTCCTGGGGCTGGACACTCTGAAGACGCCCCTCCTGGGGCTGAAAACTCTGAAGACGCCCCTCCTGGGGCTGGACACTCTGAAGACACCCCTCCTGGGGCTGTAGACACGGACGCCCCTCCTTGGGCTGTAGACACGGACGCCCCTTCTTGGGCTGTAGACACGGACGCCCCTCCTTGGGCTGTAGACACGGACTCCTCTGTGACTCTAAATGGCTTGAACATTCTTCTCTGGACACCCGACTTGGGATAAGGTCTTTTAATCACCGGACCCCAGTCATTAATTTGAGTCTCTTTCAGAGTAGCCTTCTTGATACCCCAGTCAGCAGTAGCAGGATCGGCTACTGTGGATGACTTGTAGACATGAGCACTATGATACTGAGACTTGTCACCATTCCCTGGCTTACGAAGAATGCAGTCTTTAACAAAATGACCGACATTTCCACAGTAAAGACAGAGGTGTAGCTCCCTACGCCGCTGACGTTCAGCTTCAGAGAGCTTGGGCTGTGGATAGCTCTGATAAACAACTTTTCCTTGCACAGAGGAAGAGACTCTATTAACTGGATGGGACAAAACAGGTTCAACAACGTTGGTAGTATTCCTGAAGAGATCAGGCATCACAGAAAGAATACTAGACAAAAGTTCTTGTAACTGTAATAACATCTGGTAGAAAATCTGCAGTTGGTCAGGAGTCTTAGTGCAGAAGGTCAGAGAATCTCTGGAGAACGAATTCCACTGCAGACACTGTGCCAATTGATGCTAAGTCGACTCCAAACCCTCCAAGCGTCCTGCAATATTGCTTAGGAGGTCCTGCGTCAGACAAACACTTTCGGCCGGGTCCATGGGGCCAGTTCCTACTGTCAAGACTGTGGTTTTGTGAACCCGGTGTTAGTGAAGTCTGTGCGGGCAACTGGAGGACTATGTGAATACTATCACTGACCTGGTTTGGGAGTGTTGAGGACTCGGGGTTTCTTCCGGTGACCGGGAAGAGGAACTGCTGCTGGACCGCAGCAGAGATGGCCGAATCTAGGTTTTCCTCATGCAGGATTTGGTCGGCAGACAGGAGGCACGTATGGATGCTGGAGGTCTCCTGAAAGACAGAACTAGAAAAGGTGCTGAGGAATGAATGAAGGAGTACCGGATGCTGGAGACACCAACTACGCTTGTGAGCACTGGGTGTTTGGAGGCACTGAGGCGCTTGGAGGCACTGAGGTGCTTGTATGTGCAGAAGTGCCTGGAGGCACTGAGGTGTTTGTAGGTGCAGAAGTGGTTGGAGACACTGAGGTGCTTGGAGGCACTGAGGTGTTTGGAGGCGCTGAAATGCTCGGAGGCACGGAGGTGCACGGAGGTGCTGGAGGCATGGAGGTGCTGGAGGCACGGAAGTGCTTGGAGGCACTGAGGTGCTTGGAGGCACGGATTTGCAGGAGGCACGGAGATGCTTGGAGGCACGGAGGTGCTTGGAGGCACGGAAGTGCTTGGAGGCACGGAGGTGCTGGGGGCACGGAGGTGCTTGGAGGCACAGAGGTGCTTGGAGGCACGGAAGCCACAGGGATACGGGAGCTCTGGAGATCACAACTTTAGGGAGCTTAGCTTCAAAGCTCACACAGAGCTGTGTGTGACACGAGGAACTGGCCCAGTTTCCAACTCAGTCTCCCGACAGAACTAGAAAAGGTGCTGAGGAATGAATGAAGGAGTACCGGATGCTGGAGACACCAACTACGCTTGTGAGCACTGGGTGTTTGGAGGCACTGAGGCGCTTGGAGGCACTGAGGTGTTTGTAGGTGCAGAAGTGCTTGGAGACACTGAGGTGCTTGGAGGCACTGAGGTGCTTGGAGGCGCTGAAGTGCTCGGAGGCACGGAGGTGCACGGAGGTGCACGGAGGTGCACGGAGGTGCTCGGAGGCACGGAGGTGCTCGGAGGCACGGAGGTGCTGGAGGCACAGAAGTGCTTGGAGGCACGGAGGTGCTGGAGGCACGGAGATGCTTGGAGGCACGGAGGTGCTTGGAGGCACGGAAGTGCTTGGAGGCACGGAGGTGCTGGAGGCACAGAAGCCACAGGGATACGGGAGCTCTGGAGATCACAACTTTAGGGAGCTCAGCTTCAAAGCTCACACAGAGCTGTGTGTGACACGAGGAACTGGCCCAGTTTCCAACTCAGTCTCCCGACTTATACTTCCTGGTCCTTGTTGATTGGTGAGCAGGGTTAGGTGATGCAGAGAGACTCAGGCTGGCAGAGGATTGGACAACTCTGGGTCAGGTGAACAGTCACTGTCATGTGAGTACTCTAGACTAGGCTGTGATGTAGAGTGAGGCCTAGCAGGCCGAGAGAACACTGAAGCCTGAACTTCTGCAAAATATAGGACGCTGGCTTTTAGGCCTAAACTTCAGATTACTGAATTCAGCCTCACACAGGAGATCACCACAGGTGGAGCTAATTAACTATTACCTTTCAGGCAGAGAACTCAGGAAAACTCAGTGCTGACAAGCTGTTTAACTCAGTGAGTAAAAAGACACAGGATCCGGGACAGATGGCAGGGGTAAGTCACCAAATATGAAACCTACAGTCAGGATTGTGACAACTACTCACCCACGCACAGACAATGGTAGGCCTGAGTAGTGTCCCATTGGCCACATCAATAAATCACCTCACTCACTTGCGCCTGTCGGCTCCTTAAGTGAAGCCATTCCAGGTGCAGGGAGAAACACCTTTTCTCTTTTATGACAGGGCCCTGTCTAAAATGCGGGGTGACTCCCACCTTTTGGAAAAAGGTAAGCTGCCTGAATTCCTTTTGGGAATCTGAAGTTTCTTTTCAGGTTAAATCAGACTCCCTCCAAGACTGTTCAACTCCTGAGGTGGAGGGAAAATTACATTACTTCTTTACTAAAGCAAACCCTCTCCTGTGGTAAAAGAGGGGGCTTCATAACTTCTAACACCTCCTTTATAGCTAAAACATGTTTTGAATGCTTTTTTGCTAACTTAGGACCTATTCCCCTGGAATCACTAGTGTCGACACAGGAATCAGAGTCCGTGTCGGTATCAGTTTGTACTACTTGTGCAAATTTATATGTGACCCAGAGGGGTCCCTGTGGATGAAAGGCAGAACTATTAAGAAATCACATCTTCAACAGATTATATTCAGTTTTCTGTATGAGATTCAGTCCAACCTCTTACTGATATATTTCATAATAAAGAATAAGTTGATATACCAGGTAGCTTATGTGCAAGATAAAAAGATAGACCAGTTACTGGTCCCCAGAAAGCATGAGCAGTGGGTACTGAGGGCTGCTCTCGCACATTTATGGGGTGATCATTTAGGAGAGGGGAAAATGCTCCAACATATTCAGTTAAGGTTGTTCTGGCAGAGTATTCATACTGAGTTAAAAAAAAATATGGCCAGGAATGCCCGGTATGCCAGAAGACAGCACCCCAGCCAGAATTTAGAGCACCCCTGTTTTCCCTACCTATTGTGTCCATAACTTTTGAGCAGATTGGTATGGACCTGGAAAAGTCTGCTCAATATCAATATATCTTAGTGGAGGTTGACTACGCTACCAGGTACCCTGCGGAATTCTAGCACCATTGCCCAGGAGCTGGTAATGTTATTTACATGGTTAGGAATCCTAAAAGAGGTCCTGATGCACCTTTTATGTCTAAGTTGATAAGGGATCTGTGCTGCCTTTTAGAGGTTGATAGAATTACCACCTCAATGTATCACCCACAAACAGATGGACTGGTAAGAACGATTTAAAAAAGATATGGAAAACACTTACACAGCGCTCAAATGTTAAACAACTATGTCACCAATCCTTTGGATAAATGGATTCCCTTGTTTCCAAAATTCTCCTTAGCAGCTCCGATTAATGGGATCAGAAGAAATCAAAAGATAAAGGGATACATAGTTACGTACAGTTTTAATAAAGATAACTTAAATAGCTTCCAAAATGTAACTAAAATTAAAAGTGATATTACAAGGAAGTATTCATCACACACAGAGGATCTGTGAACAGCTGGAGAGCAAACGATTACTGTGTGATGTGTAAAACTGTCAGAGGATAGTCCTACAAAAGCACATGCGGAATACAATCCTCTCAGCTCTGGTCCCAGGTCCCTCACTTCAACAGGTCAACAGTCGCCAACAGATTTTTTAGTAGCAGTCTGCCGCACGTCCCACATTTAATCAATGCATTTCGACCACACTTTCCGGGTCTTTTTTTAAGATTTTGAATGGTGTGAATGACTATGTGCACACTAGTTAAGTTTGAATACCCCCCTTGTCCTATCATTGCAGTCTGGACGCAGCTGATCCCTATACAAAGGCCAATTGCTAGTCCCATGAGCCTTTGCTGCGTGAGGCTGTCCCTCACAGTACCCACGGGGTTGGTTGCCATGGTAAGTAATCACATTACGCAATTTCCGGGGAATACATCACATGGCAACCAACACCTCGGGAACCGTGGGGGACGGCTGGACGTGAGAGGGAAACTCCTTTGGAAGTTCATTAAAACCAGCTGCTTTTTTGTGCACCGAGCACTTTACGTTATATTCATTTGGTAAGAATGATCGAATTAAAGCAAATGATAAGGCAAGCAATGCTCCAAGAGAAGTGAGAGTGGGACCTGCTCCTACCCTACCCAATGTTTGCAGTGTCCTCTACATGATTTAGCCCTTTTGAGTTTCTTTATGGTCGGCAGCCTAGAGGGATTTGGGATCTCCCAAAGGAGGGCTAGGAATAGCAACAAACTCAAGAGCCTAATATTGTTCAGTTTGTTTCTCAGTTATATGGTCACCTAAGGCCAATCGAGCCTCTAATAAAAGAGCATATGAATCAAGCCCAACAACTTCAGAAATGTAATTATGATGTCACAGCGGTTAACTGCTCATTTAAACCATTTAAATCTCCTGAAGATGTATTCTATCTCTTGTGTATTCGTCAATGGCTTAATGTGAATTTTGGCTCAGATCATGTGGCATATGGGAATTTCGGCTCATACTCTGTGTTATGATGTGAATTTTGGCTCAGACCGTGTGGAATATGTGAATTTCGGCTCATACTCTGCGATATGATGTGAATTTCGGCCTCAGATCTTGTGGCATATGTGAATTTCAGGTCATACTCTGTGATATGATGTGAATTTTGGATCATACCGTTTGGCATATGTGAACTTCGGCACATACTGTGTGATATGATGTGAATTTTGGCTCATACCGTGTGGCTTATGTGAATTTCGGCTCATACTATGTCATGTAATGTGAATTTTGGCTCATTTCATGTGGCATAATGTGAAAGTTGCACCAGGAGTAGATAGTATAAGGGGTTCCACTATTGTGGTGAATAATGTGTAGGAGGGACATGCCCCCTTTTGAGTGGCTTTGCCCCCATTTCCAAAGCACACCCGCCTTAGGCGCGCGCATAATTACAGCCTCTACTTTTCCACTTCGACCACAGTATGTGTATATATATATATATGTGTGTATGTATATATATATATATATATATATATATATATATATGTGTGTTTGATACCGTAATATAAAGTTGTGAGGCTACACCCACTTTTCCAAAGAGTGCATTCACCTGCGGGGGGTGGGGGGGGGGGGGGGCTTCAAAAATTCTCACTCAGGGTGCTAGTAGACCTGGAGCCAACCCCCTGAATGGCAGTAGAGTTCATAAGGTATTATTTACTGAGGCAAGAATTCTGGCTAAATACAGACCATGGACCTCTACTGTGAATGCACACAAAGAGGTGAATGCTCATGTGGCCCATTGGTTTTTTGCTTTACAGCCATTTAAGTTTGAGGTGCAACACTGCCCTGGGAAGCTCCACCTCAATGCAGATGACCTATCAAGAAAGTTTATGAACCCCAATCCAACAGCTAACCATGTGGTGAAGCTAGGGTAGAGGGAAGATGAAGTTGAGGAGCAGGAACTCTGAAGAGGGGTAGAGGGATTGCTCTTCTGGACAGCTGGTAGGAATTGGTCTGGGTGAATCAGGATGTTCACCTAGGAATCCAGCGTGGTCAAAGCTAAGAGGGAAGGAGTCTGACAGAGATAGTATAAATCAGACATGGGTGTAAAACTGCAGTGTTGTGGCTGGAGAGACTCCAGGCCAAGTATTTCTTGAGGCCAGTGTTAAGAAGCAGCAGGCACCTGTCAGTTGCTCTTAAAAGGGCTTCAGACATAGAGAACATTGCTCCTGATGGTGGACAAGCTTCCCAGGTGATAGGCCAGGAGGTGCTTACTGTTAGGGCTTCAGGACTTTGGAGTTTACTGAAGAATTGCGTTTGTTGTATGTAAACACTCCGTAAACATTGTTTGGCTGTAAAGACCTGACCTGTGATTCCTGCAATTGACTGTAAACTGCATGTGTTGTCTCTTTGGATATAGTGTCCTGATGACGGCCAGATTCCATCGTCAAAACGGCTGCATGATATGACCTGAACTTTTAGCAAGAAGTCCCTGTTGAGTGCACTTACTCTTTACTACATATATAGTTAACACCCCCATAGTGACCACACAGGTGGATATTATTGAATATAGAATACAGCATATATAATAATCAATAAAAATGGGAGCACAAAAATACCAAATGTCGTAACGACACTGCACCAAAATATTGAAAAAAAGGGAAATTGAGTCAGCTCGTTGAACATTGTATCATACATGACTTCACAGTACATCACCAAATATATTAATATATGAGCATACAAGAAGGGTGATGTTGGTAGATATTACAACCTATTTAAGAAATATGCCAAGTGGGTTGTTCTTATTCAATCCACTTGGTAATCTATCGGGATTCCAGTTTCTTAAGCATTAGTTCATGGTTACCACCCCTTAGGGGTTTAGGTACATGGTCAATCACCATGCACTGAATAGTGGAGACTTGGTGGCCATGTGCAAAATAGTCTTTGTCACGATCCGGATATCTGGACGCCATTACTTACCCTTCAGATGCCTCCTAAGGCTGGCTCAGCATTCCAGGACCGGATCCCATCTGTTATACTGATGTCCACATTTCTGCCTCCTCTCCTGTCACTCTGAGATGCGGTCACTACAACGCCTGTTACATCCGGAATGGCGTCTCCCGCGGCCTCCGCCGTGCCCGCGTGGTTAAATGTGCACTTATCAGTCTGGCGTCTCCTGTCTCCTGTGGCCGGCACCGCCATTACTGTTTTAATTCCCACATGGATTACAAACCAAACTTCCCTCCAAGTGTCTGCATGGGCGCAGCCATCTTGGATTCTGTCATCTGTTCATTTCTACCAATCTGCTGTTTGCAATGTTAATCTGCATAATTGCCTAGCCAATCCCTTCCTTGCTGCAGGTATAAATAATCTGTGCCTGAGCAAAGAAGGCGTCAGTGCTTTGGTTGTCAAACCTAGTTCCAGTTTGTCTCTCTCCTGTGGTTGTTTTCCAGGTTCCAGCTCCTATCTCCACACTTCCACTAAAGAGACCCGCACCAGCATTTCCACCTGCGGTGTAGCCTGACTCTCCTATCCATTTGGATTCATCTGCTTCCAGCTACAGATCCACCTGCTTTCAGCATCCAGCTTCCAGCAGAGGTCAGCTCTTCTTAAAGTGCCGGTACCCTTTTCTGCAGATTATCATTTATCACCGGCATTATTATTTCACCGCTCTCAAGCTCCAAACATCACTTCATATTTCATCGCTCTCAAGCTACATTTATTATTTAACTGGTTCCAGCCAGTATCCACTCCGTGCCAACATCAGTCTGGTTTCATCCAGTACCCACAGCAGCCGTTTTACCCACAGCAGCCCAGCTTTTCCTGGAACACCAGCTGGTACGATCCTGGGCTATTTCCATTGCTACAGTCGGGCCTGGTAAGGACTTTCCAACTAGAAGATTATAAGAACTATCTCATACTACCAGAGCCCTGTGGTCCTTGCCACCCTGTAGTACCCAGGAACTGTATTATTTCCCTGCTGAGTTTTATGTTTTCTTATTTGCTGCTGTGTTACGGAGTATGTCATAATAAACATCATTGACTTTTATCCTGGTTGTCGTGGTCACGCCTTCGGGCAGTTATTCTACATGTTACTTACATGTCTAGGGGTCTGATACAACCTCCCAGGTTCCGTTACATCTCAGCCCCTACAACTGAGGCTGCCTCCCGTCAGCTCAGGCCCTCAGTTGTGACAGTAAGCACTGACCATATGAATCAAGCCGGAGACCAGGATCAAGCGGCCTGGCCGATGCAAGAACTGGCAGCCCGACTTGAACATCAGGAGGCTGCACAGGGCCACATCGTCCGCTGTCTCCAGGATCTCTCTACTCGGCTGGATGGGATTCAGACAACCCTCCGTGGATCAGGCGCGTCCAGTGCGTCAACCACAGTGACTCCAGCTATAACCCCACCCACCTTACCCATTTCTGCTCCCCGTCTTCATCTTCCAACGCCAGCAAAATTTGACGGATCTCCAAGATACTGCAGGGGATTTCTCAACCAGTGTGAAATTCATTTTGAGCTACAACCTGGCAATTTTCCCAGTGACCGTACTAAAATTGCCTACATTATCTCTCTTCTCAGTGGCTCAGCCCTTGATTGGGCATCACCGTTATGGGAGAGGTCCGACACCCTGCTATCCTCCTACACTGCATTCGTGTCAACATTCAGGCGTATCTTCGACGAGCCAGGCCGGGTAACTTCAGCTTCATCTGAGATTCTCCATTTACGCCAGGGATCACGTACTGTAGGACAATATCTTATACAGTTCCAGATCCTGGCATCCGAACTGGCATGAAACGACGAGGCCCTGTATGCTGCATTTTGGCATGGCTTATCTGAGCGTATTAAAGATGAGTTAGCTACCAGAGACTTACCTTCCAAGTTAGATGAGCTAATCTCGCTCTGCACGAAAGTTTATTTACGTTTCAGAGAGAGAGCAACTGAGCGTGGAAGATCATCTGCTCCAAAATCTTCTGCTCCTCCTCCTCGCCAACTGTCACCATCTAAAGACGAGCCCATGCAAAATTGGCCGTTCCCGTTTAACTCCTGCTGAGCGCCGAAGACGTCTCTCTGAGTCTCTTTGTCTTTATTGTGCAGCTCCGTCTCACACCATCAATGCCTGTCCCAACCGTCTGGGAAAACTCCAAATCCTAGCTCGCCAAGGAGAGGGCCGGCTAGGAGTAATGATCTCCTCTCCATCTCCTCATGATTGTAATCTCCCAGTCTTGCTTCAAGTTGCTCAACGTTATCGGAACGTCATTGCCCTCCTTGATTCCGGAGCAGCTGGGAACTTTATTACCGAAGCCTATGTTAAACGGTGGTCCCTACCCACCGAGAGACTTCCTTCGTCCATCTCCTTAACTGCCGTGGATGGCAGCAAGATTTTTGATGCAGTTATTTCCCTAAGGACTCTACCAGTTCGTCTGAGAGTGGGAGTTCTTCATTCCGAATTTATTTATTTTTTAGTGATTCCAAGAGCCACACATCCTGTGGTCCTGGGCCTTCCATGGCTCCGTCTTCACAATCCATCTATTGATTGGACGACTACGCAGATTCTGGCATGGGGTCCCTCCTGTGCTGAGACATGTTTGTTTAAAGTATTGCCTGTCTGTTCTTCCTCCCCCAGGTCGTCTGATGTTCCACCTCCTCCGTATCAAGATTTCACGGATGTGTTCAGTAAAGCTTCTGCTGATATCCTTCCTCCTCATAGAGAATGGGACTGCCCGATTGATCTCGTTCCAGGGAAGGTTCCACCTCGAGGCTGAACTTACCCGTTGTCTCTGCCTGAGACGCATTCTATGGAGGAATACATTAAAGAGAACCTAGCAAAGGGGTTCATTCGACCTTCCTCTTCTCCAGCCGGCGCAGGCTTCTTTTTCGTAAAGAAAAAAGATGGTGGTCTGCGGCCGTGCATCGACTACAGAGGTCTGAACGACATTACCATCAAGAACCGCTATCCACTACCCCTGATTACTGAGCTCTTTGATAGAGTTAGCGGAGCTACCATCTTCACAAAGCTGGACTTGAGAGGTGCATACAATCTCATCCGGATCCGTGAGGGTGACGAGTGGAAGACCGCCTTTAACACCCGTGACGGACATTATGAGTACCTCGTCATGCCCTTCGGATTGAGCAATGCTCCAGCTGTCTTCCAGCATTTTGTCAATGAGATCTTCAGAGACATTCTATACCGTCATGTTGTGGTCTATTTAGATGATATCCTCATTTTTGCCAACAATTTAGAGGAACATCGTTTTTGGGTAAAAGAGGTTCTGTCCCTTCTCCGTGTCAATCATCTCTATTGCAAATTAGAGAAATGCGTCTTTGAAGTCAAGTCCATTCCGTTTCTGGGTTACATTGTGTCCGGTTCCGGACTAGAGATGGATCCTGAGAAACTACAAGCAATCCAGAATTGGCCGATACCCTTAACCCTCAAAGGGGTCCAGAGGTTCTTAGGGTTCGCCAATTATTACAGAAAGTTTATACGAGACTTTTCCACCATTGTGGCGCCTATTACTGCTTTAACTCAGAAGGGTGCTAACCCGTCCAAGTGGTCTGAAGAAGCTACGCAACCTTTTCATCTTTTAAAACAACGGTTCATCTCTGCACCAGTTCTGAGGCAGCCCGACGTTGACTCTCCTTTCATCTTAGAGGTGGATGCCTCCTCCGTTGGAGTGGGAGCGGTGTTGTCTCAGAGGGCTAAAGATGGTCATTTACACCCTTGCAGTTTCTTCTCCCGGAAGTTCTCCCCAGCTGAGCGCAACTATGCCATTGGCGACCAGGAGTTGCTAGCCATCAAGCTCGCTCTAGAGGAGTGGAGGTATCTGTTGGAGGGAGCTTCTCATTCAATCACCATACTTACGGACCACAAGAATCTTTTATACCTGAAAGGCGCACAATGTCTCAATCCTCGTCAGGCCAGATGGGCACTTTTCTTTTCCAGGTTCGACTTTAAACTCCAGTTATGTCCGGGCTCTCAGAATCGTAAGGCCGATGCCCTTTCCCGCTCATGGGAGCAAGAAAATGAGTCAGAGTCTTCAGACAAGCATCCTATTATTAATCCGTTGGCATTCTCCACGGTAGGGATGGACTCTACGCCCCCACTAGGGAAAAGTTTTGTGAAGCCGGTGCTAAGGAAGAAGCTCATGCATTGGGCCCATGCTTCCCGTTTTGCCGGACATACAGGTATCCAAAAAACCCTGGAGTTTATCTCTAGGTCCTATTGGTGGCCAACTCTGAAAAAGGACGTCACTGAGTTTATTGCATCTTGCCCAAAGTGTGCCCAACATAAAGTATCCCGCCAGTCGCCTGCGGGGCAACTGGTTCCACTATCCGTTCCCCGTCGACCATGGACCCATCTGTTGATGGATTTCATTTCAGACTTACCCATGTGTAACAAGTTCAATACCATCTGGGTGGTAGTTGACCGGTTCACCAAGATGGCACACTTCATTCCTCTCACCGGTCTTCTGTCAGCTTCCAAGTTGGCTCAAGTGTTCATACAAGAGATCTTCCGACTCCACGGTCTGCCTGAAGAAATTATCTCAGATCGAGGAGTTCAATTCACAGCCAAATTCTGGCGAAGTTTATGTCAAGTCCTCCAAGTCAAACTAAAGTTTTCCACGGCTTACCATCCTCAGACCAATGGTCAAATTGAGAGGGTGAATCAGGACTTGGAGGCCTTCCTCCGCATCTATGTGTCTTCCTCTCAAGATGACTGGGTTCAATTACTTCCCTGGGCCGAGTTCTGTCATAACAATCAGTATCATTCCTCATCTTCTTCAACACCATTCTTCACCAACTTTGGATTCCACCCTAAAGTCCCTGAATTCCAACCGCTCCCAGCAACTTCTGTTCCAGCAGTGGATATCACCTTGCATCAGTTTGCAAACAACTGGAAGATTGTACGAGCAGCTCTGCTCAAAGCATCGTTCAGGTATAAGAAGTTTGCGGACAAGAAGCGTAGAGCGGTTCCTGCTCTTAAGGTGGGTGATCGGGTATGGTTATCCACAAAGAATTTGAGGTTAAGAGTTCCCAGTATGAAGTTTGCACCTCGCTACAGTGGTCCTTTTAAAATTGAGCAAGTCATCAATCCTGTTGCTTACAGACTTCAGTTACCTCCCTTCTTAAAAATACCCAGGACATTCCATGTTTCCCTGTTGAAACCGCTGATCCTGAATCGGTTTCATTCCTCACTTCCTCCAACTCCGAAAGTCCAAACTCAACGAGGCGTTGAGTATGAAGTGGCCAAGATCCTGGACTCACGTCACCGTTACGGTCAACTACAGTATATTATTGACTGGAAGGGTTACGGCCCTGAGGAACGCTCATGGACCAATGCTTCTGATGTCCATGCTCCTGCTTTGGTCCGGAGATTCCATTCCAAGTTTCCTCAAAAGCCAAAGAAGTGTCCTGGGGCCACTCCTAAAGGGGGGGGGGGTGCTGTCACGATCCGGGTATCTGGACGCCATTACTTACCCTTCAGATGCCTCCTAAGGCTGGCTCAGCATTCCAGGACCGGATCCCATCTGTTATACTGATGTCCACATTTCTGCCTCCTCTCCTGTCACTCTGAGACGCGGTCACTACAACGCCTGTTACATCCGGAATGGCGTCTCCCGCGGCCTCCGCCGTGCCCGCGTGGTTAAATGTGTACTTATCAGTCTGGCGTCTCCTGTGGCCGGCGCCGCCATTACTGTTTTAATTCCCACATGGATTACAAACCAAACTTCCCTCCAAGTGTCTGCATGGGCGCAGCCATCTTGGATTCTGTCATCTGTTCATTTCTACCAATCTGCTGTTTGCAATGTTAATCTGCATAATTGCCTAGCCAATCCCTTCCTTGCTGCAGGTATAAATAATCTGTGCCTGAGCAAGGAAAGCGTCAGTGCTTTGGTTGTCAAACCTAGTTCCAGTTTGTCTCTCTCCTGTGGTTGTTTTCCAGGTTCCAGCTCCTATCTCCACACTTCCACTAAAGAGACCCGCACCAGCATTTCCACCTGCGGTGTAGCCTGACTCTCCTATCCATTTGGATTCATCTGCTTCCAGCTACAGATCCACCTGCTTTCAGCATCCAGCTTCCAGCAGAGGTCAGCTCTTCTTAAAGTGCCGGTACCCTTTTCTGCAGATTATCATTTATCACCGGCATTATTATTTCACCGCTCTCAAGCTCCAAACATCACTTCATATTTCATCGCTCTCAAGCTACATTTATTATTTAACTGGTTCCAGCCAGTATCCACTCCGTGCCAACATCAGTCTGGTTTCATCCAGTACCCACAGCAGCCGTTTTACCCACAGCAGCCCAGCTTTTCCTGGAACACCAGCTGGTACGATCCTGGGCTATTTCCATTGCTACAGTCGGGCCTGGTAAGGACTTTCCAACTAGAAGATTATAAGAACTATCTCATACTACCAGAGCCCTGTGGTCCTTGCCACCCTGTAGTACCCAGGAACTGTATTATTTCCCTGCTGAGTTTTATGTTTTCTTATTTGCTGCTGTGTTACGGAGTATGTCATAATAAACATCATTGACTTTTATCCTGGTTGTCGTGGTCACGCCTTCGGGCAGTTATTCTACATGTTACTTACATGTCTAGGGGTCTGATACAACCTCCCAGGTTCCGTTACATCTCAGCCCCTACAACTGAGGCTGCCTCCCGTCAGCTCAGGCCCTCAGTTGTGACAGTAAGCACTGACCATATGAATCCAGCCGGAGACCAGGATCAAGCGGCCAGGCCGATGCAAGAACTGGCAGCCCGACTTGAACATCAGGAGGCTGCACAGGGCCACATCGTCCGCTGTCTCCAGGATCTCTCTACTCGGCTGGATGGGATTCAGACAACCCTCCGTGGATCAGGCGCGTCCAGTGCGTCAACCACAGTGACTCCAGCTATAACCCCACCCACCTTACCCATTTCTGCTCCCCGTCTTCATCTTCCAACGCCAGCAAAATTTGACGGATCTCCAAGATTCTGCAGGGGATTTCTCAACCAGTGTGAAATTCATTTTGAGCTACAACCTGGCAATTTTCCCAGTGACCGTACTAAAATTGCCTACATTATCTCTCTTCTCAGTGGCTCAGCCCTTGATTGGGCATCACCGTTATGGGAGAGGTCCGACACCCTGCTATCCTCCTACACTGCATTCGTGTCAACATTCAGGCGTATCTTCGACGAGCCAGGCCGGGTAACTTCAGCTTCATCTGAGATTCTCCATTTACGCCAGGGATCACGTACTGTAGGACAATATCTTATACAGTTCCAGATCCTGGCATCCGAACTGGCATGAAACGACGAGGCCCTGTATGCTGCATTTTGGCATGGCTTATCTGAGCGTATTAAAGATGAGTTAGCTACCAGAGACTTACCTTCCAAGTTAGATGAGCTAATCTCACTCTGCACGAAAGTTTATTTACGTTTCAGAGAGAGAGCAACTGAGCGTGGAAGATCATCTGCTCCAAAATCTTCTGCTCCTCCTCCTCGCCAACTGTCACCATCTAAAGACGAGCCCATGCAAAATTGGCCGTTCCCGTTTAACTCCTGCTGAGCGCCGAAGACGTCTCTCTGAGTCTCTTTGTCTTTATTGTGCAGCTCCGTCTCACACCATCAATGCCTGTCCCAACCGTCTGGGAAAACTCCAAATCCTAGCTCGCCAAGGAGAGGGCCGGCTAGGAGTAATGATCTCCTCTCCATCTCCTCATGATTGTAATCTCCCAGTCTTGCTTCAAGTTGCTCAACGTTATCGGAACGTCATTGCCCTCCTTGATTCCGGAGCAGCTGGGAACTTTATTACCGAAGCCTATGTTAAATGGTGGTCCCTACCCACCGAGAGACTTCCTTCGTCCATCTCCTTAACTGCCGTGGATGGCAGCAAGATTTTTGATGCAGTTATTTCCCTAAGGACTCTACCAGTTTGTCTGAGAGTGGGAGTTCTTCATTCCGAATTTATTTATTTTTTAGTGATTCCAAGAGCCACACATCCTGTGGTCCTGGGCCTTCCATGGCTCCGTCTTCACAATCCATCTATTGATTGGACGACTACGCAGATTCTGGCATGGGGTCCCTCCTGTGCTGAGACATGTTTGTTTAAAGTATTGCCTGTCTGTTCTTCCTCCCCCAGGTCGACTGATGTTCCACCTCCTCCATATCAAGATTTCACGGATGTGTTCAGTAAAGCTTCTGCTGATATCCTTCCTCCTCATAGAGAATGGGACTGCCCGATTGATCTCGTTCCAGGGAAGGTTCCACCTCGAGGCCGAACTTACCCGTTGTCTCTGCCTGAGACGCATTCTATGGAGGAATACATTAAAGAGAACCTAGCAAAGGGGTTCATTCGACCTTCCTCTTCTCCAGCCGGTGCAGGCTTCTTTTTCGTAAAGAAAAAAGATGGTGGTCTGCGGCCGTGCATTGACTACAGAGGTCTGAACGACATTACCATCAAGAACCGCTATCCACTACCCCTGATTACTGAGCTCTTTGATAGAGTTAGCGGAGCTACCATCTTCACAAAGCTGGACTTGAGAGGTGCATACAATCTCATCCGGATCTGTGAGGGTGACGAGTAGAAGACCGCCTTTAACACCCATGACGGACATTATGAGTACCTCGTCATGCCCTTCGGATTGAGCAATGCTCCATCTGTCTTCCAGCATTTTGTCAATGAGATCTTCAGAGACATTCTATACCGTCATGTTGTGGTCTATTTAGATGATATCCTCATTTTTGCCAACAATTTAGAGGAACATCGTTTTTGGGTAAAAGAGGTTCTGTCCCTTCTCCGTGTCAATCATCTCTATTGCAAATTAGAGAAATGCGTCTTTGAAGTCAAGTCCATTCCGTTTCTGGGTTACATTGTGTCCGGTTCCGGACTAGAGATGGATCCTGAGAAACTACAAGCAATCCAGAATTGGCCGATACCCTTAACCCTCAAAGGGGTCCAGAGGTTCTTAGGGTTCGCCAATTATTGCAGAAAGTTTATACGAGACTTTTCCACCATTGTGGCGCCTATTACTGCTTTAACTCAGAAGGGTGCTAACCCGTCCAAGTGGTCTGAAGAAGCTACGCAACCTTTTCATCTTTTAAAACAACGGTTCATCTCTGCACCAGTTCTGAGGCAGCCCGACGTCGACTCTCCTTTCATCTTAGAGGTGGATGCCTCCTCCGTTGGAGTGGGAGCGGTGTTGTCTCAGAGGGCTAAAGATGGTCATTTACACCCTTGCAGTTTCTTCTCCCGGAAGTTCTCCCCAGCTGAGCGCAACTATGCCATTGGCGACCAGGAGTTGCTAGCCATCAAGCTCGCTCTAGAGGAGTGGAGGTATCTGTTGGAGGGAGCTTCTCATTCAATCACCATACTTACGGACCACAAGAATCTTTTATACCTGAAAGGCGCACAATGTCTCAATCCTCGTCAGGCCAGATGGGCACTTTTCTTTTCCAGGTTCGACTTTAAACTCCAGTTCTGTCCGGGCTCTCAGAATCGTAAGGCCGATGCCCTTTCCCGCTCATGGGAGCAAGAAAATGAGTCAGAGTCTTCAGACAAGCATCCTATTATTAATCCGTTGGCATTCTCCACGGTAGGGATGGACTCTACGCCCCCACTAGGGAAAAGTTTTGTGAAGCCGGTGCTAAGGAAGAAGCTCATGCATTGGGCCCATGCTTCCCGTTTTGCCGGACATACAGGTATCCAAAAAACCCTGGAGTTTATCTCTAGGTCCTATTGGTGGCCAACTCTGAAAAAGGACGTCACTGAGTTTATTGCATCTTGCCCAAAGTGTGCCCAACATAAAGTATCCCGCCAGTCGCCTGCGGGGCAACTGGTTCCACTATCCGTTCCCCGTCGACCATGGACCCATCTGTCGATGGATTTCATTTCAGACTTACCCATGTGTAACAAGTTCAATACCATCTGGGTGGTAGTTGACCGGTTCACCAAGATGGCACACTTCATTCCTCTCACCGGTCTTCTGTCAGCTTCCAAGTTGGCTCAAGTGTTCATACAAGAGATCTTCCGACTCCACGGTCTGCCTGAAGAAATTATCTCAGATCGAGGAGTTCAATTCACAGCTAAATTCTGGCGAAGTTTATGTCAAGTCCTCCAAGTCAAACTAAAGTTTTCCACGGCTTACCATCCTCAGACCAATGGTCAAACTGAGAGGGTGAATCAGGACTTGGAGGCCTTCCTCCGCATCTATGTGTCTTCCTCTCAAGATGACTGGGTTCAATTACTTCCCTGGGCCGAGTTCTGTCATAACAATCAGTATCATTCCTCATCTTCTTCAACACCATTCTTCACCAACTTTGGATTCCACCCTAAAGTCCCTGAATTCCAACCGCTCCCAGCAACTTCTGTTCCAGCAGTGGATATCACCTTGCATCAGTTTGCAAACAACTGGAAGAGTGTACGAGCAGCTCTGCTCAAAGCATCGTTCAGGTATAAGAAGTTTGCGGACAAGAAGCGTAGAGCGGTTCCTGCTCTCAAGGTGGGTGATCGGGTATGGTTATCCACAAAGAATTTGAGGTTAAGAGTTCCCAGTATGAAGTTTGCACCTCGCTACAGTGGTCCTTTCAAAATTGAGCAAGTCATCAATCCTGTTGCTTACAGACTTCAGTTACCTCCCTTCTTAAAAATACCCAGGACATTCCATGTTTCCCTGTTGAAACCACTGATCCTGAATCGGTTTCATTCCTCACTTCCTCCAACTCCGAAAGTCCAAACTCAACGAGGCGTTGAGTATGAAGTGGCCAAGATCCTGGACTCACGTCACTGTTACGGTCAACTACAGTATATTATTGACTGGAAGGGTTACGGCCCTGAGGAACGCTCATGGACCAATGCTTCTGATGTCCATGCTCCTGCCTTGGTCCGGAGATTCCATTCCAAGTTTCCTCAAAAGCCAAAGAAGTGTCCTGGGGCCACTCCTAAAGGGGGGGGTGCTGTCACGATCCGGGTATCTGGTCGCCATTACTTACCCTTCAGATGCCTCCTAAGGCTGGCTCAGCATTCCAGGACCGGATCCCATCTGTTATACTGATGTCCACATTTCTGCCTCCTCTCCTGTCACTCTGAGACGCGGTCACTACAACGCCTGTTACATCCGGAATGGCGTCTCCCGCGGCCTCCGCCATGCCCGCGTGGTTAAATGTGTACTTATCAGTCTGGCGTCTCCTGTCTCCTGTGGCCGGCGCCGCCATTACTGTTTTAATTCCCACATGGATTACAAACCAAACTTCCCTCCAAGTGTCTGCATGGGCGCAGCCATCTTGGATTCTGTCATCTGTTCATTTCTACCAATCTGCTGTTTGCAATGTTAATCTGCATAATTGCCTAGCCAATCCCTTCCTTGCTGCAGGTATAAATAATCTGTGCCTGAGCAAGGAAGGCGTCAGTGCTTTGGTTGTCAAACCTAGTTCCAGTTTGTCTCTCTCCTGTGGTTGTTTTCCAGGTTCCAGCTCCTATCTCCACACTTCCACTAAAGAGACCCGCACCAGCATTTCCACCTGCGGTGTAGCCTGACTCTCCTATCCATTTGGATTCATCTGCTTCCAGCTACAGATCCACCTGCTTTCAGCATCCAGCTTCCAGCAGAGGTCAGCTCTTCTTAAAGTGCCGGTACCCTTTTCTGCAGATTATCATTTATCACCGGCATTATTATTTCACCGCTCTCAAGCTCCAAACATCACTTCATATTTCATCGCTCTCAAGCTACATTTATTATTTAACTGGTTCCAGCCAGTATCCACTCCGTGCCAACATCAGTCTGGTTTCAGCCAGTACCCACAGCAGCTGTTTTACCCACAGCAGCCCAGCTTTTCCTGGAACACCAGCTGGTACGATCCTGGGCTATTTCCATTGCTACAGTCGGGCCTGGTAAGGACTTTCCAACTAGAAGATTATAAGAACTATCTCATACTACCAGAGCCCTGTGGTCCTTGCCACCCTGTAGTACCCAGGAACTGTATTATTTCCCTGCTGAGTTTTATGTTTTCTTATTTGCTGCTGTGTTACGGAGTATGTCATAATAAACATCATTGACTTTTATCCTGGTTGTCGTGGTCACGCCTTCGGGCAGTTATTCTACATGTTACTTACATGTCTAGGGGTCTGATACAACCTCCCAGGTTCCGTTACATCTCAGCCCCTACAACTGAGGCTGCCTCCCGTCAGCTCAGGCCCTCAGTTGTGACAGTCTTTAACCACTGGTTTATCAGTTGTTCCAGAACTTAGTGCAGTTCAGTTCTTATAGAATATCTGTGATTGGCCATATGATCACGAAATGAGCGTGTAGTCACCACGACTAAATATAGCACGCAAAGGCATATCAAGCATATGTATACTTAATATTGGCTAGTACAAGTTAGACCATGTTTATTGGTTATCTTGTGACCACTATGTGGATGGGAAAACTGCTTAACACTCGCCATAGACTGATACATTACACAGCCCATATAATGATAACAGCCAGGTTTATTTGATCTTAAACCAATGGATGTTTTGTTCACTAGGTTACATCATTGATCTAATCAATAGCTGGCGTAGATTTTGGCTTCTTATGTATGGACACATAGGTGGTAGTGTCCCACACAGTTGTAATCCTGGATTAGATGTAAGCAACGGCCAATATTTCTTATACACATTTTGAGACATATTTGATGTATGCTCAAATGTACTCACTCTGACCAGTCGGTCACTGGTGCCCTTTCTAACAAAATTCTTTATAGGATTCTGGAATCGATATTGTGCTTTCTGTAGGCATCTTTCAATAGTTTATAGTGAGTACCCTCCCTCCAAAAATCTATTCTTCATCTTATCCAAGTGGACAAGTGTTGTATTTCCAGAGGAATTGGTCCGAAGGACTCGAAGGAACTGGGAAATTGGTAGACTCTCCTTTAAACAGATCAGATCTGTAGGTTTACGATATGTGTAGCCCAATCCTCTGACTTCTCTGAATACAGACACATCCAAAAAATGTATCATGTATTGTTCAATGGTGTACAAAGAATTAAGTTGCTCAACCATTTAAAAAAAAATCATCCTTGGTGCCAGACCATACCAGAAATATATCTAGAAATTGAAAATATAACAATATTTTTTAACCAAATATTTTACGTATGTGCTCATCTTCATATACCGCTATATATAGATTAGCATATGCAGGCACTAGATTGGAACCCATAGTGGTTCTGTTGATTTGCGCATAATAATCTGAGCCATACATAAAATAGTTTTTCTTAAGAATGAGGTCAACAAGGTTCAGATGGAATTCAATAGGTGGATTGGTATGAGCCACAGCACAAAGCTGTGATTTGATGGCTTCAATACCTCCCACATGTGGTATTACTGTATATAATGATTGTATGTCAAGGGTTACTAACCAAGTTTCAGAAGGAGGAAAAACAAAATCCTTAATCTATTGCAAAAAAAAAAAAAATCACAGGTGTCACGAATAACTCGTCTGTTGAACTTACAATTGTAGAAATTGAACCACATAAATGGCCAGTGGTTGGAGCAGGGACCCTTTCACCAAAATAATTGGCTGATCTGGAGGGTCATCTAAACACTTATGGATCTTGGGTAACATATCGATAATTGGTGTCACAGGGTGATCCACTGTTAAATATTGTGCTATAGCCATCTCAATCTAACCTGCTGCCAACCCCAGACCAATAGTGAGATCAATTACTTTCTTAGTGGATACAGTAGGGTACAATTCAAGTTTTTTAATATGTATTGTTATCAGAAAGCTGGCAACGGATTTCTCGATCATACTGGTGCCAGTCCTGCACAACAACCACCCAGCCCTTATCAGCAGGGCATATAACAATAGATTGGTTGTTCTTTAGAGTTTTAAGTGCACCCCTTTGTTCAGATGTAAAATTATAGTAGTTAGGCCTAGTAGTAGCCTTACTATTCATCAAAGACTTGGTGGTATGAACATAATATTTAATAATAGCATTCTGTGTTAAACAGACCAATATCTTTGCAGAATAGACTGAATCTCCCAACTTTTGTTATTAAAGGTTCCAATGAATCTAATTGGTTCCTCTTTCCTGATTTTCTTCTTTGGGATTAGCAGGGAGTCTCTTGAATAATTGTGTACTTGTTGTTTAGCTGTCTGGATATTCTTATTGCTGTAACCCCTTTGTTTTAGGCGGTCACAGAGCTGTTGTTCTCTCTCTTGATATATAGTGATATCTGAACAATTCCTTTTTGTTCTTAGCAACTCCCCTTTAGGGATCCCTTTAACGGTAGATGGAAAGTGAGAACTTTGAGCATGTAATATGCTATTTGTGGCTGTTTTTTTGCAATATATATATCAGTTGTAACCTGTCCTGATTCGTCAATTTGAATAAATCAGATCCAAAAAGTTCACTTTCTGCTGACTAAATTCCCCTGTCAACTTGAGATGGGAGTCATTGGTGTTAAGAATACGGATAAATTCCTCTAAAGTATTCTGATCACTTTCCCATAGTAACAGAATGTTGTCTATGTACAGTATCTAAAGTAGAGGAGGATATGTTCAGTATATTTTTCAAGATGTTCACTGAACACCACCTCTTCCTCCCATCTCCCCAGGTAGAGGTTATCATACGATGGGGCATAGGCTGTCCCCATCGCTGTACCTCTGACCTGGAGAAAAAACTTGCCATCGCAAGTGAAATAGTTTTTGGTCAATATAAAGTTTAACAAAGTAAGGAGAAAGGAGTTGAATTCTTCATATTTTCCCATCTCTAAGAAGAATTTGACCACTTCAAGACCCTTCCGATGGTCAATGCTGGTATAAAGGCTTTCCACGTCATACGTGGCTAGCCATGTGCCTGGTTTGACTCATAATCCCTGGACCTTAGTTATGACATCCATCATGTCCCTTGTATAGGAGGGCAATGCCAGTTCATGTGTGATGTGGCAATGCCAGTACGTGATCGGCGTGATGTGGGGAAATGGGAGCTGCGGCCAGGAAGTCTTCAGCACTTCTCCAATGTCTAACATAGGAGAAGCGCGATTGGCCATGGAGGTCACATGATGCTATAGCAGCAAATGGATTGGTCACTAGTTACCAATATAGGGTAACCAGGATAAACAATTGGGTTAGCCTAGAAAAAGTCTAAAAAACGAAACACGTCGGTGGCACTATGGCCGCTACCTGGTCTCATTAATGTTTAATATATAAAGAATATACTTTGTTATGTAAACAAATTTAAAATAATCATTTGTTATGCTGTTCTGAAATACTGCTGACAGGAGATATTAAGTATAGGGTGCTGCAGCAACAGAGGAATTCCCCTGGAAATTAATAAGAGAGCTGATCACTTATCAGAAGCTTATATATGCTGATATATTATGCTAATATCTATTTAATTGTGCATACTAGCAGCTCCATCCAAGTGCATGAGAACATGATTCATTTGCACATGTAGATGAAGTCAGTGGTGAAACCTAATAGCTGCAGCATCTATAAATCAGCAAGAGAGCTAGCTAATACTGTACACCCTATCATACAGTATGTTCTTATTTTACAAAGCTACCAGCAATAAAAGCAATACATAAGCAGCTTAGTAATTGTGAATTAAGTCATAGGGGACATACTCAGTGATTCCATTCATTAGCTACATTTTATTTATCTGTGAGTGATATAGCTACCGCTGAAAGTTACATTTGTATCTACCTGTAACAAATGAAGCTACTGCTGAGGGAATGATATGATAAGCAGCAGGTAAAAGCATAAGTGCTGTAGATATCATTAAATTATTATATAAGAGCTGTAAAATATTGCCTTGGAAAATAATTAAGGCTATGGGAAATAAATCCTATGAGTGTATGAGAACGTAACTAATTTACACATGTGAATCAATGTGAGTGAATTTAGTGGAGACATTTAATAGATGTAGTATTTACAAAATAGCAAGAGAGCCAGCTAATACTTTATACCCAATTACATGTTGTCATCATACATAGCTGCTATTAATAAAGGCAATATATAAGCAGCCTAATAATTGTATGTGAATCCAGTCACAGGATACACACTCAATGATTCTACCTAATAGCTACATCTTATTTACTAGCAGTTAATGTAGCTACTGCTGAAAGTTACATCTGTATCTACTTGCAACAAATTAAGCTACCATAGAAGGAATTCTATAATATGTAACATGTAAAGGCACAAGTACCAAATGCCTTGAAAACAACCAAGGCTATGGGAAATAAACTTTACACGTAAATGTCCCAGTGAATACACATTAATCTACTGTATATACTCGAGTATAAACCAACTTTTTCAGCACTTTTTTTTATGCTGAAAAAGCCCCCTCGGCTTATACTCGAGTCAGTGCCGGGAAGGAGGGACATGGAGGGCACAGCGAGTGCCTCTCCTTTGTCCCTCCTGCGTCACTGGCAGCAGCGGCGGGTCTATTAAATGAAGTACCCATTCGTGAGCTCTGATTGGCTCACGAACCGGCACTTGATTAACAGACCCGCCGCTGCTGCCGGAGACGCAGGAGGGACACAGGAGAGGCGCGCGCTGTGCCCTCCTTCACAAAACAGCGGGGGAGCGCGGGAGGGTAAGTTGTACCTGGCACTGGGGGAGCATATTTGGCACTTGGGGGGAGGGCATATGTGGCACAGAGGGGGCATATCTGGCACTATGAGGGCATATCTGGCACTATGAGGGCATATCTGGCACTATGGGGGCATATCTGGCACTATGAGCGCACAATTTATGTATACAATCCTATAGGTCAATATTGACAATAAGCACAATGATATAGTTGTATAATTATTATAGGAGAGAATTATCTAGTTGATTGATTATATTCGAGACTAGTGTGTGTTCCATCTTTTATTTTTGATTTTTCTTTTGCACTATTCACTGTTTCACATATTTTCTTTGAATACTTCGCTAGCTATCCATTACTAGTATTTTATACAAATTATAATAAAGGTTATGTTTTATAGGGAGTCGTCCTGCACCTAGATTTAGAATTATCATTACAGCCAGTTACAGATGAGTGCCCCAATGTGGAATACCTTTTCTTTTTGTGTTTGAATGTGACTAATTTATTCCAGGGAGCACCCCCAAACTAATGGTTAATACCAAGATTTTTTTCTAAGAATTGTCTTTGATTCTAAACAATGGGAAGTAACTGACTGACATCAGCATATGACCTATATGATCTGTGCGGATTTTTTCTTCTTTTGGAACCTGTATATAATCTGAGATCTTCTCTCAGGCTTCTTTATCCAGCATGATCAATAGCGTATAGAGTTGATTTGATTGAAACATAATTAACAACATTATAGGTAGGGGGAGACTCTCTTTTCATAAGCAGTTGGTACATCATTACAATGGCTAATTTCAGCTTATCAGCAGAAATAAATAATAGAAGGGATCGATGGACAAGTGAATTGGACAGCATTTTCCCAGAAAATGGAAGGGAAGAAACCTCAACACAGGGGTGGCATGAAGATGTACTACAATTAAAATATTATCTCTCTAAACAATCGAGAACTTGGTGGGAGATGACAACGTTTGAAAATTATGTCAAACACAAAATCACACCCAGGGGTCTACGCCCAAGGGTATTCCCCTCCTTTGAACTCGCAACTGAAAATCTAAGAACAGGATGGGAGGACATCTTAAAGAAATGTACACATGATCTTATGATGGTACTTATAAAGCATGACAACCTCCTGTTAGATCAATATACAAAAGAAATAGATTTACTGACAAACAAACTTAAAAACTTTGAACAAGAAACACAATTTCAAGCAATGTTTGATAAATATAAGAAAGAATTAGTAGAACAAGAGAAAGCAATTATTGAACGTAAAAGAGGGAAATTTTCCAGGGACAAGAGGGACTATGCCCTCAACCAGGTTTTTAGATGGAATTTACGAAAGACCACTGGGAATGATAGAAAACCGTCACATGGTTATATGTCATCAGACCAGGAATCCTCAGGGACTGAAGACACTGGTAGATCCTATTCAATCAAGGAGAACTTGCCATCACACTCGTCAAGGGATTTTTTAGATCAACCCTCAGGTCCCATACTGTATCAAAGAGAAAGATTAGGAGGGGGAAGAAACACCAGAAACCAGAACAGGTGAGAGACAAAAGATACTGGGAAACATCAGAAGAAAACTTACAAAAGGAGATAAATTGTTGTGATCTGGGAGAGGACAAGTTGAGAATAACTAACTTGACCTCTCAGGAGTTGAGCGAGTGTCATATGAAAGTCCTCAGTAGAGGACTTAGTTTCTCCCCAGAATCCCACTTTGATCGGTTCAAGTGGGAGAAAGACCTACATTTATTTGGAAGAAAGCTCCTCCTCACAAAATTTTATGCCAACTCCTCTTCTGATCCTAGACAAAGTAAACAAGCAACTAGCTTAAATTTAAACAACCCAGTGATTGATATCAGGGAAAGTCTCAACTCACCTACTGAATTATCTATTGAAGATCAAGCAGCTATTGTGACCCTGCAACAAATAGCAGATGAAGGAGGAGATACACCCGCTTCATCTAGACCCATCTGCAAGAAAAAAGGCACTTTTTGCCCACAGATTAATATCTGCCCAGCAGTACAGACATTTATGGATTTGGTATCTAGAGATCTTGATAAGATGATGGGTAGTACTGGCAGTTACAGTAGGACTAGTTCCAATATGAACAAAGAAGAAATGGAAGCTATAAAAGAGATACAATCTTGGAGTAATGTTGTCATCAAGCAGTCAGACAAGGGGGGCAATATTGTCCTTTGGGACAAGGAAGCTTATATTTCAGAAGCCAAAAGACAGCTTAATGATGCTTCTTGCTATAAATGATTAAGAACCAACCCCCTGGAGACATTTAAAACGGACTATGGATTAATTATTACTCAGGCACTTCAAGATGGCACAATCACCAAGACAGAATATAAATTCTTGGAGGTAGAAGAACCTGTAGTGGCAACCTTCTACATGCTACCTAAAATTCATAAACATGAGAAAATGCCACCGGGTCGTCCTATTGCGTCAGGAATTAAAAATTTAACAGAACCAGCGAGTAATTTCCTAGATACACACCTAAGGAAATTCGTCACTAACCTACCATCTTATACACAAGATTCAAGAGATGTCTTACGTAAACTGGATGAAATCCAGATCAATGAAGGGGTTCTGCTCATAACATGTGATGTAGAATCTCTTTATACGAGTATTAAACACGAGATGGGAGTACAGGCAGTACGATATTTTTTGGAAAGAGAAGGTCTGACAGATTTTAGTCTCTTCCTACTACAATTACTTACCTTTGTACTGACCAAGAATTTCTTTGTGTTTAATGATCAGTTTTTCTTGCAAATCAGGGGCACTGCGATGGGGGGCGGCTTGTGCCCCCACGTATGTGAACATATATTTGGGGTGGTGGGAGGAGACTTATGTGTTTAATGAAGAGAACGAAAAATATACCCAAAAAATCCTTATATGGATGAGGTATATAGATGACCTTCTGATTCTATGGGATGGGTCTGTAGATTTCATCGAATTCCTTGACAATTTGAATAATAATAACCTTAATCTCAAACTCACTTACGAGATGAGTGAAATACAGATCACATTTCTGGACTTGAAGATTGAAAGGTCAAGTGATGGGAGAATCACGACGGATCTCCATAGAAAACACACTGCCACCAATAGTGTCTTGCATAGGACTAGTGCTCATTTTCCACCTGTTCTAAAAGGCATTCCAAGAGGGGAATTCCTGCGTTTGAAAATAAACTGTTCAGATAATTTAACATTCGAACAACGTGCTAAAGAGCTATCGGAGAGATTAATCAAACGTGGCTATAGCAAGAGAGCAATTAAGAAGGCCTTATACCAAGCAAGGAATAAGGATAGAAATATTCTTCTTTATTCAGAGAATAAGAAAAAATTAGAGCCCAATACCATCAGATTCGTAGGGGATATCTGTGCAGAGTGGCAGAACATACAAAACACACTACAGAAATTCTTACCCGTATTGAAATTGGACCCAGATCTTAATAAAGCCTTGGGCTCAAGGATACCTATAAGTTGGAGAAGATCAGCCAACTTAAAGGATAAGCTCTCAGATAGTAATTTTGTTAAAATTAAGAAGAAGCCACCAACAGTACGAGGCTCCCATAGATGTGGAGGATGTAAAGCCTGTAGCTTTATGCAACGTACCACAGAAGTTCAAGACAAATATCTTCACAAACATACCATCAGGGACTTCATCAATTGTAAAACCACAGGAGTGGTATACTGTTTAATGTGTCCCTGTGACAAACATTATGTAGGGATGACTACACGACCACTGAAGCAACGATGTGCTGGAGCATGTGGGAAATATTAGGAATTCCAAGGGGGACCTCAAAAAGTTCAAACCCCTCACATCAGTTGCAAGACATTTTTATATGCAACATGATTCGAATTTTAACGAACTAAGGGTGTTTGGACTGGAAAAGATTCACTTGGGAATCAGAGGAGGAAATCTGACCCAGGAATTACTGAGGAGGGAAAGCTACTGGACCTTCATGCTAGGAGGTCTGCATCCAGAGGGCCTAAATGAATATATTAATTATAATGCATTTTTGAATTAGAACAAAGGTTTTGAGTATCCAGAAACAGAATGACCAATTATATATAATATATACCTGTATGGATATTTTTTTGTCATTATAGATAGGGAAACATATGTTTGACACTTTATATCACTTTGTTTTTTCAGGTTCTTGTTTCAGTACACCTTTTATTTTTCTTCACCTATATATTATACACTTCTAATCTCTTTATAAACTGTAAGAAAACTTCTTACCATTACACAGGGTTTGAGTCACTTTTATTGACACATGTTCATATACACAATTTGCTTTACGCATAATTTATAATTAATGTATCTGATATGTTCTGTATAATAAGCAGGAATTTTATTATCACAATACTATATTCATTATTTACACAGGGTTTTTATTCGTCACTCTTTTTTTCACAACCTATATAATTACAGGTATAATGTTAAGAATGATGGAAGTTTTATCATATTTTTTATGTATATATGCAGATACAATTAATTAGTTGTTGTGGACCCATCTGGAGTAATAACAGATCAGTTTGATCCAATAGACCTGAAGCACGGTTTATATGAACTACTCTGAATGGTGAATGGAGCGGTCATTCACCTCTTTTCCACATGATGCTAACACGGACCAAGCAATCTCCGATGAGGATCAAAAGAGACTTGTATTGGCTCCTCTGGCTGTCAATTAATGACATGGCCAATCACAGTATACAATTTGAATGAGATGTCCCTGCATTAGGGGAAGAACGGAACTGTTAGGCTGCATCGCCTGTCAATTAGAACGGATGGATGCTGATTGGTTCATTTGTCCGTCTTAATGCCCTTCCGCCCAGCGTTCGGGTTCACCTCGTTAAAGCTCATATGCGAAATGCGCATTGGTTAGCACGCCATCCACCGTGTTTTTTTAAAACGATCACACTGTCTGTATACACTATATTGAAATATGCAATCAGTATATGCTGATCATTGACATAATTTGATATCCGGGGCACCGGACAAATTGTACCGTAGGATGTTGCTAGATATTAATTAAGTGTTGTCTCCCTCTCACCAGGGATTTAGTAAGGCTTATTTGGGCACAGCTCAGAGAACGAGCATGATTTAATGCACTATTGCTATTAACAGCAATGAACAATAAGACACGCAGCTAACTGACACTTAATCTCTCTTTTCATTCAGTCAGCAAATTAGGGTTAACCCACAGAAACAGATAACTCATTTTCTATTTATAGAAAAGATTGCATATCATACTATACGGAAATTGCAGGAGAATGTAACTGGCAGCACATGTTTTGGATACATTGTAAAGCAGCCAGGTTATGATAGCACTGACACGGCTGATTTTGAAACATTTGTTGCGGATCAGTGAGAATATGAGTCTATTATCTGCACAACACGTTAGTGATACTTTGTATTGCAGTCAGACCATTCTAGCCTGATTCAATCAGCCGCAGATTATACACTGTATTAAGCAGAGCTGGCCCTAACCAATATGATGCCCTAGGCAAGATTTTGGCTGGTGCCCCCTAGCACCACCGCTGGTTCCGCCTCTGACCTTGCACCTCTTTCCCAGCACCATCACCCCTCACCCATAGCAGTCCTTATTTTGGTGTTTGTACCCTCTATATTTTAAATAGGAACAGGTTGCACATTTGGCACACAGCTCAAAAAGGGGTGTGTTTTTGCTGGCAAGGGGCATGGCCACACAATAGTAACCCCAATTCCAATTACGCCACACAGTACTGCAACTTTATTCACATTTTGATCATGCGATAGTGTCCATAATTCATATTACATCCCACAGTAGTATCACTTTGCCTTATAAACGTTACTCCTCACAGTAGAGCCCCTTATTAACATTACATCACACTGAATTGCTCCTTATTCACATTACACCACACCCTATTGCTCTTTATTCACATTAGACGACACAGTAGTGCCCTTTCTATATGCAACGACACATAGTTGCGCACCTTATACACATAATGCCACAGAGTAATGCCCCTTACACACGAGACACATTATTAATGTCCTTATAAACATAATGCACCTTACGCATTATGACAACCTATATAATTGTCCTTTTACACATAATGTCCCTTACACATATGCCGCACATTATTAGTGTCCCTATACGCATAATGACACACATACAGTAGTACCCTGTTACACATATGCCGCACATTATTAATGCCCTTATACACATAATGACACACATAGTGCCCCTTACACATATGTTGCACATTATTAATGCATTTTTACATGACACACATAATGCTTCTTACACATATTCTGAACACTACTGCACAACCAACCCACTCACATGCACACAGCACTTACAATGCCACTAACACTGTGACCTCTGCCTCTGCTTGGATACAGATGTGTCCTCATAAATCTTGCCTCAGTGCTAATGTTGGGCACCTTTTTTTATGAAAATGCATCTTATTTGAATTGCTATGTGGCTAGGATGCACAAACAGCTTCTGCTGATTAAATAGATATGCAGCATGCCTATATACTGTGTGAGACTGTGGCTGTATCTGCATATGAAATGTTACACACAGAATATAGGCATGCCGCATATCATTTTAATCAGCAGAAGCTGCTGATGCCCCTAGGCATATCAAATGCCCTAGGCAATTGCCTAGTTTGCCTATGTCTATGGCCGGCTCTGGTATTAAGTGAAAGAGACTATTATTGGAAGTGCATGCCACTGAGATTCTCCGATTTAGCAATACTATTACGGCCTGTTTGAGCTGTTTCTTATCAATTACATATAGGAGCAGGGAGATTGAGGATAATTACCAACTCGTCTCCCGGGTATTGTGGAATGCTATGCTCCAGTAGGATTAACCCCCTAACTGATTTGTGTGAATGCATGTTATATAAGAGCATTAATTCAAGTGATTCCGTTTTACACAGAGAAGTGTTCAGATTATATCGCTGCAGTGCCCTAGCTTTCATACAAACCATACATGGTGAGATTATGTCCTGTTGGGAATGTATCTAGAATTTGTAGCAAGTTGGGACCACAAAAAATAAAATCACTACTTATCAAGATAGGGTTACCCTAACAATCTATCTACATGAGCATTAATCACAAGTGGTTCAGAACTGAATCCATTTATGGTATCAATACTAGAGATGAGCGGGTTCGGTTTTACTCGGGTTTACTCGAATCTCAAAACGGCATCTTATTGGCTCACGGATGTCACGTGTTTTGGATAGCCAATAAGAAAAATCTGGATAAAACCGAACTGGCGTTAATTCTGGCGTTAAATCCGAATCCGCTCATCTCTAATCAATACGCGAATTGCTGATTGTAATTATTGTATACTGTGATCATTAACTATAGTGGATTTCTCAATTAAATTATCCTAACAGTAAACTTATATATCACAATGAGGGGAGCGCACAATTTATGTATACAATCCTATATGTCAATATTGACAATAAGCACAACGATATAGTTGTATAATTATTATAGGAGAGAATTATCTAGTTGATTGATTATATCCGAGACTAGTGTGTGTTCCTTCTTTTATTTTTGAATTTTATTTTGCACTATTCACTGTTTCACATATTTTCTTTGAATACTTCGCTAGCTATCCATTACTAGTATTTTATACAAATTATAATAAAGGTTACGTTTTATAGGGAGTCGTCCTGCACCTAGATTTAGAATTATCATTACAGCAAGTTACAGATGAGTGCCCCAATGTGGAATACCTTTTCTTTTTGTGTTTGACTATGAGGGCATATCTGGCACTGTGGGGGCATATTTGGCACTATGAGGGCATATCTGGCACTGTGGGGGCATATCTGGCACTATGAGGGCATATCTGGCACCGTGGGGGCATATCTGGCACTATGAGGGCATATCTGGCACTGTGGGGGTATATCTGGCACTATGAGAGCATATCTGGCACCGTGGGGGCATATCTGGCCCTATGAGGGCATATCTGGCACTGTGGGGGAATATCTGGCAGTATGAGGGCATATCTGTCACTGTGGGGGCATATCTGGCAGTGTGAGGGCATATCTGGCACTGTGGGGGCATATCTGGCAGTGTGAGGGCATATCTGGCACTGTGGGGGCATATCTGGCACTATGAGGGCATATCTGGCACCGTGGGGGCATATCTGGCAGTATGAGGGCTGTGTACGGCTAGAGCTGCATTTCCCATCCAGGCTTATACTCGAGTCAATAAGTTTTCCCAGGTTTTTGTGGTAAAATTAGGTGCCTCTGCTTATATTCGGGTCGACTTATACTCGAGTATATACGGTAATTACAGCAATATGTCTGGTGACTCTGTTTAGCAAGAGCAATCGTGTCTATTTCTAATAAATGTAGCTATTGTTGAAGGAATGATACACTGAGTAAATCCACAAACTATTTTTAAGCTGCTCTACAATACCTGTTTTTTAAGGAATACATACATCAATTGCCATAGATTGTACAATAATGGTCTTCAATTAGGGGCCATATAGAAACAATTTATATATGGGAATGAGCTCAATACAATATTGTATGGAAGTAAATTATTAATACACTCCCACTAGAATCACACAGCATATAGTATTGCAATATCAGAATAATCTCTGGGAACCAATAAGAGAACTGTTTAGACACTGAATTCAGTAGACCTATTACAGTCTCTACCGGTATATTTTATGTAGATTACTGAACAACTACCCTTGAGAATTCTGATTTGCAGTAAGATATATTCAAATTGTATCAATAAAGATACGACACAGGTAGCGAGCCTTGGTTTTAAAATTCACTTTATTAAGTATTTTATTTACGGTGTATAGTAAGTGTATTATTTGGTGTACTGCATTGTCTCATTTCGTGTTTGGACAATTTTAATGGATTTATTAAAAGTTAATTTTTAAATATGTCATGTGCGCCAACAAAGACACATTCTTTCTCTTCTTTCTTCTGCGTGATATGTAATATGTTATTGTCTTGGTATTGCTTCCCAGGTTCCTATAAAACCGTATACAGTAGTTTAGATACTATATATTAGATGATGTTAATTTGACAGTAATTAGTGTTCTCTTAATACCTATTCATGTAATATTTACTTA